>NW_026947495.1:76323333-77627500 GCF_034190915.1 Cavia porcellus | reverse complement strand
TTTCCTGTAATTAAAGTGTGTATATCTATGTATACAGTATACATGTATACAGTATATATGTATACTGTATACTTGATAATGGCAGTGCAAACACTTTTCTTGAGATGTTGAAGCTTATCATGAGTCCTGAAATCCAGTGTGTAATCTCCTGTTCCGTATTATCTGCCTAACGGATATAAACATTTATTTATCATAATCGTTGTCACAGTTTCTTGACAGATTTTCTTCACACAAATGTCTTCCTAGACAGTGCTGCTTCCTTCTACCTCCTTTATAAGTGAACTAGGGGAGTCTGTGTAACTTTGTAAAGCTGGAGCGCTTCTGTTGAAACTTTATGGAGAATACTAAAATGATCGTACTGGAGACAGACCTGAGGGAGGAGACTTGTGCAGGTGCCCTGGCAGCGCCAGGAGCCAGCCCAGAATCAAACACTGCGCGCAGCTGCCTTGGGGACTTGGGGCCTGACTTCTATTGTATATCCAGGTACATATAAAATAAAATATGCATTCAATAAAGTACCTGCTTGAGGCTCCTTCAGTAACGCTTTACTAAGCTCATCAATTCCTCTTCACTGATAAATACTACGCAAGATAACTTTAGTACATTTGTCTATTTTTTTTAAAAAATGAATATTTTTCTGGAATTTTTACTTGCATGCAGAACTCTATATGCACATGTCCACAAGTTTCTCTAAAATGCATAATTAGGAATAAACATGCCTTTAATATATGAGAAACCTGAGCCAGGAGTAAAAGGGAAACCAACTTACCATACCTTAAATGTTTGCAAGATAGAAAATCAAACTAACAAGTCATTCAGTAAACTGCCTTTTATTCTCTTATCTTAAATTTATTTTATTCTAAAAAATCAGTTGTCTGCCAACTGCAGCATTAATAAGAACAATGTGGGATTTTTATACAGCAGAGTACTACTCAGCTATAAATAAGGATGAACTCGAGATTTTTGTGGGAAAATGGATGTAATTTGAGACCATACTCATCATGTGACATAAATCAGACTTGCACAGGTCAACATCACATTATCTCCCTAGTGTAAAACACTGAAAAAGCTAATAAGATCCAAAATATATGATAGATATTGTGAAAGGGAAAGAGAAAGAAATTGTTCCAAAGGGGAAAAAAAACTGGGATGGGAAAGGAGAAAAGAAAGGAGGAAACAGCAGGTACAGACACAGACGTCTGTGTATACACAGAACTGATAATTACACTAACTGTACTAATGGTTACTAATTCATCAAAAAAGGCCAGTTTCTGCTCCATTGTTTAGAAATTTCGCATACCGGTATTTTCTAATCTGAGCAGCTAATCTGAAGATAACGATGCACAATGTATAAACCATTGTTAATCTCCTATCATTTTGTGTTGGAATTCTGTATCATCCTTTTCATTCTTTTTTCATTTTAAAATTAAACAAATCAGCTGCCCTACACAGGCTTATAAACGCATCCACAATCCTGAGAGCTCCTGGAACCCGCGGTTGGAATAACGGCCGCTGACTGTCGGGACTTCGGGGGCCCACTCTGTGCTGTCCAGCGGAGCAGAGGGATCTGAAGGCCAGTCAATGAACGGTCTTTCCTCTAACTCGGTCACATCTGCTGTCCAGCGCTGCCCACGGCCTGGGGACTGTATGAAGACAGGCCCAGCGTCCACAGGCTGTGGAGTGCAGGGTGGGTCCAGCAGGGTGATCCGAGACGCCCGCGGGCAAGAGGACTCCTGAGCCATCCTGAACATGCAGAGGCCCGGGAGAGTGCGCAGGCCCTGACCCGGGAAGGCTGCGTTCTGGACACCGCAGGAAACCCAGATTCAGGAAGGGAGCGCTTCCCACCAGGCCTCCCTGAAGTGCGGAGAGAAGACTCAGGACGCGCAAGGGCCTTTGCAGGCGGCTCGCTCTGCGGACCTATTTTCTGAACCGGTTCTGTCTACACGGCACGGGTGGAACTGGTCACGGACTGTGTGTCCGCGTGTGCTTCTGTCTGCTCCGCTCCCGCACTCGCTCCTGTGGGCTGCAGCGCACTCAGCAGCCTCCTGCAGGCTGGCTCTGCAGCTCTGCAGACAGCGCAGGGACCGCGTGGACGCCTGCCTGCCTCTCCAGAGCATCCCTAAACGTCACAGCAAACGTTACCTGACGCCTTGTAGACATTAAATATCATTTCAGGTAAAAGCATGTTTTAGAAAACTGCATATATAGTTCACTATAATTATTTTTGCTTTTAAATTTCTCTACGTTTTATTTGTAACTATTTCTAATATTTCTCTACTATATCAACATGAATGTTTCTACTTTGTAATATTGTTTTGCACAAGTGAAATTATATAAACTCCATAGAGGTACACGGTGTTCACTATCTTCATCAGTAACTATGATTTTCCATATTTACCATATTTATGATTTACCATTAGATACTCAAGATCTATGTGATATTCTTTAAAAGATTATTTTAATTCACCCACCTTCAAAGATATTTAGTATACGCATTTTTATTTTTTGAACTTTGTATTTGCTACATAACTGCTATAATTTTTAAACATATATTTGAAAACAGGAAAATAGATCTTTTGCAGAAGAAAAGGAGACTAAGAGATGGAAAGAGAAATGGAGAAAAGGGGAGAGAAAACAGAAGGGGGATGTGTTCTGGCTGTGCTCCAGCCTCCCGTAGCAATCACAATCATTATTTCCTGCAAACATAGCCGAGAAAAAAGCGTTTTTTAAAAAGTTGTCATAGTGAGCTTACTATGATCAACTCCTCTTCAAAATCAACATGTCAGTTTTGTTATCTGCATACAGGATTTAAAATCATGCTAATATTGCAGATTTTAAATACATAGTTGGATAATGTTTTCATTGTTCGACTTGTAATATTTAAACTGTTTCAGATAAATTGCTAATATGTTACTTCAGTTTTCTCTTGTACATATGCATTTAATTTAATTTTAAACTTGTCCTTTAAAAGACACACAGAAATTGTAACCTTCTAATATCTTTTCATAGCAGCTTGATGAAATACATTTAAATGGTCATTTTATCCCAAAGTTTCATATTACTACACTGATTATTGTAGGCATCATGTTCAAATCTATTTTTACTGTCTCTTGTGTACATGCTTGTGTACACATGATAGAGGTAGCTTTATTTATGAGAAAATGATTATCCTTAAATTTTGAAAAAATCAGACTAAAAAGGTTGTTTTGTGTATTTATGATAGTTTTGTTGCTTTTCATTATATTTTATGGGCATGTAAATGTAAGATTTTCTTAATTTTATGAAGCATTTCTTCTACCATTCTACATATTCAGAAATACATTTCCTACTAAATATTAGGAAACCATTTCACACAATTATTGTACAGTTTTTAGTGTCAGAGTATATTAAGATTTCTTCATATAAAGAGTTATAAATATTTAAACCAAACAAAGCATTCTGGGAAGGGTAGTAAATATGATGGCAAGTTAGATTTTTTTCATGATTTCATATTTGCACAAAGTTTGTAAGACTACTTCATAGTGTTTCTGTTTGTCCTTCACTTGTGTTTAGTTAACTGACAGACAAACCGACAGAGAGGCAGACAGCTATAGATAAAGAAACCATAAATCTTGGTAGAAAAACAATTAAATACAATAGTTCTGCGTAAGGAGGATTCGACCAACATGAATCAAGAGATTTCTTCCCACTGTTCAAAATATTAATAATTTCTTGGCTAAGGAAATAAACCATTCGGCACATTATTGAACTTCACTGACAATGGCTTCTTAGGCATTTTCTTTCCACATGCGATATATCCTTCAGACCAGAGTAAAAGATGAGGTTAAATACCTGGAGAACTGAGCGCCACACACCTTTGTCTTTTTATCCAGAAGTTACACAGCTAAGTGGAAAAAACTCACCCTCACCCCAAAACACCTGTGGGCTGTGCTCTAACCTCCTCATAGAGCTCTGTTCCCTGATGTCATGAACTGATCTGAAAACAGAGCTGAGGGACTGCCAGAAAACTTTGATTTGCATCATGGTTTTGTTCCTCTTAGTCTCATTTCTGCTGTCTGCAGAAACTAAGGGCCAAGGTCATAGCCTGATTTTTGGGGAGAGCTGAAGTCTACAAGTCAGGTGTAAGTGCGTGTGTCCCTGAGGCATGGTGACACTTCAGAAACGAAGATTCCAGAAAAAAATAATGAACACTGTCCTCAATTCATAGGGAGAGGGCAGCTGGATCTCCACACTCTGATCCCACTGGACTCATCCAAAGCAGAGAGTGGCTTCTTCAGGTTCCCGGGCCCTGAACGCAGAAGCCCTGGACAGCAGCTCGCCTACCAAAACAGCATCCATGAGAAATGGTACCATTACAAGAGTGAATAGTCCAAGACACACGAAAGTAAGACTTACAACCAACGATATGAAACAAACTTTGTAATGAGAGGGGAGGTTCCAAGCAGGTCCTTCACTCGGGAAGATGAGAAAGCCCAGCCTGCCTGCCCCTCGCTACTGAACTTCCAATTTTTGCTAGAAGGATGACAGAGTGGCCTTCTGTTCTCTAACCCCGCCAGCCTGTGGTGCTTGGTTAACACAAACTTGCAAACCTGAGAACAAGCCCTTCCACTCTCAAAATGAATATATGTGTATGTACGTGTATATAACAATATTATATATTTATTGGCATAAACGGTATTTATATATGTCACAATTTGTATAAAATCCATATTTTATCGTAATTTTCATGGAACCAATTGAGGGTCACAGAATATTTTGATTGTTCTTTACTGTGCTCTTATCACTTTGCAAATTTGGGTTGCAATTCAGAAATATAAGTAGATCCCACATTAGTTTAGATTTTGTGTCTGTACTGATATTTTTGTCTGAAATTAAACAACACAGTTGTGACTCTATCTGAACATCAGTGACAGGATTGATGTCTTTCCTGAATTCAACTGCGTTTTTCAAATCAGAAAGTCTGCTTTTTCAAATGTTTGTGTTACTCTCAAATTGCCCATTGTTAACGTTCTGTCCATCATTTTCTAGAGTTTAAATGATCAACAGATCAGTGAATAAAGACCTTATCTGCTCCACAGGCCACTTGCCATGGTGAGACGCCAGCGCCCTGGCTAATTTCAGCCGCGCGTGGGGGCCTGACCTCTGCTTAACATCCCTGACCACCGCGCTCCTCCATCCTCCCAGGACTCTGCCCTCAGCCCCCTGCAAAGCCTGAACCAAGTTAGCTGAAGTCCCCTAGTGGTCACTGACTGACCCTAGTAAAGAGGAGCTCGCATTTACGCCTTAAAAGCTTTAGCATTTCCTGTGTTTTGGGAGGTGGAGGGCTGTTATTTGGCATCAGGAACAGATCCAGGAAACTAGAGACACCAGCCTCTCCCAGCTCCAGGTGTTCTTCAGAGAAGTGGAGAGACTGAGGCTCCCGCCTGCATTTTCCATGCCTGGCAGGGCAGGGGAACTCGTTAAGGACTTTTAGGCGTTTCCCCTCTTAGCGACTATTCCTGTGTTTCCTATGTCCTTCCCTCAGAAATGCAGAGGTTAAACTATTTTTTAAATTTGGTTAATATAATTTTAATCTGTCAGATATTTTAATGAAAGGACGAAAGTAAATGAAGACAATTAGCATGAAATCTCTACTGGTAATATGTCACCTTTTTCTGGAGAAACAGAAACTCCCAGTAAGTATATTGACCTTGTTTTACAGAATCTACAATTCTGCACCCTTCAGATCCATGAACATATTTTTATTGTCTGTAATTGATAACTTCTGTAATAAAAATATAACATCATTGGATGATGAGGTGACTACAAAGATGAGAAGCACGTAATCTCCATGGTTTATTAAATGCTATTAAATTATGGGTTATCAAATTAGTGCATATGTTGGAGCCAAGGATATACCTCAGCAGTAAAGCACCTGCCTGGCAAATGCAAGGTCCTGTGTTTGATTCCTGATACCGACAATAAGTGAATAAATACATAAATAAATAAATAAATATATACCCTAATAATGTTTCTATGCCCGGAACAACCACATTGCATAGGTGCAATCATTTGTTTTAAATATTCATACTGCTGCTTATTACAATGAGATACAATGGTGATTTTGCATTTAATAAACTTAGTTTCTTTTAGTTACCGCACTAGACTAACATCAGGTCATTCGTGTCTTCTATTTCAGCATCTTAAATGCAAGCACGTGCAGCTGTGTTTTACTCCTCCCTGATAAAGATGTCAAAATGACGTTCTCTTGGCTACATTCATTTCAGCCTGTTATTTACGTCAAGTTGTGGCTTTTCTCATGTTTGTTGTTACTGAAACTGTAATTAAAGTCATTTGTTTCCAAAGAAAGCAGAGGAGCAGGATGACTGTCATGAATATATTTTAGCTTAATTTTATATGTTGTGATAATCAGTGATTCTGTTTTGCAAATTCTGCTGTCGAAGAGCCTTTCAAGCAGACAGCTTGATCCTTTGCACTGCTCTGTGTGGATAAGTGACCGCTGAAAATGTCACCTCCAAAGTGTCTTCCAAATTCTTACACATCGGTACCTTGTTAGGGTTAAGTAATGACAGCAAATCAAGACATCATCGCTGAAAGACACAGTGACAGAATAACTTTAGAATTTTGCATAAATTTTAAGATGTTTACCTAAATTTAAATAACAAGCTTAACAATTAGGTACATATTTCAAACATTCCAATTTACTTAGTAACAGAACAAAGGTAAAATGTAGCTCTTGATAAATAATGAAGATAATGAAGAGTTCGTAGAAGTCATATTATACTATTTGAATTGAACTATATTTTTCAAGTTTAGGAAATGATTTGCTTACTGTTTGCAGTTTAGACATCTTACATACTTTTTTGCTTAATTACTGATTATATACAATATTTTGATATTATCATAAATGATTTAAATTTTTAATATTCCTGTTTATTTCTGATATATAAAAATGAAGTTGATTCAATTATAGTAATATTGCATCATAAAATTTTGCTAAATTTACCTATTACTCATAACAATGTACTTTGCATATCTGCACAAATGAGACAGTTCATTTTTTCTTTTCCCGTTAATCTATGTTGTTTCTTGTTTTTATTTTTTGCCACATTATAATGACTAAAATACAGAGCATCATTTTTAATAAAATAATGACAGTCCACATGCAAATGTTCCTCTTACCATCACAAGAAATTTGTTCTTATTTGAACATAAAGCACAAATGCAGAGGCGGATAAATTCCTTTTATAAAATTAAGGAGATTCTCTTCAAGTGTTGCTTTCATCTGTCATATCTTTCTGCTGGATTTAGTCAGGCAATTTTCACAGAATAATTTTTCTGCCTTTTAGTTTACTAATATATGAAAATCGTTTTTTGTTTATTTGTTTGTTTTCCTGGTTTTAAAACAAGCTTGCAGTTTTGAAATGAAGCTTACCTAAAAATGAAATGATCTCCTCTCACATATGAGCCATGTTTGCTTGATATGCCTAGTATTTGATGGGAGTGTTATATGTTGTTTAAGATGTAACTAGATTTGTATGTTTTTTTTTTTTCTCTCTTTATTTTGTCCTTTTTTAAAACAAAAATTTCCTTGAATTTTGGTACTGAGATTGTATTTACTTCCAAAGTTTTGGTTTAAAAAAAGGATCCAATATTTTTCAAAATAGTACAAAATTAAGCTCAATATTAAATTCATTAACTATCTGTAAAAATAACCATAATATTATCTCATCCTGAACTAGTGTATGCGTCTTCATTTTAAAAATACAAAATATTAATGGACATAGAGCTCTTCGTATTATGATACTGTGTAAGGTACAAACTGTATATTTTAAAGACCTTTCACTAATTGATATTATCCAATTGATACATGTGTTAAGATATTTGTGTAATATCTGTTCTAATGCACTTTTATAGTTTATATTGTCATTTGTTATTTCCCTCTTTTTTCATCTTCGTTTAATTAGTTTATTAGGTTCAGTTTGTATCTTCAAAAGGAACCAGCTTTGACTTTTGAAAATTTATCATTTGTATCTTTTAATTACTTAGGTAATGGATATTTATTATCTTCTTACTTCATTGGTGTGAACTTTGCTATTGCTTCTCTAGTACGGTGCGTTGGGCTCTTAAGTCACTGATTTTAAGGCCTACTTCATTTATATTACTAGTGCTTATTAAAATATTTCTAAGCATTTTAACTAATTACAACATCTTACATTATATTACATTAGAACGGTTCAAAAATTATCCTGTGAACTCTATTTTGACTCACTGATATTTCAAAAGGCTTTGCAGATGTTCAATTTTTTTATAAATATTGATTTTGGCAATACTTCTTATGTAGTTTATATCTCCTGATAGTTTTGTAAATTTTTAAGAATGTACAGTGTAGATTTAAAAAAAAAAACTAAAAGATTAATCTTTAGCCAACCTCATCGATAAAAGGTCCAGATTTATGCTATTAGAAATCAAAAGGACGAAATCATAACACATCCTGCAGAAATCTGAAAGATCAAAAAGGTCAGTTGGTGAAACTTTATTCACATAAGAAGGAAAACACAGAAGAAATGGACAGATTCCTAGATTTATATGAATTACCAAACACAAGACGAAAAATAATAAAAATTCTAAATAATCCAGTATCGACTGTGAAATTGAAATGTCATTAAAAACTTACCAGCAAAGAAAAGCCCAGATCCTGATGGATTCATTGCTGAATTCTACACATAATCTGTTAGAGAAGATCTTATGCAATTACTCCTGAAACGCTTTAAAGAAATCCAAAGGGGAGCAGTATTCCCACAGTTAATCCTGGAAGCAAGCATAACTCCGATAGCAAAACCAGAGGATTCAATCAAAAAGAGAACTACAGGCCAATCTCCTAAGACCCTCAGTGAGATACAGGCACACAGAATGCATCACATCATCAGGAAAATTATTCACCATGAACAGGTAGGATTCATCCCAGAGATGCAGGGGTGATTCAGTGTATGTAAATCAATATATGAACAGAGCCAAAGACAAAATTCTCATGATCACCTCAGGCGATGAAGAAAAAGCATTTGACAAATTCCAACACCCATTCATGATAAAGACGCTACAGAATTGGAGCAGGTGGTTTTTATTTCAGTATGATGGAATCCATCTAAAACAAACCAAAAACAAACATTATACTAAATGATCAAAAAAACTGAAAGCTTTCACTCTAAAATCAGGAACATGACAAGGATGTCCACTAACACCACTAATACTCAGTATAGTTTTGGAAACATTAGGCAGAGAAACTCACAAGAGAAAAAAGTAAAAGGAATACAGACAGGAAAGGAAGCAGTCAATTAATATTTGCATGACATTGTACCCTACCAAGAAGACACCAAAACTTCCACCAAAAAGCATCTACATATTAAGCAAATTCCGTTACGTAGATGCATACAAAATCAACAATCAAAGAGCAACAGTATTTATGAAGACAAGAAGATTCACTGAGAGAGACGTTAGGAAAACTGCACCTTTCACGATAGCATACTAAATAAATAAAATTCATAAGAATCAATCTAACAAAGGAAGTAAAATATCTCTATGTTGAAAATACAATACTATGAAAAATGAGGTGAAAGATGACTTCAGAATGTTAAAGATTTCCCTTGCCCTTGTGTAGGAAGCACAAACATAGTGAAAATTGCCCTATTACCAAAATCTTTAAATAGATTTAATGTAATCCCAATCAAAATAACATCAGCATAACCTACAGAAATAGAGGAAACATTCATAAAATTCCTTTGGAATCAGAAGCAAATCAGAATAGCAAAAATAATTCTGGGCAACAAAAAAAGTCAGGGGCATCACAATTCCTGATTGAAATTATACTACAGATAATTAAAAACAGCATGGAGCTGGAAAAAAAACAGACCCAAAGATCTGATCAGATTAGAAGATGCAAAAACAACTCCAAACACATTTGACCTTCTTACCTCTCAGAAAGGTGCCAGACTCCTTCTGTGCAAGAAACATAACCTCTTTAGGAAAAGGTGCTGGAAAACTGTGTTTCCACAAGCTGAAAATAAAACTAGATCCATGTTTCTCACAGTGCACTAAACCAAAGTCAAAGTGGATCAAAGAACTAAATATTAAGACAGAAACACTAAATCTGCTGGAGGAGAAAATAGGTAAAACCCTGGAAGACACAGGTGTAGGCAAAGACTGTATGAATAAAACCTCAAGCACAAAGGAAATGTTATGAAGAATTAAGCACTGGGATCTCGTGTGAAAATCTTTTGTATATAGCAGAAGAAATCATCAACAGAGTGAAATCCACAAAGTTAAAATTTTTTTACAGCTGTTCCTCCGACAGAGGACTAATATCTAGAGTACATAAAACACCTGAAAAAAAGATATCCCCCAAATTTTTAAAGTCCCATTTCAAAAATGAGCATCTGAAATGCAGGCACACTTTTTAGATGAAGATGTAAGAATGAAAATATAAATAATGAAAAAAATGTTCAGTATCAATTAGTCATTTGAGAAATGTGAGTTAAAAGAACCCTGGGATTTCATTTCACCCCAGAAAGAATGAGTTATCAGAAAATGAACCAATAACAAATACTGCAGGGGCTGTGGAGGAAAAACCTCTTTCCCATGGCTGGAGTGTAGACTGCTGTAACTACTGTGAAAATCAGTGTGGAGAATCCTCAGAAAACTAAGAGTCTAGGTTCCATTGAATCGTGCTATTTGCCTTCTTGGTATCATCCTAAAAGAATTAAAACCATGACTCCACAGTGATATGTGCACACCTATATTTATAGCAGCCCAAATGTCCACTAACCAATGAATGGATAAAAGATGTTTTTCTTTTCACATAATAGAGTACTACTAAGCCATAAAGAAGGAGAGCCTTGAGATATTTCTAGGTAACTAGATGCACCTTGAAACCATACTCTTAAGTGGAATGACACTTGTGTAAATATCTTAGTGTTTTCTGATGTGAGAAACTGAGTGTAGATAGAGACAAAAATGTGTACTACATGTTATCATACAGGAAAATAATGCTCAAATTGGAAGGATACTAAGGAAACGTGAAGAGGAAAAGAAGTAATGGAAAAGAAAAAATTGAGGAATGAGTGGAAAAATGGAAACCAAGCTTTTTAAAAAGAGAGAGGGAAAGGGATTAAACATGGAGAAGGGGAATAAGAAAAGAAAACAAAGAATTAAGTCTTCTTGCACAGGTACAAATTCTCTATGATAAATGTGTACATTATGTATTTTTCCAAATGTACCAAAATTAATTAAAAATCCTAATAATGTTACAAAGAACCTTTTCCATGAATTACTTGAGAATAAGTTATCATCCTCATAATGCTCCCATATGAAATTTTCAAAATCCACTTTATTCTACGCTATCACACTAAAACCATCCACCTCTGGACACCAGCTCTCCTGTGTGAACACAGGAGAAGTTCTTCCCTTTTGTGTATCGCTTTCCACCTTGTATCTTAGCCACTAGTGACTAACACAGCTTTTCCTTTTTGAAGCTTTACTAGAAGATGAATTCTTACGGTGGCTCCTTGTAAACTCAGCGCAAGGTTTGCTCCTGTTTATTGTGAAGGGTTTCGATTTGCACTTTATGGCCCCTCCTTGGTATAAGTGAGCTGCTGTCATCATTGCTTTTATCCTTTGCAACCATGATTTAGTAAGGCACAGACCACATAAGCATAGACTGTGAAATCCTGATGGCCTGACCATTACAGAGTGCGTCAAGGAATCCTGGTAATGGGGAGGTGGAGGCAGGAGGACTTGTGAGCCTGAGCGAGAGAGAGAGAGAGAGAGAGAGAGAGAGAGAGAGAGAGAGAGAGAGAGAAGAATTATAAGGAAACAAAGAACTCACAAATTCTTAATTAAATGTAAAGTGTGGTAAAACTTCACACTGTCTACTTAATGTAAATAGGAAACATCATGGTACACCATTTGTGTGTGTGTGTGTGTGTGTGTGTGTGTGCGTGCGTGTGCGTGTGCGTGTGCGTGTGCGTGTGTGTGTGTCTCAAGATATTTGAGCCAGCGTGGGGATCGTGAATAAAGGGTCTATGAATAAAGGGGGAAAAGAGTGCACCATGTAATTTACGTTGTCCCTAGTTTGCCAGAAAAACTATTAAATAAATGAAATTCATTGATGTCTTGTTTAACTGGCATATTTTATTTTATTATAGTATAGTGAAAATTATTCAAAGTTGCATCATATATTGAATTTTGTTGTGCTGTTCTTCAGACTTCTCCATCTGCAGCAGTTTAAATCTTTCCTTCATGTTTACAATTTTCACTGTTTTGAGTGTTGTTGCTGTACACAATCTATCATTTTTATAGACATGTGAAAGAATTGATTTTTTTCTTCTCATGTCTTTAAGTTATGTTTTTATTTGACTTTGCTTTTTCCCATTGTTGTTTTCTTCTAATTAGTTTTCAATAATAAATACTTTGTGCAGTAATCCTTTGAGAATATATCAACATTATTGTGTTTAGTTACTTTGCCTTTGTTGGAACAAAATACCCAACACCCACAAGTCAGAGGAAGGAAGGTTTACATTAGCTTAAAATCTGTAGAGGAATCAGTCCACAGCCAACTGGCTCCATGGCATGGGAGAGGGGCACCACAGAGGAGAGACAGTCCCCGGCATGTCAGACAAGAGGCGGGAAGTCGGAGGCATCTCTTTCCCTTTGCTTCCATTTGGGCTATAATCATATTGTTTGGTGTCATCCACACTGAGCGGATCTTCCCATTATCCAAACCCAGAACCAGGCTAAAGCAATCAGTGGACCAATTTAATTAGCACACTCACAACCCAGTATCACACAACTGTGTTCCTGCCACCTCGCAAAAGCCCTACCTAGCAGCATGAGGCTTTTGGTGACATCTACATGTTACATGTAATACTTCTTTATACTAAAAATTCCACCCATGAATCTGACCTCCCATATCCATTGGGTAAATTAATTTTAACTGTGATGATTGCTAAGGCAATTTCAACAATTCTTCTTATTATGACTAAAAGTTTCAGAGGGTTAATAATTGTAAAATTTCAGATAATTTTGTAATTTAATTAACAGGTTAATCTATCAAGTTTCATAGAACTTGATAGCAGAATTCCTAATTTAAGGATAAATCAGAGCATATTACTGTTGGCAATAGTAGTAAGAAAATACGAGACCTGGTGCTGGTTCCCCAAAATGTAAACCTTGGATAGTAGCACTGAGAAGGTTGATCAAATCTTACACATATGCTCCATTATTTTACAGGATGTAAAATCCAACACAGAGAATAAAACTTTTAGGAAGAGTTATCAATCCACCTGATATTTACTCTGCTGAAAGATTATATGCTTATTATGTTGTATAGTATATCAGCTTCTCCTTTGTTCTTGAGCAGGAAACAATTTCTAGTTTTTCAAGAATGTTTCCTAGATAAAACATCCTTGAGAATATGGTCTAAAATAGGTCAACTGCACTTCCCTTCAGAAAACATTCAGAAACACAAGGGATCTATGAAGTATTGATTCTAAATTCATCATTACTATCTTCAATATATGGTCTACTCTGCAATGGCTAGGAAGTATTGAGAAAGACACACAGAGATGAGAGAGAGAGAGAGAGAAAGAGACAGAGACAGAGAGAGACAGAGACAGAGACAGAGACAGAGAGACTTCTTGATGTCCTTATCTTCACCCCTCCACTATCCAGTCTCAGATGCAATTCAGTGGTCTACCTCTTCTCATTTGTAATCAGTCTACGACTTCTGGATCTGTGTTTCTCTCAAGGCCCTCGTTCAATCTCGATTTAATTGTTTCTGAAAATAACACGTCTTCTTTAAAGACTGTACTAATTGTTTTTTTCCAACATTTAACAAATACACAAACCAAATCCCCTGGATTTTCCATTCATCTTATATTTTTCCTATTGATTGTCCTAAAGAGCAGTTCCATTGCCATCCCACCACACTTATTCTTGTATAAACCTTACCAAATTTTACCAAAATCCAGGAAATAACTGAGTGTAGATATTAGACATTCTCAGCTCTACACATTTGAGGTAAGATCAGAAAATATCACAGGAAAAACCTAGCTGGCATTGGATACAGTGACATTTTAGAGAGACAAGACATGATCCATAGAAGCAAAAATAATAATAATTAGTGAAATTTATTAAAAATAGAAATGTATACTCTGTGAGAACCAATGTCAAGAGACTAAGAAGACCAGAAATAGACTTTGAAAAATATTTGCAAAAGATTTATCTGACCAAGTTGGTATTAAATAACATGTAAAGACAACGTTAAAAAAAAAAAAAAACCTAAATGCCTGATTTAAAAATGATCCAAAGCTCTTAAAAGGCACCTCAGTCAAAAATAAATAGAAAATAAGCATATAAAAACATGCTCCCATGGGCGACCTATTAGGAAAATGCATATTAAACCTTTCTACCTTTATGCACCTGTGACAGTGACCAAAGTCAGAATCCTGAGCACAGTGAATGCTTGTGAGAATATACAACAAGACACTCTTATCGCCGGTGTGCATCAAACGGTAGCCACTTTTAATAACTGGAAGTTTCTTAAAAATTAAATATGCTCTTGTCATGTAATCTAGGAATTATCCTTCTTGCTCTTAACTCAAACTAATTGCAGACTTATGTCCAAAAATCCTTCATATTATACTAGCTGTATTCTAAAACTCAAAATAACAAATTATTCTTTATTTGTTCTCTGAAGGAATTACAACTTGTCCTTCAGTAAGGAATGTATGAATGAGCATGCTGCATCCAGATACCCTGTACAACTAGAAATACATGACGCATAAAAGCATGACAAGATACTTGGTAGAAACAGGGTAGAAGCTTTAATAGCTATGACTGAGTGAAATAATCAGGTTTGAAAAGCTATTTACTGCATGCTTTCAGCTATATGACAGCTGACAAATACAAGGGGACAGAGATGGTAAAAGACTGGCAGAGAACGGGCAGAAAGCATCAGAAGTCAGAGGAATTTTAGGCAGTAGATGGGAATATGTGTCTACCCGCATGGTAGACACATATCATAATTACACACTTGTCAGGGCTATGTACGATATCCAAAGAGAAACCCAACACAAGCCATGAATTAGGGATGATGATTTCATGTCAGTGAAAACTGACAAATCATAACAAGTGTTCCCCTCCATCTAGATGTTTATGACAGGAAAGCATGCATGGGTAGGACAGAGACATACAGAAAATCTCCGCAACTTTATGTCTATTTTGCCATTTACCAAACATTGCTCTAAAACAAGAACTATACTTCAGTAAGAAATTTTGTATAAAAGAAAAACTACAGTAAGTAGTTAAACCAGTATCCTTGTGTTTTAAATGCTTGGCTTGATACACAATTTTATAAAGTGTAGTATTTGACTATTATTCTGGTGTAGCAAGCTGATTAGCAGATGCAGTTAATAAGATTATTTACAAAATAAATAATTTTATTTATAATAAATAAAGCTATAATTTTAGAAATTAGAAAATAACTGAAGATTTCCCAAGGAAAAACTAGCATGGAAAATGCAAAAAAACATTGTGCTTTTTACGTCTCATAAATGATTTGGAAAGAAGTACTTGTCAAATGTCAAACACTCAAGACAATAGGAATTATTAGAAACATGGTTACAAAATGCTTTGTTTTTGACAGTGCTTTAAAAAAAAGTCTCCTAGCACCACGGAATCATTTACCCAGCAACTCTTAAGAGTCTTGGCTTGACATGATGATCATGATTCCCAAACGGCTGGGAATTTCCCCCACTCACCGCAGAGAAGAATGTACCCGAGGCAGGAAGGAAGGATCAGTGTTACAGTACGATGCATTTTTTAGGAGTGTGTAAACTTCATTAGATGCTAGGTGCAGTTACAGTCATTTACTGTACCATCAGAAAACATAATGAATTGATTAAAACTCCTCGGAATATAAATGTCTATAGTTGCTATTTCCTTTTCACCATCTCTGAGTGCTTTTTACCCCCTTTCGGGAGAGAGAATCTTATTTGAAACATTCAGAAAACCTGATATGGGAGACAATCAGGAAAAATACAGTCGTTTCACAATCACATTTTTATAGTACTCTAAAAACATAAAGTGAATGCCAAGAAGGCCATGTTATAAAGACAGCACACTTGCACACACACACACGTGCGTGCACATGCACACGCACACACACGCACACGGACAGTATCATAGAAAATCAAAACAATGAAAAGATGCATAAACTGGAAGATCTTTTTGATCAGAGCTCTTAGATTCTGGTTAACTCAAGAGAGACCAACTGTATGTTGTGGGACTACCCATATATTTCTGTAAATCATCTGTTTCCACATAATGAAAACTCATGCAATTTCTGTACAATTCATCTCTCAGGCATGAGCTGACAGTCAGTGTAAAATGTATGGGACACACAGTGTAGGGTTTGGCAGAGCCAGGCCCTAAATTTGATTTCAGGATGCTTCTTTTAGGAAGAATCATCATACAATTTGAGAGTGAAGGATTTGTTACAAGTTAGAAAATATTCTTGGCAGAAAGCATATTCCTTCCCTATAATGATTTCCAGATTTATTCAAAAATGTATCTCTTCCCCATATGTATACGAGAACTTGTTTTAAAAAGTCCCTGTCTCTCTGTTTTGTATATCAGAAAACAAGACTTACTTTTTCGTGGTTTATATTGTCTTCTCATATGGTTTTTAAATGCAGGTTTAAAAAAATCAATAAATCGGTATGAATTATGAAAATTTCATAGTGCATTTAAGCCAAAACATGTCTAAAGTCAGCATGATTTTGCTGTGCTAATTTTCAATACTAGATATTATTAAAATGACCTCAGAAATTGTAATGTTTAATCATTTTTATGTCTTATGTAACAAGACTCAAGCAGATAACTTTTTTTACTTATAGGAGGATCAAGGACATTTAAAAGTCCCTGATAGTAACCCAAGACCACTTGAATAAATAAGTCAAAAAGTTTATAAACAGATCAAGGTCTACATGAATACTTTCATACAATGGTGCCAATTCAGATCAGTAACAAGGAAGGGGTCTTCTATAAATGATTTTAGCATACTTGGTGAGTTATGTGCACATCATAAAAAAAGTCATTTCTTTTTTTCCTGAAAAATGTTTTCTTTTTCCGTTCAATCTCAAGACTTTTGAAGTGCACTTTCTGGGAAGGTGTGTGTCCATGTTTGTATATAGCTCATTCTAGAGTGAGTAGCTTACCCTGTTTTTCTTGGTACTGACCCTGTTTAGCACTGACAGCCTTGTCCTGGGAAACGTTTCAATTCTGCACACTCTAGGATATTCCTGCTTTGGTTTACTCTGAGCTGCCCTTTGTTCAGGAGTTCACTTGCTTCCTGAAGAATGACTTCCGTGAGCAGGACTACACCATAGTGCCACATCCTTTCCAACCGGTGTCCTTGTCTTCCTGGCATGCATCTGCTCTTCTAGTATAATAAAATAAATTGGACTTAATTGATAGCATCCCATTATCGCTATTTTACATTCATCTTTTAAACAAGTTTTAACACATATTAAGTGCTAAATATTGTTGTATCCCTGACTGAAAGGCAGCAGAATTTTCTCGCACTTTTCAAACTCATGTGCCTGTGCATTTGTGCAATTATTTCAGTGATAGAAACTTCTGTGTTATATTTTGTACTGTACAAGTAGGAGATTATATTTATGTCTGTCTACACTCGATACATCATGGAGAGAAGGTGTTGGCATTATTTTATTTATGAAACAAAAGTATTTATGGAAAATAAGCTAAAAGACTGTTAACCATACAAATTAAGAATCACATAGGGGCCGGAGGTTTGGCTCAGAGGCACAAGCTCCCGCCTGGCAAGTGTGAAGTCATAAATTCAATCCCCGGTACCAAACAAACAAACAAACAAAAAAAAAGATCCCTTGGTGAACCATCTTTTTAGGGTTTTTGTGTGTGGGGGATCACTATGAGGAGACTATAAATGTAAAACTCAGACGGATTTCAGTTCCAGCTCATATACTGCAGAGGTTCAGAATGACTTCAATACTCAGCTTTACATCTAAAATTTGTGACATCTGAGAATCACAAATAGCAAGGGTTTGCAGTATCTGCCGCAACACAGCCATCTGCAATGTCATAGTGTCTTAGACATTTTTAATCTGTTTGGAATTTTGTGGATCCAAAACCTGATTAATCTCTACATTGTGTTTCCTAGATTGGAGGGACCTGGGTGGGAACATTCACTTCCCGAGTGGCTTTTTATAAAGCTTTAGTGCTTACTCTCGGACTTTTTGTAGCACGGTGGCTGTAGAATACTATCTTTTCTCACACGGAAAATGCTTCCAGAAAGGTGGGAAACAGAAGCTGCTGGGTCACTTACATCTGCATACGGTGTAATTTTGTTTGCTTGCTTCTTCTCATATTCTGTTGTCCACTGCAGTTAGGAAGCCAGCTCAAATGACAGGGAGCGGGACAGGAAGTTGTCTTTGGGAGGCCTGTGGTTCCCTCCCCAATTACCCAATTACTCCATTGTGACACAAAACAGCCGTAAACAAATACAAACCCCAGAGGGTGCCCATGATATAATAAGTCTTTTATTGACAATAAAACTTGAATTTCTTATACTCTTTTTTATGTTATAAGATAAAACTTTTAATTTTGATTCAGACTTTTCACAATCACAGAATCCATTCTTACCTTCCAGCCCATATCAAAAAAAGAGCAAGCTAGGTCTGGCCCAGAGGTCAGTCTGATGAATCCACTTTCTTTCAGAAATGACTGATATTAGTGTGTGGAAATCTGAGGCCCAATGATATTCATGTTCATTTTATAATGTCTAAATTCTTTAAACCTAGCTATAAATACCTCTCCACTGTTTGTTTCTTATGGATAAATATATAATCTTGTGGAAAAATGTTTATTATGCACATAACACTTTCTGCCTTTAACACTGAATCGTTTTGGGGACAACACTCTTAAAAGATTCACAAGTTTTCTAGTTTAATATATAATAACTTGGGTGTTATGTTACATGGCCTGAGTTGGTCTCTTTGAGATCACAAAAATAATTTAATGGATTTTAATTTATCTTTAATTGGAGATGAAAGTTTAATAAACCAGTTTGATCTTTGTCTTCAGATCATTTATTTTGCAAAAATAACGTATCCTGAAGAGGGCAGGGATGAGACAGAATCTCATTTTCAAATTCCGTCAGTCCTTACTCCTCTATGTGCTTTCTGTAAATTCCCTTCAGGAAGTCAGTGTACCTCGCAAGTTCAGCTCTTCCCCTACGTTATGAACAGTTGTTGAAGAAAGTGAATGTGGCCCAGTCCACGTTGTTCCAGCTTCACCGAGAGACGAAATGCTTCACAGGCTTCTCCCCGCTCCTGTCTCGGCGAGGCCAGTGCACTGACACCCGCACGTGAACACGTTGCTCGGTGCTCCGATGATCGCCCGGAGCTCGCAGGTGTCACTCATTATCCCTGTCAATTTTCCATGTTTCCCTCCAAGATTCCTGAGACCTGTCCTTCTAATTACTAGCAGCCTATACCCAAAATTTTCCACAGAAGTGACCCAAATTTGGTTCCATATTCTGTTTTGCCTGTTACTGCACAGCAGACTGCCTTGAATTCTGTGATCCAACCCCACACCCAAGCCTGCAAGTCAGGGCTGAAGAGCAGCCCCTGCGAGCCCAGTTCCAGCAGATCAGTCATGTCAAGAATTCCTCTCTAACCTGGGTTCCTAACGCTCATGCACTTATTTGCACCCCTGGATTTTTCCTTTCCGCATACGTGCATCCTCACTGCTTGGTGTCTCCCAGCAGGCTCTTCCCCAGAACAATCTTTCTCCTAGGACCGGTTCCCAGAGAGTGGGCAATAGAAATGGGGCAGGGAGGGGCTTTAAGAGCTGCCCCTGGGCCAAAGTGGCTGCTGCTGCGTTATGCTGTCAAGGAGGGCAAGCGAGCTGACCAGGGGTGAGGGGCGGAGAAACACTCTCCGCCTGTGAGTGAAGGAGCAGCACAGGGACAGTGCAGAAGGGAATTTGGAGTGCGGATGTATTATCCGTGGGGATCGTGCGCTGCTTCACTCTGTGGATTAGGCGTTCAAGGTGTTCCCTCTGGTAGCCAGCACAGGACTGCCCTGAAACAAAGGAAAAGTTGTCACATGTACCTAGTGCTTACCACATGCTGGGCACACACCTACACGGGTACATTCGTTTTATCCACGTAGAAAAACCCTACAGAAGCATTATCATCATTGCTGTATGACACATGAGGTAACTGAATCATGACATTAACTATTTCGCCCCAGATTACACAGGTATTCAAGATTAGAGCTGGGATTCAAAGCTGTCCACCCAAAAGCCAGAACTCACAACGCAGTTGCTGGTACAGAAAGAAAATAGTATCTTCCCCTCAACACCGGCACAGTTGCTGTCTTTCCAGAAGCTGAAGAATCTGCTACCGCCCTGTATCCAACTACTGCAATCATTTTTTATTAATTTATGCAGCGTAGGGGAATTAAATCTCATATTCAAATTCCTGACAAATATATTAGCAACTTAGGCACGTGAATAAAATTCAGCCTCTTTCATTTAGCAAGAAAATAGATTATTTTCATTAAATATGTTTATTTCCTACCTAATTGTTTTATATGACATTTTAGTTTTCAAAACTAAAAATCAAGAATGCATACTCATGTGAAAATTTGAAGTTCCTGAATTCACAAAGAGTTTTTTTCTTCAGTGTGCTTGGAGATAAATAATGTTTCTTACCTTTCACTTTCTTGTGTCTGTATTACGATCATCTAGCATATAAGCCATTGTTAGTAGTATGTTCGTTTGCAAAGTTTCCTTTAAAAATGCCAGTTCTTGAAATGATTGTAGATTTTTTTTACCAATCTGATTAAATATTATTTGAATATATGCATGTATATGTACAGTTCAACCAGTATCTGATATTATAGATATCTGAATATTCATGTTCTAATGTTTAATTCAGACATCAAATAAAGTTACTGAAAAAAAATGCAGCCTTCTTACAAGAAAGCATAAAATTTGATATAAATAATAGAGCAGTTATAATGTTCACAACAATTTCTCATTGAATTTGTAGATCAAAAGTGTCACTCACTAACCATTGCTAAACAAACAGACATGTGTTTCTCTTCACCATGGCCCCCACAACATAGATTTCCCCATATTTCAGTTGGTTAAATCTGACTTTCTAATCAGCTTTGGAATTTTTTCCTAGTAGAAATCCATTTCTACCTACACATATAGGTAAAGGAATAATTCCTGATAAAAATATACCTGAGCTATACAAGCCACGGATGCTTTAAAAAAGGCTTATTAGAATTACTATTTACCTAAAAACTATTGTATCACATGTAACAAATGTACATACATGTCTGCTTAATAAAAGAGTTTTTAGCAATGTGTTTCATGGATAATTGATTTTTCTTGGGACATGCTGCTATGGTTGATACAGTGTGTCACTCTGAGAAGTTTAGAAGTTTAACTAAGAGATGCAGCAGGGAATCAGGGTTGTTACCCTGTAAATGTCCTCATCCTGTGCAAGAGAGGACAAGGGGATTTTGTGAGTGTTAAACTGGTCCTAGAAGGGAGGGGTTGTCTGTGTACAATATAAAGGAGGAAAAGAGGCTTGCTCTGCCCCTCTTTTGCTCTGGCTGCTTTTGCTGGCTGCTGCCTTCAACTGTTGCCCCCGTGCCACGACACCCTGTCTTGGAGTCAGCTGATTATGGACTGAAACCTCCACAAACTGGGAGCTAAATAAACATCTCCTTCATTCATTTGGGATGTCCAGTATTTGTCCCTGCAACAAGAGAAAAGTGTCCAAGACAAATACTCTAACAGGAAATCAATTTATTCAATCATTTTTAGTACTGTGTCATTTTCTACTTTGGATTTGGCTACATGTAAAACATACAAACATGACTTTAATAGAACACTTAGTTTTAAAAATATATTTATTTTTAGACCAAAAATTTTCAAACCTAACTCACAACATATTTGATTTTCCTGTAATGATAATTACTGTGCAAGAAAATTTACAAAATGTTGAGTTGACTCATAAGCTCTACCAAAATCAAAGGTATACAATGCAAGGAAGGGACATCTTCAGGGTGGAGCTTGTTTAAAAGTTTTAGGATAAATTCCAGGAGCCATTCTGGCAGATAATAGAAGGCAAGTGATCTTAATTATTCAAAAAGAAATGAAGGCTATTTGTCACATCTTATTTAGAAGACACTTGAAATGATGTCTATGAAGACTGCATTATTGAAAACAATTACCATCAATTAGCACAAAGTACTTCCTTTATTGTATACTACTTTTGACAGCATGTACAGGATTGCTAGTACAAACTGAATGACAAGATGAATGAATCAGTGAATGATCACCTGCTTGAGAGACTTAAAATCTACTGGGAAAACAAACACTTAAATGTGACTGCAGGTAACAGCAAGGAAAACAGACCTGAGCAATGAAGTGATAACTTCCCTATGTTAAACCCACGTCACTCCTCATCAGCCCCAGAGCAATGTGGCTGACCTGCTCACACATAAGATCTACCACACAAAATAACATTGCTTTTACTTCAAATGATTCTTGGAGATCAAAGCCAGAACCTTCATTCTGAGCTAGATCTTCAAGCCTTTTTTTTTTCCCCACTTTTCATTTTGAGGCAGGATCTACATAAGGTGTTCAGGCTGGTCTCAATCCCCCATCCTCCTGCCTCTGTCCCCCAGTAGACTAAGATTATAGGTGTACATCATCACCCCTGGATAGTTCAAACTTTTAGGTATTATTTTACTGGCCAACTTGAAGCAGGGCAGAAGAGATGCATAAAGATATACAAAAAAGGGGAAGAAAATAATGCCCTTATTCTGTCCTCTCTTGAATTACATGACCCATAGGCCTATATGTCAGCTCTCAAAGAAACCCAGAGGCCATTGGTTGGCTTAGGAGCAGGTACTCAGAGGAAGAAATAAGGAATATCAGATGGCTTATTGGAAGTTTAACATCCTATGTTTAACTTCAACAAGTACCATTAATTAGAAAAAAAAAAAAAAAAACATTCTACATATTCAGCCTGTTCATGGCTACCTCTCCATTCTCTCTGCTCCCCCAGCCCCTGTCAACCACAGCCTCCATCTTGGTAGCCTTTCCAGAACACTGAGTAATCTGGATCACACATTCAGCCTTATACAGATGACATCGTACATTTAGTAATAACCAGTGAAGTCTCTTCTAGCTTTCTTCATACCATGATCATTCATTTCCTTTCATTATTAAATAATATTTCATGGCATGATGTACTACAATTTACTCAGTTATCTGTTCACCTGGTGAAATAGATTGTGGCAGCCTGCAAATGTAGGTGATTTTGAATGAATCTACTAAAAACATCAACACGTTCTTTTTGCATGAAAATAAATTTGCATTTTACAACTTCATGTGGCTTGCAAGGACTGTGACTATGGGATTTGATGGTAAAAATGTGATTTTTAAAGAAATTGTCCAACTGTTGCTTTGAAAACAGCTGCACAAATTTTGATTCCCACCAATTATAAATGAAAATCTCTTTCCACATCCTGACTGACATTTATTATTCTCAGGGTTTTGAATTTCAGCCATCCTAACAGATGTGTAGCTGCAAATCTCATACAAATTCCGGTGAGAATTTCATTGTTATTGAATTAAGCAGCTCTAAATTTGATATGGAAGAGTAATTAACCACTGGAAAATAATAAGGTCAAGTTATGAAAAAATGTTTCATATCAGTAATTAAACTAGAGTAGATTCCAGTGTTTGAAATAAATAGTATAATAATCCAGAAATAGATTTTTAAAAAAGTACCAGAATAAAGTTTCCAACTATAAAATGTATAGGAAACATTATCCAAAAATATGTTGGATGTTCAAAAATTGATTACAGTTAAAGAAATTGTCCTCAAAAGATGCCTCATCACTTCAGATACACTCATTCCCTCATTCATGCCAGGTTCTGAAGCAGTTCTGAGACTCTTCTGCATTTTCACTGTCATGGCTGCCTTGATATACTGTACTGACTTAAAATATTTATTTTTCATGGTTATTTTGGCCATAGGGAGGAGCCAGAAGTACCAAAGTGACAAAGCAAGGAGACAAGGTGGATGAGGACCACACATGTCTTTATGGTCGCCTTCCTACTCAACGGCCCTCAGCAGCAGCGTTCATCCTGTGTTTGATCACTTACCCTCACGAACTCACAAAGGAGGACTTCCAGAACTGCGTGAGCAAGAGGCCAGAGTGATGGGATAAGGTGCTTAAAGTGAGGATTAGCTTGAAGGTGAAAAAAGGTTGTGTGTCTTTTACTACATTTTCTTAAAGTTTAGACGTTTACCATGTATTTTGATCATCCCTTGTATGAATGTGGAAATCTGGAGTGTGATAAGCATAATCTTAGAACTTTTTGTTCTTCTGGTTCTTGCTGTCTTCCACCACCATGAACAGTTGCCCCTGTGCCACGCCACCCCACCTTGGAGCCAACTGATGATAGACTGAAACCACCACAGCTGTGAGCTAAATAATCCTTCCCCTTCCTTAAATTTTTGTGTTGAGTGTTTTGTCTCAGCACTGAGAGAAAAGTGACTAACACAGAATTTGGTACCAGAGGAGTGGGGTCAGTTCTATGACCATACCTGACAGTGTGGTTCAAGAGCTTTTAGGAATGACTTGTGGAAAGAGATTGGAGAGGCTCAGAGTATCCGGCTGAAAGTGTAGACCTTGTAGGCTGATCTGGATGAGAGATTATGGTCAGAGCTCAGAACTTCAGAAAACTGGTAAAGACCTGGATGAAAAGGTTTCTGCTGGGAAGAAGCACCAGCTTTGGTTGATGGACTCTACATGATGTGTGTTATGGCTTGGCAGAAAATTTGCCTGCATTTTGCTTGTTCCCAGATACTTTTCTTGAGGCTGAAACTAAGGCTGATGGACTAACAAATAGTGTAGAAGAATTTTTCAAAGCAGACAAGTTGAAGTGGTGGCAAGGCTAAGAGTGGGGGCTTTTAAAATAGATTTGTGTTGCAAATCAAGAGTAAATAGCCTAGCAGAATGAGTTGAAATGTTGTGTGTTTGGCCAGCAAGTAAGGTCTAGCAAGCTGTGGTCTGTAAAGCTGGAGCAGAGACAATCTTGACTGCTATGAAGATTTGGACTGAGGTCATCACGAGGAGTATGACTCCACCCTTTTCAGCCCAAGATTACAATAGTGAAAGCCTCTGTTTTGAGAATAAAACCACAGAGAACCATGTTTTGAATGGTGGTGGCCTAGAGAATTCATTCCCCAGAACTGGTAGCAAAAAAATCTGGAGACAGCAAAAAGCCAGTAAAACCCTCTTCACAAAAGTAATGGTAGAAAATTTCACAAACAAGGATAAAGAATTTGACAAAAAAATAAATGAAGCATATAGAGCTCCAAATAGCCATTACTAAAGTAAATCTATGTCAAGGCATATAATAATCAGGATTCCAGAAATTCAGCACAAAAATAAAATATTAAAAGCAGCTAGAGAAAACAGTCAAACAACAACAACAAAAAGACAACCCATGAGAACCACAGCAGAACCCAAGAGAACCAGAGCAGACTTCTCAACAGAAATCCTCAAATCAAGGAGAGTTTGGAGTGAGGTATTTTAAGCCCTAAAATTTTTATTTAATTTAAGACTGTTTTCATTATTCAGCCCAGATTGATGAAAAACTATGTTTCAAAATCAGTGGAGAAATAAGATATTTCTGTAACAAAGAATGATTTAAGAATTCTGTAACCACAAATCCAGATCTTTAGATTCCCTTGAAGGATACATTTAAAAGAGATAAAAAGACCAAAAACACGAGAAGACCAATAGAAAGAAGCAACCATACAGGGCAAATAATTAAAAATAGGAGAAAGGTAGGGAACCAACAGCAGAAAAATAACATGAAAAACAAGCCAGTACGTATCAGTCATAACCCTCAATGAAAATGGTCTCAACTCACCAATGGAAAGAAACAGGCTGAGAGAATGGGTCAAGAAACAAGATTCAACAATGTGCCACATTCAAGAAACCGATTAATCCCCCAAAATATTCATAGATTAAAAGTCAAAGTATGGAAAACAATACTCAATCCCGCAGGAATGCAGGGGGAGATAAAAGCAGGATTAGCTATTCTATTTGCAGACAATGAAAATTTTATGCCAAAACTGATCAAAAGAGACAAAGAAGGTCACTACATACTTGTTAAAGGAAAACTCCAAGAAGAACAGATAAGAATCACAATTATATATGCACAGAACAAAACTGCACCCAACTACATAAGACAAATATTAATAGGCACTAATACAGTGGAAGTGGTGAATTTAATACCTCACCCTCACAAACAGATAGGTTAACCAGACAAAAAGTCAAACAAGAAATATTAGGCCAATATCAAGCCTGCGAACAAATGGACTTGATAGATGTCTACAAAGTATTCCACCCCAAAACATCAGAATACACATTCTTCTCAACTGCATTTGAGACATTCTCCAAAATAATCCCCTATTAGCCTACAAAACATGCTTAAGTAAATATAGAGGAATTGAAATCATCCTATGTATACTATCTGACCACAGTGCAATGAAACTGGCAATTAAAGACAAAAGAAATCACAAAAAAATTGCATAAGCACATGGAAATTAAACCACACCCTTCCGAACAACCAATGGGTCACAGAGGAAATTAAACCAGTGAGATTAACCAGTGTCTACAATGCAACAACAATGCCGATACAACATACAGAATGTATGGGAAGCAAGGAAAGCAGCCCTCAGAGGGAACTTTATAGTGATGAACTCTCACATCAGAAAAACAGAACAAATACAATCGTAGAAGAAAAGTTAAGGGATTTTATGACACGTGGTTTGTAGAATGTCACAGAAGTGCATCGCTTACTTTTACAGTGAACGGGAGCTGGACAATCTATGAAAAGTAACCCTCTTTGTCACTCAGAGTTCTGAGACTGTACAACTAGGTGAACTAAATTCCAAAAGCTGTGACAGAAGGGAGACAGGAATTAGTTGTCTTTCATGGAATGTGGGAGAAAGAAGCAGTAATTGATAAGCTCAGAAGAAGTCTGCTTTCACTCTAAGATTTTCTTCAACATAAAGTGCAGGTTAGCATGATGCTTACCTTGGCTCTGAAACATCCCCCCAAGCCTCCCTGCTGAAGGCATGGTCCTTGATGAACCATATTTATCACTGGGGGTGACTGCATCATGAGACATCTCACTTCATCAATGGATGACTCCATCGATGTGTGCCCTGCTTAACAGGAAGCTGGGAGGTGGTGGACACATCAAGTCGTGGCCTTTTTGGAGAGAGCTGGTCAATGGGTACATCTTTTAAGGGGTTATTTTCTCCATGATCCTTTTCCCTCTGTCCAATAGAATTTGTCAGAACCTTAAATCACAAAGGAAGTTTATATTTATCATAATATCTTATCCACAGACAGCAGCTGAGTTCATGCTTAGGCACAAACAGTGTTCCACAATAATGAAGACAAAGACTGACAGCAGGGCAAGAGATTTAAGAGATACCTGCTTTTGGATCAAAAGAAATAAAAACATCATTTACTTCCCACAGTCTTCCCAATTATGAAGCAAACATATAATCCACTTATGGAGAGCCAGAAAATTTTCCTGTCTCCCAAGGCAGTCAAAGATGAAGTTAATCAAGGTGGAGGTGAGCAATCTATTGAGAGCCTGAGGATACTCTAGAGCATGAAGGTGAAAAGCTGTCAGTAAGGTTAGGACCCACCAAAAACCACCTGCACCTGGAGAGAGACAGGGCGTCTACACACGGCAGGAGCTTGCACTGTTAGAGACCAGAGCTACAGTATGATAGGCTGATGACTCAGATTTGCCAGCACTGGGACTGAACACCCAACACACACACCTTAACAAGGAGAGGTTAATGTGGCAGCTCTCAGGATGTTCAACCTGGTTCTGGCTGACACAGGCACAAGAGACCTAGTGCAGGGGTTTGGCCGAAGACACATGTTCCTCCCACTGCAGACGGGAAGCAGAGAGTAAATGCACGTCTGAGGATAAGAATGTTCCCTCCCTAGACACGTCCCCTGTGACCTGCCTCCAACCAGGCCTCACCTTCTTAGGTGAGAAAATTCACCAAAAAATGCAGACATGGAGAGGTGAAAGGTGAGAAGATAGAAAAAATGGTATCATGCAAACACTACCTGTAGGAGGATTTGGGAGTATTTTTACTATAAAAGTAACTTTCACGCAAACAGTTTTTACCAGGAGTATGCATGGAAATTACAAAATATTTCTACATGGATAAATACATCAAAAAGAGATGAGAGTTCAACACTGAATGCCATGAACAGTAGAAATCTGTTCTATGTAACACTTACATGCATGTAACTTAAAGAAAAACAGAAAACCACAGTTTTATTGAGCTACATAAAATTTCTTTTAGAGACTGATAGAAAAAAATACTAAATCAGAAAAGAGGTAGAACACTTGATGGAAACTGTCAACCAAAGGCGTGTAACTGACATTTATAGAAAACCAACTCCAAGATTTTTTAACTGTTAAGTCATGTTGTTTAGTTTTTATAAAATATAACACTGTGTACCCTTGCAAAGTCTTTTACATATGTCTTAGAGGTTACATATTGTTTATATATATTTATATAAATACTATATATAAGTATATAAATACTATCTTAGTTACGTTTTACTTGTCACTGAGACAAAACACCTAATGCCCAAAGCTGGGAAAAGAAGAGATTATTTCTTACAGTTTCTGGAGGTTTCAGTCCATACTCAGTTGGCTCCAAGGCAGGGTGGCATGGCGGGGGCCCCAGTTCGTGACAGCTGCAAACAGCAAGGCAAAAACCGGCAGAAACACCTTCTTCCTGCCATTGCATCACATCCTGGCTCCACCCCCATATGGGTCTAGCACTGACACCATCAATCCAACCACTATATAATGAACCAATCACAGATGCATAATGTAAATGCATGAGACCTGGGGGCCACCAACATAAACTATGACAAATACTATATAAATATATAGGTGCATATACATAATACACATAAATGATTTTAGATGGCTGGTCTGGATCAGTTATATACATAATTTAAAGTTAAATTATATTGCTGGACACAATATACAAAGATTAAATTCTGGTTTTGCTTTATACAATTCATCCAATTCATCTTTGCTGGGAATTGCTAAAGCATATCCTAGTTTATTGCCCTGTTTTTTGACCTTTGCCATCTTGAGTGCAGATCTTAATTTTTTCAACAAGACTGATGGTGTATCCACTCTGTCTGTGACACAGTATAAAAATAATTTCTCTCCTGTCTTTTTCGTATTGTTGCACAGACCTAAAATATTTAACAGAGTCTTTGGCTCTGTATAATAATTTTTCTGAGCATTCATCAAGATGCTACACTTAGACACTCACTACACTAGAATGGCCTTGGTCTCATATTTCTGTACTCTGATCTGTATGTGTAGATGATGTTCATTAGCTTATTCCTCTGAATTTTTCACCATAGCACTCTGGACTTCTTTATTAGTGCTCTATCGGTTAGAGGGAATAGCCCTTATACTGTTAAATCACTCTCAGGTCATTAAAGAATTGTGATTGTAACTTGATTAAGCTCTGCAACTTTAGCATGCTTAAATTTTTAGCCATTTCATATTCACAAATATTTTCATTTTTGGATTTATCAATACCTTTGATATTTCTAAATTTTTATTATGAAATAATTATTACGTTAGTAGTAAATTTTTAATGAGAGCAGATGAAAACATTACATTAGCTACTACAAAAAGATGACCATAGAAAAGTACTCAAACAAAATGCATAATAAATGTCCCCATTTCAGTTAGACTCCAATTGTTTGATCACTTTCCTTGGGGTCTAGTACAGTTTTCACATCACCTCCCATGGCTTACACATAAGAGGGGACTGTCCTGAGTTTAAGGAACGGTAAAACTTAATGCCTCCATTTTCCCAGTAAGATTGATCCTTAGCCTTTACACCCTCACTTACTGAAAGTTACATCTTCATTAAGATGAATCATGCCTTTGACATTTATGTTTTTATAAATTTTAGCGAAAATTGTTACAATACGGGCAATAACTGGCACTAACTCATATTTTTATGCTTCTTTCACTCTAAATTGCTTAACATTTTATAAATTAGATGCTTTTTTTCCTTAACTGGGGAAAGACAGTAAGATGTCAAGTTACATCAAGGAAACATGAGCAGAATGTTTGTAACATTTTGCTGCTGATGCAACTAGCTAGAAGCAACAGCCTTTCACAGAGGATCAATTCTGTGCACTTGGCCAACTTTAACTTTCACCAGGCTGAGCACACTGAAACTCTGATCTCAAGAAGTTCACTGAGCAGGTCTAGGACACCTTGCACTTTAGGAAGTTCAAACACTCAAAACTTGTTGGATGCTTAATTTTGTTTAAACATATTTTCCAATGTCTCCTAATTATTGGCATTATTTGCGAAGTCATGTTAAAAACAACTGGAAGGTTTGGTTGCAACCTGGAGTCACCTTTCCTAAATTTTTGTTTTGTTAACTTATAATAGATCCTCCAGTTATATTCGTAGAGTGAGACAAAGTATTTTCACTTGATATAACCTTACAGAAGTATCCAACTACATGAATAAGTTCTGTAACTCAATTAAGAATGGAAACTGGAAGTGGCCATGGACAAAAGTCACGAGTAAATGTTTCATAGAGAAGAACAATTACAAGCACACATTATTTTTTTGTAATTCTAACCATAGAATTGATTATTAACCAAACCTGAGTATCGGAAATGTCAGGAAGAAAATATGGCATAACAAATCTATAAAATTATTTGCTTTTCTACTTTTAACAATATTAGAATTTTTTAAAATGTATTGTAAAATATATTAAAATATAAGTATTTCAAGTTCAGTTCTCCAAATGGTGCATATGACACAACCGAAGGCATTGTTTAAATCACCCAGTATTTTCACAAATTCTGTGTAACTGATTTCTATACACATACATAGCTGAAATATGCACACCCCGTTTTGCCTCAAATTGCAGGCAATGTGATAAAAATATGACAAATATTTATATTTTAAGGTAATTCTAATGGAAGATTCATAGCTATTAATCCCCTTCAAAATCTTACCCAAGGCGTCAACCAACTTGTCCTATTGTGCTTGGCACTTTCTGGAAGTTCCTTTTTGAGAGTGACTTTAGTTACGACATTCTCTCTGTCATGCTCTGACAGACTGAAAGCATTTATCTTTCATAGCTGTGCTGACTCTGAAGAGGAGCCAGAATAACCTGGTGCCAGACTGGTGAGTACGGTGGATGAGAACACACAGCAAGGATTCCCAGGGGCCTGGTTTTCCATTTCATGGCCTTGGACAGCAGCATTCTTCTAAAGAAGACACCCAGAAGATTCTAGGACTGCTTCAGACAGGCAGGAATGGTGGCATAAGTGTATTCACGGGGACGGGCAATACTTTGAAGGGGATTAATAAACATGTGCCTTTTACTGTAATCATTATTAACATTTTTAATTGAACTTTGCATTAGTTTTCTTGGTTAGAAAATAGAGCCCTTGAGCATTATGAAAGACTTCAAAACTGGCAATATTCTATTTTCTGTATTGTGCAATAGAATAACAATTATGGTTTCAGTATCATGTACTGTTACATACATTTCTATTTATAAAAATGATGCTAAATGGGAATTTTTGAGTTAGAGTAAAAGAAGGAAAGAGAACCCGCAGTGAATGTGAGTGTCCCCGTGAGCATGTGTGCACACGTGTGCATCTCTTGACCTTCAGTTTGATCTCCAAGATGGTGATAAATGCAATCTTAAAAAATTAAACACCTTAACAATATCTTGCTTTCTCCGCTTTTTTATATTTTGCTTATGATCCCAACCAAATGATGAAGAGGTAAAGATACAAACCGATGAATAAGGAACAGGAGAAGAAATCAAAGAGTGTCTTTGAAAGAAGTGTAAGCACCGAGGAGACCAGGATATTTATTCATATATTACGAGCTTTACATAGTTATTGATATCACCATGGATCCAGTGTAAACACAGAAATCCTCAATCAAGTTGAAGGGGTTAAGCAAATCCTATATTAGTAAAATGTATTGCTGATTACCTTTAATGTGCTAAATGTTGGATTATGTTAGGCAATCAGAAAAGTCCAGAAAAAATGAGAATATACAACTTAGCTTAATGTTCCCTCATTTCTCCCTGCAGAAGCTGGACAGACAGCAAGATAATTCCACAAGAGTACTTTACAAACAAAAATCATCTCCCAAATTAGAAAAAACTATGCAAGCTAATCCACCCAAAAGATATTACAGAAATAGAAGATAAGAAATAAAATTAAAATATTACTTATATGTAGGAATAAAAGAGTAATACATTTTTCACGTAAATACATGAAAATAACTCAAAAATACCAGAAACAGAAAACTCTTGTGTATTATTTGTTAACATTGTTAACAAGAATAGTTTTGAAGTCAGGGATTGAACTCAGTGGTGTAAGTGCCTGCCTGGCAAGCACGAAGTCTTGAGTTTGATTCCTGACACAGACGATAATAATAATAATAATTTTGAGATTGAACATGCTTTCACATCCCTTCTATCTAATAATCAATGGTGTTTTTACAATTTAACTTTCATGTGTCATTAGCTATATATAAGAACAACACTGGTATATATTTCTGGGCATCTTGTTATTTTTATTACATGTATAACTAAAATGCTTTTATAAAATCTGTATCCTTAAATGTTTATTACTTTTTCTGACAAGATTATTGCAAAATTATTGACAAAATTATCTTTCTAGCTTACTGCAATGTGCCGTACATAAGTATTTCCTATAACCACCTCCAGAGCAATATCACAGCAGAAATTCCTACTCTTATTTGTAACTTAGCATATATTGGTCAGCCTTTTCTAGCCCCTCAATTCTCTGAATCTCAAATACTTTTAACTTCCATGAATCGAATTTTTAGATACCACGTAAGAATGAGGTCATGTAGTTCCTGTCTGCTGGCTTATTCCACTTTACATAGTGACCTCCATTTCCATTCTTGTTTTAAAAAGCTTTTATTCTTTTCATGAGTGAATGGCATTCTACCATATTTACATATCACATTTTCTGTATCCAGGCATTTGGCAAACTCTTAGGATGATTCTATCTTTTTCTATTACTGTTATTATCATTATTTTGCTTTTCTGAAAAGGGTACAACAACCATAAAAATGCAGATGCCTCTTTGACAGAATAATTCTTTCTCCTTGTGTACATACCCTGTGGGGGAATTGTTGAATCCTACAGAATCTTAATTATGGATTTTTGTAGAACCTCCATACTGTTTTTCTACTGTTTACAATAATTTGCAATCCTAAAATCTCTGTTTCAGGGAGAGCTTTGGCACGTGTCTCCCAGCCTCTGATACTTTTAATTTTTGGATTAGATTGCTATGGTTGTGGTAGGTTGTCTTCACATAGCTATTTTGGCCTAAAATTCCTTAATTATTCAATGTGTTTAACATTTTTTCCTGTGCTTCTTTGTTTCTTGAACATCTTTTTTATAAATGTCTATTCAGATCTATTGCTCAATTTTATTCTGGTTATTCATTTATTTTGTTACTGAGATTTTAGAGTTCATTATAATTCTAAGTAGTAGGTCTTTTCAGGTGCCTATTATGTATATATATTTCTTTCATTCTGTAAGTAGTTATAAAACTTTGTTGATGCTTTTGCCAAGCAGAAATTTCTTAGTTTCCTGTAATTCCATTTGTCTTTTTTTTTTTTTGTTTTTATATTCTTTGCTTCTGTGTTTACATCTAATAGTTTTAAAATTTGTCAATTTGCATTTAAACCTGTAACACATTTTGTGTTAATTTCTATAACTGGTGCAAATAGAGATCTATTGTCATTTTTCTGTAGGTGAATATCCAATTCGCCAACATCGCTAATGGAAAACATTGCTTCAGTGCTATGTTGAAAGTGATTTGGCTGAAGAAGGATCAGTTTACTTACATGCATTCTATTCTATTCTATCCTATTCTATTCTGTTCTGTTCTGTTCTGTTCTGTTCTGTTCTGTTCTGTTCTGTTCTGTTCTGTTCTATTTGCCTTTCTATTCTATTTGTCTATTTTTATGACAATTCCATTTTTATTACTGTGGTGTCTAGCATATTTTAAACTGGGATTATGTGATATGTCCTTCTTTGTTCATGGTGTTCAAGGCAGCTTGGGGTATTCAAAGACTTTAGGATTATTTTTCTGGTATTGCTGGAGATGTTGAAAGGAACTCCAGTAAATCTGTAGATTGCTTTGAGTATACAAGTATATTAACTCCTGACTCTTCTAATCCTTGAATATATGATGCGAGAACTTGTGTGTGTGTTCTTCAAGCAAGTGATCAGTGTTTTATAACATTTTCACTTGTTCAATTAAATTTTTCCTTTGTATATTTTCAGCTATTTTAATTTGAATTCTACTTTCTTGAATTATTTTTAGGTAATTTGCTATGGGTATATAGTGATGCTACTGATTTTTAGGTATTACTTTTGAGCCCTACAAGTGTATGGGATTCCTTCATAGAGATGATTTTATTTTAAGCAGCTAAATTAGATAGAAATTAATATACAGAGTTGTCAAGGAAGTCAGAAGACAAACAGACATCAGAACTGTGTCTGTAGGTGCAGCTGAATTTCAGCCCTCAAGATAAAGATGAAATGGCCAGGCTTCCATGCTTCCTCTGTGGGATAAGGAATTAGACTACAATTGGTATTACCTGATTCTGTAAAGCCACAGATAGGTGTCGGTCACCCAGGTAGGTGACCCGAGCATCTGGATCCATCCCTTCGCAAAATGCCTTTGTTCTTTCCCTGTATTCTTGCTGTGTGACCTGCTTCCCTACTGGACCAATATTAGCTAACTAGCTATACTTGTAAATGTACAGGTTGGGAACAGTTTGATTCACACAGTATCTGTGCTGTGATTGTTGTATAAATTACATGTGACAAAGGCCTCAGTAGAAAACCTCTGTGCGGATCCCTCCTGTCTCCGGAGCTATTCCTGTTCCACAAAACCTTTCCTTCTCTTGACCTCTTTTGTCCTTTGGCATTCATTCTTTGATTTCAGGATACACAAACTAGGTGTATCTGACGTCCTCTAGGAGTTATATTTCCCCTGTATCAATTCCACTGTCTTGCATAGTTTTTGTGTGCAGTATATCCATTCTGGCTTGTTTTAAAAAATTTTAAAATTTCTTCTTAGAAAACTTTGTGCTGGTATTGTTTGAACAATTGAATGCAGATGTCTTGTGCTCTGAGTGAATGATTTGGAGATGACATGCACAATGTATGTACTATTGTTGTCCCTGATTGATGTGTTTTGAAATTTTTCTCTTTTTTTCTTCTGTTTGAAATAAAATGGATCTGAAAGAACGATTTCCAAAAGGAGGAAAAAGGGAAAACCTTATTTTAGAAATTTATTTCAATATGGTTTGATAAATGCAATTTATTTTAAACTGAATTTTTCTTCTTCTTGATTGCATCCTTGGCCCTTTGGTGTTTTCATAGTAATTTGCTTAATTTCTATGCATATCTGTAATTTCCGAACTTCACTTTTTATCTCCTTTTAGTTTTATTGCTTTGGAGACAAAAAAGAAACATTTTTTTATTTCATTTTTTATTTAACTTTTTAAGGGTTACTTTGTGATGTAACAAATGACCTACATTGGGAAATGAAAAACATATGTATTTGCGATTGTTGGACAGAATGTTCCTCACATGTCTCTTAGATTCCTTTGGTTAGGCAGGCAATTGAATGCTGCTCTTTGTTGTTGTTGTTAATTTTCTGTTTGTATGATCTGTCCGTTCTCAGAAATGAGGTGTTGATGTCTCCAGGTATTTTTACAGTCATTCGCTTTTGCTAAGCTGATATGTTTATCTTTATATAATGAGTTGTCTCTTTTTGCTTCTGTGTATTTAAAGGCTGTTTTTATATAAGAAACAGGTATTTCCCATGTGTGTTCTTCTGAGTCAACATGGTGCTGGACAGCGCCTGCCTTGCGCACTGACCTCCGTGTTCTAGCAAACCTGAAAGTTTTCACTTTTCATGTGAACCAGCACTCCCCAGTCGGCTGTCAGTAGTCACTCTGCCCGTCTCTTCAACTCCACCCTTGTCAAAACCAAATACAAGCTCACCGTTGCCTTTGTCTCCCTCAGGAGGTGCTTGGGTCTCTTCCGCAGCCCTCCCGTGCCCACAGTAACGGCCTCTTTTCTTTCTTCCTCCATTCTCTCCCTTCTTCCCTCCCTCTTGCATCAAAACACCAAACAATAAATAGGGTTACTCTTGCTTGCTTTGGGGTTCTATTCGCAAGAAATGTCTCATCCCAGCAGCACATCTTGACCCTACGAATGCCGTTTGGCACTAAGTGGTATGTTAGCTGCAATCATATCACATTTTCTGTCCAATATTTTATATTTCACTGATTTCCTTCTTTTCTAATCTGTATTTTTTGTTCTTGTTTCTTCATATTTGTCAGCTTTTTGATTGAAAATTCTTATGGTAAGGGAGTGGATACTACCCTGCAGATATGCATTGAGTAGCAATAAGCTCACTTTTCCTCCTAGACAATTAGTGCTGGTGTTTATGTCACCATTCAGCATGTATTGTAGCTTAGTATTTTTGTGACTATCTTCAGTATAACTGGAGATTTCAATTCTTTTATTAAACCACTTTTTGTTTCTCCCTGCATATATGTTGACCTGACCTGTGTCCTCCTGGAAAGGATCTGTTTCCTGTACATTTCTCACCTACATCCCACAAAAAAAATTAGGGATGTTAAAAGAGTTGGAAAATGTTATTGACTGCTTTACTTAATTCTGAGTCTAAGCAAGTGTTAATTTCAATATCAGAGATATGGCTTTTACAAAACTTTATGCACCTTTTGAGAGAATGCTAGCGAGAGGCCACAGTTTTGCCCCCTTTCTACCTAAATTCCCTCCATTTATTTGCAAAGATTTTAATACCACCTACACCACTCACTTTTGATGCTGTAACCATTAAAGAGGAATGCATTTATCCTGTGTAAGACAAAAAAAGAAATCAGTGATAGCCAGAAACACAAGAATTTTATCAGAATTTTTATTTGGTAAATAGGAGAATTCTATGGGAAATCCCACAATAATGTAGAAATATTACACTGTCATCAGCCTCATTTGGTGCCAAAATCTCATACTAATCCTTACTAGCTCTTCCTTTAAATATTAATCATGTCTTGCTTCATCTTATAGGGTTACATGACATTCATGGATATTTGGCTTTTTCTGTAAATGTTGAGATATTGTACCTCTTTGTAAGCTGAGTGCTTCTGTAGATTTGCAGTTAGTTGTTTTCCCTTGAATTCAGTTCACTGATGGGTTCTAAGAAGCTGATCTTGTTTCCAATAGAAATGTAAACTAGAACAGTTAAATCAAAAATATAATTAATGTTCATCAAAAAATTGAATGTCAGCTTTTCCATCACTGAGACAAAATAACCAATATTGACAACATACTGCAGGAAAAGCTTACGTCATCTCACTGTTCAAGGAAATTTATATCAGGGTCAGCAGGGTCCACAGTAGAAATCTCACTGTTGAAGGGTTTGGTGGATCGAAGCTGCTTAGTTTGCGATGGTCAGAAATAAAGCAGAGGAACAGTGGTCACTCTTCCGTGACCCATACACACATACCTAACAGTGTGCACCACCAATTCCCAGGGCTCATCCCAATGCTGTCCAATCTGAAACTTTACTTTTAGTACTGCACTCTACCTCTTTTCAACTTGCTACCTGAGCACGTCTCCATAGGTCATTTTAATCTGCAAATAAAGACCATGGCAAATTCACAATTGCATGTCATGTAATACAACCCTTTTGCCTACAACAGGAAGTGCAGTAATATATTCTTAAGGATGCAGCAGCTACAGTATTTTTCAAAAGTGTACATCCAATTTGCTTCTGAGGCTTAAGACAACCTCTTAATGTTAACCTCTGTAAAAATAAAAAACTAGTTGAATAGTCCCAAGACCCATGGCAAAAAGAAACATTCCTATTTCAAATGGAGGAATAGAGAGATAAAGAAGAACTTGTCTAAACCAAGACCTAGTCCAAAAGTGCAAACATTAAGTCCTATAGCTCTATATCTGACATTTGGGGCACAAGTTGATTAAAAAGGAGTTTCAGAGAATTTAGACAGCTACATCCTATGGCCTTGACAGTTCCAGCCCACATTCTCTTCCTCCTGGGCTGATTCCACTCAGAGCATGCAGTTTTGCGTAGAGGACAGTCTACGTTCCTGGCATATCTCACTTCCTGTGGTCTCTACTTCACTCTGAGATTAATCCCCACTTGTCTTCCAGGCCTTCTTTTCTTTGAAACAGCACAGGAATCCTCCCTGAATCATAACTTTTTCAGTCTGCATGTTAGGAAAACTAGCATCATGTGGATAACCCCAAAGCCTGCTGACAGCAGAAGAAGTAACCAGTGCATGTTGGACCATGGCTACAGGGACTTGGAGTACGTGGATACCTCAACGTGATACAATGCATCCCGGAAAATCAATTCCCCAGGATATGCTTCTTTAGGAGTCCTTAGGACTCTCCTTTCAAATAAAAAGTTTATATTTTTGCATTATTTGGTATCATTGTTAAGCCTATCATATTTGGGTTATTGCTGATTCCTGGAATGCCTTCAAGTCAACTTTCTTATTATTAGTAGTAAATGTTTTCAGTCCATAATGCTAGATGCACATGACACATGTCAATCTCTATTTTTATTCCCTTTCTCTCCTTCCCTCTGTCTCTTGATCACTTTCTCACTTGGCATGAAAAACCTTAAGTATAAATATAGAGTAAAATGATACATAAATAATAAAAAGTAAGGAGATAGATCGCTCTCATGTTTCTTCTTGTCTCTTTACAAAGTACTTGGCTTCTTTTTATTGACACTAAAATTTTCAGTAAACATACATCCTGTGGCTTCAGCTTTCTACATGCTTCCTTCTGAGTTGAGATCTCAATGTTTTCAGAATGTTCTGGTTTACATTTACCCTGAATTTTTACTATAAACATGGTGAAATTAGCAAGAAGTACTTTTGCCAAAAGCTTGAGTGTTGTATTGTCTTGAAATGTCCCCCATTACACTAATCAGTCCACTTATCCTTAAACAATCTTCAACAAAATCTCAATATAAAAATGAAATTTAGACAAATCTTCTGTGATAGTGTTGCACACATAACTTCTGGCCAAATGACACTGGAGTGCTAATTCTCAGTTGTAAACTCATGAGCCAGAAGTTCACTTTCCATATTCCTATTAGCATTTTAGTCTTCTGAGTACCAACGACAATATAATGTATCAGACAGCATACTTCATTCTATAGCTTCTCTAGCTAACATTTCCAAACCTTTCCTAGCTCCTCTAGAAAACCAGCTCCAGAGTCTTCTAAACCATATTGTTAGTTACAGCCACAATATTATACCACTTATCTGGTACCTGTGTTCTGTATAATTCAGCTTTTCTCTCACTGAGACACAATTGCCAACATTCCAAGTTAATGAAAGAAAGGTTTTACTTCACTCAGCTTTTCTTGAGAATCAGTACATTATTGAAAGTTTTTAAGACAGAAATTTTATGTCAAAGAAACATAACAGCATATGAGACTCTTGGCAGAGTGAAAGGATGAGGGACCAGACATAGATACTATGTCTATACCTTCATGATCCACCCAGATTTATCTAAAAGTGTGCTCCACTCATCTCTGGAGAAAATTCCAGGCCAAATTGGTTTTGGAATCTACCCTAACTGCCACAATCCCACTTTTGGGTACACACCTACAAGAAATAAAAATGATACAATAAAGCTATTCCTATATGTCCATCTTTACTGCAGCCCCATTCACAGTGCCATGACATGGATTCAACCATGTTGTCTACAATGGACAATGGATAAAGAATCTATACCATGCATATGTAATGAACACTATGATTGGCCATGAAGTGGATATCACTGAAGTAATTGTTAAGTGAGATCAGTAAGGCACATAAGGACAAATACTTCGTATGTTAATGTACATGTGGAGGTAACATTGCTGGTCTTGTAGAATAACATAAGAGAATAGTGATTACCAGAAGCCAGAAAATGTACAGAAAAATGAATAAAGAGGGAGCTTGGTAATGGATGTTAAAATGCACCAAGAAGGAAAAGTTCTAGTGTGTGTATTACAGTGACTAAAATTTAAAACAGCTTATACACGCCCTAAGTAACAATAAGAGATGTGTTGATAGGTTCCCAACACACGGTTAAATTAAACACCACTAAAGATGATTTGATTATTACACATTGTACACATGCATTGAATTTCTACATTGTAACATGGAGCTATGATCTTTCCATTAATAATAGAAAGTTATTAACAAACAATCTGTCTTTTTTATTACAGGTAACTGTGATGCTAGATTCACCCATATACATCTCAGAGCTAAGATTCCAGTGCTACAGCAGCTTGTTTGACTTTTTCTTCCCTGTTTACATCCTCTCCCAAATTTTAGATCTGTGTATTCTGTTTTTTCTGTTAGTTACCGGACTACATGAGTTTCTCAACATGGCTGGCAATTTTATTGTTACTTTCTGGAGTGCATTAATTGCTTTCCTTTGAAGTAGGCATATGTTTGCTCTGTCTTGAAGTTAAATTCAGTTTGGCTTGCATACTGTGAAGCCGGTATTTAGATGCTCCTGTGCTGTGCTGGTGGATTATTCACTCTCCGTCACCGTGAGTCGCCTCCCCTCTCCTTCGAGGACAGCCTCCTCCGCTGAACTCTGGAGACTGATTCCTGTGGTTGTTCTCCTTGTCTACTCAGTGCTCACACCCCCCTAGGATGGTAAATGCAATAATTTTCTACTTGAATCCTTATGTGCCTTTCCCTTGGTCTTTTGGGGTTTCATTCAACTCATGTGTACCCTAGTACTCAATAAATTTTCCTGGAATTCCTGATGCAGATTGTCAAGAGCTGTGTGTGTGAGTGCATGTGTGTGTGGTTCCCTTTTTTCTTAGACTGTCACTGAATTTTCCACCATCTCAATCTCATCAAATTTTAATGTTCACCTAAGTTCTAGATTCTCTTAGTGTTTTTCTCTCTCTGAAAAGTTACCTCAAAACTCCTCTAAGAAAAACCTGATTATAGTTCACCGCACTGTCTCCTGCTCCAAGGGTTCCTAGTCCTGCACGTGCTAACATTAGAGACTGAGAACATTTCACATTTTTTCAGCTTCACAATTGTTGAGGACATGAAATAATGTTTGGTGTTTGTTTCTCTTTCCTCACTGGAAGCAGCACTGTGGAAGCTCTTTGAAAAACATGAAGTTGACTTATCCTTCCCACTCTATGTATTTGGTTTTTTTTTTTTTTTTTTTCAGAATATTGAAAGGATTAAAAGTTTATTATTACATACACATTTCCTTGTTTTGAATTTACTAAAATTTTATATAGTTTTGCACAGAACAATTACATGCAGGTATTCTGTGACTTAAATAAGTTCAAAAGGTTGTCTATAACCTAAGAAAATAATGTTAAGTTCTTTTAATGTAGGAGCAAAGAAAAATACATGAATTTTGAATATTAACATATCTATACAATTTTATGAAATATTATATCAAATGATTAGAAGCATTTAATATATTACTGCAATCTCTGACTACTTCTCTGACTTTAAATTATTCAAAGTTTTTAAAAATGTTATATCATAATATGTACAAGATATCAGTATTTCTAAAGTGCCTAAATGTTGATATTTGTGAATTTTATATCCCAAGTGACATTCAGTGGAATATATCCATTAATAACATCATTTTTCTGAGACTAATAATAAAGTTCAAAATTTCCAAAACTATTCTTACTATATTTTTCAATTCATGCTTTATTATAAACTCAAAATACATTTAAAATGAAAAATTAAGCCCAGTATTTCAAAAATATACTTCACTGATTACAGCAAGGTGGACAATATATTTAAAAAATAGCATTTTTTCATTGCTCAAATTTCTTGACTAAGGAAATTACTAACAAACCCCAGGCGTGCTTTGCACGTGCTGATGGAAAGCGTGGGCTCTGATTATCACTGACTTTTAAGAGCGAGGTGTGCTCACTCAGGCTTGCAAGGTCTAATTGCTCTGTGTTTAGGCATATTATCTATTATGCTTGATTCTGCCGTCCTCTGAGCAGAACTGGCTCTCCAGGCCCACCTGGTTACACCTCTCAGAGGGTTCACAGTGCTTGAGAGATATTTAGAGAGAGGGCCAGAAAACCACCAGCGCACCCTGGAGGGAATCCTAATTTAGCTCTAGGAAAGAATTCTCCTAACGGAGCATCAGCCATGGCCTTATGTCATGTTCAAGACACTATTCTGCTTAAATGGTTATGTTTTGATCTGTGCTGTTTTGTTGTTATGCCCTCTTTTATCTCAATCTCCACTCCATTATTTACTTTTTTATTTTTATCCTTTTAATTAAAGGAAAAAAAATAGCAGGATATATTATAGTAACCCACTTTGACTTTCCATTACCTTGATTTAAAGCCCTGTATTACTCTCACCATCTGGTTTTTAACTGATGTTCCCCTATTCTGTTTTGCTGGATAGTATCAGGTTCGAAAATTTAGGCATCAGCTGTGAAGATAATGAGACTCATTATAATGCCCATTCTCATTGACTTTTATCTACTTTTGAAGACCTACAATGTCTCCAATGTTTTGGTTTTGTCGGTTTTATTCTTTACTGTTTTGTTCAATTGTATTATAACTAATGATATAGGCAATTCTATTAGAGATAGCGGGAGGCATTATGGTAACCATTGTTGATCACCTTGTATTATGTTTTCACATTATCTATTATGTCCACCCTTTTGACTTGACCGATTCTGTTCTGTTATGTCACATTTGGTTTTACTCTCTTCCAAAAAAGTAATAAGAACCGTAGGAGCAATGAAACCCAAATTGTACAAAAGAGAGGAAAAGAAAGTGCTCTAAACTATATAACTGCATGTATATTTAAGTGTATGAGATAGATAATGATATTACTGAGTTTTGTTGGATCATTGAACAGAACTGTTTGCAGTATCATTGATGGAATGTCCACTTTACAAGCTTCAATTTTGTGACTTGAACAATTATTTCTAAGATGACAATATGTAATCCATTAACTAGTGATTTCCTACTGTTCATTTTTTTTCTGCAAATCTGTATAACTTGTACCCTTTCTCTGCTTTTTTTCTTTTCTCCTTAAATAAAATTAAAAAAAAAATTTTTAAAAAAAAGAGACTTCAGACTGGGAAGATGTATAATTTACCTGTATTACTGATGTAGCTTTCACTCGAAATGACCCAGAAAAGTTTTGAAACTCATTAATTTCTGTGAATAAAATACTGAGAAACTAGGATTAACATTAAGAGTGAAGTGCTGATTTTAGTTACCATATTAGCCACAAATAAGGAGTCTTGTCTCCTTACTGTGGCTCATTTAGGCATATGAAAAATTTATCTGAAGGCTATAAATCACAGTTAAAAATAACTTAGGTCATAAAAATATATGCAACTGTGTGTTTTAAGTACGAATGTAACTGGTACAGTTTGTCTTAGAAGTAAAGAAATCGGTAGGTTTCTTCCATTTCTGGGATAGTCCTTGTACTGATATCATTAACTGCATAATAGTCCATCAGTATTTCTTGAAAACAAGGTATAATCACATCCTTTTCTATTGTTAGAAAGAAGAAGAAGAAAGCAAATCTAGGAGTTGAACAGAGATTGACAGGACAGGTGTATTTTAGAACAAACCTGGGAGGGACAACCACGGGTTTGAGAGGAGACCCTGTACTCTCCTACAGGCTTTGGGTTCTTCTTAGAGTCATGGGGGGTAGAGTGCTAGGGGGTTGCGCTGTCTTCTGAGAACAAGGCTGGCAGAGGTTAGAGGCTGCCCAAGCATTAGGCTTGGGGGTGTTCAGGGAGGAGAGGCTGGCAGTGGTGACGGCAGTCAGGGTGCAGCTGTGCAGGGGAGGGTGTGGAGGGGTCTCCATTGCATTGGCATCAGCTGGAGTCCACTTATATCTCTTAAGAAAAAACTTTTAAAAAGTAGCAGGATATATTATAGGAATTTTTTGATTTCCTATTAACTTGATTTGAATCCCGGTATTGCTCTCACAATCTTGTTTTGAATGATTTTACTCTGTTCTGTTCTGTTTGATAGTATCAAGTTTGAGGGTATAGACAACCACTTTGAAGGCAATAAGATTCACTATGATGCCCATTCTGGTTTGACTATTATCTTCTTTTGAAGTCCTCTAATGTCTCCAATGTTTAGGTTTTATTGGTTTTGTTCTGTACTGTTTTGTTCAATTTTATTATATCTGATGATATAGGCAATTCTTTTTAAGGTAGCAAGAGGCATTATGGTAACCATTGTTGATTACCTTGTATTCTGTTTTTACATCATGTACTATGCCCATCCTTTGTTTTGACTGACTGCTTTGTTTTGTCAAATTTGGTTTTATTCTCTTCCAAAAAAAGTAATAAGAGCTATGGAAGTAATAAAACCCAAAATGTGTAAATGTTATTGTAAAAAAAGAGAGGGAAAAGAAAGTGGTCTAGAAGGATACAACTGCAAGTGTGTTTAGATGTGTAAGATAGATGACCATATTACTAAGTTTTTGTTGGATCATTGAGCACAACTGTTTGCAGTCTCACTGTTTGAATGTCCACTTTGTATGCTTTAATTTTGTAACTTGAACAACCATTTCTAAGATGACAATGTGTAATCTATTAAGTAGAGATTTTACTGTTTATTTTTTTTAATTCTCTGTATCATATACCCTTTTACAGTTTTGCTTTTTTAAATAAAACTTTTAAAAAAGAAAATAGAAAATACAACCAATAAGTTAGGAGAGATGAAAAGGAAGCATATTCGGTTTTTGAAATGTAGGATAAAATCCTATTTCTCTCTCTGTGATCCGTACCAGTATTTCTAGGAAACAGAGTAAAGAAAATAATACATAGACTTACACCATTTTGTGAGTGAAATTCAATGTGAATATAATGTAAGTAACACAGAATCACACAGAATATAATTCATAAATATTGATAATGATTAAAGTTTTAAACTCAATGCATATTAGTGTTTATAATTCATATTAGTAAAGAAGAAAGAATACCAACTATGATTTGCTAGACCATGTTAATAAACAAATGTTGACCCAAGGGCTTCATAACTCAGTTTCTTTGTGATGGGAATTTTAATGAAAAACTTAAAATGTTGCATTTATTTCTCTGTGAAATATGGAAGCACTATTATTCTACCAAGCGGTGGTCACTTTTTCAGAAAAAGTAACCACAACTGGATATATTAGTGGACAGCAGTAACATATCTTGAAACAAAATGTGCCATCAAATTAAGCATTGTAAGAAAAATATTTGTAGACAAGTTTTCACTGCAATAATGTCATCATCCCCTTCTCTCCGGGCATCGTGTTTGGACATCTGTTCCCTAAATCCTGAATTTCAATAACTGTGTTTCTGTGGTTTCCCAGCCCACAGAGTGCTTCTGATAAAGTAAATACAGCTCAAAATCATCCGTGTGAAAATGACTTAATATTTAAAAGTTGATAATTCATCTACAGCAACTACCTTGAGAATCATCCTAAATTCTGAAAAGTATTGTTGAATATATACACTATTTTTTTAAAAACAAGTTATTGCTAGGTAGTGTAGGCGGGCCTCAAACTCACCATGAAGCCCAGACTGGTCATGAACTTGTGACAACTTTGGGCCTTGCCCTCCAAGTGCTGGGATTACAGACCTGAGCCACCATTCTCAGCTAGAATATTTTTATAATATGCCAGCTATTTATGACATTTTCCATTATGTCATAATGAGACGAATGAAACAATGATCAAATTGATAATGAATGTACTTAGCGCTTCACAAAATAACCATATTACATCAATGTAAACAACTCAGGGCATAAAACAACTTGAAATAAGGTTTAAGATTCATAATATACAACATAAGTATACATATTTTGCCTGACAGTAAATGATATCAGGAACCTTACTTTTATTTAGAAACAGACTTTTACCAGGAAATGCTTTGTGAAATACATAACACACACAAACATATGTAGTAAAAGTGTAACACACCAAGGAAAATATTGTGTATTACCTTACAAAATAAAATTCAGAAAAAGTTATGAGAAAGTAAATTCATTCTAGAAATATTTATTCTCTCCCAGTATCTGAGTCTCTGATGCAAAAAATAAATATTTATATTTATATATTTTCAACGATCTGGGGTTGAATAGATTTCATTGTTTAGATGACAACTGCAGTAAATAAGAACACTGAAATATAATGCAGAATACTTAAATGCAATCGAGAATTCTTTATATACATGGTTTATAACACCATATACTAGAATTCAAATCCCAGTCCTAATTATTATCAGCTGTGTAACTAAATTTTAACAGACCTCTGTATGTACATCAAATCTGGAATAAGACTCAGTAAAAATGTTGCTTTGATGATTAAGCAACAGTTTGAGTAAGATTTGAACCACAATCTCCCAGAACAACTAGAGATGTACAAGTAGGCTCAGCTGCATACAGACACAGGACACTTTCCAAGTATCAGAGACTGCTGAGGTGGGAAGAGCTATGGAGTCTTGGAAACCAAAAGGAGGCTTTGAAAATATCATAGAACTGCAAGAATACATGTTGGAGCTGAGACCCGGGAGACTTCAGGGCCTTGCTAATCTGCTGGGATCTGTGTGGTAACTGCAGCGTTTACAGCAGAATAAGAAGAGTAAGGAGGGAAAAACGTAAGTTTGTCTGTGTTCTTTGGATCAAGATGATTTCACACTGAAGGTGAATCTAACCTGGACACTTTACAGGGGCAAAAACACATTTTCTTTCTTCAAGAAGCGATTGGGTGCTCTCTGTCATCAAGAAATCATAAAATAAATAAATCACAAATGTTTTTATATATTATATATGATAAAAGCTTTAAGATTATTCATCCCTGCAAAGGAGTGATGCAACACACACACACACACACACACACACACACACAAGAAATAAAAGGTTAGTACCACCAAAACAGCATGAAAAGTTACTGACAATATTTTCATAAGCTAAACTGTATATTTAAATATGGAAACTGAAATCTACAATAATGCAATGGGTACATTTTAAAGAACTTTAAAGAGTTAAAGATTTAAAACAAACGACTTTCTTCTTTGTATTCATGTCTCTGTACAAAGGAATTTTAAAGTTATCCATTAATAAAATAAATCCCATTTCCCCAGACTTGAAACTAGTTTCATTACTTGATTGGCCAATAAATGTATCAGAAAGGATACTGTAATTGTCCAACCTAGGCCTCAAAAGAGTTCTTCCACATTCACTACCTCAAAATGCTATAAAGTCGCCGTGTATAACACCCAGTGCGCACTCTCGGACATCGCAGGACCATATGGAAGTGAGACCTGCTGTCCCAGCTGTGAGCATCGCAGACCAACCAGCCCAAGCCTGCAGCTGTGTGCGGCAGCCTGTGAGAGCCCAGCTGAGGCCACAAGATTCACTCGGCCTGAACTGATGGCACTCAGAGCTCCAGACAGGTGATAGGCTGTGGTTAAAACCAGCTAATGTTGATGTGGCTGACTATGGAAGAGCTATATGGTATTATCACACAATTAAAAAATTGATTTTTTCTTAGTTTGAATTTTAAGCTATAAAACAATGTTACAACTCATAAACTGAAAGTTGGAATTCAATTTGTGAGGAGCTCTTAAACCTTCTGGATGGTTCCATTAGCTATGTCCATAGTAGGAATCCAGTATGGCTCAGCATCTCCCTAGCTGACATGAGACCCTGGGATGTGTCCTCAGCACTGCAAAAAGTAAAATAAATTGTATACATGCATAATCATATAGCCTACCACACTATAACTCTGAATATGCAAATACATCCTTTGTATGATGCAATAATTTTATTCTTAGACGTGTAACCCTCAAGATGCAAGTGCACAGTGAATGCCATACACTTAAATGTTCATATTAGTACTATATTAATGTTTTTGGATCATTGAACACAGCTGTTTGTAGTCTCTCTGTTTGAATGTCTACTTTGTATTCTTTGATACTGTGATTTGAGCAACTATTTCCAAGATGATAATATGTAATCTATTAACAGGTGATTTCTTACTGTTATGCTTTTTTTTGTAGTTCTGTATTATATGTAACCTTACACTGCTTTGTTTTGTTTTGTGTTTTTCTCTTTTTCCTCTTAAATAAAAAAAAAAAAAAATGTTCATATTAGTGCCCAAAATATCAGTAACACCATACAGACCCATGGACTAGAATCCTACACAGTACAATGAATTGACAACTACCCGCAGTGCAATGCATTTTTCTCACATAATGTTGAGAGGACCATGCCATGTAATTTAATCTGTATTCATGAAAAGTTCAAAAATAATCTAAATTAACCTAATAGATAAAAAGTTAAGATAGTGGTTATGACAACAACTAATGACGTGGAGGCATAACGAGTGTCTACAGTTCTAGAAATGTTCTACTTCTTGATGTCAAGGTATGATTACAGGGATGCATGATACTTTGGAAAATTAGCTACAATTTTTATATGTATGTGATTTCCTACTTAATGTTAATTCAATAGAGTTTCAGGTGAAAAAAATAGTTTATTGGAAAGATAAAATTCATCTTACCATAAACTCTTTAGGCTTCTGTAGTTATGTGATTAAGAGCGAATCATTTTTAATCTCGCAGAAACACAAGCCCAGACTTTTTCCTCTTCTTTTTTAATACCTGAAGAGTTTCTCTTATTATTTTAACCTATTCTCTCATTTAGGAGTCTATAAAATTAAAAGTGAAGCCTCTCTAGACACAGTTTGTTTTTCTGCTTTAGAATCTGTCTTCCCTGTTTCGCCAGTAAATCACGTTTCCAAACGCAATCACATCTCTATTCAGACGTGTTCTGTGCTTCTCTTCTTTAACTCAGGCATCACTGATCACTGAGTGCCTGTGACACATCGCGCACTTTTCTAGGAGGTTGCTACACAAAGGGAACCAGAGATTACTGTCTTCTCTTTACCTCTCTCCGTTTCTGATAGAGACAGACAGACGGGTGGCCTGGTGATATGGTGAGACAATGTATATCAAGATGTGAATTTCCTTGTGGTCTTGACATCTTTTTCCTCTTGACACATGAGATGGGGCTGATAAGTACATATCACGAATGCTGCTGCCTGGGCCTTCCAAAGGCAGGCAGGGTTCTTTCATGTGAGACATGGCACACGGACCCATAGTGCATGACTGTGAAGATCTCACCTTCCACAGAGCCATTTGTCACTTGTAAGGCACTGCCCAGAGAGAAGGTGTGCTTCAGAGTGTTTTGGAATTCAGCTATTATGGACAAAGCACGTCACTGCAGCTATGCCACTGTGCTGCTCTAGACATCGGATTTTTAAGAAAAGTCATCATGGTCAATGAGGCTTTCATCTAGGGTTCTGGTACTGTAACCAAAGTTTAGAATGCTCCTTGGAAACTGCCCAGGCGTGATCATGTGAAAAAGGCACATCAGTGAAAACATAACATAAGAGAAAAGGAGAAGAGGAAGAAGGGAAAAGATGGTATGTATAGATAACTCTACTACTAATTTGTTAGTTCATCAAAAAGAACAGTTTGCGCTTTCATTGTTTGAAGATTTTTCCCATGCCTAAATCTTGTAACTTGAGCAAGTACTTCTAATGTAACAATATGTAATATATTAACTAGTATTAATTTCCTACTATGTTTTGAAATTCTGTATTGTATCTTTTTTGATTTTCTTTTTAAAATAAATTGAAAAAGATGTAATACAAAGAAGATTTGGATTGTCTTTTTGACAGTGGGGGAATGTCTGAGCTGGGTTTGCTCTCAGGAACTCTATAGTGCATCCTGAGATTTTTAAGAAATGATGCGCATAGATAATAGCTGGAGAAGTGACTCTAAGGCTTCATTCTCCAACATGACAACACTCGGTGTCACACATCCCTAGGAAATGGCCATTGGGCCAAATGTGATATTACAGCATGTTCTCACTCACTGACACGGCGACCTCTGGCTCCTCCCCAAAACTGAAACAACTTCAAAATCAAACATTTTGAGTTGATTCACAACATAGAGGCAGCCACAGGAGCACAAGTTAAGCCACTTGGGAAACAGAACCGCTTCAAAAAGTGGGCCAGAGCCATGGGATAAACTGTTTGGGACAAGGGGGACTTCTTCCACAGAGCCTGGTGGCAATGTGTCTTTCATTGTAATTGTATTTTTTAAAATTTAAACATTCACTATACTGTTTAATTGCACCTCATAATGATTACTGGAAACTTTTTTTTTGTCTCTGAGAAAACACAGCATCATTGTATTTTTAGCAAAGGATTCACCCGTGACTCCTGTTCTGTCAGTTGTCCACAAAAGCCACAGAACAATTCATTGTTCCCATCTCCTGAAAGGTTGGTTGGGTCACGCAGTGTGCGTGGCCAGTGGTACTGAAGCCTTATGGAAGTTTGTTGCATCCCAGTGGAAGCATTAAGTGAAATTGTGTGGTTGGGTTCTGTTCCTCTCGCCCCCTTCATATAGCTGGGGAAACACATTGTCAGAGAGTGGTTATTATTTCCATCTGGGCTATAAAGACACCAGACTGAATGTGGGACTGAGTCCAGCCTAGCAGAATCCAGAGTAGAGCAGAGTTCCGTGGCTCTGCCCTGGGGATGACCCCCAGTCCTCCTGCAATCTCAGCCACAATTGAACCTCTTTGGTCTTTGCCAAATAGAACAAAAGCTTGTTTATTTCAGCGGGAAAAGCTGTCGCCTATTGCATTAGGAACAAAACTGAACACTGGTGTTGGGAAATCACTCTGCTAATGTATTATCCCCAACCTCACAATGTGCTCAAAAACAGAAAGTTTCTTGCATTTCTGTAATTTCACCCAAATATTTCAACTGCACATAATTTCTTAACTGCTTGAAATTTCTGATGCTTTCTTGGAAGTTTATTTTGAATATTTGCATTCAACTAGGGTCTAAAACAAAATGTCCAAAACCTTGTTGCAGAAAAAAATAAATATTTTTCTTTAAACATAATTAGCTCTATGAGCTTATCTACTTTATAGAATATTGTCAGACTGCCATTTCTACCTTAGTGTTGATTTCTATTGCAAATTTTTGGGTTCTGTGTACTTTTCATGCAGTAAGATCAGAAGTTAACATTACCGAGAATGGTAAACATAAAGAACACCTTTGCATGAAGGCAGATAAAATTATATTCCTATAAATACCAGTAGACCAGAAAATATTTCAAAGTTTTAGAATTTCTTTTCTGTTTTCTTTGGTGCTTAAGGAATGTTCATTTTGCCGTTTCCTCCCTCTGATGAACTAATATAAGAAAAGTAAATAATAATTCATCGTTTAGTGTCTCAGTCCCTTCAGCCATTCATTTGACATCTTTGTCTGGAGAGAACACAGACTCACACTTTATTGTTGCTTTCTCTCTCGCATCCTCTTTTCCTATCCATCTGCTTCATAACTTTTCTCCCACCTTTTGGGAACTCTGGGGCACTCCGGATTCCCACCACCTTAAATTCTCCGCGTGATCAGGTGCCCTGTGGAAAGCGTAATTCTCTTCACCAGGCACACAGCTAATTAAGTTCTGTAATCGAGGACAAAGCAGCCAAGAGGTAATTTAAAAATTAATTGCTGAAAACAGAACAACATAATTTATTCTACAATTAAATGATTAGAGATGAAGGAACACTGGCCTATTTCATCTATTCGTAAAAGCTTCCCAGGGAATTTTAACATTAACATTTTCTGTTCTAACACTGGGCCATTCAGCTGACACCCATCACTCTTGCCTCTAATCTGGATAGCCCTGGGGAGGCTTTCGCGGCTGGCTTTGTGCTTTCTGTGTACACAGTACAACACTGAGGAGACCCTGCGGCAATACCGTTTTGCAGACATTGCCTCCCACGTCTACAGATGATACAATTGCTGAGATGAACCTGCTGTTCTTGCCATGGTTACACCAAAGCGTGGCGTTCGGCTCTGTGATCCTCTCCAACCCCACTTCTTCCTCTCTCTGTTCCATTTTATCCCAAACGTCAAAGGCTGGCTGTACACAATTCTTCTAGGTAGTCTGCCATCTGTTGATACTGTGGAAAGACAGGGATTCTCCAGTCTACTGTACCAGGTAAAAGGATTATTGGCTGGTCTGTGACATCACTGTTATCAGGATTAGGAGTTCCTTGGTGTGAATCTTGATTCTTTTTATTTAAGAGAGCTTTCAGTGAAATAGTCTTGGCCAAAGTTTTCATGTTGGTTTAGGTTCTTTCAATGTCAAAGTGTAAGTGAAGCTTTTTCTTCAACTTGGTCAAAAGTTGTCTGAAATTGTTCTTTTCTATCTTGGAAATGTGAGCACAATAGAAAGGGAGGCACTAACATGAAGGAATGAGATATGTGAATATTCATATCACGTAACAAAATAATTATAAAAGTCTTCCCCATAACACTAACAATACTCATGAGCTTAAAATAACTTTGAGTTCTATATTATTTAGGATAATGTATTTAGAATTAGATTGTCTAATATTCTGAACACTGCATTGCTTAAAGTACTAATGTGTAAATCAAAGAAAGCTAAGAAATCTATCACTTAAAATCTTTATCCTTAAACTTGAACGTTTAACATTAAAGTTAAAACACGAATCGCTGAGGGTTTATATATAATCACCACTTTCTTCATAAATTATCTAATTTTTTAATTTGACTATAACTTTAAGAATATGAATGATATTTTTATAAGTACTCATGGGGAGAACATGGCAGACAGATAGCAGCAGGTATGGAGGCTCCCTGAAAGACCCAGCTTAGAATTCAGGAATGCTGTGGAGTAAGGAATCATAAGCAAGTGGAGATATGCCCTGCTGACCCAAGAATGAACTGGGCTGAGAGAAACCAACTGGGAATGCAATCCTGGTGCTATAACAGGAACAGAAAAGCCTCAGTGTGGAAGCTGGAGCCCAGGACATTGGAAGCCGCAATTTGGGTTTCCCGCCACTGCTGCTGCTGCGTCTACATTGGCTCGGCAGGGAGAGAGACACGCAGAAGCTCTGAGAATGGGAATCGGTGAACAGAGTTGAAAGCAGGACGGGCAGGGAGCCATGCAGTGACCTGCAGTGAGTGAGAGAAACTGGGTCTCTTCCACCGTTTAGGAGACTCCAACAGAGGACATTCTGGGACCGGGCAGACTTTCGGGAACAGGGTGCTGCATTGACTTCAGTCACCAATCCCCCTCTCAAGTGGGATTGGTGAGCAGTGCCTAGCCTATGTGACGCTGCTGGCTGAGACCCAGTAGGCTAGCACAGCCCAGGTCCCAGTGCCTGAAGGTAGATTGACCTGGAGGGGTGGGCCCCGCATAGGCTGCCTGGTCTGCAACTTTCTGGTGCGCTGCGGTGGGCAGGAACACTTAGCCGGGAAATTCAATCAGACTGTGGCTGACAGGGAAGGAAGCTGGGCCTCCTATATACGCTTGCATATATAAGGAACAAAGAATATGGGAAGAGGCAGCAACAAGAAAGGCTCCTCGGCCCCCATCCTGAGAAAGAGGCAATAGCATACACAGCACCAATAGATATAAAGCGCTATCTCTAGAGCCTCATAGAGGAGTTCAGGAATGAAGTTATTAATGACCTGAAGCAAGACATAAGCAGAATAGTTAGAGAAATGCTAAGCACCACCCAAGAAAAAGCAGATGGTGGAATGGAAGAACAGAAAAAGAGGGGAGAATTGTTTAATGGAGGACATAGAGAAAGCATAGAATATGTAAAGCAGGTTCAAAGAGATTACCAGGAAACTAAAAACTCTATCGAAAACTGGCATAACAGCTTGAAAGAAACTAAGGACAGATTATCTGAACTGGAGGGCAGATTTGTAATATGGGAGCATGAAATGAAAAACCTCTTAAAAATAACAAAGAAACAAACAGCAATAATACAAAGACTAGAAGATGATAAGAGGGTCTATAACTTAAGAATTAAGAACATAAAAGAAGAAGTAGGGACACAAACAAATGAACTACAAAAACTACTCACAGAAATAATCCAGGAGAATTTTCCTAATTTAGCAAAAGGTAAAGATACTCAGTTGTATGAAGCATACAGGACCCCAGCCACCTACAACCCAAACAGAGCAACACCCAGGCATATAATAACTAAAATTCCAGAAATCCAATACAAAAACAGAATATTAAAAGCCATCAGAGACAAGAAACAGATCACTTACAAGGGAACACCCATCAGAATTACAGCAGACTTCTCAGCACAAACCATCAAATCACGAAGAGCGAGGGGGGAAATAATTCAAGCTTTGAAAGATAATAATCTCCAGCCAAGATTGATATATCCTGCACAACTATCCCTGGAAATTGAGGGAAAAACAAGGTGCTTCCAGGATAAAGAGGAACTAGGGGAATATGCAACCACCAATTCAACTCTACAGAGAATTCTGCAGGATACTCTAAAAAAGAAAAATATGAAGAATCCAGAAATATCCGCAGAGGCCACAATGAATGGAGCAGAAAACAAAATGAAGAAGACAAACTGACTACTAATGACAGAAAAAGAGCTCAACAGAAATGAGGCAGAGAAGATTGGTTGATAGGAACAGCTATTTTGGAGAAAATTACGTCTTAAGAGTAATAAGAACTGTGGGTGCAACAAAACCCAAAATGAGTAATTGTCATTGTACAAAAGAGAGGAAAAGAAAGTGCTTTAAATGATATAACTGCATGTATATTTAAGTGTATGAGATAGATAATGATATTACTGAGTTTTGTTGGATCATTGAACAGAACTGTTTGCAGTCTCACTGTTGGAATGTCCACTTTATAAGCTTTAACTTTGTAACTTGAACAATTATTTCTAAGATGACAATATGTAATCCATTAACTAGTGATTTCCTACTGTTTATTTTTTTCTGTAAACCTGTATAACTTGTACCCTTTCTCTGCTTTTTTTTTTCTTTTTCTCCTTAAATAAAATTTTAAAAAAGAGTGTCAACTTAGGGGGGCTTCCAGTAAAGATAGCGGATAGATAAGAGCAGATTAGAGAGGCTCTTTGAGAGCTCTTATATGAGAGAGATGAAGATTCAATTATACTATGTCTGATGATATAGCCAATTCTATTGACGATAACAAGAGACAACACAGTAACCATGATAGAACTCCTTTCACAGTGGTTTTGTATGTCTTCTACGTTTCATATATTTATAGGAATATGTTTTGTTTTGTCTTGCTTTGTTTTGTCTCTCCCTCTAATATAGAAAGGATAGAAATGCATGTTAAGACTCATGTATGTGTAGAACCTATAAACAGTTTACAAGAACTGATCTTATAACACATGATGAAATGAACAGATACTTTGAAGAAAAAGAGACACTACAGTACCCAGTGCTGATCCCATAGAGTCATGATGTGAAATCCAGCAATACTAGTATTCTTTGTTCAGAGTGATGTTAGCCTGCTTTGGTTTGTTTAATCTCAACATAATTGAAGATATGGATAACTGCATGTATGTTTAAGTGTATAGGATTGATAACCATATTTCTAAGTTTTTGTTTGGTAGTTGAACAGGACTCTTTGCAGTCTTGCTGTTTTAATTTCCACTTTATGTGTGTCACTTTTGTATCTTGAACAACTGTTTGTAAGAGGACAATATGTTACCATCAACTAGTGATTTCCTACTGCTTATTTTTTCTTTGAAAGTATGTATTATTTTTACCCATTTCCTGTTTTGTTTAGTCTTTCTTTAATTTTTTTTAAATGGGGCATTTATAAGATTTTGTTCTTGTACATGATGCAATTAAACTAGTTTGTAAATAAAAAATAAGTAATCACTTATTTCTTACTAGATTTTACTTTACTTGAACTTTATCTTTCTCTCTTATGTGACTGCAATTGAAAGATACTGTGCTCACTTAAAATCATTTGGACTCCATGTTTAGCAATTTAAAGACTATTACATCTAAAGGAATTATTTTAACTCATTAAAATATTTGATAGGATATTTCCTATTTTGAAATTTTTCCTTTTACAAAATAATTTTCCCAAATTAAATTATGAAACCATGACTGTATTGGAGTTTTTATTACTTAATGTAATAAAGTAAACTCAGTAGATTAACAAAGTAAGTGTGTATTTTCCATTCATACACAGTAAGATGTTACAAGAATGCCTTCAGATATAATTTACTGAACAGATGACTCCCAAGATCATCAAGAAGAGAAGAGAAAGAACACCAGAAAGGACACCATTTAACATTATTTTGGATTTAAAGTGATACGAAGCAGTGCATTAATTTCTAGTTTCTGCTATACTGCTAACTTTTTGTTAACTTCATGGCGTAAACATTATTCTACATTGTCTGAAAGGAAGAAATGTGAAATGGTCTCATGAGGGTAAAATCAAAGTGTCTGCAGGACACCATCCCTTTGGGGAGGAGCCAAAGCAGGTTGCTTACATTGTCCAGCTTGAAGAATCCATCTCCTGGTTGGTTAGTCCAGTCCATTTTTAAAGCAAGCCATGGTCAGTCAAGTCTTTCCACTGTTTTGTCTCTCTGACCAGGACTCTTCCATCTTCTTTATCTCCACTGAAGGCCATTGCAGTACATGAGGTCCACCAGGTTATTCCAAGTTACTCTTATTTTAAGGTCAGCTGCTTAGCAAACTTAAGGTAACCTGCAGTATTAATACCCCCATTGCCGTGCAAACCACAGCTCCATTCTTACTGGAGATGAGGTCATAGATACCTTAGTGGAGCCAAAATTCCATTGACCAGAATCTCATCAGACCAAGACAACTTCACGGTACCACTGTAGATTACATAGGAACGCTATTTTTCTTACTAGTATATGATAAGTCTACCTTGTTATTTAGAATAAACTCAACTTTGTTTCCTAAAATAGTACATTAGAATCTTTAGTCTTGCATTTTTCTTCTTGCTTTTCCCTCTATATGATATTCTTTCTTCTTCTAGTTTTGTCCTTGATAAAGCTTTAATTTATTTATTTTTATTAAAACATATTTGCAGGGCATGCAGTTTATAGTGGTCTCTGAGAATGGTTACAACTTTATTCTTTTTTTTTAATCCCTTCCCTTTCCTTCCTCCTCCTCCCACTCCTCCTCCCGTTCCCCTACCCCATACTGAGCCCTTGTTGATATTATTCATTTTAGCTCCTGTTATGGTACATAATGTTCACAGATATGAGCTCCCCAGAACATCTGAAGGATGGTACTAGGTGGATCATTATCTCTACTGGAGTCCCAGTCTCCTGGCACAGAGGTGGAGAAGTATTCTCTGCCCTCTGATTAAACCCCAGTCTTTGGAGTATGCACTAAACTAGTCTCGTTGAGTGTTTCTGTTTCTCTTCCAGGGTTTGAGCTTCTCTTCTGTTACTCCTGAAACTTTCTCCAGCTCCAGGAGGAATCCTCATATTCCCATGCTGCTCTCACTAGAAAAGCTCAAGACTCTCCACCCTCACCCTCTAATGAGAAGGGGAGGCTGGCACTGGGCAGAGGCTCCCTCTTCTATTTGGAATATGTCATGCTCTTTGGGAATGGCCTCCTCCTGAGAATAAATATTTAGTGGGTTTTGTGATGGTTCCTCTTCCCCTACCCATTCAGTGCCACAGGTAGACTTTTTTCTGGTCTGTTGTCCCTGAATGAATCTGAGAATCCTGAATGAAATATCTGCAAAGATGTAGGGTTCCCTTGATGAGTGAGGCCACAACAGAGCCATTAACATCACACATCACACTGCAGTCAGTCTCCAGCAATTTGTTGATGTGTGTAATTTATTACTACTTTGATGCACAGTTGGTTTCTAGGGCACTGGGCCTTTCCTTCCCAGGGAAGTCCAGGCTCAGAGCCTGAACCTCACCTGCACATATTTGCTTTTCAAACCTTGGGGAGGCAGTTTGCACTGTGCAATCCGTTTTCTCAACATGCACCACTGCCTTTTAGCTCGTCTGCTTGTTCTCATCCTGAAAGTTCCCAGAGCATCGGGTGTTTGCGCTGAGGCAGGCTCCCTGTATTACATGATAATGATGATGTTATATTTTTATCCATATTAAGACATGAAATATATTTTGGTGGCATATAAATTCATTTTTTTCAGTAACAGTAAAGCAATGATTTACCCCAAAGCATTTGCCATTAACCTCAGAAAGAATCTAGTATACACCCTGAATCTGAACAGGTACTACATTTTCTTTCCTATCAATTATCACTAATCTTTTCCTCAGTATCTTATGTATTTAGTTGCATAAGTTTTATAATGGATTTTGATGAATAATGTAAAGTTGAAGTATAAATGACCAACTAACCTATTAAACAATATTCAGGATTGCTAGCCATTAACTACATGCAAATTGAAACAACAGTATGATACCACCTTATTCCTCGAAGAATGACCATCATCAAAGAAATCCAATAACAACAACTGCTGGAGAGGCTGCAGGAAATAATAAGCCTTTCTATTTTTTGGTAAAAGTGTAAACTAATACAGGCACACAATCTTAAATATTACATGGTCTTTCTTATGTAAGAAACTCAAAAGCTTAGGCAAATTAAGAGAAAAATAAATGGTAGGTACACAAAAAAGACATCTTTTGCAAATGTAAAGGAAACTGAGATGGAGAGAGAGAAGGGAAAAGGAGTGAAAGGCGTTGTAAAAAGCATCAGGGTGTGTTGTGTACAAGTAACTCCACACAGTGAGCATCAGTATGTCCTGCTAACATGTACCAATGTAACTATCTTTATTATTTTCCTTTCCTGGTTGAGGATAGAACCTCTTCTGTGTGCTAGGCAAGTACTCTATATCCAGATTTCTCCATCATTGTTTACCACGTACAATTTACAAATGTTTAAAACAGTATTCTTATGTGTCCTTTCAAGTAATTGAAGGTCATTTCATACCATTTTATTTACTACAAAAAGTATTTTGTATATCTGCAAAGTTTTTCAAATAGTCAATATAATTTTACACAGTTATCTTTGCGTCATGCTTCATGATTGAAATTACGTTAAATGTAATGTTTTATATCGTGTTCTATGTGGTTATTGATGTTTCATATAAACTCAGTTATTTACGTATTACATATAATTTTTTTTTATTTTCATCAACTCTAACATCCGTTTTTAATTCATTCTTTATAAGTAAGAAATGCCCATTGCCAATACAGAGACTAAATTTATGTGTCAAGTTAGAGAACACTATAAGAAAATTAGATTCTAAATATAAATCAAATGCATTGTTTTTAAAGAAATAAAAAAATGAATAAAAATGGTCCATAAATTTTATTTACTAAGCATTATTCTGCTTTCATTAGGACAGGATTATTTTTTACCAATACAAATTTTAATGATACCTTTACTTCAATTTAATATATCAATAAATTTAGCAGAAATGTACAGAACCATAATACAAGCAAACTGTTAATAATATAAATGTTACCAGGTAAAACTTAATGTTTTCAAGTTTATTCTGCAAGAGTAAATTACTTTATGAACTTCTCTACAAGGAATGTTACTCATTGATAATTCTTATTTTATAATTTTAATAACTAGTAAATTACTAAAAGTGTTTCTTAAATTGATGAATTCCACAGTCTTAATTTCTTATGCTCACTGTTTATAGCTGTCTTTTCAGATCAATGCTGACATTTTTACTTTGTTCTTGTTTTCAAGTAATCCAAGCAGCATAAACTTGTAATGTCATTAGACGAATGTCATTAGTTCTCCTTAGAGGTCCTTCAACGCTGGTCCTGCAGACAGTACAAGCCTTACTGAAATCTGCCCTGCTTGATTTACAGAACTCTCGCTTTTCATTTTGTATAACAAGCCTTTCAGGCAGTATTTGAAAAGCAATGTTTTATTATTGCTACACCAGCACAGCCCTTCAGCTGATTTGTGTCTTCTTGTAAGTGGTACCTGAAGCTCAGTGAGTTTACAATAGTTTTGAGTGTCTCTGATTCTCCAAATGTATATTATTTAGTTAATGATATTTTGAAAGTATTTATAATTTCCTAAGGAGATATATTGATTTTTTCACCTTTGAAATTTATAGAAAACTGTGGCCAAATGTCTATGTTAACATTTTTAATTTCAAGCTATATCAGATTTTTAATGAATGCATGAATTACAAAATGTAAATTAGTTGGGTTTTACTTCACATTTTGACTTTTTCCTACATTTCTGCTTACAGTACATAGTAACTACCACAGATGTATTCAAATTAGAAGTACAGATTACTGCCTGCATTGAAGGTTTTGGTGAAAACAAGTTAAATCCAAAAAGCACACTAGAGCTTGGATTTAGCTCAGCAGCATAAGCACCTGCCTTGCAAGTGTAAGGTTGTGAGTTTGATCCCTGGTACCAAAAAAAATATATATATAAGTAAAAAGCACATTGAATTTTCTACTTGTCCTTTCTAAAATGAGGATAATTTGCAATGGATGACCATAATTTTAAATTTTATTGAAATACATTCCAATTCATATTACTCAAATTGCTCTCAGTTGAAATTGAGTCATTGCAATCATATGACAGATTCAATGTTTTCCTTATCTTATTTTCTCATAGTGCATGTTCATACTAAATGGGGAAGAGGCGTCTATGTTAAACATTTGTTTGATTTGTTTCTGTTCTTTATTGTGTGACTTCTTTTGCAAAGTCATGTTACCCTTTTCCAGTATAACACAGCACATATAAAGACCATCAGCACTTTATTAAATTTAATAAATTTTTAGCTAATTCAAAGTTTACAGAACAATGACTACATGCTTTCACAATTGTGTTCCTCTTAACTTTCATAAAATATGTTAGTGTGCAGTTAAAAATCGTTCCTGTGTGCAATTATTATCTTAATCTTTTCTTGGGTGATCTTACATTGCAAGAGACCTGTTGGAAATTGCAAAGGTGTTTTATTTATTTCTGGATTTCAGTGAAATAGTTATATACCAGATTTTACTTGAGAATGCAACAGTTTGTGCTTGGAGATCCTAAAACCTGTACTGCAACTCTTGGAATCTGCAACTGTAGTAAGAAATCAGCCTTATGTAATGTGTAAATGAATCAGTACATTGTGTTCTAGGAAATTTTTATTTACAAAGCAGGTGGCCACTTTGCCCTTTGTATCTGAAAAAGGAACTTCAAGCATTCTTGTCTGTTTTATTTGTTACACTTTTTCTCCTTTCCCAAGGATTTATCTATTCAACTGCATGATCAGCTGTTCCCTTTCTGGATGATCGTGTATTAGCCTAAATAGCTCCACTGTACTGTGCTCTTTTCTTTAGTATTTTTCCAAATATGCTCTTTTTAAATTTTTCTTTAAGAGGACAAGGTAAAAACAATGTTACAAAATTTCACAGCAAGGTAGTAGGACAGTAACAATGGTTAAGATATTAGGCATTGTGGTCTTCAAAGCAGGTGATCAGATTGCAAGGAACAGATACAAAAGTTGATGGAACAGCACAAACACAGATCTTCTTTTTTAATGAATTAATAGAACTTAGTTGTATAACTATCTGTTTTGTATATATTTTTCCTTTACCCTTCCTTGTTTCTCCTCTCCCTATCCCATTTTTTTTTCTTTTTGAATAGTTCCTTCTCATTTCACAATATCGATTGCACATTTTAGATTTTATTTCCTTTTTCAGCTTCTTACACTAGGGAAGGACTATGATGTTTACACATGTGAGTCTAACTTTTTCACTTATGAGTATGGTTTCAAATTGCATCCATTTATTTATAAAAGTGTCAAGTTTATCCTTTTTAGTTGAGTAGTGCTCCTTTGTATAAAAATTATACATCTTTTTTATTCATTTCTCAGTGGATGGGCATTTAAGTTGTTTCCAAAATTTAGCTATTACAAATTGTGCCACTGTAAACATGGCTACAGGTATATCACTGTGCTATGATGCTTTTAATTCTAGGTATTGGAAAATACCGAGAAGGCGAAGAGTTGGGTTGAATGGTACCTCTAATCTTAGATTTTCTGAAGAATCCGCACACTAATTTCCACAGTGGTTGCACCAGTTGGCACGCCCACCAACAATGGAGAACTGTTCCTTTTTCCCCAAAAGCCCTGGCAATGTTTGTCATTGATTGATTTCTCAATTATACCCACTCTTTCAGAAAGGAGATGAAATCTCAATGTCTTTTTTTTTTATTTGAAGGAGAATTCACTGCTGAATTCTACAAGAAATTCAGAGAAACTTTAACACCAATATTCCTCAGACTCTTCAAGGACTGAAAGGGAAGCAATTCTCCATACTCATCCTGGAAGCAAGTATTACCCTAACACCAGCACCAAAGAAAGACTCAACGTTATTTTTAACTGCATCTCTCGAATGGTCAGTGTTGAATACTTTTTCATATATGTAATTACTATTTGTGTGTTTTCATCTGAGAAGGGCATGTTTACCTCGGGGGCCCATTTTTGGACCGGGTCATTGAACTTGGGAGGTCTGACTTTTCAACTCTTTTTTTTTTTTTTTTTTTTAATTTAAAGAAAAGGAAACAAAAAAAAAAAAAAAAAAAAACATGGAGATTTAAAAAAAAGGGTAGAGATAATACAAAATTACAGAAAAACAAATGGTAAGAAATTGCTGGTTGATAAGTTACATACTGTCATCTTAGAAATAGCTGTTCAGGTTATAGAATTAAAGTATTTAGAATGACATTCAAAAAGTGACACTAAAAAACAGTTCTGCTCAATGATCGAACAAAAGCTCAGTAATATGGTTATTAGTCCTACACATTTGTTTTACATCTCAAAGAAGGTAAGATTAAACATATCAAAACAGAACAAAACAGTTAAAATAAAACAATTTAAAGAAATACAGATTTCAAAGCAAGTCCACTGGAGATCTTCACTGTCTATCTAACTGTGTCTAGTTTCTTACAAATAGTTGTCCCCATCTTCACCCAATTTATATACTTATTGCATATTATAGAACTAATCAAATCATTACAGGATGACGAAGGCTTTTTAGGTCTTCAAGATCTAACATTAGGGAAGACAATAATGACTACCATCGCATCTCTCATTCTCTTTGTGATAGCTGTCCCCATCTCTACATATGCTGAAATTGAACTCTAGAAACCAGTCCAATGTCATTCTAATCAGCAAACAATAGTATTGCTAGAATTTATATCATAAGGCTACAAAATTAGCCTCGGGTTTCTTAGTGTCTCTTCTTCAGAGTATCTGTTCATTACATCTTGCATTATATAATCTGTTCCCGTAAATAATTAAAAAAAAAAAAACTCATGTGTGAATTTCTACATATATATCTATCCTCTCTGTATTATAGGGAAAACCAAGTCGTAGCAAGACAGCAAAACAATTTCCTAGAAAAACATGCAATGGATAAGACATATAAGACCACAATATCGATGATCTTCCGTAGTTACTATGTTTTCTCTTGTTATTTTCAATAGATTTGTCCACAACACTGGCTTAATTTAGTTAAACATAGTATTACCTATTTTTATAAAAACTCAACTTTGAAAGCATTGTAGGATTTCAGAGCTCTTAATAGTTAATACCAGTATGGATATCCTTTACATCTTGTCATCTTCAGAGTAGTTGCCTCTTGACACTAACAAGCATACCAAATTCAAATAAAATCAGCCAAGGCCAACCCATAGTCTTATGATTCAGATTCAATTAAGATCAGTCATAGTAAGACAATGTAAGTAATACAGGATTTCAGTTTAAGTTAATAGGAAAGTAAGGATAGTTACCATGGTATAACCTGCTATTTTTGGGTCAAGATGTCTGTGCCCTCAAATCTGACATGAGTGGACAGACCAGAACAAATTAAATTCAAACTAAATATGGCAATAAGACTACTGTGTCTTTTAAATCCTTATACATCATTAACAATGACCTCTGCCTTTTTTTAATAGTGTTTCAGAGCTGTCTATACTAAAGACTATAGCTTACCATCTCTGCCTCATGTCTGCTACTCCACTTTTCTGCTATAATTTGTCCACCTTATTCCCTCATTCCACTGTCTGCCCTGTTCATTGAGGCCTCTCTGCCACTGTTGCTGGAATCCTGGTATTCCTTCCTCTCTTTCTCTGTAATGTCCTTCAGAACTCTCTGTAGGGTTGGATTGGAGGCCATGAACTCCCACAGTTCCTCCTTGTCTTGGAAGCATCTTATTTCTCCATTAATTTTGAGAGAGAGTTTTCACGAGTATATGAGCTTTGGTTGCATATTATTTTCTTTCACGATTTGGAATATTTCTCCCCACTCCCTTCTTGACTTAAGAGTTTGTGTTGATAAGTCTGCTGTTATTTTGATAATTTTCCCGTTGTAGGTAATCTGCATCTTTTCTCTGGCTGCTTTTAATATTCTGTTCTTTTGGTGGATTTCTGGAATCTTGATTATTATATGTCTAGGCATAGATCTGTTTTGGTGGTAGGTAGCTGGTGTTCTGTATGCCTCTTTTATCTGGATATCATTTCTTTTTGCTATACATGGGAAATTTTGCTTTAGTGTATCTGTGAATATTCTTTGTATTTCATTTTTGGTTGTTCCTGCTTCCTCACTCACGTTCTTTATTCTTAAGTTATGTATCTTTTTGTCATCTTCTAGTCTTTGAATTGTTTCTTTCTGGTTCCTTGTTATTTTTAAGAGGCTTTTTCTTTCACGATCATATGCCATAAATCTCTCTTCAAGTTTCAGAAGGCTGTCTTTAGTTTCTGTCAAGGCATTTTGCCAGTGTTCAATGGAGTTTTTAGTTTCCCAGTAATCTCTTTGGATCTGTTTCATGTATTCTAAGTTATGTTTAAATTCTTCTTCAGAAGTTTCTCTTTCTTTTCTGATTTCCTCAGTTTTTTCATCTGTGTTCTCTTGGGTGGGGCTTGTCATTTCTTTAATTAATCTCTTTATATCTTGCCTCACTTGGATCAGGAGTACAGCTTTAAATTCATCTATGAGGTCATGAAGGTATTTTTTAATTTCGGCTGATGCTATGTTGAGTATTGGATGGTTACTGTGCTTGTTCTCTTCAGTGTTTACTTCTCCTGGGCTTATTTTCTCATGTTGGGCAGCTGAAGATTTTTTTTTTATTTTTAATCTCTTGTCATGTTTCTGGTTTCTTTCAGACTGAATTGTCCTGGGCGTCCCTGGCCCTCTCCATATTGTTTAGGGCCTTTCAGAAGCATGCTGACTTGAGTTTTTGCCGTCGTCCCCAATTTGCTGTTATCTGGGATAGACTGGGATGCAGGGGCGGTACAGGCTAGCCTCCAGCCTCTGTGCCAGTCAATCCATAACTTAGGCTGTACTTTCTGGATGTCACTGAGTTGTGACTATTTTGTATGTGCTTATTGGGCCCCAAGCAGAGGCTTGGTTTAGCCCCAGTAGCTCCTGCCAGTTCTTTCTGTACCAGAAGCAGCTGACTAATGTCACTATGGCACAGGTTTCTGCCCAAATCCCAGCTGTTCTCTTCCAGACCTCTCTGTGACAGGAGCACCAGGACAGCAGGTCTGCCCAAATCCAAGATGTTTTCCACTAGTTCTCTGTATGACGCTGAAGCCAGCATGGCATCAGGCTCTGCCCAATTTCAAGATGTCTTCCACCAGACCTCCCTACAGGGGGATTCGGTGATGTCACCGAGCTGTAGGTTCCGCCCACCTCTAAGATGTCTGCCGCAAGACTCTCTGTGTTATTGATATCCCCATGGAGGTGGGCACTGCCCAGTTCCAAGATGTTCTCTGGCCAACCCCAGCAGCCACAGGGTCCCCAGTACTCACGAGGGTTCGGTGCAGGTCCTCCTCTTGGGTCTACTGCACACCATGCCGCTCACCCTACCTGCGCTTTCGGCACAGCGTGGAATGGTCAGAAAACTGCACAGCGTTCAGCTTCGGAGCTCCAGAGCCTTTCACAATTTCCTCTGGTGCAGCGGGGCAGTCCTAGCTGCTTCTCGGGGTCCCAGGTCTCAGTTTCCAGCAGTCACCAAAAGCCAACACAGCTTTTCCTGTTGGGTCCACGGGTCAGTTTGCTGTTTTAAAGGCATGGGATTTGCAGCCTCCCGTTATCAGCCTTCACAGTCTGAGCACGACTTTAAATCTTCCAGCTGCACTGTCTTGGTTAATAAGAATCATTATCCATTCCTCTGGCCCTCTCCATGTTGTCATATTCTAGCTTCTAACATGATTTCTCCGGAGAGACTCTCCGCTTGATCCCCTAGCAAGCCGCCATTTTTTTCTCTCCTCCCTTTTTCAACTCTTTATATGTTCTCTTTATAAACCCTTTGCCTGACGGGCAGTTTGCTCACATTTTTCCCACTCTGGCTCCCAGTTGTCTTTTCATCCATGAATGATTTCTTTTGATTTGCAAATGCTTTGTAATATGAAATCTCAGCTGTTTATTCTTGTGGGCATTCTCAAAATGAATTATGTACAAAAGTAGAAATCTGCTCTATTTCTATCCAAATCTTTTCCTTCCAAATTGAATATAAACAATATTCATCAAGTGCTATAAACTAAAGGCATTGCAGTTTGTCTTTTCTGTCCCCCCTTCCACATCTAGTGGATAGCAGTTTGTGGGTGCTGTGTCTTACTACTATGTATTTGTGACACATAACAAATACATTAATCATGAGGAATTGCTGTGTGTGTTTCACATCTTGATCTTCTTCACTTCTTATGCCTTGGTTTTTTTCACTTTTCCCATCCCACGTCCCTCCCATCTCTACAAAGTCTAACTTCTGGCTCCGTGTCATTTTTGTTTTGCTTTTTAAATGTTTTTCCTTATAAGTTCTATTTTCATGTAATTATTATTTTTATATTTAGCCTGTTAATAGAAATGGAAGTCAGAACCTATATGAACTTCTCCCTATTTCTCATTTTTCTATCATTCAAATATATATATATATATATATATATATATATATAATCATAAATAAAGAACCTACTACAAAAAGAAAATTATATGTCTGTGTGTGTGTGTGTGTGTATCCATTAAGAAGGAAAAAGTTTCACTTCATAACCCCAAAATAAGTAAATCATAAGACAAAAGAAAAGATGAATAATGTGTTAGTTACTTTTCTTCACTGTTGAAACAAAATACCTGATGTTCAAAGCTAAAGAGGAAAGGGCTATTTTAGCTCACAGTTTGTGGAAGTTTCAATCTGTAAATGGCTGACTCCAGGGAAGGGTGGCACATGGCAGAGGAACAATAGTTTAAGGTTGTGAAAGACAGCAAAAACAAACATAGAGATGATACAAATCTCTTTCTGTCCCTAATACTGCATCCACTCTACCAGGATTAGGGCAGTGTCAATCCAATCAATAGGCTGATCCAGCCATCCCTTACCCTTAATTCAAGCACCCTGATCCCAAATGATACTCTTAATCAGTCACAACCTAGAGTCAACCACTTCCAAAATCTCTAAGACCACGTAAGGCTTTGGGGATACATCTGGACAGCAACCCTCACAAATAATGTAAAACAGGAAGGTAGACTTCATACCACTGGGAAGGAGCTGTCTGAAAGGGGTGGATTGGAGTGGATGAGAGGTAAATGGGGTCAGGACATGATATGTTGATAAATCAACTACTTGTGATAAATGCATAGCAAACATATATATATATATATATATGTTATTTTTTTAATTTTAGGAAACAATTCAATACAATATTAAAAAGAATCTCCTTAGTGTTCAAATAGGATTCATCTCAGGACTATAAGGATGACTTGACATATGCAAATCAGTAAATGAGGCATATCACATTAGATGAATGAAAGATAAGAATGAAAGTCTGATAAGTATAAATGCAGAATATGCATTTGATAAAATCCAACATCTCTTTATGACAAAGGTTGCGAATAAAAGAGGTTTGGAAAGAATGTACCTCAACAAAGTAAAGTCTCATCTGACAAACAGACAAGTATCATTTGTTCATCAGAGATGTTTTGCTAACTCTTCTTGGAAAGTCTGGATAAGATACAGGAAGCAATAGCTAGCACCATCAAGCAGGAGAAAAATATACAAATCCAGACAGTAAAGGGAGACACTAAGTTGTCTTGGTCTGCAAAAGATATGCTCTTTCCTACGGAAAACTAAGTACCATCAAAACAACTGTCAGAACTAGTAAACAAATTGAGTAAATTTTCAAAATCAACACACAAAAATCAAAGGAACTTCTCTTCCCAAACAGAAAACTATCATAAAAACAAACCAAGAAAAATTTAATTTACCATAGACAGAATAAAGTAAAATAAAATAATTAGTCACAACTAGAACTATGGAAGTGAATGGTCTGAACATGAAAACACTTGCAAAAAAATTCAACAGGACACACATAAATATAAACATAGCCAATGCTTATGGATTATTACTGTGTCCATAAACTCAAAAGAAACACATAGGTTCAATGCTATTTTTATTAAAAAGCGAAAGCCATTTGTCACAGAAGTAGGAAAACTATCTTAAAGTTCATATGAAATCAGAAAACAAAACTCAAAGAGCCAGAGCAGCCTTGAATAAACAAAACAAAGCTGCAGGCATCAAACTATCAGACTCCAAATATACTGCAAAACTATGGTAATGTAAGTGGAATTTCACTGGTTTAAAAGCAGAAATACAGAACAATGGAAGAGGATGGAAGGGACAGAAACCAATGCATTTATCTATACCCAATCCAATTTTTATAGCTTTTTAAAAATTCATTATTGTTTTGGGGTTATGTGAATGTACATGATTTGTACACCAGTTTTATTTTTTTTTCTCAAATACACAACCTAGATCATATCATTGTTTATCACCTACTGGAATCCTTTAGATTTATTTTCTATCAAGAATGTTTTCATATTTTATATTTAATTCATTTGTAAGGTTATACGATTCACTATTCATTTTATGTAGTAATATTAACATGCTAAATAAATATGAATCATGAAAAAGGGAAAAAAGAGACCACCAAAAAATTTAAAACAACAGGAGTATCCTTATTAAGAGGAGTTTTCTATGAAAAATTGAAGATTTTCTATAAAAAGTTTTCTATGAAAAAAGTCAATGATTTTATTTTTCAGCTGTAATATTGTTACAAATCAATAAATAATTATCTTGTCAGTGTAAACAGATTAAAATAATATTATTTAATAGCAATATCACATTTGAGGAAATATGAAAATATAATTTATTTTTATGAAAAGGCAGCAAGAATTAATTTTATGTAAGAGTTACTTCATTAGGGCAAGAGTAAGTGAATACATTTTAATACATTTTCTCTTAGACGTGAAGGTTAAGGAGATGGAGTGAAAAAAATAAAAATCATGATGTTAGCAAAAAACAAAACCCAGCCAAATCTAATTCTACAGTGGTATTTTAAAAAATAGATATATAAGATGAAAATTATGATGCTCTGAGATGACATTTTTTTTTTACACTTTTTTTTTCTTTTTTCTTTTTATCGGTACCGGGAATCGAACTCACCTGCTCGCAAGGCAGGTGCTTATGCTGCTGAGCTAAATCCCCAGCCCCTTCTGGAATGACATTTAAAATAAGTAAAATTTCCATTAAAATGGGTCAGTTAGCTGTCTAGACATTTATTTCTTCAGGCACACACTCTGCCCCTTCTCGGTGATTATCTATGTGGTGGCCCATCTTTGCATGACATCTCAGATTGCGTGGCTTTACATTATTATTATTAGTCTTTCATAGCCACCCTCTTTAGACAGTGCGTTCTCACCGTTTTCCTGGCAGTTCTCGATTGTTTGTCTACCGCTGTCACCTTAGGCCCGGCTACCATCAGGTGGTGCTCTGTCTTCCTTAGCCTTTTAAGTCTAATCTGCCAGGATTCCCTACTTCATTTGATTACAGCTGTAGCCCCGGGTTAAAATGTTTACACAGAGAGACATCTTTCTTTGGACAAGCTCTCTGGCATGACAGTTCTAGTCGCCAGCCCATGTGACTTTCAAAGTAGACGAGCAGGGAATAGGAGACAGATAAATAACAGAGATGCCGGGAGATGTTCCAATTATTCTGCATTACAGCGGGTAAAATGTCAGCTTTCATTTGAAGCTTTCACAGCTTGTAACAACTTACTCGAGGTTCTGAACTAAGCGTATTCTGGTCCAGCCTCGCCAGTTATGTGCGAAGGATGCTAGTGAGGTGAAAGTCACTTACCTCACCCAGACACTCTTTCCCTCTTCCTTGCACTAGGGTTTCTGAGTAAACCTTTCTGTTAAATGGCAGAGTAGCATGGTATCCAGAATGCAACCTGGCAGCAAGTGGTCACTGTGGCTGCAGAAGGCATTTAGTCTAAAAACAGCAAACAAATTATACACGGCAGATGGCTCATGCATAAATTGCAGGGCTGTGAAGTCACAGAGTGACAGATGTGACAGTCCTAGGGTGTTGGAGTTAGATGGATGAGCATGAATCACACTGTTATCAGAGGGAAATGATGCGATTTTTGGCATTTTCAAACTTGTTTGAATCTCTAATTCCTCACTCAGAAAATATGGAAAGCAACACTTCCTAGTTCGGTATCAAACCCTCTCTGTTCATGTATGTTGCTATAGTAGAAGAAAGGGTTGTATTGTTTTTACAGCTCTGTGGTACTATTCTGTGTTTGTATATAACACGTTCCTTTATCTCTCCATCCATGGCTGGTCATGAGGGCTCATTGCTTACCTTGGGCATTGCAAATAATCTGGCACAAAGCCTGGGCTTCAGTTGTCTCTTTGAAGACTGATTTCCTTTCCTTTGGATATCTATTCAGTGAAATAAGACAGGCACAGAAAGACAAAAACTGCATGATCTCAGGTTTAGATGGGATACAGAAGCTCACCTCAGTGAAGTATATCAGGAGGGTTATCACTAGAGGTTTGGAGCATACTAAGGGCTATGCCAGGAGAGTTGATCAACATACACAAGTTGGAAAGGAGACATACAATGTGTTGTTCTGCTGCTTCATTGACTATGGCTAGCAATAACGTAGTGAATATCTCAGAATAGCTGAGATTTGAAATGTTCTCACCACAAAGGCATGATAAACATAGGTCATGGATATGTTAAGTATTCTCATGATTATACAATGTATACAAGAATAAAGCATCATAATTCACCTCAGAATTATGTACAATTATTTTGTGTCAATTTAAATACTTTCAAAAGTTTTTGAAACCATAAAATATTGGTTTTATCATAAAAGGAAATATATATTTTTCTTTGTTTCTTTGGTACTCAACTCTAGTTTCTCACAACATAGCCATATGCCTTCAATGGCAAACACTTCATGCAAAAGAGGAAATATACTATGCAGACTAATTTTTGAATGTATTAGTCATTAACTACACTGCCTTAACATACAAACCAGGAGATCCCTTGGTTCCTTTAATGCAAATGGACGTAAAGTTCCAGTTTGTAAGTGTTTGAATTAAAAACCTGTCACCTGCTTTGTATGGCCCCTGACTTTCAACCTCAACTCATATTTAATACATTTATTCTTGAAAACGCTTGTTATTGCAATTTAACATACTCCTGAAGATTAATGACACTCACCTCACCAACGATGGCATTACCATTTGAAAAATGGTAAACATGAGCACTGAATTTTTAAATCTTAACAAATCAACCACAATCTAATGTAAACCAGGTTGTTTAGTCATACCATTGAATGAAGACTGTGTGATAGTGATACTTCTGATTTTTTTTTTTAATTTTATTTAAGGAGAAAAGAAAAAAAAAGCAGGGAAAGGGTACAAGTTATACAGATTTACAGAAAAAAAAATGAACAGTAGGAAATCACTAGTTAATGGATTACATATTGTCATCTTAGAAATAATTGTTCAAGTCACAAAATTAAAGCTTGTAAAGTGGACATTCCATCAATGATACTGCAAACAGTTCTGTTCATTGATCCAATAAAACTCTGTGATATCATTTTCTATCTTATACACTTAAATATACATGCAGTTATATAGTTTGGAGCACTTTCTTTTCCTCTCTTTTGTACCATGACTATTACACATTTTGGGTTTCATTGCTCCCACGGTTCTTATTACTTTTTTGGAAGAGAGTAAAACCAAATGTGACATAACAGAACAGAATCGGTCAAGTCAAGAGGGTGGACATAATAGATAATGTAAAAACATAATACAAGGTGATCAACAATGGTTACCATAATGCCTCCCGCTATCTCTAATAGAATTGCCTATATCATTAGTTATAATACAATTGAACAAAACAGTAAAGAATAAAACCGACAAAACCAAAACATTGGAGACATTGTAGGTCTTCAAAAGTAGATAAAAGTCAACAAGAATGGGCGTCATAATGAATCTCATTATCATCACAGCTGATGCCTAAACTTTCGAACCTGATACTATCCAGCAAAACAGAATAGGGGAACATCAGTTAAAAACCAGATGGTGAGAGTAATACAGGGCTTTAAATCAAGGTAATGAAAAGTCAAAGTGGGTTACTATAATATATCCTGCTATTTTTTTTCCTTTAATTAAAAGGATAAAGATAAAAAAGTAAATAATGGAGTGGAGATTGAGATAAAAGAGGGCATAACAACGAAACAGTGCAGATCAAAACATAACCATTTAAGCAGAATAGTGTTTCACCACCAGATAATCCTAACCTAAAAGTAGTTACCATATTGTTTCTTTCTTTGAAATCCTTGAGTACAACTTCGTATACTGTAGCATTAAGTATATCAAAACAATGTAAAACCATTCAAGAGAATGACAGCATTACAGAGTATTTAGAATCGACTAACAAAATGAACAATGGTTTCTGTATAATCTCCTTGTCTTTAAAAGGTTTTTGCTTATACTATCGTACATAATAATATCCAGTTTTTGCTTATACTATCGTACATAATAAAATCCAATAAGATACAGCCTATTTAGACCATTGGAGACAGAAGGACAAAAGCTAGATGAGACTTCAAAACAAGATGATACTAAATCTGTATTACCTATTAAGATGTCATTTTCTCCAAAATAGCTGTTCCTATCATCTAATCTTCTCTGCCTCATTTCTGTTAAGCTCTTTTTCTGGGGGGAAATAATTCAAGCATTGAAAGATAATAATCTCCAGCCAAGATTGAGATATCCTGCACAACTGTCCCTGGAAATTGATGGAAAAACAAGGTGCTTCCAGGATAAAGAGGAACTGGGGGAATTTGCAACCACCAATTCAACTCTACAGAGAGTATTGCAGGATATTCTAAAAAAAGAAAAATACAAAGAATCCAGAAATAATGGCAGAGAGGCCACAACGAATGGAGCAGAGAACAAAATGAAGAAGACAAACTGACAGCTACGGACAGAAAAAGAGATACTTCTGATTAAAGCGATGGAAAGTAACCATCTAACTGGGAGCATCCTTCCCCAAACATGCTCTTTATGTGATGCTGCAGTGTCTACTAATCCTGCCTGGGAACAATTGTTTATAAATGTTTTATTCTCCTGTCTTTACCTTGTTTTCTTTTTGTACCCTTGCCTCCAGAGTTTTTGACACTAAATCTAACATGTAATACATAAAGTAAATATTGAGGTATAATTTTAACAACCAATGTAAAAGGTCCTCAAACACAATCCTTTGTGGTCTATAGTCAAGCAAAAAAAAAAAAAAAATCAGTCATTCACTGTAATTCTCCAAACACTATAAAGAGAAACATAGCCATTCTTGTGGGATTTTATGTATTCTGCAAAAAGGCGTACAATAGGAATTGATTCTTTTTGTTTCTGTTTTTCCCAGGGATCATAAAGTAGCCAGTTACACATAAACAGTGCATTACACTTTTTGAAAATCCCCATAACTACTCTTTATCCTGTTAGTCTTGTTAAAATAAAAAGCTTGTTTTTATATTCTTATTGTGTCACAAGGAGATGAAATATTTCAAATGGTTTACAAAAGACCAGGAGACTCCAAAGCGGGAATTGGGACCCGAGAGTCTTGCCTACTTCACAATGAAGAACGTTATCGCACTTCGCACAACCTGCTTTATGAAATACACTCTTTACAGAAATCTTATATATGCTCCTTGGAAATGTTTCATATTTGTTAAAGTTATTATAATTACCATCACAGAAATTGAGCAGAAATTATGAAAGTTATTTAGATAAACAATAGTCATTATAATTAGGCATGGTGGTGTACCCCCATAGTCCCCCAAAAGCACAGGCAGGATTGCCATGAGTTCAAGGCCAGCCTGGGCTACTTAGTGAGCTCAAGGCCAGCCTGAACCCAATCTCAAACCCAATCTCCAAAAAGTACCATAACTGCAAAGGGACAACAGTAATTCTTCAAATCACATAGAAATATTCATGCTGTACACTTAATGCTGGATTGTTAACACTATTTTTACTATCTAGTGGCTATGAATTAAAACTCTCAATATTCTAAAACAAATATCACAAAGGTAATTCTGTTTAGGTAAAGGCATTGTATTGAAAAGCAATGTATAACTGTATGTGTGTGAGCACATTTACTGAGTATATGACTTTCACGAGATGAACTTTAAGAAGCCAGAGCCCTAAAGTGATCACTGCTACCAACTCAATTCACATACCTATCCTGAACTTGAAAATTGTGGGAAAAAATGTACATCAAAAACCATCACATAATGTTCACCTGGACGTTAGAATCATCTCAAAGATAATGGAGGTTTTGTATCTTGGCTCATGCTCTACGTAATACTTAGGATTATGCTATCATTTTTCAAGACAGAAGTCAGCAAGACATTTTTAATTCATCACACAGGACCCATGAAATCTTAGGCAGGGCTTTGGGGTTCTGCCTTTACATGATTTTTCCATCCGTACACTAAAGGTGACACTTTCTAGTTTCTGTCCTTGGAAGTGCATTTAACCTACAAACCCAATATTTGCAAGGAGGTCACTGCAGAAAGCAAAGAACCTTCTTTGGTCAGTTGATCTTCAAGAACCCCTCATCCTCGGCCCTTCAAGCACCTTCCTAGAGGAAACCAGGTGCTGAGCAGAGGTGGTGGGGTTAAATTATATCTGTATAACATCAGGAACACACAACTTGGTCCCACTTAGAGCGATTCCCAGCAGACAGTGAAAGTGCTTGTGAAAGACAAATAGAAAACTGACAACAGCACCTGAGTTTCCTCTAGAATTTTTTTTTCCTCCAAGCCGAGTATTGTACCTCACTGAAACCAAAGCAGATGCATGGCCCTGAGAGACTCGTGAGGAGGCTGTGTGCATCACCGGCCCTGGGCATCTCAGATCCCAACTTGGCATGGCACTTGGTGCTGCTGTGGGGTGGCCTATTTGTGGTGACCTGGCTACTCCAGACAAACAGCAAAGCCCTTATCATAGCTGCTTGTTAGTATTTTTTTTCTAATTTTTCCTCCACTTTGGATAATTTCATAAATGTCAAATACAACCAGTCTGCTGGGGTGAGCAGTAGTTTATACTGGACAAATGCGTGGGTCCCCTGCACTTTCTCTTCAGTATTATGTCACTCTTAGTGTTTTATTCATGACTTTCAGAGTAGCCCAGAGTAACTCAGAGTACCCTGGAGTAGCAGTAGCACAGAGCAGCCCCAGATTTATTATGCGGTGTGGAAAAACAAAACTTGTTTTTTACAGGATATTAGGCGTCCTGATTTCAGATACCCAGCCCTCCCACCTCATTTTGCCTGTGCTAAAATAAAGTCAAAGGACCACAGTTATCCTACTTTCCTGTTAGACTGTCCCAACCAACATTTTTATAAAGATTTTATCTTGGTTTGACTCAGAGCTTCGGAACTCACAATGAAGATCTGCAAGCAGCAGGAGAGAATAGCTGTGTCCCGCACTGGAAGGTCTGGGGGTGCAGCTAGAGGGAAGAGTAAAGGAATGTGTCCCCACTTGCCAGGACTGAGCTGCCCATCCCCGGGGCCTTTTCACCAAACTGACTGCATGTTTGTCACTGAGATGAGATAAGGAAAATGTGTCCCCCTCCCCCAAAGTCCCTCTGAGACAAGTATTTTATTCATGGTTGATGCAGATGGTTGCCAAAAATTACAAGTTCTGTTAGGAAGTATTTGTTTCACTGTTGTAATATTCAGTGTTCAGTGAAGATAAGTCAGTTGATACAATGAGAATAGCACTCATAACACAAAATATCAGTCAATGATGAAAATGTGGATTTATTTTTATTTCAATTTTTAGGTGTTCACAGAGTAGATAAGATAAATACGTAAATCAAACTGCTTAGGACTATATTGACTGCCTTTTACTCCACATTTTTTTCTTTTAGAATACCCATTTCTTCCTACAACTTCAGCACATATAACTATTTTCCTTGCAGCTATCTAAATTCTGCATTAAAAGATGTGACATAGTTTGGCTATATTGCAGCCTGGATGAATTTTAAAAATCAGAAAATTTATAGATGCACAGTCAATTTAATTCCACATAAAAATTATATAGATAATTGAGTATGTAATGACATCAATGAATCTAAAATCTTAGCGATTTGTCAACTGATTTAAAAAAACAGAAGACAATGAAAACAAAAGCAAAATAACAGAAGTACTCATTTGTACATATTTTATTTGTGTATTACATAGGTACAGATTTTCTATTATATTTAAATTTATCCATACAGAATAGAAAATTGAGTACAATCTATTTTCTGGTAGACAAGACACTATTTTGAAATGAGAGCATTAAATTTCCTATATAAACAATTAGTAGGTTTTTAAAGTAAAGTCTGAAAAGAGATCGCTTTATTTATAAAATTATTTCTCTCCTTAAGAGTTACTTGTGATATCTAAAATATTGAGATTATCAATTAACCTTTATTCTAGATAGGCTCATATTACCTTTAATCGCCAGCACATTTGATGCCTGATCATGACAGATATTGCTATTTAAATCACCTTGCTTAGAATAACTCAATCCAAATGTTGTCAGAAGTATTCTTTTTCCTTTTAAGGACTGTGCATACCACAGGAGGCATTTCAATATGTAAATGTCAGTGAGTGATTAATGTATTCCCTAAACTATTGTAACTAGCAAATTTTATGCTATAATTAAAAGAATTGCTCATCTGGTATAACTCAACTAATGAAACTGCAAGGCAATGGGAGTTACACCATAGAAAACAAGTCACATTTTGACAGAAAGAAGGAAGAAATAGAGTCTCAAGTGTGTTGCTCATGGGAAAACATGAGTGCAAGAGTCCAGGAGGCCCTGAAATTAACGGGGTATTTCCCAAGGTGTCACCACCTCCAGGCCACCAGTTCTGTTTCTCTGCACTTTATCATCAAGGTCCTTAAAGTGTTTGGTGGAACCACATTTTATAATTATTTAGGATTTTTACTCACATCAAGTAACTCATACTAATTTCTATTCCTATTTCTGTTCTAATAAAAGGGAATTCTTTTGAAATTAATATAACAAAATACTGCAAAATGAACTCACTTTTTTGTCAACAGGTTTGACTTCAGAATATTTCATTTAAATAAAATCCATCATTAGCTCAATGTTACTACATTTTTTTTGCTCACATTTTCCTAATTTTCTGTCCGCATACCTATTCTCTATTTGCCTTACATTCATTTATAATTGAGCTAATTTCTACCATTGACCATGATCCATTTAAAGGGAAAATCTGCAGCGTGTTCACCTTCTTATACTAAATGAAGTGGCCTCACATGGTGAGCACAAATGGAGGGGAAAACAAATTCAAAGACTTGGGGCTCATATACTTGTAGTAAATAATGTAAGGCTAATTTCTGGGTAAAATCTGAACTTGATGTATTGTCTCAAAATTGTTTCCAAATTTTACCATTTTTGCCAAAGTGAAAAAATAATTCCTGTTAATTTTGAATTTTCAATATGTTTTTAACTTAGGAAACTTAGTGCCTCCTTTGATTTGATTTTATTTTTGGTGTGGGTAGCAAACTCATGACCTCATGCTTACCAGTCCCGCACTGTGTCACTGAGCTATATCCATGACCCCGTCTCCACTTAAAGTAATGTGAAAAATTGTGTGCTTTCACTTTTGCAATATTGAAAAGGGACGTCTTACTGAAGAAAAAGTTCTAATTGTACTCTGATGACTTCCTCTGTATGAACACTGCTTGATTTTTGACTGAATGTCCCCTTAAAGCCTCATGCTTTCTGGGCGGTAGGCTTCTAGATAATACATTTATAATCCAGTAAATAAACTCTTCCAAATTTCTTTGAACCATTTTAGAAAATTACCCAACTCAAGGAGAAAAATTGTAAGTCCTCCAATTTAGAAAAATTACAAGTTATAAAATTTGTTTATACCCTTTATAACTGGTGCACCTGCCTCCATGACTCAATGATATACAGACACATTAGTACTGTTATGAAAATGCAACTCATAATTTAAAAGCAATTTCAGTTTCACTAAGATAATATTTAAGACTACAGAAATTCTTGGACTGCATTTTTGGTAATATCAGATAGTGGAGATTTTGCTTATGGATATCACACAAAAACTTTTTACTTGTTCTTCTTCTTTAACCTAATTATAAAGTGTTTTCTATCTTGTGTAAGGACATCTATAATCTATTCTTGGAAATGTCCTTTACTATTTACTCTGAAATACAACTTGGGATGGTCAATTCCTCCTGTACAGCAGCTGGTTAGGGCCAGAGCCTCAGGCCTTCTGTTCATTGATTCTCACAGTTTGTGAGCAGTCAGCCTGCCCTCATTGTCCCAGGGCCTGGCCTGGTGTGAGATAAGGATGAAATAGTCCTACTTCCTGAGGCCACAGCAGCCAATCCACAAGGAGCCTGAGAAATTGAGCTAAACCTACCTTATTTGCTAAACCAATTGAGGTTAGCTGGACTTTATCTCTCCTCCTAGTGCAAACACCTGGGTGGTGCAGCCTGGAAGTCTTTCATTTTGATCTTGAACTAACAAGAGTTCTGTTCTGCATCTCACCTCTCCAAGTGACTTTGAGTCCTCTCTCTCCATCAAAACATTTTTAATTTCATAAAACACCATATTTATAATCTCTCATGGAGTACATCTTCCTGATTTTCTACCTTGCAGCAGCAAGGTAGAGAACATTCAGGTTTATTTATTTTTACCAAGGTGGACACGACAGTGCAACATTTTCATACCTTACCTGCAAGAGGCATCTCTTCTGCCATCGCCAGGAGGACCTTGAACACAATGGAGTTAGGAGGAGGAGTCAGCCCTCTCTACAGGCTCCAGGACACACCCAGCTCAGAGCAGAGCCAGCCAGCAAAGAGGAGCCTAGTGAGCCGCCTCAGTGGACTATGAGTGTGTGGCAATTACATGTGAATTAATCTCTCATGAGATGGGAGTTATTTTGCAAGAAACCATGGAAATGACCATTTGTGTATTTTCTTATAATAATTTTAAGATAATTATATGACATGTATTCTAGACATAAAGCCTAGTAACTAGATAGACAGGATTGAAAAAATTTCACCTATATTCTTTGAAAGAAATATGTGAATGTCAGCATATTAAAATTATATTGAAATGAAAACTATCAAAATGTCATCAAGTGTAAAAAATAAATGTAATTGTGAAATACTTAATAATCTTAAGTTCTGTATTTATCGAAAAACTGCAAATAGAATTTTTTGACTAGTTAAGTGCAAAGTGTTACAGATTTCTCCACACATAGGAAGTGTACAAGTACCATCCTCCTAAAGAGTATATATGACAAGATATCATGCAAATAAACTATAAGAAGCATTCTAACGCTAGCCATGGTCACAATTGTAAGAATAATTTGAATATTTCTTTATTGTTTTGGAGAGGATCCTATCACAAAGAAAAACCCAATGCTTTGTGACAGTCACACAGTTATGTGGGAGACCAATCAGATCTAGAATCTAGGTTTCTTGACAACAACTTCATGGGTGATTTATTTAGTTGTGGATCAGCAAATGAGAACTAGTGATGTTTCAGCGAGAGTTATATTCAGAAAAAGGAAAATGTCATTTAATGTCAGTATCGCTAAAGTTTTCTGTGTAGTATGTGACACGAGATAAGTCCTGGGAAAGAAAAAATATGCTAAAAGCCACAGAAATTGGAATGATGAGTTTAAACACCAATATATAAAATGTCTGACACAATTTAATGTTAATGGAAATAAATTAGGACTATAAATTCAGTTTTTAATAAAGAAAATAAAACTCATGTAATAAATAAGGAAAAAGTAGAAAAAAGGTAACTGTATTAACACATTTTTATAATTTTGGCCCTTATTTACACTTTCAGTTTCTCACTCCAGACAAAAATGTGACATTTACACACTGGTCCATATATTTCATTTAAGAATATGATTTCTAGGTGGATCCATTTAGCTACAAATGTCTCAAGTTTGTCCTTCTTTGAAGTAGAACAATATTTCATTGTATTAAGTAAAATCACATCTTTTTATCCATTCATACATTAGTGGGCTTTTGGGTTATTTCCAAGGTTAAATCATTACACACTGCACTGCTGTTTTGAAATAGGAAGAAACTGTTCAATTGAGAAGGAACACAAGGAAGGTGAGAGAAGGAAAGTAAGGAACAGAAAAGTAAGAAAGATAAATTGGAAGCAAAATTCTTGTAAATAAGGAGGGAAAGGGAGGTAGCACACAAGAGAATGGAAAAAATATGAATCAAGATATGTCAGATACAGATATAAATTCTATACAATGAAAGTGATCGTTACGTGTATCTATATTGTATTGATAAGCAAATCATCATAAAATGAATAAGAAATCCATATCTACCTTGAAAAAATATTTAGTTGTTATAAAAGAATTGATAGATTCATTATGATTGAGAGTAGAAACAGCACATATTAAAGGTATGTAGAAACATGAGTTGTATGATTGCAAAGTATGTTAAAGAAATTTATTTCAACCAATTAAAAATGTTTAATCTCTACTACCCTCTGATGTTTAGCCATTTTAAAGTACATGAAAACTTCTCTTTCAACATGTGTTCCAACATTCAACTCATTTTTTTATTTCTTGCTTTTGATAGGTATCTCTTAGACTAGTATGAAACCTACTTCAGTGCTTTATGCTCTGAAATTCTCCTTTTCAACAATTGTACCTTAGTTATTGCTGAGACAAAATACCTGATTTCCAAAATTAAGGAAGGAAAGGTTTATTTAGCTTATAGTTTGTGGAGGTTTTAGGATATAATCAGCTAGTTCCAAGGGTAGCATAACACAGGGGCAACCATTCTTGGCAGAAGAGGACATCAAAAGCAGCAAGATCCAAAAGGGGAGGGGAGAGAGCAAACCTCGCACCTTTCCTTGTACTGTATGTAGACTACTCACCTGTATGGTGGGTTGGAGCACTCACTCCCATAATCCCAGCACTGGACACAAACTCTAGAAGTCCACCTCCATGACTGAATGAGTCTTTTGGGGAACATCTAGACACAAACGATAACATTTTACCCTTGGACACTCATCCACATCCTTTATGCAAAAGGCATTTAGTCTATCTCTAAGGGTTACCAAAATCCTAACAGTTTAAGCACTGCTGAAAAGTCTTAAGCCTCCTCTAAGATTCAAGCCTCTTAGCTGTGAGCCCCTGTCAAATGAAAAGAATTTCATACACTTCTAACACTTAATGACACAAGATAAACATTACCATTTTAAAAGGTACAAATGGGGATTTAAAAGGTACAAATTGGGACCAAAGCAAGTCCAGAATCCAGCAGGGCAAAGATTAAGTCTTGTAGTTTTACATGCCATGTCCAATACAACTGTAGCAAGTTGTAAACTCTAAAAATCTTAGATGGTTCTACCCCTATGGAACTCTTAATACTTGTAACTCCCATGGTGTTCTCCTGGGCTGGCTTTGCTACCTCCTTGCAGGTTTTTTAAATGACCTACACTTTGTGCTTTTTGTAAATTTTGGGGTTCTCCGCTGTACCTTTGGCTACACTCTCACAGCTTTAGACATTGGCCTCTCAGGAGTATACTGCCTGGCCTCTTAGGCCACTTTTTGAAATTTTAATCTCTAAACTGTTGCATTTTGCATGTTCCTGAAATCAGCACCATATGTTATGATGCCAAGGTCTGAAACCAGCTAGAGCAGTAGCCAGGCTTTTTTTTAAAAAATCATTGATTTTTTTTTTTTATTTGGTGGTGGTGGTAGGGAGCAAGGGTCTAGATCACTGAGCATTCTGAATCCAATTTTGAGGATCAAATTCTCTAGGCTGCACCATTTGATGACATGGTGCGGCCCTGCCATTTTGAAACATGGTACTGTGTAGCTTTTTCCTCAAGGCAAAGTCTTTTATTTTTGTAGTTTTGAAGCTATAAAGGGTGAAGTCTTAGTGTTGCCCTCAAGCTTTCTTTTTATTTTCCTTCCTTCTATTTTTTTAAGCAATTGAGATCTCTCTTTGCAGTCTACATCTTTACTGGAGCTTTTTTGTTTTTTGTTTTTTGTTTTTAACCAAACTTGCAACATTTTGAATTGTTTTTCTGGGCTCTTTGCTCTTCATTTTTAACATAAATGAAGCTAAAAATTCCCAACAATACCTGCCATTGCCTCGACATTTGACTACCTTGACGTGTCTTTTGCCAGATTAATTAGTCCACCTTTAATCTCCAACTCAGGCAAAATCTCTGGACATAAGAAAAATGCAGATAAAATTTTTGCCAAACCATAACGCACATCATCTGGAGTCTAACAGCCAGTGCAGCCCTTTTCCCCAGCAGAATCCTCCCAAGCCTGACCTTTACCTGCAGTATTTTTATCAGCATTCAGATCTGATCTCTGACCAGAATCTCACAGATAGAACAGCCTAAGAAGATGAAGCCTAAGAAGCCTAAAAAGGCAACATTTTAGAAACTTTTAAAACTCTTTCACAAGCCATTTTTAGAGGCTCTCGAACCATATCATCACGTATAGTGAGGTCACAGCAATGACCTCACTATCAGTACCAAGGTTTGTCTTATTTTTTTCTCTATGCTGAGACAAAATACCTGATGTTCACAAAGAATGAAAGAAAGTTTTATTTAACTCACAGGTTGTGGAGGTTTTAGTCTATAATCAGCTGGCTCCAAGGTGAGGTGCAGGGGCACATGGCAGAGAACCAACTGTTTATGGTAGCAAGGGACAGCAAAAGCAACAAGAACCAAAAGGAGAGGAGAGAGAAAGCAAGCCTGTTTCCATCCTTTATATTGTATGCAGGCCTCCCACCCCAGAGAAGGTGTAGCACTCACAGCCACAATCCCAGCAGTAGACCTTGAGTCAGTCACAAACTCTGGAAGCCACCTCCGTGACTCCATGAGGGTTTGGGGGGACATTTAGACACAAACCATAGGAGTTCCTATATTTTCCTCAATCCCTTATTTGTGGCGAGACTATTGAGTCTTGTATTAACACTCCTATTTCCCTATTCTGTGAATGTAGAGTATCCACATCTAGACATTTGCATTCGAGTACAACATAACCTGTCTGTGTGGAGAGCAATTTTCATTTTTACTCATTTTCAGCTTCTTTTATGTAACAGTATATATACATATTTCTCCATGAACATGATTTAATGTTCTCTCGATTTGAACACAATACTATGGAACAAGATTAAATTCTTTTCATAATGCTATTGCTAAAATATACTCATCTTTGTGTGAAGTTCGTATTTTACCATCAAGTATAAAAATTATTCTTACCCCTGTTCAATATCCATGTGTTACTTAAATCTCTGAAAATGCATGTCCATTTTTACATTTTGAATTTTTAAAATCACTCTGTGTTTCAGTGTATACAAAGTCAATTAGAACATTGTCTATTTTTGACAATATGATTAAAAATATTAGGTTATAAAAAAGGCAAGAATCACATTGAGTTTAAAATAATCTAAGAACAATTGAATTAAAATATGGACTTGAGAAACTAGAAAGCATAGAGAAAGCAACATGAAAAATAAAAAGAAAAACACAGCTTAGTAGAAAATAAAGTGAAAAAAATAAAACAAATAACACTATTTCATTCTTATATTTAAATCCAGGACTATAATACCTAGTCTTTGATACATACATTCACAAATAAATATGTTTTAGTTTTATGTAGTTTTATGTAGTTTAAAAGACTAATCGAGAGGATTAGTCTTTTCTCCCAACTTAGAGAAATATGTTTCTCATAGAGAAAATCATTATTAAGAATTCCACAGTTCCAAGTAAAAGAGTGGCCATATTATTCACATGAGGATGATTAACTTAACAACTATCTAATTTTATAGTCAAATGAAATTTATGTCAATTAATAGTTAATAATTTACCAACTGGCAACAGCATTCAGGTAGTTAATTTTTAAAATGGAAATGCAAAGAATATCATAACATTAAACACTGAAAAACATTTAAAGTCATTTTTGAATATAGAATTTCATAAAACACAAATAATGAATCTACTGAAGGTGCCAGAATACGGAGCCACAGCTCTCAGAGCCATCAGAGGCTGCAGGGATCCTCTCAGTGGGGAGTCACTGGGTCTAGGTGTTGCATATTCCCGCTGACAGTTTAGCACTTCTGTGACAGTAGTGATGAAACATTCTTCATATTTTTTTTTCATTTTCTCAGACTGAATCATAATTTTGAAGGCAAATAAAAGAATCATTTGTCACAAATATTCATAGAGCTGTCCTTAAATGATACCATGAGATGAGACTTCTTCCAAACCCAATTTGCAGAGAATGAATTTAGAATTTTCAATCAAATGTGGCAAAATTATAGGTTAACTTCTTATTTATCTTTCAAATAATAATTAGAGAAATTGTCTGTGGCCATCCCCTTCCCAGACTTTATATGCCAGACATGCACAAAACAAAGGACAAATTATGTTTAAAATGTTTCCTCCAAGGATTTAAGTTGCTCCCACTGTGCGGAAAGGTGAGAGTGAACACAGGAGCCACATACATTCCCTGCTCAGTTCATAAGATAATGATTTCATGCTTTCCCCAAAGATGTGAGGTGATAGGAATACTGAAACCATAAGATATAAATTGACAAGATTAGAAATAAAGTTGACTGTCAATAAAAGAAGCCCTTGCAGGGTCTGATAAATCATTAGAATTTACCATTGCAGCCTCCTGAGAAAGAAACTTAGGAAGCCAAAGCTGTCATTTTAGGTTCAGCTCAATTTTGCCTTCTGAAAGACAAGACTCATACTGAGAAAGGCCACCTCTGCACCGGGTCCTACGGAGAGCTGATGCAGCCATGCGCAACACAGATTTTTCACTGAGTCTCTATTACATGGTGTGCACTGCCCTAGGTGATACTTGGTGGTGAACTAGTGAGTGAAAAACCAATGCCACTTGCTAATGAATTTAACAAATATTTACTAGATTCTTTTCCAGGTACTAGAGATAATTGTTTGGACAAAATCAACAAACTCATGTGTATTCTGTGTTTTAGAAAAAAAAGTAAAGGATTAAGCCTTATACTAAAATATACACCTTTATGTAGTGATAATTTCTATGAAACAGTGTTAAGAAGGGAATGCAGTCAGCGAGAATCAGTTTACCCTTCATTCCGTGAAGAAGCGTTTCTTGAATGTAAAACATACGCTATGTCTGTTTAGGAAAGAGGCATAATAATAATATAATTGAGAATATTACACCATCAAAGAAAAACAATGCATACTTTAAATCAGTAAATGACACAGGATGGTAAAAGCAGATTGCAGTTCTCTAAGTTTCTCTGCTCAGCCTCAAAGGAGGAAATGATTTGACCTAATGAACAGGTGAGACATTTGGGCCGAAAAGAGCTGTGTCCACTATTGGTTACTGATCACATATTGTCAGATAGTATATTACACCTAACAGTATGTACCAGTGCTGAATCCAACAGAAAACATAACAATATCCTCCTGAAAATCTTAAGTTTTATCATTGCTCAAAAATATGTCTACACACTCCTCCACAACTTATAGTTGTAAACTCTTAAAACTTTATAAAATTTTATATTTGCAACATAACATGGCTCAGAGTAAACTTTCCCTATCTAAAAGGGGAGAATAGGAAAAGAATTAATAAAAGGTGAGAGGAAAACTCAGTGATTTTAAATGCCCTTTCTCCATGTGTAGCATTTGGGGACATGGTGGTGATGTGCGAGTTCCAAAGGGCTCAGGCAGTCACACCTCAAGGTGCTTGTTGACTTCAGCCCCTGTGATGGCTCTCTCGTGTTGGCTCAGCTCTCCGTGTCACTCTTCCTAAAGTCTCCAGCTCACCTTTGGAGTTGTTCCAACAGCTTCCTGTACTTTCTTCTCCAAGATTTCTTGGGTGGCCTCCCAGACTTCATTTAAATGCAGTAGAATCGTTTCGGACACTGCAATGCTTGCATTCTGTATTCCAGTAAAATTAACATCCCCTGGATGATGCTCAGGACTATTAAAAGTGTAAACACTTGCCGAGACCTTTGGACCATCGCTGAGAAGTTTCTAGGCGCCTAAATGCCTAGATACAAGAAACTTAATCTTGGGGAACCAGTTTCTTTTGGCAATACACCTGGAGTTTGGTTGTAGGACAGTATCCTTCTCAAATGAAATAAATGTAATGTTTGAATCTTTACAATTTTGTGCTGAAATACATGAATGTGTCAAGTCATGCTGCTTTCTGAGATGTTCTGTAAACATCTTTCTTTTTGTCTCCCAAGTGTCTAGAACATGAACCTCTTCTATGACCTTTCCTCTTTTAGTCCCAATTTTACACATAGTTAAATTGAGGTGAAAAGTTTTTAAATACGTCTGCTTTGTTTTTTTGATACCAATTCTTATTAGACATCTTGTCAAAAGCACCCATGCTACAGTCTAAACATTGGCTACCTTGAAATTTTCTGTCAGATCCTTTAGCCCCTACCACTTACATTCAAAATTTTATAAAGTCTCAGAAAGAACTGTTAACATTTTTGGTTAAGTGTTACATGCATGGCCTCTACTCCAATTCTGAAAAGAATATTTTTTCCAAAACCTCTTGAGCCTGGATTTACTGTTCACATTACTATAAGGACTTTGTTCTTCTGAGTTCTGGTCAGAACCAATCATCATTCTCTGCTTATAACATTCTCAGGCTTCCTTGGCTTGCATGTCCAAACCTTTCAAAACTCCTCCTATAATCCACTTCTGAAAGTTTCTAATACCAGGGAGGGTATAGTTCAAAAAATACCCTTGTATAGTAAATTTTTCTGTATCAGGAATGGTTAAAACAAAGCACTGAGTGTAAAGGAGAAGTCTGTTTAGTTTTTGACTTTGTAGGTTTCCACTTATGAAGATTTCAAAGGGAAGAGATTTACTTGGCCCTTGTTTCAAAGGTTTCAGTCCGTGGTTAGCTGGCTCCAAGGCAAGACTAATGTGGTAGAAGATCCTGGTGGAGCAAAATTGACCAGTTTATGGCAACTGGGGCAGCAGAGTGGAACAACACCACAGAGGAAAGGACAGGTACCAGATCTAGATCCCAGAGTCACATTTCCATGGCCCATCTGGAACACCCTGGACCTGTGCTTCCCCATACACCTTATGCAGCCCTCAAACCAATCAGATAAACAATCCAGCTTAATGTCACATTCCATCTCTGACACCCCTAAAACATCCTCCTGAGCCACTCTTCATCCTAAACCTGTTAGGTTTCACACATGATTGGCTACTCCCAAGGCAAAAGCAACATCACTGAAGGGCAGATTGCAACAAAGCTTTTTGGTTGTTGGGGTCCAAGAAGCTAAGTCCAGAGCAAGAGCACCAGTGGGAAAGGCATCCATAAACAGGTGCTGTACCCAAGGCTGTGTCTCTGTGAGCTGCCCGACACACCCAGCTGTGAGCCCTACTAGCCCGGGAGGAAGCTGTCAAGGCAATCAAGTTGAAAATCCAGCTCTTACCATCATAAGGCAAATAGAAACTTCGATATAATAATATTCATTGTATTTATTAATTTAGTTTCACATTTATATAATTCAAAATGGAACCTGAAAAGTGGTAGATATTGAAATTTATGCATACTTTATTCTGAATACTATTTCTACGTTTTACTCACAGTCAAAATTATGAAGTGAAGTCATTTGCATAAAAAAGTTGATATAACTTCCTTCTCCCTAAAGACAGAAACCTCAGTATGATGATATATATTTTCTGCTTTGGTCTCCAACATCAAATGGAGTTTTAAAATCCATAAAATTTTCACAAAAATTTTTAAATAAGCCTAATGTAATCTATTCACTAAGTTTTCATTGAAAGATTCTACTTTTGTTTCAGCTTTGACAATTAATTGAAAAGTTTTATTTAAGGAACATCATCCATGTAGTTTCACAAAATTTTACTTTGCGTATCTATAAATCTAGAAAACTGAAAGTATTACAAGCAAAACCTAAGAGCAGAAAGAGATTAAAAAGTACTCAAATAATCAGCACAGAAATACTGAACATGTACAATGAGTACAATGAGAGTAAAAAAACAGTCAGAAATTTAATAAAATTTACTTTAAGGAGTTGATCCCAAGCCAACTCAGCTCTCTGTCTCTGTCTCTCTCTGTCTCTCTCCAAGACGGAGAGAATTTCACTAAATAGTTAGAGGGCCCATGTCCAAGCTAGGTTCAAACTTTTGACTCTCTTGCCTCAGTCTCATAGAAAATCAGAACTGTGGCCTGGATCACAACTGAGGAAAGAAAGCTTTAATAGAACTTCGTTCTGTTGGACAAATATAGTTATAATAGAAAGTAATAAAACTTAACTTGCACATGATTTGATAGCACAAAATTTAATGAAATGCTCTATAAAAATACTTGAAAAAATGTCCATCATCCCTGGTCATTCAAGGGTTCAGACTAAACAATGCTTGGATTCCATATCACCACTGAAAGAATGGTTCTTATCAAGAAATTAACCCATAACAAAGGTTGGAAGAACTGTGGGAAGAAAGGAACCCCTCTCCACTGTTCATGGGAGTGCATATTGGTACAACCACTGCAGAATCAGCATGGAGATTCCTCGAAAAATATGAGTAGAGGTCCCACTGGACCCAGCAATTCCACTTTGAGTACATTTTGAAACAATAAAAAGCATCACATGACAGTGATATATGTGCACCCATGTTTATAGGCTCACAGTTTGTAATACCTAAATCTTGGAAAGGACCCAAATGTCCATCAAACAATAAAAAGAGAAAAAAAGATATTTAATACAATGGGGTACTACTCAGCAATAAAGAAGGATAAACTTGAGATTTCTCTAGCTAAATGGATGCACCATGAGACCATACTCTCAAGTGAAATGAATTTGTCACACATGTAAATATTAAAGGGTGGCTCTGGTGTGAGAAACCAAAAATGTAAATAAGGGGCAAAGTTCATAATAGGTATTGTGTAAAGGAAGAAATGGTTCAAAACACAAGTAAACTATGTAGGAAAAAGAGGAAAGGAAGGAAAAGGAAAGGAAAAAACTGATAAAAGAGGGATAAAATGGAAACAGAATTTGCAAATAGGGAGGGCAAGAGGGGTTAATGGGAGGGGAGAGGTTAGGAAAAAATGAATCAAGTTATATCATTTACACATACCATTTCCCTATGATGAAAGTGACTAATATATATCTAAATTCCACCAATAAACAATAAAAAAATTTCAATTGTAGATTAAAAACAGAATATTTTCAAAAATATTTTGGTTAAAATTTGTATATGCCTCAAATAGAAGAAAATATATTTGAAAATATCACCTTTTATCAGAAATTTTTTCACACATACCCTATTTTCTGTAGACAAATTTTGTCTTTTAAACATTTTAAGATCAACAGTCGGCTGACAGTTTAAACATTTTCTTACTTATTTATACCGTTTCCATTGCAGATGATTTGCAGCCAGATTTTAAAAAGAACCACAATAAAATAATTTGAATATTTATCATTGATATTACAACAAAGAAGGATAATGTTGAATTGAGTAAAGTAGTAGAGATAAATAATTCACCTTTCTGGTCCTGAAAATTTTCTAATACTAAGTATAAAAAACTTGTGTTATTAACTTTCATGTAAGTATGTTATTTTTAGTTTTTGAAATAATTTTCTTTGGAAGATGACTTTTGACTAAGAATATAGTCTCAACAGCAAATTAATCCAACTTTGCTTTTGTCCATAATAAACAAGTCAAAAATAAGCTACCACTAATTACTTTAGTTTGCCTTGTTATTTTGAAAACCAATTGGGGGTGGGGCGTCAATTTTGTGTTGTTGCCATCATGCTAGAGCAGGAAACAATGAAAACACAGAATGTACAAATAAAGGTGTAGGAAAGGGAGAAAGCATTACGGTGCAGGGATGCCAGGTCCATCCCAGTGCCTGCAGCTGCCTTACACAAGGGCGCAGCTCAAAGGATGAAATCATGAGCCACATTGCACACCTGCTGGAAGGGGGTCTGAACAAAGGTGAAAGGCAAACAGGGATTTTTTTCCGCAAAACTGAGACTGCCTAGAATTATTCAAAAACCAGTGAGACTGGAGGAGAACTAACAAGAGGCTTGGCCCTAGGAAGTACCTGATATTAGAGCAATGATACGGAAGGCTTAAGGAGGTTCTTGAATGACTTTTTTCTTTCTTTCTGTGTGTGAGTGAAAGAGCTAGAATGTTTTGAGGACTGAAGTGACATGGTACGGTTTAAACTTGGAAACTTTTTTCCAGTTGAACAGATTGTAAGTTAGGGGACAAAGTGGGGGCAACAATGAAAGAAAGAAAACAAAATGAATGGATAAAGGAAATTTGTCATGCACACATGATGGAGAACAACTGTACAAAAGAAGGATAAATGCAAGTCATTTGTGGGAAAATGGAAGCACCTGGAGACCATAATGTTCAGGGAAACAAATCACAAGCATAAGCTTCAATATTGTGTGCGTTCTTTTATGTCAGAACCTGGAAGGATTAATGAAGAGCAAAATTAAAGGCAGGTAATGGAAAGTAGGAAGATAGATTGTCCTTAAATGGAAAAGAGATCAACAAACAGAGGTGGGTGGGCAAGATGAGCCCAGAAGGAGGACGGTGTTGTGAACACAGGGAAGGTGAACACTGTGTCTTGCAAATGTGTGAGAGCAGAAAATAAAAGCATGAATAAAACAATAGTTACACAAATCATTTTATTTAGCAGTCCATCCACCCATCCATCCATTAATCCACCAATCCATCAATCCAACCATGAAGAAGGAAAGAACTTTGCCCCAAAGCTCACCATATTGGAATACAAAGATTAAAATATATACAAATAACCTTAGCATATTAGAGGAGATAGTGTGTTCTGTAAAATTAAACAGTAAGGATATTTTCTCCATTCAAGAATGCCAATTTATTTATAAGTGTATCTAGTTGATTTTTTTCAAGAGAACATTGTAATTGGAAGCTTTGTTATAAATTGATCAAATGTATACAAAGATAATCATACAAATAACAAATGGGTTAAATATGTACAACATAAAATTTCAGAATTATTCTCTGGAGGGTTACCATACAGAATTACTAAAATGATATCTCAATATGAATACACATATATGAAAAAAGCTTAAAATAAAAACTCTGTATCTGAATTAATGAACTTCTACCTCAAATAGGAAGGTCACACTTATTCCATGCATCATTTAATAGTATTTTATCCTTCAGCTCTATGAATACACTTGATTATTTCTGCATATTTTAAGAAGATACAAAAATCACAACGAAATCAAGTTAAACTGCCTGTAAGATTTAGGAAAAAAAGCTAACTGAATCTGTTACAGAATATTCCCAAATTTTATTTTATATTATTTCCAATGAGTTTCTATGTAGCTATTTAGTATATATAAATATATGTTCAATCCAAGTTGTCTATATTTACTTTCTAGCCAATGTCCTTCACATTTTTTTGCCTGTGTGTTTACTAAGGAATTAGCTATAATGACAGTACATACAAGCTCTATGAGGCTCTCATTTATTGAACACTTACATGTGATTATCACCTCTACTTGTGAGGCATAAATATATTATTCCCCCAAAAGGAAATAGTGTGTTTTAAAAATAAATTCATCCTCAGAGATAAAAACTTGAAACAAACCTATTACAATATCAAATGTGCTCTTGAAGAGGCCAAAAAGGAAAGCTATATAAAGTTTGCGCCTTGTCAGTAATGTTTTTAGATAAGTTAAAAATATTATTTATGCTAACACAAATCTGAGTGACCCTCCCCAATCATTTCATTATTCTTTGCTAATTGCTCTTTAACCACTCTCTTTTTCAACCATTAGTGGTTTGCTCTTCTAAATCTTAATGTTATAGTCTCAGTCTTATTTATGTCAATTAATGGTAATTGCAGACAAAGGTTATAGCATCGGGCATAGAGGTTGCTGCTTAATAGCAAACAAAGTTAATTTCTAGAAACCAATAAGTAACTGTTAAAGGGAAAAAAAAAAAAAAAAAACTTTCTTTTCCTGTAACCCAGTTTGGATTTACGAGTGTCAATCCTGCATTTCCGTTTCCTGTTCTCTTTGATTTCTGGGTGACTGAGCCCCTTTCCTCCCAAGGCCTGCTCCTATTACTTAGTCGTCTGACCATGGACTGAAACTCCTGAAACTGTGATGCAAAATAAACCTTCAACATTTGAAATATAATAAAAATAAGACTGCAGATCTGAAAGTACCTTACTATGTACCTTTGAACACTACCATAAACTACATGTGACACAAGACATTTTTAAATTTGGAGGAAAAGGATAATATCTCTTTGGAGGAAAAGGATAATATCCCTAGGATATCATGCAAAATGCAATTATCAAACTGAGATCTTACTAAATATTAACATTCGGCCTTGCATTTTGCTCAGTTTTTATTTGGTTTAGGGATTTTGAGGAAATAAATGCCTGAGATGCTAACGGTGTCCAGAATTCTGAGATTTTGTGAAGCACTATTTTATATAAACTATCATTAATATTTGTAAGTGAAATTCAAATCTGATCTGAAGCATGCCAGGGATAAATTTAAAAAGAGAGAATATAATGTTAAAAATCCTTTGTAGAAATATATCTATAATCTATTACTAACAATGGAATAACATGAATTAATGTATGTAAATCTGAGGCTCAGAGAAGAAAGATATCTTGATATCTATATAAAGATACTCGAGAAAAGTCCAAAAGATGAAGACTAAAAAAGGCAAAGAAAGCTATGTTGAAAACAAAAAATTAGAAACTCTTGTTATCATATGATTTCAATGAGCAAGATGAGCAACTAAGTGGAGAATATTATTATATTTTAATAATATAATAAATATTATTAGACATTTTAAATTCTTACAAATTATTAAGAGAAAAATTCCAATAAGAAAAAATTAGATGAAAGAGTAAGGAAGTATTTCAATGAAAATAAAGATATTAATGTTTAAAAATAAAGCAACACTCCAAAAAATGTAAATTAGAAGCACACAAAGATTTACATTCACATTTAAACAAAGATGAAAAAACAGAAAAATTACTGGCTCTTCATAAGAAATGCTGACAAAGGGAGGTTCTATAGAGACACTGATACATTGATAGTGGTGACATAAATAAGTGTCCCTGCTTTCAAGAGTCATTTGACACTATTGTGTGAATTTTGAGATAAAAATTTTCCTTTGCATCTCAGAAAATCTTCATGCATGTGCTTCCAAAACCATAGAAATAAGTGGACAGTCACTTTATTTTTCTAAAAGTTAAAATCCAGAATAGCAAAATGGATTTTGACTAAAGAATGAATCCATAAACTGACAGGTACAAATGATGGAATAACATACAAGGTACAGATGTTCACTTCAGTAGTAGATCTTAGGATCAAATATCACACATGAGAAACAAGTACAGGGAACCACAACTAAAACTATTGCATCAAAACTTTTCAAACATTAGCTCTGTAAAGTATTATAAAGAGCTGTAATAAAAATGTTTTGAAAACAAAAGCAAGAAAGGAAAAATCTATGAAATGCAGGAGAGATTCTGGAGTAAGTTATTCTGAGTGTAAATGTAGTTATTAAATCAAATCATGCATTTGTTCCTAGGTGGTATGATACTATTGTGCTCTGATTAAATATATAGTGTGTATCTATGATAATTAGCCTTATAAGATCTTATAAATAAATGAATCTGAATCTGGAAAAATAAAAGAATGGGTAGAGAAGAGGGGAAATAAAGGAAATTGAAAAGTATTAAGTATATGTGCCAATTCCCTACAGTGAATGTAATCATTATGTATTGCAAATATGTACTAAAAGGTGCCAAAATACAAGGTTTTTAAAAGAGATAATATTGGACACATCACCTCAAAGGAAGTACAGGAAAACCACTGTGCTTAAGAAATGAATAGAGTTCCCTGTTCCCTTTTCCTCCTGGAAACTTGTTCAGATGCCTCCAGCGGTTGGAGTGGGCTGGTGACCCAGATCGGACCAACAGAATGGGAGCGGAAGTGAAAGACCTCTTTGCAGTCTGAAATGACTGTGAAACCAAGGGGCTTTCTCATGCTTTCTGCCCCATCCACCAGCCTCGTGGAGAGGTACTGCTCGAGTGCTCACGTAGTAAATTGCCTAACCAGAATCACCTGCATCGATATGTGATGAAAAGGAGAAATCAGTCTTCTGGTAAGCCAAAAACATGATTGTGCTTCGTAGCTTTCATGTGCATTAGAATGATTCTTCTGTGTTTGTTGATATCTTTTACAAGAACAATCCATGCACTTTTTCTCGTTTGATCCTCACTCACATGCTAGAAGTAATTAATTTCCATGTTACTGAAAAAAGAAACAAATCGTGATCAGATTAACTTCACACTTCTAGATAGCATCAAACTGAGATGAGTATCTTTTCTATTGCTCATTGTGTTTTAGATTTAGAACAAATATTTGAGAAATAGCAGAACATACGAGGATATCCAATAATATGGGTCCTGACCTTTGATACAACTCATTGGAGGGGAGGTGGATTGTCTTTGCCAAAATGATGGTTAGGCGGGGTCTCTGGTGTGTCAATCAATCAGGTAGGGCAGAATCCCACCAGGGAAGGTGACTTCTCAAACCCTGCCACCTCTCCTCTTCACTGTGTTCACTTATTTTTCAATCTTTATCTAAACCCAGAAAAATTATTTCTGAAACTGTGGGTGGGCTTTAGTCTCTCAAAAAGTAGACTTCCTTTCGAGCTCAATTTTTTTTCTGTGTGTTTTTAACCAGGGATCGAACTCACAACTGTGCTTATAAAGTAGGTGCTTTGCAACTGAGCTAAATCTCCATCTCTCTTCTGTGTTCTTTATTTCCTGGAGAAATTACAGAGAATTCTTCAGTGAGCCATTATAGGAGACAAATTAATATAAGACATTGCTAAACATAATTGTTTGATTATCTGTTAATATTGTGACCTAATATTTACTCAAGTATTTATTTATTATTGTATTCTGAAACTAACAGGGTGCAGTACGGTTTTGTTCAATAAATGGCAATCCTAATTGGATTTTCTATTTATATTGAGGTTTTAGTCAACTTATTTTATTGTCAACATCAATTTGGAATTTTCGAGAGAAGTAACTGTATTCCAAGAATGACAATAATTTCCTTTCAGTTCATTTTCACTGGTACAAACATGCTGTCTAAATCTGAAATTAAATCTATTGAATTATATTTTATGAATAATAATACTCCACAATATTAACATAACCTTAAACAGAAAGTGGAAACAGAATACACAAGATAATATTCACTAAGCACTTATAATACACCACAGCCAGTTATTATTTTCACATGATATTTCATTGTATTTTATCTTCAAAAATGAAGAATAATACATCAAAATGCACTGGGAAAAATATTATGTACAAAAAAAAACAAAATGTATATGGAAAAGTTAAATAATTGCTGAAAACCATGTTGCTTTTACAATACTCCTTATAAGGTTAGATACAAAAAATAAACAAATGTTTGCTTATTGTCTTGTATTAGGAGCATGAACATATGACTCTTAGCCCTTTTTCACAATGTAGAACTAATTCCTGTAACTAGATTTGAACCTCTGTAAAATAGTATAACAATACACTGTTCACCACCCAATGCAAATTTCAGCCATAGCTATCAGTCATTTCATTGGTTTTTAGGTTCGAAGGGATGTTTAAGTACTGTAGCAGTCACATCTTAGTTCACGATAATTAAATTTTTTTATGCTACTACTCTTGAAGTACTTCTCACAGGCTTTTGTTTAAATTTTAATTTATTGAATTATATCATAACTCATTTTGAAATGTAAATTAATGTTGTTAATTACTGCAAATTTACATAACCTTTTGGTTCTGTGTAAACGAAAATTGTTCATACATCTTCAAATCTGAGAAAGTAAGCAGTTCTGTTCAAATCGCTCATTGACAAATTCCTCTGGATAGCACATTGTAATTAAAGTATAAAATGCATGAAAGCAAGATCACTGTGTGTTTAATTCTATTGTGTTCCTAAGAGGTGCATCCTAAACACTTATTGGGTGGAAGAGTTCAAGCTGTTTTCTTATGTTACTCAAAATCACATGACTACAGATGGCCAGCCCCCACTCCTCAAAATTCGGAATATACTCAGTAAAGAATGTAACACTGAAATAAAAGTCCAAACATTGTCAACATTCTTAGAATTTTCAAAATTAAGAACTTATAAAGGTTTTGACATGTAAAGCAAATTTCCAAATTATTTACGTAGATTTATCTTATAATTTTACTTATAATAAGTTCAAGAAGTACAAAAATGTTGATCTGATAATAATTACAGTGCACAATGGAAAGCATACGTTCAATCACATTTTAAATATTTTATTTATAATTCTATATTGATTTTCAAATCAAAAAATTGCAAGTAAATCAATGCACAGATATTTGAACTTGTAATTATAAGTAGTACTATTTTTTGGTGGAAATTTGGTCTCATTTAGTAAATTCTCTGTAATATCAAATAAATTAATCAAGTATGAATTGACATAATCTTTTAGATCCTTGAGTAATATGATAAATACTAATTTTAATTCTGCATTATTGGAAGACTCTACAGTATGCAAATATTGATGTATCCACAGTCACTGTATCATATACGAAACTCCTATCGGTAAATATGCTCCCAGATTGATGTCTTCACTAATAATTTCAGTAGTACTGAACTATAATAGATCTAAGTAATGACCGGTTTGAAAACTAAAATTGTACCATAATTTTGAGAAAACTTTTTAGAATTAGAATTTAAATCCACTTTAGTCCAATGTTCTCAGTTATTAATTAGCAGATCTGAAAGTGCTAATTATCCCAGTAGGGAATCTTTAAAATTGGTTCTGCCAATGCTTTGAAGTTTTGTCCAAGGACAAGCATAGAAAAATTTGTGTGTGGAAGTGTGATACCTACATATGTAAGCTCTAGCCCAGCTTTAAATGTTATTATAATAAAAATGGAACTGCTTTATCCCATCACAATTCAATCATACTGATCCTAGAAATTTAATTTTAAATTTTTTAAAAATTCTTTCTTTGAGATCTTTAATCATATCTACCATGGTTATTTGTGATGTAAGTGAATATATTCATAGATTCTGGGGACATAGAAATGGCTATGTTTGGAGTATTCACCCTATAGTAAGAAGCATTAAAATTATTTTAAAACAATTACAATGAAAAATAAGTGATCAAAATAGTACATTTGGAAGATTAATCTGTTTGACAGTTAAGCTTAATCATCAATTTCATTGCCTTGGGACCCATTAGGGGATTAGTAAAGTGTGCCTCTGGGTGTGTCCAGGTGGGTTATAGGATGTGATATTGGATATTATGTACTTCTCTGACTCCTTTCTCTCTGCTGGTACTATCATGCTCTGGTTTCCAGCCACCAAAAAAAGAATGAAGAATCTTGGATGCAGAATTCTTTCATGCCTGCCTAGCATAATGTTTCTGACTTTAAGGCCACCAACTATGAATCGGATCCCCTAACAATATATGAGACAAATTCATCGTTGTTCCCTTAAATCGTGGAAATCCTGTCTTTGAAAACTTACATGAGAAGCAGTCATTGCTGTGACTATGAAGCACCCATATGATTTATGAGCCCTTGCAAATCATTTCTGGAAAGAGTTGGGAGGGTTTGAAGTTGTGGGATAGAAAAATCCTAAATACTGTAAGCAGCTCAGAAAACCGGGATGCTGATAGGAATCCAGAGAATAAAGGCCAGGCTCAGAATCTTAGTCAGGAGGAGGACTGCAGTGGAATCCAGACATGGCGGCACAGACAAAGCAGAATGTACAGTGCTCTGTGGTGGACACCAAAGCCAGTCGGCATGCAGCCACCCGAGGTGGGAGAATTTCCAACCATAGAGCACACCCTGAGAGGGACTGTGATTGTAAAAATACAGAAAATAGGAAAGCTAGAAAAAGAGATGAAACCCAGCCTTGCCCATAATATCAGGAGCACTCACAGCATGGATCCAGAGAGGCTAAGATTCACTCTTTTACAGGGTCATATCTTTTCAATGCAATTGTTTTAAAATTACTTTTCCTCTAGGAAGCATGGCAAAGAATCTTGGGGACATGGTAAAGAATCTTTTTAATAATAGCAAGAAGACTCCCAAGTATGTAACACAGATCCCAGCCCATGTGCAGAGTAGTCTTAGCATTGAAATGGCTGAATTTCCAAAAACTTTATGAAACAAATAACTAAAATAAGTGAAAACTAGTGAGAAAATGAAAGGAATGTTTATTAAAATGTCCAATGAGTGTATAGAGATGTAAATAAATAACTAAATGTTATGATTAATAAAACGATCAGTGAGTTTAAAGAATACACAAACAAGCAGCTGAATGGTGCAAAGAAGCTCTTGTAGCATGTGAATGACCATTTTGTTAAAGAAGTGGAGATTACGGAAGGGAATCAACTGGAAATCATGAAAATAATAAACTCAGTTGAAACTTCTGCCAAAGGTATAATCAGTCAGATAAATACCAGAATTTGGAGATAAAGTTACATGGTGTGTCATTTACTCAGTAGGATTCAAAAAAAAAAAAAGACACAGCATTTTGCCCCTTTTGCTCTTGCTGCCTTTGGTATCTGACACTACCTGCCTTGGAGCCAGCTGAGAGAGAGAGAGAGAGAGAGAGAGAGAGAGACAGAAAGAGAGAGAGAGATGGTGGGGGAGGGAGAGGGAGAGAGAGCCAGAAAATGATGCAAGAGCTCCATATGATTCAAAGAATAAAATAAAATGAAATAAAAAGAAAAGAAAACCTAAGAACTAGAGGAATGAATGAAGGATTTCTGAGCGAAACTAACATGTGGTAATCATGATTCCCTATTATGTGGCCTTGAAGCCTTACAAAGTTTTCTCTTATTAATTGGAAAGGCTTTATTCTTGGCTTCTTGATATGGAAATATTTGAAGCTATAGTATATGAAGTTTTATTCAAATATTTCAAGGAAAAAGACAGACACTATGGTAACTACTATTAAGTCGGATTATTTGGTGGTGAAGCACTAGGTTGCTGAAACAGTCATGCTTTGACCTGTATTGTTATATTGTTATGTCCTCTTTTATCTCAATCTCTCCCTTATTCATTAAAAAAATATTTAGTTATTTTTTATGTTTTTTTTAATTAAGGGGAAAATTTAAAAAATTAGCAGGATATATAATAGTAACTTTTTTTTATTTCCTATTAACTTGTTTTGAAGTCCTGTAATACTCCCACTATCTTCTTTTGACTGATTAGACTCTGTTCCATTCTGTATGATAGTATCAAGTTTGAAGGTATAGGCAACTACTTTGAAGGCAATAAGATTCACTAAGATGCCCATTCTGGTTTGTCTGTTGTCTTCTTTGGAAGTCCTGTAATGTTTACAATGCTTAAGTTTTATTGGTCTTGTTCTCTACTGTTTTGTTCAACTTTATAATGCCTAATGAGATAGACAATTCTTTTTAAGGAAACAAGAGACATTATGGTAACCATTGTTGATAACCTTGTACTCTGTTTTTACATCATGCGCTATGTCTATCCTTGGTTTTGACTGACAGCTTTGTTTTGCCATATTTGACTTTATTCTCTCCCCCCCAAAAAATGTAATAAGAATTAAGGAGTAATAAAACCCAAAATGTGTAAATTTTGTTGTAAAAAAGAGAAGGGAAAAAATGCTCTAAAAAATACAACAGCAAGTGTGTTTAGGGGTGTTAAATAGCTGACCATACTAATGTTTTTGGTTGGATCATTGAACACAACTGTTTGCAGTCTCACTGTTGGAATGTCCACTTTGTATGCTTTGATACTGTGACTTGAGCAACTATCTCTAAGATGATAATACATAATCTGTTAACTGGTGATTTCTTACTTTTTTTTGTAGTTCTGTATTACTTATACCCTTACACCACTTTGTTTTGTTTTGTTTTTTCTCTTTTTCCTTTTAAATAAAATTTTTTAAAAAGGAAACTAACAGCTAAAAAGTTATTTGCTGGAAGCATTGCAGGAAGTTTGCAAAATCAAAGCAGCAAAATGAATAGCCAGGTCACAAAAATGTAGTATCCCAAATAGATATGATCAGAAAAGAACCTCTCTTTGATACATTACCGTCAAAACCCTAGAAATTCAGAACAAAAAGAGAATACTGAAACAAATCTTAAAGAAAACCTCTGGTAAAATATCAGGGCAAATTTATCAAAATAACAGCAGATTTCTGAACACAAACTTTAAAGTATAACATTAAAGCCTTTAAATTCACTGTTTGGAGTAAGAGTTGTCAAGCCCTAAAAGAAAATAATCACCAAACCAGATTATTGTATCCTTAAAAACCTCCTTCAAAATAATGGAGGGGAAAAAACTTCCCACAAAATAGACAATTTAAAGAAATTCATGAGCTGCAAACCAGCACTGCAGAAAGTATTCAAGGCAACCCTAAACAGAGAAAGTGAGGTTGGCATCACCAAAAAGCCCAAAGTTAAACTTGGAGAACAGTGAAATAAAAGGAAAGGCATAAATGACTCAACCTGGGAAAAATGATACAATGATAGAAATGGATTAATATCTCTCCATAACACTCATGGTAAATGATCATAACCCTCCAACCAAAAGACACGGTGTGGCCAATTGGATCAGAAAACAACACTCAACTATTTTACTTGCAAAAGTCACATATCATAAGACAAGGTAAAAATACTGACAGGGAAAAATGTAGTCTGCAACTTCCAAATGCCTGGAGCCTTAAGCAAGGAAGAGCAGTTATTCTAAATGCCCAAAACAGGCCAGCAGAGAATGAAAATGTGGGGTATATATGGAATAGAATTTTAATCATGGTTTCAAGATTACAAATGTTTGATTAAAAAGTTATTGATGGATCTTGAGACTATAATGTTAAGTGAAACACTGTGGACATAGAAGACGGAATACTCCATGGTTTGTTTTACTTAAGAGATTCAAAATGTAAGTAAAGAGTGAAACAGAGGAGAAGTTGTAGAAAATGGGGGTGACATCTTGAGTATATGTACAAGGGTTAGAGAGAAGATGGCGAGGGGAAAGAAGCGAGGGTGGGAAGGTAGATGGGGGATAATCTAATTTCTCTGTACGTGGATAACCAGTTTCCTGTCACCATTTGTTAAAGAAGTTAATGATAAAGATATGGTAGATAGACAGACAGACAGACAGACAGATAGATAGATAGATAGATAGATAGATAATAGATATAGATGATAGATAAATGATAGATGATAAACAATAGAAGATCAAAGATATATAGATAAAAAAACAGAGAACCAACTCTCTAAACAAATGCAGCTATTATGTTTCATGAGCACCTGTAGGCAAAATTAGATTTTAAAAACAAAATATAAAGGAATTATGTACTTTACACAAGGACAAGAAAGATGACTGGCTGTCATCATAGAAATAAGCCAGAGTCTGTGCATCACAAGCTCAGAAGTGCAAGAGTGTCAGCCTTTCATCTGAGGAGACAGCTCCGGGGCCTCCAGCTCTCCAAGGCTCTCCCGCAGTACACATCTCCAGGTTCGGTGCACTGTGCTTGGCCTTCCAGCCACTGGGTCTGTCACTGCCCTGGTGGGCAGCAGATCCTCGCACCATCCAGGTGATGATGGGCTTGCAATCACGTGGAAAGCAGGAGCTGTGAGGTCAGAGGCTTCTAGCCAGATTTCAGAGAGGCTTGTGAAACCAGGCAAAGATTCCCTGGGAGTCCAGAGTATGAAGTTGTGTAAATAAAGCCAGTGGTACAAGAGGGCTGCCAGAATTTCAGATATGCCAGGACCACACAGAACCAGCCCAGAAAAGGTGTAGACTGTGAGGAGAAGGAGCTGAAGGAGAAGACGTGAGCTGTAATCACCAGACTCTATGGAGAGGGGTCCCCTAGTACCCTGGAACTCCTGGAACTCACCTTTTTATGTCTTAGACGCTGTGTCCCCAGCTACAGAGTTTCTTGGTCAGGTGATTTCAGTATTGCTTTGGTCTGATATTTTTCTACCTACTTCTCCATTTTGGACTGTGGATGTCTTCTGTACTATTGTAATTTGAGATTATGTAACTTCTTTTGGTTTTGGTTTTATGTAGGTATTTTAGAGATTCACAGTGGAGAGTTTGCCTCGGTCCCGAGGCGAGGTTCTAACCTGAATTTTGAGAATGCTGGAACTGCTGACGCTTCAAGAAAGAGATCGCTACGTAGCTGACTGTGTACAAGACTGTTGTGTCATATCATGATCTCACTGTTTTTCTTCAGAATGTAGGTATGGTGCAAGAAGATGGATTTTGGTTTCATTTCGACAATGGTACATATGTGAAACCCACTCTCACTGTCACCTTGATTGGCTTGGGAGCTATCAAGGGGACTCTTAAATTACCTTTGTGTCTGCATGGGTTGGGCATGCAGTGACCTTTGGTGTAGTGTGTGCCCCCTGGCTCTTTCCTCACTACCATTGTTCCTCAGTTCTGTTTCAAAGCTGACACAAACTAAGCAGCTTTGCCCCACCTGATGTTCCTGCCTTGGAAGCAACTGATCCAAGATCTCATGGAACTGAGATTCTCATTAAATCTCTCCTCTTTTGAATTGTTTTTGCCAGATCATTGGTGGCAGCAAAAAAAAAAAAAAAAAAAAATCTAAAAGTACTGCCAAGTATAATTTCTTTTTTAAAAAATATTGCATTAATAATAAGGTATCATAAGAAGTTAGTAATTAGGGAATCATGTTTATAGAAGTACAAGCAAAGCTGACCTTCTTGCTATCCATGTCTTTACTGCATTTTCTACTTTTTTGTATGTTCATTCTGCCTCAGGTTACACACATCTTTTCACCTCTGTCCAAGTTTCTGCTATTTAGATATGTTTTAGGAAAACAACCACAATAAATCAATAAGAGAGACAAGAAAGTGGCAGAGAACGGAAAATGAAAGCAGGAAAGAGGAGTGGAAAGAATGTCAGGCAGGTGAACAAGCAAGCTGGCACAACGCTGTACAATACGGTCACCAAAACCAGCTGCGTGGGCTCTGAATCTGCAATTTCAAACATCCTAAGTGCTACCTAAATGATAAACAGAAGCGAAGCAAGGCTCCCAGGCTCCCAGGCAGCGCCCATGACCTCCACGCATTGCCTTAAGCTGTAGCAGGGTTATGGCTGTTTGTCTTACAGTTTCCCAAAGTCTTCCCTTAGGTGAATATGAATTCACAAAACACGACAAGAAGTCTACTTGTTAGTCTGTATCTCTTTCCTTAACAACACTGAGTTGCATATAAACCAGTCTTGAGCTAAAAATCTGATACTTTTAGCAGTATTGGACGTGAGAAATTCACCAGTTCTATCGCAAGAAACCAAAACCAGACTACCATAGTCACTGGCATAAAATGCCAATGCTGTATTTTAAAGGGAAAATACCATGGACAATTTTTAAAACTTATTTTATTCTGATTTTATGAGATGATATTTTTTTCATAATTATATCAAACTAGTAAAATTTTACAAATTATTGAGGCAGGATCATGATATTCACAATAAAATAGCAGTTTTGTACAATCAAATTTAATGAATGGAGCTAAGGAAAAAGCAGCAGCATGCATGAAAGTCTATAAATAAGAAAAATATTCACCTGCAAGAGAAAAGAGAGCCAAGTCAGAGCAATTTGGTGCTGAAACTCAAATAAATGTTACTCCCTGTATAGCAAAATGAAGAGTATTATTCTTCTTTCCCATTAGGAATAAAAAAGGAGTAAAATTAAGATGCATAAACATAGCATCTCAAATTTAAAAAAAAAACACTGAAAGTACAAAGGAAATAGTTGCAGTCTCAGTTTTGTAAGTGATAGTGATCTGTAGCATCCAATTTAAAGGTGATCAAAATTGGCACAGTTTATAGATCAAAATTGGTTCTATAATGGGACATGGTGTAATGGGAGAGTAAAATTATATATATAAACATAGTCTTAAATTTCTCTAGTCACATAAAAGCAAATGGCTTCACTATGGTTAACAGTGATCGTTTGAATTGATGGACTTGAGCATTTGTAACCTAGCAAGGGTCTCTCGAATCAGTATCAATTCTTTTCAAGAAGACAATGAAAAAATGCAGAAAGTAAGCTCAGCAAGACACTCGTGGAATATCACTCTGAGGGTCAGTTCAGTACGCAGAGATCATCTCCTATGTACCAGGACCTGTACTCGCACATCAGTGCACAGAGAAGCATAACACAGTGTCTTGATTTCAAGTTCCCCGCTGGTATGGGCAGCAGCCAGGCCACTAGGATGCATTGCAATGTATCATGACAGTGTAATTAGTGCAAAAATAGAGGGATGAATCCAAGATACAGAGAAATCAGGAGAAGAGAAGGCTGGCTCTTCCAGCGTGAAGGCCATCTCAAGAGGAGGAAGTCCCTCGGAGTTCATGATAAATAGAAGTTCATGAAATGTAACTGTGTGTGGAGAGAGAATGTGGGAGAGAAGGAAGAAAAAGTACTGTCGGCAACAGCATGGTTTGCCAAGGGAATGACAGTACCAGCACTGTGATGTAAGATGGGAAGCAGGAAACGGCACGGAATGAGGAGGGCGACACCAGAAGTGCCTGTGCACAGGTCTATCTGCATGCTAATGCCACAACGTTTGCCATCATAATAAAAAGGCCAATCAAGGTTTACAGAGATAAAATATAAAGAGAATAGTCAATCACGAAGTCACTTTGGAGTCAGAGTATGATGGAGAACAGTATCAGAGCAGGGAGAGGTGTGTAGTGAAGGCAATAGGTGTCAGACACATAAGGGAGAGCTTTATGCGATCATGATGCATATCTAAATGGGGCAATAAAATTAACTTACAGAGAGGAAAAGCTTTATCATGGAGACATTCTATTAAAACAAAAGAAGACAGACCATCAGAATATTGTGGGACAAATGAGCTTAATTTATACATAAGCATATAAGGAGACAGAGGTATCATTTACAGTTTTAGAGTTTGAAGATTGGGAATTGATGGTATCTGTGAAAATACGAGATTTAGTAGTGAAATGTAAGAAGGGAATTTGGGCTGAGTAGAATGAGTAAGTACACTGAATTTTAGTCTCCAAGAAATACTGATAAAAAATGGGCACATGAATAAGAAACTCATGGTAGGCAAGGTGATGGAATTAAATACCATGGGGTTTTAGGCAGATAGGGAATCACTAGCTGATCAATCACAAGGTTAGTGCACCTTGGAGAAGGAGACATATAGAGCAAAGAACGGACCACGTTCCTAGTACAGGGAGGCAGACAGTATTAGGAAGAGATGCCAACATATGCTCTTGAAGCTAGAGCTGTTTACTTTTTGGCTTATATTATAGATTGAACAGGTATGCACAGCTGTTTACTGGATGATACATTAATGTTTCATGCATTTTCAGTTCATGAATGATATTTCTAAGGAAATGTTTTAAAATCAAATTTTTCTAGTGATTTGAGAATGATCAGCTTCTACAATTCAGTATATATATTATATATATATATATATATATAATATATATATATATAATTGAATTGTAAAATCTGAATATATGTATAGTATATATCTATAAATATATATAGATACAATTCCCTAGTGGTATAAATTTAGTTTTTGTTTGTGGTATAAAACCCAATGGACTCTTAAAAATGCATGGTGGAGGGTTCGGGATTTAGCTCAGCGGCATAAGAGCCTGCCTTGCAAGCAGGCAGTGGTGAGTTTGATCCCTGGTACCAATAAAAAAAAAAGGAAAAAAGACCAAAAAAATGCATGGTGCACACAAGACCAAATTTTGAAGAAGGATTTAGTGTACAAGTGTGTTCACATTTAATAGGTTAAGTGTAAAAATCATCCAGTGTAAAGAACGACCAGAAGTGTAAGGATAGACATAGACACATACAGATAGATTAATTACTTAATACCTTAATATGTGAACTGTATTTACTAATATTTTTTCTCAAGTACTACTGGAATATAATTAAGTCCATGAAAATCAAGACCCAGTAATGCTAAGAAATCCAAACTCAGTGAAGTTAGCAGAAAATGTTTGTGACAGGCTAATTACTAAGGATTTACCCTTCAGTGATGTAAATAAACTCTAAATTTAAGTGTGTCAGGGTTTGTTTGAGTGTATAAAACTATGCATGGCTCATGGCACTAAAATGTGACGGGTGAGAGATGCAGAAACCGGAGCAGGTGCTGTTCTGTCCTGCAGCGTCATTGTCTGAAAACAACCTGTACGATGTAACTGAAAACCTTGGTACATTATGTTGCTTGATCAGTATCTCCGGTCTGGGGCCACTGGAACAAACCCTGAGAAGAGAATTCCCACATGAGTTCACTGATGAGAACCTTAGACCCGAAATCTACAGGGAAATGAAAATAGTTAGGAGAGGACGTAGTCTGTGAACTTTTGATCAATTGAGAGCAAAAGATTCCAAAGAAGATGGTACCTTGGAGAGTTCTGGGGAGAGGTTTGGCCCTTGGAGCAATGCGGAAGAAGATGACCAGCGGGTCCCTGGGTCAGATGATTCACTCAGCAGCTGCCAGAAGGAGGACACTTTGGAAATGACCAGACACATTAGCAGCTATTACAAGCAACTGAATGCAATTTTGGGTTTAAAAGCTGACCAACGCATGCATATTCTTTCTATGTCTCAAAAGCTGATTTGCTAAAAGTCCTGAATTCTGAAGTTTACTCTAGCATAGCGGTGTTTTCTAGGGTTTGGGTCATTACTATTTTCCAATTACAATTCTAAGGCCCAACTGCTTTCTTTTCTCTTATTAAAGGGGTGTAAATACCATTAAGTTGATGGAATAGCTATGTGCAAAAATGAGGGTGAGGCTTTTGTGCTTGGTAATAGCCTTCCTTATGCTAGATTTCTGATTTGCTAGTCTTTATTGACAGAAGAAAGCATATTTTGTGAGCATGTCAGCCAAAGATGGCATTTACAGCCTCTAAATAATTAGGTATTGATTAATTTCACCAAGAATATATGGGCCATTTTTTTCAAGCTTGCCCATTCTTAAAGATCATAGAATTTCAACCAGAGAAATCACACAGCAGCACCTCCCTTCCTGGTTTCTCGGGCCTACTTCCCATGGCCACGGCTTTGTGGGTGAGCTGCGACTGTCCAGCGGCACAGGATGAGGGCTTCAGTTTGGTCTGACTTCCTACATCTTCATTCTGTCATCAGGATGAGCTAAGAGGGTCTGCTAACGTAAGCTCCAGGTTGGCGAGGCAAAAATGCATAGATGCCCCCAAAATGTCTAAAATGCAGTAAAGAAGTGATAGGAAGAAATAGCAGAGATGAAGCTGCATACTGGCAGTCCTAATGGGAGATGTAGATAGTTTCTAGGCAAAGGTTCCTAAGGATCAGTGCATGTTCTGGAACTGAAGAGAGTACCACTCTTTGGATCTCTGTCATAGAGAAATCCGGCACAGAATTGTTATTTTCTGATCATTTGGGTATTTTTATTTTTAGGGCTACCCTCATTTGCACACGCTTAGTCCATTGCTGCCACCTCTTTCTGAAGCAGCTGTGAAGTCCTCTTCATGAGCATCTCTGGTTGTGCTGCCCTGATTCCGAATGTTTACCTCGTGGTCATTTTAACAGGGAAAGACTGAAGAGTTGCACGGTGTTAACCCCAATGAACACAATGGATGAGGACTCACTGTCATATGTTTAGGATCCTGCCCTTCAGTCAGATGGCACTTGGCAGCAGCATTTGCTGATTTTTATCATTATTGTTATTATTTTTTGTGCGTGATCAGACCTCAAAGATAGTCACAAAAGAGAATTTCCAAAACTATCTCAGAAAGCAGCAAGCATGATGGGATAAATGTTTATGCAAAGAGAGGATATTTTAGGGGGATTAATGGCCACTTGTCTTTTACTGTAGTATTTTTTTTAAAAATGTAAACAATTCCCATAAATTTGATCACTCCTTTTGTTATTTACATATGTATACACACATATATGTATATTTTAACCCTATGTTTATATACATGCATACACTCATAAATGCAAGGTGTTAACAATATAGATGTATAAATATAAAGTGACCATTGCAAGATATATACATAATAGCCTATTGGCTGAAAAATATGAACTGTTCAGTTTTGATATAAGTAAGATAATGTTCAATATGCATTAGTTGAAAATTCAAAGTGTACTGTGAAAAGGTTAAAACAGAAAGGCATTCTCTTCACTAGAAAAATTGGAGATATTCTCTTTATTACAGGCAGTAATCAATTAAAAAGATTCTAGTTTTCTAACCCAAGAGACAGATTTTTTTTCAGCACAGATACTATTGTTCGTAATAAATCAAGTAACTCTGAGGGATATAAAATTAGTTTTCACTGATTTCCCACCTTCAAATTCCTTATATGGCCAGTGGGACATACCACCTGTCTCTCTGTTAATATAAAAATTATAGATATCAGCCTCCTTATATTACTGAAGACATGGTTATGGTTTCAACATGAAGTCTTTTCCAAAGGCTCCTGTGCAAAAGGCTTGATCCCTAATGTGACAGTGTTCAGACATGGTACTATAGAGCTCCACGGGTCAGAGTTCCCTGGCCTCAAGCATGGATTGACTTTGATGAGTTCCATGGGCCCTCCCAGGTGGGGTGCTGTTGGGGGCCGTAGACCAGGAGGCTGCCTTTGAAATGTGCCCGCTGGTCCCCATCTCCTTCCTCCCCTCCCCTGCTCTCTACTCCCCCGCTGACCTTTCTCCCTGGTCTTCTTCTACCAGACCCTGCAGCAGGATGTTTCTACCTCTGAAGAAGTAGACCATGCACTGCCTCTTGTAAAACCATGAGCCAAAATAAGCCTTTGTGTTTAAGCTGTGTGTATCATGTATGCGTTCCAGTTCTGAAAACCTGTATAATACAGAAGCATAGAATTAAAGCAGTCGACTCTACAGACACGGAGCTCCCCTAAAGCACGCAGCATGGGGCAGGGGAGTATGCACTGTTAACACTCAGATACTAACAGACAAGTTCTTCTACATCTTAGAGAGGCCCATTTAAAATTTTCTCAGTAAAATTGAAAATCATTGTGTGACTAAATAATTTTAATATCACCACTAATGTTATCAGAGTTAAATTAAAAATTTATGGTTGATTCCACTTAGTTATATTATTTTTAAAAATAAAATCTAAGAACTAGGACAAACCATTAACCCACATTCTATTATATATCCTCCTAAAGGCAGGATAATTCTAGATGGTTTTCTTTTTCTTCACTGGTAGATAAATTATTCTATTATTGTTAAACAGTGTTCCTCCATGGTTCTACTAATAACACTGAAGTAAGGCCATACAGAAAAGGACCATTTATTTTTTTTTTCCTTTTTGTGTTTGATATGTAACAATAAGGTATATAGAAACACTTTCTTTGAGTGGGTTTTAATATTTTGAATGGATTCTGAAGGTTATTTCATGTTGAGAGTTCATAATTGATCCATTTATTCAACTAACAAATACTTAGAGTGGCTGTTGTTCAGAGATTCTTTCAAGTCAGGAATATAGCAAGCAAGTCTAGTGGGAGACAAAAAAAAAGGAAGGAAGGAAGGAAGGAAGAAAAAGAAAGGGAAGGGAAAGGAAAGAGAGAAAGAAAATGAAAGAGAAAGGAAAAAGGAAAAATTTCCGTCTTAGGAGATAACTGATAAAGAAGCAAAAGTAGCAAGGGACCAAATGGCCGTAGAATTTTAGCAAATGGACCCTGGAACCTAGACATCAGGTGACCAGAGATGTTGCCTTCGGAAAGCTGGCAATTCAGAAGCTCCAGCTGAGGGAAAACAAGACCAAATGGAGGGAGGCAGACACCAACTTAGGGTAGCAGCTGCTAGGAGACAGGATTCGCAGGCATTGGGGATAGGGGACTGCCACCCTCCCGTTTCTCACAGGGCTGAGGGGTCATGGCACTGCACGGAGGAGGGTATGAAACTATAGATGAGGTAGGGGGAACACTGTTATTGATTAGTACATCTGAGTCAGGTTAGATCTTTTTGGTATAAAATTATACCATGTAATATTCTATGCCACTTAATATTACCTCAGATGGCATTTTCAAGGGTAGACAGATATAAATAGATCCCGATGAACCACTGTTCTAATCTATATTTGAAGATTCATTTCAAATATTAAAGACAGTTCTCTGATGCAATTGAATCTATCAATGCACCTGTATTTTCTCCTTGTCTATGAACAGCAGAACTTTGTTTTGATCATAAATTGCACTCCTGTCTGGTGAGTTATCTGAGAAGGATTTATTGAATGGGGTGTCCCTCCTGTCCTTGAGAATGATCCCACAACTCATATCAGAACCATTGGTCTAAGAGAGGCCTGTCAAAAATCCTATCAGAGCAAAAAGTGTGTAAACTACAGAGAGAGTTCTGGGCCGGAGTGTGAGCTTGGAAAGAGGAACACAGGCTAGCCTTCGTCATAACTGAGGGATGTCTGTACTCAGCCCAGCTCTCCCCTGTGCACTTGGGCACTGCCTGGACCAATTCCATGAAAATGGTGACCAGGTGGGTGGGATGTCCATCTGCATCTCCAAGCCGGTGCCCTCAGGGGAGGAAGTAACTTTCCTTCCAAACTAAAGTCAGTCCACTCAAAAACTAAAATTTTCCCCAGTTCCTTCTCACTCACAAACTTTCCTTCTCTCGTCAATTGCTCTGCTATCCTTTCCGTGGCTATGCAATGTTCCTTTCTCTTTGACTAAAGATTTGATTTTTATTGACATAATTGTGTATAATAAAGTTATTTCCTTTGACTAAAGTATCGACTTTATTAACATATTGTGTGTAACAGAATTGTGTTGTATCTATATTGAAAATGATCATTTGTATATTTTCCAGTGCTCTAAAACTTTGATATATGCATGACTTTCAGATATGTTCTTTTTACAGGGATCTCATGAAGTGCTAAGCTTCGTTTTAGAATCTGATAGATGCAGGAGGATCTGAGGGGCACCAAACGAGCTGAACTGCCGAAAACCTAAGGTCCTGTTTCTGAGTCCTTTCATATTTTGCATTGCCTGAATGTTTTCGAAGTCAAAATCTGGTCTACTGAATGTTTTAAATTCACCACTGCCTTTGAAACTTCATTTTGTATTTCATAGGCATGAATTAACAGGGAGCATTTCAATTTCTTCTGAAAAATTTATTTTGAGGTTAGAAATTCCTCTTCCTCCGATTCTGTTGCAATGCTTGAAGGGCACAGAAAATTAACAAAGTGCAAACGAGTGAAAGGAATATGTGTGAGAAATATTACAGGGTCTGTATTTACGCTCACTGAAAGTGACATAGGTCACATAATCCCCGACCCTAGACCTGTACATCCAACATAGCCTTCTCAGTTATCACACTGTTGTGTATCCCACCGGTAACGTAAAATGATACTTTCTTGATATATTTCCACTTACATTTTAAATTATTATCAATTAAATTATTATCAGTTAGCAGCCTCTAGGTGTATTAGTGGCAACTGTAAACAACCAAGTAATTTCTAGCACTGTATTCATTAAAATATATAAAGGTAAATGCAGTTAGAGTAGCTTTATTGAATTTAGGTTAAAGTAGTTTTATTGCTTTCTTGAGATTAGTTTCAAGATAAAGGAAATTAAGTAAAAATTTTCACTAATTTTTAAATTTCTTTTGTTCTGTATGATTAACTGTTCTAATGAAAATTTCGCCACTAATTGTTAATGGGTGACTATTTCTTTTGTACTGTCAAACATATGCTATGTTTATGATTTTTAAAAACTGCACTCTTCATATAAGTCATTGGTGGTGATCTCTATTATGTTAGCAAGAAAATACTTGAAAGTCAAAAATCATTTCAAGGTGAGACTGAAAACAAAGGAGGAAATATGGTATAGCTTAAGTGCAGAACCCCAAATCCAGAGAAGGCTCAGGAAGCCAGGTGAGCTGGAGGGAGACGATTACGGGAAATGGTCTTCCTCACACCGGGAGCCATCAGACAGGCGTCCCTGCTGGCAGCCACCACCAATGTCCTGCTACTTGGTGCCACCCCCATGCTGCTGTGCTTCCCTGGCTGGGCGACTGCATCCCAGGCACAAGCAAAGGTCCAGTGGTGAACCATCAAAGAGTGCACCAGGCAGAGTAAATACTGCTGTGTTTTAACATCTGTCTTGTTGGGAAGTCGAAGACTATTCTCTGCTTTCTACACGCTGGGGATACATCATACCGGCTTCCCCAGTGTGATTCATTACCCGTTTAGAAGTAGACAAAGCGGTCAAGCAGACAGAGATTAAATATCGGAAATCACAGCTTTCTTGTATGCCAGCAATAAAATTTTAGATGCATCAATTCAGAATGTGACATTTTTGCTCATTTACAAATGATCAGAGACGTCTGGGGGCCACATGGCAAAAAACAAAACAAAACAACAATTTTCTGTGCTTTTTGTAAGTGCAAAGTTTACGGCAAAAGCTAGATTTTGTGTTATGCTTATAAAAATCCATGCCATTTAGTTTCAATCACTTAAATCATTTTTCAGTTATTCTTTGCAGATCGCATTGTTTTTGCAATACAGTTCATTTAGCCACATCAATTTACGTAAACATTTTTGTACAAATTTCACTTTTGAATTTTCTGCTGACATTATAATCAGTCTCAATTTTGTGGCCCAGAATTACCAGCATATTTTTAAAAATCTGTACATTCAACAGGGTCTTACTGAATTCAAGTCTTACATGGTTCCTTTAAAATGATTTAGCTGAATTTCTCACTTTTGTATAGTAGGCTTAACTTCACATATGTACTTCACAATTATATAGTGCTTAGCCTGTGTCGGACAATAAATAACCATTAATCCCCCTCAAAACAACCTTGGGCAGTAGTTGGCATTCATGTTTTTATTTGTAACTGAGGAAGCCAGGACACAGATGTATAAATGGTATAGCACAAGAACTATGAGCCTGTAGATCGTGAAATCAGAATTAATAATTATTGTCCAGCTCTGGAGCTCAAATTCCTAAAAACTCAGCTACAAAGACTAAGAAAAGGGTAAATTTGAATAGAGAGGATAATTATGTTGCCTACATTTCCTACATCCTAGTTTACATACAAAGACAGGTTTTGTTGCAGAGTTTTAAACTTCTTAGTTAACATGTACCAATAGACTCAAAACCTCTATTTTCTTTTTTCTCAGTGCAGTGAGTTAACTACAAATTTGAATTTTAACTTGGTGGGTTGCCAGACTCACAATAACCCTTTTATGACATTCCTCAATCCTATACCTCTAGCCCCTTGGCCATGGCTGATCGATCTGAGTAATAAAACTGACCAACCTGAATCAATGGGATTATCTACTTTAGGAATTTGAAAACAAAAAAGGAGACACAGAGAATTTGTTCAAGGTGAATTATCTCACAAGAAATAGACATAGAGTGTGCATTACTTCGCCTTAGCTTATTGAGAATACTGCCTTTCTTTAATCCTATTTCATTCCATATTTAAGGAGTAAGGGCTACTAACATCAAAGTGGTGTAAATCTCAGCTACTACCAAATTATAAAATAAACTGCAGCACTTTCATAGATAAACTGAAGTGATCAATGCTATCATGAAGTTTACCTTACATAATATTTATACAAAACCAGATTTTCCTTCTTTACAAATACCAAAGTTTTCCAGATAATACAACTTCTTTGCTAAATTTACATAAGAAAAAAATTTGAGACATAACTTTAGTTTTAGTCAAAATCTCTTTGCTGGAGTAGGATTAAGAAGTCCCAATATTTGAAATATGTTTTAGCTTCCAAACACAGTTTTCTAATATTTAATACATAAACACTTATAAGAATTAGCTGCCATTTATTTATTTATTTATTTGTATTTTTTTGCCCAGATGAAAACATAACTACACTCACCATCTTGTAGAAACTCTTTCCATACTACGTGGAACTGTATTAACCCATTTTTACAAAAGATATCACAGTAGTCTACAGTACTGATGACACTTTCCTGAGGACACCTGGAGAGAACACAGTAACAATTACTTTTATATGGCATTAGAAGAGATGCGTATGGCAGAAAACTGGATGAAATAATATTCGCTGACGTTTGTGGTATTCCAGAATCCTGAATAAAGTCTGGTAAGAACATTTTGTTATTACCTGTTCTTTCAGTAAGAAGAAAAGCTATCTGCTCGCCTGCGCTGAATTTGGGGATCCTTTTTCTTACTTGAATATATTGATCTTTCTATAGCCAAGATTTCCCTCCAAAGAGTTGCATTTTAGTAGGAGATTCAAAAAGAAAAGAGCACTGTTCTTGTTCAAGATGGTTCTGATCATAGCTGTTATAACCAGGAAAACACAAATTTCAACTTTTTGCAGCAAATGTGAGTACCATACAGAGGTAAATGTAAAGCATATATATATAAAGGATAAGAATATATATAAAGGATAAGAATATAAGGATTTTTATATAGAGCTAGAAGTCATGCTAGCTGAGTAAATAACTATTTTTCCTTTAAGAAGTTGATAACTTTAACTGATAGGTTCTGGTGAACATAAGCAACCAGCAGTGAGCTACCAAATAACCATGCAGCTGGTTTTGGATGTTTGCTACTAGTCTATTTCTTGTACTTTATCACATAATAGTGCTGCAGGGTAGCTGTTGAGTTTTGGTTTTGTCCTCATCAAGTCTTGAAAATACAGATCCCTTCCCTTAACAAATGTGTCACAGTAGCTGGTGTGCCTCCTCCTGTTACATAGCTGGGCTTGCTCCAAGCCATTCTGCACCCTCAAGACGAGTTCCATGTTGCTACTTGATGGATGACAAGGCCAGGCCTGATTTCAGAGGCCAACATGGTAAGGACAGTCTTAGGGGGAGCATTTTAGCAGTCAAACCACTCTCAGCTGTGATTTTGAAGAGTAGACGACAGAAATTCTCTAAATACATATACCACAGAGCAGACCTGTTCCGCAACATCTGCTCAACACCGAATCCCGAAGATAGACAAATAATCCTGGATAGTTAAGAATGTGAAGAAAAGCAAAAAAGATTCACAAATGAATATCTTTTCATTAACAAAGAATTAATTTTAACTTTGGCTTTCAACAGCATAGAACATCCAGTAGGAAAAAGAAACACATTACAGTGAAGCGAATAGAGCTGATATCCATGGAGTTTTCTGGTTTTAACACATAGCACATCATTCAGAAAACAGCTGCACTTTGGAAAATGATAGAGCTATTAGCTGCAGATTTAGGTAATGAAACCTTTGCTCTGCTGGGAGCTGCATATCACTGATAAATGTTCCTAATTGGCAAATAACATATGGTGCTGCGTTTCACATCACACTATTTCATGAGTTTAGGATTGAAAGCAAGAGGCATTTTGAAACATGAATAACACGTTACCAACTGGCTTGATTGTCATCTCCAGAAATAAAGCACAGAGCTTATCTCTGAGGAATACTATCACCTAACAGAACAGGTATGCCCAAGGCACACACTAATGCTTCAGGCATTGGAAGTTTAAGTTGCCCTGAGGGTTTTTAAGGGATTTTCTACCTTGGTGGGAAGGGTAGGATTATTTCAGTGGAGTCCTGCAGCTTTTTCTGGTATGAAAATTTCTCTCCTTGTTTTCCAGAAGAACAAAACTTCGTTGAGTAACAGAGAACAGACATCACTTTTAACAAAGTCATGGGAATCATATTTTCAAAAGTTTAGGTGCATCCTCTACTTACCAAATAAGTTTTAGATGTATACTGTGTGCTAGACATGATTCTTGCACAAAAAGTTCAATAGTAGAAATACAAATATTCCTACCCTCACAATTTACTTAAGAAAGTACAAACTAGATCATGCTCAACAAAATCAAAAGGTGCCAAAAACAGAGCTATGTAGATGACCTTACTTTAACATATTGAATTATTCAACTCAATATTGAATATGGAATTACTCTCTTCAAATAAATCTTGGAAGGTTACTCACAGATATGGATTGAATAGGATTGAAAGGATAGACATAGATTTGAAAGGATCAAGTCAGAGTGAAAGCCCACTTGATACACTATCAACACTTAATTTCCTCCTTTTTCATATTACTTTTTCCAGATTTTCTTAACAACAGCATTTTAACTTGTAATTTGGTGGAAAAAAAATCCTCAATTTCCATTAAATACCTATAAATAACAAGATCTATCTCCCAACAGACTAACGTAAATAAAATGTACGCATTACTGAGGAAATCCAACAATAATTCTACAACACAAAATCCAATCAGTCCACATATTAATAGCAACCTAAATTTTAATGCCAAACTCCCAGTAGCTTTAGCTTAACTTGCTGGATATTTTATGAATTGGATATTCGATTTTCTACTGACGGAAACCTTTTAGATGATTTCTACTCCAGTGAAGACGATTCACTCCAGTGAATCTTGCTGCCTTTTCTCCTGGTTCCTGGACTCAGACAGCCATCCCAGAAATTCCCAGCCAGCTTCTCAAAGCACATCGCCTCTGCTCCTGTGAAAGCAGCACAGATGTTGTCTTCCCACGAGCCATTGGGCCTGCCCACTTTGCCTCAGCACAGGACAGTGCAGACCAGCGTGCTGAACTCTTGGGCATTGCCTGAGCTGCTCTCAGATCTGTGTGATCATCCTACGTGTTCCAGGGTAGATGGCAGACTTCATAAACGCAGTTCTTGTCCATTTAATTACCACTCCCACAAAGAACCGGAACCACACCTATCAAGGCGCGGACACCCAGAATATACTAAATGAGCCAATCTATTAATTAATTTCAATTTAATGGTTTAAGTCACCTCTTCCAGTCCCTCTAACTATTCTTGAAACTTCTCCAGAGCTTTCAGTCTCATTCCCTGCTACTGTTAAAATTATTATAAATTCTGACCATTTCTATCAGTGCTTTTTTTCATTCTATAATCTTTTGGCTCAGGAGAAAAAAAGAGAGAAAGAAAAAGTACACTTTCCACTTTAAATAATGCTAATTTAAGGTGGTATAGAGGGGGAAATCCAGTAATTGACTAGAATATGAAAGTTGGGGGTCTACTGAAAAGAACAGCAGTCCATGGACATCAGCAACTCCTTTCAGGGCTCCATCCTTCCTGCACTCCCAGCTAACTGGAGGGCAGCATGGAAAAATGAAGCCTATCTGAACAGCACAGTACCCTCAGGGTCTGTTAGCAATGATTCTATGGTATGATGGGTGTGATGCAGATTTCCCGGGCTGCTTTAGGGCAGGAATAGCAGTGGGGCTGCACTGGATAACAGTGAGGTCGGAAGACATCCAACCAGGAGAGCATTCATTATCACCTGTAAACTATTCACAAATGTCGCTCTCACTGTCTGGGGAGCGACTTGTCATGAAGGATTCACTCTAACTGTCACATGTAATTGTAAATGACAGTAAAAGGAAAGTTTGTCTTAATTAATGTCTTCTCACTTCTAACCTACCATTTTTTTTTCTAGGAAGCTAAATTAGGGGCTATATCTTCAGGGAGGTATCCAAAGAGTAAAGTTATTATTGAGAATTGAAAGAAGCATTGGTATTAAGAGTGTGGGTTGAGGTTAGGAAAAAGGGAAGTCCAAATTCAGTGAGGAGTAAGTATTGATTATTAATCAATATCAATACTACAGCATTTAGCAAAGCATATTGATATTAATGAAAAGCATTTTGAAGGGAAATCAAAAGATGCAGTTTACATTTCAGACGAAAAAATCAAGCATATATTTAAATAGCAAGAACCAAAAGCAGAACAAAATTTATTTCTCGATGCCTACACATTGTAAACCTTTTTTAAGAAAATGGCAAGAAACAACAGATACCACTGAACTACATAAAATGTTTTCTACATAATCAAAAGAACAGACACGTGGAGGAAGGTAAGTAAAATCTGTCACTCAAAATTTTTCTTCCATCCTATCTCCTGCATGTGTGTTAGTTACAGGGTCTAACCCTTGTGAGGAGCTCAAGGTTAATTTATTTTATTCAAATTCATATTCTAAAGGACTCCCAAGCTGCAAGAGTGCTCATACAGGTCAATACCAAAGACTTCAGTTGGTTTCCATGCTAGAGAGATGATCTTTAGTGGCAAAGATAAAGCATTAAAATAGAATGCCTCGGTTAGCATAGCTTGCTTGGAACATTTTCCTGGTGGACACACTACCCTTTCCTGTGAACAGACCCGTGAGCCCCAACTGAAGACTCTCACATGGGTAGAACCCTTTCTTCATGTTCTTTTACAGACTGTTAAGGTTAGAGGAAGACCTGGGGGCATCAAGAAAGCTTCCTTCTCCCCAGTGAAACTTGGCTCTTGCTGAATGCAGTGCAACCTTTTAAACTGTAACACAAATATGAATAAGATGTTGCCCACTATAATAATATTTTTGCATAAGAAAAAGAGTCCAAAATCATTATTTAGCATTGCTTTCTCCCTTGTGTAAAAAAGAATTGTGACAAAATGTCTTCTGCAATGGAAAGGTGGGCTTTCCAAGTCCACATTACACATAGAAGATACTCCAGTGAGTGCTATTAGAGACCATCTATTTCTGGAGAATTTATCACCAGAAAGCCTGCAGTGATAAAAGTCCAGGCTTTAGAATTTAATGGGGTGGGGGTGTTGTTTTAAAAATGAACATCCTTAATTTTCAGACACTTGCTTCCAAGTGGTGATTGGAGAATGAAAAATCAGGTTGGTAAAACATGAGAATTAGGGTGATTTGATGAAACAAACACATGGTAATATTTAAGATTCAAAACTGCTTACATAGAATTGGGTACTTTGAATATTTAACGTTAGCCAGAAAACAGAAAAGAAGCAGCACGGAACTCGCTGTACTATCTGGCAATATTAGCATTCGACTACTAAGTGTGAGCAAATGTAGATTGCAAGTCTTTTTTATTTAAATTGCAATTAGAAATAGGGGTAACTTCAAATACCCTCCAAACTATAAATTCCATTGGTTTAAAAATATTTCAATATATATGCTAATTCATTACTTTACAATTTCTAGTTTATCTTAACTCATTTAAAAGAAAGATTTGTTATTATCTGTTTCTTTTTTGTAACACTCATTTTGGTTTATGTCTTGTATTCTGAGTAACTGCTTGAAGATAATGATATACAGTGTAACCGCTATTATTGTTATTTGATTTTGAAATTATGCTCTATTTTTCCTTAGATTAGAAAACACTAAAGATAAAATAATAAAGTACAATTCAAATTTTAAATATGTTTTAAAGTATGGGAATGTGGTATTTGATTGAATGTGCATGTTCCTGTCTTTGTTGAGATGTAATGTTTTAAATTGGAAAGATAAGAATTTTAGAACTTAAATAAAAGAAGACAAGTTTCCAGTTGATGTCTAATTTTTGTTCAGTGTTAGTTTTCAGTTTCTCTTTGTCACAGCAAAATAGGGTCAGTGTCATATAATTTAAAGATTAGAAAATTTAGCCAGGCATATTGGTCCACACCTGAGGTTGAAATAGGAGGATCACTAAGAGAAGGCCAGCAACTGAGACTCTGAAGGGGACCTTGTCTCAAAATATAATTAAATGAATGATTTGCAAGGAAGAATAGTGAATGTGGCTGACCAGAAGGTCCGAGGTGAAATTCCTAGTGTATAAAACAAGGTGAGAAATTTAGTTTGCAGGACTCTTGAGAGTAACTATGCTTTGTGAAACTTAGAATCACTCCACACTGTCACCTTACTCCTGTGCTCCTTCCAGTGTTGGCACAGTGGCTCTGGCCTGCAGTGCACAGGCTGGGCTCCTTTCCAGGACTGGGGCTACATCACTGTTCCTCTTCAGTAGTCTATGGTGACCCATGTCCTCCTACCTCTCTCTGAGTTCTTTCAATGGTCACCAGACAACACAGAGTCCTCCTTTTGCTCCTTAAGTTTACTCCACAAATAGCCTTCCCTCTCCTTCTCTTGGTAACCATTCAAATTCCATCATCCATCCTTCCACATCACTCACAGCGCCTGACTTCTGAAGCCAGGAACTCTGGTTCTGCTTGGTACCTGATGTGTAAGATCTTTGCCTGCCCTCCCCGTACATTCATCCTAGCATGGAGTGGAGGTTCCCTTTCCTTGTCCAAGGCTGCGTGTCTGCTGTCTCCACTGTCACACCAGTGGGTCTCTCCGTGAGCTGCTTGTCCTCCACAGGGCCTGTCCCATGATTTCTTTTCTATTCCTCCAGTGACTGAAGTTCTGTTCCAATGAAAATGATCACCTCTGAAGGACTCGCACAGAGCCCAGCCACACTAGGCTATGCTCACTTGGCAGGTTTCAGGCCTGCCCAAGACACGCCCAGTGACCTTCTCGCAAACCGGGAAACTCAACTGGCAGTTGGGGTGAGTCTGCGCCACATCCCAAGCCTGGGAGACTGTATTAAGATCATTGTTCCCAGAGATCAAGGACCCCCCCCAGGTCCCAGCCACACTATACTAGCCTTGGGAGGTTTTTCAGCCTGAATGGATTATGCTCAGCGACCTTCTTCAATCATAGAAGTTGAGAGCAGGTGAAGTGAGTTCCAGGGCATTGGTCTTTGCCAGGGAGAGCTTTAACCCATCATCCACAGTGGTTAGGTGCCTGCAAAGCTACTTGAAACACTGAAGGTGGCAGGGGAAGGTCTGCCAGCCTGAGGGCCTGACTGGACCATGCTCAGCAACCTCCATTCAGTCCCAGGAGCCCAGGGCATAGGAGATAATTTCCAATACATCCAGGGGAAGCCTTAGAGAAACACTTGAAACAGAAAAATATAGGAAAAGGACAAAACAAAGACCAAAATGCAATATCAAACCTCCATCCCAGCCCAAGAAAGCCTAGGAGCCATGTACATAGAAGAAAACATATGCCATACACCTGAAATACCTGTAATAATAGCAACTGAAATAAAGAAGCAACTCCGGGAAGCTTTAAAGGAACTCAAACTAGAAATAATCTCCCAGGTAAAAGAAGAAATGATAAAAATAATGAAAGAGATGCTGAACACATTTAAAGAAGACACAGTTAAAAAAAAACTGGAGGAAAAAAACAAAAAGATACAATCCCTGGATGAACAATTTAAGAAACAAACAGCATACATGATGCAGATTCAAAGAGAAATACATGAAATCAAACATTCCATTGAAAGTTGTCAAAACTGACTGAATGAATGTGAAGATAAAATTTCAGACCTCAAAGACAAGATTGCAGCTAGTGAACAGAAAAGGAAAGATCTTTAAAAATAACAAGGAATCAGGAAATAACAATTCAACAGGTGCAAGATGATGCAACGTAAAATAACATAAGATTAATAGGGACAGATGAAAAAGAAGGGAACAAAACAAATGAAATCAAAAAGCTATTCACAGAAAATTTTAGCTGAAAATTTCCCAAACATGAGAATGGAAACTGACATTAGGATCAGTGAAGCATATAGAACTCCAAATAGCCATAAGCAAAATAAAACTCCACTCACGCATATAATAATCACCATCCCAGAAATCCAACATAAGAATAGAATACTAAAAGCTGTCAGAGAGGAAAGACAAATCACCTATAAAGGAAAGCCTATCAGAATTACAGCAGACTTCCCAGGACAAACAATGAGGTCAAGAACAGCATGGAGTGAAGTATTTCAGAGCCTAAAGGAAAATGACTTTCAACCTAGACTGATGTACCCTGCAAAACTGTCCTTCAATATGGATGGAGAGGTGGCAGCACCAGCAAGACTGCAGCACCAGAGCTGCTGAGTTTCACGAGAAACCCAGCCACAAAAAGTACAGGGCCATGCTCAAGAAGGAGGAATGAAAGAAATGCTGGCAGGAACTCGCTCAATTGAGAGACTCAGAAGCCTCACAGAAGGAGGAGGAAGAGGACACTTTGAATGAAGAACAACAACTAGAAGAAGAGAAACAGTTGGAGAGAGAGGCAAAAATTACATGAGGAGTGATTGCTGAGGGAACAGAAAGCACAAGTATAATTCAGGATAAAAAAGGAAAGGGAAGAGGCAGCTTGAAAATGACAGGAATAACAAGAGATAAAGTGAAAGGAAGAATGGAAAGAACAGCAGAGAAAAGAGAAAGAGGAGGAGGAGCAGAAGCTGCAGGAGAAGAGAGAAAGAGAGGCAAGCACTCGAGGTGCTGAACTAAATCCACAGCCCCTGTAATTTTCTATTGGAATAAAAATTCTAATTCTATTCTAAAATAAATCCTTTGGAATACTGGGAGGAGCAAAGATGGTGGATAGATAATAACTGGCTACAGAGGCTCCCTGAGATAGTCAACTTCAAATTCAACATAATACAGAGTGGGGAACCCCAAACAGAGGGAGATGAATTCTCTTGTCCCAAGAAGAAATTAAGATGACTTGCCAACCATGTGAGGTCCCACCACAACTTGCCAAGGTCCCACCATAACTTGCTGAGCCATCCGAGGTCCTGCTGCTTCGACATTGAGTTCAGGTGTCGTGTGCAAAAAGGAGAGCTAAGTTGGCAGGCTGCCTACAGCAACCTGTGGTGAGTGACTGGAGTGAAGCCATTCCATAAATAGGGGGGCTCTGGCAGACAACATTTTGGGAACAGGCAGGACTGGCAATTAAAAGGGGCAGCAGTGACTCCAGTCAATTTTTCCCTTCTGGAACGGGATTGGTGGAGTGAGCTAGGCCTGGGTCACATGACCTCGCTGAAACCCAATAGGTTATCCAAAATCAAGTCCCTACAGTGGCACACACCAATGACACTAACCCAGTGAAACCTCAGAAGTTTGACTGACAGTGCAGGCCACAGCAGCTTGACTGACTGAGAAGGGAGGCAGCAAAGAAATACAGTGCACACCACAGAAGCTTGACTGATTCGGAGGGGAGAGGCCAGCATACACTGTCCCTGTCTACAACTCACTAACACATAGCAGTGTGAAGGGTCATCTAGCCAGTGTGCTTCAGAAGAATTTTAACCAAAAAAGAAAGAAACTGGGGCCTCCGGGAAGAAGCAAAAAAGATGGGAAGAGGAAGCAACAACAAAAAGTCCCCAGTGCCGAACCCTGAGAACACTGACCCAGGACAGGTAAATACAAAGGAGAATGAGAATAGCAAACATGCAATATCAGATATAATGCCACTGAACATAAAGAGATATATTTGGAACCTCATAGACAAGTTCAAAAGTGTAATATTTAGCCAAATAAAGCAAGATATAAGAAGATTAATAAAAGAGATACTAAGAACCCCTCAAGTAGAAACAGATGGAAGAAGGGAGGAATTCAAACAAAGGAGAGAAACATTTGGTGAAGAATATAAAAAAAAGTATAATACACGAAGCAGATTCAAAGAGATCACCAGGAAATTAAAAACTCTATGGAAAGATGGCAAATCATCTTGAAAGAAACTAAGATTATCCAAAGTGGAGGACAATTTTGCAATGTGGGATTATGAAAGGGAAATCTTTTTAAAAATAACAAGGAAACAAGCAGTAACAATACAAAGGCCAGAAGATGACCAAAGGGTAAATAACTTGAGAATAAAGAATGTGAATGAAAAAGCAGGGGTACAAACAAAAGAACTACAAAGTTTATTCACAGAAATAATTAAGGAAAACTTCCCAAACACAGGAAAAGGAAATAATATTCTGATATATGAGGCATACAGAACTCCAGCCACCTACAACCAAAACAGAGCTATACCCAGGCATATAATAATCAAGATCCCAGAAATTCAATATAAGAACAGAATATTAAAAACTGTTAGAGACAAGAAACAGATCACCTATAGAGGAAGGCCCATCAGAATAATGGCAGACTTCTCGATACAAACCATCAAGTCAAGAAGAGCCTGGAGTGAAATATTCCAAGCCCTGAAAGAAAATAACCTCCATCCCAGATTGATATACCCTGATAAACTGTCTCTAGAAATTAATGGAGAAACAAGATGTTTCCAAGACAGAGGAACTTGGGAAATTCACAACCACCAATCCAACTCTACAGAGAAAACTGCAGGGCATTCTAGAGAGAGAGAAGAGTACTAAGATTCCAGGAATAGTGGCAGAGAGGCCTCAATGAATGGAGCAGAAAACAGAATGAAGAAGATAAGCAGATAACTGATGGCAAAAAAGAGCATAACAGAAATGAGGCAGAGGAGATTTTATTCAAAACTGATGTGATTGATAGTATAAAGTCTGAGAGTAGAGGCAACTACACTGAAGATGAAAGACTCTATGATACACACTCTGATTTGATAACTGCTGGTTTTTGAAGTTCTATACTATATATGAAGTTGTGTTTTTATTAATACTGTTATGTACTGATATATTCAATTATACTATGTCTGATGATATAGCCAGTTCTATTAGAGATAACAAGAGACAACACAGAAACCATGATAGAACTTTTTGTACAATGGTATTATATATTTATTTCATTTCATGAGTTTATAGGAATGTTTTTTGTTTTGTCTTGCTTTGTTTTTTTCTCCCTCTAATATAGAAAGAATAGAAATACATTTTAAGACTCATGCATGTGTAGAATCTATAAACAGTTTATGAATACTGATCTATGACACATGATGAAAAGAACAGATACTTTGAAGAAAAAGAAACACTAAAATACCCAGTGCTGATCCTGGTGTGTCATAATGTGAAACCAGCAATAGTATTATTCCTCAGAATGATATTAGTCTGCTTGGGTTTATTCAATTTCAAAATAATTGAAGATATGGATAACAGTATGTATATTTAAGTGTATAGGTTGATAACCATATTTCTAAGTTTTTGTAGGATAGTTGAACAGAACTGGTTGAAATCTCACTGTTTGAATCCCCACTTTATATGCTCCACTTTAGTATCTTGAATAACTATTTGTAGGAAGACAATCTGTAATCATCAACTAATGATCTCTTACTGTTTATTTTTTCTTTGAAATTATGTATTATTTCTACCCATTTTCTATTTTGTTTAGTCTTTCTTTAAATTAAATTTTTAAAAAGGACACTACAGTACCCAGTGATGATCATGGAGTGTCATGAAGTGAAATCTAGCAATACTATTATTATTTGTTCAGTTTAGTTTGTTTAATCCCAACATAAATGATGATATGGATAACTGCGTGTATGTTTAAGTGTATAGAATTGACAACCATGTTACTAAGTTTTTGTTGGACAGTTGAACAGAACTGTTTGCAGACTCACTGCATGAATTTCCACTTTACTTGTTCCATTTTTGTACCTTGAAGAACTATTTGTAAAATGACACTATGTAAACATCAACTAGTGATACTGTTTATTTTTTTCTCTGAACATATGTATTATTTCTACCTATTTTCTGTTTTGTTTAGTCATTCTTTAAGTAAAATTTTTTTAAAATTTTAAAAAATGGATGGAGAAATAAGATACTTCCATGACAAAGAATAGCTGAAGAATTTCAAGAACACTAAGCCAACCCTGCAAAGAATACTGAAAGACAGTCTAGATACACATAGGAAAAAACCACTAAGCAAGGTAGGCAACTAAAAAGAATGGAAAGATAAGATGCAACAGCAAAAAGATAACATGTCAACAATAAGCAAGTATATAACAGTTATAACTATTAATGTAAATGGTCTCAATTCACCAAATAAACAAAACAGAATGGCTAAATGGATCAAGAAACAATATCCAACAATATGGTGTCTGCCAGAAACCCAGATAACCCCAAAGGAAACTCACAGACTGAAAGTCAAAGGATGGAAAATAATACTTCATGCAACAGGAACACAAAAAAGTGGTCATAGCTATTTTGTTTGCAGATAATGTGAACTTCAAACCAACAATGATATTAAGAGATAAAGAAGGATACTACATACTGGTTAGGGGAAAACTTCAAGAGGAAGAGATAACTATCTTAAATATTTTTCACCAAATTCCAGAGCACCCAGCAAATTCCAGAGCACCCAGCTATATAAAGCAACTATTAATAGAAATGAAAAATCAAATTAGCAATAACACAATTATAACAGGGGACCTTAACACACCATTGAAACCAATGGACAGATCAACCAGACAGAAATCAGCAAATAAATAACAGAACTGAATCACACCTGTGAACAAATGGACTTGGTAGACATATACAGAATGTTCCATCCAACAATATCAGAATACACATTCTTCTCAGCAGCACATGGGACATTCTCTAAAATAGATCATATACTACCTCACAGAACATATTTAAATAAATGCAAAAGAGTTGAAATTAAACCATGCATGTTATCAAATAATACTGCCATGAAACTAGAAATTAATGATAAAAGAAACTGCAAAAACCCAACAAACAATTGGAAATTGAATAATACACTTTTGAACAATCAGTAGGTCACAGAGGAAATTAAAGAAGAAATTAAACAATACCTACAAACAAGTGAAATTACAAATATAATTTACCATAATTCGTGTGATGCAATGAAAGCAGTCCTCAGAGGAAAATTTATTGCACTGAGTTCCCACATCAGGAAAACAGAACGAATACAAATAAATAACCTGGGGGCTGTGGATTTAGCTCAGTGGCATAAGCACCTGCCTTGCAAGCAGGCAGTCGTGAGTTCGATCCCTGGTACCGGTAAAAAGGAGAAAGACAATAAATAAATAAATGAATAAATAACCTGATGCTACACCTCAAACATCTAGAAAAGGAAGAGCAAGTCAAGCCCAAAGCCAAAAGAAGGGAGGAAATTATAAAAATCAGAGCAGAAATTAATACAGAAAACAATCCAAAAAATCAATGAATCAAAGAGTTGGTTCTTTGAAAGAATAAGTAAAATTGATATACCCCTAATCAACCTTGCTTTAAAAAAGGAAATAAACAGCTCAAATTCATGCAATAAGGAATGAAAAAGGTGAAATCACTACAGACTCTGTGGAAATACAGAAGTTCATCAACACCTATTTCAAAAACCTCTACTCTCATGGAGTCAATAAAACAGAAGAAATTGGACAGATTCCTAGAAACATATGAACTATCAAAGCTGGGTAAAGAAGATGTAAAACTGCTGAATAACCCAATTTCTATTAATGAAATTGAAAATGTAATTAAGTCCCTACCTACAACGAGGAGCCCATGTCCAGATGGATTCACTATGGAATTCAACAATAAATACAAAGGAGACTTAATGCCAACACTCCTCAAACTCTTCAATGAAATCAAAAGAGAAGCAATTCTTCCTAAGTCATTCCTGGAAGCAAATATTACTCTAGTTCCAAAACCTGAGAAAGACCCAACTAAAAAAGAGAACTATAGACCGATCTCCCTAGTGAACACAGATGCAAGAATCCTCAATAAAATATTGGCAAACAGGATGCAGCAAATCATCAAGAAGATTATACACCACAATCAGGTGGGATTCATCCCAGGCATGCAGGGATGGTTCAACATACATAAGTCAATGAATGTAATCAACCATATCAAGCAAGCCAAAAGTAAGAATCACATGATCATCTCTATAGATGCAGAAAAAGCTTTTGATAAGGTACAACACTCATTCATGCCAAGAACCTTACAGAAAATTGGAATAGATGGTCTTTACCTCAATATGATAAAGGCCATCTATGACAAACCTACAGCCAGCAACATATTAAATTGCCAAAAACTGAAGGCCTTACCTTAAAATCAGGCCCAAGACAAGGATGTCCTTTATCATTGCTATTTAACATAGTACTGGAAATACTAGCCAGAGCAATAAGACAAGAGAGAGAAATAAAAGGGGTAAAGATAGGAAAAGAGGAAGTTAAATTATCATTATTTGCAAATGACATGATACTCTACATAGAAGACCCACAAAATTCCATTGAAAGACTCTTAGATATCATAAATAAATTCAGCAATCTAGCTCGATACAAAATCAATACTCAAAAATCAATAGTATTTCTATACACTAACAAAAATATCACAGAGAAAACTAAAAGAAGCTACACCCTTCACACTAACATCCAAAAAATTGAAATATTTAGGAATTAATCTCACAAAAGAAGTAAAAGATCTATACAGGGAAAATTATAATACCCTGAAAAAAGAAATTGAAGAGGATCTCAGAAAATGGAAAGACATCACTTGCTCATGGATAGGAGGAATAAATATCATAAAAATGGCCCATTTTCCCAAAACTGTTATACAGATTCAGTGCAATCCCAATGAAAATACCATTAACATACCTCATAAATTTGAAGAAATCAATCCTAAAATTCATCTGGAACCAGAAGAGACCTAGAATAGCAAAGGCAATTCTAAACAGCAAAGATAAGGCAGGAGGCATCACAGACTTTAAGTTATACTGCAAAGCAAGTGTAATAAAATCAACATGGTACTGGAATAAAAAGAGAGCCGAAGATCAGTGGAATAGATTAAAAGATACAACCACAACTACCAACATATTCAACCACCTTATCTTTGATAAAGGAACCAAACATTTTCACTGGAAGAACAACAGTCTCTTTAATAAATGGTGCTGGAAAAACTGGCTCTCCACAGGCCGAAAACTAAAACTAGACCCATGCCTATCTCTATATCTAAATTAAAATTTAAGTGGATCAAAGATCTGAATATTAAAACAGAAACACTAAATCTGTTGGAAGATAAATTAGATAAAAATCTTGAAGACATAAGGGTAGGTAGAGAATTCATGAACAGGAATCCAATTACATGGGAAATACTTCCCAGAATCAATAGCTGGGATCACGTCTTATTAAAATGTTTCTGCATGTCAAATGAAATCTCCAGCATAGTGAAAAGAAAACCCACAAGCTGCAAAAAAATTTTAGTGAACGGTCCCCCAGACAAAGGACTTCTGTCTGAAACATATAAAGAATTGAGAAAAAAAAATCAGACCCCTGCAAATCAAAGATCCAATCCAAAAATTTGGGCATCTGAGATGAATACACAGTTCTCAGATGAAGAAACACAAATGACAAATAAATACATGAGAAGATGTTCATCATCATTACTCATTAGAGAAATTCAAATTAAAACCACACTGAGATTCCATCTTACTCCTGAAAGAATGACCAGGGTCAAGAAAACTACCAGCAACAAATGCTGGAGAGGCTGTGGGGAAAGGGAACTCTCCTGCAATGTTTGTGGGAGGGGGACTGGTGGGAGTGCAGACTGGTGCAGCCATTGTAGAGGTCAGTCTGGAGATTTGTCAACAAGCTGGGATTGAAAGTCCCATTTGTTCCAGCTATTCCACTTCTAAGCATATTCCCAGAAGAACTGAAAACACCATACCACAGTGATATATGTGCACCCACGTTTATAGCAGCACAATTTGTAATAGCTAGATCTTGGAAACAACCTGTGTCCATCAACTGAGGAATGGATAAAAAAGATGTGGTATTTTTATACAATGGAGTATGATCCGGCCTGCAGATCAACAAGTTCAGAACTCCTGGAGGGGAAACGGGGATTAAATAAAAGACATGAGGGAGACAAAAAGAGACGAAAGCAAGTCGAAATAATCCGATCAAGCTTCCGGTTTATTCAGGAAATAATCACACCTTTTATAGGCTAAGGGCGGGAGCTGGGACAGGAAGAGGTTAAACAGATGAATACAACAGGGTTACCATCACATCCGGATAAGTGACGTAAGCAGAAGAGGATTATGGTTAATGTAGGCAGACGCAGTGCCCATAGGGGAGAGAGAGAGAGAGACATCGAGGCAGCAATGCCTGTCACTCGGCTCCCTACAGGAGTACTACTCAGCTATAAAGAATGATCACTTTGAGATATTTATAAATAAATGGACACAACTTGAGACCATATTCATTAGTGAAATAAATCAAACTCACGTGTATAAATACCATATAGTCTCCCTAGTGTAAGAAATGGTAAGGGTACATAAGATTTTATGGTAATCTTGATTCCCCATTGCATTGCCCTGAAGCCTTATGTCTGCATTTATTAGTTGGAATGGTTTTATCCTAGTTTGTTTGATTTTATTATCTGTGATAGTATAAACACCTATTTTAAAGAAAAGAAGACATTACTATAGCCAGAGCTGATTTAGTATCATCTTATTCTGAAATCCTACTATGCTTTTGTTTTTTCTGTTGCCTTTGGTTCTATCCTTTTGTATCTGGATATTATTATGTGTGATAGTATAAACAACTTTTCTATGGAAAATGAGATAATATAGTAGCCATTGTTTATTTTCTGTTATTTGGTTCTGAAAGTCCTGTAATGCTTTCATTCTCTTGAATGGTTTTATAATATTTTGTTATGCTGATACTATCGTATATGAAGCTATGCTCAACTATTTCACAGAAAGAGACACTATGCTAGTTACTGTTAATTATGGGTTGTCTTGTGGTAAAATGCTGTGTTTCTTGCATTGTTCTAATCTGATCTGTTTTGTTATGTCCTCTTTTGCCTTAATCTCTTTAAAATAAAAAAAGAAAAGAAAAGAAAATGATCACTTCTGAGGAAGTGACCACAATCCAGGAGTAAAACTGAATTGAAAAATACATATCAAATGCAGAAGAAATCTGGACTGTTGAAAGTTGTTTAAATCTTTCATGGTAGGAGAAACTCAATAAAGACACAAAATGTGCCATGTAGGTAACAAGGAGTCTAACTTGTGTGTGGTCCCAATAAGAGAAAATGTCACACTGGGAGGAAGGTCGAATGCTCCAAGGAAGCACACAGAGTCAATTTACAGCAGTAAGATGCCCTGGTGGGACAATACACCACTCTATCCAGCATGGAAATGGAGACCTGGAGGGTGCCGAAGACATCGAGCTTCAGACTATGAACAAATTAAGCCGAGATAAAGTCATAAAGAGTAAAGTTAGGGAGCCTGTGACCTGATGTGTTTTTACTGGGTGAGTGGAGGGTGCGTATCATGTAACAGAGAAGCCTTAGAAAACATCTCAGTGAAACAGTCCTTTAAATTCTGAGTCCGTAGCATAAATTTCCGAATTTTAGTAATAGAAGTAACTAAACATATAACAAAAAATGATATAGACACAAAAATGAACTAAAATTTACCGTGTTCATATCACTCATTATTGAAGATTTGTTTCCATTCTGCTGAGAAAGAGTCAATCCTATTATTTGGCTGTATAAACGAAATACAATTTTAATCTGTTGCCTTAATATTGACTTTAGAGAATATACTTTTTCACTGGCCTTTATATTTTTACAAATAGGATTTGGTATATAAAACCAATAATATCGTTACTTCTTGTTACAATTGCATGGTAAAATTAATTAAAGATTAATAGTGGTAGTCAAAGGAAGAGTAGGTAGACCAGCAAGAATCGTTTACTGATTTCTTTAATGACATGAAACATATCTTAAATCTATAGTTTGCGTGAATAAGTCAGATTGGGTTTTACAAAAAGTTTGGGAAATTTTAGTTCATCTCAAGTTAAAAGATTGCAACAAATAAAGAGAAACATTTTCTTATATTTACAGATATTTTATAATTTGACTAATTTTCAGTGAGGGTCACTTATGCTGTTTATTTTCTGATATCATAAAACACACTGTAACCTGGATCCCAAATTCTTGCTGTATGTAAAGTTTGTATTGTCAGACCAAACTGCCAATTTGGCCCCCTTATGGGTATCTTTTGCCTTACATATTGACTAGTATTTTCTGTCAACCATAATTTATCTTTACTGAAATATAAATCACACTTTGCCTTAATATACTCTGCTTAGCCTCAAAATGGAAACATAAAAAGATTAATTCATTTTTTTTTGCAAAACAGCAAAAAACAGCATCAGTATGTTGGAAGAGCATTATTTTAAAAATTCTTACTCCAAAAGCTCAATGTATCACATAAAAGTCAGAATATTCCACTGCGATTTCCTCTTAACTGACCCGAGTTTTCCCTATTATCATTACATGTTAAGAAAATTGTCTGTGTTATTATAAACATATCTCTAATTTTATATTATTTCTAACATCCTCATTATATAGTTTTGGGTTTTTTATATAAGAGAATCTATGCAATGTTTGAGCTTGTTTGTCTGATTTATGTTACTTAAAATTATAGTGTCAAGATGCACCTAATTTGAGATGGAAAATAACAACTTTGATGTGTTAGGCACAGGACCCAAATCTCCATGATGAATGCAATTTATGTACTGTGAAAACACACTAATAAAATTTTAAAAATAAAGAATTATATAGTAATGGAAACAGTAAGCTTATAAGTGACTTGATTTGAATCATGACCAATATAAATGTGAGCTTATTATGTGACAGGTGTATTAAATACATTTCATGTGTGCACTTAACTTAGTCCTCACAATCTGTTTGTAAGACAATAATCATACTTTTATCATTATTCTCAATTTTAAAAATCAAGAAACTGCAGCACTAACAAATAATTCATTCAGGGCCGATGAGTCAGTGAGCGATAAAGTAAGACTTCAGCTTAAGAAAAATCCAACATGCAAGCCTGTGCTCCTTGTGCTAGGGGAATCTCTGATGGTAACTGCCTCCTGCAGAGCCTCCAGAGGGGACACCTGGCAAAGGGCAGTCCTCCCTCTTATCCGCCCTACCTGTAGCTTTAGATGGTGTATGTGGCCCCGTGACTGTGCCAAATACCCTTGCCGTTTACTGTTTCTTACTAGAGGACAGAATACCGTTTCATCTCTTAAGGCCACCTTTCCTAGGCACACTGTCTGGAGTAATCTATGCCTCTATTTGTTAATTAAAGTCTAAGAAATCTCACCTTGAATATTGATACACTTTTGAACCATCATGGAAGTGAATAAAGGGCTTGAGATGCTTAGGTTTGAATTTCTTGATTTATAATGCTTTCACTCCATTCTGCTCACTCAGAATGCTGGGAGACAATGTGGCTGAAAACACAGCTGTCTGATTTATCCCTGATGTGTGAGAGATGGAGTTCCTGCTCCCAGTATCACCTTTAACCACCAACACCGATTAAAAGATTTCTGCATTTGCAAATTTGCCACACTTCCTGTCTCTATCAGAATTGAAAGAAGCAGAAGTCTAAGTGCATGGGTTAAGCAGACTGAAAGTACGGTAGAAATTTAATAATCTAAAAATGCAGTGCCTATGCTTTAACCTTCGTGCTTTTGCTAACTGTGAAGAACTGGAAGAAACGTACAAAATAACATTGAAAAAGCCTCCCTAGTACCAAAGAAAATCGTGGGCTAATATGGAAAATGGTTACTGTTTGAGAACTTTCTTAATAAGAGTATATAATATAGCTTCTCTGAGCTTTACATATGTATGTACTTGTGTTTCAAGATGATATGCCTTTAAAGTTTTCCCATTCTTTTTCATGTTGTGAGCACCAAAAGAAAGGTTTTACTTTTCCACAATAATGGGAAATGGTTTGACCAAAAGAAGATGATGAAACAAATAGTAACTAAATATAAAAAAAGGTTTTAACTTCATTTGATAGCAGGTATCTGCTGTATAAAATATTTGTATGTTTTCTTCTAGTGTTCTATCATTTGAAGTACATTTGCAAGTCCAAAATAACTTAAGTCTCTCAGCCTTTATCTATGGGAGACAAAATCAATGTGTTCATCTTTCAGTAATTTGTACTCAGATAGGCTGAAGACAAGTGTGTAATGCAAAAAGAGAGCATGTAATCTGACTGTTCATTTATGGCTAACTAAGGCCATTTGAGACAGTCTAGGTTGAATGACCATCAATGTTTCATATGTATATATTATCAGATATCATATTTGAAGTAATAGACCATGAAGAGTGTTCGATTCTTTTTGAACTAAATAGTCCAGGTAATCATAATTGTTTCTTGATCCAGGGTCAAAAGAGCTGCTCACTGATTTTCCAGTTTATTGAGGAATCTTTTAAAATAATACATCACTCTTGTCAGTAGCTTATGAAGAAATTAAGTGAAGTAAGTCTTGAGAATGATTTTTGACACATAACATCTAAGCATCTTGCCTTTTTTCTTGTCATTTGTCTGTAACACAGCTTTCATACCTCAGAATTCTAAGTTCTTCATTTGTCTTCTTGTATAAGATCTTATCATAACATATTCCACGGAATTTTCTACAATTAATATACTTTGTCATTAATCTGTTGTACAGAGTACTGATGTGGGCACTAGAACGTGACACACATTATAAAAATAGGATTCTTTTTGTTTTTCAATCAAAGAAAAATATTGTTTAATATGATACTTTGTTATAACAAAGCAAACCCTAGCAAAACAAAGAAAATTTCTTCCACAAAATTAGCACACAGAACTTAACATTAAGCATAAAGAGGAGAGAAATTCTTTCAAGTACTTCAAATTTAACTTCTGAAAGCACAGATTTTCACTTGCATGAAATAATATCATGAATTTTATGTAAAATTACAAAATGACCTCATAGATGGAGGTTTAAATTCACAGGCTAAATGCAAAACCATTTTTTTGTGCTAAGGCTTAGAGCAAGGAGACCCAGAGAAAGCACTCCAGGTAGTTGAGACCAGATGGCGACGAACTGTAACCTTCCAGGAAAGCAATCCACAACCTGCGTAAACATGTCAGTAGGTCTTTAACACAATAATTCCACCTAGAGGAAACTTTATGGATAAATAATTTTAAGTATGAAAAAAAATAGAATAGAACACAACTAAGTGTCCAGTAACAGGCAGAAGTGGGAAATCAAACCGCGATGGCTGCGTGAGTAGAACACAAATGAAGACGTCCTTTCAAAGAGTCAAGGATGGAGAAAAAACTTTGCTTCATGTATTAATTGAAAAAGATAGCCAAAATGATATGCCCATTAAATGCACAAAATACACAAAAGTGGGTAAAAATATAAAAAGAAGGAAATATGAAAATATTAATAGTGATTGACTTTAGTAAAGCTGTCAGTATTTCATTTTATTAAAATTTTTATTTCCAATTATTCCAGGGTGGTCACATATTACTATTGTATTTAAAAAGTACATTCGACTAAATCACAATGAATGACTAAAGCACAGTGAATGACTAAAGAAAAGGATAAATGGACATTATTAAAATTAACATTTATGCTAGAAAAAGCACAATAAAGAAAGTAAAAGATAACTGATCTCAGTGCGACCAGCCGGGGGTCCAGCGTCTGAGAGGCTTATGTGGGAGACACGAGACGTTGCAGCTGGACATCTCGGTGATAATCTATAGAAAAATACAAAATAGGAAGCAAGGCTGGAGCTGGAGCTCAGTGTGAAGTCGTTTGGTTCAATACCTTGGTTAAAAAAGAAGTAGAAAAGCAACACAAAGGGTTAGGAAAGTTGTTATTTTTAGAAAATGCATAGCAGAAATGGTTTCATATATAGAACATGAACAACTATTACCATTCAAAATTTTTTAAATGAACAAAGAATCTGAATAGACTCATCCAAAAGGATACAATGCTATGCAGAAGAAAAATTGGCATTATTATCCATAAGGGAGACATGAGCAAAGCTAAAATGAAATCCGGTTCACAATTGCAAGGATGGTGATATTATAAAAGAACGAAATATAGTATGCAGTAATATAATGTAAATAATAAAATAAATGTACTCATTACATATCATGCAATATATAATATATATAACGTAATAAAAGAAAAAGCTAGTAAGTGTCACTGAGGAAACAGAGAATCCAGACCCTCACACATTGTGGGTAACATAGACAATGATGCAGCTGCTTTGGTAAGAACCTTCTGGAAGCTCCTTTTATACTTAAATGAAGTCATATCAGTTCCATTCCCAGCGATATTCATAAGGAAAGAAAAACACATGTAACGAGGCAGTGTACCATTGTTCACAGAAGCATGTTCATGCTGTCAAAAAGGTGTAAAAGAAATAAAATTCAGCAACTAAGTGGACACATAAAATGTGGTAAAGTCAACCCATGAAATAGCATCCCACAATGTAAAGAAATAAAGTACCAGGAGTTGATACAACATGGAAGAACTTCAAAAACATGCTAAGGGACCAAAGGCAGTCACAGAGACCATATATTAAATGATTTCATGTGTACAAAGTGTCTGAAATAGTATATATACAGAGTAAACCACTGATTGTCTAGAGATAGGAGGAGAGAATTGCAGGGTATTTGATAAATGGTACCCAGTTTCTTTTTAGACTAATGAAATAGTTTTGACTTTGACTATAGTGATAGAATCTCTTCTTTGGACTAGATTCCTTTGTCTTGCACATTTTAATCATATGGTAAGTTGATTTTAATATAGCTCTTCACATGATAGCTCTTTTTAACTTGAAAAGGAACTACAAGAAATAAATACCGTCGAAGTTAACAAGGTAAAATTAAAGTTAATTATTTTGTGATAGGTTTTGATAGCTGTGAAGTAGTTGATGTTGGATCTTGTATTCAGTTTGAGTTTGGGCCCAGGAAGCCAGGAGCTACAGGTGTAGGACAGACAGAGGTGAACAGGCCCCAGAGAGATCAGGGTGTACCAGGAAAGAAGGGAGATAGCATCGCGGAAGCTGTCTTTAGCTACTGATGCCAGCGCCACAATTTCATAATTTTACTTTACACTGTAAAATGCTACACTGCAAAATGCAAATATTTTGCCACATTTTGCAAATAAAACATTTTATTCAAACCTCCATGCAAGATTGGTATATATAAGATGTTTGAAAAAATGTAATGCAAACAGGCAATATGAAAGATTTCTAAAAAAAAAATAAATAAAATAAAATAAAAATTAAAAAAAGATAATGAGGTAAGATAACTTAGAGGTCTGTGAGAGTTTAAAGTCCCAGCAGTAATGAATCAAAGAATTCATGGGCTTGGTGATCAGCACTGTGACCTGAACTCATTGGAGAAAACATATATATTTTGCTAAGCACTTACTAATGACTTCACATTGTGCATTTACCAGGTCAGTGACTTAGAGATTCCCTGTAATTTACTAATTAGCAAATCACAGCTTACAAGATTCTTCCCAAGGTCTGATGATTATTCATAGCACAATGATGCTTAAACCCAGCCCTGTCTCATAGAAAAGTTCCTTCCTCAAGAATTAGCTTTCTTGAGTAAGCAAAGCAGGATTTTTACAAAGAACAAATGCATTAGTAAGTAATTACAATAAACATGGCAGATGGTATCATGGCTAGAGATTGTGTCGGAGTATACCAAGCTATGACTTTCCAGCCATCTGCCTCAGAAGAGCCCAGTATCTTCCAATCTTTCTATAGAAGATAAAATAAGCCCATGAGGGCTAAGTTTACAGACCATGCCGCTGATGCAAGCTACTCTGGAGGCTGAGCAGGGAGGAGAAGCACTGGAGCTCAGAGCCAGGGTGATGTAATAAGACCTCCTCTCCAGGAAAAAAATTATAGATAGATAGATAGATAGATAGATAGATAGATAGATAGATAGAGATATATGTATTTCACTTGACTAGTGTCAATCACAATACTATTGAAATGGGTAATATTTTTTGATATTTGTAAGAAAATAATCAGTTAATTACATTTAAATGAAATTTACTTGAATCACAATTATTTTCATCTCAGGTAAATAGTATAGAAAAAGACATCATATAAATTACACGGAGATTGTTACAATGATTGTCATATACTTCATAGGCCAAGCTGTTTTTCAAAATTATCTTCCAAGCAGCCTTGAAAAATGGGCTTCTGTGTCATCATCATGTACTACAATTCCACACGCTGGAGGAAGTGTCACGCAGAGAAAAGCCATCATGGGAGCACTACATCTCTGGCTCTCATGACCTCTGTAGTCATGAGCTGTGTGCTTGCAAAATCTGAAACATGAGACAGTTACACCGACTTGAAGGTTCGTGATGAAAATTAATCTGGACAGTCATTAGTTGGGGTCTTCAAGTTAAAAGGAACAATGCAATATGCATGTCTTTTATGGGTTAATAGTGATCTAAAAGCTTTAGTAATGCTCACATAGGGCAAAATAGAATTTCACAATTCAATTCCTACATCTTATTCTACTTTGTTAATGAACACCATGCTAGAATTCAGTGATAACTGCTCCTGTTACCCATGACAACAAGTAGTTCTTATCACACTTGAGATGAGTACAAAGAAAGTGGAAGGGAATTGTGTTGAAGCCAGTATATATGTGTTTAATTTGTTAGAGTGTCTGGGAGTTTGCAACAAAAGATCCTCTTATTGCTTATTCCCTAATGTTTGGCTCTAATTTCCTCTGAAATACAATTCCAAAAGCATTGACCACAAGAACACTTCTCTTTTCTCAGGATACTCTGATTTTCTTCTCATCAAATTTTTTCCAGCGATGAAACTGAACATTTCTTATGAAACCTTAACTAAGTTATTCATTTTGAATTTCAAAATTTTTTCCACTATGCTTATCAACATACAAAAATGTATTCATTTCTTGCACCTACAGTTAAGTGTGCTAAAATTAGTGAAGAATCACCATTAGCCTTTATTTACTACAACAAAAACCAATACATGCATAAGCATCACCAATATTGTGACTCAAACTTTGGTTCAGTGCATTGATCCAGTCAGGAAATGCAAGGAAACCTAGTACTCCTCAATCAATTTCTATTCCTTTAGTGCCAATATCAATTTGTGCGTCTTAAAATAGTAGACACAGGCTATGTCAAATAATCATGTTTAGATCTTATTTTCATCTGCTCAATTAATAAAAGTTGAGCTTCTTCCAAGTTGAACACATGGCTGGATTCTAAGCACTGCTTTTCTTTTCTTGAAATATGCATCAATTATTTTAAATAACTTGCTCCTCATTTAAAATCAAGTACCACTTCATCTCCCATAAAAGTACAAATCTATTCCATACTGTCATACAAAGCCCATTGCATTAGTTATCTTTTGCTGCCATGCCAACGTATTACAAATTTGTGGTTTAAAACAAGGCAGATTTATCATTGTATTTTTAACTACTTGATTCTTCATGTGTTGAACTGTCAGTCTTCCCAGAGGAGAGCTGTGTCAGAGAGAAGAGTGATCACAGGTGTATACATTATAGATGAGTGATTTGCTGTCATTCATTGTGTGAAATTTTTAGCAAGATAGTGGGGGAATGAAATGAGAAATTCAAATGAAATTACAGAAAATCAGCAGAAGCAGCCTCTTCCAGTCTGAAGCTGACAAATAAATGGCCGGGCCTCCTTCCGTGCTGTGATGGGCACTGTGCTGTGAACTCAACTGAAATGTTCTCCTGAACAGCTTCCCAGAGCGCACACAGACAGGGTTATTCTCCAACCACGATGGAGAAAGACAAAGCAAGACCACTCCACAAGCAAGCAAGTGACTCCATGAGCCACTTGGTAGCTGAAAATGAGCTCAAGGGAGGGACTGCTGTGGTTCTAACCGGTGCCATCAAAGCTGCCTCCATTCCTGTCACCTCCCACATAGTCAGGATGCTCGCTGACAGCACAGCTGTTCTCTCCAAGGACCTCAGCTTGGTGTTCACCCCATCTAGGTCCTCCACGCACTGTTCGAGAGCTGTCTTCTGGGACCCAGGCGGCTCCACCATGTCCTGATGGATCAAGAACTCAAGCTGTGCCCAGCAGGAGTTCATTTTAGTTTGTCTGCAGGAAATCATTTTTTGCCAGTTCTTGTTATCTATTTAGGCAAAAATTTATGCATTGGGGGCTCTATGATAATGAGCCCTAAATGGTATGGAGTTCCTCTTTGTAAAATAAGCACATAAACACATTCTTGCTCCTATTCAGTTTATTTTGACATGGAGAGATAACAGCCACACAGACAGATTGCCAGTGTTAGAAAATATAATGCTGCCACTAATAATGCTTTGTTAACAGGTTTGCTATTTTAATGAGCAGCATTTCGTATGAGGCCCTGAGACCTCCCTATGACTAGTTTTGTGACAGCAGCCACAGGAAACTTTCATCACTCCATCAGCTGCACCCACTGTCTCTCGATCCTGTCTTTATTTTCACCTGAAGTGACTTCAATCAATCTCACTTAGACACCCGTATTCATTGGCCTTTGGTAATTTAATGAATTTACTTGCCTGGAAATATATCCTAACATCGCCCTACAGTCATCAGAATGGCACTGATTTAATTAAAACCTGGCATTCGCAATGCTCTCACATATCAAAGACATATGTTTGAGTTTTACTAAGGTGTTGTGTAGATAGGTAGTTTTGATTGGTTTTCCTGATCAATGGCTTGTGTTGAGATAAGATCTCACTATGTAGTCCAGACTGGCAATGAACTCACTTATGTAGCCCAGGCTGGCCTTGAACTCACAGTGATCTTCCTGCCTCTTCTTTTTGAGTGCAGGGATTACAGGTGTGCACCACCACAACAAGAAAGAAAAATAATTTTAAGTATGGGTTTCCCAAAGACGAATTCCACCTACCCACCTCTGTGTCTAGAAACTACTCAATTGTAGAAATTAAAGACGGGCTATGTCTCATTATTTTTTGAAAACATTTCATTTTCACATAGTCCAGAATAACAAAGTTGATCCTGCTGCTGCATTAATAAGTCATAAAAAGAGAATGTTAGGTATCTTGCTAGACTTAAAGAAAAATACTAATATTGAGAGGAGATTAAATAGATTTCATGAATAGTCGATGTAATTAAATCATAGGAAACACATTTAAGGAAATATTTTTTATTTTATGAAATTTTGCAGCTTTCTCTCCATCAAAAATGTTGAGATTTTGCACTGGGGACTTAGCTCAGTGGCTCAAGTGCCTGCCTGGTTAGCATAAGGTGGTGAGTTTCATTCCCAGCACCAAAAATGCTGAGGATTTTTAGTAGAGGGACAAATTTCAATGTTCAAACCACACTGTGTTTATTTCAGAAGGTGAAGTTGAGAAACACAATGACATAAAAAAATCTAATAAAAGTGACACAGGTCTAGTATTCATGTTAAAAATTCAATTAGCATTAAAAAACAAGTCTCTTGTGAATTCTTCTCGATAGCTAAGAGGTCATGGAATTCACACTAATTCCTAACTCTTAACATCTGCTTATATATTTATAAATGTAGATAAAAAGATCTGTGCCTCACAGGTTGGGCAGGGAAATACCAAGAAGGAAGACAGTACTATTTTTTTTTCAGTAGATAGAACTTGTTTAAACTTGGACGTAATGATTGACCTTCCTTGTACTGCAATGGATTTGAAACTAATGAGGTGAATTCTTGCAGCTCATTTAAGAGCTATTGGTTTATTATCCACATATAAAATTGGAATAAAAATACACTTGATATTCAATTTGGAGACAAAAAGGAAATGAAAAACAAAATATGTAATAAAAATAGTGACACTGATTGAAAAACAGTTTTCAGCCTGTAATTTTTCCTACTGAAAATTCTAAATCTTTTCAAATATTTCCTCATGAGCAGTAGGAGCTAATTTGTGTGGATGCATTTGCCAAAATGATGGAAGAGAACATTTTTTGTTGTGAAAAGTCTGAATAGGAGAAATATGCAAGAGAGAGAGATAGAGAGATAGAGGACATCTATGCATTTTCCAATCTCAGTGTCTGCTAGCACACATATTTTATGTTATAGATATTTATACATAAATACACAACAATTTGAGGATTCAAGTATGGCATTCTTTTCTCATGAAGCCGAAGAGAGAAGATAAAAAGGACTGCAGACTTACACAGGTGAAAGGGTGTTCCTGTGAGGATGAAACGCAAGATTAAAGGCTCTCAAAGGCTTTTGAATTTGACCGAACTAAACTGTGAATGAGGAACACACATCAATTCTGGATGCTCTGTGGTCAGCACGCTGTCCTGTCTTACTCCACCTCCATTAGTTCAGGCATTTAAAAGGGAGACACAAAACACTAAGTAGATAATACCAAGCTTCCGATGTGAAGTTTGCACAACAGCATAAGCAGAGGAAAAGCCCTCGTACTCCTGCCCAGGGAGCGTGTGAGGGAACTGCCCCGGTGTGGGGGCAGTGAGGTCACCTGGATCTCAGCCTGTGGGGGACAGAACTCCGCAGAGCTAACAAAGTAAACAAAGACAGACATCCAATCAGAAGAAAATAAAATAAAATAACAAAGTATTGAAGAGAGGTTTGAAATACCTAAGAGTGAAGTAAAAAGAATCTAGCAAAACACCTACACAGAGAATTCCTAAGATTTTGGTGGACATGTGAGCATTTCTTGATACTGCAAAAACAGACCCATGACCAAGGGAAGTGTTTCCTTTTTATTTAGTTTATTTTATTTCATTCCATTTATCTTTGTCTTTTTGAGACAAAGTCCCACTATGCAGTCCAGGCTGGCCTTGACTCACTTTGTAGGCCAGGCTGGTCTCAAACTCGCCAAGATCCTCCTGCCTCGGCCTCCCGAGTGCTGGGATTACAGGTGTGGGCCACAGTGCCAGGCTCTTTTTTATTTCAATAATTCCCATTACCTAACTGCTCACTGTGCTATGTTCAGTGTTACAAATGCTGCGTTTAAATTCCTATCACTTTGGACACTTTGGACACTAGACACTTCTGAAGTCTAGCAGCAGATGTCGAGTTTCTATAGAAGAAAGGGAGATCACAGAAATTAAGTCCCAGGAACTGTAGTATGTCAAAATTAATATTCTGTAGGGTATTACACATAGTCCACTAAAAGCTGATTATTTAAGCTACTTCATTCTGTTTCCAAGTATTACAGTGCCTTTGAAATGCTTGCCTTCTTGCTTGAGCATTTATTTTCTATTGAGACTAGAATTTCATGTTTAGCACTTTCCTTAATAATCTCATGAATTTTGGAAGTATGACTATGAAATATTATGCACACTATCTATGATCTATTTAATTTTAAAAGCCATACTTTTATGTACAAATATATTACTTAGAATAAAGGGGAAACAAAAAACATAGTTTTTAATTGTACAGTACTTTAATTATATATACATAGGCTTTGCAGAGGAATCTTCCTGAAATATATAAGCTATTAATTTTTATTAATGAAAAAAAGTTCTAAATGCTGATGCCCTTATAGCCATATTATTTAACACATATTTTAAAAATCAGTTAAATATAACTATGTTTATGAAGTGAAAATTTATGAATGTGGGGTATTAAAGATCACTACATTTTACCTATTTTATATTCATGTAGAAAAATGAAATTGTCACAATACTAACACAATTGTGTATATAGTTTTATTCAGCCCTCACTGGACATAAGTAAATCAATGTGCATATAATTCTTTGTCAGACTGTAAAAGAAATAATAATTCTGTGTCCCCATATATGTACAAACATAGAAATAGTATTTTTTTAAAAAAATCTTGATATATCTTAACACTTTAAAACATTATGACATTCCTAAAACAAAACACACACACACACACACACACACACACACACACACAAAGAGAAAGGCTAAAAATAAATTTTCTACCTTATGAAATCCAGCTCCAATATGAAGGGAACTCCTAGGGAGAATTCCATTACTGCCTCGAGGTGTCTTATCAAAATAGTGAAAGAATTTAGTACCAAAGTGGGCTAAACGTTAAGAGGAAAAGGTTCTCCTTATTTCCAAATATGTCTAACTTTTGAGGACCCACACAAAAGCAAACCTCATATGCACCTCCCTTTGAATAACTGAAATTTAAATCATGCATTCTTTGACCATAGCTTTTTGTAAATTAATTTTTACTTTTCCATGTTTCACTCTATTTGATGACTTAGAGTTGAAGAACATGTTTTGGAGAGGGGCATGGACTTCTAATCGTGGACCTACTCCTCGGGAATGTGCCACCTGTCCAGTTTTCCTAGTCTTTCTGTGTCTACATGGCCATGTTTATAATAAAAAAAATCAATTGAAACATACTTCCCAGAATTATCAAAATCATTAAATGAGTTTGTATGAAAAAGATTGAGTATGATATCATGGTAAACATGTTCTTTGTGTTAACATCTTATGCCAGTATTACTAATATTATTACTTTTGTCACAAAGATGTTTTAGGACATATCTTCTTTTGGATGCCATTTAATTACCTCAAACTTGTTTTATCCCAAGTTAAGCATGATGTTCTTCCAAAAAGACATTTCTATATAACTTCTGCTTGCCCGTCATTGGATCTACACACCTTCAGTTACCTCTTTTCAGTTACAGTTCAGTGATGTTTATTTAAAACTTCACTGCATTCTGTGTTATTACATTTTATCAACTATCTGCACGCGTAGTTGCAAGAGTCACATGTCAAGAAAGTGACTAGGAAGCCAACAGGCCACCTTCGCTCTCTCCATACCTACTCCCTAAAACTTATAGAAAACTCTCCCATTTCTCTCATGGTGTTCTTTCCAGTATTTTAGTTGACCAGTTCTAGGAATTTGCTACTTGGAGTTAAGGGTAAACATTTCTCCCTTTTTTCATGGCAAACACGGACACACTCAGGTCTCTTTCCTTTCATCCATGAATGGAATCACTCCGGATACTTCCTAATTTCAGCTTCTAGCAGACGAGCATCCACCCTGCCATCCTCCGCCTGTGTGCTGTGCTCCTGGCTCCCAGCTGAGGGTCCCCTGACATTTTCCTCACCTCCATCTACAGCCTCTTTTAGTCATTGTTCTGGTTTGTTTTCTGTATTTCTCATTGATTTTACTGCCCTTCTTAATAGGTATAGGAACATGTACTGAAACAATTTTATCCCTTAACCTCAAAGTGATCACCTGATGTTGTTTCTAATGGTTTTCATTCTTTACTTTTGGCGAGTGATTCATTTTATTGCGATCTGGGCAAACTTATTAAATCTGCCTTTCCCCACCATTTTGACATTTCACTGCAAACTTGTGATTTCACATGCAGTGTTGGGTATGCAAAGGGCTGATCTACTCCACAAACACGTATTCTACAAGTATAAGGGAGTCTCTTAATTTATCACTAAGATTTAGTCTTCTCTATTTTCTGTGTTCTCTTCCCAGGAATCTTATTTTTGGGGAAATGCATACAGCACTGATTATTGCATCTTTATTTAAATTTCTAAGATGGTTCTAGGAGTTTCTCAAGGTATGTTGTAATTATCTGAGTTTTGGTTTTTTTTTTTTTTTTTTTTAATTGTTGCTGTTGTTTTTTGTTTTTGGTACCAGAGCTCGAACTCACAATTTAGCACTTGCCAGGCAGGCACTTATGCCACTTAGCTAAATCTACAGCTCATTATTTGAGTTTGTAATTTATACTATTTTAATTCTAATTTTGATCTTCTTATTTCTTACTATTCTTTTTCAAAGGCTTCTTATTCAAGAAAGGTAAATTCTCTTGTCTCTAAAGGGATGTCAATCTGTTCCTTTAGGAAGGGAAGGCAGTAGATGTTATACTTATTACACAAATATTACCTGCTTGCAAGTTGTCTTTCATGTTACTGTTCATTTTTTATCTTTGTCTTCTACAGTAAAACTTTCAATATGTTCATATATATTGTGCACACTGAAGAAGGGGCACTGACCAGACATTAGAAGTTCTGTGCCTAGAACAATCTGGGCTTATTCTTGAGTAGCACTAGTTTTCTTTTCGATGAAAAAGATATAAAGTAATTTTAAAACAATATCAGCATAGCAGTCTGACACAAAGGTTAGAAAGAGACTGAAATTAAGCTAACAAGGCAAGGCAAGGGGGTACTTAGATAAAATGGGCTTCTCTAGTCTTTCATGGAGCCTGGGATTTAACAGCTCTGTATCTACTTTGCTCTGTATTGGAAATATTCTCTTTCAAAATTGAATTACTCTTTGAAACACTCTTGGCACATAATTTTATTTGGCTTCTAATTCCCATTCACTTGCTTTATTGTATGTTATTTCAATTTTATGATCATTTAATTATTTAGATAAGTTTTTCTACTAAAAATCAGGAACTAAGTTGTTCTTGGTGTTGTCCCTTACTCTCTAGTGATCTTTTTCTCTGCTTGTCATGGCTCTGAGACCCTGCCATCCCAATGCCATACTTCCATGAAGATCTTAGCTGTGCAAGCCAACCCTGGATATACAGATGGCTTCTACTTGAAGAATTTGGAAAAAGACTCCTGTTTCTCACCTCCAGATGAATACAGAAACTATCCTAAGAAGACCGTGTCTCCTGAGTTCTCAAATATACATCATGGAACATTTCACTGTGATGCTTTATGTTGCAAGTGTTTATAATAAAGAAGTTAATCTTTAAAACAATTAAGTCATTAAAAACAAAAACATCTAATTTGCTCAGGAAAAAAAAAACTGAAAGAGGATAATTAAACTGCGATAACATCCTAAAGTAAATTGACTTTAGTGAAAAAAAACTGTGGGTTTAGAGCTCTTAAAAACCTCCTAGGGCTCTAAATCATAAATCTGGGATGCAGATGCCAGCTCCAGATGGCCCATGTAAATGGCTCTGTAGAATACCCTTGGTGCCTGGAGGTTAGATTCTGAGCCTTTGGGGTGAGTATAGTACTACAGCATCCTTCATAACCTAAGTGTTTTGCTTTTAAAAGAACAGCTATTATTTCCCTTAGAAACAAGGTTTAAAAATAAAGGCATATGTTTCCATTAGATAAATCATATATCAAATTAATAGGCTCATCTCACTTTATCGTATAGATTCCCAGAAATGTATGTTCTACCCATTAGATTATAATGATAGAAATAATAGCTTGCATTTTCATAGCCATTACCATGTGATGAATATATTTATAAACTCTTTATATACATTAACTAATGTAGTATAATAACCATAAGGAAGTAGTTGCCACTATTAATCTTTCACAGAAGAGGAAACTGAGAAACAAAGACAGTCATCAATTCTAAGGCCATACAACAAGTAGTTATTAGTGCAGCAATAAGCAGTCAAGTAGCCTAATTGTCAAGTTTGCATTCTTAGCCACCGTGCTAGTGCTATCAGCTCTTCAATTTGGGATTTGAACTGCTTCATATATCTCAAGCCTAAATAAAGCTGTGTTTCTCTTTCTTTTTCCTCACTGTATTACAAAGATATAAGTTTAGCTCAAGGTGTTCGCACATTGTCTATCTGGTCTAAGGGAAGGGAGGGCAGTAGATGGTACATCTATTACACAAAGGAAATGTTAACATTTTACAGTAAAGACAGGAGATATTGTTAACAACTAAACATAAAGAGGTTGTCAAGCTTTGCACATCCGCTTGTCTTCAGTGTGGTGTTAAATTAGTGACACCAGTGCTGTATTCATGATTCATTTTTATGCTGTTTTCCTAGCTATCAGCTTATGTAGTTATAATTGCCTGGGGAAAAGCCAAATAGTCTTACTGATGATGTCTTTTCTTTTTTGTTTTTGTTTTCTTGTTTTCCTACTTTTCTTTTTTCCCTCCTGGTTCTAGTCCATTTAATTTGTTTAATTTCTACCCCAAAGGAAATCTTTGAAACATTAGATGGGATGAATCCATCTTTCCTTTCCCAGAAATCTTGGATTTAACTTAAATGAATTTTCTGTCACACAACATGAGCTTAAAAAGTGAGGGAAGATGAAGGGCAGAAAATAATTTTCACACTGTTAGCTGAAACCAAAATTTCAATGTTTTATGGATTAAGAACTGGTGGTCAACTTAACGCCAGCTGGATTACATCAGCGTGGCACTGAGTGTAGATGTCCCACCTGAGGAAAGTTGCCAGCATAAATAGAGAGGTGGAGAAGGAGAAAGTGTTATTGCGTTATCACATTGAGGCACTGTGGGTTCTCCTACGAGTTGCTGTTTGAGCCATTGGTTCTCCTGGAGAGGCTTTGGTCCTCACGTCGAGCATTGCTCCCTGCCTCTGGAGGGGAAGACGTGTGCTGCTTGGTCTCCAGGATGAACTCCTCATGCTGGCTTCCTGGCAGGTACTCGACTTTGCTTGTCAGATTAGGAGCTCAGGGCCTCCGTGTCGCTGAGGATGGCTGTGGTGCTTTTCAGGACAGTCCTGGTCTTGTTCTGAGTGCGACTTCTCGGCTCCTGCATAGAATCCTCAACCCACCAGCACAGCTCCTTCACCCTGCTGGCATGGACTTTCTGGCTTCCACTACTGACCTTTGGGCCTTCATGGCACGGATTCATAAAGAGACTGGCATGAGTCCTTCTTGTGGGCTCTGGACCACCAGTTGGACTCGTGAGAGGCATTGTCATGAGCTCTGGGCTTTCATTTGGACTCATGTGAGACACTGCTGTGGGATTTAGGCCTTGACTAAATAATCTATGTCTTTGGTGTTGTGGATAGATTTTCTGTGTTAACTCCCAGTGGCCATTATAAAAATAATATTATAATCTCCATGTCCTGATTCTAATTGTTCTCTGCACAACCCCTAACTACAACACAATGTAAACCTCATTTAAATCAAGGTAAAGTATTTTTGCAGTTCCCAATATGTCTACCCTAAAATTGTTCCAGTTTTTAATACTCTTGTCTAGAAGATAATTCAATTCAGAGAGGTTGCTCTTGATACTGGGGCGCCATACCTAAGAGCTTTGCAATATTGTTTAACTTGGTTAGTGATCAATAGCAAAATGTTTTTAACTCTATTCCAAGTATATTTATGAAAAAAGAATTAATACTGACTCTACAATGCTTGTGTGTATATGTTACAACAATTATTTTGGAAACTTAAAGAGTCAAAGAAATGTAATGGTAATAGAGGTGTTTAAAGCATGTGATTCTCTCACTCCAAACTTTACAGATCATTTGCACCATATGAGTCCATGATCTATGGACTCAATAAGGACCAACATTTAATTTAGTTTCACAAATTAAAAGAAATAAAATAATAGCTGTTAACTGCAAGCAATTTTCATACGTATAACAATTATAAACCAAACACATAGAAACAAATTAATTCTGAAACAGACTTTTATGCTTCAAGTTTCAAAGGCAAAGAAAAATAATAATAATTGAGATTCTAGGAAAATCATCTTTGATTTTAAAACAAATTATCAGCCTACTCAGAGGATCAAATCCTGCCAACATTATTGGTAGTTTAAAATATCAGCACTGGGGGTGGCATGAAACTTGTCTGCTATTACCAAAAATAATCCTAAAAAATAAATAGGTTTCAAAGTGTAATGCGCATACAGACTTAATATAAAATAATGTACAGTTTAAAATAATAGGAAGTGTTTCAGAATAAAAATCTCCCTTGTCCATGTGTTATATTAAGAACATCTGGAATAATGTTGAATCCTTTACTCTATACCAAATATGTTCCTATCCTCAAACTTTCACAACTGCTTACATATCTCATAATTTCAAAAGTCAAAATCACGATAAAGCTTTACATATTGAAATAAATTTTGCCCTAATTAGTTTGGGCTGCTTTATAAAGATCATTTAGATAACAAAAGATGATGTGAAGAACATTTAAGATAATAAAGTTACATGTACTTCTCCTAGTTCTGAAGGGTGAAGCCTGGGCTGCAGTTTCTGATGAGAGCCCTCTTACAGGTTGCATCCTTCACAAGGCACTGAGAGTGACAGAAGCCGAAGGAAACTTTTTGTGTGCCCTTTTACAAGGATGTTAGTCATCACTGAACTCCAATCTAATGTTCCGGTGTGCCTCTGCAGGCCCCATCCCAAATGCCATCACAGTGGAGTCTAGAGTTTCCATTACAGCTTTTGTTAAGATGCCACCATTTATTCTATAATCACAGTAATCATATGTAAAAATAATCATATTTGCATACCATGTTCTTAAAATATGACTTTTTATTCACTTATAACCACCAAGAAACCAAGTTACAAATATTAAGGAAGGAAAGTAGTAATATTCCCATTCCTGTCTTTTATTCTAGAACCTTTTATATTCAATTCTTAGGAAATCTCTAAGCAATGCTTCCAATTCTACATCCAATTTTCTTTCACTCTTTAATGCAGTTAGTGACCTACAAATGTTGATTTTGAAAGTTTTAGTGTGTGCCTGTTATCCAAAGTTGATTTCATATTAGTTTACTGAGTAAAAGTATTTAGTTCTTTGCTTCCTTGTTTCTAATTCCTTGTTGTACTTCTGCACCTGCACACAGTCACTTACTGCATTCCTTTTATAAATATATAGTGAGCACCAACTAGGTATTAAGTATTGAGCCAGAATCATTTTAGTGCTTTCTTTAATGGAGACCACAACTTTCTGGAATACTCCACTGTATTACATTATCACAAAACATAGCAAAATATAGCCATGATTACTATTTGCATTCATTTAATTTCAAGAAATGGAGACAATCTGAACACCTCTAAATTATATGTTCTCTAATCCATGGAAGAAACATTAGTTACCGTGGAAATCCATGATCCATAAGAATCTAAATGAACCAATGAATTACTAACAGCCCTCTTCCTGCATGCATTCATGATGCTCTTCACCTTCCTTTTCATTTTGTAACCTTTCCAGGTCTACTGAACTATGGCCAGAATTGTAGAAGCTACAGCAATGGGCTATTTGGAAGAAATTCATTAGAGTCATAATGAGTGTGAAAGATCCATTACTTCACCTTTTCCAGGACCTTAAAGGAAAAAATGTCAGACTTCAAGAATCAGATTGATTCTGTCTTTTGCAAAAGTCAAATTTAACTATGTAAAATTGCAGAATAATCATCCTATATTTATTAATTCACTTCAATTATTTTTTTCTCTAGGAATAAATATATGCTTAGTTCTGGTCTTAGTCACTTTTCTCACATTACTGAGGCAAAATACCCAACACTCAGTTAAGGAAGGAAAGATTTATTCAGCTAATAGTTTGTGGAGGGTTCAGTCTATAATTAGCTGGGGCCAAGGCAAGGCAGCATGGCAGAGGGGCAACAGTTCATGGTGGTAGAAGATATAAAAAATGAAAAAATGTGGAACTGGGAGAGAAAGCCTCTTTTCTTCCCTTACATTGTATGCAAGTTACACTCAGTGGGTGTAGCATTCACACCATCTTCTTGCCCTCCTCTTGCACAGACTCAGTATGTTTACAAAATGAGTACCCAAGCTCCCTGCTGAATCCCTTAACTTCTAAACTTCTCCAATTCACACAATCAATCAACCATTACAACATCCTAGAGCATAAGCAGCTGCCCTAGGGCATGTCTTCTATACCCTAGGATATAGAACTGGTGAGTCACTTGGTTAAACTTCTGAACTTCTCAAGTTGGCACAATGTATCAGCCATTACAGTTCTCAAGACTCTACCTAAAACAAAGCAAAATAAGAAAGAAAAATGCCATCTCTTTCTCCAGAATATACTTATTCCTATAGAAAGTAGAAATTTTGTCAATGTACTTTGAAAGATTTTGAGTCATTTTCATTTATTAGCTCCCATCAAATTGAGTAATACCTGCATGCCTATAAATGAAGGACTAAGAAAGGAGACTTACAGTCCACACATTGTAGAGGAATTGAATTCTCAGGAATTGAAACAATAAAATACTTATGGAATAATGCAAGCATATTTATTAGATAGCTCGTAGAATTAGTGGTGGGACTGCCTATGGTGCATGATGGCACCCTGCTGACCCAGAGTTTCCAGGAGCTGCTTAGTAGGAAAAGCCAGAAGCATCAGAACAAGGGGTTTCAATGATGTAGCGACAGTCCAAGGCTGAAGACCTGGAAGCTCCCTTGAGTCTCTGGTCGGGATCCTTAAAAGGCTGGAGAACTCCGAGTGCGTGTTCACAGGCACTGGCAGCAGCCAAAACACGTGCAGCAAGCGGCATGGAGACTTCCCAAAGCAGGCTTCACTTCATCCAGGCTGCAAGACGGTTCGAAGCGAAGTCAGGATGGGTGCTGCCCCTCCACCTGCTGGCTGACCACTAGTGCTCTCTGGACACCTCAGCCACACACCCTGAGGCACGCCACTCTTCAGTTGGCAATGCTTAATCCAGTAGGTGGGCGCACCACACAAGAAATCAGCAGCTTCAGGGAGCAGCCTCTCCTGCCACATTAAACAGACCCTACTAGCCAGTTATGTTCATGTCAGGGGAATATGCTAATATATATATATATATATATATATATATATATATATATATATATGCAAACCAAAAGAAATCACTCAAGGTTTAGTGATTTGAATTTGAGTAGAATTTGCAACACAAAAAGGACAACCTCATTCCAAAATGTTATTTCTCTTTACCTCTAAATTTTGTTTCTCTATCATTCTGTAAATTTGAATTCTCTAATCAAATATCCTTTTTTTCCTGTGGTGAAAATATGTATTGTAAAACAGCAATGTGTAAAATATCATTAATACAAACCTTCGCATACCACTAGTCAACAAAATTAGGTTGCTTGGTGATTAAAATTCATAAGCAAAAGAGTTCTGTGAAAACAAAAATATTAAGATAAAATGTTGGCATATTTGTTCCATGGAAATTACTGTGGCATAAATTATTTAGGTAGAAAATCAGAGAAAGTCACAGTAATCATGCAAACCATGTTTTATACCTTTATGAAATATTTTTAGAACAAGCTTAAATTTGTTCTGAAAAGATTACCATATATCAAACTTCTCCACTGGATCTCTAATTTGCTGCTATTTTAAAAAGTGTGTATACGTGTCTCTGTCAAAAGCCGATGATGAAAATGTCACTACAAGTGTCAGCGCTCTCTTAATCTCAGGGATAATTGATTTATAATGATCTGAAGTTAATTACACCTGCATATCTTATATCTCAGAACAAAAATAAATGCATTTCAAAGAATCTTGCTTTGAATTTAAGCTAAAAATGGAAAAATGCTATTACACAGCCCCCTAGCATTCAAATTTTATTGTCATAATTTTTGAAACTGCCTTCAGTAATCCTGTAAATAGAGAAAGCTCATTATCCCAAAGAGCGTGTGTTTGAATTTAATGCTGTATGCACTTAATTTTCCTTACACTTGATCTTGGCCAAAAGGCCAAGTGATTAATTTTCCTTTCAAATTTACAGATCACAGATTTTGTTGAAACACCGGTGAAAATGCTGCACCTCCATCTCTCTGGGAACACAAACAGATGCAAATATTAATGTTCCCTAAGCTGTTGCACACACTGGAGGTGGGGTGCATGGAAGGTCTCTCAAAGCCTGTAAAGTTTCTGGGCAGCAGGAATCTGAGGTCTTAAGTATGCGGCTCTTACAGCTCCCGCCCTGAAGAGCCAGTAACTCCCTTTTATCCAGTAAGCTCTCCATCGCTTCGCCCTCCTTTGCCTCAATTTGGAATCCACAGATAGAAAATACAACTCAGATTTCGTAGGTAAAAGCAAATAAAAGGGGCTGTGGATTTAGCTCAGCAGCATAAGCACCTGCCTTGCAAGCACACAGTCATCAGTTCAATTCCCAGTAGAAAAAAAAGCAAATAAATAGAAAGAAATAACTAAGAAGCCAAGGGATAGGGCAGGTTTTAGGCAAAATCAGGTGAAAGACAATGGATAAGTTTACTGGAGTCATTTTTTTTTCCATATTTACACTTCTCTCCCTCTAGTTAGAACTCCACTTTCATACAAACGCCCTCCCCATCCACCCAGCGGCTTGGGTAGCAAGGGGTCAGGCTCTACTGATCAGAAACACTGAGGAACATGTAAGTCACCAGACAATTTCTCAAACTATCCAGTAGATGATGATTCGTTCCACCTTAAACTGTCTCATAACTAGTATTCATTATGCAAGCCAGATCATTACGTTGCATAAAAATAAAATTGAAAATAATCATTGAAGGATATTGAAATTAACATATTCTAAGTACATATTTGATACTCGTGTGTATAATTACTTCACATTTTTAGCCAATATCATTCGTGAATTAAACTTATTCAATAACTCCATCAATTGTCTAACCACTGACTTCTGATAATTATGGTTTCTTTTTTCATCTTTTAATACCAATGTTCTTTTAGTTCTGAGGATACATCCTAGCTTTCCACAACAGTGTGCTTTCGACATTCTGTTCTCTACTGAGAATATTCCTGTAACTTATTTCCGAGATTTCCATTCTTTCCTACAAATATAAATGCACACACCTCATTAACATTTATCCTGCTTCTCCCTTCATAATCCCTTAAGCATTCCTTCTGTGCGTATTTGCATCCCAAAAAATTCTATGAATGCATGCAGCCTCTATGTATCCACATCGCTTTTCTGACAGGACCAGCATTACTTGCGAAAACTTCAGTATTTAATACCCAAGATCCTTTGTTCTTAAACTGTTTTTCCACCCACTCTTTAAAAACAGTTGCCTCCCTAGAAGCTGCAGTCACGACAATTTTAATCCTGTAGCTCAAAGCAAACATTTTTCCCACCTGCACTCTCAGCGGGCTGTGTAGTCACAGAAGTCTGTGATACAGTCCCAGTCATTCAACGATGGTTCACGCAACCTCTCTCACCGATTGCTACAGTGCAGAATTATATTTGTAGATCTACAAGACTATTGAAATATTAATATGAACCGCTGTGTGTGAAAACAACAGCAAGTAATAGCTGTGCCGTCAATATTAATAATTTCTCTCCTCACTCCTATTTCCATCAGCTTTATTATTTAAATCAGTTTCTTTCCCGTCACCTTATATATCCTGAAACTAACTCTTACACTTATTTATGGTCATTCAGTCTGCACTAGTAAATCTTGATGGTTTGTTTTTACTCCTTATCTTTCAGAGTTTATGTTTCGCTTTAGTCTTCCGTTTCTTGAAACAACAGTAATTCACTTTTCCAGAAGGTCCCTGAATTTTAGGATTTTCCCTGGACATCATGACGTACCATTTCCAATAGCAAAGTTGGAAAACATAAACACATCTGTCTAAACCCAATAGCCAGGTAGCTAAGCGTGTATCATGTCATCATTTAAAACTACAGAGCCCAAATCAGCATTAGGCACTGTGGTTTTAAGATACTGCATGGTTATCTTACGAGCATCTGGGGTACAGCATAGAATGTGGGGATGCTTCTGAAAGAACAAAAAGGAAACTCTAAGATGAACACATACTTGTTATGTGTCCTGCCTTGAATGAAGCCCTTCGTGTAAAATACATCTGCTTCTTCATCGTGGATGCTGTCACCCCAAACTGTAGACAAATCAAAGAAGATAAATAAGGCAAAGATGAGCAATGGTAAATTTGGGGCAAGAGTTTAAATCCAGTCAATTGGACTCCAGGGATGAAGTTTTCAGTCATTCTGCTGTGGTTCTGAGAGGGACAGTTACACTGAAAAGCATCCTCAAAACAAAAGCACTCCAGCAGAGGAAGACAGCAGCTGACTGAGACCCTCTGACAGTGTTGCTGCATGGACACACTCCGAGATGAGCCGCTGGTCACACACTAGCCATTGCACACGAATGAAAAAAACTGAACGAGTGATCCCGGGATCTGTCTTTAATACAACCAAAATGAAAAAGCATTGAAAAAGTGAAGGGCCCTTCCATCTCCTCCAACCCCCAGAACTTAGCATGGAGACAGAGAGACCTCTGCCACCCTTGGAAGAGAAGAATAATAAAATCCAGGTCTTAGACTTGAAGCCCAGGATGAGACTCACCATGGAAAACCTAGGGCCGGGCAAGGCACCACGACGGCTGCCAGGGGCCCATGGCACATCGACTCAGCTTTGGAACCGTGCTCTCCAGGCTGAGAAGAGACTGCTTCCTCTATCCAGCTCTGGACTTTGTCAGCAAAAGAAGTAAAATTCCATCCCCCAGAGAGCAGGGCATAAAACTAAGAGGAGATTTTGTCTGGGAGCTCAGGTCCTGGCCCGTCACAGTGTGGTCAGCATCAAGCGCAAGCCGGATGCTCCATAAGCAAGCCAGAGATCCCAGCAGGAGACCCGAGCCCCATTCTGGAACCAAGCAGTGCCTTTACAAGCAAACAGCGGAACAAACTCGGATTTCAGTCTGTATCTGTCAAGCTTGAGTGGCCCTGCAGTGCCCTCCCCGAGATTATCAGTTTCCCATGGCTGTGACTTTCTGTCTTGATCCACACAGCATGAGACTTGGGGCCTAGACACTGACCGCACCCATCCCTTTTCCCCACTCAGCACAGCTCCTCGCGTTCTGAGTCCCATCATCACAGCGCTAGGCAGAGGGTGTAGGCTCACACTAATCCACATGTGCTGCAGCTGCAGCCTGACGGCATTCCTAAGAAGGTACAAGGCCCAGCAGGTCTGAGATTCGGATGTGGGGCAGCTTGGTGTCAGCGAAAGTGGCCAAGGGCGAGCCTTTGCAAATCTACCCCAGTCTCAGGCAATGCATGAGCATGATCATTCTCTTGGGTAAAATGGAGCTGTAAATGCAGCATCTTCGCCTCGAGTGCGGTGCAGGAGCTATGAGCACCGCCCATGGGCAGGCCCTAAGCACCCCACCCCCAGGTTTGCTTACAAATGAGCCCTGCAAAACAGTCCTGCTGCCAGAAGCCACGTGCGACCCTGGTCCTAGTCTTGGCGGCGTCTGTTCCAGCTAGCATCGGCTCTGACTGGCTGCAGTGATCTTGGGTCCCAAGTCCACCTCGGCAGTAGGAAGTCCAGGGCAATGTGTCCTTTGTCCTTTTCAGGGTCCACGATCATCTTGGTGAGCTGCGAGCAGTGATAGAGCTTGACAGTATTTGCGGTGAGCCTGGACCTGCACGGTGATTCTGTCCAGATTCAGGGAGACTCCTGCCGTACCTGATCACGGGCCAGTGACTGTGGAAAAGTCATCTGGGACTAACCTGGCCCGGGGAAATTCTCCTTGGTGGACTCTCCTGGGGTCTTGCAGCTCACAATAACGCAGTTATTGCATTTGGAATAACCTGGAGCTTCATTGCCCTCTAGTGCCGAAACGGTGGCAACGCACCAATGACAGATTGGCTCCACTCGACCACAGAACCGCAAAATGCTGAAATCTGCGATGCTGGGCTGAGAGAAATTAGGAGCCGCCTCCTTGAACTGCCTGGAAACAGTCTCCCACCGACAGAGCTGGGTTAGGGACGCTGGAGTAGGTATTTATCCTTCAAAACCCAGATGACATAGCCCATCGAGAGGCAGACAAAAATTTCAGGGAACCGTGAACTCACTCGATGGTCAAAACAGATGCAGTGGTAATCTGTGTTGGGGGGACTCTCAATTATAGACTTTAGCCTTCCACCTTTGGCAGTGGACAGGCGACTGCTCCCGAATATCAACAGAGAAACAACAAAGGTAAGTGACAGCACAGATCAGAGGACTAAATGGAGCTCTGCAGACCATTCTTGTCTGAGCTGCGTGGTAGATACACTTCTCCACAGTGCACGGATCATTCTTCATGATAAATCATACAAAAGGCAAGGGAAAAGTCTTAGAAAACCTCTACAATTTGAAATTATGCAAAGTATCTTCTCCAGTTACAGTGGGAAAATTAGAAACAGAAGGAAAAGTCTTTGAGAATTATACAAGTACATGATACATCAAAAAAAAAAAAAAAAAACCCAGCCCATTATTACATTTCATAGAACTAGATAAAAAGCCTGAGTTACTCAAAGATAATAAACAACCAACAAGTGCTCCGTGAACTAGAGACACAAAAATAATGCAAAAAGATATGCACCAACTCCCTGCCATGGATGGATTCATGATGCCATGCAGAAACACACTAATAAAAAGGGAACAATGGATTCAAGCCCTGCTTCTTGAAAGTTAATAAAAAGTGACAATAAGTGTGAGTACGAAAAGAAACAGGAGACTGAAATACACAAAATCAAACAAGAAATAGATATATTACAATTGTATCAGAGAAATAAAAAGTATCATTAGAAATTGTTGTGATCAACTACTTACAAACAAATTTGAAATTTATAATGATGGACAAATCCTTAAACATGTATACACTAACAAGATCTAATAATGAAGAAACAGAAAACCTGAGCAGACTTTTCAAAAGTGGTAGACTGAATCAATAATGAAGAAGCCTCTTATCAGAGAAATATCCACAATCAGAAGGCTTCTGTGCTTTGCTCTGCCAAATAGTTGAAGATCAGCCCACACCAGGTTTGTTATCTTATTCAAAAATGTAACAGGAGGAATTTTTCAATAAACATTCTATGTGACCAACATTACCCTGATACTGAAACTAGATAGGTATACAACATAGAAAAAGAGGAAGGGAAGGGGAAAAGACAGACAAACTGACAGACAAATAGATAGGAAAGAAGGAAGGAAAGAGAGAGAGAGCAAAGAAAAGAAAGAAAGAAAGAAAGAAAGAAAGAAAGAAAGAAAGAAAGAGAAGAAGAAAGAAAGAAAGAAAGAAAGAAAGAAAGAAAGAAAGAAGAAAATAAAATGGAAAAAAGAAAAAAAAAGTACAAGGCAGACACTCTTGATAACCATGAATTCAAAAATTAAAAAAATAAAGCTAGTAAACCAGATCGAGAGCACACTAAAATTTATACAGAATGATGTATTGAATTTCGTCCCAGGAATATAAGAATAATTCAGCTATGTTATACACCATATTGATGGAAGGAAAGGAAGAAAAAATAAACAGAAAAGATATTTGATCAGTTTAAAAAGCCTGTCATGATTAAACATTCTGCAATAATTAGGTGTAGAAAATGTGCCTTAATACAAAGAAATATTTAGTTATGAAACAACTAAAAATATATCAAATTGGCATAAATTTAAATATGCCTGTAACATCAGGACACAAAAATGTGCCAAAAATATACCACTTTTACTCAGTATCATACTACAAGTTTTAACCAAAGCATACAGGTAAGAGAAGAAAGCAAGACTTCCAAATTGGAAAAAGAAGAGAGTCGAATTTTCACAAATGTTAAAAACTGTTTGTAGATATCGATGCCCTTCTATGTAAAAAGACCTAAATAATATATAAAATACAGTTACAAGTAAAATTTTAGAAAACTTGCAGGGTAAAAAATCAACATACAAAATAATGCTGCTACATATTATTAAGTATTATATGAAAGCAAAATCAATAAATTAATTACATTTACAATAGCTACAAAAGTTAAAGTACTTGGGAAAACATTTACCTGAAGAGGCAAAGCATCACTATTTTTAAATTACATGACTTTGATGAAATAAACTGTAAAGGAAACAAAAAATAAAAAACCATCCCATGTTTATGGATTGGAAGTATCTATTCTACCTGGGAATTTATAGATCAGTCTAATTCCTATCAAACTGTCATGAACATATTTACAGAACTAGTCAAAGCAATTTTTTTTGTCTTTTTCGTTTTTATCAGTACCAGGGATCGAACTCACGACTGCCTGCTTGCAAGGCAGGCACTTTATGCTGCTGCTGAGCTAAATCCCCAGCCCCCAAAGCAATTTTAAAATTTATGCAAAACCAGAAAAAATTTTTAGCCAAAGTCATCTTAGGCTAAATTACCAGAGAAAGAACTACTTTGTTTCAAAATATACAGAAAACCTGTAATAATAAAATTGTATTGATGAAATCAGACTCAAAGAATAAAGGCACATCAGGATAGAGAATGTAAAAGTAAACATTTTTTAACTAAATTTTAATAAAGTTACTAAGAGTTTACACTAGACGTTAGTGAAAGAATAGTCTTTTCAACAAATAATGCAGGAAATTTGGTTATCTATGTTCACAACAATGAAACTAGAACTCTATTTCTCATTATTTATAAATGTCAATATTTACTGAGAATTAGAATGTAGGACAAGAAACTACGGAACTACTAAAAATAAATAACAGACCTCATGACACTGGGGCATTTAAGGACTTTTTGAAAAAAGAACCTACAAGCATAGAAAACAAAAGCCAGGATAGACAAACAAGATACCATCAAACTCAAAAGCTACTGCTTATCCAAGACAGTAGTCAAGATAGTGATGCAATTTCAAATGCGATTTAAGAAAATATTTGTGAGCTATACATCTGACAAGTATATATGGAAGCTGAGAACTCAATTGTAGAGATATGAGTAATCTGATTTTCAAAATAGACACTACAGGGCTGGGTATACAGCTCAGAGGCACCGCGCCTGCCTGGCAAGCACAAGGTCATGAGTTCAATTGCCAATACAAGAAAAAATGCTGCTAGAACTGAGTAGATACTTTGCAAAAAATATAAATAGCTAACAGTTATGTGAAAAATAATGCAACATTAAATATCAGAAAAACCAAATGAAATGTACAAAACATATTACCTCATCTCAGTAAAAATGGCTGTTATGGAAAAGACAAAAGATAACAGGTGCACGACAGTGTATAGAAAAGAAAGAATCCTTGCACACCGTTGATAAAAATGTAAAATATTGTAGATATTATGAAGAGGAGTATAGTTTTCCTAAGTTCAAAATAACCTATCATATAAGATTCACTGATTTCCCACCTGAGCAGATACGCAAAAGGATTAAAATCAGCATTTAGAAAAAAATTGAAATCCAAGAGACAGCCCATGTCTTTTCAGTTGCATGTTCATTTCAGTTAGTTACAATAACAAAGAAAGAGAACAAACTATGTGTCCATCAACTGGTGAACCCATTCAAATGCGGTAATGTAAGCAATGTATTTGGTCACACAAAATAATGACATTTTTTTCCAGGTGTGACAGTGCACACCAAAAATTCCACCATCTGAGATGCTAACACAGGAAGATCACTGCAAGGTATAAGCCAACTTGGACTACATAGTGAATTCAAGACCCAACCGAACTACACGCAAAGCCCTGTCGAGAGAGAGAGAGAGAGAGAGAGAGAGAGAGAGAGAGAGAGAGAGAGAGAATATATATATATATATATATCCATCCATACATGAATGAATGAAATCTGTCAATCGTAACAACATGATTGGATCAGATATCACTGAATTCAGTGAAGTAATCCGCGCACTGGAAGACAAATACTGCAGGATGTCACTCACACCTGGAATCTAAAAACTTTGATTTACAGAAAATGATGAGTTGCAAAAGCAAAATACAATCTCAGAAGCTCCAACCCACTCAGAACAAGTTCAGGAGATGAGACAGAGGAAAATGTAAGACATGCACCTGGCTTTTCTGAATTGATAGCAACCAAAGTGAAGAAACAAATCCAGGAGGCTATAGAGGAAATCTGATAAGAAATAATTTCTAAGGTTAAAAAAAAAAAAAAGAAATGACAATAATCAGAAAGGAAATAGTAATTCTAGAGTAGAGATAGTTTTTTATAAAAAACAAGTAGAGGATGATAAGAAAATGAGGAAAACCATGAAAGATCAATATAGAAAAGGATAGAGTGCTGCACATGATTCAAACAGATTCCCAGAAAATTAAAAAGCTGCTCCCAAATATCAACAGAGCATATAATCATCAAAATTCCAGAAATTCAGCACAAGAACAGAATATCAAAAAGCTGTCACAGAAAGAAAAAAAAAAAAAAAAAAAAAAAAAACAGATCACCTATAACGGAAAACTCACCAAAATCATAGCAGACTTGTCAACATAAACCCTCAAATCGAGAGGAGCTTGGAATAAAGTATTTCAAATCCTGAAACAAGTTCCAATCCAGATTGAGGTACCCTGCAGGGATGTCTTTCAAAATTAATCAAGAAATAAAATACTTCCATGGCAAAGAAAATCTGAAGAAATTCAACCCTACAAACAGTATGGAATGACATTCCAATGAGAGACAAAAATAACCACAGTTCCAAGAACAACAACAGAAGTAAACCACCATGCCTGGCAAGCAACTAAACAGGGGGATAAAGCAGGGAACGGAGTACAGAAAGATAAAACAACAAAGATAAGCCAAAACATATCAGTTATAACCATGAATGTAAATGAACTCAGTTCGCCAGTCAAAAGGAACAGCAGGATGAATCAAGAAACAAATACAATAATATTCTCTATACAGAAAACACATTCCACTCAAAAAGAAATCCATAGACTAACAGGCAAAGGAGGGAATGCAATAGTGCATGCAACAGGGACCCAGAAAAAAGCAGAGGCAGCTACGCTCTATAAAGACAATGTGAACTTCAAACCAAGAATGATAAAAAGAGTTAAAGAAGGTCACTTTATACTTGTCAGGGGAAAATTTCAGGAGGAAGTGATAATAATCATAAATATGTACACACCAAATATGGGAGCAACCAACTATATAAGGCAAATATTAACAGACATGGAAAATCAAATAAGCAATGACACAATTGTAACGAAAGACCTTAATGTCCCATTGTCACAAAGAAATAGATCAACTAGACGAAAAATCAGCAAAGAAATACCAGAACTCAATCTAACTTGTGAACAAATGGACTTAAGACATGTTTATACAGTGTTCCGGCAAACAGTATCAGAATACACATTCATCTCATTTTCACATGCAGCGTTCTCAAAATAGACTATCTATCTACTACCCCACAGGACATACTTAAGTAAATGCAAAGGAATTTGAATTATCCCATGCATATTATCTGACCATAGTGCAATGAAATGGGAAAATAATGCACTCCATAAGTGTATGGAAATTATATAATATCCCCCAGAAAAATCAATGGGTCACAGGTGAAATTAAAGAAAAAATTAAATAGCACCTACAATTAAACAAAAATACAAATACGCCATACAGGAACTTATGGAATGCAATGAAAATAGTCCCAAAAGAGAAATTTACACTGGTGAATTCTCACATCAGGAAAACAGAACAAACACAAGTAAATATCCTAGTGTTGTACCTCAAGCTTCTAGAAAAAGAAGAGCAAATCAGCCAAAGGAGGAAATTATAAAGATCAGAGCAGAAATTTGCACAATTGAGACTAAGAAATCAATAAAATTAATGAATCAAGGAGTTGATTCTTTGAAAGAATAAATAAAATTAATAACCCTTGGCTAATCTTATAAAAAAAAAGAAAGATTCAAATTTATGCAGTGAGGAGTGTAAGGCGTGAAATCACTACACATCCTGTGGCAATTCAGAAGATTATCAATACCTACTTCAAAAATCTTTATTCTCTTAGGATAGAAAACCCAGAAAAAATTAATTCCCGTCACTTAGGAATTACCTGAGTCAAGGGGAGATAAAAATTCTGAATAACTCAATATCAGTTAATGAAATTGAAAATATCATTAAAAACTCACCAACAAAGGAAAGTCCAGGTCCTTATGGATTCACTGCTGAATTCTGCAAGAAATTTAGAGAAGACTTAATGTCAGTATTCCTCAAACTCTTTAATGAAATTGAAAGGGAAAAAATATTCCCTAACTCATTCCTGGAAGCAAGTATTATCCTTTTGATATGAAAACCAGAGAAAGATCCAACGAAAAAGAGAGCTACACATGAATCTGCGTAGTGAGCATAGACGCAAAAATTCTCAGTAAGATATAGCAAGCAGAATTCAGCAAATCATCAAGAAGATAATATGCCATGACCAAGTGGGATTCATTCCAGAAATGCAGGGGTGGTTCAACATATGCAAATCAATAAATATAATACACTGTATCTATAGGACTAAAGACAAAGATCACATGATCACTTCAATAAATGAAGAAAAAACTTTTGACAAAATCTAACATTCATTCATTGTAAAAACCATACAGAAAAACAGAATAGATGGTCTCTTCCTCAATCTGATAAAAGCCATTATGATGAACCCACAGGCAACGTTATTCTAAATGGACAAAAACTGAAAGCTTTCACTCCAAAATCAAGATCAAGACAAGGATGTCCATTATCACCACTCCTATTCAATACAGTTTTGGAAACATTAGAGCAATCAGACAAGACAGAGAAATAAAAGGAATAAGGATAAGGAAGGAGAAGTAAAATCACCATCATTCACAGATAATAAGATACTCTACATTGAAGAATTTGAAAACTCCACCAAAAGACTTCTATATTTAATGATCAAATTAAATAGCATAGATGAATACAAAGTCAGCTCTTAAAAATCAGTAGCATTTCTGGTCACAAACAACAAGCTCACTGAGAGAGAAATTAGGGAAACAATAACCTTCACAATAGCACTCAAAAAATACTTAGAATCAATCTAACAAAGAATATAAAAGATCTATACACTGAAAATCACAGTTGTCTGAAAAAGCAGATTGACGAGGACTTGGAAAGATATCCCTTGCTCATGAGTGGGAAGAACCAACATAGTGAAAGTGACCAAACTCCCATAGTTGTTACACAGGTTTAATGGAATCCCAATCAAAATATTATTAACAGAACTAGGGAAATGATTCTTACAATTCATTTGGGAACAGAGGAGACCTGGAATATCAAGAACAATTCAAGGCAACAAAGGCAAGACAGAAGACATCACAATACCTGACTGAAAATTATACTACAGTGCTACTGCGATAAAGTTAGCATGGTACTGGGGAAAATAAAAAAAAAACAGCCCTTTAAATTCATGAAACAAGATGCAGACACAATTTCAAACACACTCAGACACTTTATCTTTGATAAACCAGCCAAACAACTGGAAGAAAGATAACACTTTAATAAATGGTGCTGGAAAACCTGGTTCTCTGCATGCTGAAAACTAAAATCATACCCTTCTCTATCACCATGCACTAAAATAAAGTCAGAATGGATCGAAGATCTAAACATTAGAACAAAAACCCTACATCTACTGGAAGAGGAAGTAGAAATCTTGAGGACATGTGTGTAGGCAAAGAGTTCATGAACAACAACAAAAAAACTGCATGGGAAACGCTTCAAAGAATCAATAGCTCAGGCCTCGTCTCATTAAAACCTTTTTACAAATCAAAAGCAATCACCAACGGAGTGAAAAGATAACCCACAGAGTGGGAAAAAATTTTAGCCTACTGTCCTTTGGACAAAGGACTTATATATAAAACATACAAAGAAGAGCAAAGAAATGACCCCCAAATTCAAAGACACGGTCCAAAAATGGCATCTGAGCTGAATATGCACTTCTAAGATGAAGAAATACAAATGACAAATAAATGCGTGAGAAAACATTCAACTTAATTTGAACAGATGCAAATTTGAGAGATGCAAATTAAAACAACACTGAGATTCCATCTCACTTCAGAAAGAATGACTAACATCAAGGAATCTGATGGGGATTGTGATGGTTAGAGAAACCATGGGCTCCAACAATCAAAAAGGAAGCACTTTATTTGCTGAGCTCAGCAGTGACACCGTCCCAAAGGGCAGCCTGGGGAAGTGTGCACTGAGCCAGGGGCTGCAGGGAGCTGTAAAACAACAAGCCACAAGGGGACGGAGGGGTCAGTGTCTGAGGATCAGGTTGGTTCCATAAAAGGTGACTTGCTGAATTTTTCTAGGAATACACAGGTCTCTCAGACATCAGGGGAGTGAGACAAGCAGTTACAGGAAGCAAAGAAATAGGGAGGGGGTTACATGGCAGGTGTGTTACAGAAGGGAAACCAGTTATAAGGCCACACAGTCACAGCACCTTTTGAGGTGATAGTTATAAAGTTGTAACTTAATTGACAATTACAAAAGTTTTACAGGAAGAGAACAGGTTATAGTAAGTATAGCACATTTGGGGGTTTTGAGCTTATAATAGGGCTGTGGGGGAAAAGGAAGCCTTCTCCTCTGTTGGTGAGAGTGTAGACCGGTCCAATCACTGTGGAAATCAATGTGAAAATTGTTCAAAAAGCAGGGATTAGAGTCCCATTCACCCATCTACTTTCCTTCTGGGTGTTTTCCCAGAAGAATTAAAAACCTCACACCACAGTGATATATGCACACCCATGTTTATAGCAGCACAGGTTGTAATAGATAGATCTTGGAAATAACCCAAAATAGATATTGAGCAATGGGAAGAAGTTTATAAAAAGGCAAAAGAAAGTAGGATGGCAGAAACAGTAAAGAAAGAAATGAAAAAGAGAAAAAATGCATTTAGTTATTAGTAACCTTTAGTTCATAGGAAAAAAGATTTGCACTCATATTGATTGGAGAATGTTTTATGTCCATATCTTGTACTCTGAGCAATACTTTTAAAAGTATTACCTATTTTTCTTCTCCTGTCTCCTATCATCTTGTTATGAAATTTTGTTTTACCTTTTTGCCATAAAATAAAAAAAGAAAACATACCATGGAAATGTAAATTTTTAACCATAGAAGAAATTGGGTAAGCCTATACAAAGATTACATATATTGTCTTTGAAAATTTTCTGTAAATCTAAAATTGTTTGAAAGTTAAAACATGTTAAAAATAATGTGTGTTGCTATATAAAGTTCCTTAAGCAAAACAAAACTCAAGTCTCTATCATGAGTCCAATCCAATAATTCTCATATTTATGATTTCTATTTCCTATTGTAATAAGCCAGGCATCTCTCTGTGTCAAGCACTAATAAGCAGACTTGTATTTAGCCTCCTTTCTGTATAGAAGTGAAATGAAGAAAAATTACAAATAGAGTTAAATACAAATTCCATCAGTGGGGACCACAACATACTTTAATTGGAAATGACAAACCTTGAAAATTTTCGATAAAATGTCATGTAACTAGAATCCAGATAAAGTATAAGGCTGACTTTTAGGGCCAACAAGTTTACAAATGAATGAATCAATGAATGGTGTAAAGTTTGATACACTGTGTCAGTTTGAGAAGTCTAGAAGCTTCACTAAGTAACTCAGCATTCTACATCTTAGGGTGTAGAGGACCTGCCCTTACCAGCTCAAGGATGTTGTTCACTGTATCCACTTCAGAAGTTTGGATGTTTAACTAAGTGATTCAGCAGGGAGCCAGGTCCTCACTTTGGGACACCCTGAGCCACTGCACAAGGGGGCCGTGGAGGTAGTGTAAGGGCTACATACTCCACCCTGCAGGGTAGCCCGCATACAGCATGAGGAGAGACACAGCCTTGTTCTCTCCCTTTTGCTTTGTGGCTTTTGCGGTTCTCTGCCACGCTGACCTGGTGCTCCTGTGCAGCACGCTGCCTTAAAGTCAGCTGACGACAGACTGAAACCTTCACAAACTGTGAACTAAAGAAACCAGTCCTGCCTTAATTTTAGGTGACAGGTATTTTAGCCCAGCGATGAGAGAAAAGTGCCTAAGACAATGAGTGACCATCCAGCCTGTTCTTTTCTGTATTGTGAAGGAAAGTGATGCTGCAAAATTAACAGGAAAGATTGATCAGAAGAGCAATCAAAAGCTTCTGACCTCAAAATTGAAATATTTTATGAGTAGAGAAAAGTGAATGGTGTAAGTTCAAGAGCTCACTGATGACAAGTATTGAAGTATAAATGATATGATCAATAAAACAGAGTACTAATGGGTGTGTACAAGGAAGAGTCCATGCTGGCTGTGACGTGCTCCACATTGGCACACAGGTCTGCTTCCTTGGAGCGTGGTGAAGACTTCACAGACACAAATGACCTCGACACCGGTGGACCTGCCGTGCAATCCAAGTGAACACGCAAGAGCGAGACAGGAGAGTTCACACACAGAGAAGGAGCAGCAATGCCACCTAGAGGCAGAGAGTGTGGGGTTTGCTTCCAAGATAAGGAGAAGCAGCGAGTACCAGCAGGTGGAGGAGGTCATGAGCAGAGGCACAACATCCCTGGCAAGGCCGTGGGTTCAGCCAGGAGTGAAGGAATCAGCTTATGCTGCTTTAAGTCGCTGAATCTGTAGCAGTTTATTTTAGCAACTAGCTTTAAGAACTAATCCAGAACACAAGACTGTCGGCAGGCCCTTCCTGAAGCAGACAGAACACTGTTACAAAAGCAGTGAATTTCCCCAATGGGAACCAATAGCCCAATTTTCAGGAAAACAAGGACAACAAACCCCTAGGAGAATCAACTTTGATCCCTAATACTAGAAATGATGGATTTCTATTTAGTAAGAAAAGCCATGACATTAACACTTCATAATACGCTGTCTTAGAAGCCAAAGTCTGCCAGCTGTGGTGGCAAACGCAAGTCGTCCTGGCACTTTGGGAGACTGAGACAGGAGGACAACACATTAGAGCCAATTTTCATAATTCAGGATGTTTCAATCTCAGAAATGAAAAATAGAAAAAGACTGCAGATGTGGTTTTCTGTTTGAATCTGCAATAATGTAAGAAAAAATTATGTGAGCCCTATTAAATGCAATCAAAAATTGAAATAAAGGAACTGGATGTGTGGCACCAGACATAATCCCAGCACTCGGGAGGTTGAGGCAGGAGGACTGTTATGAGTTCAAGGTTAGCCTGGGCTACATCAGGTGTTCAAGGCCTGCTCAAACTATATAGTGAGATAATACCTCAAACAGAGAAACAAATAAATAAAAATAAATGAAAATGTTGCTTAAACACTTACTTTGCATAAAATTTTAATTAACTTAAATGAGGGCCAGGCATGATGGTGCACACCTGTAACCTAGCACTTAGGAAGCTGAGGCAAGAGGATCACAAGTTTGAGGTCATCTTAGCCTACCCAGTGAGTTCTTAGTCAGCCTGGCTGGACTAGATATTGAGACCTTAACTCAAAAACAAACAAGTAATCTTAGACGAGGAAATCATACTTGGTGCTGCAGATACTCATTGCTGTGGTATTAACCAGCAAGTTCATCACTGTGGAAAATCTAAGTAAAGGTTGTAACAAACTGGGTAACACATTCTAAGATTTTAGGAAACACTGATAAAAGCTTTAATTTAAAACAGCAATAAAGAGAGGAGAAGATGAGCAAGAAAGAGAAAGAAGAACATTTGATTGAGAAAATAGATCACTCTCCGGGTAAGCTCTGTGCATTGAGTCCTGGGTTGCTGTGGGGTGGATTCAGACCGACCCCTCCCTCACCCTGGGGTCCCAGCCCATTCATTACTTATGGCCAATTTATTCCTGATTAGAGTCGCATAATGTAACTGTAGAAGTTGAATTTCCCGGGCCAATCCAATTGCTCCATTGTGCCATCAAGTTAATGACCTGTGAGACTTTCTTACCCAGAGAAATCTACACGCAGAGCTCTGTTTAAGGTGAGCCACACCCCACATCCCACGACGCTGGGTAGTTCTTGGTGTCATTTGTGTGAAGCTCACAGAAGAGGCAGCCAGGAGGCCCAGAGCTCTCTGGGGAGGAGGGCACTGCCTCTCTTACCCTGCGGGCATCCTTTCTCCCAGCAAGGCCGGCTGGTTTACAGCTTGCACTGTCTGCTCCCTTTGAGCAGGGGTGGGGTGTGCTTACCCGCAGTGGGTCCAATGCCCTGAGACAGTGTGACAGCACCCTGACAGAGAGTGACTGGAAGACTGGCTTGCAGCTGGAAGTATTCTCTGACTCGCTCTCAGCTGAGCCTGATCTGTGCCAAGACTTTCCCTGTGTCAATACCCATGTAGCCAGGAAGAGCTAGGGAGAAACTGCGGCCTTCAGACCAGGAGCCAACAAGGAGCTGAATTCTTCCAGAAATCAGATAAATAAGTCAGGAGATAGATTCACCATCTCCTGAGTTGTCAGATGAGAACCCAGTGCTGCTATACTTCCTATGACCACATGTTTTTTTTTTTTTTTTAAAGATAATAAAACCCAACAAAACAGAACAAAGCCAATCAAACAAAGCAATGAAATTGGTACAGGCCTTTGAAGCAGGATACTAGGAAAACAACATTAGCTATCATAGTATATCTTGTATTTCACAATAGTTGTATAGCAAAATCAAACCAAAAATAAAGCAGAACAAAACCAATCAAAACAGAATATTAAATAGAGCAAAGTAGTTAATCAGAACAAAACAAAACAGTAAGAACAATACAAGACCTCAAAAATAGGATAAAAGGAAATCCCTGATACTTGCTATATTGCATAAGTTCATTCTCCCTAGAGATGCTCAGTCCACAGGCTTTGGGCATGCAATATCAAACAATACAAGCCTTCAGTTGCTTTTTGTACTTCAGTTGTTATCAACTCAGCCTGTCCCACCAACCAGCTGGTTGTTTGTGGGGAAGTAGTTCTTGGTTCTCAGCCCCTGCTTACCAGCAGGCTACCTGATTTCTCTCTTCCTGGGCCCTTCTGGCTTTGGCAGATCACCAGACAGGCTGGCTGGTCGGCTTCTTGGTGGGCTCCTCCCAGTCCAAGCATGGCCGATTCTCAGGAGAAACCGACTTCTCTCCCGTGTATTATTTTGAGCATAGAAACCCGAATAAGACGTAGGCCAGGAATCTGGTCTGCAGAGGCAACTGCGGTCTTTCCAATCGTGGGACAGCTCTTCTCTCAGACCCACATGAGAAATTCAGACAGGAAGAGAGGAAAGAGCAACAGGATGGAAACGTCACACAGAAATCAATAAAAAGCCGAGTCTGCCACGCCATGCCTGTAAGTTTCTGAGGGAAAATATTTAAAAAGCAATTGATGTGATTAACACATTAATAAAAATAAGGAATCGGTGAAAGTTGAAAATATTAGGATCAAATAGGTGAGCTCCATAAACCTTCAGAACAGAGGGTTATTGAAAGAATAAGCACTAATCTGAGTTGAGGTCCATAATTTGATTAAATAAAACACTTGATCATTCTTCAATCATTAATATTTATTAAATTAGGGGTGTTACAGACAAAAACACATTGAGAACATGTACTGGGGAAATTAAATCTCACTATGGTACAAATGGCAGTGTAAACTTTCCAATAATGCGCTGAAGTAGATGCTAATGAAATGCAGAGTGTGAAGCACACGTGAAAATTTATCATTCCCAAACTGCTCAAAATACAATTATACTGTTCGATCAATTTTACATGCTTGCATCTGGTAGCCCGAGCAACTATTTTCAAAGATAACAATATTCACTGTACCAACCATTGTTAAATTCCTATCATCTTGATTTGAAACCCTGTATTACTATTGTGGGTTTTTTTTTTCTGCTGTTGTTGTTGTTATTTTGATTTGTTGTTGTTATTCTTGCTTGCTTGCTTCTTGATTTTTCTGTGTTTTTTCTTGCAAAAAGAAAATTTATCATTCCTATTAAGGAGACAAAGTTAAAACTTAGAATTTTGTGTTAATGAGAAAAATAATATATGTAAAATATAAGATTTTGTGCTACAAAGTTTAAATTCATGAAACAAAAAAGTACCAAAATTTAATATACTATTGTTAATAGATCCAAATAGATCAGTAATTATAAAATGGATATTTTGAAGTAGTTATGCCAATATTAGTTTCAAGAGTAAGTGTATTGTGCACTTTAAAGGGTTAATATAAGACATAAACAATAAAAATTTCATCCTATTTAGATATTTCCAAAATTTAAAATAAGAACATTGCACATTGTTTAATGAATGGATGCTAAAACTATCTACAAAACCTATAAAAATGTACAGAAAAAGGACACTTCAAAATAACTATGCATTTCTGATATGAAAATCACAAACATAAAGTAAATATCAGCCAAGTATCTCAAGCAGTGTATCAAATGAATTACACGGTAAGTTGAAGAAGATTACTTTTGGAATTACAAATTCATCATGATTTCAGGAAATCTCATTATCAGAAAACATATAAGAAGAAAATAGCTTTATAAAGCTAAAAATACTTGGTAATATTCTCACCCACTCTTGAGTTGAATATATGTAATTTTTCCATGAATAGTATTTACACTGTCTACCTCATATCAAAGGTCAGTGTAATGACTAATTACTAAACACAAGAGCCATTTCCACTAAAGGCAGAGAATTTATACTTATAACGTAAGTTATTTAGTGTGTTGATAAGTTTTAATGTCATCTAAACATAAAATTTAGTAGTTTTGCTTATTCTGCAAGAGAGGAAATATGTTAGAATATTAACTTTTCTGTCTCATATTAATGAGAATTTGACATTCCTGGTGATGTAGCTGAGAGGTACAGCACTCATCAACCATTCCTAGGGTCCTGGATTCAATGCCCAGCATCACAAAAGAAGAAAAGTATTCATATATGATCAATGGAATATTTCATATCACTGGCAATTAAGATTGCTTATAGATTTTGGAGAAGAGTAGTATACAAATTATAAAGGAGAAGTCCTGTTAAGTGTTTAAGAAAAGTTTGATCAAGATATCACTCTGTTCATCCTAAATAAAGCAGGATATGACGTCCTGCTTTATCTTCACAAGTGAAGTCCATACTCAGGCCTTAACCGCTCTCTCACCCATCTGCTTCCATTTTATCAGTCACTAAACATGTATTTTGGATTCAAATTCTTAGAATATTAATATAGAGATTGCTAAACTAATTCAATGTACCTGTTAATGCCATAATGGCCATAAATGTTGGATTTTTAACAAAAGTTCTAAAGGCATATATTTAGATTAAAGAGAAAATAACAATATCAGAACATAAAATAGGGCAATGTAGGCTTTGCCTGAAACAGATTTCACTTTAATTATAAACTATGCGTGACTTTCTTGGTATCTTAAAATTTAGGACATAACACAAATATCAAAATAGTTTCTTTTCCTAAATATTCAAATCTATAGAAAATCTCCTGGTTCTAGGTCTAGACATGAATCTTTAGACTTGATGCCAAGAAATCAATCCATAAAGAGAAAATGCAAAAAATAGATCTGGGTCAACAATAAAATATGCTCTTACAGAACATCAACTGAAGTATGAAATGGTTACCTATAGACTGGAAGAATATATTTAGAAGCTAAACTATTTGGCAAAAGATTTATATGGAGAGTCAGGATATAAAAACCCTTGATACTTCATAGTAAAAAACAATCTGATTAGAAATGGGAAACGGTTATGAACAACATTATTCCACCTGAGAAAGATACACAGATAGTAAATGAGGGTATGACAAGATGTACAATGCTAATAGCTACTAGGGAAATAAAAATAAAAGATAAAAATCTATGACTTCTACCAATATGATTTATGAAAAGGTGGTGAGGATTCTGAGAAGCTAGATTACTAAGATATTACTGATATCAATAAAAAATGATAAGACCACTCTGGAAACAGTTTGAAAATTTCTTATAAAAAACAACCAAGTTACTGCCATAGAGATCAGCAAAGTGAAATGCTTGCACTCTGTTCTAAGATAAGAAGTTATTCTTATAAAAAGTCTACATATACATGATCACAACAACACAACACATTTCATGTATGTAATCTCTAATGTACATAACATATAAATATGTTTTAGTAGATAAATATATATAAAACTGAAAACAAGGTGAATGTTCTTAGACCTTCACCAGGTGAGTGTTAAACAACATAAACCATGGAACAACACTCAGCCATGAAAATGAATATACTGTTGGTTTTGACAGAAAATTTGATAGGAATACCTGTTCCAAGCCTAACCCAGGTGACTAAATGACTTGGTATAAATCTGTCTCAAAATTTAAAAATAAATAAAATAAAAGGGTTTGAGTTGTAGCCCAGTATAAAGGTCCCAGACTCACCCTTCACCAGTAAGTATATAGATAAACAGATAGACAGTTATAGATAGAGAGATAAATAGAAAAATAGATACAGATAAATAGGTAGGTAGGTAGAGATAGAGATAGATAGATAGATAGATAGATAGATAAATAGATAGATAATAGACAGACAGAGATAGAGGTCTATTTCCAGGGTTCAGGTACTGTGTGACTCCATGAAGATGGAATCCCACACAGAAATGCAAGGCTGAAGGCTGAAGGCCTTGCCAAGGCTGAAGACCTGGGGACTGAGAGGCGAACATGGCCTGGAGACCATGGAATTTTCCAAGTGCCCATGGTCTCCTCGGGGCCTTGGTGGCAGCAGTGCCAGTCCTCACCATGACGCTGGACTGCAGGCTCCAAGGTGTTCTCGCCTGGAGGAAGTAGGAAAGGGTCACGTGGGCTCTTCCCCTGTGATCTCTACAATGCACCTGCAACAACTGGGCCACGATTAATGTTGGAAGGCTAGTGGGCCAGAATACTGACTTATGAGTGAACTTATGAGCTTAGAGTCAGTGCTTCCAGCCGGGCGTGGTGGCTCATGCCTGTAATCCCAGCACTCTGGAGGCTGAGGCAGGAGGATCATTGTGAGTTCAAGAGCAGCCTTGGCTGCAAAGTGAGATCAAGGCCAGCCTGAACTGCATGGTGAGAGCCTATCTCAAAAAGACAAAAAAAAAAAAATTTAAAAAAAAATAATATTTCCTTTCAAATATGGTTAAATCACCATATTTTCAAAGAGAAATTAGCACATCATTTGTATTTCTTTTGGAACTGACACCACTATTTAAGTCAGTAATTCCCATTTTAACAAACATTGCACTGTATCTCTAAATTTTAACATATCCTTCTCACCTGACAGGCTGTATTCAGGAGCAGTATTTTCAGTGCTCCCAATAGCTAGAACTGAGTGAAGTATATTTCAGAATCAAAATAAAATTATAGGGAATGATTGAACAAATTGTAGGCTGTCAACTCAATCTTATAGGCAGCAATAAATTATCACATCAATGAATTCATTAAGGGTAAAACAAAAATAATTGTCAAGAGGAGCACTGTGTTCTCTTCCTCCACAGTCCAACCACTGCTTGGTTACTGAGGCATTCACTAGTTTATTTATCATAGCTCATCTGTTTTTCTCTTCTTGTTTTGTTTTGTTTTTTGGTCCTGAGAATCGAACTCAGGATCTCACGCTTGCCAGGCAGGTGCCGTGCTACTGAGCTTTATCCTAAACCTTCATCTCTTTTTCTATGCAAGTGCTACTCATTTAAGAGTGTCCCACCGTTTCATATTCATTTGGAGGAAAAACTCAAATGGATAAATCAGAGTGTAGAGGCAAAGATCCTTCACTACATTGTCTTTTTTGAAAGCAAAAATACAAAAATCTGTTTAGCATAAAGCTGATCTAACCAGCGCATAGCAATTTAACTATTTAAGGTTCTGCCAGTGTTCCTGGATGGAGGATAAGTGAGACCTGTCTGTCAGTTGTCCACTGTTCAGAATAGGTCAAATTAGTACCATTTTATTTTGCCTAAATACAGTAATAGAATCCCAACTTCCTAAAGGGACTGTGTGTGACTGCATATAATTTTCATTAGCATTCTTCTTTGAAAAGTACCAGGAAAAATGTTCATATACTACTGAAATGTTAGCACCAGGTGTTAGAATGTTAGGGGAAATTATATTAGGTTGGTGAATGGAAAAAAATTACTGAATCTCTTCAACAAGAAAATGTACATAGGGGCATAATGGGTCAAGGTTATCTGACTCTGAAGTTTTGTCATTATGTCATTGTTTTCATGCTATTGACAGTTTTGTATGTTATAAGTAACAGTGGGGGAAATAATTCCTGCTTAAAGTCAAATCAATAAATTCAGTTCCATGAGGGAAAAGTGATTTCTCCGGATTCTCAGGAAGAAATTCAGTTTTGCATCTAATTTTAAGTTTTGTCCTAAATAGGTTTCTGGATCTAAAAACAAATTGTACAAGCTGGTTTAACATCTGATTGATGTATTATCCAAATAAAGTTTTGGAAATTTCACTTTATATTTCTGTTTGTGTAGGTAATGATATTTTATCAATTTATGGAATATTACTCTTTAATAGTATAAATGAAATTTCAGTACAGAACAGTCTTAAGTTTTGAAATTCTCAGATACTTTAGGCCTTCATTTTGATTTGATATTCAACTATTAGTTTTATGAAATGCAATTAAAAGTAAACATCCACTAGAATAACTGAAGACAAACAAATAAACAGCTTGACAACACTATACAATAAAAAGATGTTGATCAGAGCTCTCATACACTGTCTTGATTTTTGTTTTTGAGAAAGAGTCTCACTATGTAGTTCAAGCTGGTCTTAAACTCTCTATGTAGACCAGGCTGACCTCAAATTTGCAATGATTCTCCTGCCTCAGCTTCCCAGAGGCTAGGGTTACAACCACATTCTGCTCATTCTTGAATTTAAAATGGAAAAGCAATTTAAAAACAGTCATTTTCTTACAAAAATAAACACATATCTACCTATACAACTTGTGAAGTCATTTCTAGGATCTCAGCTACTGGAAATGAAATAGCAAAAAACTGACACATTCTGTGTACCCATCAATATCAAACTGAATCATCTGTGGCATGTTCATAAACTGACATCCTATTCTGCAATAAAAAGGGTAATATGCATATACATCAAGGACAAACACAATCACTACATCGGGTTCCATTTATCTAGTGTTCCAGGTGAGAGCCTGAAGGTAGAGTATTATTTCACTTGGTCTTATGTGTCTGCATAGGCAAAATCTTTCAGTTTCCTATCTCTGGACGGAGACAGTGTCTCACACTGTGAATAAATGTATTGCACTTTCTGAAATCTGACTTAGGTGATTTATCCAGAATACAATTAAATTTGCCTATATTTGATGCTTAAAAATAATAGTCTTGAAAAGTAAATTTTGGACTCTGTCACACCATTCTAGATTTTTCTGTGTATAAATAGGATCTCTAAATAATACTTAAAATGTGATTTCTAAGTAAAAGATGATAAACATAGGTAGGCACAATTTTCATTTGTACCCAAAAGCTCCTGGATTTTAAGACAACAGAGTGGACAATAGGAACACATCAGAGATTCTTCTTCAATTGGCTCTGATTTCTAGAGGTCCAAAGTCTTAATTGTGTATCCTTCATGGTCCAGGGTTCAAAGAGCGTGGTAATACAAATACATGCTTAAAACCTGCCTCTTCCTTCATCATGGTGCTCCAAAATAAATCCCCAATTTAAAAATGTTCTACACTCAAAATGGGAAATGTTTCTCATTTGACATCTTTAAACTCTGTCTGGCCCCCACAAAAACAAGGGAGAAACAAATGCTGCCACTTAAAGGTGATCACAGTACCAAGCCTTCACAAATCAGTCAGAAACCACAGAGACTACTGTCTTCTTCTGCTCTAAGTTCTCAAGCACCCATATTAAAATGAATTGTAAATATTTCTAAGTTTCTACATTGGAAAATGAAGAAGATATTGTTACTCTTTGAAAAACAATTGCATTTAAAAAATCTTCATACATTTATTTATTTTAAAAATATTTCTTTTACTTACCTACAAACAATAAGCTAGTGAAAAGGATCCTGCCAAATGGTGGTACAGAAGCTAATAGGAAAACTAATACCACTGAGTTGATCAAAAAGATGAGGTACCTGAGATTTATACCTGATGACTTTAGCCCTCTGCTTAAACTACAGAAAGCTATTCCACGGTCCTACTGTGTTACATACATGGACTTTATCAACATTCTTATTTAGAGTTGGAATCTGGCCAGAAAAAAATACAATGAATTGTGTGAAAACTATGATGAAATCGTATGAAGAATACAATGAATTAACAGTCACTAAAATACCTTAGACTCTAACATCTTAGTGACAATGAACTCAACAAGCACCTATGCCTTGTTTTCTAGATGCTGGTAGCCAAAAAAATCAGAGCTCCTCGGGAGCATGGCTGATGACAGTTCTGCAGCAGGAAAGATCTAATTTAAGCTCGTTAAATATGGTAGCTCCAGAAAGCAAGGAAATACGAAAATAAATAAAAATAAAATATCCTAATGCTGCATATTGAAAAGACACAGAAAAGAATTTGAAAAGGCTCCTCTGGCTAAACCTGTGACAATGACATAACAAGTAGCAGCAACCCCCAAAGCAAGAAAAAAAATAAACTCCCAATGTGTCAAAGCATGAAGAAATAACTCATCACAATATTTATCAAAATAATAAAGAAAATAGGAAGCCCTTATTTTGAAAAATAGCAGCTACTGATTAGAAAACTATCATTCTTCCAGCTTCCAAATTGAAACACTGCCTCAATCCAAATTAATCAAGATAGGGCGAAGCTCTTAGGAGTGGGATTATAAATTTTGGCCTCTCAATTCGGTGCCCACCATCTCAGACTGTGCCAGGGAGCTTTCTAGCCTGGTTTGAATGGCAGGGACAGCATCCTGTGTCTCTAGGTGAACAGGACAGCTTGTCTTCCATGATCCAGGCAGCACCCTTCCTCCAGGCCATGGCAGTGGCTGCTGTAAGGAGACAGAAGCAGTGAGCAGAGCATCGAGACTCCTTAGCTGGAATATCCTGCTTTTTTCTATGCTCATCTACCACAGCAAAGCTGAGCGAAGTCTCCAGCCCACAAATCTCCAAAACGAGACAGAGAGTTCAACAACTGGGCCATGAGACGCCATTTGGCACTAACAACCTCTGCTCCGTAACAAGGCCTCTCCTCATGGCTAGTCAATAAGTCCCATGAAGAACCCCTCAGATGCTGCAAACTGCTCAGGTGGTCTTTGGCTTGGAAGATAAAAGAGTTTATAAGAAAGAAAAACACATCCAGGATGTCCAGTAAAGGAAGTGCCCAATAAACTGAATGAGAGATAGAGACAAAAGGTTAAGGGAACAAAAAATAAAAGGTCAAAAAAGCAGGTTCCATGGTTTTAGCTTTTTGATGGGGAAAGGCAGCTCCTTTCTGTGAAGCAAGAAATACTGTACTGGATTTCACACTCGCCTCATCAAGAGTCCTTTTTGTGGATGAATGGAACTGTGGAGTACAGACCAATTGACAGTTCCGCATTCTCCCAACAGGACAACTTCACTGTTTCGTTTCGCTGTCATCTCTAACCTTAGTTGGCTCCTTGCACCACCCAGCCTAGCCACACCGCCACACACCATGGCTCCTGCAATGTGTCTGTTATGGTTTCAGTCTGGATGTCCTCCCAAAGCATCATGCAGTCATGGATGCAGGCTTCTAGAGTTTGTGAATGACACACCCATATCCACATACAATAGAAAGGACAGAAGGAATATTCTTTCCTTGTTCCTCCCCCTTTACTATTGCTGTTTGTGCTGCTTTCCACCATCATGAACTGTTGCTGTCCGCCATCTTCCACTCTGTTTTGGAGCCAACAATTTAAGGACTGAAACCTCCACAAACTGTAAGCTAAATAAGCCTTTCCATCCTTCATTTTGAGCATCAGCAACAAGAGATAAGTTTCCAAGGCAATGTCTGTAGTCCAACTGCAAGGTGGCCTGAAGATAGGGTCTTGTGATGAAAGCAGTGATGATTCCACAAACACACATTTCTTGGAAGGTAAAAAGAAATCATGAATGGAAAGGCAAAAACCAAGCTGAAGACATAGAAGAGCTAATTTAGAGAAGAAAACTGAAATACAAGTGAAAAGGAGGTAAAGAAAATCATGGAACTTGGATATAAAATGATATATTGAGGGGAATGAATAGCACTGTCCTAGATGCAACTCACATGATTTTCCAAATATGCAAGACCAAAGAATACCACAGTCTGCTGAAACCTAGGAGAGGGAATTTCCTGGGTAAAGGCCAAGATATTAGGAAGCATTTTGTAGGCAGTGTTTCAAAATGTTGCAGTCACAAAGCAGAGTGTGTCAATGGCACAAAACAATCATACAAAAGTGGTGCCTAGACTTCTAGATCCTCTAGCACCTCCAGGAGCCAAGTGGAGATCTGGTGTCCCTGGAGAAGCAGGTCACAGAGGAAAGTGACAAGAATGAGTTCCTCTGTCAGTTAATGAGGCAGACAGCGCCAATTTGCTGGATTTGAAAACTTTTGCCAGTTAACACCACAGAGTTTGGTCCCTTTCTTCCGTAGCATCTCTCTCCATCTCTGGAGCAACAGAGTAAGCCATCTTCACCATAAAGTGGCCCCGCAGTGTGACATCAGATCAGGCCACCCAGATCGCTGAGGTCCTTGGTGGATCTGCTCAAACAGAAGAATTCAAGCTCCATAGTATCAGGGGCCATTAGGGCCCTTTGACAGATCTGGAGGAGATGAGCCAATATTCCCTTCCCAAGGAAGAGCCATTGATTGGTCACAAAATAAGTTAGACCCATCTCCAGTGTTCTGAAAAGCAAAGGTGACAGAGGTTTACCATACTGAAATACAGCAAAGTGGTGCTGGGATTTGGGGCTTCATAGAAGACAAGTCATAGAAATCAAGCTCCTCAGATGCTGGAGTCCAGGGCCCAGCAACCTACGTCCAGGGTCCTGTGTGTTGGCCTAGCCCTGCAGTAGCTGTGCCTGGTCCATGTACCCAACCTGGACACCAGCGTGAGTCCCAGAGCCACATGCTTCCTCCAAGTTTTGCTCTCAAAGGGTAGCTCTAACCTGGCCCTGTCATCACCTCACTAACTGCTAACTGAACTGAGTCAAAAGTCAACTGTGAAGGCTTTAGTGGTCCCACTGGCAACCATTTTAAACTGGGACACGGAGGGTGTGGCTGTGTGTGGGACTCAGGGCTGGTCACTCGGCCCTTTGTTCTGCTCAGAGAGTGAGAAATGAAATTGGGGAACCCATACTTTTCCTGCAGCCTATGTAAGGCAGCTGTGAACTCCCCCATGGTTTGCCTGTGTTTTAGTGGCTTTTCCTTAGGAGGAAGTAGAATTAAAATAACAGTGTTTGCTTTTAATAGCTCCTTCAATTTTACTTAAGTAGGACTCTTTGCATTTTTTAAAATGAAACATTGCCTCAGAGCCTTGAATGAATTGCTTGTTCTTAAGCTTATTACACAATCAATTATATGCAAGTTTACAATATAGAAGAATAATATTATTGGCATTGTATTTATATACAGTTTATTAGTAAAAGTAGAAACTAATGAAAATGAAAGTTAGAATTCACATAAAAATACACACAGAGGGAAGATAATTAAAAACAAAGTACGCTCACGATGCTAAAACATCGTCAAAGGGGTGCTAAATGCAAAAGGAGAAAACAGTGCAGTTTGAGACTGGAGAAATCTGACAATCATCCCCTTACTCAGGTGGCTTAAGAGAACTGCCAGGCCACGGTCACTTCCCATGATGCAACTCTTCCGACTGTGTAGTACAGCTGAACATATGTAACATCGGTCTTATCGAATGTCTAAATGAATTTCCCAGCTTCAAAGAGGTTCTTAAAAAAGAGACTCGCATAAAACAATAGTATCAAGGAGGATGCAAGTTAAGAATGCAGTGTCTTCTACAACCGAAAGCATGGTTCTGCATCTACAGAATCATCAGCAAGCATCCTAGAATCACAAAGTAGATTAGCTGAATGTAATCTGCTTCTTAATTGATTCTTAAATAACTTAGGTGCAAAATAAAATTTTTGAGTACAAATCTGGAATGCATTTGCCCAGTGTTCTTCAAAAGCAAGGCTAAACAGAAAGGTAAATGAACTCTGTAGAATAAAAGAGATTCAAAAGATATTTAAAAATCTATGTTAGAAATCTATTGTTAGATTTTTAAAGAGTTGGAGTATGTCTTTTAAATCTGGAGTTGGAGTATATCTTTTATATCTTTTAAAGAGTTGGAGTATAAAATAACATATTTTATATAAATATGTTATTGGAACTATTGGGGCACTTTGACTATGATGCTCTTGCAGGGTGTTTGGATTTAGTGTACTTCTCACACTTAGGCTGGGAGGTATTAAAGGATGCCAGGGTATTAAAGGACAAATTGGCACAGGATGCGCAAATTATTTTCAAATGTTTTGTAAACCAAATTTGCTTACTGAGATAAAGCAAAAAATGAAAAACAGAAAAAGCAATGATGGTTACTGAATCTATACAGACATTATTTGTTGCAATGGTTTTATAACTTTCTAGATTTCTGAGATCTTTCCTAATAAACTGAAGAAAAATGAGTGCAGAAATCACAAGATGAGGAGAATGGCTGCAGTTGCTGAGTTATTTTAACATAAAATATGGCTTAAATAATTAGTATTGCATTATAATTTTAAAAGGAAGTACTATAGTACATTATATTATTTGTAATAAAGATACCAGGGCACAATACAAACACATTTTTAAAAACATTTATGAAATATTAATATTTTCAGTAGTTTACCATGGATCATGCAGATATTTACATTATTAATAAATTATTTAGGACAGGTGATTTTCTTTTCTGGGTAGGAAAGCATACACTGGTATTTACAGGAAAAAAACTTACAAATCAAGACTCACACCTGCACTTCCTTCAGGTTAGTAAATCTTTTTCTCTTCTTGTTTTTGCCTCTACTTAACTCCCCAAATCAAAGTCATTTGCACGGTAAGCCACTGATATTGTAGAATGTGATCAGTCTTTGTGAGTGCTGGGGAGATGGTAGGTTAGAAGGAATTAATAGGCCCAAACACAGATACAAGCATGCAGGAGGGATAAGATAGTGATTCTGACATGGTATTCTCTGAGATGGTAAAATATATATGATCGACAATATATGTACATATATGAAAATGAAATGAATAAAGTTATTTTAAAGCACACCATGCTTAACCACTGATTTTCATAATGAAAAGGAATGTTAAAATATCTAGATCTAAAAGCAATAGCACAATTAACCTATAAGAATATTTTGCATGATTTATTTTTGTGGCACAAAAATGTGTCTCTTACAATTTCATTCAAAGAACAATGCACTACAATTTAGAATAATATTGTGAATCGGCACTTTAAAAATGTCAAAATCACACCCCTGAGAAAGTGTTAATAGTGACAGCATGGTGATTTTCCCACTCACTGAAGATGACTGGATAAACTGTTTTTCTTTAACATAGGCTGGAGGCTAAGAGGCTGGGATGTTTGTGCATTTTGTTTCAGCCAAGCACAGCAGGAGGCTTCTCACAGCTACTGACTGCACAGGAAAGGTTCCAGGCTCAAACTGGGGGCACCAAGTCAGAGCCTTGGGAGGTGTTCTTTCACTATAATTTATTAATTCACAGACCTATAATCAATCAAGTTACAATAACTTTATGGATATGAAGTTATCTTTATAAACTATAGCCCCCAAAATACAGAATCATGAATTCTCTGTCTCTCTCTGTCTCTGTCTCTGTCTCTCTCTGTCTCTCTCTGTCTCTCTCTCTGTCTCTCTCTCTCTCTCTCTCTCTCTCTATATATATATATATATATATATATATATATCAACATGAAATAACAACATGAAACAATTTTAAAGTGGTTTTCAACTTGCAAGCTGTTACACATATAAAAAGTGAGTAGAATTATTTCTTTCTTGGCTTTATAACTTTTCTGTAAGATTATTTGTTCAGATTTTTAAATGTAAACATATTAAGATTAAAATCAATGTAGCCTTTTGCTTGAAGTATAAAATTTCAAAATTAATTTACATATTAGAAAAGGAAAGAACGTTGACCTTACTTTACAGTCTAAGTGGAATGTGTTACAAAATAATTGCATAATGCATAAATTTAATCTTATGATAGCAAAGCAGACATACTCTTAGGCTGTTTCCCCATTGAAAGACTTTTACTCCAGATAAAATAGAAAAAGAAGAGACTGGAAGAATTGCAGTTTCAGAGGAAGTCCTTTTGTGTCCTGTTTGATCCTATTTTTGTTTGATTTAATCTGATTTTATTTCACAATGATATTGACATTAAATCAAGTTGCTATGGAGACAATGGAGAGGCCAGGCATTTACAAGACATGACATTATCTGACTTATTTATTTAATAGGACACAATTGAATTTGAGTGTAAGATGTCTAAGGAAATATATGGCCAAGGTTTGAGATTGGGTTTCTGTATGGGCCTTTTACTTGACAATAATAAATCAATGTCCAGCAATGCTGGTTTCAGACCCATTCCCATTATTCATGGTTCTTGATTAAGGAAACATCTGCCAACGTGTTTCTTCACCTATGACTGTCGTGCACATTGCACCAGAAATCGCAAGATGCAATGTACAGACAGTCCTTATCATCACAGAATTTACGGTCGAGAAGAAAGACAAAGTTACTGTACACTGAGTAGCAGACAATTACTAGGGGAGAACACTCAGGCTTAGTATGACATTTACCTTTTAGTGAATCCACGAGTAGAAGAATTTTAAAATAGTCACACTTTATGGTTTCCTAGTTGGGAGATAAAATTGAATATTTTTTTAAAAGTTTAAAACCAGAATTTTATCGGGGTTTGTGACACTATTGAAGTACAGTGGTTAAAATGGGTTGCCATATAAATTTGGTAAGTATGCTTTCTGTAAATATTATAGAATCATACATTTTGGGGATGTAGAAGGACTCTAGAAATCAGTCCTCTCCTATTTCAACTGAGAAAATGGAAGCACAGAAAATTATGTCTCCAAATTAAGTCATTTGTGGCAAAAATAAGACTCAAGTTTCCCTGAATTTAAGGTCAGTCTTCCGTGCAGGAGCCTTACTGGGACTTCCTGAAAAGAGTATTATGACATTGACCAGAAAACAGACCTTGGAAAGCACACTGGCGCTGTATGAGCTTTGAGTAACTAACACAAGCTTTATTTCTATCCTCCTACCTCCTACATGGTGAAGACAATGAGATTAATTTGTTATCTAAGAGAAAACTTGTGGTTAAATAAATGGAAGACATATAGAGCTCTATACCAATGTTTACTATCTAACAATAGTGTACTCTGTGAATTCCGTCAAAATCTATGTTAAGACAAAAGGTGGCCAGAAGTAATATCTTTTGTAAAAAAAAAAAAAAAAAGAAGAGACAGACAAATAGAAGCATTTAAAATGTTTAAGTCTAGTAGAAGGTGTCACTTTATCTCTAACAAGTTAAAGAAAGCATCTCGTCAAATTTCATTTTGTTTGTCATTATAGGCTGACTACTTAAAAACAATCATAGTCAAAAGAAAAAGAAACATTCAAAAAAAGGAGGGAAATATATATATATATATTAGGAGGAGAACCAGTCAGCAATTCCCGAGATCTGGCCACGGTGGAAATTAGGTGACTGACCAAGAAAGCAATTTGCCTGCAATCTTGGTAAGCACCCTGGCACAAGCCAGGAGGAGAACCAGTCAGCGGCTCCCATGGACCTACCAAACACCAAACATCCCAACCTTCCGCCTCCCCTCCATTAGTAACTGTGGACAGAGGTCTGAGCATCTCTTGGGAGAATGACTGTATGCAATATAGCAAATATGGGGGATTTCCATCTATCTTCTGTGTGAAGGCAAATGTTTTCACTGTTTTGTTTTCTTATAATTAATTGCTTTGCTCTATTCAATATTCTCTTTTGATTGGTTTTATAATGTTCTGTCTTTGGTTTGATTTCACCATACCTAATTGATTGGATAACTATTGTGAAGATAATGAGATAGACCATTGTATATATTACTGTTATCCCAGTATCCTGCTGTGAAGTTCAGTACCAATTTCACTGCATCATCTTGATTGGCTTTGTTCTGTCTTGTTCTTTAAAATAAAATAAAATAGTTTCTTGGTTAATTATTCCTTGAACACAATTTCTAAGACTGCTTAGTGGTCTGTCATTTAAACCCTTCGGTGTGTCCTAACAAAATATGTTCATCAAGGAACTTCAGCATCCTACAGGCGAGATCTATATGAGATTCCCATCTGGTGTCTCAGATCCTTGCTTAGAAAATTTGTATGGGACACATCCCCAAACTTTTGGTTTTCTAATTTCAATAAGTTTGCATTTTAAATACTCCTTAAGAGCTCTTGGGAGAGGGCTAGGGATGTAGGTCAGTGACATAAGCACCTGCCCGGCAAGCACAAGGTCCTGAGTTAAAGTCCTAGTACAAAAAAAGTACTTGTTGGGGAAATAGAATTTGGTACTAATTAATAGAATGTTGGTGGTATTGATCTATCTAGATATTTTCTACCTCTAATCAATCAGGGTCATTACTTCCTCCAGAATGCCTTTTAGTACTATTTTCAATGTAGATTTGACCTTGATCTTTTCTTAACTTTTTATTAAAATGAGTTTTATTCCTTAAGAACTGTATTATTCAGCTTTCCTAATGCTGGTACAAATGCCTAACACCTGCAGTTTACAAGAGGGATTGTTGAAGTTGGCCCATAGTCAGTTGGTTCCAGGGCAGACACATCGGGTAGAAGGGCATGTGAGAGGGATGCTGATCACCCTATGGTGGTCAGAAACAGAGCAGGGTGACACTTCCAGACAGGATATATGCTAGAAACCATATATAGAATCCAAGCTCACAAAGCCACCATCCCCTCAAACATACCTGGAAATGTGTTTTACTGATCCTTGGGCAGATCCCAAGCCAGTCAAGTTGAAGGTCTGGTGTAACTGTTGCTTTCCAGATGGACTTTGCCATGCTTCCCTGAGATCCTCATACTTTGGGAGGTTGACACAGAAGGACTGCAAGTTTGAGCTCAGCCTGAGCAACCCCGTGAGACTCTGGCTCAAAGTGAATTGCAAGATAAGGAAAACGTGCAGGAGGGTTAGGTAGCTCAGTGCAAATGCATTGTGTTCGATGCACAGTACTGAAACCACACTTAGTGTCCACTAAATGAAAATTCATTATTATGCCTAACACAAACATCCTATGTACCACTGAAAGTAGCCTAATGCTCTCCTAAATTTCTTGGCTGTTCCAGTATTGTTCCAAAGTCCAAAATATCTTTCATTGCCAGGTTGGCACGGATTAGACTGTGATGGTTAATGGTGATTACAAAGTTTTTGGAGTTGGCGGACTCATAGCAGGTTGGTAAAATTCGCTCTTGGGTGTGCCCGTGGCAGTGTCCACAGACTATTGGTATGTAAACCTATAAAGCAAGCAGGGAGCCCTACCTGGATGTGGGTGGCATCATTCTGGAGCTAATGAAAGAGAAGAAGGAAGATGCCATCCCGCACTGAAGAAGCACTGTGCAGGCTGCATATGGCGGCACACACCTGCAATCCCAGCACTCTAGAGAGGAGGAATAGTTTGCTCACAGGCTGGGCAAGTTTCCCACTTAAGAAAACCCTATCACAAAAGAAAATATTTAAAAGGCTTGGCTTTTAGATCATTTCCATCGTATTGAATTTCATTCTTTTTGTTATTCTTTTTTTTTTTTTTCTTTCATATGAGTTTTAGAAATCATAGGAAAAGAGCTGGGCATGGTGATATATGCTGTGTCTAACTGTGAAGGCACTGGACTGAATCTCTAGGACAAAAAAATAAATAAAAGTAAAAATGACAAAAACAAAAGAAATGGAAGCCGACTCCTTTCCAGGGAAGCAGGCGGATCTTTGCTGCCATCACCCATGGACATCATATTTCAGTTTGCCCAGGCTCTCAGGGTGGACCCTCCTCAGAGCCTCCACGCGGGTTTCTACAGCTTCAGCCACAGAGAGGCCACACCCCTCCTTCTATCCCTTCCTCCTTCCGGGATTGAGCAGCTCCTGGGCGGTGGGAATGTGCCGTGGGCAGACGGTCTTTCTGGATTGTCTACCCCGATCCTGTAACCCGTCTAATAAACCACTTTGCATAATTATAGAGATACATCTTTCTACTGATTCAGTTCCCTTCGAGAGCCTTAACCATAACATCTACCTCTGCTTTCTCCCTTTAACCTCGCTTCAGGAATCATACTAACCCTGAAGTATTATGAAATGCAATTTTATTTATTATTATCTTATTATTGATTGTCGTTTACCAGTGGAAGCTTCCAAAGGAATTCTATTGCACTCACTGCTTTATGTGCTGCCTAAAAAGTGCATGACATAGAACACAGTCTCAACAAACATTTGTAAAATCAGGACGATGTGTACTGTACATACATTTGGTTAATTTCTCAAGGTTGTAGTATTGCAAAATGTTAAATGTCTGTATTAAATCACTTGCTAAACACTGAACTTTTGAATCCTATCTTGGAAGGAATAAGCCATACTATATTCTGCTTATTTAATTTTCACAGCATCTTACCAATTTTTCATATATGAGGAAAATAAGATTCAAAAATGTAACTAGTAAGGCAGTAAGGAGGTGAATTCTGATCTTCTAATTTGGGACCCCATGGGCTTCTCCAATAGTTTATATAATAATTAAAACTGTCAGCACACTTGTTTACCCTTTCTGCACATTTTTGAGAACCACGTCTGGGCGTCCATAGCAGTCACAGAATTATGAATAATGATGTAAAGTCCATCACACTTTAAATACCTTTTACTCTCTCTGTGAAACAACAAATTCTAGCCTTCTTGCCATAAGGAGTGATAAAAGAATCTATCAATGGCCACCAAAATCCAAAGCGTACTGTTTCATTACTGCCCTGGACCCTCTAAAATGTAGCAGGGTGACATTTTTATGGAGATGATCGGTTTCAAATATTTCATCCTGAAAACCCTTTCCTGAGGCTTTTGAATTACAAATTTTCTAAAGCTGAAGTACAAGAAAGGGTGACTGTGAATCACAGTCTACAAAATGTCCTTAGCAGCGTGTCATAATTCAGAAGCCTCTCCATATTCAAACCATTGCACCCTGGCCCTTTAATTACAAGAGAGATCAAGAAGAAAAAAATTAAGTGACAAACGGGTGCTAAAATTCTGTCCTGAATGCACTCATGATGAGGTTCGTGTCTCTGCCCTGGTACATCTGTGGAGCTTCCTAATGTCACTGATTTTACTAAGTAGATAACACCATTGACTGTCAGAGCTTAGCAGGGATAGCATGGGAAATAATGATTTTATTTAACAGCATTTACATGAAAGAAACCATAGCATCTGGACACCTGGAGTGAATCTTGCAAGTCAGACAGAGGAGACGGATGCCTGCCATTCCCTGTCCACTCTGGTGAGTAGGTAATAGAGCCTGCGAGCCTGCGGCTGACTGCCATTTGTTTTCTTAATGCATTTTAAATTTTAAAATTTTCTTTCAGGCACCTTTGTTAAATAAATAAAAGCATAGGAAGAACCAAAGGATACTTTCAGAAGATGTAAATTTTGGTATGCTTTATTTGTCAGTGTTTATAAACACTTCTACATACTCTGAAAGTGTCTTCATCCTCAATAAATAAAAACATAGCAATACCCTTTAATAGAGTACTAGGGTGATTCTTTTATACCAAACATTTTATATTTTTGTGGGGATATGTTCTACTTGATTTTCCTACCTTGAGTTCTTTGTCCTCCAGTACAACCAAAGATGGGATTAAAACAGTGATTCTAAGACAAAGTTTTTTATCCCCCTCACTCTTCTTTCAATAATGACCCAAAAATGATCACATTTAAAATAAAATTTGAACTCCTCAACTTGTCATTCACATTGCCTGAGTTTGGCTTCAAAATGCCAAATGCTGTAATGCTTCCCCCTTCTCTATACCAAATCATCTAAAACATACGAACCCTCAACCTTCTGCTCCCATTTTTCTGCATATTTCACCCACAATGGCTTATTTTTATGATCTAACTCTAATGTTATCTCATACATAGGTATAATTAGCAGTGATTCCTTATTTTCTGCCAACCCAAAGTTTATTTTGAATATACCTCTCCTCCACTTAAGTTCTGACCATTGTATTCAATTCTATTTCTTTGCTTGATTCTCTGCACTGGCACATAAACACACAGTCGGTTATAGTATCTTTGAATCGTGCACCTGTGTTAACTAAATTTTTCTCTACTGTTCCCGTTCATACCCCTCTTTATGTGTATTCTTTTTCATTCAGGATAATAAACCTTTGGAATGAATAATGTTAACCTCCACATAGTATAATAAGTAACTGAGGCAAAACGAGATGGAGCGTGCTGATGGTGGGAGTCGTGACTTTGTCTAGATTCAAACTGAGACAATCTGGCCACGGAGTCTCTGTGACGCATCATTCTACTGTCGTGAATCTTAGAGCAAGAGAACTATGTTAATGTTTCCAATGCAATGCATAAACAACAGAGAGTATTTATGACTGCTCTGCATGTGACGGGAAACCAAGGAGTCAAGTAAAGAAAGCAAACATGTATCGCGGAAAGGTGAAAATATGGCACACACGACCTGGCTGAAGATTGATGTACTGTTATATTACACTGTGTTATCTGCTATTTATGATTCATTACAATGGTAATGCATTTTGTCAATTCTATATAGTAAGTTACCTTATAGTGTATTCAGATGGCAATTTCATTGTGCCACAGATACATACTGAGCATGCTCTGGGTAGACAGCACACTGTGCCAGGCCTCACAGATAAAATGGAAACAAGAAACAAATCTTGATCATTGGCTCTTTCCTATGCATTATCTGAAATATGCACCCAGAGAAAGAACTTTCTACATCATGGAGAGCTAAGCTTACAGTAGGCAGAGGGCTCTGGATAATGGGAAAAATTTGTCATAGAGACAAAAAAAAGAAACTCTGAGAAGGGTTAATGAAGTAAAGAATCTGTAGCAAAACAATATGAAAAGGAGATTCACCAGGAAGCGTAGCATGTTCTGTGAGTAAATACAAACAATAGGACCACAGTGGGCTGAGGTGGGAGGAGCAGGAGAGGCCTTGACACCCAAGCTAACAGAAGACTTTCAAACCAGGCTAAGTGACAGGGAATTCACTCCTCAGGCAGCGAAGAAGTAAAGAAGTAAAGATGTGTTTAACTTTGAGCAAGCATCAATTTAAACTATCTGTATTTTAAGTAAACTGATTGCTAAATGGAAAACATCTTAAGATAGAAAGTTAGATGACAACACGTGGGAGTATTGTAATAAATAAGCAACAGAAGAGTGTTAATTGACATACCATAAAAGAGGTCAAATATTTATTAAAAAAATAGATGCCTAGGAAATAAAATCATCAGAATTTAGCAACTGATTGGAAACAGTAGAGCTGCTGGGATAAATTCCAGGTTGCTATTTGATAGTGTCAAATTAAATTTCTAGAAAATTAGAATTGTGTCAGTCACTATAATATTATCTATAATATTTAGAGGGAGATTGCGATTCTCAAAGGAAGGGGAGGCAGAGGGAAAACGTGAAAGTTTCTGAAGTGACTGCAGCTCTTTCAGTCAGTTAAGAATGCGTAGTTCTAAGGCAGTGATGATAGGGAAGACAAAGAAACCAAGAGGAAAAGAGGAAGAGACAGATGCGTAAATGAAAGTGGGACCAATAAGCAAAAAATTGATACAACCTAGTTTTTATGCAACAGAAAAATATTTATTAGAGTGTCTACAAAGAGGCTGCTAGCATGTTTTTTCTTTTTGAGGACCACTTTCTTGTGAAATGACGTAACTCCCAAGCTACAACAAGAAATGATTGATAAGGAGGAAGTGGAGATCAGGTTTTGTACTTGTGTTTTAAAAAGCTCAGTTCAGCAATGAGATTGTTATTTATCAATTTGACTTCACATGTCTCTCTCGAGTGAAGGCAAGAGGCACAAACAGAAATAGGAACAAACTGAAGAAGAAGAAAAACAGTATGTGATTGATCTGCAGCACATTTCAGTGTGAGGAGAGACTCATCTTTGATTGTGTCACAGTGTGTAAACAGCACAGAAAGACACGTGACACATTGCTGTGACCTGTAATCTCCGGAGCTTGACAGGTGTTTACTATTTTCACCTCTTCTTTATTTTATTTGAAATAAAAACAAACTAAATTTTCATGAGAATGAAATAAGCATTTTGGAAAAATGATAAGTAAACACCTGTGGAGTTAAAAAATAATCTGGGACCCAACCCAAGATGCTCTTCATTTAGTGAATTGAATTCCTGACAACTCTTATTAAGATTTTCTTAGAAATCTCCACGGGCAATTATGAGGAGGAGGAAAATCACTGCTCATCTAGACAAACTGACACAGGTACATGAAGGAAGATTCATTCAAGTGCAGTACTTCTGTGGCAGACTTGAATTAGTGGGGAAAATCACGTTTCTTTACTGTGTTTGTGTTATAACTTGTAGTTAACTGAATCATAAAATTGTCATCATCCATTAAAAGGATGAAGAGAGAGAGACAGAGAAAATGGTAAGAAAGGGAGGAAGGCAGGTAAGAGAAAAAGAAAGAGAGAGAGAAAGAGAAATGGCGAGATAGTAGAAATAACATTTCTTTAATTCCCGTTGCTATGCTTTTATGCACCGTTTCTATGATAAATACATAGCAAGAAAAATTTCTTAAAATATTCAAAAGCAGAATGCATATAACATTATAGAGCATAAAGCAGCAATGTTAATCTTGACCTAAAATGTGTCTTTTTTGCATTGTCATAAAGAATTACTCTTGGGTATAGAATTCTATGCAGAATTACATATCAGAATCTTAGACTCTTAATTCTCAAAAGTGTGTGTGGGATGGATTAAATGAAGTGAACATTTCCAGAGAAATTACAACATTTAATATTGTAGCTCAGATAGCAGATAATATCTAGCAACCCTTAATACTGCCTTTAGGGACTAGCTCACTTCATTGGTTTGTCTGTGAGATACTGAATACGTATTTTCAAATATCTTACAATAGACATGTTCATATCTTTTTTTTCTTGCTCTTAAGGCAATTTTCTAACCATGGGACTATAAATCTTGTCTCACAGGAATTTATTCACTTGTACTATTGAAATTATTATAACTGATCTAAACATCATTATATGCAAAAGAGAATACACAACAGTCAGACTAGCTGAGGTTTTAATTTCCTCTTTGGAAGTTCAGTTTTACGGGTATGAGTCTGTCTTCGCCTTTGACATTTTGTCCATTGTTATATTTGTATGCACTATATAGCTTCATTTTCTCTTGCACATGGAAACTAACCTGCTTTTACATTTGAGATATTTGCCACATTAATGTGAGGCTTGTGCCTTTGAAATGATCTGTGACTTTAAGTGTGATTTTGTTACAATAACTTATCAGAAATAGACTGAATATTTTAAAGACAAAGAACCTTCCAAATGTATGTGTGTGTGTATGCATGCATATATCCTCAAAGTTCAGTATATAGTAGTTTTGGTTTTCAATTTCAGTTCTCTGTAAATAATTTGTTTAAACTCCCTTGAGGTCCAGAAAGGAGCAATATATCAAAGACACAAACTTCAGTAGTATAAATTATAAACTATTGAAAATTATAAGTAAAATCGCACTTGGAGTTAATAAAGAGCTAGAATTGTTCTTCGTTCAATGTCAACAAAAGAAGGAGTAGAGATGGGTCAGCCTTACCGTTCCCTGGATGAACGCCACGCACTCTGCACACTGCTGAGTCTCCTCTACTCTCTAATAACTCAGCTCTCCAGCATACCAATTAGCAGTAATTATCTAATTGCAGTTCATAAAAGTCTCAGAATTAGGATATTAATTGCCTGGATGTCATTAGCCCCTTTTCAACATTTCGTTGAACCTCTTTAACGAGACACAAAAGAGTAAAGCAATATTTAAGATCTTTTGAATTTTGCAGAGATTTCAGGAATGCAAAATCATCTTTAGGATTGTTATGTTGCATTACACAGTTTCAGTAAAAATGATGGATCTTTCCTAGCCTCGTTAAAAGAATGGGTAATTTCCAATGAAGTATAACAGTAACATTTATCCACACTTATTACATATTATGTATAATTAAATATCAACTTTACTAGTTCAGACTATTGGTTCCTCTTCTAAAAAAGAATATACAAATTATATTTTCATTCTAACTTAATATCTAAATAATTTTTCTTCTCCTCAAAATCTCCACTGGAATTATTATTTCCTCTTGCATCTTCTTTCATTACACCTTTTACAAGACACCAGGCCTCACCACTGCATTTTTAAATCTTAGCTGGAGAAACAAAAAATCCAAATCCCCTTGAAACATAAAAATCATTTGAGAGGCAGCAGGAGATTTGGCATTACTGAAGCTCTCACTGTCACTGAAATGAGCTTCCACTTCCATTTAAGAATGATAATCAGTGTCTCGACTGTGGCTGTCTCTGGCTAGAAACAAAGGAGACACCTGCCCTTCCAAATTCTGACTCCTGTAGTTTTAATTGGATGGAATGGAGAGTTGAAATTTGGTAGGTTTATTTGTTTGTTTCTTGTTTTGCACCAGCTGTCTCATTTTCAACAAACCCAGAAATGTGTGTGTGTATGTGTGTACACGCACCTCTATCCATTTACACTAGTCTTGTAGAATGTTTCCAAGCCATGAAAACTGCTTGCTTCCCAGTGTTAGATGGTGATATTGTAACAATGCACAGCAGTGTTTAATGAGGTCAGGGAGCACCATTCATATGATAGCAACCCTGCTTGACACAGCTGTAGGGTGGAAGGCTTGCAGGGGTAGAAATCTCATGTTCCCCAGATACTATAGGGGAGATTAGATTAAGAAAAGATCAATAGAACAATTTTGTCCCACGAATTTCTTTGTTACCCTTCTACCACTTGCACTGAAATGTAGAATCTGAATGATTCTTTTGATTACTATGTGGTTCAAAGGAGATTTCTGGACAGTGTTCGTCACGCACACAGAGGACAACAGCCTTACTCACATTAGCCACCTCAGCAAGTTCCATGGCTCTTATTCACAGTCTTACTTAGCTTCAAGAAGCATCCTGTATAAAATTCTCTTGCGTTTTACTACTCTTTTATGATTTAACTAACATAAGAAAGAGATAGTAAATAGCAACCATGCTCAGCCTTCTGGTATCAAATTTCAATTTGTATATCTAGAAAAAAAGAAATTCATAATATTGACATGATGAAGGCAAGATTGTAAATTAATCATGAATCCAAACTATTATGGAAACATTAATTAGATTGAAATAATAAAGGTGGATATTTTGCAAACTTATCACAATAAGGTTGAAGTCCTTTAGAAATTATGATTTTTCCTACATTCAGCCAATAGGAGCTTTAAATAAGCAGATATGATTATGTGCAATTAAGATTTTAAACCCATTTATACATTTCTAAGGATTTGGTTCGCCCATTTTATGTCACATTTACTTACTTATAGCACAAAATAGCTCTTTGCTCTCTTTTTATTAGCCTTGTTGTCTTCTTTGTAGATGGCATTGTGCTCTACTCTCAAACTTGGGGAAAGCCATACTTGCTGAAGCCTTGAAGTACTTTTATTTACATAAATGTTCACTCTCCATTAATGAAAATTGGTATCAATTCCTAATCAAAAATTTTCTCCAAAAAATATACCTAGTTAGAAAATTTTCTTAAGCCTTTTATACTAATCAGTTTTCCTAATGCTGAAACACAATATATGACACTCACATTTTAAAGGAGGAGAGTTTTTATGTGGCTCAGTCTCATCCATTGTTGACCAGCTCCAAGGTGAAACAGAGAAAAATTACCACAGAGCAAACTCAAGCGGTTCAGAGAGGCCAGGAAGCAGTGCAGAGGAGCAGACTCAGGGAGAAAGGACTCGGAAACCAGAACTAAACCAGAAGGTAATCCCCGTGACCCAGCCAGACACACCTGGATGTGCATGATGGGTGGGCTCCTAAAGGAAGTCAGTTGACACAATTTATCTCAGTGATCATATTCTACCCCTTGCCGACTAGATGCCCCAATAAATTCACTCTCTAAATAAACACAATAATAAAATAATAATCCCACACTACATGATACAACTATATTGCCCACAACTAGAAGCACAATCTTTTTTTACCTGGAGTTTCAACATTTTCAGAATTTTTAATAGTTCTAGTAAAAGTTTCTTCTGAGAATCAAGGCAAACTCTTAGCTGTGAATCTTTGTGAAAAACTTTTTAAAAACTGTATAATCCCAATCTACAGTGGCACAGTATAAATTGTCCAATTCAAAAACAGAGAAATAGGAGTTAGAAAAGAATTTTACCAAAATATAACTGATAATGAGAAGGGCAGGTCTGAGGCCCATGTATCCATGAATACCATCAAAAGCATATGGCGGTAAGATGTGAGTGTCACAGGGCCTGTGTCTCTGCTGGTTCCTGCCACCATGATCTCTGCCTCAGACTGGAACTGCTCACAATCTACAGTTTCTTCATGAGACAGCCCACATTCTCAGGGTCTCCAAACTTCTTGCATCTACACTGCACCTTTGTCTTACTTCTCACCAGTTTATCCACTTCCCTTTCTCAGGTTCCTTGCCTGGCCCCTAGGCTTTCCACCAAAATCTGGGTGGACACATTTCTGAACACATAACTCTTACATTCTTTGTATTGGTAAAACCACCATCACATGGACAATGCTAAGATGTACTGTTAGTGAAAGCCAGACACTTTTGGAGCATGGTCTCATGGTATCTGAGCTCCTGCAGAGCTGAGCACAGGGAAATGAATCCCAAGGTGCCAGTTCCCTAGGAGCTCCTTGTCAGATGAAATGCTGACAGCTCTGTTCCCTGTGCACCTTTGAGCCTGTGATGGGTGGGCTCTTGCTGATTTCCGAGATGTACTTAAATTATCTTTCTTCCTGTCCCTGTATAATTTGATTTCTTTTAATGACAGCAGTCTTTTCAGGAGTCATATTTTCCTTGATGCTGCTGTTCTCTTTGAGAACAATATCACTGTTATCCACTGTGTTAAATGTGGTTCCTTTTGATGCAAAACGTTTTCAGGTCTTTCTACTCTGCTTTTTAACCCTCATTTTTGCTGTAATTCTCCCTAAAAGTAGCTAGCAGTATCCATGCCACAACTTGATTGTTGGGCTGACTTGAAATTTTCTCAGTCAGATAACTTTGTCCATTACCCCTAATCTTAGCTTCTAATAAAATCATAACATCTGGCAAAATATGTTTTTAGCCTGTTTTGTTTTGCTTTTGTTTTTCCAAACTTTTCCAAACTCCTCCAGGAAAATAGCTTCAAAAGTTCTGAAAGACATGGTCAGATACATTCATGAAAATGCCCACTCTTCTCTAATACTGATTCTCTGTATCTAAATTTCCCATCATTAGGATAAAGTATTCAACATCCAAAATTTTAAGGAAAAAATATTTACTTTCCTCACAGTTTCAGGAAATTCAGTCCATGACTGGCTGGCTCTGTAGGAGAAACATCACAAAGGTAAAACAAAGCTTAGCAGTTGTTGTACTAGGGAAGCAGAACAATAAAGAAGAAGGGGAAAGAGACCAGATAGAGACCCAAAGGTCATCCCTCTGTGAACTGTCAAGACATCCAGAAGAGTGTTTTCCTAATCTCCTTGGTGATTTCCAAGACAATCATAATGACACAACTAAGCTTACCTATCAGTGCTTCTCTAAATTGAAGATATGCCACTGTCAATGAACCTACACTGTAATTATTCACATTTTATCCTTTAACACGAGTCCTAGAAACACCAAGTCACTGCTTTCTATTCCCTGAAGATATTCCACTATGACTCCGTGTTAAAACTCAACAGTCTTAATGGTTTCCCTGTTTTGATGGTTTCAATGTGTAGACACTCCTAGATTTGCCATGCGTTAAATCCATTTTGTAGCCTTCTGTTGCGTTATGTGTTCAGTAAAACCACACTTTCAAATCTGCATTTTGATTCTTTTCTTAGGTCAGCAATATGTGAAAGCATACATACTCTATTGCTATGCTGGGCAGTGTTAACTATGTCATCTCAAAGACAAACCGACACTCCACAGTGTATTGTCATACAAACTATGATGTTTGATGGCCTGGATATAGTAAATGGATTTCCGTTTTATAATATTTCCAACTTATGATGTACTTATCAGCACATAATTCTGCTGTGAATTGAGGAATATCTGATTACTTGCTTTCCATTAGTAATTGTTCTTTTGGATTGAGCTTGTCTAATGCATCTTATTCATGAATTATCTATAATAAAAAGATGTTAAAATTGTTAATAACCATGACACTGCTATGATCTGAAGTTTAAGCATTTCCAACTACCAATTCCTATCCTTCCAAATAATACCATTAGTATTCCTCTAAAATACTCCAACTCTTCTGAGAGTTGTAATGATTTGGGCCATTTAAATTTTTCATTATTTCCTGATGTCTTATGTCTACATTTTTCTGTATGTGTTGCATTTTTTAAAATCTTTTTTTATTATATTACTTATTTATCTTATTTTATTCATTTATTTATTTATTTTTGGTACCAAGGATCAAACTCATAATCTCGTGCTTGCCGGGTAGACTCTTATACTGCTGAGCTAAATCCCCAGCTCTATGCATTGCATTTTTTTTTTTTTTGGATCACTTAAAATATCTAGTTAAAACAAAACTTTTAATTGTAAAATTAGTCTTTCCTACATACTTACCCTTGTGTAAACAGAGAAAGTTAAAATTATGCTGACTGTACTTGTTATTTTTCCCAAATTAGGACCCTAAATTTCCCTAATTTAACCCTCATAGTTACTAGAAACTTAAAGGGGTCATCAATCATCTGTTTCTTTGGGGTGTTTTTCATTCCTTTCTGACTCTCCAGTGAGGATTTTGCATCTTTCTTCTCCTCCTGAAATGCCCCACCCCTGTCCACACCCCCACCACTGTGTAGAAACGCCCTTGTCCCACTGATCCACACTGCTGTTTTCCGAGGGTTTAATCTGAGCTCTCAATTTCAAAACAGCCTCCCATTGGTCTGGTACTTTGTTATTTTTAACCTCGTTTTCCTTGACTCCTGCTACTGTCTCTTGCTCTACCCCAGGCAGCCTTGAGGTTGCTCCTCGTGTTCACCACATAAGATGGCATCCCCAAAACAGTTGTACGTTATGTCCCGCTGCCCTGCATCCCTCCTACCCAAGTCATTTCTGTAATCAGCACAGACATGTTTTTCAATAAAGCTGATTTCATGGTCATTTTCAGTCTTTGCACACACTAGTTGAACTTTTTTATCTAGAACTGAAATCTGTGGTAGCATCTAAAGTCTTCACTGGTTTTCTTTTTTTCTTTCTTTTTTTTTTTTTTTTGTTGTTGTTGTTTATTTGTTTCAAATTTAGTTTTTCAAATCACATTGACATAACTGTTTCACGAAGTATAGAGTCAAGATTCACAGGTCTGCATTTTCTATCAGCTGAGTTGCAGTCATCTCTACAACACCGATTGGGAAGAGTGCTATTTTTACTATGTTTAACATGATCTAATAATCATGGCGAAGCGAATGGAGAGCCGTGATATTCATGAAACCCTGTCTGAATCCTTCAGTCTAGGTTTCTCTAACATGGAATTTAGAAATTAAAAATCAAATTTTATAAATGTGTATACACATTTACTATACACTTATCCAGGGATAGCAACATGCTTTGTGGGAAAGACATTCAACTTTATTTCATACAGACATGCCAGTTTTTTCAAAAATAAATTGATCTTGAGAGGGTTTATTTCTGAATTCATTATCTTTATGCCTTATTTCCTTAAACTAACTCCACACCTTTTAAATAGTATTGCAATTCTCATAACCTGAAATCATGTATAAGAGTCCATCAGATTTCTTTTTATGTGATTATTTCTTCATAAAACATTTTAAAAAATTAATGTTTTAAAAATAATTCTAGATCCACAGCAACTATAGGAAATAAAACAAAGAGCTCTCCTAAATATATCACCCCAGTTTTCCCTATTTGTATGATAATTGTGCTTTGATACAATGACTGTCATTCTTATAAAATCCCTTAGGAAGTATTTTATATTATTCAATATTTTGTAAGATTTTGAAGTTGGATTTTTCTTAAATTTTTTTAGAATTCACTAGCAAGACAATTTGGTATTTATCTTTTCATGGTTAGAAAGATAGCCTGGAACAATTTTGCTTTCAGCTACTTAGATTTTATTGTATTTGCCTCCATTTCAATTAAGTTACATCTTTCAGAAATCAGTTTGTCTCATGTAAATGTTAAAATGTAAGACATAAACTTACTTACAACTTAAGGAATTTTGATATAGCTATAAAAACTTCAGATTTCATTCTATAACATTTTTTCTCTGTTACTTTTGTAAGTTTTAGTCTGATTTTTATCTATTGTCACCGTGTGTAACTGGAAGAAACTTTTCACCAAGGTTACAATTTGCTTGTTTCTTATTCATAATTTATTTGATTTTTATTTATTTATTTTCCTAATATAATTATTTGTAGTTTTCTACTTACTGTGTCCTTCCATTATTCTTCCTGTTTCATTTTTAATGGATAATTTAGTTTACTGATTTTCAAAATTTCCCTTTTAAATTCATCTTATTTAAAATTAAATACATTTCATTTTTCATGACTGCATAAAATGATTTAGAAGTATTTCCTACGTCTATTTGTGAAATTCTATTTTGTGTTAAACTCTATTCTATAATTTGATCAGCACTGGTATCATTTCTGTTTAAATAAAACATTTTCCTTATCTCTGCAATTTAGTTTTTGAAGTATATTTAAGAAACTCTCTTAATTTAAAATCACACCAAGTTTCACAGAGTTTTACAATTTGCAAATTTTATACATTTTCACTGGAGGAACTTATGAGATTTAAATCTACTGTGTTGAGATTAGCTTCATCATCCAGCAAAGATAAACTTTTTTAAAAATTTATGAGTTTAAAAGATCATATTGCTCTACATTTTTGTGCATTGATCTGTGTATATCCGCTGATTTTTAACTTTGGAGAGGAATTGTGATCATTTAAATCTTCTTATATATTTAAATATTGTAAATGTTCTCTGATCATTTATGTTGATTTTTTTCTTTATTTTCTTTAAATATTGCTGCTTTGCATTTGAAGCTGCTTTAGTACATACTAATTTTGCATATACGGATTTATCAAAATTATAATCATTTAAAAATCCTTCCTTTTGTCTATAATCATACAATTTGTCTTAACATCTACTTTATATGATTTTTTTTTGGTCTTTTTCATTTTTATAGGTACCAGGGTTTGAACTCACAACTGCCTGCTTACAAGGCAGGTGCTTATGCCGCTGAGCTAAATCCCCAGCCCCTACTTTATGAGATATTAATATAGTCTAGATTTCTTTTAGTTGTAATTGTAGGCTGCAGACTTTTATGTGTACAGACTTTGAGTTGAATATTTTCAATATGTCTATGCAGGGTATGGTATTGAAAATTCAATATCATGTTTACCTTTGCCTTTTAATTAGAACCCTGGATTCATTTACGTTTAAATGTTTTCCAATATACTTGCTGTTTAAATAGCACTGCTATTATTTACTTTTTATTTTTTTCTTCCTGTTCTGTACTACTTTTTTTTTTTTTTTGCTTTATTGGGATTTGAATTTATTTTGATCAATTTTATTCTTTACTGACCTATTGCCTAGCTACTAATTTGTTATTCTTTGGGTGATTCTGCTGAAAATGGCAACTACAACTTCTTGATCAAACTCTAATAGTAATTTGTGACTTAATTTCAATATCATATGCCTGAATGATGTAAAGAATTTGGTTCTCTTTAAACTCATTTGTCTGGCTGGGGATTTAGCTCAGTGGCATAAAATGCCTGTTTGGCAAGCATGAAGTCGTGAGAGTTCAATCCCCAGTACCAAACCAAAAAAAATTATCTGTCAGCCTCTAAATGTAGTAACATCTTATGTGCACAGGTATGTTTCTAGGTACGTTTTCCCATAGTTTGTCTTTGTAGTCCAGGCTAGTCTCAGGTCTGTGGTGGTCCTCCCACCTTAGCTGGCCACGTCTGGGTTACATGTATGCCCCACTCTACAAATACCTGTGTAAGTATAGTTTTCTTAGTTTTATTTTTCATATTTTTGACTTATCTTAGTTCCTGTTTCTGTACATTGAAATAAAATCCTTTTTTTTTTACTTTTAGCTGAATAATTTGTATTTCATATTTTTAATGTGAAATTTTAGAAAAATATGCTTAGCATCTCACTAGTAAATTTTTATAAATATTAGCCAATGCATAAATACTATCTGGATCCTAAAGACCAATGTGACAAAAAGTTTCCAATCCTAGTATCATGTGTAGATACGACTGTGTTCCTTTAGCCTTGCTGTATCAACTCAAAGCATTTTCTTCCAAAGAAGGTTGAATCAACTTCTCTTTTCCTTTTCCTGAAATGGGGTTCATATATATGATGTATAGTACAATCTCATTATATTTCATATATATATATATATATATATATATATATATATATATTAGTAGTCTTTACCCTTATCTTTATCCTGCTTTCTAAAAATTTTACACAGCAGTAAGTCTCTTTTTGATGTGTAGTTCTATGAATTTTGAAAAATGCTTTGAGTTGTGTATGTACAGTCATAGTTGCACATAGAATAATTCCATTATTTCATGTTCAGTGACATCCTGTCATTTATGACAAATATTGAACATGTTTACTTTGTTTTGGCAGCCAATGTCGCTAGCTTTTTGTTCATTGTACTAATTTCTCTTTCAAGAATGAGTTTTGCTTTTAATCTTTTTCTTGATTATTGTTAATTCTGTTTTCTTTAGCTATAGCTTACTTTTAAAAATTTCTGCTTTTCTATGGTGGATGATTAGATGTATAATTTGGACACCTCATTTTTAAATGTCAACAGTAGATGTTGGCAGAGCTTTCCTCTTTTGTGTAAAGCTCATCTTACATGTTCCCTCATTAGGATGTGGAATCAACAACTTCTCCGAGAAACCCTGGGTTCTCTTAATAGAACAGAGAATGGCACAGAAACTGCATTCGAATGTCACTCACACTTGATCCATTGAGTTGGTGACTGTTGGTGGCCCTTTCTGATGGGGAGAAATAGGAAGGATGTCACACCTAATTGCACATGGAGTCTGCACTTGTAGTAAGGACACAGATGGCTAAATACATGGAACAACTCTCTCCTGGGAAAATGTCCTTTTCTCCAGTTTCCAAGGAACCAACTCACTTACCAATTTATTCCAAATTATCCCTGTAACTTCATGGAAATCTTAAGTTACAATGGCTGACAACAGTTTTAAAAAGTGTGAGAATAACTTTTTTATGTTATTCCTTGCCAGTTATGCAAAATCCAATTATATGTTTTTAGTGCACTTCAAATAGGTCCCTACACTGTACAAATGACACTAATTTTATATACAGATCACTTTGTCTTACATTACTTCTAAATTTTAACATTTTTGAGGTTTATTTTTTGTAATTTTAAAAGTATTTTCCAGTTTGAAGCTAGGTTGTAAATACATAATATCCATAGAGATCTACCATTGAGATCTTCATTTTTTTCTATAAATGTGTACATATATACATGCGTTTTACTACATAGTTAAATATATATTTCTCACTCACTTAGCAATTATATCTGTAATATTAGGATTTCTATTTTTGTTCCAATGTGAAAAATTATGCTATTGTGTAGGTAGTAGATTTATTCACACTTGATTTGATCTTAAGATGTTTTTATGAAGAACATGAGATCAAATTTGACCCCTTCTCTAGCATCTAATTTTAAATTACATTTATTTTCAACTACTACATATATGTTTAAGAAGAAGATGGTTGTCCTTTAGGTATTATTTCCAAATTCTATTTTCATATTTGTAACTTGTCACTTTTGTGAAATTTTCAACTCACAAATATTTCCGTGTTTCTGCACTTGAAGTGCACTCGACACAGCACGTGGTCATGGTTCCTGGTGCCTCCTTACTCACAGCTGTCCGCTCACCCCAGTTCTATGTGTAAATCTATATTTAACGCTGCTCATTAATCCTCACGTATTTGCAATTCCAACCACTTTGACCTATTAAGTTTGTTCTCCAGATTCCTTAAGAAAGACAGTCAATCCATATTTCCTGGGGCCTTACATGTTCATAAGGCAGTGACGGAGACTTTCATACCCTTGAAGGTCAACGAAGTGGAGAGAAAAACTCGTAGACTATTTTCTCTCTTTGTTCATCTTAATTATGTACAAATTGATTTCTGGTGTAAGTTATTACTGCCACAAAGTTTGATAAAAATCTCATTTTGTTTTCTATTATTAGTAATGTGATGTCCTTTCTCACCCCCAGATAGTCAAAAGCTTTTAATTTATTTTTAAAGTCAAAAGTCTAAGTTATGTTAAATTGATTTTCTATAAGGAACAAACTGAAAAGAATACAAGAGTTGGTCATACTTCCTTGATGATTTTTTTTAAGTTAGGAAAATGTGTGAAGAAATTATTGAAAATCAAAAAGTAAGCAAGAAATTAGAAGTTTTAGGTTTTATTATGATACAGGTTTACATATACTATATATGAGCAAATTAAGAACAATATTGCATCAATAGAATAACATAAATTTTAAAAGTATAACTCAAGAAATATCTTCTGCCATTTTTAGATGGTAAAGAGAAAACTAAAACAAAAACAAAGCAAATTGAAAGGCAATTCTAAAACTATGAGAAAATCACTGAACTTGTACATACAATCATTTGTAATTAATATTCTATTTGATAATGAAAATATACAGTTTCCTCACCAAGTTTGCTTTGTTGATCTGCTGTTAATCGGTTTTCTTACTTTTTCATGAGCCTGGGTATTTTTATTTTGTAATAGACACTGCATTTGTAATGTGCTCTCTAATGATCTTAGAAAAAGCAAGAAGCTATTGTCCTCCAGAGAACAGAAGCGTGAATCTGAGTTCAGTTTAGGCAGGAGGCATCACCCCTCCAGGGTGCTGTCTTTCCCAGAGGGCATGCTCTGTCCTCAAGGCTCCCTGTAGAAGATTCTCTCTCTCTCTCTCTCTCTCTCTCTCTCTCTCTCTCTCTCTCTCTCTCTCTCTGTCTCTCTCTGTCTCTCTCTGTCTCTCTCTCTCTCTGTCTCTCTCTCTCTCTCTCTCTCTCTCTCTCTCTCTCTGTCTTTCTCTCTCTCTTTCTCTCTCTCTCTCTTTCTCTCTCTCTCTGTCCCCATGCACCCTAGCACTCCTCACCTGCTCTGCCGGGTGAGGCCCCTCTTCAAAGCTCTGATCTTCAGCTTCTACTAGCAGCCATGACCTGTGAAAGTGAAATCCCTCTAGAAAGTGAGACCACAAATTCTAGGATCGCCTCCTAGCACAGGTCTGTATCTGTCAGCCAGTTAGGAGCAGCAGCTCATTCTCCTGATCGTGCTCTGCTATCTCCAAGTAAAACGATTTATAAGATACTTAGATTCTGTTTTCGGGACTCAAGGTAAGGTCTGAAGTATCTCATTCAAAATTATACAGTATAGAAGTCTTCATTTAAAACACCAACCTTTAGATCAAGAGTTATAATCATTTGATAGACGAAGATAAGGGTCAGGAATATTTACTGATCATTCATTGGTAACAGAGCCAAATGATAAAATAGGTTTAAATGCCTTCGTATACTTTATTAACACAGAGCTTATGCTTTTTACTTATTTTTATATAAACACTTCTGTATAAAATACTGCTAAATTATCAATGTTTTACGACTTTTAATTCTATTAACAACACAATAAGTCAGTTATGATCCTCTCTCATTGGCAAAGGAACTAAAGCTTGGATAGTTTGAGATCTCCCAGACAGCTTTAAAATAGAGATGCATTGTCCTGAATCTTGATTCATTGTCAGCCTTTTTCAGATAATAAAATATCTCGTTTAAAATACAATGAGAAGTGCTGAAGAATATTAGGCTCATTTAATAAGTATCATTTAGAAGTAGACTAAATATGTCACATTGTACTGTTAACTTCCATGTGTTGTAAAAGATGCATATTTAGGTAGAAAAAAGGTTCAAATAAATGATCAGAAAAACTCTGTTACACATAATAGAGAGGCGTGTTATTTAGGTAATGTATACAAAGTACATGACCAACATTTTTTTATTCTTTAGGATCATGAGCAAGCAAAACTGTTTCCTTGAAGAACTGAGACAGTCAGTTCTTTAGCTGATAAAACATCAGAAAGACATTCAACATTAAGTATGAAAAATATACAAGTATTTCAAAATGTGGAATATGATTAATTGGTTTTGCAGATCTTGGAGGGTGAGACTTCACACTTAATGACAAGAGTGATGGTTTAATGGAGAATATTTTCACTCTTGTGATAATAGAGCCATAATTTGTATAAATTTTATAATTTTGGAGCATTTTTAAAAATTTCCAGATTTTCATATTTCTTTCCTGATAGTGAGAGAATTTATTTCAGCGTACATAATCTTCTAGCAGAGACTTTCAATAAAGTTGCACTGAACAACAAAAATAAATGACTGATTGAAGATTCAACGGTAAAGAGAGCAAGGGTTTTGGAAACTGATGAGCATGTTTTCCATACTGAGGTTGTATAACCTGGTGGGTTGTTATTATGTTTTCTCCTTTAATTCAGTGAATATGTATGAGATGTAATTTGGCCCAGATAATTAGTTTTCAAGAACAATATTTACATGTTTCAATTCATGAACTATACATAATGAACATTATATTTTTTATATACAGTTATAATTCAGAATATGACATGTAATGCAGAATTCTATCATTTCAATAAGAACTACTTTTGATCCAAATTTCCTTTTTTGATTAAACCAATAATTAAAGATAAACATGATAAGATGATTGAGTTGTCAAGACTGTTTTATGGAACCAGAATAAGTTACTATGTAAAATATTTGGTTAAAAATATGAAATCATTGAAATATTCTCTTTGGTAAAATCACATTCTTTTGAATTATTAGTCCTTGTGCACTCACATAAAAGTGTCAGAAAATTTGTGAAAGAAAGGTAACTGTAATGATCATGAAATCAAGTTTCTATTATATATAAAAAATACAAATAATGAAAACCTATGAAGAATAACTAATTACAGGTATTCACAGCTAATTAGCCTTTAGATAGAGGTTATTTTATTTCAACCCAGAATTCTTTCTTCCAAAAAAGGACATTTTAAAAGTATTTTAATTTTAAAATGTTTACTATGCCTTTACCATATTTGAATTTCAGCACATGTTCTGAAAAATTAAACCATAAGCCTAGATCAAAATTGTTTTAGGAGGAATTAATGCAAATGTAGATCGTGCTTTTGCAACATGATACAACCTGTACTAAGTTAGTGGATTTAAAACAGCAGTAGTTACCTAACATACGATTTGTTGTAAATATATAATCTCATAAGCACCTTATAAGAAGTACCATGCCATTTTCCTGATTTTGTAGAATGAGCATTTGGTCAATGGCTGTGCAAGGACAGAGGTCATGTAAGGTTGGAGGCCTTGCAGGTAGCCAGGCTGGTGATCCAAGCCTGCCATCCGGCAGTCTAGTGGCTGAGGCAGGAGGATTACAGTGAGGTCAAGGTCAGCCTCAACTACAGAGAGCAAAACCCTGTCTCAAGAAGAGGAAGGAGGAGAATTAGATGGAAAAGGAGAGAGATAGGGAGAGGGAGAAGGAGACGAAGATGGAGAAGGAGGAGGAGGAGGAGAGGGAAAAGAGGAAGGGAAGGAAAAAAAGAAGAGGAAGAGGAGGAGGATGAAGAGGAGGAACAAGAAGACAAACAAAAACACAAAAAAAGCAGAGACAAAAACAGCAAACGTTTACACTAAAAGTTGTAGGAGTAAACAAGGTTCTGTGTGCAAACACTGCTGTAAAGTGCACTAACCTCTCTTTCTATTTTTTTTTTTCCTCTCCACTCCTCTCCTGTTGCCAGGAATGTATACAATGTTGAAGAGGAGCAAGGACCCACCGAAAAAAATACTATTTTCCAAGGCAAAAAGAATCACTTTTGCCAATTGTTATTAATATGTCAGTGGACAGCCATGAACCCTGAACTTTTCAAATGCAAATATAACACATTACTCGAAAACATTACAGGGGAAATTCCTTCCTTTACAAGGTGTGGTTCAGCCACTGTGTGAAACTTACACCTGGCAGGGAGTAAGAACTCCTCAGCACCCTCCTGCCCTCTTCTTTCCCATCCCCATAAACTGGAGTTTGAACAGACAAACGACAATTTAGGAATAAATTGAAAGTGTAACAAGTTTTATAACAGGCTGTAATACAAAATTAAGTCTTTTAGTCATGTTATTCTTCCATCGTTTACTCTGCATGTAACAGCACAAAGAAAAATGACTCAATATTAAGTGTTGGGTTTTGCTGTATAGAACTAAAATTCAGAGAAAGTTGTTAATCAGACTTTAAGAAAGAGGAGGAACATCTAGAAAGCTCTTTCTCTGGTGCAGCTGTCCTGGTGCAAAGCAAGCTGAAAACATGAGGCTGAGAGCAGCTTACCCACTTTCTCTTTCAGTGTCTACTTGCTTTCTCCCTCATTTGGGTAAATAAGAGTCTCTTTGTTTGGTATTAAATACAATTTGTTATTAGGAGACACACACAGCACACCGCAGGAAGAAGGAGACTCTGAAGAACTGAAAGGGCCTCCAGCTGCTTGGAGAAAGCTGGGTAGCCTGCCCCACAGTGAAGCAGGTTAGGTTCCCCAAGACAGTGTGGGCAGCTTTGCTGCAGCCCGGACTCTGGCAGGAGAGGAGGGGGAGCGGGGTGGAGAGGAGGGGGAGCGGGGTGGAGAGGAGGGGGACTCCTGGCCCTCGCTGAGCCTGTGGTGCTGAGAAGGATGATACAGGGCGGAGGACAGAAGGACATCGCCTCTTCCTGCCCTGGGGACAGCTTCTCTGGGTTCACTGTAGAGCAATTTTGTTTCCTGTTGAAGGAGAGTTCCTCCTGTCCACTCCCCTAGACAGAGCCAAACACCCACTGATGCCCTCTCCCACGTCACAAGCCACGTCCAGCTCTACGGAAAGGGATATTTAAATGATGTGTTTGCCACTTTGGATTATGAACTCTAGTTATGTTCTTCTGGCATTTTCTGAATTTTACAGCTATCAGAGTTGGATGCTGTCAGAGGAATGGTCTTCGTTTTTTTTCATAAAATGAAATAAAATATAAAGGAAAATTTACCAACCAGAGGGGAAAACATCCTCATTTCATAGAGAAATTTTGAAGAAGAAGGACTCAAAAGACTTTAGTTTCAAAGTCTGCTTTTTTCAATGGAAAGAAAAAAAAAAGGAAAAGGGTGGAAAATACTGCAATCTCACAATTTTTAGTGAAACAATAGGTATGCAGTCTATCACTAAACAAAACAAAGCAAAATGAAACAAAACATCCCTGTAGAGTACCTTATAGAAGAGTTAATGTTACTTTTCAAAAACAAGATTGAAAACAGCGACTCAGGTGATAATTATGTAGATTACAGTATCACTCCAGTAACAACTTTGATAGCTCTGAGGCAGCTCAGAGTTCCAGGCATGGTGGTGCACGCCTGTAATCCCAGCACTTGGGAGGCTGAGGCAGGAGGATTGCTGTGAGTTCAAGACCAGTCTGGACTATGCAGAGAGTACCAGGCCAGCTTGTTCTAGTCAGTGAGACCCTTGTCTGAAAAACCCAAGAAATCAAACCAAACTAGAAAAAAAAAAACTATCAAGCTCCTAGAAGCTCTGCACGAGATAGTTTGCATGACACAAAGGACACACAGCCAGTGCTTACCATGAGTTTTATATCAAAATTAAGCTCCTTTAGGACATGAAATGTTCCATAACCATATAAATAGAAAGTAGACATCATTATCTCCAAAAATATGCCATTAAATACAATATAGAAATAATTCATTCTGATGGAAAATATTTTAGAATGTTTTCATACACTTTCAAAACATTACATAAATTACATTGGGGTGGGCTGCGATTGTGTGCCAGTATGGTGGCAGATGCTAGGCATATAATTACATATCATAAATAAATTTGTTAATAGTGATCAGATATTTTCAGTAATACTGTAATCAACTTTGGGAGAAATTCATTTAATTAGCCAAGTATCATTGATACTGTAATATTTAGTTCTTTTTTGTGGAAAATTACAAAAGAAAAATATATCTTCTCTACTACCTGAAAGATAATGACTCAAAATCCTTTATTTTATAAAGTAAAGGTGAGCAGAAGACTTCCTAGATTCAGACAAGATGCTCAGAATGTTGAAACTTAACCGTCAGGTATTTGCACAAAATCCTTAGAAACAGAATAGAATTGTCAGTCAAGAACAAGACCAAAATTAACATTGCACTGGAAAAATATAATAAATTAGGCAGGTGCAATGCAAATAGAACCCCTGATAGTCATATTCCTAAAGTATATGTAGAGTGACTTAGATGTTAACTTAACTAGTTGTTTAATACAAGAAAATTTTTTCCCCACAGTCAGGCGGGGGATACAGCTCCACGGCACTGTGCCTGCCTGGTAAGCACGAGGTCCTGACTTTGGTTCCTGGTTCCCAAAACAAAACAGCAACAGAAAGTTAGCAGTCATCCTTCTTAACATGACAAATAAAATATGATACTGAACAATTTTAAATAACCCTGGCACCACAGTAGGGATGATATGAAAGTGGTGTTTCATTTTTTATGTAAAATGTGAAGCCATCCAAAGACATGAATGATGCATATTATGGAAGAATGACAGAAAAATAAAGATATGATTGGTGAAATAAAAACTTAAGAGAAATGTCACTAAGATTACTGTGATAGATGATGTCAATGTGCTTAGCTCAGGAATAAAATTTATATTTCTGCAAGCTGACAAATTTTTAAGTGCGGTAAATAATCCCGAGTGTCTACTGAATGCTTCCTGCATTATCCAAACAAATGAAAGATGAAAAATAAGAGGTATTTTAATTCAATTCTTGGTGCTTGGGTAGTTTTTCATTTTCTGGTTCTATCCAGTACCCGGGCTTTCCTCCATCTAAAATACCCTAGAATCCAGTTTTATTAGAATTATTTATGCCCAAACATCATGTCATGACCTCAGTTCTTTGGGTGTCACCTATTTGTCATTTTACTCACCATATGTGTGTATTACTTTCTTAAGTTTTACTTGTTAAACTGAATTATATCACAGGCACACAGATATAAGCACTGTAAACATACAGGTTCGTGGATTACCACAGTGATCATACTCAGCAAAACACGACTGATGCCATGAAGGAAAATATTCTCAGCTCCTCAGGAGCCCATTCATGACTATTTCCAGAGCAAGTCTCTGCCCAAAGCTACCTAGAGTTCTAGAGTCTACTGCCTGCCAGTATTTTATCTGTTTCACACTACCTAGAAATAGAATTGTATAGCATGTATGGTTTTGAATACGGATACTTTTGATGATCCTGTGTGACTAATTCTAGCTGCCGGACATTTGTCCACTTTGATCTATGTATTCTTCCATTATACAAATCTGCCATAATTTGTCTATTCCTGTTGCTGTTAGCTGAATATTTTGGTTTTGTTCAGTCAGCACATGTTAGGAAAAGAGCTGCTATGATCATGCTTGTTAATGTATTATAGTGAATATATTCCTTTGATGAGAATTATAAATCTACAAGAGACTTTAAGAGTCACCTGTCAAGATCACCCACCCTTCACTTGTCATGTCTGTCTGCTCTTAACCACTTCAAGTGTATTTTCTTCTCAATCAGTGGAGGATTTCACAAGAGCACTTTGGCTCTGGTCTGTTTAAAGGAAATCTAACACATGGCCACCTATGTGCTGGTGTCCATGGAAAGAATGTAATTTTTATAATGGATCTAATGTCCTGGTCATTTAATTCCAATAACCACATCAATTCTGGACTGGGTTCAATTGGTTAATTTTATTTTTCTCAGGGTCATATTTCCTCCCGTGCGTGCCTGATCTTCTGTCTTCCAGTGCTTGAGTTTAGAGGTTTGTCAGGCAGATGGAAGAAAGAAATCCTCCCAGACTGGGCACAAAGAGAATTTTGTTTCTTCTAATTCTTTCAGATAATTTTTCCAGACTTAGAAATGTTTCTTGCATGAATGTGACCACTTATATTGTGAAAAATTGCTAGGGACCAGAAATGAGGGACTAATGTTATTTTCTATTAAATTCCAGGTTATCTGAATCTAACATTTTGCTCTGTAATTCATTTTTGAGCATGAAGACAAAAAACAGGATCATGCAAGGTGAACAAGGAAATTTGCCTTTATAGTATATATTGTACACAGGTATGGGAAACATCAAAATCTTTCTTTGTACATGTGTTTATAATTTTAGTGCATGTTTAGATTATGTAACAATATACTAAGTGAATAAGGAAACAAAGGATCTTAATAATCAATAAATTAAATAGAAAAACAAACTATCTTATGTATTGCAATAAAAATACATGCACTTTCTAATGAAATATTTTCAAAAGTTGATCTGTAATTTGCATGTTAAAGTTGCTATGGTGTGGCAGTGAAACTAGAAATTAACAAAATAAAAAGTCAAGAAAGCAACAGCTTCAAAATTAAAGTGCACTTTATTACATTGTCCCTGGAATATTGAGTAGATTTAATCTAAAATTATAAATTGAAAGTTTAAATCTCTTTATGAAAGCCTCTGTTATGATAATGTATTATAATTACAATTCAATAGACCTCATTTTATATGTGTATACAGATATGTAAATATGTATTTGTATGTTTATATATGTATTCTCAGGTGCATATGTGAGCACAAAGAAAGATACCAAAGACAAACTCATGGAGAAATCAACAGATTATTAACTTAGAAAGAGAAAAGTTATTTTTGACTTTATTGTAGGTTTTTATATTACTGAATATTTATGAAGCCTATAACTCAGTTCTATAATCAGGGAAAGTAATAAAAGTAGTTTAATTAAACAAAATATATCTCAAACTCATTTTCAGTAGTCAGAAAACCACTTAATAAGTATCAATAGGCAATTAATAAATTTATATATTTAAGTTTATCTTAGACTGGAAATGTAACTCATTAGACACTCACCTGGTAAAGTATCAGGCCCTCCCATGAATCCTCATCATCACAAAAAGAAAACAATACCATCCCTTAAGGAAAACACTAATTCTGTTACTTTATCATTTTATAACTGTTTTGTTACAAGCTTTGAGAAAATTCATATTTTTATTACTAGTACTTAATACTTAAAATATTAGATAATGACAAAGTAAAGCCCTAGGTACATTGCTTTTTTTCCAAGTATAACCTTTCCATTTAGCTTGACTTTTTATATGTGTGCTACCCTGGATTTTGCTCATGACACATGTTAGCTAGACAAAATGTACCAAAGTGAGATTTTTCCATACAAATTATGTATTAACTTGATCCAAACAATTACGTACAATCAAGATCTACTTATATATACCTATGTATCGCCCACTGTCTCTAATATATGTGTCTATGTATCTGTGTATCTGTATATGTACACATCTGTATGTATACATATATGTATCTGTGTGAATATATAGATGTATATATATTACAGATATGTAAGCAATGCATTTTGTATATTTATGTAAGCAAAAAATACTATTTTGCTATTTTATATTACTTGTGTTTATTTCATTATTTGTTGTGAGTTAAACCCTTAAAAGTCACTCAAATGTGGGAAGATCTAGCACTTTCCCTCCCCGTCCTGGTTTTCAGTCACTGACTTAGGTCTTTCTCTTTTCTGAGTCCATCACAGAAAAGCAGACCAGGTGTGCACGTCGGCAGGGGCAGGGTTTCCAAAATATTTCCCAGTTTTTAAATAGATTCTCATTTTGCGTCTTCTAAATATCAATCACTTATTTAAAGTGTTTACTCATTTTCCAAAAAGAACCCCAAATCCTGCTATATTTAGACTATTTCTTTGTCAGTATATATTGTAGCACACCTAGACTTAACCTCTAATGGACATGCAGGAAATTTTACTTACACTGCTCCCTATAGCTGCTCTCAGGACCAATCTATACAAACCTTTGCAAGTATCCGAAGGTGTTTACGGAGAGCGGTTCACAATCATTCCTGATGGAGCAGTTATTTTAGCTGAAACGCAGAGCATATTGAACCATCCTGGGAAAATATCCACTACAGTAAAAATTGGTGCGTAAGTTGCTGAAAATAATGATTTTACTGCATACTTTAAAACCAAAAGGTGTTGATGAAAGAACCTGAAAAGGACAAATAAATTGAAACATGTACCATTTCCACATCTTGGAAAAATTAGTGTCATTATAATGCCTATGTCACACAAAGCTATCTACAGATTGAACATAATCTTAGTCAAATGTTCTATGCACTTTTTCACAGAAATAGAAGAAATAATTCTAAAATTCATAGGAAAGCACAAAAAAGCAATCACAAAGAATGCAAATACCTAAAGCATGAGCAAATAGCTGCAAAGTGCAAAGCTGGGCATTCACACAATGCTTTCAAAATCTACCCCTAGGGTATGGTTACCGGGGAGCTCACTGCTGGATGCAGATTAGAGACACAGCTCAATGAGACAGAGAGATCCTGGAGTGAAATCTCTGGATTTAGGCGATTGATTTTTCTCAGAGAAGTGAACAACTCTCAGTGGGAAGGGACACACTTCAGAAAATACCTGAACTCATGAGCCTCATCTACGCAAAGTCAGCTCAAAAGGGTTTAAGATTTAGACATAGGCTTGAAACACTAAAATTCTAGAAGAAAAGCATGGGGTGTGGTGGTACAGGCCTAACCCTAACCCTAACCCTAACTCTAATGTCAGCACTTAGGCCATGATTTCTCTAGGTGTGGGCCAGCCTGGATCACATGGAGCGCTTATGTCTAAAAGAGAAAGGGAGAGAAAGACAGAGAGAAAGACAGAGAAAGGTGAAGGGAGGGAAGAGGGAGCAGGAAACCTAGGACAGTTTAAGAGAAAGTTAGTTGACTTGGATATGGACAATGGATTTCTAAATAAAACACCAAAAGTACAGAAAACAAAAGAAAAATAGGTAATAGGATGGCATCAGACTTAGCTGTGTTCTGCACCATGAAGTAAGCAGATTAAATATATAACCTTAAAAATGGGTAAACATACTTGCGAACCCTAATCTGATAAAGGGGTAGTATCCAATTACATAAGCAATGTGATGGTTACAATTAACCTGCTCATAAAATAGGCAAATATTCCTCAGAGTAGGATATGCCAATGAACAGCAGGTGTACAAATGTGTGGGATTTGTTGGTCACATATCCAAAGACTGAGTAAGGGGCAGGAGAGGTTAGTAGAGTATGCCCGGCCACACTGCCTGTGGGAGAAACCTTCTGTCTTCTTACAGTTTGGGTGTTGACTTCAAAATTGTACGCAGAAGATATTGTTGAAACACAGGTGTAGATTCTTTAAAAAGCACATTGAAAAACTTGTAGCACAGCATAAAAGCACAGAGACAGTTTTCTAACTGTTGTAATATGGAATATTGTTCCTACTTTCCCCCTGAAAATGTTCTTCAGTGGTAAATGCTCAATGCTTTCAGGTTCCTTGGGAAAAACATGTTATTTGAGCGTTATATGAAGAAGTACCAAATATTAGATAGTGAGGTTTTTTCTCAAAAAACTATCCTTAATATGGTTTGAAATTAGAATTTGATGGTGGGTAATGAATTCACACACCTGAAACTTTAACAACAAAATGCATGTTGGAAAAAGTGGCAGCGTGACTCGGTTGTGGCTCTCACTGATGACAAACTCCACCATAAACTGAATTCTACCATGAATGTTGAAGAGGGATCCATTTTTTATTTTTGGAAAAGTAAGTAAATGAAACATCACACAAACCTTCAATGTGAGGAATGAGAGTAGCATTTGTCAAGTAAACCTAGAAAAGACATTAAAATTTATGTCACATGGTTATTTCCTTTTCCACCTCCTTCAGATCAATTTGTAAACACAAAACACCATCACTGATGCCAACTTCTCAAATTCCTTAAAATCAGACTCAAGCCCCAGAACCATTTTCGAAAGAGTCTTTCCCTTACGGTCCAAACCAAGTGCTAGGGACTTAGTACAGCCATCAGGCTTCCTGCTGCGGCCATCCTTCTGCACTGGGATTCCTTTCCACTCAGGGCTCGTTGCACTGTTTTCCAGAGCAGTTCTTAATCTCAGGCCTGGGTTGCACAGAAGTTAGTATAAAAGCACTGCCAACATTATGGTTTAGATACACTATTCTCCATTAAAGCGTGAATTTCTGCACTGCATTGGATGGCAGATGGTTAGCTGGTTGCGAGGAGCAGTCTGACTGCCCACATAGAGACGCAGTAGGAGAAACAGTCCCATGTCGGTTTTCGGGAAGTCATGTGTCTGGGCAAGGCTGCGACTTTGAGACTCAAGCTGAGATGACGGAAGTGGATTTCAATGCATCACAAGTAAGAGCTACTGTGGTCACAGCTGTCACAGGCCATTCTGCAGCTCCTCTGCTGACAGAGGAAAATGACACAGAATGTAGAAGCACTCACAAAAAGGAATCCCCAAAGCACAAGTGACCCAATCAAAAAAGGGCAAGAGAATGTGTAATTGTTACTATCATCCTCATTATTATGTAATATAGGGTTATGAAATTATTCCTCCTTTCGAATATAAATTTTGTGTTATTTGGTAAATATCTTGGCTCCCCCATTCCCTGTATATTGAGATAGGTAAAATCAAATAATGATCCTTTTATCCTCTCATTTTTGCTAGCACTGCTATCCCTGTTGACAGTCATCTCCAGGAAAAACTGTCAGTTTACTGGAACATATAATGGGAACACATCTAATCTCACCAGTGGGTTAGATATGTGAATCAGGTTTTATCATTGGGAAGATTTAATAAGAAAATGAATTACTATATTTTTTCAATCAAAGCATTGGTGAAAATCTACTTTTAGAGAACATTTATATTCAAAGATGGTGGTATTCGCATGTCCCTTGACGATACTAAAAATAATACTAAAGGAATGCATTACATTAAAATATATTATGTCATAAAATAATCTTTTATATAATCATCTGTAAAGAATTTGGCATGTATTTGATTTACCTCTAATAAGAAAATAAACTCGCAATGCTAATGTGATTCCTAAAGAATTGAAAAAAAAATTGAAAGTAAAACACAACTTCTCTGTTTTAAGAATATAGAAATCCAATTAAAGCTAATAAAATTTGTTTTTATTAATATTTAAAACAGAAACATGATACTGCAATTCAACACACTAAACTGGTTAATAATTAATCAGTTATCAAGATTAGGTTAATGGTTTCAGTCAATGCAGTTGATTTTATTGGTCCATATATCAATGAACATTCATTGTATTAGTTCAATGGTTTAAAGTTTTCTTACCCTCATAGCAAAATATGTGTGGCAGCATTGATCCCTTTCAGTATAAACTAAAAGTACAGAGCTAAAATGGCAGAGTTTTGGCTTTGCATATTTTGTTTCTCAGGTAAATATGAGATGAAATCAATTCTCTTTCAGACTAGATTCTGAGTAGCGCCCCTGAAGAGAGAAGACTTTGAATTTTTGTTTGTGAAAGCATAAGACAACAGGATACATGTCACACATTCTAAACACACTCAATACATTTAAAAAAAAACTGTTTTGTCTTTCAAGTTACGAAGAAATGAAAGGCTGCTGAGGAATGTGCTCTCTTGTGTCTGCGGACACCAGCTCTGCCCTGCTTGGCGGGCTGTCACACTCCCTTAGTGACCTTGATCTCTGCCGAGGCAGTCACCTTGAAGGAGGCTTTGGTGCCCCAAAATCAATCCACAAGACCTCCACCCTCCTCCCTTCATCCTGGATCAGGGATCAGCACCCTCTCAGCTGTAGTTCTCCATACGGTCTGGGACTTCTGTGCATGTCTGAGTCCCCGCACAAGGATGCATGAGTTACAAGGCCCCGCTGTGCCTCGGGTGTGACCCCATCAAGGTCCACGAGTGGGAAGCAGAGCCTGTCCTGGGAGGGAGACAGGAAGGCTTTCCTCCAAGTAGCACGAGTGCAGGTCTGTTACCAGGATGGTGGCTTTGGGTACCAGCAAGCTGGGTCCTGGTTGCCCTCTCTCGGGTCCTCTCCCAGCCCGTGTTGCCTCTTACTCTATGATGCTCCAAAAAAGCCTTCACGGATGCAGCCTTCTTGTGTGCTCAGCAAGTTCCAGCCTCTTGAGTCATAAACAAGTGAAGTCCGCTCCTCATAAATCACCCAGGCTGAGGCATTCTATTGTGGTACTGTCAAAGACAAATTCTAAGGTCTTATTTGCCTTGTTTGACATTGAAACTGCTATACGTGTTTGCTTGGTTTGTTAACTGAAATATAGACTCACAGTTACATGATGATCTGAAATCAAGCCTTTTAAACTTGCCTTAAATAACAGTGATAAGAGCATTTCAAAGTATGATTCTCAGACTCCGAAAGTTCCTGAGTCTTTCTCTGGAAGGCTGAGGCACAAAAATATCTCAGCCACCATGAGGAGGTGGTTTATCCCCTTTCCTCTGGGTTGACCTCTGCATCCTGGTGGGAAGTTCATGGTGGGTGACATTTCTGGCACATACACAGAGGGAGAGCACTGGCATACTCTGCACTAGGATTTCCAGAGGGAAATCAAACCTAACTTCACTTAAAAGTATCATTAAACTGGGTGCAGTGGTGCATATCTGTAATCCCAGCCCTTGAGAAACTGAGGCAGGGTTGCTGTGAGTGCGAGGCTGTAGAGCGAGACTGTGTCAAAAGAAAAAAAGTGTCCTGGTACATAAACAGAAATATTCATTTAATTTAGCCTTGACCACTGAATGTGCATCTCTCAAAACTCAGTGGATCAGAATGGAAAAAGCATACCAAGCTCTGCTGCTGATTCATGAAGGTGAAATGATTCCAGCATGGTGAACTATGGCTCTCTGACTCTACTTCTGTGGATAAATTTGCTGGGCTGAAGTTTTCTTCTCATTCGACACATATGTAAGTTCACCAAATGCAACTTTTATTGCCAGTGCAAACAAAGGCAATTTGATTGCATTTAGATTCCCTTCTCAGTAAAGCTGGGATAGCCATAATGGAACTTTTAAAAAGTTAAAATTGTTTGAAGATTAGGATACAGAAACACATATAAAGAATGGATCTTAGACCACAATGTTCATTTAAATACTGTAAGTTAACAAGTTAAAAAAAATCCCATGATTTCTTTCATGAGAACAAATTAAAATACATATAAACTAAAGATTAAAATAGAAGAGAGATAAGAGTAAACCAGCAAATAGACTTTCTGGAGAAGAGAGAATCAAGAAGGTAAGAAAGGAGAGAGGGGAAAGAGATCACAGATCATCCAGAAATGCTATGCAATGCGCCAGTTTCCCAAACTGACAATGTTCTAAGCTTCTCATCTCCTCCTGCATTTTATATTTTGGAAGTAGGTATTGTCATTCATTCTGTTTTGAAGAGACAGCCACGCAGTCAGCCTGGCATCCAGGTCTTCTTTATTAACAAACGTCCTCGTGGAAATCCAATAGTGTGCCGTCTCCCAGGGCAATTATACAATACATCCTTTCAAAGTCTGCGCCATCGAGAGTAAAGAACAGTGCATCATTTTTCTCTCTCAGTGGAGGCTCAGTGTCTACTCATTTGTTAGCATTTCACAAATATTCAAGTGGTTGGTGAGCTGAGTTTTTTCTGTCTAGCTCTATGGATTCTAAGGTTACTAACACTGGTGTTTAGATCAATGCCTGCAACAAAATCTATGCTTCAGGTGACCTTCAGACATTCAGTGCTTTATACATTGAATTGGAAAGTGGAAAAACATATTCTTCAGTTGTTCTTACTTTAGTCCCAAATCAACACAGGTAACATAAATTACGCTTCTATTTTCACAGGTCTACCTAATCCAGCTTTATTTCATAGAAAATGTTTCATTCGGTCTTTGCCTCTTTCTATTTCATCTTTTGCTCTATAAAAAAGAGAATGTACTGTCTTTTATTTTTGTATCTTTATCAGAAAAATACTTTACTTTTAAAACTGAATTTCTCAGGGCTATGGTTTATTATTTATTTTCTCATGTGCACATCATATGCTTTGACATCATCACTTAATTTTTCTACTTACTTCCATAATTTCGCAGTATTACTAGCTTTTCTCCTCACCACATTTGTACTTCCTCATCTGCTTCTCGCACTGATTGGATCACAAGTTTGGCTGATGGTTGCATCCATTTAAAAGCAAAATCTTTCTTGTGGATTTTCTGAGACACAGAGTTTTTAATTTATGTATTTCTACTATCATTGCCAGTGATGTCACATAAAGTGAAGTGATTTTTTTTATCAACAACATGAAGTATCATTGGTACTCTAAATTATAAACTACAAGCTATAAAGTAGGATGATCTACCATTAATCAGCAAATTATTCTGAAATGAGTGAAAAAAGTGAAATCTATTTTAATGTGTTGCAATTTGGAGGTCATGAGTTTTGACAATGCCCTAGCAGGGATGCCTGCTCTCCTGTTCATAACCTCTGAAGCCCCTGCTGGGGAGACTTGGACACCCCGTGATGGCTTGAATTCCTGGTCATGGAACCCAATGGGATCACTTTTGTTTGTTTGTCTGGTGTATGATCTAAAGTGAATCAAGCCCTGGAGTTGGAAAAGCTCTGTTGCTAAAATAGCTGCTGCCTTTCCACACAGTGCAAGTTTCCTTAGGCAGAGTGGTTGGTTTCTAAGACAAAAATGACAGATTTTTTGTTCAAAGAGCAATCTAAGACAAACACATCAAAAATGCGGGTATTGCAATGACCCAGGCTTAGAATCTTCCTGATATTACTTGGTTCCACTCTCTTGACACTAAAATACCATGACAGTGTTTCTTAGAGATTCAGCTGGGAAACCTGTAAATACATCTTGTATATTTTTTGCAAATCTCACAGGTTCAAGAGGAGCACACAGGGTGCCTCCACATATTACTTTTCATTTCTATAGTACTGGGGACTGAACTCAGGTCCTTTGCACTGAGATACTTCACAGCCATTTTGTTCAATTTATTTTTTTAACTACTCTTGTTAAGTAACTAAGGTAGCCAGACTGGGGTCAAACTCGAGTTCCTACTTCTACAGCCCACTGGGATTAAAGATATGTCCACAATTGCTAATTTAATCTCACAATTCTTTTTGGAATAATTGCCAAAGAATTTGGGAATATAGTTCAAATTTTTCAGTTAATGAGCATTGGTGTTGTTCCTAAGATTTAGCTATGGCAAACTATGCTGCTATAAACATGTGTGTGTGTGTGTGTGTGTGTGTGTGTGTGTGTGTGTGTGTGTATATATATATATATATATATATATACATATATATATATATATATGTATATATATATATATAAAACTGTTGTATGATGCTTTTATTTCTTTTAGGAAGATATCAAGAAGCAGACTAGCTGGGTCAAATGGAACCTCTTGTTCCAGTTTTTTGAGAAATTTCCACACTGATTTCTAAAATGGTTGCACCAGTCTACAACCCCACCAACAATGGAGAAGTGTGGGAAGCCCTGTAATTGGCTACCACCTTATATCTACAGGCAGCACCACCTTAACCCCCTCTAGGAGTTAAGTTTGGTAGTGAAGCAGCTCATTGCCTAGCCTGTTTGGCCCATTCAAGGATTATGTTAATCAGCCCACGTAAGGGAAATTTGAAAACTTTGGTCTTGCCACTGTTGCTAAGTTACCTGTTGACATGTCAGAAACCAACTCCCTCCTCCCCAATACCCTATATATTTGTTACTCTTTCCTTGAGTAAACAAGACTTGATTGGATTTTTAACTTGTCTCCATTCTTTTGTGTCTCTTGTCCCCTCTCATCCCTACTCCCCATCTAGTGTCTCCATGAACTTACCCGCAGGCCGGTACAAGTGGCGCCCAACGTGGGACTCAAGAACGGTGGACTTCGTGAGGGCTGCTGTTCATGGACCCAAAGGAGAAAAAGGAAAAGAAAATAGAGGACCTGGCAATGTGGGAGCCTGCCATGCCACTGAACCTCAGTAAGTGAACAGCAATTATTGGAGAAGAAATTAGCCACATGAGACTTTTGTTGAAAATTTAGTAAAACTTTTAAAGGCATGAGGGGTAAAGGTGCATATTGAGCAATTATGCCAATACTTTGATATTATAAGAGAGGTTTGCCCATGGTTTCCTATACAAGGCACTATGGATCCCAAACAATGGAAACAGGTTGACACAGTGTTTAAAGATTGTTGCAACCTCTTTGGACTGGAAAAGTTCCTGGTAACTGCCTTCCCTTACTAGGATTTAATAGAGGAACTTGTATGTTGGGAGCAAAGTGAACCAGTATTTGCTAACACCCAACGCCCTCCAGGCTTAGCACACTTCAGCCCAGTCCCACACCAGGTGGCCAGCACAGACAAATCCCTCAGCATGGTCTCTACTGTGCTGCCTCCCCCATCCTGTACCATCCCCACTTCAGCTTTTGATCCTAGTAAAGAACTAAAGGAAAAAATTGAACTTTTAAAACAACAGACTGGACAGAAAAAAAGAACATCAGGATTTGATAGCTCAATTACAAAGGCTGAAAATAGCAAAATTTAAAATGAAAAGTGAAACTAACCCCGAAATTCCCTCTGGAGCCTCTCCCATTCAGCAACCTTCTGTGAGGGACATGATTTCAAAATTTACCTCTTGGCTTGACCCCATCAGACTTAAATGCTTTCCCTGTAACTGAGACAACAGATGCAGAAGACCAGGTTATCAGCCACTATACTGCCTTTAATTTCAGACAGTGAGAGAATTAAAAATGGTGGCACAATACAGTGCTACTGCCCCATATACTCTTGCTGTCTTGGATTCTTTGGCTGACAGCTGGCTCACTCCTACAGATTGGCAAGGATTGGCCCGAGCAATCTTATTGGGTGGGGATTACCTTTTGTGGAAATCAGAATATATAGAAAATTTCAAAGAGACCACCAGGCACAATACACAAGCTGGCAATGGGTGGAACCTTGATATGTTAATAAGGGAGGCACCTAGGCAGACAGAGAGGCCCAAAAACAATTTAACCCAGTGCTTTTCACTCAAATTCAAACAGCAGCTACTGGAGCATGGAGAAAACTGCTTACAAAGGGCAATATGAGTTCCTCTCTCACGAGCATTAAGCAAGGGCTGGGGCTTTAGTTCAGTGTCCTAAACAGCTGCCAAACAAACACAAGGTTGTGAGTTTAGTTCCCAGAGCCATAGATTTAACTCAATGGCACAAGCACCTACCTGGCAAATGAAAGGCTGTGAGTTCAATCCATGGTACCATTGACATTGGAACTGCTTAGCAGCAAGGCCTTGCTATGGCTGCCCCCTTGCAAGGGTTTACAGTTAAACAATTCTTATCTCAAAAGCTTAAACAAAACTGTTTTACCTGGGGAGAGACGACATTTTGCAAAGAACTGCAAAAAAGACTCCAAAGATAGAACATCTTAATATTAATCATATAAAAGGCATAATTAAAAGGGCACATCTCTCTAAAACTCACTGTCAGTAAAATAAAAAGGGAGAATGGTACCCCACAAGGGGGACACCTAGAAATATTCTATCTCATGCCTTACTCATCCTTAACTTTTTAAATTTGGATGCTGCTGGACAATCAGCAGTCACCCATTTTTGGCATACTGAAACACAAAAGCAATTTGCTTCTGTACTATGGAGACACCCCCTGACTAACTCATGGCGTGGTCCAGACCCAGTCCTTATCTAGGGATGAGGATCAGCATGCATATAGAGATGAAATCTGCAAGATGACTGCCAGAATGATTGGTTAAACAAATAGATGAAATGCAACAAATAGAGGATAATGTTACAGATGATTCCAGGGACAAAAATGACCCCTGAGAGATTTTTCCCAGCACTTGTTTTTCAGATGAGGAACTGACAGCCTGGATCCTGTCCCATGGGATTATGATGATTCTACTGCTGCCAGAAAAGGGAGGCTTTTGGACGCCTTCCCAATGCTAGGGTTCTGAGTGCCACTCTGTTCGGTTCCCCATGTGATTGAAAGGGAGGTATGAATAAAAATACGCCCACCTCTTACACTATAATGACAGCTTACAATGATAAGATGGCATACCTTCGATACAGCTCCCAAGTGGGAAGAGGCAATGCACAAAAATGGATATGTCTCCCCAAGCCTCCTATAACCCCCCAAAATAAGGATCAATTAGACCCATGTTCTGACTTAAAGTGTACTGCCAGCCTCCCCTTTAGAGTGCAGCCTATAGGTTTCAGAGATTCTCCCTACCTCCAGGGAAGTTCTCATAATAGTACCTCTGACATTGCTGTTGGGTTTGTCACCCTCACTAACTTCAGTTCTATAATTAGTTGGACCATTTCTTGGACTGTTAATTTTACTCTCATTCGGTCTTTTTCTTATTAATAAGTTGATGGCTTTTGTCAAACAACAGGTGGATGCCATAAAAATGCAACCTATACAGGTCCATTACCACAGGCTTAGAATGGCTGATAGAAAAAATTACGCGAAGCCTGCAAAACTGTATTATGGTAATGCTTTGTGAAAGCATGCTGCCCACTCTATTTCTCTTACCTTGGTGCAATAGACTAGATAGCCAGAGACAGGCAACTGGGCCTCACACGGGATTCCAACCTCCACCTAAAACAGGAACTGGGCCTCTCGCTGCCCTGCCTTCCAGTGATGGGTAAGGCTAGGTTGGCTCCCCTGTGGAAGCACCCTGACCCAAAACAGGCACAGCCTCTTATATGCCTCCTATATTTTAAAGTAAGGGGGACCTGTGAGAAGCCCTGTAATTGGCTGCCACCTTATATCTGCAGGCAGCACCACCTTAACCCTCTCTAGGAGTTAAGTTTTGTAGTTAAGCAGTACCTTGCCTAGCCTGTTTGGCCCATTCAAGGATTATGTTAATCAGCCCATGTGCAGGAAATTTGAAAATTTGAACTAACCTATAACCCTCGGTCTTACCACTGTTGCTAAATTACCTGCTGACGGTTCAGAACCCAACTCCCTCCTCCCCCCATAACTTATATGTTTGTTACTTTTTCCTTGAATAAATGAGTCTTGATCGGATTTCTGACTTGTCTTCATTCTTCGCATCTCTTGTCCCCTCTCATCCCCCCCCCCCCAGGGTCTCTGTGGACTTACTCACAGGCTGGGACAGAGAAGGGTTCCTTTTTCTCTACAGTCCCTCTAGCATTGGTTATCAGTTGATTTATTGATAATAGCCATTCTTTCTGGAGTGAGATGGAATCTCAGCATTATTTTAATTTGCATCTCTTATAATGAACCAGACACATATGTGTAACTATCACATTGTCTCTCTAATGTGAGAAACTAAAAGTATAAATAAGAACCAACATGGTATAATCACAGTGTGAAATAGAAAGTAATTGTTCAAAGGCAAAGGAGAATGGTGTATAGAAGGGAAAATTTAAAAAGTAAAAAATATAAACAAAGTTCTGTGAATAAGTAGGGGAAAGGGGTTGGAGAGAAGGGAGGGGACTGGGGAAAATGAAGAACTAAGATATATCATGCACAGGTACAAATTCCACATGATGAATATGTTCATTATTCATATCTAAATTGTACCAATAAACTTAATTATAAAAAAAAATTTTCCTCAACCAAATGCTCAATGATTGCAATAAGTATGTATTGATCTTAGAAATATTTTAAATTGAACAAAAATTTGAAGCTACAGTTCACTTTCTCATATTCTAACTTTAAATTCATTACCATAAGTGGAATGCAGGTGTGGTGGCATATACCTGTGATACCAGCACTCAGGAGGCTCGACATGCTGACAGTCTAAGTTACATAGTTCAAGGCCAAGCTGAATGGCACAGTGAGATTCTGTCTCAAGGCAAAACAAAACAAAATTAAAAAGTGGAAACTGGTGAACTATTATACAAGCTTATTTGCTCTCTTAGGTGATATTTATTACTCTTTTTAATAAATCAAAAATTAGTAAATGTTAAAATATGGCTAGTGAAAATAAATGTTTTTAATATAACTTGCTTTTTAAAAGTGCAAATCACAAATGCTTCAATAATCTGCCTGTCTTCATTACTTTCATCTCATTGCTGAGAAAACATGCCTGACAACCAAGCTAAAGAAAGAAGGCTTAGTTAGCTGACAGTTTGTGGAGGTTTCAGTCCATGATCTGCTGGGTCCAAGACAGGGTGGCTCATGGCAGAGGAAAACAGTAAAAGCAACAAGAGCAAAAAGAGAGGAGCACAGACAGAAGGCTCATTCTGTCCCCAAAACTGTATGTGGCACTCATAATCCCAGCACTAGACAATGAATCAGTCACAAATGCTAGAAGCCTGCCCCCATGACTGTATGAAGCTCTGGGAGGACATCCAGACCAAGCATACATATGTATCTTCTTTTGTTCCTTTTCCTTGAGATGTATGGAAACTGGTTAGCCCCTCTTTTTTCTCCCAAAGACTGAGATATTAAAGCAAACCTAAAGATCATACTTTTACATTTTTCTGTCTTGCCTTAGAATTTCCACAATCATGCCACAAACACACACACACACACACACACACACACACACACACTCACTCACTCACTACTGTTCTGATGACCTTCAAAATATTTCTTGGAACAAAATGTTCTGTTTTTAAAAGACAGCACTATTGAATTTAGGTAAATTAAATGTCACCAAAATCAATTTCTTTTTGATGGTCCACTCTTAACCACAGCGTGAGTTATCTGAAATTAGTAAGAGGTGAAGTGCCCTTGATGCTGTATGTGAAGGTCACAGCCAAGCACGGCAGGACAGGTATTTCTACCTTTCACAGTAAAAGCAGAGGTCAATTACAACTCTCCTGGTGCTGGCTACTAAAGTGCAGCATGCAATGGTCCACAGTTTCCAGTTACAAATAAATAACTGATGGAAGGCAAGAGAATTATTTATTGTTAAAATATTTACCCCTAAAGGTGACCATTACATGCTTCAATTGGTTTGATTTTCATCTTGAAGCCACATTTAAGGAAAATTTTTAAAAACTAAACAATATATTTTTGTTATTTATAGATGGCAAAATAATCTATTAAATGCTTATTTACATTAACATGACATGACAAATATATTCTTTTGAGTTTTAAAATACAAGTACAAATTCTAAAATTTCTGTGAATATAAAAGTTATCAGCTAAAAGTTTAACCTCCAATGTTTCAAGCTGTAGGAAGATTCACATCAATGCCTATTTAAAGGTCCTCAAGGAGATAGTTCTCCATATGATACCTTCCAGGAAATATTCTTGCAAACCTCATCCTCTCCCTAAAGCACTTACATATATTATTTTAATATAAATGCATGAAAATGTTTTGTTAGATTATGCACGCAAATTAAAACATATTGTTCTCAGAAGTGAGAAACAGTTCTATAAAATTAGAGTTAATATTGATCATATGCATTATATGAGATCCACGGGAAAATCTCACTATGACAGAGAAGAATCTGCTAATTGTGTGATGACTGACTTAATCAATTGGGGATGTGAGCATTTAAAACCATAATATACCTCTCTCTCTCTCTCTCTCTCTCTCTCTCTCTCTCTCTCTCTCTCTCTCTGTCTCTCTATTTAGGTGAGAGAAATAGAGACAAAAAGACAGAGACAGAGGCAGAAGCAAAGGTTGGGAGTGAAAGGACTTGGAAATTAACACAGCACAGAGGTTTTGCCTAGCATGAGTGAGGTGCATTCATTCCCTGGTTCACAACAAGCCAAACAAAAACTCTGTCCTTGAGTACACTAGTTAGCCTCGTTAAGTAAACAAAACTGTTTTATAATTGTGACTGTTTCTCTTGTATCTATCTCACTATGTGATTAAAATATAAGATGAATGTCTAAGTTAAAAGATCGAATGCAATAAAAGACGCATTGCCATTAACCCCCCTCTGAACACTCTGCCCATTTTCCTTTCCACTTTGTAAAGCAGCTCTGGAAGTCTCCTCCAAAAGTATTTTTAGTTACACTGCTGTGGCTGCCTCAATATCCTGAATCGCCCTGTGCTTGATGTGCAATTGATCTTCATGGTCATTTTGATTTTAGGGAATAACCGAAGTGTCACGGTGCAAAGTCTGGTGAATGAGGAGGACGAGGACAAACCATAATGTGTTTTTGAGATGCTTTCCGGTTACACAGCGTTTGGCAAGAGCCCTCCTGCATTCCTGGTTGCATCTTATGAAACGATAAGCCCAGAAATGGTTCACAAAGTGGCAAAAAAAAAAAAAAAAGTGGGATACTTGCCTTTAAAGTGGAGGGGGGGATTTTGAGGAGAATTAATGTCAATGTGTCTTTTACTCTAATAATTTTTTTAACTTGAAAAGAAATCCTGTGAACACATTATACACTAGTTTTGTAAAAGTTATACCCTTTCACATATCATTGATTTTGGTCATTTAAGGTAAGTAGTAATGCATTTTAGGAAGAATTTTCTTATCTAAAACTACAAAAGCAAAAGTTGTACATATTCAAAATATGTTGCACATCCACAGTGATCCTATAGATAAATTCATCAAGAAGCAGAGATTACAGTCCAAAGCTACATAACTGAAATTAAGATGATGAAATTATAGGAGACACCACTCAAATCCTGAAAAACATGAGACATTTTTTTGAAAATTTATATTCCAAAAAACTAGAGTCTCGACATACGTGACATATTAAATATGATCTAAAAAGACATTAAAACCCTAAACAGGTAAATAATAACTAACAAGATTAATGAAGCAGTGAAACCCTGCCAACTTAAAAACCTGGGGTACAATGGATTCACTGTTGGATTCTATCATAACTTTAGATAGCCAACACTGATGTCTCTCAAACTCTTCAACATCGTAGAAATTGATGGATTGTGTCCAAGCTCATTCTATGAAATCAGGTTAATCTTCATCAAAAAATCAAGTGAGAACTCCACAAAAAAGAAACCTACAGGCCAATACCCTTGTTCCACATACATGCAGAAATCATTAACAAGATGCTCATAAACACAATTCTCCATTTATATAAAAATTCGTACAACTTCCTAAGTTAATTTCATCCTACTGTACTGACACAGGCACACCTATGTCTATAATGGTAGAATCACAATGAATGCACTCTGAAAACACCTTGCATGTCCATCAATAGACAAATAAAGGAAAATTGGTTTACTGCAATGTATTACAATGGACTGTTTTACAGTCATGAAGACAAATAAAGTTATGTCATTAGCTGAAAAACGGGTGAAATTGGAGACCATCAAATTAAATGAAACAAACCAGACTCATAAAGTATTACATTTTTCTCTTACATGAGATAAGTGAAATACAAAGTAAAATATAGGAGAGGTGATAGAAAACTTGGAGAGAGACTCTTGGAGAAGAGGCAGGATTGGTGAGAAGGGAGAGGAGAGGTTCAGTGATGGTCACGGCACATTACATACATGACCAGTTTCCCAAATGAACAGCGCTATTCTATATTATGAACACACACTAAATGACTAGCACCCAAGCACACAGACTTGGGTGTATGTCGTGGACTTAGTGTACAAGATTGTTGTTTAACAAGAAAATTACTTAAAATCAAAGAGTAACGATGTATTATAATAAATCAAAATTGGGAGATTTGGTTAGTTAGAAACTATGATCAACAAAATTAACTAGGTAAACCACAAACTAAGAAAGGCATTTATATTACATGAACACACAAGTGTTGTGTAACTAGGTTATTAACAGCATAAATCAACACAAAGTAAGAATGCCTGTGTCAACCATGGAGAAAGCCGTGCATGCATGTCAAGCATGATGGACCAGATACGAGGAATCGAGCTGGAAAAGTCCATGGTCTTGTGCGGCAGCAGTGTACAAGCATTTGTGGAAGTGTCAGGAGGCCCAGGATACACAGGCCGTTACATCGTGTTTAAAGCATCACCAGATTGTGCTTTAGAGGAAAAGAAGGAAAAACAGGACTCAGCTCTAAACTCTATCTGTACACAGATTGCAGAACAGAAACATGGCTTCCAATGGCTTCCACACCTCATTGGAAAAATGTACTCTGGAAATTCCAAGAATGATTACCATAGCCCATACTTTATGAGGAACATGAGATAGACAAGGGGAATCTGTCACAAAAGAAAATAAAATCACCACAGTTGCCATTAAGCAGTTGATAGGTGGAGAAACCAAAATGATTACAGCATAGATGGAAAGTCAACAACACTCGTCATCATAGTAAATCAAATACAGAGCAATATCCGGCTCTGTCTTTTCTGCTTAAGAGCTAACTAAAATTTTGAAATGGCAATGAGTTACTGCAAATGTAGAGCAACAGAAAATCTCAGTAGCTTTAAAAGATTGCAATTAGTGCCGGGGTTTAGCTCAGCAGCACAAGCACCTGCCTGGCAAGTATGAGGTTGTGAGTTCGATCCCTGGTACCAAAAGCAAAGAAAAAAGAATTGAAAAATTGCAATTTACGATAATAGGAAATTCAAAGAACCAATGTATTTCTAGGAATTACTCACAAAAAGTTTTCCTATATCTACATTTAGAGACAGAGATGTGCAAGAGTATACATTTCCCAAACCAGCGAACAATTGTAACATTCTACAAAACAAAAACAAAATAAATAAATAAATAAATGTGGTAGATATATTTAAACAATAAAAATTATACAAAAATAAGAATACAAAATACGATGTTGAATGTATGGATATGTAAACTGATGAGACTTATGAATATAATTTTAAGCCAAAATTACAGCTGTAGTACAATATGAATTGTATGAATTTATTTCAATTTTTAATGTGTGAAAAGAACATTATAATATAAGTAGTCTTGGCAATTGTTTATAAAGTAGAAAGATGCATAGGATGAAAATTCACCAAAAGAAGGAGATAGAACATAGAAATAGGCTTATTTACGCTTGAGTTGTATTGTGTGTAAAAGATATTTTTTCATAAGTTAAAGTAGGTCTAAAATACCCAACATAAAACACTTCTATATTTTATTACACTTTATACATTTATTTCATGAATAATTAAGACAAAATTTTATAACAAAACAATAAGAGAATAACAATATTTAGTACACTGTTTACCATCATGCTAAAAGTAGTTACTCAGAGTACAAGAAATAAGATCCCTACAAATAGGATTTATATATTTCACATGATAAATCTAGAGGGCAGTGGAAATGTCCAAAATATGAATAAGAAGATCATCTCTTTTTTCTCCCATAAAAGAAGAATACATTAAAATACTAATTTTAATGTGAATACATGTATTTATTTTAATAGGATTCCCAAGGGAAATATATTTGAAAATAGAGGACAGGGATCAACAATGTTTATTTAAAATTATCCTAGACTGAATTCTGAATCCTAGCCATGTTGATTTAAAAATAAATATCGCCATAGTAACAAAGGGCTGGGACCTTTAGTTTTAAAGTTTTAAATAAGTCCTACTCCCACTTCATCTAAATAAAAGACTGCTATCTTCGATCTTCAAAATCTTTCCTGAATTTTTCAATTGCAATTTCAATAACTAAAGCAAGCCTTAAATAAAGGTACTCTGTTCAGCTACATGGTTCAAATTTAATCTTGCAAATCCTGTGCTTATCTTTTGTGAAACATAACAAATGTTCTTAGTTCTTAAATGAATTTAGAAGGTTATGTAGAGGAAACTGTAAGATCTTAAAACATTTTTTCTTTTAATTGTGATATAAATTTAGGTTAATCATGACTCCGTCTGGGTATAGTCTTGCACAGTATTTTCTAGTCCAATAGTGACCCCAATACTTCACAGCTCTTGTAAGAGACTAATGCTTATACATTCTTCAGGTCTTTTCTTCCTAGTTATACTCCTTTACAATTAATCTGCTGAAGTACAATCAGTGAATTTTATATTTTTAATACACATGGAACTAGATTAAAAGGTCAAAACACACACTACGGAAATAAATTCTTTCTGATTGAAAAATGAATGCCCCAAATGTTACTGTGTGTCTCCACTTTTATCTGTGCTCTTAAATATGTCCTTATAAACATAAAAAAGTTTCCTCTTTTCTGGGAAATCAGTTTTGGTAGTAATAATCATTCAGAGAGACTTCTATGGATGTGTAGTTTTGAGGAGATAAAGGAGAGGAGAGGTTCCAAAATTCTCTAAACTACCATGAGTAGAAATTGACCCCAAGGAAAACTTTTTTTCACAAATTTAAACAAGAGTTAATTCCAATAGGAGTCTACATTGTAAAGAGTTTTCAATTTACGTGTGTTTGGTTAAATTTGTTAAATAGATGTAACTTCCGAAGCCCATTAGGAAACTTTAAGGCTTATTTTTCAGATACCTGCCTGAACCCTAGTTTTATGATATATTTGTTTCTCTTATAAACTTCAAAGTTTAGAATACAAAATGTGTTTTAGCATGATTTGTGGACGTTTGTTCCTATTAATGATAATGAAATTCTAAATATCCACTTTTTGATTCTAGGCACTTGATTACAAATTCATCAAGAAGTATTTTAATTCTATTAAACTATACACACACACACACACACACACACACACACACACACACACACACCAAAGATGTAGTAGTTTTCATGGAACATTTCAATTTGTCCGAATACTTAGCTGCAATTCTTAAGTTGCAAAAAACATAAGTGTGCTTTCATTGTCTGATCATTTTTTACTCCTAAATCTTGTAACCTGAATAACTACTTCTAAAATAACAATATACAACATATTAGCTAGTGTTAATTTCCTACTTTTTAAAATAATTCTGTATCATTTCTATTCTCTTTAAATAAAAATGTAAAAGAATACAAATGTGTAATTCCAAACACTAATAATGTTTCGTGTCATGCTGGAAATGTACCTATTATTTACATTCTTTGCAATGAGGTTAGACATGACAAAAAGAAACTATACAATGATATTTTAGAATTCTGTCAAAAGTAGCATAGAACAATGTAAAGAAATAATTTGATTTTTTAAATTATGTGAACCTACTTTTTAAAGTACTTGTAAGAATCATGATAAAATTAAAATTTTTCAAAATAAAATATATTTAAAGCATACATTTCCCCCAAAAATTCTGTACTTTAGTCCCATTTATCTAAGTGCATTTGGGGCAAAATGAAGATTGAACACATTTTAATACTTTCTTCATAATTTGATTCAAAGTTACAACTACATGCAATAATTTATTAGACTTTTATAAAAACAGTTGATTGATTTTTTTTATGGCAGCCATTCTTTCTAGGGTAAAATGAAATCTCAGTGTTGTCTTAATTTGCATCTCTTGAATAACCAATGATGCTGAACATTTTTTCATGTATGTATTTATCATTTGTACCTCTTCATCTGAGAAGTGTGTATTCCTCTCAGATGCCCACTTTTGGATTCAGTCTTTAAATTTGGGGGTCTTATTTTTTTTAATTCTTTATATGTTCTAGATAAAGTCCTTTATCTACAGGAAAGGGGCTATTATTTTTCTCACTCTGTGGGTTATCTTTTTCACTCTGTTGATGGTTTCTTTTGCTGGACAAAAGAATTTTAAAAAATGTGAGATCTCATTTGTTGATTCTTTGTAATATTTCCCTTGAAATCTGAGTTTTGTTGATGAGGTCTCTGCCTACAGCCATGTCCTCAAGATTTCTACCTACTTTCTCTTCCAGTAAATTTTGAGTCATATAGTAATATTTAGATCTTTGATTCATTTTTACTTTAGTTTAGTGTGTGGTGATAGAAATGTGTCTAGTTTTAGTCTTCAGCATGTGGAAAATCAGTTTTTCCAGAACCATTTTTTAAAGACACTGTCTTTTTTCCAGTGAAACTGGCTAACTCCTTTGTCAAAGAAATAAGGTGACTAAACATGTTTGCGACTGTATCTGTATATTCTATTCTAACCCATGGCAAATCCTAGCAGGACTGTGGGGAATAAAGGAACACTTCTGCACTGCTGGTGGTAGTATAGACTGGTGCAATCACCGTGGAAATCAGTATGGAGATTCCTTAAAAATCTAGGATTGGAAGCCCATTTAACCTAGATATTCCCCTCCTTGGTATCATCCCAAAGAAATTAAAAACATCACAGCACAGTAATATGTGTGCAACTACATTTATAGCACCGAAATTTGCAATAGCTGTCTTGAAAACAACTCAAATGCCCATCAACAGAGGAATAGATAAAAAAAAAAAGATGTGTTTTTAAAATATGTAATGGAGTATTACTTGGCTATAAAGACAGATAAACTGGAAACTTTTTTATTAAACTGGAGGCTTTTACAGGTAAATGGATGCAACTTGAGACCATACTCATCAATGAACTAAATGAGGTCCCTAGGTGTAAACATCATATTGTCTCACTATTGTGAGAAACTGGATGAGTGAGTGGTGTCCAATATGTACAACAGATATTGTGAGCTGAGAAGAAACTGTTCAAAAGAAGAGACAAACTAAAGAAAGACAAAGTAAAATATAAGAAAACAAAATACTTTGTTAAAAAAAAAGTTGACAAAAAGCACGTGAGATTTTTAGCCTTGCCCAGTCTCACACTGTCCTTCGTGTAAGTGGTTTTAGGACACTGTGACAGAAGTCTTCATACTAAATGAACAGTTTTTATAATGCTCCTAAACACTGATAATATCAGAAAATAAAAACTTTAATCATCTGGGATGAACTATCCCTTTTCCTTTAAGCCAATTAACTCAAAATTAAATACAATCTTGTTGAACAAAAGGTTAGGGCTTTTAGTACTGCTTTTATACTTTTAGTTCAGTTTAGCACTTCATATCTATCTAAAAGTTTTTCCACTTTCCTAGATTGTCCAATTTATGGAGAGTGAGTTCTCAAATTAGCTTCCTATGATCTTCTGGATCTCAGCACTTTCCTTTGTGATAATGCCTATTTTGTTGGGTTGGTTTTTTGTTTTTATTTTAGCAAGATTTTATGTAAGTGAGGAAAAGAAACAGGCTCTCAAGAGTGAGTCTGGACAGAGTAAACGTAAGAAAATCACCTCCTACATTGTGAGGGCAGCCGCCATGTGAGGGGACACAGTGCCTATTTTGTTTCTAATTTCATTGGCAGGCAAATTCTATCCACCTTTTAGTAAGTGTAGCTAAGGATTTTCATTTTTTAAAAATTTTTTTATACTTTCAAACACCAAACTCCTTGACTCATTGATCTACTCTATTATGATTTAAGTCTCAACTCACTAATATCTTTTCTTTACCAGTGTGCCTGTCTTAGCTAAAACCTTCCCTTTCAGAAATCCTTTCATTCTGTCCCACAAGTTTCCACAGGTTGTGCGGACGTCTTCACTCGCCTCTAGGAACTTTTTAATTTTTTCTTTGATTTCTTCTGTGGCCATGGATTACTCAAGAGTACATCGTTTAATCTCCATCTGTTTGTATAATTGCTGTGGCTTCTCTTGCAACTGAATTTTAGTTTCATTGTGTTATCATCTGATCCTTTCAAGGAATCATTTCAGTTGCTTTGCATTTAGTTAAGTGTGCCACGTGGCAGAAGAGGTCTGTTTTGTTCAAGTGTATTATGTCGTGGATGAATGAAACACCGTGAGTCATTTTTCATTCCATTTGCCAGTGTTGTGGTTCAACTCTTACAGTTCCTGTTTGTTTGTTTGTTTGTTTGTTTGTTTTCTCTTTTTGGTTTTTGTCTAGCTCATTGGTGCACCTAGAAGAGCGGGGTCCTAAATTCCCCCACTCTGACTGTGGCTTTTCAGACCTTGTAGGCACAGCCAAGTTTTTTTTATGAAATACTATTCCCTGGCATGCCGCAGATACATATTTACAGTGATTACAGGTTCCCCATACAGTTATTTCGGGTTCTGAATGCCAGTATATTATGACATTTGCTGTCTTTTCTGATCAATTTTCTTGAAGTCCTCTTTGAAAATAGCATAGTACTTGTCTGTCTCTTTTTCTCCTTTGTTAGTGCTGTAGGAACATGGTTTTCAACTTCTTCACACTCAGTCCATGTGAATTTTTGTGAGTGAGGTATTGTAGCTGTAATGTAGCTGTATTGTTTCTCTGAGGTCTGTTAGGTTTTGTCTGTTGAGGGGAGTGTCAAGACCATTTGCGTGGGGAATTATTACTGAAAGGCATTTTCTGAATTCTGTCACTGTGTTACCATTTGTCCCTCTCTGATTCCAAAAGTCATACACTAGCACCTTATCAGAATGCTAGTTTTAAATATCATTCGAAGTTTTTAGACATTTTAGAGAAATTTCAGAAACAAACCCTATTAAATGAAAGAACTAAAGGCATGATATTGTTGACATATACATTTTTATTTACTCCATTCCATGGTACGAAAGTTTAAGGACTAATTTTTAAACTTACTTTGAGTTCATTTAAACCTTCAAATTTTCTAAATTTTGCTCCAAAAGTAATATTTTATCTAAGCCTTATAAGTTTTGATCTTATATATTGTATTATTATTTGGCTTTACATTTTCTCCAACTACAGTATGATTTTCTTAATGATGACTGGATTATTTAAAGTCAGTATTGTTATTATTGAGTGGTTATTTAGCTTTATTTACAAGTTTTCAAGAGACAACTAAACATAACTGGAGTTTTAATTAGTTTTTATATCCTATAAATTGCAGTGTTTTTGTTTCACATTTTTTTAAATTTTATTTAAAAGGAAAAAGAGAAAAACACAAAACAAAACAAAGCAGCGTAAGGGTACACGTAATACAGAACTACAAAAAAAAAAAAAACAGTAAGAAATCACCTGTTAATAGATTACATATTATCATCTTAGAAATAGTTGCTCAAATCACAGTATCAAAGAATACAAAGTGGACATTCAAACAGAGAGACTGCAAACAGCTGTGTTCAATGATCCAAAAACATTAATATAGTCAGCTATTTAACACCCCTAAACACACTTGCTGTTATATCCGTTAGAGCTCTTTTTTTTCCCCTCTCTTTTTTACAACAAAATTTACACATTTTGGATTTTATTACTCCTTAGTTCTTATTACTTTTTTTTGGGGGGGGGAGAATAAAGTCAAATATGGCAAAACAAAGCTGTCAATCAAAACCAAGGATAGACATAGCACATGATGTAAAACAGAGTACAAGATTATCAACAATGGTTATCAACGATGTCTCTTGTTTTCTTAAAAAGAATTGTCTATCTCATTAGATATTATAAAGTTGGACAAAACCGTAGAGAACAAGACCAATAAAACTTAGGCATTGTAAACATTACAGGACTTCCAAAGGAGACAATAGTGAAACCAGAATGGGCATCTTAGTGAATCTTATTGCCTTCAAAGTAGTTGCCTTTACCCTCAAACTTGATACTATCATACAGAATGGAACAGAGTCTAATCAGTCAAAACAAGATTGTGGGAGTATTACAGGACTTCAAAACAAGTTAATAAGAAATCAAAAAAAGTTACTATTTTATATCCTGCTAATTTTTTAAATTTTTCCCCTTAATTAAAACAAACGTAAGAAATAACTAAATAATTTTCACATTTTGTATACTAACAAAATTGGAATCATAGGTACCTCATTATTACCTTTGAGTTTTGTCCCTCCATTCTGTTTATTTTTAAAAAAATGTTTTCATATTTCACCTATTGACTTGTATCACCTCTTTCTAAATATTTCAGTGATTAGCCAAATATTACCAAACGCACTCTTGATTTACTTAAATAATACCTTTGTTTCTTTGCTGCTTCTGATGTAACACAAACACCTCTCCTCTGTAGTGTCCAGTTCAGTCTCTGTTCCCCTTTGGGCCGCCACCACTACATATCTTGCTTTTGACCTACAGACCTCATCAGATCCCATTGTTACTGTTCTTGCAAATGGTAAATATTAACTTATATCTGTAGCATTGCTTACCGTTTCTGGTATGCTTCACTTCTCACAATTTAGATTTTTACTTTTCTCTCACATAATGAATTTTCCATGCTTTTTAGTTTATCATATGCAGGAAAATACTGAGATTGTTATGAGGAATGCTTTTAAATATATTTGGTTATTTATATATATTTAATTTCTACTTGGAATTAAGTATTTTCTTCTCTATTTTTCTTATATTCCTAGCCATATTAATGATTGGATTTTTGAAGTCTTTTTCTTCTGCCAGTAATGATTTTTCAGGTAGACATATATATTTGATTTTCTTGTTTATCATTTATCTTTTCCTGTTACTTTACATATTCAGCATATTTTAGTTTTTCACACCTTGCAGATAGCAAATGTACTGTCTCCAGTTTATATTATATTCTTCTGAACAATATTACTATTTTCTTACTGGCAAACAGCTAATATAGTAATTACGTTTAGTGTAGCTACGAACTTTGTCCATTGTAAATTTACTTTTACTGCTAAAATTTTCAATGCACAATTTCTGCCCATGTCTGTAGGTTCTGAAAGCTACCCTAGAATAATCCAAGGATGAGCTTTGTAATTCGCTACTGAAGATTTCCTTTCTACCTCACTTTTCAAAGTTCCACCTGCTTTTGCAGGCTTGAGCTCTGAACTCAATTTTCTTTCTCCAATAAAACTATCATAATCTGCAAGTGATTTCTTTAAATACTGCAGTTTTAAAGACAAAGTTTAAGCAAATTTAAATATTTAAATTATTTCTCTTCTTTGACTTTCCTCTAGTAGCGTAAACCAAATTCTCACATAATTTGTCTTGATTGTATAGGCTTTTTTCTGGGAAAGAGTTTATAAATTCATAGTGGTTTTGACTGCAATATCTATTTAAGTATTAAACTTTTTCAAATCCTAGTTTTGCATGTATCAAGATGGTCATATGAATTTAGTTTTTCATTCATTTCTAGTGATAACATGAATGCCCTATATTTTTAAGAAAAACTATCCTTTCCCTCCTGAAACAAACTCATTTTGATTAAAATACAATATTCTCTTAATATATTACTATATTTATGTTGGTTTTGCAACTCTATTCAATGAGAATTAGATTTTAATTCTCATTCTCAATTTTTTTTCTATTAAAATTATGCTCAACTTAAATATTTAAGAAGATATCTCTCATTTCTCTGAACAATTTTTCACAAATCAATATGCCTTGGAGCTTATTATTTTTTCTTCTTTTTGTGTTTTACAAATGAAGCATCTGTCTGTAGAAATTTCTTGAAACCGCTTACTCATCAATCAAATATAATTCACATTTCTTTCCTGTCTTTGTGTCTTTTGTGGTTACATGCTTTGTCTATCATTTAAGTTTTAATTATAGGTTGAATGAATTCATTTAATATGTTCTGCTTTTACATTTAGGCATTTGAAACCTATAATGATCCTACCTCTGCTATTGTCAATATTAAGAATTTTAATATTTTATTTCAAATTCTACTATTGTATTTAAACATAATTTTATTTATTATTTGATCACTATATTTCTAGCATAATATCAGTGTTTGTATATATTTATTTTAAAAATAATTTATATATATATCATCGATTTTTGGTGTTTTGTATGCTAGTGTAGGTACTTAAGTCATAAATTTTAATACTGGCCAACATTGATCAATGCATTTGATATTTATGCTATTTAAGAAATAATTTTATGTAATTGGTTATTAGGCAAGAAGTCAGTCTGTAAGACAGAGAAAATAATGACACGGGGCCACTGTTTTCACAGATTGCTGATTTGAAAGAATTTCTGGACTTGAGCACAGGAAATGGGAACCTGGGAGATGCTGGAGAATCGTTGGTTAAAGAACTAGAGCCAGATGCCTGAAAATGCCATGCCAGGCTGCTAGGGTTCCCCCAGCTGAGGCCCAGACGCTGCGGTGATGCCCCAGACAGAAGAACTTCTGGGGACCTGGATCTTCAGATCCGGAGGAGGACATCCTCAGAGTCTTAGGGTCACCACTCTAAACACCTAGGGCATCAGTGTCTGGGGCACAAACATGGGCAGGAAGAGTGGTTGTTCTCACTAGCTAGACTAGAACAGTAAACCTCTAATGCATGTGCATTAAATATAGAATTCTCAAAGGCCTTGACCCAGTATGAGGGGTTACTTTTAGCTGAAGGGCTGATCACATCTTACCGCATGAATTGTAAAAAAATATTTGAAAGAAAGGAAGAATTTCCAACTGCCTTGACTGTGTTGATGAGCAAATTTCAAAAACGTGTGTCGGGAAATCCAGCAAAAATGGTAATTCCGGGCATTTTATAAAATATCCAGATTTGCAAGAATCAGGAAAATATGATTAATGATGATAAGAAAAATCAATCAAATGGAATTAACCCAGGACTGATGGGTTAAAATTCACAGTTGAAGTCATTAAAATAATCACTCTTTGAATTACATATATTTATGAATGCTAGCAAAACTATTGATGAATATATTAAATAGACACATCAGTTTTTTTAAAACTCCAACTAAAACTTCTAGAAAAAAAAAAGCAGCAGTGTTTGAGTCAATAACCAAACAAGTTGACATGACTTTTGTGCCCTGGGGGGTCGTAGCCTTTTTACCTTCAGGTTCATACCCAGTCTATATTCCCCAGAGCTGTTGGCTTGAACATCCCACTGTGCTCATATCTTTTACAGAGAGCACTATGCGAGGAAACAGGAGACTGTCTGAAGGCTTTAGAGATTACATATCAGTACCTCAGCTAGCCTTATTTGCAATGCTTAGAGCCAATTGAGGAGAGAAGGAAATACCATAGCCAGCTCTCTACATATCAGTATGAGGAAATAAGTCTCCATATAATCAAAGTTGCAGCAACTGTTTTGCATTTAAGGGGTGTCCCTAGAGTTGTCTCCCACAAAAAGATCAGTAAACTTGAAAACATAGCAGTAGTAGCTATGCAAACTCAAACACAGAAAATAAAACATAAATGAAGAAAAGCCAAAATGTGGAGGAAAAAGGAAGAGAAAGAGGATATAGGAGGCATGAATAGAAAAAACGGTGAATCTTTGGACAATCCTAAATAACATATATACATATATATTCATTCACACATATATATGTGTTCATTTATATATATATATATATATATATATGCATATAAGGTAAGCTTATATGATGAAAGATATATGAAAGAATTTTTCACTACAGCAAGCACTCTGGGGTATGGTAAAGGAAGCTCATGAGACAAACCCAAGCCACTGTGAATCTACTCAGCAAATTAAGGTCCTTAATTTACTTTCCTATGATTTTAATCATAAAAAATTAGTTTACTGAGAAAACAGAAATGATATTCCCGTCACTGGGGTTTCCTGTTACCAGCTTTCCTTGGTTGCCAGTACTTTGGGGACTTCCTCAGTGTCAGTCTCACCTGCCGGGGAGCCCCTATTGGTGGTCTCACCATACTGGAGGTGGCCACATCCAGTGACTGATCAAGTTCAGGGCAGGAAGTACCCGCACTTGTGACCCAACCTGGGGCCACACGGAAGTTCTATTTCAGCACCTTCCACCAATCAGTTATTATTGCCTTATATCAAAACTTGATTTCATATTTTATGTATTTTCTCAACATTTTCAAAATATTGATCATAAAGATCTGAACCCAGGCAGATAAGCCTTCCTGGAGAAGCTGCAAGACTGCATAGGAACATTTTCTTCTGGCTGATTGTACAGCTGTCTAATAATTTTATCTGTGTCTACCCCCATGCCCATCTCATCTACAAAGTTTTATTTCTATTATTTTTAGGAGTTCTAAAATTGTAACTTGAATCTTCATTAGAATTTCCAATTCCAAAACAAATACTGTACTGTTGTTTCAATTCATTTAGCAAAGTATTCTCAGATGCTTTCACAACTTTGATAACACCATTTTATATTTTTGTGATTGTGTGTGTGTGTATATATATATATATATATATATATATATCAAATTTTCCTTTAATATCAAATTATCGATACATGTATACTAATTTCTTTTTGCTCTTAAAGCCTGCATATTCTACAGAGACTTCCTTTTGTTTAACAGTAGGTATTTTAAAATTGGGCAGATAATTCATACTTCTTTCTGGAGATCTCTTGTGCTTCTGGAATTCTGCCAAGCCAGGATACCGGCAGCCCCAGCTCATAGAGAACTAATTGTGCGTAGAGATGATTTGCTTCGACCTTAAGGCATGCTGATTTCTTCCCAATCATTTGGAGTCACGATCCAATATCTGAGATGGTTTAACTCAATATCTGGAGAGAGTTCCTTTGTGGCCCCGGAGGGTCAACCGAAGGTTTGTCGTGAATCTGGACTTCCAGGTTCCACCCTTGATATTTTTAAGCCCACTGGTCACATAGACTTTCAGCATGCTTTCGAATCAGAAAACACTTTTAGAGCAAAGTCACCGACTCTTAAGGCCCTTCTTCCTCTGAGCGTCTCTGTTCCTGACCTGGCATTCCAGAGCCTCCCCACCAGAAAGCACCTGATGCTTGTGAACGGGTATCCTGGTCGTCATCATAGGGTGGTTAGTTTGACTGCCATCACTGCCCCAAGCAGAGCACTTGGACCAGATGTTTTAATAAACCTTAAGGTGAGAGAAACCAAAAAACTAAAAGAGAAATTATCTACCACACAGTCATGCTCAGAAGAATGCTACAGTCAAGCTTTGGTGCACAGCTTTGGAGCACAATCACTGGAAAGTTCCAGTCCCAAGCCCAGAGCCACTCAGTATAAACTCGAGGATTTCTGCAGAGTATGAATGACCTGGCAGCATGGGTGCTTGGTGGTGAATGTAACACGTAGCCTTTTGTCCTCTAAAACATGTATGTGTATAGTTCCTAACCCCATCTTGAGAATGAGATATACATAACTACGGGTCCCAAGATGGGACCATACTGCACTGACTCCAATGACCAGTGTCTTTGTAAAGAAAAAGAAAGGCCAGTTTAAGACACAGGGAGAAGCCATGAGATGGCTGAGGTAGAAATCTGAGTGATGCTGCTATAAGTCAGTAATATCTAAAGCCACCAGAACCTGAGAGACTCAGGAAGATTTCACATCCCCGTGTGCTGGGAACAGTGTGGGCCCATGCACAACTTGATTTTGGACTCCTGCCCTGCAAAACCATGAAAAATGAGCTCATGTCATTGAAAGCTAAGAAAGGGTTGTAACTGGTTTTGGAAGCCCAAGGAAACTAATACCTTGGATAGGAGACAGTGCACCTGACGATCTTACAGCTCACCTTGGAGTTTCACAGTTAGTGTCTGCTGCTCTCCTCTCTACGCTAAAGTAGTAAGTAAGGCACCCCAGAGTCCTGAATCTCATTCAGCTTAAAAGAGAAAATGAAAAAAGTATCCACATCCTTATTTTTCATAGCTATCTAATAAGAATCCAAAAGAAATGTAAAGATATTAATGTTAGGCAAAAAGAAAAAATGTACTTTGACCTGAAGAAAGAACCAAAACTTAGATTAAAAGAGACACTAATATCCTAGGATGTAGCTCAGAGGCAGGGTGCCTGCCTGGCAAGCACGAGGTTGTGAGTTCAATTCTCAATGTCCCCCCCAAAGAAAAAATAAATAAATAAAAATAAAAGAGGGGAATAGGAAATTAAAATTGAGGAAAATCTGCATGTAGAAAAACATGAGCCTTTAGAAAAGCAACAAAATATAAAATGGCAAAAACTCATCAGTATTTTCATTAGTAAGCCTGAATAATAAAAATAGAAAGGAATGATGAATTTTAAAATGTGAAGGAAAATAATTTTGCAATGATAATGTTTTCAGCCACCACAAGCTACCAATTAAGAGTATGGAAAGGTGAAGGCATTTTAAGATATATTGCCGAAATTACTTCTAATCCATTAATTTTTATTTTAAAAAACCATAACAAAAAATCTAGAGATTTAAATAAGAAAAGGTAAGTAAAAGTAATTAAGTAATAAAAAGGCAGATAGTGTAAGAAAGTGCAAATTTCAATGAGATCTGTAAGCAACGACAAACAGGATTTTTTAAAGGAAACACAATCCTTGCTCAGCTTATTTGGATAAATTTAAGGAATGTAAACAGATTACATCTCACTGACCTTGATGTTTAAAATATTTTCTTTTTAATGTCTTTTTTTCTCCACATGCAAAACTCTAGTATTTGTGGGTTTGGTAAGATCTATTTTTTACGTAAGGATAGAGTTATAAAAATCTGTTTCTTGGATTTCTCATGCTCTGAACTAACAAGTAACAACAGCAAGTGCATAACTGCAGGTATGGAAGGACGTTTGGGGAGGAAGCTGAGGCTGTGAGCAGCTTCTGTAAATTAAGAGGCCAAGCAATAAAGCTCACAGTGGGTGGAGAAGAGTTAAACTTGGTGTATGTGTGGTATTTCCCATCGTAATGCTAAGTGATAAGCACAGGAAGGAGAACACACAATCTTCAGCAACTGTCATGGTGGCAGTGGTACACATAAAAAACAATTCTGAAATAATCATCAAACATAAATTATCGTTGAGGGCTCTCTTTTCCTTATTTCTGAACTTCATTGTTTTGCAGATATTTACAAAGCTGATTCTGGGCTGTTCTAACTCACCGCCTTTCTGAACCTGAACTCTGTCTGCACGGTCACCTGCTCATTAGAGCCCATTTCCTGTGACACGGTGGAGCCCAGTGACAGCGATGCTGCCCAGCAGGGCTAAGGCGCAGGCCCCAGTGGCTGCCCGAGTGAGCCCCGCTTGTTAGGTACCAGCTTCTGCCTTCAGGGTGGTTGCTGTGCCTCCCTGGCCCTCTCCCCAGAGCTGGGCTGAGTGGACAGGCAGGGCAGTTAGAAAGTGACCGACACATGTGAAATGCCATACAAACACTGAAACCGAAATCTAAAAAGCACACGAAAGGAAGTGGCAGTCACTGTGGAGAAGGGAAGGGCTGTGAAGAACCAGAGGAGAGAGATGGGGAACGGAGGGGAGAAGGGAAGATGTCCAGGACAGAATATAGATGTGCACCTGCTCCCTGGGATGATAGTTGTTACTGCTTATCACAAATACATCCCAATAAAGTATCTTTTTAAATTTGTGTTATTCTAAGGTCAGTATAAAATTATTATTTTACTGAATTTTGCTCCTTCTACAACAGAAAACAAATCTGAACCTACAATGTACAGTTACAGTTTTGGAGAGGTTTTTTGTTTGTTTTTTGGTCAATAACAATTTGATTTAGTTTGGGTAGTTAATAGTTCAGCATTGAAAAAAATCCTGAATTAAACTCTAATACCGTGACCAAAGTTAGACAGATACCATTAAGAAGTGTGTTTGATACTTTGGTTTTATTAGGAAAAATATGTGGATAATAATTTTGTGACCATGCATTCTGCAAGAATGTAAAAAATTGACAGACTGTAAAATAGAAGTAACTGAATTTATAATGTGATGGAATGAAATATTTTGCATTGTCTTTTGTATATATTGTGTATTTCGGCCAAAATTTAATGATGTTTAAGATCCATTATGAAGGACAGTAGATCAGTATAAACCAGAGTGTATGCTAGGAATCATGCTTAATGGTCTCTAATCCCGAGCACTCAGTTTATAAATACTTTGTAAATAAACATGGGCGCTAATTACTGTGGTCTCAAGTTATCCTTATTGAGGAGGATAAATTTACTTGCCTGTGGTAAAATTTTACAAATATAAATTGTAGTAATTAGCTCAAAATCTTTCTTTTCAAAATGTTTGAGACTAACAAAGACAGCTTTTCTGGATTTTACAGTTTTTACTGAACACTTAGATGACTCATGTGTGAGAAGCACCATTTCAGTTTCTGTGATAAAGAGTGTTAATGTGTAACTGTATATAACCATGAATAGGAGAAGTATCAATGTGCAAATATTTGTGGACACACAGAGAACAGACATTGAATGTATTTTTAAATCTCACTAGTATAAATCTGGCTATGGTATAGTTCATTTCTTCTTTTATATGTTTACTACTGTCTGTCTGAGGGTTAATGTGCTGACTGGAGAAGTAATTTATTTATCTGATTAATAATTTGATGCTGGGTCTTTGATTCAAGGATGTCATTAAAATTCTGCATGACAAGAGTTTTTCTTCCTTATTTTTGACTTCCTTTGATCAAATCATGCAAAGCACATTACTATAGTTAGGTGTTTCCATCATTTTCTGATTTTCAGGGTGTTTACTCAGTTTAAATCAAGGAAGTAATTAGTTTTCATTTCTATGTACCTTTAAAATCTAGGGACACAAAATTTCTATGAAATCATGAGTGTTTTTCTATAAAACAAGTTAAAAACTCAGTATTCAAAAGTTTTTCCACCTCAGTGTTTCAAAGTTGTGAAGCTAAATTCAAATAATAATGTACAAAACTCAATGCAGTTTTATCAAACAATCATAGGAGAGCTGGACATACACAGAAATATTGATCAGGATAGCATAGTAAAGGTAAGCACATACATATAATTGTATTTTATTGACACAATATCAACAAATGACATTTAAAATTTTGAAGAGCAATTTCTGGACACTGAATGACTGTATTTATTTTTAAAATTTAAAAATCATTAAAAAAACGTAATAGGAAGTGTCACTTTTCTGTCGGTATTCTGGAACATTAGTTAGCACACAGAGAGAAAAGCTTGGCGTGAAGTGAAATCCATTTTCTGAAGAACAGGACTGAGATACCTCGAGTTGGAGCATTTCCTGTGTACCGCTGCTCTCAGAGGGATATTCGCAGACTCCTCGCCTGAACGAAGGCATTCGTGATTTCAGAGAATGCACAAACTCACACACATGCACACAACACACATGCACCCCCACGCATGCACACAAACTCAACAATGACAGCATTCCAGTAATAAGACAGCGATATGTCTCTGAAATAAGATACTTTCTTCCTACTGGTCATGCTTGCAAAGGAAGAATGCAAGATGCTAGATATCAGAAAGGCCAACATACCCAGGGAGGCGAAGTAAAGCTTAATTTTATTCAGCACAGTGACGCATTATCAAAAAGAGAGATTTATATGGAGGAAGAATGAGCACTCCGTAAATCAGAGAGTTTTATTCCTGAAAATGAGTTTAGGGGCTCACATAATGTTTATGTTTGTCTCCTGCTTCCATTTGCTTAGATTAAATCAGAAAAAAAAATACTCAATGAAAAAAGGAAACACCCATAAATAATGACACAAAAATCCACAGAATGAAATTTCCACAGGAAAAAATATTTCAGAATTAATAGCTCTTTCTTTGAATAGAAGTCGCCAAGACAGCCTTCTACCAGGGCACATGGGTACCCTAAGAATCCTCCCCCTTGGCCTGGGGTGCAGCAGCACAAGCAGACAGCTGTGCTTGTAAGCAAAGACCACGCTGTCACCAGGGCCGCGCTGCTGCCGGGGCCTGCATGCTTTCCTGCTAGTTCTTCCGAGGTGCCAAAAACCAATTCCACTAGAAATCTCTTGGAGTCATTCAAGGTACCCAGACCTTGAATCATTTAAGGAATAAAAAGATTACTGAAACAGTAGAAAGTCTAAAATATTTTGAAGCACAAAGTACATATAGATGCGAAAAGGTTTAATATGAATAAAATGGTATTTTGCTTTTTTTTTTTTTTTCAAAATAACAGTTTCACAGTAGAAAAGTTAGGATTTAGAGACCCTCCCCCAGGGGGGCTGAGGGAAGGACAGAAGATAGAGGTTTAGTCAATATTTGCATGTTCTGTGACTCCAAATAGATGGAAAAGAAGAAGAAGAAAAAAAAAAAAAAACCACAAAGATTAAGATAAATGGAAGATTCCTAGATAATAGTCATTCTGTCTAGAGTGATGTCTCAGTGTTGCTTTAATTTGCATCTCTCAAATGAGCAGTGATTTTGAAAATATTTTCATATATTTATTTTCTGTTTCACATGAAATGTGTGTATTCCTTTCAGACCATCTTTGGAGTGGGTCTTTAAATTTGAGGGTTCTGATTCCTTGAGTTCTTTGTATTCTAGATATTAGTCTTTTGTCTGAGGAACAGCTGGCAAATTTTTTTCCCACTCTGTGGGTTGTCCCTTCACTCTGTTGGTGATTTCTTTCGCTGTGCAAAAGCTTTTTCATAAGATGAGATGCAGTTGTTGATTCTTTGTGATAGTTCCTGTGCAATCAGGATTTTGTTCTTAAAAGCTTTTGCCTACTCCTGTGTCTTCAAAAGTTCTACCTATTCTCTTTTCCAGAAAATTTGGTGGTTCTGTTTTAGTATTTACATCTTTGACCCATTTTTATTTTAATTGAGTGCCTCCTGATAGACATAGGTCAAGTTTTTGTCTTCAGCACGTGGGAAGCCAGTTTGCCTGGAACCATTTATTGAAGAGGCTGTCTTTCTTCCAATGAATGTGTTTGCCCCCTTTGTCAAAGACAAGGTGGCTGAGTGTGTTCGGAGTTACTTCTGCAACTTCTAATATGCTCCACCTTGAGACTGTGATAGCTCGGACTCCGGAATAAAACCCAAGGAAGCAAGAAATTAAAATTTGGGAAGCAAAGGCTTTATTTTAGGCCAGGTTTGGCGACACAATCCCTGGGAGCCAATTTGGAGACTGCGCATCTGACAGCTAAACATCAGGGCTTTTATCTTGTAAAACCGCAAACAGCTACTGGTCTCACAATGCAAGGAGGGGGCTGGGGCACACTGCAGGACAGGAACGTGGCGATTACATTGGGAAAAGCAAAGTTCAGATAAGGGTTGGGCTAACAAGCAAGTCTCCCTGCATACAAGCAAGTTTCCCTTTAAACAAGTTTAAATTAGACCAAAAGACATCCTGGTTTCCTCAGCAGAGTATAGAGAAGTCTAGCAGCAATTAACAATTCCTGTTAGCTTATTTTAGCACCGCATCTGTTATTTGTAGAGGGCAACAATGGTTAACATATCAATTAGATAAGATTTTACAATTTTTACAGAGAAGAGCAGTTCTTAAAGAACAACACATTTTATTACAGATAGCCGGATGAGGGGTAGGGGAGAGGGTTACAGGAAACTGATACCTAAGGCTTTTACAGCTTTCTCAGGAAATTGAAACTTAACCTAGAAGGATAGGAAGGGAAGGGGGGGCTGAGTGGCATACAAAACAGAAATGAGGTGCAAGGGTTAAAACTAGGCTATAACAAGACCACACTCTTAAGTGAAATAAAACAGATGTACATATTTAGATAAATCTTTGTTTGTCTGGTATGAGAAACCTAGAGAGTAAGTAAGAACCGATGCTAGATGTGTATATATTGGGAAATCGAAAATTTTCAAATGGAAAGGGAACAAAAGAAGGGGCAGGGCAAAACTAAAGAAGAAAGAAAAAGAGAAAAGGAGAATAGAGAGATAAAATGGAAACAAAACTTAGTAAATAAGGAGCAGAAGAGGGTTGAAAGGAGGGGAGGGGAATGGGAAAAAAGAAGAATCAAGATATCATATATAGGTGCAAATTCCCTATGATGAATTTTATATATATATAACCAGTATATATATGTATGTATATATATATATATATATATATATATATATATATATAACCAGTAAATTCAATTTTTAAAAACAGACAAATGGGAGAAAAAGTACAAACATCAAACATAGTAAAATTAATGATTTGGATAGTAGACATCCATTACTCTCCATTGTACAGATAACGTTTTCAACACTAGCTATATATAATTTTGCAATCAACAAGGGGATAAAACTCCAGCTGTTTGAAAATTACACAAATAAGGAAAAGAAAAAAATTAAACTCATGTCTTGATAAGATGAAGGACAGATTTAAAAGTAGGACAATTGTCCATATTGTGTTCTTCATGATATTAAAAGACATTAATAGAAGAGACCCACTTATGTTACTCCCCACCTAGGTGACTCCCTGAAGTTCCAGGCATCACATTACAGTGATCCATGCACGCAGTGTTCATCGCAGCAGAATTCATAGTTGATAAATCTTGGAGGTGGCCTATATGTACATCAACAGATGAGTAGATAAAGAAAGGTTGGTATTTTTATACACAATGAAGTACTACCCTGCATCATAAAGGACAAATATAAATCATTTATAGCTAAAGGAAGGCACCTTGAGACGTAATGTTAAGCAAAATTAATCAGACACATTTTCTGAAATATCACTTATATTAGAAACCTAAAGTACAAACAAAGTAAAATGAAAAAGAATCATCAGAAGGAGGTAAATCATTCTCAAAGTGAAATGGGACCAAGAGAGATGGAGGGAAGGAGAAAGAAGAGAGAAATGAATACATAAAGGCATTAACACGTCCTAACTTCACACAGGAATGTAAACATTATGTACTTCAAACCTGAGCTAATTAAGAAAATAATCCAAAAATAACAAACTAAAGCAAAATGTTAGGAAGAGAGAACAGACTTGGATTAAGTAATAAGGAGGAATTTTCTAGAAGCAAAATAGTCCAAAGGGTGTGGGATATTGTTGTATCAAATAAAGAGTTCTGCTCTTGTGGTGAAAGTGTTAGTTAATGTGGTTTATCAGCTACTGGTTTCCAATTACTGTAGTGAGAACGCATACTATTATTCATATTTCTACTACATTATTTTTCAGAGTTTAAGGTTATTTACCCACACAATAACTGCATCTTAATTTACTTACTTGGTTTCCTTTTACATAAAAAGCCAGTGCCACTTAATAATCTTACTATCACTGTAAATGAGCTTACTAAGGCAAAGGGCACATATATTCAAAAGGCCTTTGATACCTGTTTCAAGTTGTCTCCAAGAAATATTCCCATATTCCACATTCCCACAAACAGTGATCAACACTCTTTGCTTCCATAAAAATGAATATGTAGCTCTGTGGTACAGTTCTCTGTGGCCTAGCATGCATGAAACTCCTGCTGTGATCCACAGCCCTGTAAAAGATGACATTCCCTTATGCTTAACGAGTATTAAAAAACTATTAAGTGATACGCACATTATAAAAACAGTGATGCAACTTACATACACCTATACTAAGAACAATAGTACTAATGACATGCTGTAAATTTACGAAAATAAAAACTAATTTTCAGCAGTAACTCTATAAAACTGAGAAAAGGAGTTTATAAAACTCTATAAAACTGTGAAAATTTGAAATTGAAATAGGACTTATAACTAGCCAAACAATATATTTAGAGCTTAGCCATAAATAAAAGTATTTTCATATCAATGCAGCATCTGGGTGATTGCTAGTATTTTGCTATTATTAAGACTTTTAAAAGAATAAAATTATTTGTATTGCCTAAAATTAGAAAGCAATCAAGAACTGAGAATTAGTGCTAAACCATGAGCAAAACTTCAGCACAGTATTTTGTTGCAACTTTATCTCTCAAATTTTGGTTATAATGCATATTAGAAAGTAATGTGACCATGCTTAATAGCAATTCGGTTTCCTCATGTCACACAATAGCACACTGGATATTTCACAAACATTGGATCAAGTCAGTGAGACAATGGGTATAGATTTAAGCCTTCAATACACGAGAGTGAAATTTTATTAAATATTGCTACATTTCAAACATAGATGTTTTTATGTGGAATAGTTTATTGATTCTTAAAAAAATATTATGGAGTAGCTATCAGCATATTTTATAGAAGAGAAAGCCCCATATGAGGAGTATAATAAATTTGTAAATTCATACCGCAAAAACTTGGTACTGCCACAGTGTACTATCAGAATAATTTTAGGGTTCTCACTCCTAACCGCTTGTATTTGGTGATTGTTCAACATGTACAAGTCTATGAGTATAATAAATGTGAATGCAGTAAATTTAATTTTTCAAAGTAACTTTTATAACAAATTAAATCATAGGCATTATTTTTTGATGATTTCTCAGATCGTATTTCAGCAAGCTGCATACATAATTTAATTTGGTGTAATTTTCTTTCCAAACGTGCTTGTAAGAGAATTTTCTAAATTTTAGTGCTTTGGAGAGGAAAATCTCCTGAATTTCACCAAATAAATTATTAATTTTGATTGTCAAATTACAATGTAGTAAGCAGCAATATGATACCCAAATCACAGTGGTTTAATAATTTCAATATCACAAGTCCTAATTCTTGAAGGAAAGATTATTTAAATAATTCTATTTCTGTTCAAAATATTTCCAGAGACACTTTGATCTTCTCTCAAGAGTAGGCATGTATTTTAGGTGGATGTTATCACCTAACATTTTAGGGTTAAAGACTCTTGGGGGGAATATAGACAGAATTCTACCAAAGGCTTTGTCAAATTGTAATGGAGACTCCCCACATCCCATGGAACTGAGGGCTTGGAGTAGGAGATTCAGATAAATTCCTTGTGAAAAATCCTATGATCTATAGGTTTCCCTGGTAATACTAGTGAACACAGCCCACTGTTCTAGTGCTCTTGTTTTAATCAGACCCTAAATCCACAAGTATCTTTATTTATGTGGAAGTCACATGTTTAATACAACATTAGTGTGAGAATTCCCAATAAACAATCTTTGTTAAACTGTCATATTTATTGCTCTTCAGACACTGGAAATAGTGTTTATATCTATTCAATCTACCAATAGCATGTAGGTGAAGAAGTGGAATAAAGAAGCTTCCTCTGGAATTTGAGGGGCAAAATTTATACTTTCCTAAAGTAAGTCAATCTCAGATAGGAGGCAAGCTGAACTCCCTAAGCTTCAGTTCTTTCTTCTACAAAATCTGTTAATACTGTCCACCTAAGAGAGTATGAAATATGATAGAATTAGACACAGTAGCACATGTAAAAAGCTTGACTCAGTCCCTGGTTTGTAAGCTGCCATATGAAATAGTTAACATTTTTGCAATACTTGATATTCAATATAGCTAAGTAATATTAGTTCCATTCAGGATAGCACTGTTTATGACTGCAGGTGTATTAACAAATCATAATTTCACTCATCCTTCAAAATTAATAGTACCATCATTCCTAGAAATTAATAATATGCATACATTCCTTCATGTGCACAAATGTTTACCATACCTAATCATTTTGTTAATGGATTCTTTTAAAAAATGTTTTATGTGTTATATGTTGATGTTTGTTATAGGCTATTAATTTCTACGAGTCTGAGAAGCAAATTTTAGAACGTGACAATTAGGTCTTGTTGACACTGCAGGTTTGCATCCCTGGTAGACACGGAAGGTCCTTCAATGTTCAGTGGTGCGTGTATTTTTTAAGCAAAAAAATAAGAAACAAAAGTGTTCCCAGCCCAGGAAACAACATGACCAGGAAATGCATCGGGAGACGGCATGGCATTAGACCTACTGTTTGTAAGTATTTTAACTTTACCCCAGGTCAATTGGAAGCCACTAAAAGCTTTGAAAAGTAGGAGAGGCACAACTACACCTCCTTTGCAAAAGACATCTGGGATTTGAGAGTAAAGGAAAAAGAACAATGCTAGATTAATAGAGACCTAGCCTGGCTGTTGTGGCAGAAAAACAAGACTTACTAAGCATCAGTTCTGCAGATTAGACCTCCGCCCAACTGGGAGAGAAAAACTCGCCAGGGGGGATCTGTTATGCACACTTAGGGGAGCAGGAAGATCAAAAGGAAATGGATAACTGGCCCCAAACAGCTCCACCTGCAGAGATCTGACTCCACAAACAACACCAGAGACCCACTAATCTGCCAGCACCCCTGTACCCAACACAACCCTATTACATGGCCTTAGACCCCCAGTTCAGAGACTCAAAACTTTGCACCCCTTTGGAAATGCTTTCTCCCCTGCCTAAACTCCCCTACAGAAACATGCCCTTGGCTCAGGCCAAGGGTCTAGGGGGTCTTTTTGCCTTTGGCCCAACTGAACCCAGAGGGCAATAAAGTCTTTGAAGTTGCTTCAGCTTTGCCTGCCTCAGTGGTCTCAGTTGTGCCTCAGTTTCCCTAAGTAATTGGAATTGGAAGTTGGTTTTCCTAAAATCTCTCCTCTCCATAATTGATGGTAGAAAAAACTAGAGTAGGACATTTGGAAGGAGGATGATTTAGAGAAAACAAATTCAGTTTGGTGAATTTGGACATACTGAAGTTAAGATTTCTGGAACTATTTTTTTTTTTTTTTTGTAACAGACTAATCCATATTGAAAAAAGTGAGCCAAAATTGAATTATTATTAGTTTAATCCATATGAAAAACTACATAGTGTCTACCATTTATCCTGTTTCCTAGCTAATTTCCTGAGATGCATCAGCTCCACAAGGGTGCCCGTGACATAGTTTAGGATATTAGTTTATAGCAGACATCATCAACTTTGGGTTCCCACAGTTTGTCTTTTTTCACACTCCTGAGAAAGTGATACAGAGCAGCCTAGGTGGACATTATGCAAATAAGTGAGGTATCATTATCTTAGCAAAGCCTCATTTTAAATGAAGGGCACTAACCCAAGCTGAGATATAATTATTGCTCAGAGGCAGATATTATCTTCATCATATCCCATGGGAAAGAAATCTGCCTGTGCTTCCCATGGAGATGCTTGATCTTTCCACTGTGGGACCTGTGGATTGATGTCTTTCACTCCCTCGGAAATAATCTCACCATTTACATTAATAGAAATACTTTTTCTCCTCTTTCACTCTTTTCAACTCTTAAGTAATCTAATTACATTTAAGTTATTTGGGGTTTTTTTCTGCTCTTTGCACTTCACTTTGGGCAGTTTCTATTGACTTATTTTCAGACTCACTGATTCTTAGCTTGGTTCATTTTATTGATGATCTCATGAAAAGCAATCAGTCTCTTCATAGATTTTGATATCTAACATTTTCTCTACATCCTATCTTATAATTTCTATGTCTCTGCCTACTGTCCTCATCTATGTGTGCATTTATCTACTCCTCCCATTAGAGACCTTACTGTTTTAATCATCAATTTTAAAACTCTGCTTTTAATCATCTCTACACCTATATTATAACTAGGCCTGCTTCTGACACCTGTTTTGACTTTTAAGGCAGAATTGTATTTTGTTTTTATTCTTGTAAGACCAGACAAACCTACAGTATTGGGGGTAGTAGAAACTGTCTGTTTTTCTGCAATCATTTTTTTAGCTAAGTGCATAGTAGCTGTGTCTATTATTGGACCTTTACAGACAGCCATGTGGTAGTTGTGAGTCTGTTAGTTGTTAGTGGTTCTGTCTGTCCAGGTTCCAGATGACTACTTGCCTTGCAAACACGTTCTCCTCTGGGTTAAAAAAAAAAATCTATGCTAGTTTTCTATTTATTTATTTTCACCTCCTGGAATCATTGGAATGAATGACTGATCCTGCGTTCCACACAGTCAAGCTGAGACTACAGATCTCCTTATCTGCTCCTTAAACACATAATTCATTAATATTTTTATCACCTGAGGAATATCAATGCAATTTAAGAGACTCAAGATTTACTGAACTAAGATAAAAGCAATTAAAATACCAAAAGGTCCATCACGTAAGTCCAAACAAGTTGAATGTGTATTTTACACCTTTCTTGCAGCTTTGCATATATTTTAGGCATTTCTACATTGTATTCTTAAGTTCATTCTGACATCTCAAACTATTGAGAATATGGTGAATGTCTTTCCTTGAATTTCCTACTGCATACTTCAGGAAGTGCATACTTCCTGAAGAGGAATGACCTGACAGTAACTGTTTGGAAGAATTTTTATATTCCTTGAGTATTCATTTTGCCTCTTCCATGCCGTGAATATCAAAATCTTATCTTGCTAATTTTTTACTAGACTGTCTAGCTTTATCTTTTATATTTAAACAGTAACCATGTTTTACAGACACAATCAATCTCCAAGACGACCATGGCTTGTCTCTGGGATGGTTCCTCTATCCAGAAGATAATCATAGATATAGATCTGGAACTGTTACCATCCACCATTCAGATCCACTATTTGTATACTTTTTATATGTTTATGGAATTATTTTTACTTAAAAAATCACTTGATCTTAAAAAAATAATCTCAATTTTGCCTTTAAGATTCAAGTTTTTTCACGTGTATATATTGTCCCATATTAGAATCCACCTCGATTATACACCATTCACAGAGAAGAGCCTGACTTTATCTCTCCTGTGTGGCTCCTATTGTTCAGTTCATCTGCAACCTGGTGCCTGTAAACCATCCCTGCATAACCCCCATCTTTTAAAGTCCAGTTCAAATGTCACTTTGTCAGAGCACATACACTGATCCTATGAATTGGAAGTTGTAGCTTCGTATTATGAAAATATAATTGTATTTTTTAATGTGAATATTCAATAAATGATCTCAACATTGTTCAATTGAAACTTGAAGAAAATTTGCTTGGAAAAGAGACAGTAATGTGACAAATATAGAAAATATCGATGAGTATGATCTTATTTCACTGCTTTCTCTTTGTGTCACTAGTTAGTGATAAAACGTATGCTGAACAAGTAGCGTCCTTAATCTTCCTCAGATATTAGATGGGTTGAACTAAGTGAATATTTACAGGGTCCCTATTATGTTCTTCTTCTAACTAAACTTTCTCAGAGGTGTTTACAACACAGATACTTCATTAAAATTCTGCTTTTTCCTTCTCTGTAGATCTAGCCTTATTTTCTGATAAGTTTATAAAGTTTTCTTTTTGATGTAAGATATTTACTTATGGATACTTTTAATGTAGTTGCAATAAAATTAATCACCTAACAGAATTTGTAGGTTGCCTGCAACAAAACACAAATCCATATATTTAAGACTTGTAATTTATATATTTACTTCTGAAGCTCTAAGGTACAGCTTTATCAAGACGTGCTTCTGTGTTAGCATCAATATACCTTGTGAACTGACTCAGTGGATCTTTGTTATGTACTATGCAAAATATATTAAAGGAATAATTAATTTTGAGCAAATGCTAAGAATAAAAAAATGAAGATAATTTCCCATATAAGAATAAATTGCTCATAGAATTATATATATATATATATAACACATAACTCATCCATGTGTTATTTTACTTGTAGAAATGAAATCTCCTTGTATTAAGTACACACTTAGTGATACCCCTGAGGACATTTTTATTCTTGCTGGAACATGTATGACATTCTTGCCTCTAGCAAATACATCTCAAATACAGGACATTATATGTATAGCGTGAAAATAGTTGCTGATGAATTCACAATGATTCACCAACTTTCTGAAATGCTAAGAAATTCCTTTCTCTGAATACATAGTTGAATTAACTTTATTATATCTATTTAGATTACCTGTTTTTCAACTGTTTTTAGGAAGTGCAAGAAAAACTCTGATTATGTTCAAATTTCTTATGTGTAGAAGACCAGCAAAATGAGCAGTTGAAAAACGGAAACAAATCAAACTTCTTGGAGGGTAAAAAGAAGCCCAATAAGAGCAAAACTTGAGCTCCCTGGACCAAAAGGATTATAAACACAACAGTAGGTCCGAAAATCACTGTATTGTGTTTGTAAGCTTGAAGGGTCTTTACGGGTTGCTAGCTGAACAAAGATATATCAGCACACTGAATCAAATGTGCTCCATGAAGGTCCCCTTATAGTTTTAATCACTTTCCTTCTGTGTTGGAACAAAATACTCAACACCCACCTCTTAGAGGAGAGGTTAATTTTGGATCAGTGGGTAGTGATTTCAGTCAGTAGTTGCCTGGCTCCAAGGCAGGAGCACATGGCATCGTGGCACGGCAGAGAAATGTGCTCATGCCATGATGGACAGGATACAGACAGTGAAAGGAAAGCCCGGAGAGGTGATTAACCTTTCCAGATCATACCCCAGTGACTCCTATCCTCTGAGCAGTCCTTGCCTCCCATCAGCAAGCCAGCTATACCACCTCCAAAATCAAATCACCTTCCAAAAACCCCACCTACAAGTACATAAGACTTGGGTGATACCTAGATCTGAACTGCAAAAGTTACCACCAGGGAAGTTTTGTGTACACACACCCATGAACACACACACACAGACACACAAACATACACACACACACACACTCACACACACACACACACACATGCACGCGTGAGTATGTACAGTGGTTCAGGAATCATGACTACTTTAGAGTATGAGAAAAAATATTTAATAACTTTAGGAAGTATCCTTAATTCTTCTGAGCTCATTCAGGAGTGTGGTAAATGTGCAAAATAGAAAGCAAATAAACAATGTATTTGACTGAAATTTGTCTTCTGGATGAGGCAGATGTTTAAATTGAATGGTTTTTACTTAATCTTTTTTTCTTCTGTTTGTGACAAATGAGTGTGGCTGGCTCTTGAGGGAATTCACTTCCAAACTGCATTCATTAGGCTTTTGTTCAAGAGCAAGGAAAGATGAAGAGGTTAGTGAATTTGAATATAAGACAAATTCAAAGAATTTTTCTACCATAATTATAAGCTTAATTTTCTAATGCTGAAATTATTTTTATGCCCGGAAAATTCCTAATTGCTTGGTAAATTAAATAATACTTTTGCAGCACAAACTTTAAAATCTCAAATTTGAATAAAGCACACTGAAAACCAGAATCTAATACCTATTGAAAGGAAAAGCCAAAGGCTGAACACATGGACTCTTTGCTGTAGTTAGGGAAGAAAATAAAAGACCATGCTTTAATTCTCCTCATCAAAATGAGTTAAACAGAATTTAAGAGCACGTTTAACCCTATCAACCATCTCTCTATGTAGGTAAAAAAGGGGTCACCAACACTAAGTTTGCAGTATCGATGGGATGCCTAAATGAAATAAGAACCATGGCACTTGTTGTAAAACAGAATTTCATTAAACGCCATCCCTCTGCTCACTTCTTTAGCGAACTTAGAAACTTAAAGACAGAGTATTTCCACTTCAACCACTCACTACTCACTCATATACATTATCAAAGAATTATTTATATGATTCTTGAAAGCTATAACATCTATCTGTGAACACAAAATTCTGTCACTTCTCTATGTGAGTGTTTTTTTACCACTGATACAGTCAGTACTTTGGTTCTTATTGATTTAGGGTTTTAGTTTGATTTTAATCCTACTTAGCAAAATAGTATGAGCCTTCCCTGAGAAAGTGTCAGACATTGGGAAAGCACAAAAAAGGAAAAGTTTAAAATCCAGAGCATGAATGAGATGAACTCATAGTCACTTAATCATAACTAAATTAAATACCTTATAAAGGGAATATAAAATATATTCAATTATACTTTTATATCCTTGGATATGTCCCCATCAATACAGCTGGTTATGTATACATAATGCCATGCAATAAATTTCATAGCATCTCAAATCATCTATGCTCTGCTCTGCATCACCTATGCTCTGCTTTGCAAAAGCACATCTAATCATCTGGTTTTCCAAATCCTACTGAGTTTCCTATTCACATATGAACTCATCCCAATTTATTATATTCCATGTGGCTGTTCACTTCATTGAAAAAGTCATTTATCCTTCTGCGTCTTGCAGTTCACGTTATATATGTTGCAGTGGATTTATGTCTGACTCCAATTTAAGTAAATATTTACTTAATATTTACAATACACAAAACTTAATTCTAAGTTCTCAGAATGCAAGGATCAGAAGTAACGCTATCTTGTTACTTTGCATGGAAATCTTACTTGATCTGTCTAAAATTCAGGCTTTTGAAGTAAATGTGGGAATAATAACACTTATGTTTTTTGGTTTCCATAGAGATTAAAGGAGATCACATAAGGAAAACATCTGTAATATTGTTAGACTGCTATTACTACATTAAGCTAGATATTTCAATAACAATACACTCATCTGGAAAAAACTATATATGAGAAAACACAGTGACAATAGTTGTATTCTTTATTTTAAATTGTGTTGTCTAACTGCTTCGTTTTTCCTCATCTGTTAGTAAATCATTACTGATATTCCCATGCATGGCCTAATTTTCTATCATTTTAACAAAATTGTACCTTTTTCAGAATAACAACCTAAGAAAAGGAACATAAAGTTTCAGGAATACTAATGTTCAAGATGTTTGGCATTTCTCCCAGAAGTGCTACAAAAAACACCTGAACATCCCTCCTTTAAACAAGTCAGTTTAAATAGAATTCTGTTAGGTTGCTTGAGTTGTGACATATGTTAATCCCAATGAGAGTCTCTGCATGAAAGGAATTTTAGCAAATTTTTTAACATTGTGTTATCAGGATAACTTGGCACCTTGTAGTCAATGTGCTATAAATATTCTGTCTTCTGAGAGTTGAAATCTTAAAGAAAAGAATTAAACAAACTACAACTTGGTTCTATAAAATGAACAGTAGTGCATGACACAGTCAACAACCCTACAAGTTACGCTAATTTTTATTTAAACATGGTAGAGTATCATAGTATCAATATGCCATTTTACATTAAAATATTTTTATTTACTGTGAATGTTTCAAGTTAATCAAATAATGAAATTTATTTGCAACTTAAAATATCTCATAATATATATAAAGTAAAATTTCAATTAATTTAACATAGTAAATCAAAATCAAATCTCCATCAATTGTTTTAATTTAGTTATGATATCTTAAAATACATTTTTTAAATTTTGTGCTTGAAGAAAATGTTGAGAAACTGTTGCACAGAGACACTAAGAAAGAAATAGAAATAAATTATGAACAAAAATTCAAGAAGTTTTAGGCACTGTGATAAGACTCAACATTCAAAATGTTGATGCAGAAGAACAGCAAAAGCAATCTTAAGCCACAAGAGCAAAGCTGGAGGCACCATAATAACTGACTTCAATTTATCTACAAAGCTGTAGGAATACAAACAGCATGGTACTGCCACAGCATTAGACATCCAGGCCAGTGGAACAGAATAAGGACACACAAACAAATCAATGTGCCGAGAGCCATCCGATTCTGGACAAAGACATGTGTTAGAGAGATGACAGTCTTTAGCAAATGGTGCTGGGAAAACCAGATAAGAACTATATAAGACTGCAAATAGATCTATTGTTCTCTTATGTTCTCGTATGTTTCTGTACAAAATACATGGAAGGGTTTTCTCCAGGAAATTTCAGCTTTTATGGCTTTTCTTATGTCACAGTAATAGCCCTACTTTCACGTACAGAACTGCAGTCAACAAAGAGCTCAAATGTATCATGCATGAAATTGGGGTGGGCCAGGCTCCTAGTGGATTTGAAGGATTCCTCTTTCATACAAGGGAAAATAAGTAGAAAGAAATGAAGCAAAGGGAGAAAGTAAACGGTGACCAGATTGAAAGGTGGCAAGCAAACTAAACAGAATGGTCAGTTCCTCGGAGGGCGCTTCTTCCTGAGACCATGTTTCAAGCAACAAGACCAATACAGCCTTGAAGACTGACTCAACTAAACTATGACCCTACATGCTCAGAACACTGTGTTTAGGGAGAATGACTTCCTTGTTCTTAACCTGAGAATGTCTGATTTTAGGTATCACAGAGAATGGGTGAGTACGCTGCTTACTCTCTGATATCACTGAGACCCACAGCAGTGGGAATTATGTATCACTGATGTATAGTGCTCCAACCAGCCCACAATATATTCATTTAAATGGCTTTTTGGTTGACTTCACTTTCAGTATGACAGCCTGGCTATACTTACATATTTAAGCAATGAGGATATAATTGTATAACTTTACAGATTCCATTATTTTCAGGGGAAATGAGAGCTTAACATATACCATGAAGGAAACGAAATTTAAGTGTTAAAATAAATGTACATAAGATTTCTAACTGGTTCCTCCTCACATGTGTCTTTTAAGGATGATCTCTGGCAAGCCGGTGCCACCATTCACCACAGTATGGATAGCAGGTCCCTTGTTTTGAACTTACTTTTCTAATCCTCTACTTTGGAAAACAACAAGGCTTTCCTGAAGTGGAGAAGGCAAAAGACACTGTTCCAAAATGCAGTGCCATTTAACTTCATCAAAACACTAAAAATTAGCTACAAATATTATCTCCACTTACAAGATAATGAAACTGCAGCAGAATATTTTAAGGTATCTTTAATCTAATGATTACATGAGCACAGTGAAGAAATATTTTTTTGAAAAATATAACCAGTGAAAAAATTGTTTAATTTAATTTTATTTTCTGTTTGTTTGTTTTTATCAGTACTGGGGATCAAACTCACGACCATGCACTTGCAAAGCAGGCACTTATGCCTGCTGAGCTAAATCCCCAGCCCATTTTTATACCAAATATTATTATAATGACTTATAGATTTTGTAGCAAATACCCCAGTTATTAACCACAAAATTTTTCTTTTATGTCTTACAGAAGTAATTTTGTAGTAAGTAAAATTCGGATAAAAAACGTCTATGAGGAAAATTGAATTTCTTTACTGAAATTACAAACATTTTAAAATGAAATTTGATTTGTTCATTGACTTATAAGATAGAATCTCTGACCCTTGAGATGCAGAAAAAACAAGTTTTCTTTAAACCTAAATCTTATACAGTGCAAAATCTGCCCACCTTTCAGCACCCCATGTGCATATTTAGGACATATTTTCTTATTTTTGAATATCCCCAACTATCTCACATTCAGACACTACTTGTTGTTTTAGTATTTATGCAGTAAAATATGTGCCCAAACCCCATCTGCTTGGGCAGAGAGGATGAAGACCATTCTCTGCCATCTGCTCACATCATCATCAGGGTTCTGGAGGCCTCTGCAGAGTTCGGCAAGTTCCCAAAAATATGAAGTCTCCACCTTTCCCCCATGTGTCCCGCGGAAGAGGGAAAGGGTCATTGCTGGAAAGGCCACTGCTGAGAACTGCTCACCCCAAAATTCATGCTCAGTCACTGAAAAGTGATTTGGAAAAACATTGGCCCAAAAGCCTACTGAATTAAAGCAAAGATTATAAGAACAAAATCACAGAAGGAAAAATGGAACATGGTAACTATTAATATATGATCATTCTTTTCTTACACTTCTTGACTGATTATGCTTCTTAACTTTTGTAATTTAGGTTCCATTTCAGTATACTAGCCAAAATGTTGTATTAAAGGTGACTGTGACCCTATGAATATTAAACTGAAACTTTTTCATGATTCCTTTATAGCTTCAAAATTTTTGACCTTATAATTCTACCTCTAGAATTTTCTCATCACTAAACATTTATTAAACATGATTATACTATTTGCAGTAAATTGCCTTTTCTTTCTGTATTCGCTTGCATTTAGAATCTTATGGATTTTATTGATTTTACCAATTTCTATGTGTACTAATTTATTCCATACAATTATGTCTAGGTTTGAACTCTTTTTTTGAAAGGTCAATTGAAATTTGCAATTCCAATTTACTTCTGGTGCTAATATGCAAAGATGATCAAGCTATTTCATTTTTAATCAATAAAAAATGTGAGAGTCATTCTTGCATTTAGTATATAGAATAAATACCTGGTAAATTTAGGTGAAACATATATTGAAGTTTCCTGTAGTATTCTTGCAACTTCTCTGTGAGTGGAAATTTTTACCAGTGTACATATTTATGAGAGCAATCAGGCAAAAAAATCTATTCATTGTAAATATATGTCAAGCCTCCCTTAAATTTTAATCCTTATTCTATAATCTTGGAAAATGCAGTAAGTAGCTGTATTATTTTACACAACTACTACTACAATGAAGATAACTTGCATAAATGATTAGCAAGTTGCCTAATTGATAAAAAGAAAATAATCATCAGATTGCATAATTATTGTAATATTGACATTACAAGTAATCAGGGCTCGTTTATACATCCGACGCCTGCAATCCAAGTGTCTATTTGATCCATCCACATTATATCATTTCAGCCTGTGGATATTAGTCCAAAGATTTTGTCACTTCTTGCCTCCAAAGGAGGATGTGTACAGCTGACAAATTAATGTGCTTAACAATTGGAAGACTTCATTTGAAGTCTTCTGATGGGCGTCATGATTCCCTTCCCTATGACATCCCAAGTTAAGTCACTTCCAAAATTCCATCCCCATGCACTTTAAACTATGGTTAACCTTCAGGACCCTCCACACCTGTCCAACCCCACAGCCAGACCCCAGGGCTGCGCACGTGTGTCTGCTGTTTCTGTGCCTTTCCCCTGCTGGGCCACACACCTCTTTTGTCTGCATCTCCCTCCTTATTTCAGATTTCTTGTGGCCAAATAGAAGGCAACTCTCCTACAGAGGGCAATGCAGGGCCCCAGGAGTCCCTAATTGCGTGACTCTGCCGTTTTGAATCCATGACGTCTAAATTTCCATGTCCATCTACACCCAGGTAGTGGAAAGGAACAGGGAAACTTGCATGGCGCAGCCCTAGGATTTCCACAGACATCTGTGCTCTCATTTCACTCCTGCCCACCAAGCCACGCATTTACACCAGATTGTGGTGTGGGCTAGCAGTGTAGCTGGCCTGCGTGGATGCAGAGAAGGAGAACCAGCCTCTGCTGCACACTCGCCCACATTCCTGGGCACATTTCAAAGAGCCTCCTTTCTCCAAACCACTCTAAGTGCTTCCCAGGCAGATGTCATGAACCATATGAAAAATACAAATGGGAACAGAGGAGTGTACCTGTATTTCTAAAGCTGTGGTCAGTTATTACATGATACATAATGGTCATGATTTACGTGTTGTGAGGCAGTGAGTCTTCTCAGCAGTCAAGTCTCTCCAGTTTCCGCTTCTGCCTTCCACACTGTCCTCTGACTCGGACACCTCCGCTCTCCTCTTCCAAAGGTCCTTGTGACTTCTCTGAGTCCACCTGAATGCACGGTGCAAGATGATGACTCACATTCAGGCACTCATTGTAACTCTTTATCTACAAGTCACGTCTTCCATAGATGAGAAAATATTCACAAGTCTCCTAAGTTAGAGAACGGACATCATGAAGTAGCCGTTATTCTGTCTAGCTAAGGAGGAAGATGATGTTGGTGTGGATCCAGACTCACCACTGAGTTTCCTTTGTTAGCATTTAAAATTACACACACAGAGCAGACTCAAAAGAAGGAGTTACGGTTGGTTGTATTAGGACCACAGCTTCCTAAATTTGGAGAAAACAGACAAATCCAACTTCTGGGCTACCAAGGGAGCCAGGAATTGAAGGTAAAGTCATAGATAAAGAGACACTCCAGAAACAATCTTGATATTCTGTATACAACCTTCTCTCCAGACAAAGAAACCCCTGATATGTGTTTGTATAGATTTAGAGACAACTTTGCAAGAAACTAAGCAGCAGATAATTGGAAAAGAATTGCAAACAATTATCGACACATCCTAAGTTGTCCTCATCCCTGTGACCCTAAGCCCTGGGGCTCATGATTTTGTAAAGTTTCTTCCTGTTGTGTAGGAACCAGACTAGGGGTTTGTACCTTGTCAGGGGACCAACGAGAGTGAAAAGCAAAGAGACATAGAAATAGGATGAAATGGGGGTCCCGGGAGGTTCTTATCTCCCTTAAACAGCCCTCAGCCTCTGGCTCACCTGCCTTTATTCACCCAGACACAGGCCCAGCAACTAGACTGATGCAGGATTCACCTGCCTGCCCCATCCACAGTGCACATCCTGGTGAACGGTGGGTACCAGCTCTGCTGGGCTTTCCCTGGAGCCCGCAGTGTGTCCTCCTCCTTAGAGCTCACAGAGGAGCGGCTTAGACCCCTGTCCTTGCTGACTGGTCTCCCACACTAGTGAAGGCGATTGCTTTCTATACAGGAAGAACATTGCAAAGGCAACTGGTCCTCACTCTCGTCCTACATTATGTACATCTGTGTGTCCTGAGGAGACGCCAGCATGATAAGCAGCTCTGACAGACTTGTAAGGACTCAGGGAGACTCTAGGAGTGAACAAATCCTCAACATAAGCATCAGGAGACTGGGCTCTGAGTCACATGACCATGCAACATTGAATTCTGTTTGCCAGGGAAGAAGTACAGAAACTGATTCTGTCTTAGGCTTCTAAATACAAATGTTGCCTGACATGTATCAGACCTTTGTGACTATACACAGAAGAACCGACTGTAAAGTTACGCTCCAGTTTCCAGCCCACAGACACCATGAAATAAAAAATGTCCATTCTAAACATACTTTATTTTTAAACTGATTTATACATTCAAAAAATCAAGCAGCTAGTGTAGAGAATATCCATATACTATTCAGTCCCTTCTCACCATACTTTATGAATTCTCGTGAGAAAAAGCAACACTTCCCTACTTCACAATGCACCATACAAGCTTGCGGAAATCATACCTTGCTAACCAAATGCATTGCTTTCCTAGATAATTCACAAAATAACATCTATATCATGTTTAGCTTTTCCTCTTCTTTTTGTTTTCTTCAGCAGGGGATGCAGCTCAGCAGCACCAGCGTGTCCCAGGCTAATGCAAGGTCCTGGGTTTGATTCCCCCCGCCAAAAAATTGTGATGTTTCCTTTTTTTTCTTTATGGAAGCCTCACATGAGCTTTGGTTCTGACCCTACTAATTTATTATTTGGAGTCCTCTGATATGCACCTCTCAGTCTCCACTTACTCTGGAACCACTTACTAAGGCATCACTCCTTAGTTAGAGCTGATAACTGACACTCACACCTTATTATTACTAAAATTGATACTTGGCCCCAATTTCCTGAAGACTTTCAGCCTTATTTCTGATTTTTTTAAATTTCAAAACAACATCAAAGCAATCAAATAAACTTACTTTATTTTTGATGACCTGGAAAATTTATTTTCCAGATGGTATTTTTCAGTTTTCCCTGTTTAATAAGTCAGGTTTGCATTCCTCCTGAAGGCTGTGGCTTCAGTCCTCGCTGTTCTGATTGAGTGGAGAGGGCCCCTCATTGAGTCTCAACCCCAGTCTCATTAGACACCTGGCGTTCAGCACCCATTCAAGGGCTCCTTTGCCCACTGTGTCATCAAAGTACAGATATTCACTCTACAGCATCTTTAATTCTTTTATTCAAACTTTGCATTCTTATTCATGAATTTTCAAAGTTCTCTTTACATTTTGGATGTAAATCTTTCATCAAATACATCATTTTAATATTTTTTGGCTGTTGTCTGTTTTTCATTCTGTGGTAATACCTGTCACAAAACGATTTTTAATTTTAACAGAGCCTAATTTTCCAAGTGTTTCATTCGTTCCAGATATTTTTGCTCTCTCATGTAAACTCTGTCAGTACTTATTTGGTCTAAATCTGGTAGCCAGTTAAGATTTTAGTGATAATTATTTTAAATCCATAAATCAATTTTGGTAGATTGGATATCTGAATATTAATTTCAATTTTCTTTGAATATATGTTATCTCTCTATTTAATTAGTTTGTTTATTAGTCTTCCAGTTTCTCACATGCATGGTGAACAGAGTGTCCTCATGTGTGTGCTATCCTAAGTGACCTGTGTTTATGATTTAAATTGCAGTTGTCTGTCGCTGCACCCTGGCACACACATGAGCATGTTCAAAGCCAGTCCGGGTGCTTTCTCCTCTGTCCCCCCGAGCTCAACTTCAGTCGCCCCAGTTTCTCTTCTGACCAAACCTCCTCTCTGTCTATGAATCTCTGATTCCACTGGCCCCATTCAGAGGAGAAGGATTCTCCCATTTTTCAGGAAACATTTTTCCCACTTTAAAATCATGGAGTTAGTCACACTTGCAGGGTCCCTCTTGTCATGTAAGGTAAGGCATAAGGCAGGGCGCCCAGTTCTGGGGAATCAGAGGTGGACGTCACCAGGCAGTCACCATTCTGTATTAATCTGGTACCTGAGGTCTTACTATGCTGCTTTCTTAATGTAGAACGTCACTTTTGGGCAATTCTTTCAATCATATCAGGTCATCTGTAAAAAGAACAGTAGCTATATTTGTCTCTTCCCAATCCATGTGTTTTTATTTCATGTTTTTCTTCCTGAAAAAACTAACAGTGACAACATGACACTTAAGAAACATGATGAAAGAGAACGTGTTTGTTCCAGTCCTAGTGAGGAACCACCCAGAGTTTCTGACGTTAGCAGATCTTTGTAAATTTTCTCGATCTAATAAGAACGTTCCCTTGTACTAAAGCTATTCTAGAGATAGAAATAGTTCTACCAGCCTAGCTTCGAAGATGAACAGAATGGGCACGAGCCAGAGACGGTAACCACTTTGGGTTAGTGGAACAGGCAAGAAAGATCAGGCTCGCGGGGCTTCTTCCTGGACAGGATACAAGGAAGACAGTTTCCAGGAATAGTCCCCAACAATTGTTTTAAACTCATGACACCCATAGTTCTTTCCAACATCCATAATTATAAGAGGAAAAAATTATGTCCCTTTACACCACTAAATATTTAGTATTTTATTATGGCAACAAATATAATAATTATTATTTATTTTCTATTTGGATGTCCCCTTTCACGTAAAATATGAGCTTCGGATTTTGTTTCTTTCAAGGAACTGTTCCATTTTATATCAGTTGTCAATTTTGTAGAAATGAAGGTATTCCTCTATTTCTATCATTGAATGTTTACTGTTTATGAGATAAGTAGAGTTAATGCCTCCTTCATTTCTGGTATGGTAATTTGTGTTGATTTTAGTGCTCTTACCTGGCAGGACTTGAGAGCTATCAATTTGACTAATCCTTCGAAGAATCAGATTTATTTAATTTTTAATTCAAAACTTTATTGATATGTTTTAATTTTCTTCTAATTGCTTTAGGACTGAGTTTCCCTTTTCTCCTAGTTTATTAAAAATAGGTCTCAGTTTACTGATACAGTAACTTAATTTACCATAAAATATGTTTTATGCTACATGTTCCCCAGGAAGTATACTTTTCTTCATACACTACCAACTTGGAATAGTAACATTTTCATTAAGTTCTAGTTTTCTTTAAATTGTTTTCTACATTTTTCTTCGATTCCTATGATATTCAGAAGCATTTGGGGATAGTCTTTCTACATTTCCATTACTGAGTTCTGGTTAAATCCTTGTTTTCTGAGAACACACTTTGTGTGCTATCATTTTCAGAGTACCAGTGTATTCTAGAAGGAGGAGGGAGGCCCCTCTTGGGGAGTGTTCAGGAGAGTTTAAGATCATTAATTCTGCTGCTGTGTTCTATAAACGTCGGGTACATCAAGTAGGTGCTGGAGTCAACTGTATTCTCACTGATTTTCTGCCCAGCTGATGCATCCATTTCAGAGAGAGGTGCTGAAGTGCTGGACCACAGTTGAACTGTCTGTTTCTCTTTGCAGCATCTCCAGTGTTTACCTCATATATTTTGACATCCTGTTATTGGGTGCAAATACATTAGTGACATCTTGCAGAATGGACTGCGTTTTCATCTTGAAATATTCCTCTGTATTCCAGACGACCTGTTCTCAGCTCTGCTCTGTGAGACATCAGTATACCTGCCCCACCTTTGTTCTGATTAGTGAGAAGGGTATGTCTTTCCTGACACCACATTTTTATCTCTCACACAGGTGAGTACCGGAGTTATATCCAATATGGCAACCTGTTTTAGAATTGGTATATTTAGTCTTTTCCACTTTTAAAGTAAGCAAGTGCAGAGTTGGATAATATTCATCATATATTTATGTGTGCATGTGTGTGTGTGTGTGTATGTTTGTGTGTGTATATATATATATATATGGACTTTTTATTACATATTTACATGACTTTTTATTCTCTGGACTTGTTTTTGAAACTTCCCCATCTTTTAGTAACATATTTTTTTATTTTACTGCATTTCTACTCTTAGCATATGTTATACATGTTTTTATAATTTTTAAGTGGTTATCCTTGAATTTATAATAAAATATTTCATTAATCTAAATCCTTTTTCAAATGAAATTTGCCCCTCATAATAGAAGATTATCTATTTAAAACATTATTTCAAAACTCCTAGTCAATCTTATCAATAAAGGGAAAGAAAGAAAAAACTCAAGTTCATATAATGAAGAATAAAAGGTTGAAATCACTGCTGATCCTATGGAAATTCAGATCATCAATAGCTACTTCAAAAATCTTTGTTCATGTAGGTTGAAAAATGCAGAAGAACTGGAAATATATGAATTATCAAAGCTGAATTGAGAAGATACTAAAATTCTGAATAACTCAGTATCAGCTGTTGAATTTGAAATCATAATTAAAAACTTACCAACCAAGAGAAGCTCAGGTCCTGATGGATTCACTCCTGAATTTTACAAGACATTTAGAGAATATTTAACACCAACACTCCTCAAACTGTTTAATGAAATTGAAAGGGAAGCAATTCTTCCAAACTCATTCCTAGAGGCAAGTACTACTCTGATATCAAAACCAGAGAAAGACCCAACCAAAAAACAAAAAGAAAGCTACAGGCCAATCTCCCTAATGATCATAGGTGCAAAAATCATCAATAAAATACTAGCAAACAGAATGCAGCAAATCATCAAGATTAGACAACATGACCAAATGGGATTCATCTCAGGAATGCAGGGAAGGTTTAACTTATGCAAATCATTAAATGTAATACACCACAATAACAGAGCCAAAGACAAAAATCACGTTGTCATCTCAATAGAGGTAAAAAAAAAGCTTTTGATAAAGTCCAACACTCATTGCTTATGAAAACCCTATAGAAAATCAAATAGATGGTCTCCACCTCAATCTGATAAAAACCATCTATAACAAACCAACAGCCAATGTCATTCTAAATGGACAAAAACTGAAAACTTTCACTCCAGGAACAAGATAAGGATGTCCACTATCAACACTCCTGTTCAATATAGCTCCAGAAAAGTTAGCCAGAACAATCAGAAAAGACGGATAAATAAAAAGAATAAGGATAGGAAAGGGAGAAGTTAAACTATCATTATTTGCAGGTGACATGATACTCTACACAGAAGACCCCAAAAACTCCACTAAAAGACTGCTAGATGTAGTAAACAAATTCATCAGTGTAGCTGGATACAAAGTCAACACTCAAAAATCAACAGCATTCCTGTACTCACTGAAAGAAACATTAGAGGAATAATACCTTTCACAATAACATCTAAAAATAATGAAATATGTAGGATTGACTCTAACAAAGGATGCAAAGATATATATTGAAAACTGTATCCCTCTAAGAATGGAGTTTTAAGAGATAATCAGAAAACAGAAAGATATCCTTTGCTCATGGATAGGAAGAACAAATACTGCGAAAATGGTTAACCTCCTAAAACTATTATACATGTTTAATACAATCCTGACCAAAATACCATTAGCAAACCTCACAAATTTAGAGAAATCATTCCTAAAATTCATCTGGAACCAAAGGAGACCAAGAATAGCAAAGGTTATCCTGGTAACAAAGGCAAGGCAGGAGGCATCACAATCCCTGACTTGAAGTTGTACTACAAAGTTACTGTGATAAAATCAGCATGGTACTAGCAAAAAACAGGCCTGAGGATCAGTGGAATAGATTAGAAGACACCAACACACTTAGCCACCTTATCTTGTAAAGACACTTAGCCACCTTATCTTTGACAAAGGAGTCAAACATGTTCACTGGAAAAAAGAGCCTCTTTAAAAATGGTGCCGGAAAAATTGACTTCACAGGTGTCAAAGACTAAAACAACACATGTCTATTACCGTGCGCTAAACTTAAGTCAAGTTGGATCTTAATACATTAACCAGTGTTAGTCTCCTATTATGCTGTTTGAAATTCTCTATCATTTTTGTTCTTTCATTTTAAAATAAAAAATTATAATATATATAATTAATAACCAATATATAATAACCAATATGTAATTAATAACCAAACCTCTAAACATCAAAAAAGTCATTGCAAATTATTCTCTTCTGTTCCTTAAATATTTCAATTATTTATGTGTGGTTAGTACTATACATGTTACTGCTACTATTTGAAATGACTATCATTTAGAATTGATAAAAAAAAAAAAAACTAATGCTTCATCATTTTTCCCTTTCTACATTTAGATCGGATTCCTCACCAATATTATTTTCTCTTTTTTTCTGGTATTATTTTCATTATGCTTCGCTTCAGACGCATTTTGCATAAAGGCAACGAGTGTAAACTGCTTCGGTGTTTTGTTTGTTTGTTTGTTTGTTTCACTTGAGGATTGCCAGGATTGCCTTTGCTATTCTAGGTCTCTTTTGGTTCCACGTGAATTTTAGGAATGATTTCTCTAGATCTGTGAGGTATGCTAGTGGTATTTTGATCAAGATTACGTTAAACAATGTATAACAGTTTTAGGAGCTTAGCCATTTTCACAATGTAGGTTATTCCTATCCATGAGTAAAAGATATTTGTTTCATTATTTATTTCTATTTCATTTAATCAATGATCTCATTGGCTAAAACTTTCTGGCTGCTGTTTCATTTTTCTTTCAATTTTTAAAATATTTCACTCTACGTTCTTCTTGATGATGTACATTATAGTAAAATTTTCTGTGACGTTACACTTTTTCTCATTATAGACACTGTACCTCCACATGGCCTTGGCCTTGGAGTTTTTAGAAATTGCTTTTTCTTTAGCTTTTCTTTACATGCTGAATCATATCCCTTCCAAGTACATATGTCGCAGCTCAACCTGATGAAAATGGAAGATGTAAAATTAATGAAATAATTAGATTAGATGAGATGGTGAAGGGGGGACCCGTGTAATTGAATAAATGCTCTCACAAGGAGAAACGGGATGGAATGTTCTCCTTCTGTGTGCCATCTCAGAGCACAGGAGGAAGGCAGACAATCACCCGGAAGCCTGGAACACAGCCCTAGCCAGAGGGGACTCCTTAGCTCCCTGCACTAGAGCTTCCATTCCCCCACTGTGAGGGCTGAGTTTCTGCTTTTTATCTCACCAGTCTCTAGTAGTTTGTTGTGGCCCTGTGGGCAGCTTTACATGGGAAGAAATATGTCATACCAACCTTTCCTCTTGTAACTCCAGGGACTTTGAGTTCTGAATTTTTGTTGTGGAGGAAGTCTTGCTAAAGCATAGTGTGAAAGAAAATGAAAGCAGAACCTTAGTCCCAGTGGAGTGTTGCTGGGGTAGCAGACGCTTTGCAAGGATGTGTCCAAAGGATCAATAAATATGGGGGCTTCACACAGTCAACGATGGTGCCCGAGACAGTTAAACAACTGTGTTCTCACTTATCTGTGCTTTACCTTCGCATTTCCTTGAGTTCTGTAAAGAAAAGACTTTGATAAACAGCCACAGAAAACTCCGATGGAGGCTTCAGTCCTGGAGACATGCCTCCTCTCTACCCCATAACTTCTTCCTCGTTTTCTTTTCATCCACTGCATCTCACTGTCGGGATGTTGACATGTCATAGACACCAACAGCTTACAATAGATGCCTATGTACAGATTTTTCAAAAACGATCCCATGAGATTTTTTATTCTTATAGGATGCCTGGCTCTGTCGTTTGTTCTCGGATGTCAATTTTGAAAAATTTTGAACTATTTCTACTTACTAGACCACTCCTACTGTTTTCTCTCTCTTTCTTTGATTGTTGCAGTTTTCCCTAGGTCACACGTTTTGATATTGTCGCACACATCTTGCAGGTTTCTTTTAGTTCTTACCATTATTTTGTTTCCTTTGTATTTCAGCAATTTCCTCTTGGACCAGAAGGAAGCCACCACATTTCCCTTATGACTTTGTGCAGGCTAACAAGAGCCCCACCAGAAATATTTCCATATTTAATTTCCTCATTTATTTCAAGCATTTCCTTTAAAATCTCTCTGAGAGTCTCCATCATTCAGTTTATACGCCCCATCTGTTGTTCCACTTTAAGGCCATTTTCCAGTAGAACTCTGATCGATATGTGTTTTTGATGCAACCTGAAAATTCTGGCAACTCCATCGCATATGGTCTGGACCTGATCAGCGCACGTTACTTTCAGGCTCTATTTTATCTTTTGCATGACTTGAACACTTTTGTTGAACTCCAAGTATTGTATATTGTGTAGCAGCAGTTAAGTCTTTAATAGCAGATGAATAGCTCTTTAGGGTAAAATTTTACATTAGCTTGGTTATGAATTAGGCTCTGTTTAATTATTATTCTTGCTATAGATGCTAGAAATTTCAAATTCCTCATTTATTCTTGTTTCTGTCTCCTCTGGTTTCTTTCCTGACAGTTATCTACACAGAGCCTGTTTCTTGAAGTTCTTTCTACTGTAATTTACTGTAGTTCACTGGAGCCCTGAGAATGTAGGAGAGAAAACATGTAGAATGTCATGTTTGGATACAGGTCTTCAGGTGACCTTCTGGTAGGTTACTCTCCCGAGTTACACGCTGATGGATTGATCACCCTTTACCATGTTACAGGAAGGAAAGCTAGAGGACATGGGAGAGAACAAGAACAGACACATGCACGGCCTTTATAATGTGTAGACGAAAGGGACAGATGGCCTTTTTCATACTAGTGTTGGGATATTTTGTGCCTATTATTTTCCTATGAATACAATAACAAATTATCTCAAAATTGGGGACTTAAAGTAAAATTTATTTGCCCATTATTCTGGAGACAAGCAGGTGTCAGCAGAGCCACAGACCCACCGCAGCTGTAGGGACAAGACGTCTCTTCTCTGGTCCAGTTTTCTGGTAGTTTGGCTTAGGCAGCCTCACACGAATGCCTGCCTGTGTCTTCAGAAGATCCCCTGCTCTGTGAGCCTCCGCCATCCCTCCATCCTATTGAAAAATCCCTTATCACTGGATTTGGATATCAAGAACTGATCAAAGGCTGTCACATCTCAAGATTCTCAACTTAAACACATGTCGCACCTTTCTTTCGAATAAGACCGCATTCACAAATCCAGGAATCAGGACTTACACATAGCTTCTTGAAGGGCTCACGATTCAATCCACTGCTCTATCATAGAAAATAAAATGATTCTTTATTCATACTCCAGACAGTGCAGTTACCAAAGTGCAAAATGCATAAATTTTTAAACTGCTTTGCAAGAGGATATATATAGAACTTCAAAAAAGGAAATAAATTTTAAATGGTATCAAAATGCAAAATATAATTAATGATAAATTAAGTTCATTAAATTGTAAATTTTTTTCTTAATTCAAGAATAAATGTTATAAAATGAGAATTACCCATATAATATAAAGGAATAAACACATCAGTGAGAAAGCTAAGCTAATAAAAAGGATAATGAACATAATGGGAGAGTAGTTTTCCAACAGAAGATAAATTTCCAATGTCCTATTAATATATCAGATAAGTTCACATCTATCAGTAACCATCAAAGTACAAATGGAAACAGCAATGCAGCATTATTTCATACTCAGATTTGCAAACTGCAAACTAAAAATGTGAAGAATCTTTATGTTGGAACAGTGTAAGTTCTACACAGTGTTGGTAGAAGTAACAGTTCACCTCTTTCAGCCACATTTTAGCATCAACCATAACTATGATACAGTACCTTTGCATTCATTTATTTTCTTCACTTTTCATATCTAGTAGCCATAATTTCAAGGAAGCATAAATGGCTGAAACCAAGACATCTGACAGTAGAATTTATTCTCCTGGTTAGAAGAAATGTGTATGCTTGGATCTGCATATTTTTCAGCAGCCGATCCAACTAAGGGAGGGCCATTGGTGTGGAAACAGGCACACACTCTATCGAGAATGGCACACGCCACATCTCAGAGGGGAGAGCATACAAGGAATCTTATATAAAAAGGCACATATCTCAAGATGGTTGTTAAATAACAGCCAGCTACAGAGGCTCCATGAGATAGTCAACTCAGAACTCAACATAATACAACATGGGGAGCCCTAAACAGAGAGAGAGGAATTCTCTCATCCCAAGAAGAAACTAAGGTGAGAAAAATGAGTCAAACATACACTCCTGGCTGTCTGCACCACCCTGCATCCCTGAGCACCTCCGGGCCGTGAGACAGGCCATCCCCGTGCCACCACTTCCAGCCACCACCACCAACTAGGTCACCAGGGACTGGACAGAGGCTGGGGGAGTGAAAGAATTTGGCGCCCACAGGCTGTCCTGCCCCCACCACCACTGCTGCTGGCCCCGCCCCTGCCACCTCCATCCCCCCCCATCCCGGCTGCATCCAGGAGGGTACGAGGAAGAAGATGGGTTGAGGCCCTCGGGATTGGGATGACATTGTAGGGATGCATTGCCACCTTTACACTCATCGCTGGCACATGGACCCGAGCCGTGGAGTCGGCACTGAGCAGGACCCCACCACCGGAGCGCCTCTGAGGTCCCCAGGCAGGCAAGTGTGTCATTGCTGCCACCAGGCCTGTACCACTGACCGGAGCCGTCTGCTGACACCTCTGCCCTCTCTGCTGCCTTCCCAGATCCTGGCCACATCCTGGAGAGTGCAAGGATAAGGTCGTGTTGTGAGGCCACGGGCACAGCACTGGACCTGTTGGGATGCATCCCCACTTTCGCACTTGCCATTCACATGAGGCCTCGAGCCAGCTGCACCAGCACTGAGTGGGCCCCCACTGCCAGAGCACCCCCAAGGTCCCCAGGTAGGTGAGTGTGGCTTTGCTACTGCCAGGCCCATGCAACCAGAGCCCCACAGAGCCGCTGCAAATGGAGCCCAGAGAAGCTGCTTCTGAAAACACCTCTTCAGACAATAATCAAAAATACAGAACCAGAACTTTCCAGTTTCCTGCCATGATTGACCAGCTTCGGGGAATTGGCCCTGCCTGCCTGTGCCCTGAACTCTGGACTGGGCAGACTGGGATGAGTATCCCACACCCTGCACTGGGGTGAGTATCCCAAGCCCCTGGGAGGGAGTTTAAGATTTCAGGTAACAGCAATTTGGGGAAGGCAGCAAAACTCCAGTCATCAAGCTTTGGAAAGACCCTAAGCAATACGGAGAGGGCCAGAGACCCACTGGACACACTTGTCTGAAAGAAACCAGAAACATGACAAGAGATAGAACTAAAAAAAAAAAAAAAAAAAAAAAACAAAAAAAAAAAAAAAAAACAAAAAAAAAAAAACGTCCCACTGCTGACCCTGGAAAAATAAGCCCAGGAGAGATAAATACAGAAGAGAAACAGTGCAGTAATCATGCAATATTAGATACAGTTTCAGCAGACATAAAGAAATACCTTCATGACCTCATAGACAAATTTAAAACTGATCCAAGTGAGGCAAGATATAAAAAGATTAATTAAAGAAATGGTAAGCGCCTCCCAAGAGAACACAGATGGAAGAACGGAGGAACTCAGAAAAGGAAGAGAAACCTTTCATGAAGAATATAAACAAAATCTAGAGTATATAAAACAGATCCAAAGAGATTACCAAGAAACTAAAAACTCTATTTAAAGCTAGCAAAATGCCTAAACAGAAACTAAAGTTAGCCTTTTGAAACTTGAAGAGAGATTTATGGTGTGTGATCACAAAAGAAAAGATCTCTTAAAAAGAACAAGGAACCAGGAAGAAACAATACAAAGGCTAGAAGATAACAAGAGGATTTGCAACTTAAGTATAAAAAATGTGAGCGAAGAAGCAGGAGTAACTACAAAGAATATTCACAGATATAATTAAGGAAAACTTCCCAAGCATAGGAAAAAGAAGTGATATCCAGATAAAAGATGCATACAGAACTCCAGCCACCTACAACCAAAACAGATCTATACCCAGACATATAATAATCAAGATTCCAGAAATCCACCACAAGAACAGAATATTAAAAGCAGCCAGAGAAAAGAAGCAGATTACCTACAACAGAAAAATTATCCAAATAATGGCAGACTTATCAACACAAACTCTCAAATCAAGAAGAACCTGGGGGAAATAGTCAAAGCCCTGAAAGAAAATAACCTCCAACCAAGACTGATGTACCCAGAAAAACTCTCTCACACAATTAATGGAGAAATAAGATGTTTCCAAGACAAGGAGGAACTGTGGGAGTTCATGGCCACCAACCCAACCCTACCAAAAATACTGAAGGACATTCCAGAAAGAGAGAGAGGAAAAAATACTAGGATTCCAGCAACAGTGACAGAAAGGCCTCAGTGAATGGGGCAGACAGTGGAATGCAGGAGTAAAGTGGACAAATAATGACAGAAGAATGAAATAGCAGAAGTGAGGCAGAGACGGTAAGCTATAATCTTTAATATACATAGCCCTTATACACTAACAAAAAAAGAAACACAGGCAGAGTAGACTAGGAGGCAGGATCCATTGAGATGCTCTGAATAGGAAATACACTCAACTTGAAAGAGGGTTAATAAACTGAGAGTCAAAGATGAGAAAACAATGCTATATTTGACATGAAACCAGAGAAAAATAGGGACAACTTGTCCGGCAGCCACAAATAGACTGGAAAGCCATGACACTTTGGGCAGTGTAGAACTACACAGCTGAAAGGAAGAACAACCTTGTGACTTTAGTAAGTAAAGGAGTACAGCTCAAGATCAAGTTCAGGGGTAAAAAGTTTAGTAACACTCAGATAGATAACAGGTTGATGCCCTAATCTAAAAACTAAAGGAGCTAGTGGGACCCAAAATATACAAAGCACACTGAGAAAGGGAAAAGGGAGGAACTATCTAAAAAAGGAAGGCAGAGGACATTGCTAATGGAGTACCAGTTTTTAAAAATCACAGTAGTCTTATCGTTGTTTAATTTGATTATATTTTGTTCTGGTCTGTCTAGCCATATTAGATTTGAGGGCACAGACAGCTAACCCCAAAACAGGTTATACCACGGTAACTATCCTTAATTTCCTATTAACTTAAACTGAAACCCTGTATTACTTACATTGTCTTACTATGACTGATCTTATTTGAAGCTGATTTGTTAGACCGCTATTTAGCCTTGACTGATTTCATTCAAATATGGTATCCTTGATAGTATTAAGTCTGGGAGTGGAGAAAACTACTCTGAAGATGACAAGATGTAAAAGATATCCATTCTGGTTTTGATTATTAACTGCTTTCAAGTCCTACAATATCTTCAAAGTTGTGTTTTTAATACAATAGCTATGTAATGTTATGTTCAATTATATTATTTCTGATGATAGGGACAGTTCTATTGAAAATAACAAGAGAAAGCATAGTAACTACTGTAGATCACCTAATATTGTGACCCTATATGTCTTTTTCATTTCGTTTTTCTAGGAATTTATTTTGTTGTCTTGTTTTGATCTGTTTTTCCCTATAATACAGAAAGGATAGATATACATGTAGAGAGTCACACACGGTAAGAATTTCTAAACTATTTACAGGAACAGATTATGTAATACATGATATAATGAATGGATGTTCTGAAGAAGAAGAGACACTAAGAAACTCAGTGCTAATTCTGTAGCATTATGATATGAAATCTAGCAATACTATCATTCACTGTTCAGAGTGAGATTAGTCTAGTCTCTTATGTTTAACTTCAGCATATGTAAAGTTAAAGACAGCTACTATGAAAAGAGACTGAAACATTATTGATTTCCCCAAAAGCAGGTCTTGAAGACCTAAAAAGCCTTCATCATCCTGTTAGGATTAGATTAGTTCTATAATGTTCAGTACGTATTCAATGTGTGTGAAGATGAGGACAACTATTTGGAAGAAAACTAGAGACAATAAGATAGACAGTGAAGATCTCCAGTGGACTTGCTTTGAAATCTGTGTTTCTTTAAATTGTTTCCTTATAAACTGTTTTGTTCTGTTTTGCTATATTTAATCTTACCTTCTTTAAGTTAAAAAACAAGTGCGTAGGACTGATAACCATATTACTAAGTTCTTGTTGGATCATTGAGCAGAACTGTTTGCAGTGTCATTGTTTATCACTTTGTATGCTTTAATTTTGTTACTCGAGCAACTATTTCTAAGATGACAGTATGTAACTTATTGACTGGTGATTTCTTACTGTTCATTTTTCTGAAATTCTGTATTGTTTCTACCTTTCTTAGCCATTTTTTCTTTAAATAAAAATGGGAGAAAGTTGTTCAGAGAAAATAGGAAAAAAAGGTACGTATATTTAGTACCTAATTTCATTCCTTCCTTTTCTAAATTCTTCCTCTACTTTTGTATCTGGCATAGTTCAAATTACAGAATATTCAGTTGAGTGCCTATTTTACAGCTTTCAACCCCAAGATTGAATAGGACAGACAAGCTGACTTCATATTCATTGAAAAGAAAATTGGAGTCTCTGTATGACATCTGAATTAAGGACAATTTCAAAACAAACCATCAAGGAATGTATACATTAAAATAATTGGCAAAGGAACTATGAAATGATACTAAATATATACAATCAATGTGTACAAGGTAAACTTGAAAACTTAAGGAAGACTGTTTCTATGGGAGAGAAGAAAAGTGGTCACAATTACAAGACTGAAATATTAAAATAATTAAATTCAATATTATAAGGTTATAGAAAGTGAAAGGTAAAATAAAAATCTAATGGAATAGTTATTTTTGTAAAAGTCGTTAGTAAGTCAGTAAATAAAAACAGAAGAAATAGAATAGGAGCCACCAAGAATCAACTCATTTCCCCAAAAGCATTAATAATCATTGTAATGAATACAGTGAATAGAAATAAAGTTTTTAGAGGAATTAGAAAGGCCATAAATGTTTCTTGTGATATATAGCATTTTATGTCTTCATATAACATGCAGCATGTGACTATTTTACTTTTTAAAAATTGAGGCTATTAATACAATAAACAGAATTTTGAAAATAAATAAATTATTTTAATTTTAGATGTTTGTTTTTGAAGGAAGATAAATCTGCCAGGATTTTAGGCTTTTTGGGAAATTTTCATTTTAAAAATCCTCAGAGTTACCTATAACTATCTTTGGGACTTTAGAGAAACAATTCTTCAATCATTATGACACAAAATTTAATGACAATGAAGAGAAGAGGAAGCTTGACCTCAAAATTATTTAAAATAATATTTATGTGGTGGTGACATTTATAGCTTTGTTAGAGAAACTCTCATCAGTGTTTTATAGCTTTCCTGTTGCTGGAACACAATACCTGATGGCCACAAATTAAAGGAGCAAAGGTTCAGTTCTGCTCAGGGATTCAGTTAGGATCAGCTGCTGTAAGGCAGAAACACCACAGCAAAAGGACACCACAAAACAAAGCTTACTTGTTTGTGGCCACTGGGAAGCAGAGGGGCTGAGCAGTGCTCCAGAGGCAGGGACCAGGGTCCAGGGGCATCCCTCAGGTCCCTCTTCCATGACCCACTCAGACGCACCCAGAGGAGTCTGAACCAATCCCTGGAGGACTCCAAGCCAAGCAGGTGACACAGTCAGATTAACTGTCACGAGCGTGTGTTCCAGCAATGTCACTGACAAGTATAAAGGCGATGATACATATTTCAAAATATGAGACACCTACTAATAAAATAAATCCTGGGCATGATAAGATGTTTATAAGCATTAACTTCAAAATCTGTGGAATCCTCTGATTAAAAATAAAAAATAAGAAAAGGAAAGTGCATGTTAACAGATCAGTGATGACTACTAATTTTACTTTTAAAATTGACTTAGTAATTGAGATTTATAAGAATTAGAGAAGACAGATATAAGGGGGTAGAATGTACATGATGTGCAAGTAAAAACTAATTCATAATCAGATAATTGAAGAAAAATCATAGGAATAAAGAAAAGGGCTCGAGGTCCTCAGGTTTCACTTGATGGAGTTATTCAATCCTCTTATTTATCGTATTTCAGTATGCTTTATATATTCTATTCACATTTTATCAGCCTATTTATATCTTCATCATCTTATGCCTGAGTTGTATGTTGGATTCATAATCCACACAGATAAAGTTTCTACAAATCTGTACCTAGGGAGAGGAAACTCGCTTCACATATCTAAGGTTCTGGGTTTGATCCCTAGCACATTTTTAAATTAGAAAAATTCTACAAAAGTGCTTACCCAACACTAATTATGCCTACTTATGAATGAACACATTCACATTTCTCACATACTTTTCTGACTTGGTAGAAAAATCTCTTTATTTCAAAGGAGTTTTTCACCAAAAATATTTAAAAATAAAAACTGAAGGCAAAAAGTATTTAGAAAATGTTGATATATATGATATGTCTACTACAGACAGATGATTTATTGCTTTTTTCTGCATATGTACATGAATATTTAATTATTATGACAAGTAATAAAATATTTTAAACATCACATAATGATGTGTTCCTTCTTTTAACAATCTACTCTTTGCCAGCCTGTTATATCTTATATTAAAAATTCACTGTCACTTTTCCATATGGGATACATGGCTAATTGTTAGAGGAATTAAAAATGACTTTAATGACAATTAACCTGTCCAGGGAAGCTGCCACCTGGGAGCCAGTGTATATTTTTATCACCCTACATTAGATCACACCGACAACTGCTCCATTTAAGCATAAAGATGCATTTTCTCTTTCATGTGCTCTTGATAGTCCCATTTTGATATAAAGGAAGCTATATATATATATATATATATATATATATATATATATATATTTCTATATTCATTTATTTTTATGGTTTTCCGAGAATCAGTTTTGGACTTTTCAAAATTTAAAATGTGAAGTACTTACTTGATTAAGAATTATTGTTTATTTTCAATGTTGTATCAATTGGAGTAATTAAGACTAGAGACTGAAAAGCTCACAAGCATCCTATTTCATTAATTGATTAAACATTCAGATTTTTGCTGCAAATAAAGGCACAATAGAGAGAATAAAACAGCAGGGATGGTATTTCTCCATGCCATACATTGAATTCATTGTGAATTAGAAATTTAGAAAGATTTAAAATGCATTCTAAATGGCGAGCAATGACATTCTAAGCTATTTCATTTTTTAATCCAGTTCTTAACAGCCTGTAACAGCATTTCAGAAGCCCTACAATTCCTGCCAATAACCTTTCTCCAAAAAATAATTTCAGTCAGCATTATCACTTAATGTAACCAACAGAAACCAGAAATCCACTTCAAATGTCCTTCGCACAGCCTGAAGAAGAATTCAAGGATGTACAAAATGTAGGATGCAGAAAAGGGCCTGACTGTGACACTTAGCTGGTTTGATAGAGTAATTTTGTCTGTGTATAGATCTCATTGTCTAAAAAAAAGAAAGGGAAAGGAAGCTATTGTATGTCACCTTATCTAAATAAGAAACCTGTCATTTCTGGAATTCTGTTTAAATTGTGATATATGTTCTTATTAACAGAAGTATCTCTCCTCTCTCTAGAAAATGGGTATGTGAAAAGAAAATGTAGTGCAGGAAATGATGCTTTTTTGGTGGAGTGCTGTGAACAACAGAAATTTAAGCCTCGGTTAAAGGCAGCCCAGAAATTAGAGTGTAAACACACACACACACACACACACACACACACACACACACACACACACATCTCTCAATGGACTGAGCAGAGGATGGCTTCCTTTACTGTGATTTCATGGGTTTTCATTGGGGTTTTTTCCCTCTCTACATATGATGTTCACTTAAAAGTACTCATCGTACTTTATATATTTAATCATTATGTCTTCATAATGAAATTGGGTGTGCTCCTTTAGTTTTACAGAAGGAATATACTGGACTAGTTACAAAAGTGGGATTATGTCACACAGCAAGAAATGCAAAGAAGCGAGGATTCTTAGTAAGTAACAGGTAGGTAACACAGGGTGACCAGTCCTTCCCACAACTCTTGTCTCATAACAGTGTTAGAGTTCCAGTTCCTCAGTCATACGTCCTTTCACAACAATGAGAACGGACAGATGATCCTCGACCCTAATGGCTCACCTTCTCACCTCAGTCATATTGAAGATTCACATAGAACAGCTGCATAGTCGGGTAGTTACCTCCATGATCTTTCAAAATCCAAACATAGATTTAGGACAAGAAAGTCAGAAATAAAAGTTCATGGTAGCCATACCTGTATCAAAAGCCTCCTTCTGCATATTTTGGAGTAAGTAAATATAAGACATGGTTTGTGTTGCTAATTTCTAGATGCATCAAAACTAACACATTTTTAAAGACAATCAATCTAAAAACTGGAGTAGATAAAGCATTGATAGTTGGAGTACTGGCAGAAACTCAAGCAAATATTCCCAGTAAAGAAAGCATCCGAACATTTCATTAATGAAATGTAGTCAATGTGTAAGTGCAGAATGCGAGTGTATGTCTTTGTGAGTATTACATTAATTAGTATGTTTCCACACTCTACAACTGACCTTCTTGGAATGTTTTCCTATTTCCTTCTGAGGCGCATGACATCACAGTTATTAACTACTTACACACATTTTCATGATTAACTGGTAATATAGAATAGAATGACATGGACTAATTTACTTTATGCCAGTACTTAGCATACTTCTTAAGGTAGATCTGAAATAATGGGCATTGATATATTGAACAGTGAACAAAAAACCAATATTACACACAACTGCTAAGTATATTGATTTTCCTATAATTTTGATCATCACATTTCAATCTTCATTTAGTTCAGTTAAAACTCTTAAATGATGCATATAATTTGCTATGACATGGAGAATCTGTGCATAAAGTCATTTATTCCATTCATAATTTCATACTACTGAAGATTAGCTATGAGCATGCTCACCTTTCTTTTATTCAATAGCTAACTAACATACATAGGTTATGTCTTGTATATCGTGCCTTTAGATCTTAGAAATATGAGAAAATTTAATCTCCTTCTATTTTGCTACATCCAGACAAACACATAATTCTTTTTACCTTTCTGCTTTATCTCTTATATTCTCCATATTACTTCTTGCCTGCACTGACTCCTCCATCCATTCCTGCAGCTCCTCTTCCTCCTCCTCTACCTGGCTTCCCCCTCTCTCAGCTCTCTCTTTCCCAGTATCTCTCACCAACACACATGCACAATGAATGTATGCTATTAGCAGAAAGTTATGTCTGATGTATGTCATTTTAAACTACTCATCTACAGTAGGCAACAATTCAAATATGACTTGAACTTAAGATTATAATTCATCATTAAATAAAAATCATTATCAATGAGTTTTAAAAAACAGCTTACTTATACTCATAAGAGTCTTATATTCAGAAATTAAAAACTGAGAAAGAAAAAACCCTCACCTGCTGAGAAAGAAAAAACCCTCACCCGCTGCACATTCCAAATCGAAAACTGCCAAGAAAACTATTGTGCATACATAGGATAGTTATAATTTAACCATTCAACTTGTAATTTTAAGATATGTGATCAAGACTGAATTCAACTTTTCAGCTAAGATCTAAAACCTGGAAGGACTTTAGCTATTTGACAGGCAACAGAAGAGGACGGTAGTCCCCAAGGCAAGAGAACAATCTCTGTAATTGCCTCAGTTTAAAGCCCACCAAAAATTCCCAGGTTACGAATCAGAGAAAAGGAACCCAGAAAGAAGCTGGTTAGTCTTTGAAGTGATGGTGATGATTCATGGAGCACAAGGCAAATTGCAGTTCCATGATGAAGAACAGGAGCAGAAAGGGCTGCGGGAGAGAGATATGGAGATCTTCTCAGGTCCTCTCAAGGAGACAGCAGGCTCCAGAGTGGGGATAAAGAAGGATGCATGGAAGCCCAGGGCTCCGCGGGAGCTCTCACGGCAGGGTGATGGAGAGCGATTTGTGTTCTTTAACCTTCAGCCACATCTCATGCTCATTATGTTATATGGTACAGTACTCAAAGGAGTACTTTCTAATTAGTAGGAGAAATTAGCACTGAAGACTACTCTAGTTGGCCTAAAAAAGGAGGAAAAGCAAACCATAAATGTGTCAAATGTTTTTGAGTAAGTTAGTTTACGTGAAAACAGAACCTACCAAACATTTATGAGAATATGGAAATACCCATGATGCAAAAGAGTAAAATTGAAAATGTCAGTCATAGTCTGTCACACAAAGAAGCAGGAAAATAGGATGTTGAAATAACACAGACAAAAATTAACAGATAGTAAGAATACACATTTTAGATATTAGACATGAAATATGAAAATTAAGTAGAATCTTAATTTAAATTTATTTTAACTGATACATAATTTTTAAAGTATATGTGCTCATGGAGCATCATGGGGTATTCATGTACATGTTATTTATTTATTCTTTTTTATTTTCAAGATAAAAATGAACTTCAAAACAAAATACTAGGTCATGAACACTGGTTAATATATCATGTATTGTTATCTTCAAAGTAGTTGTCCAGATTATACAACATAGGCATAAAAAGTAATCAAACAATTGCAAAGTTAAAGCACAAACTCTCTTTTTGATGAACTGAGATTGGTAGCATAGTTATCTATCTTAGATACACATATACTCATATCTAAACACATCATCTTTTCCCTTCTTTCTTTTTTCCTTTCCCCTATCCCAGGTGTTCCTTCCTTTTGAGCAGTTTCTTCCCTTTCACTTCTACAATATTTATTTACCTTTTAAATCTCATTTACGGTTCAGTTTTCTACACTAGGGAGACAATAATGATACACTAGCGGGTCTAATTTATTTCACTGATGAGTATGGTCTCCAGTTGCATCCATTAACCTATAAAAGCCTCAAATTTATCTTTCTTTATACATTAGTAACACCCCATTGTATAAAAATACCACATTTTTTTTATCCATTCGGTGGTTGATGGGCATTTAGGTTGTTCCCAAGATTTAGCTATTACAAATAATCCATCTCTCTCCAGAAAAAAATGACTATCATCAAGAAATCAAATGATCACAAATGTCTGAGGGGCTGTGGGGAAGAGGAACCCTTCTCCACTGCTGGTGGGAGTGCAGACTGGTGCAACCACTGTGGAAATCAGTGTGGAGATTGCTCATGCATGTATTATGTAAGTTGCGGTAAACATCTATGCCCTCAACATTTAGGCTTTTTGTTTCTTACTTTGAAGCCACTCAAAATCCTTGCTTTAAGGTTTTTTATTATAAATATACAGCGAATTATAGTTACGTATCATCCCCCTATTGTGTAATAGCACAGCAGAACTTCTAACTAAATATAAACTTATCAAACTTTGTCAGGCCCTCCTGCACCTCGCTGCCCCACCTGTGGTTTTCTCTGTTCCACTCCTGACTTCTAATAAGTCCGTGTTTTTAGATTCCACACCGAAGAGGAATGCAGGAACACGCAGGATTTGTCTTTCTGTGCACGGTTCATTTTATGTAATAATTTCCTGTTTGATCCACGCTAGAGCGAATGACAGCATTTCATTTTTTAAGGCTGGAAGTGATTCCTTGGCGTGCCTGTGCCCCACTTCCTTACCCACGCATGAATCAACGGACACGGGTGGTCCCCATGCCCCGTGACGTAAGAGTGCGGATGCTTCTTACCGACGGAATTCGCTTCCTCTGGTCAGCACTTGGGTAAAGGGATTTCCGGACAGAACCCCCCATCCACAGTCACATCGATGTGCTGTAACTGATGTGCATCAGTTACAAGAAAGCTGTGCTTGAATTACAACCTAACAACTAAATGCTGCCTACAACAAGCTGATTTTGAATACTAGTGCTACCCTGCAAACTTGCAACAAAGAAAATCACAAAACTGATGCTACTTTTATTTAAAATTAGATTATTCAATAAAGTCATGCTATTTGATTATTTTGTTAAATCGTTATTGATTAATTTTATTACTTTAGATTTTTGACATTAAAATATTAGTCTTGATAAGCTTAGTATAACTATAATTTTATGTTTTTATTCAAAACACATGTTGTATTAATTTTAATCTAGTCCCATTGCTGTTTACTATTTTTTTAAAAAGTAAAAAAAAGAGAGAAAAAAATACATGCCATACAAACATTAATCAAAATAAATGTGGAATACATTTAGATTGAAATTAGATTTCAGAACAGAACATTTACCAGAAATAAAACTTTTTAAAAATAATTGAATACAAATTCATCAACAGAACAAAATAATCAAATTTTAAGTAGTAAGAAAACTTTAGAAAACTTAAAATAGAAATCAAGAAAACATAAAATGAACACTAACCCTCATTTAAACATGAATTTAGAAGATCAGCAAAGATGTGGAAGAATTAAACAACTTTACTGATTCCATCAAATCGACTTTTATATGTGCAGGAATTCAAATTAAAACCACACTAACATATTCTCTACACATGGAATGTGTCAGAGTCTGGACAGTAAATCTAGTAATGTAGTTGCAATAATTTAAAATAATTCAAATAAATCATAAAACTATTTCTCTGTCCCCAATAGAATTAAATTACAGATTTATAATATAGATTTTTCTAGAAGACATGAATATAGTACAAGACCAATCAATAGGATTTTACAAATCAGCGTATCAGTGAAGGAATCAAAAGCAAAGTACAGAATATTGTACATTGGACGAATATTAATACAACATACATCAAATTTTAAAGGACTCTAAAAACATGGCCAAATTTATGGTTTCTAGAGAAGATATCAATACCAACACTGAGGAATGTGACATTATTACAAATTCTACAGATATTAAAGGCATATGTAAAAGGAATGCTATGAAAAAATTTGGTCCAAGTGGGCTGTAATTTTGAAAGGAAGATGCAAACTACAAAATTTCACACAAAAGAAATAGAAAGCACAAATAGTCCAATGCCATGGGTGTCCTACCAACACCCAATAGGTCAGCGTCTGCGTGGGTCCAGGATACTGCAAACTCCTAGGACGCAAAATTTCCTAAGGTGCTTTGCCAGCTGGACAGAGGTTGGTCTTAATGGAAAAACAAAGGAACTCCATAGGGGACAATCAGTTAAAATTTAATAACTCAGCCAAACTGTCACCACACCTACAAGAAACCTCTCTGCTCACTAGAGCATGATTCCTTTATTGTTCCCAGTAAATTGAGAGTTTGAGTCAGGCTAGGGCTTCATTTCTCACCCTGCAGCAAATACACTCTCTGTCTCTGGTGTCTTCATTTATCTCTCTATCAGGGTGTGACGGCCCAAACCTGACCCCCAAATCAAAATTTCAAGTTCTCTGAAAGAAGAAAACTGCATTTTAGACAGCCTCCTTGGTTAATTGCTTCCAAGTATTAAAGAGGATTTTTTATCAGTGCTAATAGAACTCTTTCATAATTAGTAGAAATAATAACTTCAAGTAACCCAGTATTTCTAAAATAGCTTTACTTTGATATGTAACTAATGCAACAATAGATTCTTTACAAATGCTTTGTTATCATGTTGGCTAGCAGAAGTGTAAATAATTTGTGAATATGAGTTCATAAAAGTCCTTCCAATAATATTCATGTAAATAAAAATAAATCATTTGCCATATTTGACTATGATATACTGAAAGCAGTATAAACTAATCATTAATAACCTAATGTCTCAAGATAGATTATTTAATTAAAATTTCAGCTCCAGATTACTCACCAGTTAATGCCCTTAGGCTTCAAAGGTTTTTTTTTTTTTTTTTTTTTTTTTTTTTTTAAATCAAGGTTAATACTAGTACCTACTCATAGAGCATAGCATGAATCAAATAAGTTAATATAATATGTCACTAGATTACTGCTTCTCAAATAATTAGCTTTGTTAATATTAGGTGTTATTGTATTCATAAATAAATGCAAAGTATTTCATCCCTCCAAAAACATGAACATAATCAGCAATAACAAAACTAGCTCCAAACTGCTAACAATTGAAATTATCATTATTTGTCATTTTATACATGAAGCAAAGAACATTATTAGATATATCTAGTTTTTAATACCACTCCAAACCCCCTCATCTATTTTACTTCTTACTGATACATGTTTGCAAAACATAATTGGCTTATTCATCGTGGAGAGTTGGACCATACACATATGGCATTTTGATCCTTTTTACTGTCCTTCTTGCATATTCTATTTTTCTCTTGTTTCTCATTCTCTTTTCCAAGGAATATATTGAAAAGGTCAGCATGGACAATTGATTCCACATTACTCACTAGGGACAGTTCCAAAAGAAAAAGCCCTTGGAACCTCAAAAGTTAATTTGGTCACATTTTTTGAACCTTGCCTCTGAGAAAGGACACTTTCAATTCTGTGAGCACTTTTTTAAATCCAATTTCTATACTAGACCACAATGCAGCTTAGCATTGTATGTAATTACAGTATTTGTTTTATTTCAAAGCCCAGATTCTATGCATTTTAAAATACCTTAAAATTCCCACTGAACTATCAAATTAAAAAATGAAAAGGAATTACAAGTCATTTTCCTTGTGGATTGCTGGTGTTTCATTGTTCTGAGTTTTGTGGTTTTTAGAATATGACATTTTGGTCATATTCACCTATTTTAAATGGTGATTAGTAAACTGGAAGTTGTCCCAAATAATGTTATTTCATAAGGATTACACTCCTCACTTTCTCAACTAAGTTATTAAACTAAAATGTTAGAGTAGATTTTTAGAATAAATTATTAGACAAAAATATATAAAATGGAGAATATTTAATGCGGTCTTTGTATCCCAGCTCGTTAATTTTGGGGAGAAGGAATTACCTGTAAGACTGTGAAATAAATTAAAAATAAGAAAGATTAGGAGAACTAAATTTGGAGCACACAGCAGCTGAGATAAGCCATGCGAGAAAAATAGTACTTCAATACTACTTTTTTTAGAGATAGGTTTGTAGATTTTCTTTTTTACTGGTACATGTAGGTATTACTTATGATTGCATTCATCATGGGGAGCTGATGCATGTAAAGGACTTTTTTCGCATCCTAAAATCCCCTCCTTTCCTTTCTCCTTTATATCTCTTGGACACACACACACACACACACACACACACACACACACACACACACAGATTTGATTCAAAACAGTGAAACCCAATAAAATTATTAATTCTATACTTTACTATAATTTTAGGCTCATTGGAAAATATAACCATTGCCTCCAATCAGGATCAAAATTAAGGATAGGCAGAAGTACATTATAACACAAATAAGTAGAAAATATATAAAATGTTACTGTGCTGAAATCTCTTTAAACTCTCTCTCTCTCTTTAATTTACTCTATATAATTTCACAAAATATTTAAGAAATTGCAAATCATTGTCACAAATAGTAGTGCATGCTTTATTGGTAAATACCATTTCACTGTTGGAAAACAAGTCGAGTTTGTGTTCAATAAAATCTGATTCCATTCATTTACTTAATCTCAAGAGGAGATATCAAGAACAATAGTTTTTAGAATTGCATCTAAGAACATTTTGACAATAGTTGTTGGAGTCCAGATGATTACCCATTATTTGTTAAATAAAGTACCAAAATAAATGCATGTAAATAGGAGGGGAAAAATAAACAGGAAACTTGTTGATTAAAGAAATGAGAAGCTATATTTTCATACCCAATTTTATATAAAGAATGCCTTGGGTAATTTTAAAAGTCATGTACCAGATTGGATCCTTTTCCCAGAAAAACTTACTTTGGTTTTTGCATAAAATTTTTCACACTATTTCAATGGACTCACAGTCCACTGACAGACTCCAGGGTGAAAACCCTTGTTCTAGCTGGAAGAAGCAATGACCTTCAGCAGGGCCAAAGAGTCAATCCAGGTCTCCAGCTGGTGAAAATTGTCAGTGTATAAAGCTAAACACAATGCTATCTCATTTCTTGATATTTCATTTACTATATAATAGAGCTCAATATGTTAAAACATCTAGAAGCTTTTGTGCAGGTAAAATTTTAGACTTGTAGTAAAACTGTAGTTGCTAACAACCAACACTGTTTCAATGTGATGGAAGTCAAGACAATAATCCTTCAGATGGTAGCTGTCAACACGACTCATTCTTTTCAGCTTTATATATACTTTACTTCACTTTCACTCGCTTGCATAAAACTATCAGGCTACTTTAGTATCAAGGCAATTCTATTGCTAGTGATACGCTGTGCAGAAATTTTAGATATATGTGAAGAGAACTATGTGATTCTCCCCACCATCACCACCGCCACCACAAACTCTTCTGCTTTCATGGTTTGTGTATTTCAGAGGTGGCTGGATCTAGCGTATGAACGTGGACTAAGGATGTGAAAATTAAATTAGTCCTCTGATTGGCTTAGCATGGGTTTTGGATGTGGATAATGGAAACCCCATTAAAAAGCAATAGGTTTGCCTGAATGGAATTTAGGGGGAAAGGCAGGGAGGCTGTCTGTCTGCTGCCTCCTAGACTGTTTCTCCTGTTAGGACACCCTGCCTTGGAGGCAGTGGACTATGGACTGAAATCTCTACAAACTGTGAGCTAATAGACCTTTGCTCTTCTAACTCTGGGTGTTGGGCAATTTTTCTCAGCAGTACAAAGTAATTAAGAGCACTGAATCAGAGCTGAGCAGAAAAATTTGTAATTTTATCCTTGGCATCTTCTTGCCTTTCATACCTTTTATAGCATCTTTTCATGTTTTGTTTGTTCTTTCTATTCTTATGCACGCTCTAGCTCTCCAGAATCTTGTCCCTCTCCTATTTCTTTTCTGGGCAGTAAGAAAAGGCTCTGCAAACCCAGTGCTACCTATAACTTTAGATTGGTAAGATACTTCAACTCATTGAGAATCACTTCCCTTTTTTCAAAATTGGTGAAGCAAAGACAAGTTGTTAGGAAGCTAACACAAAGCAATTTATGACAGTGAGTGTCATGCTAGAATTTTGTTTCTATTGGAAAAATCTAAATGTCACTCTAAAGAACATATGACTTAGAACTTACATAAGTTTGCCTTTGGACTGTAGCTAAAAACGACTAGGAAAAGCTTCAGGAAAAATGACTGACATTATATTCCAGAGGAACAATATAAATGCTAATAGAATAGATAAATTGCTGTTAGGACCCTTCTTACTGTTGCTTAGACTATTTTCTTTGACACATTTCTCTAAAGTAAAGATTTATTTCAAAAACAAGAGTCACTATTCACAAAATACAATATCTATTAAGTTGATAATCCAATATAGTGATCTGAGGAACATTTTCTCAAGCCTGAATTACTTTTCTGGCATATCCATTGATGATCTTCAAAATGCAATCTCTGGGAAATAAGAGAAACCATGATTTGCAAGAATCTCAACTTAATGAAAAAACATAAGAAAATCAATCATACTTAACATATTGCATTAACATTGCAGGAAAAACCCAAATAAGAAAGAAAGAAGTAATTTCATATAAAAGTGTTAAAATATGCCCTTATTTATAAGTTTCACATTGCTGTAACTACAGCCAATCTATTATGCCCAATGACCATACTTGGATATATGTTGATTTTCAAAATCTGAATTTTTCATTGCATCTTAATAAAAACACTGGTGGTTCCAAGTCATTCCAGCAGATATATGTTTAAGTAACATATGGAAAACACTGTGAAATTTGATACTGTCTATAAACAACAGATAAAAGGATTTCAAAACTGTGAAAAGGCTTGCACATTTTTAATGAAATCTCATATATAAAACTTCAACAAAGTGCCTGTGTATTTTGAGTAGGTCAATGTACAAAACTCTGTAACTATATGTCAGAGATGGCATCATTTATTCCAGGTTTTTCTCTAATGAGGATAACGATGTAAAACTCCCAACAAGAGGCACAAGGAAACAGAAAATGAATTTATCCCTTTTGTATTTATCTGGGAAACCTCACATTTAATGCCTTCTCAGTAAATCCAACTGCAGAACTGAAAAGGCTACAGCTCCTGAGACACCGTTTCCATCATTTGAAATGCCTTTTATCCTAGTAAAGTAATTTACATTCTCACTCTGCGTGCATTTTAAATGGTCACTTTGCTAACATGAGATGTTAAAACACAAAATGAACAATATCATAGACTAAAGAAAAATGTGGAGGGAAATTGAAGTCACTAAAATTGTTGGTGAGCAATTTATAATTCATAACAATGATCACAAGAATGGAAAGATGCAAAGAAACGGGCAAGCAGGTGAGGCCCCCAACCCAGAGGGTGCAGGACCATGGTTTCAGCCTCCTGGGAAGCATCTCAGCCCCACGGAAGCCCTTGTCCTCACACTCTGTGATGCTGCCTAATCCCAGGTCCCAGCATCAACCACTCCTAAGTCCTCCCAGCAACAATGGTCAGGCACAGAACACTGACAGTCTCCTTAGCAATTGTTCTAAATCCATGTTTTTCTTCTCCCAAGTACACGTTACAATTTCAAAGTTTTTCATAGCCTAAAATATGATCACTGTACATACCTGGATGAAGTCTAATCTATCATCATAGTGCTAAATTATACTGGCATGTATACTCTCTGGCACAGGCTCCTGCTATTTTTATCTTTCTCCTAGTAGATTTAGATAGGTTAATATTTACCGCAATGCTCGTGGGGGTTAATAGCTTTCCCTGCTAACATAATAGAAAGTAACCAGGACACATTGAAAATAGGGGTATATATTTTTAAAATTTGGATAAGAATAATTTTTTCTGGAATAACCCCGAAGTATAGCTCTGAGACAAAGCTAATAACTGTCGCTGTATATCCAGGTAAAATTTGAGACAGACAGTGTTAAGTATTTTTCATAAGTTTCTAGAAGAAAACACAAAATCAGAAGCAAAAATAATTCCACAATAGGTTCTAGAATTTTATGGATCTTCTGAAATCATCATTACCTTATTTATAGCTTCTGGTGCATATTTAGATTTACTCACTCACAGAACAATGAAACCTAAAAAAATTCTGAAGTTTTGTTTGGGAAGCAGAAAACTCACAGGAAAATTTAATGCTTCATCACAAAATTACAGTAACTAAAATTTTTGACACAAGATTCAATGCAGGGTTTTTGGGTTTTTTTAAGCTTAATTTATATGTGTGTTACATAAAATAATTACAAGTCTTTTAGGAAGACAACTCAAAGTAAATAAATACAGTGGAATTCTTTGCATAACTTTTGGTCCTATAATCAAGAAAAGTAAGCAATTATATCACCAAGTGCCCCAAGGTGAATTTTAAATATGTGCACTTTCCATGCATTTTGAAGCACAATTACTGTTTCACTAAATCTCTTTTCTATGTAATGTACTTTCTTGTATATGAAGAAAAATTGCTTAACTTTTAATATGATGTAGCATGAATTTAAGTTTGCAAAGAGTTCTGAGCGCAGGAATAAATCTGAAAATCTTTTGCTTAAAGCATGCCCGCACCCTTCATGGGTTTCGGCACTGCTGTTCTGTTTACAGCCACTTACCTTTAGCCAGCTCCCGGCCTTTCTATCCTTTAATCCTTCTTCAAAAATTAGTACCTTGCTCCCTAATCACGTGGGAGAATCTTTTCATAACCGCCCACAATTTCTCTCTTCCTGAATCTGTAGTTGAAATCAACATCAAACTCAAATAGAAGCATTTCTTATATCACACAAATCCAGGACAGTTTTCTATTTGTCAAATTGGTTTTCTTCCATGCCTTTTAAAAGCCTCTCCAATAACTGTCCACTGTGGTTACTTAAGTCTCTTTCAGCACTTTTTCTTATCACATATTTCCATTTACGGTCCATCTGTGCTTCCAAAGAAGATGATTATTATTTCAGACCTAAGTCTAATAATTTTTACTGCACTTTGCATTGCTTCCAGCCTATTTCTTACTTTAGCAGTATTGCAGATATTTTCCTGTGATTATTCTTCCTAGTCTCCCTGCTTTTGAAGTGGAAACCAACTTTTTAAATCTCGTATACTTGAGTTTTTTAATCAATTGGCAAGGTTTCATTTCCCAAAGAGTTCCTTCTATCATATATTGCCATTTCCTTTAGAATTCTTTAAGTAACATTGCTAAGAAACAGAATTCAAACTTTATGGGAACAGTTATGGGAGAAGAATTCCTGCAGAGAAGTTAAAAAACTAAGTGACTGTCAGAGGACCTCACTGGGCCTATGAGTCGGAGTAAATTTAACTCAAAATGAAGACAAATAAAAAAGAGATTCATTCCATTGCCATCTCCACCGTTTGGTTTTTGCTGCATGACAAACAACCTGACCACTGGTGACTTTCAGCGATAAACGTTTACTGGGTTGTGATCCTGCAGGCTGTGGTTCATTCTGGGCTGTACAGAATCCCACATGACTGAGTCCACCTGGCTCTCACGTGCAATTCCAGGACACAGGGAGCTGCCTGTGTAAGCCAGTGGCCAGCATCCAGGAGGCTGGGCTTCACACCTCACGCCCTGCACCCAGGTGCCATAAGCAGTGAGCTGGAGCACACAGTGGTGACCAAGTAAGCTCTCAAGACTCCGCTGTACCCTGTGTATGAATATCTTATTAGCCAGAACAAGTGCCAAGAACAAGCCAGATGCCGGAGATGCAGGGAGGGTGGCAACGCACATTACAAAGGCCTGAGTGGCACAGCAAGCACAGAATTCTACTGAAATTTTTCCCATAACATCCCAGTTTTGAATTCCCCTTATTATCTACCATCAAGTTTGGGCTGCTTTTCTTTAGTGATTCAGGGAAATTCTTTCTAAAAAGATTATTTAATTGATTATATACCAGTTTAAGAAAATGGTAGCATATATATCAGACATACTCTGTATGCAAAGATTGCTTGAAATCATAGCTCTGAAAATACCATAAATATTTAATCTGTGTTATCCCAATAGAATCTTGAAGACAGAGCTGCTTTACATTTTCTTCACACAAAAATTGCAATGATGTCTTTTTACCAGGCATTTTTATTGATCTAGTCAAGGTTGTAATAGGGCAGACCTTTATATAACACAAATTATTTACTATTTGATTTTATACTTATTTTTGAAGATACAATGATTTACTTTGTTTTATTTCTGTTGATGCTATCGTGTTTAAGATAAATTTTGGTATATGGGAATATATTACAGAGGAAACTTTCTATATGGGTAGAAATTATTTTCTGGTAGAAGAATTCATCTGTAACCAACTTTGATAGAAGCATCATATAATTCTCATCTCTATGTTATCACAGACACAAAGATTACAAAGGTCATTGCCTTTTACACAGTGTATTTTGAAAGTAACAAGCATGAGAAGTAGTATCAATTGAGCTACTGAGTAAATCATTTATAGTACTATCATGGTTTATGTTGGTGGCCCCCAGGCCTCATGCACTTACATTGTGCATTTGTGATTGTTTCAATATCTAGCACTTGGATTGAGGGTGTGAGTGCTACATGGGCCTACAAGTGGAGCCAGGACGTGATGTAATGGCAGGAAGAAGGTGTATCTCTCTCTTTTGCGGGTTTCTGCCTTGCTGTTTGCAGCCACCATGAACTGCAGCCCTGCCATGCCAGCCTGCCTTGGAGCCAACTAAGTATGGACTGAAACCTCCAAAAACTGTAAGAAATAAACCTTTCCTTTCCCAACTTTGGGCATTAGGTATTTTGTCTCAGCAACGAGCAAAAAGTAACCTTAACCCTAACCCTAACCTACTCCTCTATCTATATGAAGTATTTTAAAGTGAATTAAGTAAGTAAAAAAAAATTATCTTTATGTTGAATTTCCAGGAATATAATGTCTGTTGTTTAATTCATCTCAATAGTTTGATTACTGGTTTAGATTTGAAAATGAGTGATATAATATCAGTGTCATAAGTATAAAAGACACGTGTATAATTTTCCAATTCAGCATATATTTTTAAACTAAAATCCAAAATTTTGACATATGAGTGAGAAGATTTATACATGCATGTATAGACAGTGGTTGGGTTCTAACAAATGCTATATAGTATAATTTAGAACAATGTTTGCTAGAATATGATCTATCTAAAATTAATGAAGGAAGATATGAACTTCAATGTTAAAATTGTGATTTTTAAAATTTAATCTATTTGGATGGGTATGATGACACACTGCTGTAATCCCAGCACTTGAGAGACTGAGGCAGGAAAATCACCATGTGTTTGAGGCCAGCCTGGGCTACATAGTGAGTTCAAGACCAGCCTGAAATACATAGTGAGACCTTGTCTCAAAACAAAACAAGAATTAATCTGCTTGTAATAGATAGAGGCAAAGTGTGGTGTATCATTTTCTTCTCGATGTGAACATATAATTAATTATTAAAAGTAAGCATGAAATATTGTCTATAAATTTACATTAATTCACTGAATTCACATTTGAGAAAAATCTAGACATTAAGTATGAAATATATATATATATGAAATAATGGATGACCATAGTGCAGAAAGTTTAGGATATGAGCACAGACATCTTGTTTTTATAAATACATGCTAGCTTTCTCAGAAATAATGCATAAAGCTAGAATTTCATTTTTGGTATTAAGTCAATGTCATTGTTTTTCTTCTAATAAAAGTATAATTTCTGTAAAATGGCTATCTAGATTTAAAAAGTAAAAGCTCATTTGTAAGAAAGGAAATACACACCCATAGCAAAACATGAAGTATGGATCTTCAGCTTCCTCCTTAAGATGCCACAGTGCTCTACTGCAGGAACCCCGAGTCAGTGGTGGGGCATCACTTTCCTATTGACATGAATAATAGGATAATTTGGATGTGATAGGTGCGTGAACAAGGGTTGTAAATGATGTTTACTATGGAGTCTTTGTACCCTTAAGTACTTCCAGAGCTCTGTGCTACTCATTAAAAATGTATTTCATATGACCAGGAGCAATTTTAAATAACCTCACAAGAGAGGTTGTGTGATTCAGTGCCATGAATTTAATTGCTTTAATTCAGAGATAAGTCCTACTTCCCAGGAGGGTTCTTATTGCTATTACTTGATAAAAGTGATAAATCCTTTCTATTAATTTGTATCACTGCAACAGCAATTTTATCAGATAATGTATCAACGTATTATATGCTGTGCCACAAAATCCTGAAGGCAAAATAGAGTGAAGACCTTTATTTAGCAAATTCTGTTCTTACACTGGCTTTTGCACATCCATGCAACTTAAATATCTTTTCTATCACCCAAACCCTTTGGCAAACTAAATCACACCTTCAAAAAGAATTATACTACCCATCAAACTTAAAGTAAAGAATGATTTTAAAACTTAGTAATATGTTTAAATAAGGGATTCATCAGTGCAGGGAACCTCAGTACCCAATATTGTTAAAGTTACCTGTGAAACCAGAAAGCTTTGGAAAGAATCTACTATCATTATTCAAACCTTGTCTACATTGTAAGTATAACTTTAAAGGAAAGGATAAGAGCACAAGAACACTGAGAAAATGTGAAGAAGAGGACAAACACCCTGCCTACAAATAAAGGTACATGAAAGACGAGGAACTTCTGTCAAGAAGACAGTTATTTAAGTCTTGGAAAGCGTCCTGAGACATGCCAGCTTAATGAGCATACTGCAGGTTCCTACTGGGCCAGACACAGGATATAAATGAATAAATCCAGCAGGTACAAGGCATGACCATGACAACTGGCAACTGGTCATACTTAGTTGGCCATAAAGAGTTGGAAAAAACTAAAGAAATAACTCCCCTTCTAATAGGAGACAGTTGCTACATCACACACAAAAATATTCTCCTACCCTAAAACTTTCCAGAGAATTTTGAAATCTAGAGGTTTGTGTTAACTAGTATGATTTTCAAATGTGAAAAGAATCTTACTGTGTGTATCTATATGAAACACATCTTCAATATTCCGGACTCATGGATTCTTCATTATAATTTTCTGGGAATAGTTTTATGAGCAACTATCAGAATTTGAAGAATGTATTGTGATGGATTTTGCACAGTATAGCATCTGAAATGTGCTCAAATGTTTTGACTATGAGATCTTTTGTTCAGATATAGTAATGCTACAGTTTCTAAAGTAAGGCAAGCTACTCTCCCATTCTTTCTCCTCCTTAACACCTCCCTGTGTGTGTATGTCTATTTTTGTTCTAAAATGATATTCAAATGTTCATGTTTATTTGTTGAATTTCAAAAAGAATCTTTTTTGTTTCCTACAGATAAACAATAATAAAAAGGAAGTACAAATATCTAGAAAATGTCAGCCACCAATACAGTATTATCTTTTCTCACGAAACTTGGGATAATGGCTCTTAAAATAGTAGACTGTGACAAGTTAGTAAACTTATCTGTTTCTTCCTTGGATTAATATATTAAAATACTTTCTGAATCTGAAAAAAATTTTAAAATACATTCAGTGTGTTCTTTATAATATATGAGACCCCACTGTAGTCAGAATTCTATACTGAGTTGTTATTCCATGCTCTGCATGCTGCTAAGTCTGTTCTTGCAAAAGTTGGCCTATGGGCACAGGGGCAGGTACCTAAGCAGATGCCCATCTTGAGTCAGATTTTTCCTGTTCTTTCACTGTGGCTGCTTCCACAGCCTGGCTTGATGACAGCTGCCTCTTATAGATGAATCACAGCAACCCTTCAGTGACACCTCTTCATAAAAGTAAAGCTGACATTTCCTGAGGACCCTAGATGGTACCATATTTAACACTGTACTACCTGCATCAGGACAGGAAGCTCCCACCCACAAGATAAAGTACATATTTCATTCATGTTTTATACTGGCAATGTCTGTCCAGCACAGTGGTTATAAGGAATTTGTAGATGAAACAGCAGAACAAGCCCAAGGGAAGGAAGCAGGGAGGACGTAGGAGGTTCCAGGGCTCAGCATCTTCAATCATTGCAGATGTCCTCTGCCTTGGACTGCAGGCTGTTTGGAGTCAGCAGGAAGCAATGTCTGCTGTAGAAAATGTTCAGAATCTGGTCCAGAGCTTGTATCTCTTAGCAGTTTACATTTTTCTGGAGGAGGCTGTGTTTTGTGTTATTTTTATTTTTGATTTCTCATCATCTGAGGTAGCTCGCACATTGAGTTATAGTCAGACAGTCCATCATGTCAGGTTCATGAGCCATAGGTGAAATATGTAACCCCGGATGACAGAAAAGCGGAAACTGCCCAATGGCCCTTTCCATGAAATCGCCAGACTGTGGCCACTCAGCACTGGGGGAGGAGAGACCAGCAACAAAGCAAAACAACATATAACAAAACAAAATTAAACAAAGATACATCAACAAAATCCATGAAACTAACATAATACAGCAGAAGATAAATATTATTTGATTTCTTATCTTGGTGGGGAGGATTTTACTTGACATTAATTAACGCAAGGAATATTTGAAGACAAAATTGCAGAGGTACAAATTTCTGCCAATGACTCATTGAACAATGTTACCCCAAATGTTACTTCTGTGTTTTATGCAACAATAGATCTGTCATCAGATGGTCTCTATTTCACAGAGCATCCTATTTTAATTAGTGAATCTAAATGTTGAAATGCTGACTCGAATGCAGTATCTTTATTCACTTAGATATTAAAGTTACTTCCCAGAATACATACTTCTTATATGATTTCATGAAACTTGAAAATATTTTTACTATTATTTTCTTATTTTTCCTTCTTATTATAGGTCTCCTTATGTAAGTTTTAAGGGCATGTGTTTTCATTATGTTAAGATCATAATAGTGATTGCTACATTTTGATTCCCCTTACTAAGAAACTGGGAACAGCTTATGACATTACATGGTATTTATTGATCTGCTATCAGCCTCTGTGTCAATTGGCAACACTCACATGTGGAAAGTGCTTCTGGTGACAATTTTGTGTCCTTACCACACCATCACCTAGTACCTGGATGCAACAAATGGGATCCCAGCAGAGAAAATTGTAACTTTTACAGGTCATGAAGCAGGATGAAATCCATTTTCTCTTCAAAATCAATAACCCTGTAATGATGAACAGGATGTAGGGAAGTCATGCATTCTTTGGGACACATTGGAGAGATATTATCAAATATAGTCACCAAGTGAATTGTAGGAATGTGGAGACCATTAAACTTCTCTTAAAGCCAATAACTATGCAATTATGATTTTTAAAAAGCTCAAAGATGTAAGTATATATCTTTTAAGATTTGTGGGGAAAAACCAGAATTTAAAAAAAATAATTTTTAAGCACTTGAGCAGACTAAGTGAGGTAACTTGAGATACACTGGTTCTGCCTACAAAAAGCTCTGTAAGTGGTCACTTTGAAGACATATTCATATTATAGAAATGATCCCTGAACTTATAGCCTTTGGAGACTTATTCAAATGAGTCCAATCCTTTTCAATTCTAAGACAAAGCACTAATCCACCTATATTCATGACATTTACATATAGGTATTTCCATTGATCATACAAAAATGTATTTATATTTCAGTACTGAATCATGATAGCTTCATTTAAAATGATTTACCTTCAAATTCTTAGGAAATAGAGACACAATTGATAAACTGTATGCTAATTATCTACTCACCAAGATTATCATCACTCAGTCTTAGCCTCTTAAATTTAAATTGAAAAAGAAAATCTTCTGAATGTTACAGTGCTGCAGAAGATCTTCCCACCACCAACCACTATACTTCAGTTTCTCAGCTGTGCAGGTAATAGTTCTTGTTCCAGTTCTGGTTGCTTCTGTCTCTTAGTAATGGCTGGTCACTGTGATGCATAACTGGTCACTACGGTGCACATTGTATAAACCAATCTCCCATTGAAAAGCTATTCTTCATCCATACTTACTGCTTGCTTATCTCATATAAGCACTAGACCATCAGAGATCAGATCCTAATAATCTTGGAATGATCCCAATCAGTGCCTGTCAATGTAAATAAATCTTTTTCCAAGTCTTTGGCATCATTTTGCTGTTTCCACTACCGATGCATCTGGTGCATTAAACAGAAAGACTTTGCTGACCTCTTTGGTCATGAGTCAAAGCCCTCATGGATGGAGCAAGGGCTTCTTTAGGTCCTGACAAGAATAGATTTCGCTAGTACCCCTAGAGGTCTAGATGAGGATTCCTGGCTCCCCACTTGAGCAGCTCATATCAGACCCTAAAGGAAGGAGGATGCCTGCCTGATTCTGGTAGGACCTTTGGGAGCACCCCAGTTAGTCTGTCAGTCCTGCTCAGTTCAAGCAGAAGAGCTTGAAAGACTCTTGCTAATTAAGACCACCCTCAAGGGAAGAGAGTCTGGAGTGCCTGCTGAGAATGTGTGAATGAGCTGCTGAGTGCCTCCTGAATGAATGTGTGAATGAGCAGAACTGACAGAGTAAGTGATAGGCTGCTCTGTCCATGCACCAAGATTTATATGCACTGGTCATGGTGGTGGATTTGGCCCCCACCTGCAGTTCTGTGGGGATTGACATATGTCATAACAGAGTCCTCACATACTCCCCAGCTAAGTCATGCCTATGTCTTCATGTGGCCAAGAGGGAATCTGAGTGGTCTCTCTCTGTGAGGTACCCACCCTTTGTCTGCTATGCCATTGTTCAAGTGTATACAACATATACCAGAGAGAGGTAGAATAAGTACAAATCAAAGTAAATCACACAGTCCTTGGGATTAAAATTGTCCACTGAGTATAACTATGAATGAAAATAAAAACTCAAAAGCTCTGTGCTTTTGTGAAATTGAATGTCCAAATCTTTGCTCCAAATTGACAGCTGAAGGAACACTTGATATGAAAATTGTCCATTGAGTTTGGAACAAAGTAACAGAGCCTGATAAATGAGACCACTCATGCTGATTCCCTTATATTGACTCCTGGTTGAACCTGTGTCATATCTTCCCACCATGACTCCATATCTCAATCCCGAACCAAAAGCAAGAGAGAAAGAGAGAGAGAGAGAGAGAGAGAGAGAGAAAAGAGGTCTATTATTCTTGAGAATTTCACCTTAGCACTCTTGTTGGCCATCACAATTACTGCCAGTACCCACAGCTTTACTTCCTGTTTCCAATTTGTCTACTTCCAGCCAACTGAATGGCTCCAGCTAGCTACTGCCTGCATTCAAAAACACCACTCACCCTATGGAGAAACACCACCTATGTTGGTTAGATGATGTCATCTAATAGTCACCTATGATGACTGCCAACAAATTTTTCTGAGTTCCACATTTTGACTGATGAAAACTTGGACTATCAGTCCTAACAAATGTCATACTGAGAACAGATTGAGCTCTAACAATTCAGTTCCCCAGAGCTTGTGGTCATTGCAAAAGGCAGGAGCAAATCTGTGTCTTTCCTGATAAACAATGAAACTGAACACCTTGCCTTCAAAGTTCTCCCTGTTAAAAAGTTGCTGGCACCCGAAGAACTTACACTTGTCTCTCACCTCTTCTTCCAGTTACAAAATTACAGCCTGGGAGGACATCTCCCTCCCATCAAGAGAGTCAACCCTCCTCTTCTTTAATCTTGCCCATTTCAACTTTGTTTCCCAAGAAAAATATTAGGCCTGCATCAGCCTAAAACAGATAACCACCTACCTAAAGTTCTTAAAATTCTCTTACCAAAAGTATAGGTTAAAGATTCACCTCTGGCAGTGGCCACCAACCTTGTGAACTCACCTCAATCCCTGTTGTAGTCAGATGTCACAGGAAATACCAATAGGCATCCAGCCACACATCAGCCTGATAGACTGTTAATCGCCTTGGGCAACACCTCCATGCTCTCAACAACCCAGCCATCAGCTTACATTCTGCAGTTCCCAACCCATACACTCTTTTTGAACTGTTACTCAATTTGCACAGGGGTTTTGGAGCTCTCCTTTTATTTTCAGGGAAGCTTACAACAGATTTGGTCACTCTGAGACATCCTGTTTCTCTGTCCTTTATAGCTCCATAATTCTGTCATGTTTCCTTGGGCCCTGACATTGAGACATCAACCACCTGCCTCTAATTGTGAAACTCCATCCTGGGGTAACCCCAACCTGCATTAAACAGTATCCCCTGACATGAGAGACTTGGATAAATATTTAAACACACATCCAGAGGTTTTGAAACCACAAAAGGTTTATAAACTTTCAAATTGCTAAAATATACCTCTCCTGCTTTGAAAGCCAGTTCAAAATCTCCAAGCCACGGTATCATCCACAGTCTATTGGTACACCTGTGTGGACCTAAAGAATGCCTTCTTTTGCCTTCAGTTGGCACATATCAATTAGTCCCTCTTCATGAAGACCCCAGTTCTGGACTCAAAGATTAACTGACATGAACTCAATCTCCCAGAGGTTCAAAATTTGTTTACTCTCTTTGGAGAGCACTGCACTTCTGAATAATGATAATCAAGCTGCCAGCTGAAAGACACACAGACTCTGCTACAATATCTGGCATAAACTGGTTACAAGTAAAAACTCCACAAATTCCTTGGAGTTGCTGGCTTCTATAAAATATGGATCCTTGAGTTCACAAAAACAATGCAGCCTCTAGGAGTGCCCAGTGGTCTACCTGTGCAAGTACTTGGATCCAGTCACTAAGGGTTGCCTCCTCCCTATTGCCTCTGAGTTCCAACAGCCACAGTATTTCTGATCAAGAAAAATGACAAGCTCAACTTAGACTGAGACCTAACTGTCCAGGGGCAACATTTTGCACTGGGATGAACTGTTTTAAAAATGTTCCCTGAAACAGATGCTGAGTGCACCCTGTTTAACGATGGAACTGTCTATGTTAGGAATGAGATCTAACAGGCTAGATATGCCATGGTCACCTTGAACAAAAATATTTGGCCAAAGTCTCTTGCACAGATAATCTGCACAGCAAACTGTTTCCTGCTGCTGTTTAGAAATCTGTCACCAACAATGAAATATAATCTGGTCCAGAAGCCTAAGCCTCCTCCAGGGAACCAATTGACTGAAACATCAACCTCAGACACCAGACCTGCTCCAACCATCTGTTCTTCAAGTTCAAATTTGCCACATCCCTGCAGCTGGCTCAGGCTTCAGGGTCTGTGTCACTGGCCCCAACCTCCAATTTCCTACCTTTCCTGAGAAGACAATAAAAATTTTTAGGGTTCTGCTGTAAAAAAAAGAATCATCCCTAGATAGGGCCTATACTTGATTATTGACAGCAACAATGGGTTTGTATTTGTAGCAGAGGTCACTTAACAACTAGATTAAATAAAAACTATATAGAGCATGTAACCAGTTAAAAGACCAGCTATATCTGTAGTCATTACTTACACACATATAACCCAGATACATATTAACTATCTCTGCAAGTTTCAGAAATCCAGCCTTAAATTTGCTGGAAAGTTTACTTGAAAAGCTCCTGTGAGTCTCACTCTAAAGAGATAATGTACTCAGAGCCTTTCTGGGGTCACTCTGGATACTGACCAGTCCACACATGGCTGATGCCTAAGAACATAGTCCACAGGATTGCTCCATACCTATTTCCCTTGATTTTTGTGTCTTTTCATGCTTATTACTTTGGTCTTATTTCCCTACAACTTGCTAGCTTTAGAGTTTTTTCATTTTTTGTTTTGCTTTGTGTACCTTAAACTTCAGGGATGGTTGCCCAAGAGAACAGAACAATCAATCAAACCCTTAACCAGGATTTGATGAGTGTCCAAGGCACACTGGACACTCTCCTAGAACAGATTAACTCACAGTAATATTATGAAACAGTAATATTACGTAACAGTAAGAAACAGACAGACCTAACTTATGTTTCTTCCTAAAAAACAAAAAAAATTAGGCAAAACTCTATAGTAAGACAATTTGGGGAGCTTTACTATAGTCCTCGGATCACTGAGAGCCCTAATGTTATTGCTTCCAGTAGGGCCTTGTCTTAGAAGATCACACGTAATATGCCAAACAAAGATTTGCCAGGGAAACTAAAAAGTGGGGAGATGTAGCAGAAAGTGCCTCCCCTTCCAGTGTACTTCAGTTTCTTAGTTGCCGAGATAACAGTTCCTGTTCCAGTTCCACTTGCTCCTGTTACTTAGAAAGGGCTGGTCAGTGGGATGCACAGCTGGCCACCATGATGCACATTGTAAGAACCAATGTCCAATGAACACGCCATTCTGCCTCTGTACTTCCTGCTTGCTTATCCAATATATTGTCCCTAGACCACCAGAGATCAAGGATTGATACTCTAAAAATGATCCCAATCAGTCTGTCAATGCAAACAAATCTGCTTCCAAATTCTTGGTGTCATCTTGATGTTTCCACTTCCTGTTGCACTTGAACTCTGAAAGAACTTGAAATATACATCAGTCTAGTACACTTAGCACAGTATTTCTAAAGCATAATATATATCATTGTGCATTTCCTTTTATTAAGATGATAGCTATAAAATAGCAGTATAAATGATACCCCAAATCGTTTCTGAAAGTACTATTGAATTTACTTTCCAATACACTGTCTAACCTATAAAGATTTATCAAATAAACCCTCGTATAGTTTGTATTAGAAAGCAGTGCATTGCTTTTTCTTAGTTGATTTTCACAGATAAATAATGAGTGACCTAGTATATCATATTCCCTTATATGTCTCAATTTCCAGAAGGATCAAAGCTTTGATTTATATTTAGAACAGTAGTTAGTCTCAGTTTGTGTTTTAATTTATTACCTGGCTCTTCCTCTTTCTCTTGATTTAGTTATATATAATGCATGTGTGATTTGGGGAGCAAACTACTTTCAATTATTCTGAGAATAAATATAAATAAATAAAGCAACCAATAAACAAGTGTAATGCACCCTAAAATGATCATGGCTTTAGGATTAATGGGAGCACTGAAGGGGAGTATCTTGACAAAAGGTAAAAAACTTCATTCCATAGTATTTTCTTAACTGTTCATGAATTGTATTGGATTATTAATAATTCTAAAAATATTTACATTCAGTAATAACATATTGACTATCCACCCTGTTTTAATTGCAGTACTGTGTAAGACAGCTTGCAAAAAATACAAAAAAAAAGTCAGAAAAAGTGATACCAGCCTTTTGGCTTTGGAGAAACAGTTAAAATTCTCTGGGCCTCACATTAATGAGCTGCTAAACATTTTAGAAAGTTTATGGTTGACTTGAGACACATTCCTTTTTGTTTTGTTTTGTTTTGTTTTGTTTTGTTGTAAGTACATAAATGTGTTTAGAAATATGTAGCAATCACCATTACATGAAATCCATATGATTTTAAATTTGATTTCTTTTCAATAATAAAAGATTTTGTAACAAAATAAAAATCCTACCTGTTTTGACTCAGGTATTCATGGAGTTAGGGATCCATTTGTGTTTGTGGGGCTGGTTGATTTTCACAATGCTTGCAGCAAAGAGACAAAGAAGGAACCAGAACAGGGTCAAAGCGGGCAGAAGTTACTTGGCCATTTTGCATGACCATAAATCCCGGGACCTAAGCCCTGATCATGCTGAACTGCTCCCCATTAGGGTGCCTCGTCATAACCTTAGAATATGACCTCAAAGAGCAATGTGAGATGACTGAGGGTTCCTCTAGCAAATCTGATGCCTCTTTTCAAATAAAAATTGCCAGCTGCTCCCACAGTTTCTTATACCATTCTTTATTTTGACTATCTGATAACACAAAACTGCAAATCTGTGGTATAATAATGACCAAGTTGCAACAGCTGGGTGAATATTACAGACACACACTACGGATCCTTACCAATTAAGCTTCCACTCATTATGACAAGGGAGGGAGTCATAAACCTTGGAGAGAGAGACGGACGCATGGATGAAAATAGGATGTCTCATTTCCACTACATCAAAGTATCGCGCCATCAGAAGCATCTAATTTGTTCTTAGAAATTCCTGTAGATTAAAAGTATCGGAGTCTCTGGATTAGCTCATCACATCCTTCTGCACTTCAGTGTAGAAAAGCACAGCTTTAGTTTTTTATTTAAAATTATTGTAACTTACCTATAATATAAAAATTATCCTTATTCAGGGAATGTCATGTGACATTCTGATACATGAAAAAAATTAGGAGAAATATAACAACACTAGACTAACAGCAAGTGCATCGTAAGTTACTAATACTGGAAGGGTCTGGTAATCACTGATGGAGGATGATCAATCCCTTTCCCTCACTGGGGTGCTATTGTCCTAGTTATGTGCTGACTTCTCTACTAAAGGACAGTGGGTTAAGGGTGCTGCAGCCTACACATGCCCTGCTCATTCAGCATTTCCTTGGTTTCACGAGAAGCCCCAGTGACTCAGCCAGTCACGGGTTTTTCAGTGGCATACTTCATGATCCACGTTGAAAATACAAGGCTGTAATCCCAACACTCTGGAGGCTGAGGCAGGAGGAGTCCAAGTTAATCCCCACCTGAGAAAATTAGCACCTTAACCAAAATCCAGTTAAATAATTAAACAAATATCTTTTAAAAGTTGAGTGGAGAGGGTCAAGGATATAGCTCAGTGGCACAACAGCTGCCTGGTAAGCATAAAGTTCTGAGTTTGATTCCCAGCATATAAAAAAAGAAAATAAATTGGGTAGAAATGTAGCTCAGTGAGAAGGCCCTAGCTTTAGTCTTCTATACTGAAAAATGAGAAAAAAAATGAAATAAATATAGAATGTACTTGTGTAGAAACAAAACCTTTATTTCTTGTTTAAGAATGTGGATTTGTTACTTACAAATTATCTTCATTTACTGATAGCTTCAGCAGGCATGTGTGTGTGTGTGTGTGTGTGTGTGTGTGTGTTTTGTACCGTGGATTGAACTCATGACCTCGCATTTGCCAAGCAGGCACTTAACACCACTGAGCTAAACCCCCAGCCCTAGCAAGCATATATTTTTAGTCTTTATCAATAGATAAAAGTTGATATGTTTGGAGTAGAAGGTGCCATTTCCTTGTATACACCGTAGACTGGGTCAGTCAAGATAAGTAGATTTTGCATTACCTCACTAGCTCTTGAGTTTTGTGGTGTGGACATACACTGAGTATTTTTGAGAGATAAAAAAAGTGTAACTGATTCTCAACAGCCAGGAGAAGGAAGCAATGCGATGCGATTGTTCCTCATGAATGAATGATTAAAGGAAATAGACAAAAGGGAAGACCAGCCAGTCTTTAAAACAAGAGGAAAAGCTGATTATTCCCAACAGTACAAACAAAACTGGAAGACTTTACGCTAAGCAAAATAAGCCAAGCATAGAGAGACAAATATTATGTAATATGTTTGCATGCAGGGCATAAAAATATTGATCTCAGAGAGCAAGGGAGTACAACGTATGTGCCAAAGGACACAGAGAAGAGGAAGAAGTGAGGAAATGGAAGGCGCTGGTGGTCAGATCTCTCGGCCAGACGCCTCCTCCCCAGCTAGGAGAGAAAAACTCCCCAAACAGATCTGCTAATTACACCTCCAGGAAAAGACATTCAACGGAAATCAGCAGCTTCTCCACACAGCTCAACCGGCAGCTGCTGATTCCATGAAAAACCACAGTAGAGTGCTGTGCCTGCAGGCACCCTCTGTACCCAGCCCCATCCTGCCTACCACCAAGTCCTATACGCCCTACTCAGAGACCAAAATTCTGTATCCTGCCTTGGCCATGTCCCCTCCCACATCTACACTCCCTATACAACATACTCTCACCCCTCGCCTGGGGCCCTCTGTCTCTTTCACCCTTGGCTGACTGTGCTCAGTCTGCATCCGTGGTCTCAGGTGTGCTTCGATTTACCCCAACATCAATTAAAAAGCAAACTCTTAGGCTAGAGCATAAATTTTAAAGATATAAGTACTACAATGAATATTTCTTTTCTTGTTATATTTTTATTTATATCTATATACTTTTGCTGTAAAAATAATCACATTCTTCATGGTGGTGCATGTGCACAAGATATATTCATTCTTTTTATTGTTCCCGGCCCTATTGCTTCATACTACTTCATTCTCTAAAATGTCTATCCTCATGACTGTCTTCCTATTATCTTTTATTCTGCTCTTTATTTATGTTTTGGGTCTCATATAAGAGAGACCGTGAAATACCTAAGTTCACATGTTTGATTTATTAGACTTAACACCGTGGTCTCCAGATACATCCACTTTCCTACAGATAACTCAAGTTTATCTGTTTTTATTACACAACAGCAGAAAGAATAATTATCATTAGAAAAATAATAATAACAACAAATGTTAGTGAGGGCGTGGGGAGAAAAAGGAACCTTCCATGTTGTTGGTGGAATACAAACTAATACTGACATTATGAAATCAGTATGAAGTTTCCACAAAAACTAACACTAGAAATTCCATTTGACACAGTTATCTCCCGTCTACATATCTTCCTGAGAATTAAAGACTTCATATTACAGCACACCCACACTACCTCATACTAGCTAAATGTCATGCTGGCTAAATCTTAAAAGCATCCTATATATCCATCCACACACACTTGGCACTACATAAAATCTACATACATACAATACAATAAACATTTCTTGGGGGTTCATATACTTTCTTGGATTATAAGATTAAAAAAATCCACAAAGAGCTTATGATCAATCAAGAAATAAAGTAACATATTCATACATTTCCATTTGTTATTCATTTAAATATCAATTAATTCAGCCACAAATACTATAGATCCTCTCTGCAGAAGGCACCAAACCCAGATACTGAAGATGTAATTAATAACAGAAAATCAAGGCGATCACCATTTTTGTCTTTCTGGAGCTTATATTTTAGTGGGAAACACCTCTTTCCCCAGCACTCAGGAGGTTGAGGTAAGAGGATTACCGAGAGTTCAAGACCCGCTGATGCTTAAAGTGACCTGCAGCGAGAGACCCTGTCTCAAAAAAACAAAGATAGGGGCTGGGAATTTAGCTCAGTGGCATTAGCGCCTGCCTTGCAAGCAGGCAGTCTGAGTTCGATCCCCGGTACTGATAAAAAGGAAAAAGACAATGAAAAAAAAAAGATAATTAAACCAATAAAATAATAAAAATATTAATTACACACTAACTTAAATTGCAAGTTCAGTAAATGAAGGAGAAATGTAAGCTGAGGCATAAATATAGATGACAGTGTTGACACACAACGTGGGAGAAACCTTTCTTTAGGAAACAGTATTTTAATTGAGAATTGATGGACAAATAAAAATCAACTTGCTGAAAATTCAGAGAAGATAGGGCTTTTAAACACAGACAAGTGTGTAGGTTGAGTATCTGATTCAAAATACTCCGGAGCAGAAGCATTCTGAATGGGAAAATTTTTCGATTTGGGGATATTTGTATACACACAATGAGATATCCTGTGTATAGGACCAAGGCCTAGACATAAATAAACTCCATTAATACTTCCACCTTTTACAAATAACCTGTAGTTAATTTGATAGCCTCTATTTTAAAATAATTTTGTGCAGTACGCTGGTTCATGGTATGGAATTTTCTATGTCTGTGCTCAAAACTTTTGGAGCATTCCGGATGTGGTACTTTCAACTGCATGTTGAAAGGGGATCTACCTGCACGTTCCAAGACAGAGTGAGGAAGGAGCATAGCTTACCCCAGGAAGAAGGTGGAGTTCCAGGAGCAGGCCAAGCAGAGGAACCATCCAGGCCGATGGTTTGACTGCTCCTGCAGATGACACCAAGAGCTCTGCACGTGTGTCACTAAGGATTCACTCGAGGAAGAGAATTCATGTAACACAGGTGGGTGGTCACAGGCATAAACCACTAGGAGGGTTTGCGGGATCAGAAGCAGAAGAGCCCGGGTGGCCTCCTGCCCGAGCAGTGGAAAAATGCAGAGCGGCCCTCTGTGGATCGTGGGCTGGTGTCGGGGGAAGGCGAGGCTGGGAGCTCACTGCAGGGCCTGGGGCCAGGCGGCTCAGAGGCCAGAAGGCACCTGAAGGCAATTGCTTAACCAGGCTTCCCTCTGGGGTGGGTCCTCCTCCGTGAGAGCTGCCTGTCAATCATTCTCAGACACACCCACAGCTTTGGAGATCTGCTAGGAAGCGCTCACCAACAAGCTGAGTGGACGCATCAAAATTAATGACTACAACATGCTGGGATGTGATTGCAGCATTATTTAGATATAGCACAAGCAATGTTCCAGATATACAAAGATCTCCCCATGAGGTCTCCCCATGTTTTCTCGTGCTTGTTACCCTCCCCACCACACACATTCACACACACACACACACACACACACACACACACACACACACACACGCACTCCAAGGGAGTGGAATTGGTAAACAGGAGGACAGTCCCCAGGATGTCAAAAGTCATTAGTTTGTACTCTTGTTGTGACTTGCTGACCTAAGATTTCCTTCTCCCTGTAACAGTTCTGCTTAATTTAAAATGTCAATTGTTCTTGAAGAGCTACTTCTTACTCTGCCAAGCAGGACAGCCCTCAAATCGAAGTGGTTTCCATCCAGAAAGAGTCAAACACTGAAGGAGATCGATAACTGTCTTTGTTTCTGCTGTGGACAAACCTCCTCCTCGATACTCCTCAGGTCAGTGATAGATGTTTCCCTCTGTGTTCTTATCCAAGAGTCTCTCTGCACATTTACCCAAGAATCTCGGCACCAACACCGACCACTTCAGCTTCTGTCATTCAGAAAAGGAGAATCGGCCCTAAAACACAGCAAATATGCTAAAATGCTTGACACGGAATATAACAGCTCATTTTTCTGGGATGTATTAGAAATCTTACCACTTCTTTATTTTGAGAACTGTTCCCCAGAAAGTTACCTATTAAAACATAATTTCCAATTCCAGATTTTTAAAAAATCCCTTCCACTTCATAGCAAACTTCTTTGTCATAGTAGGAGTTATGTAAAAAAAAAAAAAAAAAAAAAAAAAAAAAACTAATTTATTTTTATATCACTAATATAAAATTTTCTATTATCACTAATATAAAAATTTCTTTTTATAGCACTATACTTCATTTTATATCACCTAATTTATATTTTACATAACTAAATGTTATGTAACAGTTCTAGAGTCTATAAACATTTGTCGAGTGGACAAATGAATGAACCGATGAAAGATAAAATTATTTTAGCAGGCATCATAACAGTGATGTTATCCTAAGTTTCGTGATATCAATGTGACTCACTTGATCTCTTCCTTTGAAATGTTTGCAGTCTGACAGAAAAAAACATAAACACAAGCAATACAATCCCATGCATTGTGAATACACTGGCATTGGTGCCTGGGTACTTTTTACCTAGAATAACACGTTTAATATGGAAAAGATGCTCGGAGAAGGAAAATGTTACTAAGATGATTCTTTAAAGTCAATGGAAGTTAAAAGGATTCAGTGAAAAACTAATGATCAAATAGAGGAAAAAAACAGGATCAAAGGCAGCGAGATGGCACACAATGATGGAAAGCACATAATTTACATTTGTTAGAGTACAGAGAAGAAGGACAAAGCTTGAGAACATAAGCAGTTATGTTTTAGTTAACGCTAATGATTTCATTAAGGTTAGTTCTTCCTACAGGCAGTGTAAGATACTTATTAAAGATTACAATAGCAGTAAGAGTCTTTTTAAACCTATATAGTCCTAACCTGCAATAAAGATATATGATCATTTTTAAATGCTTTACAATTTTTCTGTTCAGATTATACATACACATACAGACACCCCCTTCGAAGCATACAATAGAGTTTCTTTCTTAACTGATTGCACTAAAACTTATTTAATTTCAGACAAAGGGGTTGCAAAGCAAGGTTATAGTGCATGACTTTCTCTGCTATGGAAATACTATCATTTATTTAATAATGTGCTTCTACTGAGTCAATAGCATATGTATTTTAAAATTTTGGAAAGGGGCTTTTTCCCTTCAAAGTTGGTGAGATCTCAACAGTGCACCGTTTTCACTTTCTGATCTCAAAGTCTTCTTTGATGTCTTTCATATGAGCCAACAAAGAAGAGAAGGTCAGAGGACTGGTGCCCAAGTGCCCCAGAGTAACATGAGATGTGATTGTTGGCTCACGATGTGAGGCGGTGGCAGCGTTTATTTAAGATTTTGACAATTCTCTGGAATCAGAAATTAATAAAAATAAAAAAGAGGGGGCAGGAAAGAGAGAGGTAGAGATTCTGAAGATGGGAAGGGGACCTGTGGAAGGAGCGGGCGGTAAGGGCAAACAGAGGCCAAGAACAACTGATGTGTGTGCAGATCCCACAAGGAGAATGGGATTCATGCGTCTCTCTCTCTCTCTCTCTCTCTCTCTCACACACACACACACACACACACACACACACACACACGCATGCACATGCGTATGCACATTGATAAAAAGTGGACTCTGACATTGAATCTGGTAGATTTATCTGGCATTTTTTAAACTTTCTAGTATGTTTTGCAAAATTAATTTCTAAATGGTATACTTTTGCTTATAGAAATTTGCATGAAGTAACCAGGAAGGAAAGCTACACATACCAGAGTACAGAAGGTAATACTGATTTTCTTTGCTGGGCTTGTTCCTCCTCCATTTTGGGAGCTACTAGCTGAGGACATCAGAAGTTGTGCTGTAGGAGGAAGACTGGACTCTGACACCTGGGTTACCCTGTTGCTCTTCTGTAGTATAAGACAAGACAGTAGAGCACATAATTTCATATTTCACTTGAAGCCTCGAATAAGCACGGGGCAGAATAAAGTATGGGAATTACTTCTCCAGCTCTTTAAGAATGGAAAGCTATTCATTCTGTAAATGCAATGTCTGACTTCCCGAGCTGTCATTTAGTACTGTGGCCAGGGGAGCCACCCCTTCTCAGAGGAAGAGCAGTATGGTGACTCCTCACCCCCTCCTCTATGCTTTACCCACATTAGGGATCACTCCGTAAATTTCCCATTCATCATTTCATCATTTTCTGCGTCAACTTTTACTGGTCTAAGCTCAGCTGGTATTAACTGAACTTCCTCAGAGACTGATAGCCTTTCACCTGTGAATCAAGAAAAAAGGTTATTGAAATGACCAGAGCTTCATCCTGTCTCGAGGGCTTGTCCTGGTCCAATATACTGTCTCTGTTATCCCCCACTAGCTAAGAAGGAACTAACACAGGCTTGAGCTTCACATGCAGCTCAGCAGGGCTTAAGAGAACAAGCTTTGGACAGGCTTAGTTGAATTTCTGGGGGTAGAACAAAGACTTTGTCATGATGGAGAAGATGAAGTAGCACCTCCACATAAATGTATGCATTTTGCTACTGACCCAAAGCAAGGATTCATATTTATATTTTACCTAAGTTCTCCTGCTAATTCTTAAAATAACCATAATTTTAAAATTCTCTTTTATCTGATTTCCATGATCCACGTTCCAGATATAGTAGGCATCCTTTTGAATTAGGGTGAAATAACAAAGCGTAAACCCAAGATACTTCATTCTGGAAGAAAGTGTGAACAATTCAGCCTAATTTTTCATAAAGAGTAACATATACGGTCCATCTCCTTTACAAAATACCCAAAGGCCATCACAGATAGAACCAATATATTGCTTTTACTGCTCAGGTAGAGTCAGTTATAGAGACATTAGAAGAAATAAGCCTCAACTCCATATCACTAAATATAGAATTTTTTACATTAAACTTGATTGATTCAACCCAGTGGAAGCGCCTTTGCAAATGTGTCAGAAAAGATTCTTTCATAGCATCCCTTCTCTCTTTTTAAATTTTTTTTCCCTTTAGCTATAGGTAAATCTAACTACTTTCTGTTCTCTAATTTCTGTCTGTACATTTGTTCCTTTATTTTGGTGCTTTATGTTGGTGCTGTCCTTTATTCATTTCCTTGACTTATTGTACTATCTTATCTTGTCAAGTCAATGCCTAATTTTTTTACAAATAAAAAGTGAAATATGTTCTCCAATAAGAAAAGACCAAAAGCAAATGATTTGAACCTCCAAAGCTCTGGGAAATATCCACACCCAGAAGCTCCCAAAATTCCAAAGCTAACTATTTTCTAGGCTGAGAACGAGAGTTCATTAATATAATTCACTTTCTCTTACATGCATGCTAGTCATATAGTAAATTCTCTCATTTTTCATAAGAGCTAAAAATGAATATTAGGAAAAGAGGGTGAACCATAATTTATAACATTGTTTCTACAAGATTAATATATTAACTTTTCAAATCATGATTTCTACAACAGAACATTTAATCTACAACTAGCTTTTAATTTTGGGTTTTTCATAGCAAATGCATTTTTCACTCTAAATATTATTTTTTGGCATTACAATCTAGAGCATTCAAAGGTTAAACAATCACTTACAAAGGACATTGGACAAATGAGATGGTGAAAATCTTGCCCTGACATTTAGATCTAACAACCAAAATTCAGTTTTCAGCAATCATGATCCATTTATGGCCATATGCAGGAGATTGATGCTTAGTGGTTTGTCAACTGACATTTGCAAAGAGACCACAAGTGTCCTTTCCTTCTTTGTAGATACAAGTGTAAAAGATTTAATTTAATGAAGAAAAATACAAGGAAATAGAAAAATAAGTTACAATAAGGAAAATACACATTTTCATGGAATGATCTAAATTATAGTCAGTTTATCATACTGTTGAAATTTATATTGCTACAACATGTTCATTGTATCTTTTTATAGAGATCTTTGACAATTTTCCAAACAAAAACTATGGTAGTTTACTTAGTATAGTATTGTTGATATGCAGTTCTGCTCAGTTGAAAAAGGCAGATGATATAGTTTTAAATATAGTTTTAAATCTGACATCAAATATTTATCCACTAGCTTAGATTTTAGACATTCTTGCTGTATATAAGAAGGTTCTGAATCGTGAAAAATATACACTGTGGATGACGAGTACTCATGGTATATGGCACATATGCTCTGGGACGAGAGTTTCTGTATCTGTTACTGCCCAACTGCTTCACCTTTTCCACGTGTGCCCTGTTTAAGTCTTGCTGTGTGCTTCACACGTGTCTTTTATTAGTTAGGAACGTACATAAGAAATAATTCACCATTATAACAGAAGAACTAGGAATGGAGAAACATAGGATTATGTACTGATAAATTTATATGCATCGTTATTTCTGATCTTGCTTTATGAGGCGTAGTATTTTCACAATTAAGTTTCTTAGTTGTACAATCTTCCTACATAGCATTAAAGTTCCCTTAAATGGGGGTACTTTTGGACATTTTTGCTCCAAAGACAATTTTTAGCACTGAAGGAAATATCACTATGTGTGTTTTTATCTGAGTCATAAGATTTTTCTAAAACATTACAAAATAGCCAGAACTCTGTATCGATTTTTGAAATCACTTCTTCCCAGGTTTTACAGTTATGGACTGCTCAACAAAGACTAACGGAAAGTATTTAGGTAGTTATTAGACACATGTTAACTTGCGATTTGTAATTAATATTTTCCAATTTATTTCACTTTAAATTTTAAATGACATTTAACCCCTTACTGGAGACACTAGAAATATCCAAACAGAAATGATAATCGAAGTTCTGACCTATGATTCTTTGCCTTAGCATGTTCATTTGTATATCTAAACAAAGTTATCTCCAATGCATTTAATTTTGTAAATACTATTTCAGATATTATTAGTTCCTAGGGATTCATTTGAGTACTCAGTGTTAAAAAATAAATGTCACTGAATTCTCCCCTTGAGTTCAGGGAAACAAGATTCAAGGGCACTGAGATCAAGAAAAAATAATGAATGACATTACCTATTATTGGACTTTTTTCAGATGGGAAAGTTGAGCCATGGAACTTAGACGCAGAGGTTGATGCTCTATGGCATTCTGATAGGACAGTAGATAAGGAGATTTTGCACACAGCTTGAGGCCTGTGAGGGACAGAGGGACAGAGGTCCCAAGATTCCCATTGGGTGCCTACCCTTGCTGTAGAACCGAGAGCTTTAAGACATCTTTTGGGCTAATGGTTCATATGTGACATCAATGCAAATGTGGAAGTAGACAGAGTTCAAAGTCATTTCAGGAAATTTAAAGTCAAGGGCTACAGTCATGAGCACCGAACCAAAGAAAGGGGCGGGAGAGGAATGGGACCGTGTATTCCCCAGTCTCTGTGCTGGGGGAACTGAGCGAGAAACCATGAGGTGGGGCAGAAGGAGGAGGAAGACCTAGCAGAGCACCCCGGAGTGCGGGAGCCTTAGGGGAAGGGGTGCGCCTTCTGCAGGACAGTTTTTCTTTGGGAATCAAGGCTGGAAGGTAGCAGATCATTCTCTCTGTATCTAACTTCCAAGCATGATGTCCACAGTGGAGCGCAAGCAGAATGGAGTTAGTGCAGATGTGAGATGGACAGAAAAGAGTGGACAGCTCGCTGGATGAAAACCAGAGGCTCAGTAGAGCTGGCGAGCGTTTCTGCCTTGGAGAGGAGATGAGGAACCCTGGAGCAAGGACAGTGAAGAAAGCAGAGGCAGCCAAGAGGGGAGAGGAGAGGAGAGGGAGTGCCGAAGGGACACGCCGGGCTCCAGCATCCTGTGATGTCCAGACCTCTGTAAAGAGCTTGCTAAGGTGAGGTGCCATGTATGCTGGCAAGCCCTAGTTCAGTAATCTGAGCAAGATTATAGAAAGGGTATTCCAATAGATTTTTTACAGAAATTGTAATTTTTCTAAATTAAAAAATAATGCACTAGGGAGACCCAAGTTTAACTTAGAAATTGTATGTATCATTCTTATTTGAACGAGATTAATATTTTGTGGAGCAGAGACAGGGGTGTCTGTTATTCACTGACAAGTTGTTACAGTAAGTAATCAACCAACGAAACTTTTTATTAAGGGATTACATCTTAAAATGAAATTGTTTGTTACACAGTTAATAAATTTTATTTTAATATGACAGCATTCATTTTTACAACATACACATAATTTTATGAGCATTTTATTTTTATTATATTAGCATAGATTCTGAAATTATTACCTTACTTTATAAATGTTGTTTTCCAGCCTGCCATTTCTTCAACAGAAGCTTTCAATTACTTAAAAAATAAAAATAATAGGCAACCAATTTTTTAGAGCACAAATGTCTGATTAACAACTGCTTTGAACTTTTAAACTGTCTTGGAAATTAATGAAAAACTCTGGCACCATAAGTAATCTTTCTGCACGTTCATATCAAAATAATCTATTGGCATAGAGCTAAAGTACAATCCCCAAGGCTATTTATTATAGTCTTGGATTTTTAATTGCTATTTTGTTTGGCAAATAAAATTTGCTTCAGGTAACAGCTGAGTCCACGTGTTTGGGTTCTATCAAATGGTAGCAAATAGGATAGCACAAAACCATATGTACATTCTTGGCTTTTGTTCATCAACAAAAAATGAAATCAATAACTCTGATATTGATTTTGCTTTGATTCCTCATGATCAACTGCATTTTTATGAACTTTTAAATAGAGAATAAACTGTTTTGAATTGACTAGAAATTACTGAGTTTCATAATGACCCATAAGTTGTCAGTAATAAATGAGATTAAAAATAGAAACTATATTAAGAAACGGGAAACCAATCTTTGCTTAATGCAACACCAACTGTCTTCCTCTCTTCCCTGCTTTCTCCCTTCTTTTTGGTGCAGCACTAATCAGTAAAACAATGAACTGATGTAGGACTGTGACAATATTTTAGAGGAAGTCAGAGATGGGACTCTATCTGTTCATAACAATGAAAACAGTTCCTTAGCTGATTGCTGCTCTGTCAGGGTATTTGGATTGATTTAAGCAAGTGGGGTTCTTTTATTAGTTATGATTGTCCTCCATAAAGTTATAAATAAAATTAAGATATAGAAGGATGTCTTTCCAGAGATTATGACCAAACCTCTCCTAATACCATGAACATTAAAAATACGCACATTCGACCATATCACGGGACTTCTGTCCCCCTCATTAGCGCTCTGGTAAGCTACGGTGGTGTTAAGCATGTTACAGTAGCAAAGGTCACGTGTATAGGAATCCCTGATGGTTATGCCCTCAGTCATGTAGTCACTTGGGGACGGTAAATAACTTCTGTTCATACTTTGAAATCCTTGTTTGACCTATCAGAATTTATCATTGCATTAACCGACAATTAGGGAGAAAACGAAAAGGATACAAATAATATTTCAGAAGCACTTCTGTTGCCAAGCATAGCAGCCTTTCTATCTGAAATATATTTAGTAACAAGAACATTTCTTTGAGGAAAATTTGTGATTTTATTAGCAAAACTGCAGCTCTCACATCTATATTTTCATCTGAATTTTGAAATGGTGAGAATAAATATTTCAACAATATATTCAAACATTTTATGGTGTCTTACTGGTAGATGTTGTCGTACGTTACATAACAAACAACACAGCTAGAACTGATGAATGAGATGATGAACTCCCCGCTCCCCTTCCTATCTAAGCAAAAGAAGCACAGAATAAAGAATACACGCAGAAGTCCGAGGAAAGGTGTATGGGACCTAAAGAGAGCTTTACTCCCTGCCTCCCTGGGTACCTCACCCCCTTCTCCTTATTTCTCCCCACTCAATGGTGAGATCCATATCTCTGGTGGAAAAAAGGGGTGGGAGGGGAGTAAGCTGAGTATGTTAAGTTCAGAATATCAGGCAAAGACCAGACATTCAAAATACCTGATGAGGAGCAAAGATACGGGATCAGCAAAAAACAAAGCCTCGCGTAGAATGCTGGCACCAGCACCCAGAGAAATTCAGAAAGGCAACTGTAGGAAGGGTCCTATTCACTTTATCACCACAGGGGCACACACCTGTCACAGGGGCACACACCTGTCAGCTGCAACTCGCAGGCCAGGTGCATTTTGGCTCGCAGGATTGGTCTATGATCCGTTGGCTTCATGGCTCCTGCAGCATAGCTGAAGGGCCTGGGTAAAGGACTCATGTCATGGTAGCCAGGGAGCAGGAGGAAAAGGTGGGTGCCAGGGATGAGAACACTCACTTCCCAGGCCCCAGTGACCCAGCTCCAACCAGGTTCAACCTCTTCCAGGACATCACCCTGTGAGCAGAACACCTCCACGATCCTTCTCCTTCTAAACACAGCGTCCTTTTAGGGGACGCTGAAGATCTGGGTCATAACATGAAGCCCCTCATTTTTATTAATAAATCCATGTGTACTCAACCTCAAACCATAGTTTCTTGTCGAAAGTGAAATTTACCTGTATTTCCAGGATGCCACATACCTGGCATAACCATCTCCAACAAGGCTGGGCACCTGTATGCTCCTGTGATACGCCAGAGTGGGATAATCAGTCAATTACCATTCATACCACTCAATGTAAATTTCTCCAAATTTTTATTTCTCTGACCTTAAAAATAAAATGCAAATTTATTTCACATTGAGGATTATGTAATTTGACCCGATTTTCCTGTTCTGGTCTCCATCCTTGTTAATTATTCATCTCTTACAAATCAATTTCTCTAGGTAATGCATTTCTTTTTTCCACTCCAGTGAAACTAGTGGGTTCACATTACCTGTCGTATCCCCATGTTTAACCCGCCCTTCCCAAGGCTATTTGCTTGGGCTTTGTCTTTTCTACTACTTTTTATAACCTACTCTATAGCCACACAAAAACTATCACTAGGAGAAAGTTCTACCTCAGTAGCTTAATTGGCTGTGGTCATGAATTCCTCTAAGTTCTTGAACCCATCACTTACGCAATGCATCACAGCCTTTCTCACATTCCTTGGGTCTTTACCCAGCCTTGATTCTCTAATATAACATGTTCACTGTTTGCAAATTATTTTGACTTCTTCCACTTTCTCTTTATGCATTTTACTTGCACTAATTGGAACTTACTATGTAAATCAATATTCATGTAAAAACACTTAAAATATGTTGTAGAATATCATAGAACTAATGCATCTAATTTTACTTTAAGCCAGATTTACTGATCTATATTTTATGTAAAGTGTAATACATCTTCGGTAGGAATAGTGTGCTATGGTTTTAATAAGCATATACATATGCAGCAATCAGTGCTACAATTAAAATATGGAACAATAATTCTTGCTTCTTTGTAGCTATGCAAATTTCCCCCACCTCCAATTCTTGTCAAGCAGTTAAGAGATTGAATACAGTAACTTACAACAGCCGAAGCATATATAAAAATGAAATGTATAATCTATAGCAACTAACCCAGGTAGTCAAACCACAGATTCTGCAGCAATTGGATCAAATCCACCAGGTCTTGATCAGTGGTTATCTTCTGTCTTGCTAATTTTTTGCCTCTACTGTCAACTTACGACTAACCACAGAAAGATAAATATGCTCCTGTGGGCTGTGGCCATGTAGCCTATGAGAGCATGGCTGCCCTCCAGCTTCTGCATTCCGTCGGGGCCTACCTGAAGCCTTCTCCTTGCTCTACTGCTGCACCTTTGGCTCTCTTGGGGTCTCTGAGGAATAAAGTTAGGGTAGTTTGCTCCATTTCTATAGCAAAATCTCCTATAGCCTTCTCTTGTTTGCCTCTGGTTAGGATTCATTTATTTTCAGAGTTTTCCTGGAGGCTCCATGGAGACTGTGTTAGCAGGCACAGCCTTCCCTCAGACAGTTCCCAGAGTTCCTGGGGCGGCTGTCCAGGCACGCGGACTCTCCCCTGCTGTTTGAAGTCAGCAGGCATCTTACCTCTGCTCTCCTTGCCTCGAGGCCTTTGGCTGTTTATTATCAGTCTCGTATCTGAATTTTGGTTTTTATTTCCACTTCTTGCATCTTTCAGGGAATCTGGTATCTTTTCTGCTTAAAATGTTGCTTAAAAATATATTTGACCAGGCACTGTGACATGGGCCTATAGTCCCAGGACTCCGGGAGGCTAAAGCAAGAGGATCACCAGTTTAAACTCACCCTGGGCAACTTACTGAGAAATAAACAAAAAGCCTGAAATGTAGCTCAGTGAGAAAACCCTGGATTTCATCCTAAGCACCTCAAGAAATATTGCCATAAGAAGGAAAATCATGGGAAAGAACACATGTGGATATCTATGTTCTATGATCAAGTGGGCCTCAAAGCCTGGTGAGTATAAACAGGCAAGCACTAGGACAGAACTTGGGGTGACTTAGCCACACTTCGTGTCACGAGAGCATAGATTCCACCTACGCAGAGCTTCTCTGACTTCCCAGCTGCCAGGACACATAGAATACTGGGGCTGTGTTCAGAATTCCACTTTCTGATTATTGTCCAAAGACATAGGGTGTAAAAGTGGCATTTGCCCCAGCCACTTGGACAGATCCTATGGAGCTGTCTGAGTCTGATTCAATTCCTCTTTCAGAAAACAACAACAACCAATTAAACGTCTGCTCTTAATCCTAATTCAATACCTCACTCTCTAATGGTATAAATTCCCCAAGGATCACTTTTTCCTTCTGGAGAAACTCTGGTAATATTGTTTTGAACAAAATTGTTACATTTTGAGAAGTTTTTTCAAGAGAGGAAAATAACACATCATGCCAATGAGCAGCTGAGACACAACAGAGCACTCGTAGCCTAAAGGATAAGAAGGTTCATGTGGCTCACAGTTCCGGAGGATCGAGTCCATGGTTTGCTGGTTCCAAGACAGAAACAGTTTTAGGGAAAAAGTTTGGCAGGAAAAAGATATTCAGTCATGGGAGCTGGGAAACAGAGAAGGGGAACAGGACCAGAGAGGAAAGAGCTGGGAGTCATACAGAGTTCCCAGCTTTATACCTGTGTGATCCAGATACATCCAGAGATGTGCTTTCTAATTGCCTGAGTGTTTCTTCAGCCAAGTGTGTTGACACAATTATATCCCACCCTTGTCAATGTGATACTCAAACTCATCCCCTCAAACCCTAAACACACAGAAGATCATAACTCTGTCTAGTGTAATACAAATGCCTTCCTTACAACCAGATGTGCGATCATTCCTTCTCCCAAGATTCAGTAGCTACAGAATTTTTCAAAAGTAAAAGAAAAGTCTTTTCCAAGACTTTAAGCAAACTCATTATGAGTCTGTGTTAAAACAACAAACAAGTTACATAACCCCAGGTACAATGGCACAAGGCAACCATCCCATTTCAAGAGAGAAGGGGAGGCATAAAAAACAACCGTACTAAAGCAAAACCAAAAACCCACAGGGCAAAGAGCATTTTGAGACTATAATGCTCAGTGAAGTGAGTCAAACAGAAAAGTTAAATATTTCATGGTCTTTCCCATACCAGGAAATCAAAGTATAATTAACAAAATAAAAGATACATTTGAGGAAACAGAAAGGTAGTCTTTCTGGAAATGGGAAGAGAATCTGGGCCTTGGGGTAGATGGGAAGAAGGGTACAGGAAGGGAAAGCAAAAAGAAAAAAAAGCATTGTGATGAGTTTATGTGATGGATTCCGTTCACTGATTTAGGCCTGGTGACCTGTTGCATCTTTACAAGCAGAAAGGTATGGCAGAGCAAAGATCTTGGTCATGATTCATGATCTTTGTGTGTTCTGTTTGTCCAGTATCTTGTTGAATATTTTTGCATTTATGTTAAAATGGCTCTCTCTCTCTCTCTCTCTCTCTCTCTCTCTCTCTCTCTCTCTCTCTCTCTCTCTGTCTCCCTCTCTCTCTCTCGGACCTCTCCCTCTCTCTCTGGTTAAGTCCTTGCATGGTCTGGTACCAATGTTGGCTTCCAGGATGTGTTTGGCAGTACCACTTCCTGTAAACTTTGGGGAAGACTATTTCATTGTATGATGTGATCAATTTGTTAATATATCAAACAATAAACTAAGTTTAGTTTAAGATAATTATGAAAATTTATTTTTCTACAAAATTCTATAATAGTTTTTATGGGAATTTATTTGTAATGGCTTAGGATTTAAAAGACCCTACTGTCTCCCACTCTGATACGTCTCTATGATGTCTCAGCACTCAGAGATAAAAGAACAAATTCTTGCCACTATTGATTTCATGGATTGCAGGGCGGTATGTTTAGGATGGGGAGAAGAAGGCAGCCTCTAAGACCATAACAATCTCGGTGTTAATGAAGGCATCCTGACACAGAATACACTTGTTTTCCAAAATCAGAGATGAGGAGTGGATCTGCAATCATTCAATTAGGGAGCGACACGGGAGAGGTCTTCCTGTGGACACAGAAGGTCCATCAGGTGACAGCTGCTTAGGCGTGCACCTGTGATAAAACTTCCTGGAATTAAGTACAGAGTGACACACAGCTCAAGGAAAGGTGAAGTCATAGTGAAATGTCTGTTTTGCTCTGTCCTTGACACTGCAAAATCACTCCACAGTCAGTGAATAATTCAGAAGCCGAGTATTGGTTTGTCCTGGAACTGCAGCCTGGGCTCCAGATGAAAGTGCCGGTCGCTTTGGTGTCTGAGCAGGGCTGCTCTCCCTTTCTGAGTTTCTACCTTGAGGTGAATTTGGCAGAAGAGAGGAAAACTGTGTCTTCACAGGGCAAAGGAGAGACAGGAGGTGACATGTGGACGACTTACTGCTGTGTTGTGGCTTCCTTGGGTCACATGGAATCCAGCTCACCAGGACAGAACCCTCCCAGCCCATCTCTGGATTCTGTTACCTGGGGAACTAAGTTTCAACACGAGTTTTACAGCAGATACAAACAGTCAAAACACAGCAGCCTGAAGTTATGAGCATTACCCACTGTCACTTGACTGATTTTGGTAATATTTTATCATTATGCATGATATTACCATGAAGAATCGTGGAATAAGCTAGTTATGAGTCAAACTTTTTCAAAATTGGAAACGCACTCTTGCACAATTTATATTTTTATGATTCTCCATTTCTTCCATAATAATGTGTAGTTAATTAATATTAGTTCATTCCTAAATAGGTTGAATGACCACATAAATCCTTTACCATGATTTATGTATTTTAAAATACTTAACTTTAATTTGGTTTTAAAAATGCCTGGTTTTTAGCTTCTTTACAAAGGACTCATGAGTATTTACATATCCAAGAATGCCTCTCTCTCCCGCATATCAAGTCTTGGTGGCCCATGGCTGTCGCAGAGTTCTGGCACTGTGCGTGACCTTCTCGAGCACTGAGAACATGATTCCCCTTGAAATCATTTTCCCCCTTTCCATGATTTATGTTTGCCATCCTTTAAAAATTCCATGATTGCACATAAATTATTTGATATTCCATGCAACAATAACACATTCTTTCAGACTTTGTCACCCTCTTCTATTTTAGATATTCTCATATTATTTCAGTTTTCTATTACCTTTTCTTTGTATTCATATTCCTATTATCAACTCAGGAACAACCACTCTGTGCCCAAAAGCTATGGATTTATAAACCGATTCTGAAATGGTATGATTTTGCTCTTAATATATTTCATTTAGTTTGAAATTCCCGCATTTCATCATATTGGTGTTCCTCATTTATTCTAGTCATGGTGTTATTAACTACCTAGTATTAAAGTTTGGAGACAAAATTCAATTCTATTTCTACATTATATGACATTGCTTTGTTCCATCTGGGTTGAGTACGTGGTGCCTGAGACCTCTCTGCTCATCTCCTCCTGACATGGAGTCCAGATTGCCCACCAAGAACCGTGATCCACCCAGCCTCCATCGACAGGTGCCTTCAGGTGAGAGTAGAGACAGGGAGATGTCCTATTAGAAAATACCCTTTCCGGGGAGGTCAGCGACCGCTAGAACCCTATGATGCACCTATGATGTGTGATGCACCTCAGATATCTGCGCTGGGTGGTAGCGGGCTTCCCAGGCTGCATTTGAGGGCTCCACTGCTCCTCCCTGGTTCTTATGCTTCCACTTCTCTCTAAGTTCTACTTAGATGTCTGCTTACAAAGCACCTATTCAGTGACAATGAATATGCATTTATCTCTCCTTCACATACTTAGTCACATGCTAATTTCAATGTATATTTTTAACATAGTAACAATAGTGAAACACATACTCACCACATGGTATGGCAAAATTATATCTGCTTTACTCTATTTTTGTATGTTAGTCAGTACATATACACACACATGCACCAAAACCACATGCTCATAGAGCCCAGTGCAAATGACACACAGAGTTGAACATTATACACATTTTAAGCATTTAATTTCCTAATTTAATTCATTCCCAGATACTGAATAATCATTATACATGCCCATTACACATTTCCATTAAATATATTAAAATGAAATGCTAAACCAGGTGTGGAGGCACATGCCTATAGTCTCAGCATTTAGGAGGCTGAGGCAGGAGGACCCTTGAGAGTTTAAGACCATCCTACAAAGTGTGTTCAAGGGCAGTTGAAACTGCATAGTGGCAGACTATGTCTCAAAGAAAAGTAAAAGGTTTAACTATGAACTATTTTGGGGGAATACCAAAGATCGAACTCACAACCTCACACTTGCCAGACAGGTGCTTGTACCACTGAGCTAGATCGCAGGCCATGAAATTTTTTAGAAATATTAGCAATCCTTATACCTGAGTACTCATTTAATAGTATGGAATACTAGGTTTCAAAGATGTATTTCATAATTTGTAATCCATTTCTTATTTCCCTTAAAATCCTTGGATTACAGTTGAGAAATTAATGCCCTTCACATATTTAATCTGATGTACATACTACTCATTTTTCTTTCTGGAATAATTTTGCATCTTCAATGCTTGTTTCTGAAATTTCATAATGTACCTTTGTTAGAATTTTGTAACTCATTCCTTGCATTGTGTGAAGTGTGCAATAAATATGGTCATTATTTAAAATATTCTATTAGTTATCTAATTATTTTCTTCTACTTTCCTAAACTATCATATTCAACACTTTAATTTCTTTATTTTTCTACTTTTTGAAAGTTTTTAATCTTTTATTTTCTGAGAATTTTCTCACATTTATCATGGAACCTTCTGCCTTTTTACTTACACTGTCATGTTTCAAATTTCCAATAGAACTGTTACACTTGAGGGTTTATTTTACTGGACTACGAATGTGTGCGTATTACTTTCTCCTGTCTCCTAGGGGAAATCAGTGATAGTTGTTCTGAGATTTTCCCCTGGATTTCTGCAGTGTTTATGTCTTTCTGATATCCTTTGTATTTGCTTTAGTCTCCATATTTCCTGAGTTTTCCTTGAATGTCTTGTGTTCTTGCTTTCACTTACATTCACATTTAAGAAAGGTTGCATTGAAGCATCCTATTTTGCGGATGAAATAGGTCAAAGGTCAAGTTTTGAAGAAAATTAACGAGACACTAAAATGTTTGTTTTTTCACTGAGCAACTGAACGGTTTTCCCACAGAGATAGTATAGCATGATGCATAATGAGAAAGGTAAACGTAGAACTCTACATCAATGTTATAGTCTCTATTTCTACACAGATGTAGAGGCATTGAGCAAAACAGAGATTTAACTGTGATGGACGCCTGTTGACAATGGCCTCTCACCAGTCTTCTCAGGAGTTCAGATCATTTGAGAGAAGAAAAGGTCAACAACTATCTACTATGCAACTCTTGAAAGGAGCTATAATCAGTGTATATTGTTTGGTTCACTGTATCCCAAACGCTGTTACAGTTAATTGATATAAATTGATAGAAATAACAACATCATCCCAATTGTAACAGAATTAACATTCTAGAAGATCAAGGGCACATATGTCTGCAGTCTAACAGAAATATTTATGGTTTAGGGCCCATGCTGAACGCCCCCATTTGTAGATTTATTTCCCAGTTGTAGACCTCTGGGAAGTTCTGTGTTATTAATGTGTTTTCTTCCCTTTATATTCTTTCCTTATGCTTGAGTACCTGAATTATTTGAACTAAGTTAGGTCACACTGCCAACCATTAACACAACCTAAAATTTTTTTCAAATTCTTGTTACTATCATCCATTAATTGTTTAATTTTTAATTTCTAAATGAAATACTATCCTATTTTTTGAACCGAAATTTATGTATACTCCACACTTTTGCATAGGTATATAATGAATGCTTATTTCATTATAATTAAAACAGTATATACAGTCTTGGTTTTCACACAGATGATATATAATTGATCCACAGTCAAACGATGGCTCTCTCAAAGAAGTAATTGCAATTTCTCTGAGTTCCCAAGGTCTATAATTTTAAAAGTCAAGTTTTAATTTCAGTATGACTGTATTAGTGGAATTTCTCAGTGGAGAGATGAATGCTATGCTAGAATGATTTGAATTAGGTTTCAAAAGAAAAGGTGGAGGCCGTTGTACAGTGTGATCTCCTTTAGAATACAAACACAAAAATCATTTTCAAATTGATCGTACCAGTTGCACCACTAATAACTTCACAAATTGGCTAACATACATTTCTCTGTCTATGCACAGTTTGGGGAGTTTTGCTTTCCTGAAATCTATTTTTGCAGTAATGGATTCTTCAGAATGAACAATTTTAACTTAGTAAAAAGGAATGGTTATACTTCTGCCCTCTGGGGCCTAAAGTGAATCATCTTAGCTTATATATTTTATGTCTGTATCCAAACACTCTAAATCATTGGCATAGCATGGATACATTGTCTTTAATTTGGTAATAATTTATGAACAATAAATCCTTAATACAAATCACAGTTCTGACATTAACGTTTGCATTTATAAAATTTAAAAGTCATAAAAAATTGTTGAGTATATGCAGTAGTGCAGGCAGATGTTCATAAATGCCCTCCCTCTATCCTCAACTCCAGAAAATATACATATTTCCTCTTATCTACTGGACTTCAGGTTCAACAATATAATCTTCCCGGGCAAACTGGACATTAGAAGACATAAACCAAAAGAAAATTGAGATGAGTTTGACCAGGGAAATTGCTGTCTTGGGTGTCTGCCATAGCCTTGAAGAAACCTGCTCACAAATCATGGCTGATGTCTCTGCCTGGATCTCAGAATGAAAATGAGTAAGGTCCATCCTGCAGTGAAAGCATCAACCACATAGCAGAATACCCTGCGGCAGACTTGTGCCAGCAGACCCCCAACTCCATTAGACAATGCTGCAGTATTACATATTACGAATGTTTATGTATAAGTTGCTATGATCTTATGGACGTTTTTATATGTAAAACATTGTGTAACACAATTGATATATGCAACATTGGTTTTAAAGTTGACTAGTGGTAGACATGGGTATTCCTACTGAAAGTCATGCTGATTAATCTTGTCAGTTATACTAGATTAAAGGACGCCTAGAGAGGTGACTGGATTATAAGAACAGAGACCTCGTCAGTGGGTTAACCCACTAATGAGTTCATTCCTCAGTGAGGTGTTAGAGGTAATCTAATTTGAGAAGAGCTCCCTGCATGGAGGGCAGTGGCTGAGGGACATTTTCTGGTCTTCAGGCCTTTCTCTCTAGCTCCTCTCTGTGTTCTACTTTCCAGGCTCAGTGAAGTGAGCAACTTTCCTTTGCTGCTATGATTCAGATCAAGAATTTCTACAGAGGTCTCATGCATTCACAGATAGAGTTCCAGAGAGTGACCGAATCACAAGGGGACATAGCTCAATCGCTATTGGGAGGTAGGGTCCGGCCCGAAGGCGCGGTCACAGGGAGGCACGACCTGGAAGCTTGAATCTCCTGCCCGCTTTCGCCCTCCACTTTGTGCTTCCTGACAATCTTTACCCGGCCAACTTTCCTCTGCCTGGACCTAGCTGCCATGCCTTCTTGCCTTGGGGCTAGCTGACTGGACTAAAACCTCTAAAACCATAAGCTCAAATAAACCTCTCCTTCTGCAGTTTGTGAGTGTTGGTGCTGTGTATCAGTGAGGAAAAAAGTCACTGAGGCATCTGTCCCTACCACGCCACCATAGCGTGTCTTCCTTGGAGCCAGATGACTCAGGACTGAAACTGTAGGCCAACATAAACCTCTCCTGTAAATGCTGTGTCTGATATTTTGCTCCAGAAAAATAAATAAGCTGGCCGGTATATAATCAGGAAAGAAAATGACACAGCAACTGTAAAAAAAAAAAAAAAAAAAAAAAAAATCACCCAAATTGTAATATAGTGGTAAAACATTTGGCAGATTGTAGCCTGCTGTGTTGTGTGAAGTAGAAAATGAACCTTTTGAATATTAAAATGTCTGCTGGCTCTTGCTAAGTGTATTATGACAGTGCAATGCCCAGGAGACAAGCAAAAATTAAGTGTGAGTACAGTAAGTTCAGATCTTCTAGGCTTTATTGAGCTTGACAAAAAAGCAGTGTATCACCTCCAGCTTCTCTCGCCAGTATAAGGTTCACAAGTCCAAAACACTGGGCAATGCTAGGGGACAGAGACAATGTCTAGACTCCTATTCATGAAATATGGCCTCAATTAAAAATGTGACTAGAGGGGGCTGGGGGTTTAGCTCAGTGGCATAAGCACCTGCCTTGCAAGCAGGCGGTCATGAGTTCAATCCCTGGTACCGGTAAGAAAAAAAAAAAAAAAATGTGACTAGAACCTTTTTGAAGATGTAAAACTAAGGGGTAGGATGTTAGTAGACACCTCCAAGCACCCAAAAAAGCCTCAGAAAGAAGTATCCAAAAAAGCCAAAGGCTGGGTCATGCCTTAAAGACAACTGATGTCAGCAAGAAAATAAAATGTATTTATCTAGCCCTCTCTGTGCGGCCATAGCTAGACACTTTACAACAGTGTTTTAAACATTCATTTGAGGTATGCTTCATGGAGGATAAACTGTGATTAGGCTGAGGAGTCTATAAGGAGAAACACCAAAATGAGACAGACCACAAAACAGTTTGGTGTGTCAGCCATGAACTCTGCTCACAGAGGTTACCATGGGGGAGGGAAGCCAGCTTCCAGCCACATGGTAAGATTTCAGTTTTGACTCCCTGGTGCTGTGTGGCCGCATACCAAAAGTCCTGCCAGGAGCTGCAAGCTCCGTGGTGTGGTGTGTGCCATTACTGGGGAATGTCCTCAGCTCTTGGCCACAGAGCTCCTACTGGTGGCAGGACAAACAGGAAGGCTTTGGGTAAGGGTTACTCCACCCGCCACAGTGTGACCACAGTGCGTATGATATGCCCATAACTCACCAGGTATGTACGTACAGCATGAGCTAAAACAAATGGAGACTAGGCCAGAGGATCACAAGTTCCGGGCTGGTCCAGGCAAGCTCAGGACCTTGTCACTGAGAGTGGTGCCATTCATTTTGGGGTAGCATCACTTCCTGACTCTGGAGGGGAAGGTGCGTGCTCTTCAATCTCCAGGAGAAGTGTGTCACACTGGCTTCCTGATGTTCAAGGAAATCGGGAACTTGTCATTGAGGATGGGTGTGGTACTTTTCAGGGAAGCCCTGGTCTTTATTTTGAGCACTGTTTCTTGGCTCCAGTGTAGAACCCTCAACCTACTGCCACAGAACCTTCACCCTGCTGGCATAGACTTTCTAGCTTCCACCGCTGACCTTTGGGCCTTCTCAGTGCAGATCCATAAAACAGACGTGCATGAGTCATTGTTGTGGGCTCTCAGTCTTCAGCTGGACTCATGCAGGACATTGCTGTGGGATCCAGGCTCTAGGCTGGATTTTCTAGGTCTTTAGTGCATGGGCAGATTTCCTGCACTTCTTGTATTTGACTCCGGGTGACCATTATAAAATATTACTATAAATTATGTGTCCTGTATGTAATTGTTTTCCTTGCAGCCCAACTACAACAGTGACCTTCGGTTTAGGAAATGGGAGGGATGGGATCAGCTGTGACGGGAGCAAAAACAGAAGAATGCATGCCCACTGTGAAGGCCTTAGAGAGATCTGGAGAATGGAACACATGACCCACATGCCAGGTAGACTGAGGTAACGGGCAGGGGCATTTTGGGAATGATAGCTGGTATTACCTCTGGCACTGTGCACAGTTTATTTTTTTAAAGTTCTACACTCTCACATATCTAACATGCGTACCTTCTGCAACCTGGACTCCATATCACTCCATTTGCATTTATGATTTCCTCGTCTGTTCTGCTAAACCCAGGCATCTCATGTTGGCCATAATAACTTAACGGTCCCGCCTTTAATCACTTGTCTGACAGCAAGGATGGGCAACCACAGCAAGAGGCAGGGAAGGCAGAGGAAACCCTTGCTGATGAGCGTGGGGCGCTGGACGGCTGTGTGATTCACCAGGACTTGTGGGCACACACTCACTAAGCCCTGCTGAGACCACCTGAGTCAATGATGCACTTGCCAGGTTTCCAGAATTACAGCTTTCTGAATATGTCATACCATTTTTCTTGCCCTTTGGAATGATAAACTTGGAAATTTTTTAAAATTATTTTTCTTTTTCATATAACTTGTAGATATTCTTTTCAGATTACCTATTTCATAGACTTTTGCTAGTTGCTATCAGGAAAGATTCAAATGATTTGTATGAATGATGAAGCATAAATATATATATATATATATATATATATATATATATATATATGGTAAAATGAAAAATAAGGATGAGGAAAAGACTTCAGGTGGTGCTAATAGATTAAAGGAATAAAGAAACAAAGTGTTAAAAAAAAAAAAAAAAAGCAAATTCCACCAGGGATTTAGTTTAGCTGCATAAGTGCCTGCCCTGGCAAGCACAAGGTTGTGAGTTTGATCCCCAGTACCAAAAAAACAGTTCCTAATGTACACGTGTAGCTGCATATGATGGCACTACCTATAATCTTAGAATGTGGGAGGCTGAGGCCGAAGGATTTCTGTGAGTTCAAGGCCATCCTAACCTACATAAGTGAGTTCAAGTAAAGCCTGAGGTTAGCAAGATCCTGTAAAGTTAGCAAGATCTTGTCTAAAAAATAATAATAGAGCACACGCATTGCTTGAGACTGTAGTCATGTTCAAAGTCTAAAATTGCTCTGAACTGCTAGAGTTGGTTTCCTATGTATTGAGACTATCTCACACAAATGTACTAGGTACCTCCACTTCAAGCAAGGTATAAACAGCCCTACTAAATCTGACATAATTGAAGATTTAGAATTTGTATTCAGTTTCCCACACTCAAGGGAAAGAGGAGGTGCCTGTATGGATTAAAAGTTCAAATCGCTTGTCTCTAAGGATATGGACCTCAGAGTTTACCTATTCCTCTCGACAACCCCCAAAGACGGAGTTCAATGATGTTAAACATAAGATGTACAAAGGACAAGAATGGTCATTGTCAGACTATTTTACATGCCCATTTACACCCTCAGCCAAGTTGTTGAGAAGGAGATAATGTGAAGTTAATATTAGAAAGTCTGGAGGAATACAGTTATACTGATATTAAATCAAACTTCTTACAGAGGAATAAACGGGAATTCTTCAATCGATTTCCAACTTGAGGGAGTTATGAGTCATTTTAAGTATCCGGAATCATGTCAAATTGAATAGTTTGGAAGATGTCCAGAGATGCCGAAGATATTCCCAATTTGTTGGAGAGCACAGGCTGGTTTAAATTATGCTTTAAATGTGTCAAATGCTGATAGGACCTTGGAACCTCCTACTACTTGTGAGCAAAATTAAGAAAAGAATATATGTTCCTGCAAAAATATGTGCAATTTGTCAATATTACTTTTTTTCTTCCTGAGTTACTAAGGGTAATGTCTGAAGTAGAAAACGTAATATCTTCATTTTATTTAAGTGACAGTATAAAAAAGAGAAAGGTCTGATGTCATCAAAGTAAGAATAAATAATCAAATAAAAAAGGATTTTTAAATACATTTGCTCTCATTGTTTAAGCCACTTTGGGTTATTATAACAAAATACCACAGACTGGGTGATTTATAAGCAAAACCACTGTTTCCTCACAATTGAGGTGAGGAAAGTCCACCATCAAAGGCGTAGCGGACTTGGTGTCTGGTTGGTGGCCCTCTTTTCCATGGGTGGCTCTTGTCAGTCAGCACTCAAATCCTAGAAGGCCCATAAAAGGGTTTTGTGTCTCAAAATGAAGATGATTTACCTCACTTAAATCTGAACATCCCCAAAAGACCCAATCTACTAGTGCCATAGCATGGCAGGCTGTTTTGACATGTGGATTTTTAGGGAGCATAAACATTCAGTCCATACTCCTCTTGTGAAAAAAGAGAAAAGCAAATATACAAAAAAAAAAAAAAAAAAAAAACGAAAGAAAGAAAAAATAAAGATGAGTTTAAAAGAAGCTATTACAAAGGCAAGTGAGTAAAGAAGATAACAAGATCATAATTTTAATTTCAACCTCCAAAAACCAAACTGATTAAAAAAAATAATAATAAGATGCACAAGAGAAAGGGCTCAGTCTTAGAACTGAATCTCCTCCCATAAGGAGGGTGGGCACAGCCCCGCCCAGGGCTTACAGTGGGGTGTGTGGTGGGGGGTCAGTCCCCTGCGGTCTTCCCCTTTAAATTCTGCTTTTCACTTAAACTTCCTAACGTTTCACTCTCGGGAGAAGATAAGGAAGAATATTTCAAGCCCAAAAAAGTGATTCGTTGGCTAAGCAATTTAAATAAAAGATTGGTCTTTTTCTTCTCCTTTTGATCCTGTTGATGGCAAGAAAACTCTAGTAAAAAGAGAACGAAACAACCTTTTAGAACTTGGAGTATGGTTTCAGTTTGAAATGTGGTTTTTATGTACACCCACAATGTTAACTAAAAGCCAGTGCACCTCGGATTCCCTATATAAAAGTAATGAGGATAAACAATAAAATAGTGATCATAGTTAAGAAATCTTTAGTCTACAACATCAACTTCAGTGTTTACCAAACGGATTTCTTTCATCTCTTCATTTTTCTTATTACTGAAATGTGGTCTGGGGTGAAGAATTTAATACACTCGTTCAAATATTTAGTTATTTGAACTCAACCGAACTTTCCCAGTTCTCTTGTTGAAAGGGAAAAGGTGAAAGAGGGAGCGAGGAAGGGAGAGAGACTTACAGAGAGACAGAGAAACAGTGATACAGACAGAGAAGCAGAGAAAAGAAGGGAAGGAAGGAAGGGACAGGATACATCCCCTGAAAACAGAAAACAGTGCAATGCAAACATAAAAGTTACAGCGATCTCTATGAAACAATCGCTATGTTCCTTAGAGTGACTCAGCCCTATGCCAATTAGACTGAAATGTTAGGGCTGGGAGGGTGGCAGGGAGAGCCCACTTGCCTTCCATGGACAAAGCTTTGGGTTCAAATCTGAGTTCTGCAAATAAGCAAACACACCATCACGCTGGGTGTGCACTCCGGGGGTGGGGCTTCTGTCTTTCATGTGCAAGGTGTGGTCAAGATCTGCTCCCCAACAGCAATAATAATAATAATAATCACAGTGCACACCAGAAGGATACTCTATTACCACTTGTTAGTTAAAAATAAATAAATGAATAACCATAACTATAAATAATATACCTTAAAAATTTCCAATAGTGTACACTGACCATGGAATTTTAATGTACTTAAAATGTGAAATAAATGTTCAAATGCTTCAGAAAGTGGTGAGAATGACAGGGTAAATGTGCTCAGGGTGAGGATCTGGGGGAGGATTAATGGCAATATGTCTTGTACATACAACTTTTTATTTAAAACTCTTAAGAAATGAAAGAAATGTTAAGAAAACAGATGTAGAGACCTAATCACTTTCTTTTTATACTCTCAGGTGGAGCTGAAAACATTAATGAAGCCATTAAATAATATCACCTTGCCAACATAGTACATCAGTTCTACTGAAGTCACCTTCCACTAAAGTGCACCTGCAGCTTACCTTGTGTGAGCATGGACACTGGTGGTCAGTATTCTGGTTTGTTGATGGACAACATATTCCCTAGGTTATGAAATCTATTAATTATATGCATAAATTCCAAGAGAAATGTATTTTACATAGATTAAAACATCTGTTTGAATAATCTATATTTTCAATTGGAAATACGAAGGAGCAGTTCTTTTTCCTGACATGGAAATTTACCGACCATAACCTTAGACATGTGCTATGCTATTTAAACAACCCCTGCAAGAAGACAAATTCTTTATAGTCTTGTGTCTTTTTCTTTAAAACCCTTGAAATCCTCTAGGAAAATGTTCAAGAATAAAACAAGGCTGCATGGTAAAAATTTGAAAATAATTTCTTTCAGTTTCTTTCTTCAGTTCCCAAAATATCATTTCAGGTGGCCTCGCAGTTTCTCAAAGTAACCAGGGTCACAATACACCCCAAATCACAGAGTTGTTACGTCATGTTTTGGGGGAGCAAGCTCTCAAAATATTTCAATGTAATGTGAAATGTGCTGCAAATAAGACCTTGAATGTTAGCAAGTTACTTACTGCTCCTGCAAATATAAATTCATACAGGAGATTCATTAGACAGCAAAAGTCTAAAACTGGGCACTTTCTTGAAAGCCAATAGACAGAGGTTTTGAACATGGTCCTTATAATGATTTCTTTTTTCTTTTCTGAAGAGCCATGCTTACTTAATTCACTTAGTCCTTCTTTATCTGGCATTGCTTAACTTGATGTAATTCAAAGTATATTTTACTTAATTAAAACAATCACCTCTACAAGGTCACTTACACTGCACATTAAGCATTAAATACTCTCCAAGTACTCATAACAAATATGGAGTAAGTTGTAGTTACATTTTAATAAACTTTGTAATTCTGTTTAATGTCAACAGATTTATGGAGCAGGAATTTGTTGACTCCAAAACAGAGGCTCAGTTCTTAAAGCTCCAAGCAGTACAGTGGAGAATAAAGGCAATTATTTTTCCATTAAGTTATCTAAAAATGAATTTTAGGCACCTATATATTTTAACTGAATATAGATTTTCATAAATTTTGATAAAAAATAGTAATGTTATTTATGTAAAATCAGAGAACCAGAAGTATTTCTACTCGAGGGGAATGATTCAAAGATTCAGGAACATGGTTGATTCTTACCCTTATCATTGAGAAACAGGTAATAGCAGCAGATGGAGCATAGCGAGATATAAAGAGTAACTTATTCAAGAATAAAACCAACAGATTTTGTTGGTGGTTCTTGCTGGAACTCAGAATGAAAATGTGTGTCATTCACGAACTGGACAGAAGTGAAACAATGTGACATGAAGACCCCTGGATAGGACGAAGCTTTTAAAAAGTGTGACTTTTACTGGATGAATATCATTAGCAAAAACAAAGTGGAAACAAGTATCAGAGCCACTGTCATCACACAGAATGATCTACATGTCTGTCTTACCTCTGGGTAGAGTAAAAAAGATAATAAGCCAACTTTTGCTAAGGTTTGCCTTCCACAGCTGCCTGCCACAAGTTCGGGAGCCTGGTTCCGCTGTTCTTAGTGCATTCTGAAGCCTCTGATGGTGTCAATCAGAGATTTCTCCAGCCTCTGCTGGGAGACAATAGCCAGCTTCTCCTGCAGACTCCTGAAAATGAGATCTTCAAACAGTTCTCACACCGATGTTCAAGGCTCGTGTTGTTGCAGTTTTAAAAATTACAGAACTTATGATGAATGAGAATTAGCAGAAAGTACACACTGAAGACGCAATTCATAGAGAAAGCAGAGAGCAGATGTATCAGGTGCAGCTTATAAGAGAAGCATATTTGAAAAATGAAACAGGAAGGAGGGAAAGATTATCCCAATGAGCCAGAAGGTTTTAAAAAGAACCAGAGAGAATTGCACTAAAAATGAAGCGTAACAGTTCCGAGAGTTGCTCATCTTTTCATTAGGGAATGCTTTCTAAGTTCTCCGCTGGGAACTTGAATTTGCAGATGCTGTGGGGACCTGTAGATATGTCCTCCAACAAACGAGGTTTGTTTCACTTACCAATTTGCAACCTTATGATGGGTTTATGAGGGCATTAAATCTGCTCTTTATTTTCAACATTTTCAACTAGGCTTGGGGTTATCAGAACATAACCCATCTTAACACATCTGTGATATGTCCTTTTTTCCTATAAATTCTTACCAATTACCATGGCTAAAGTTTAATTTAAAAATTTATGACAATAAAACATCATCAAAAATAGCCTTAAAAGAATGATACTATACTATAATAAGAGTTATGTGAACATAGTCTCTCTGGATCTCCCCTTATCCCCCCATCTCCTACATGTGATAGGAAATGTAGAATATTCAACTTTTGAGTTGGACTAACCTCAGTTACCAAGATGATCACCAGTCCCATCTGTTTTCCTGCCCATGACCTGGATGCATTCTGCTCTTCACCTGGGTAACACTCCATATACTACAGTTTCTTCGTCCCTCACCCATTCACAGGTCCAAGCTGCTTCCGAAAGTTGCTCACCATGATTGCATGCAGGTGCTGTGCCCATGCAGGGATCTCTGCCGTATGCTAGTTTTACTTTTTCAGCGTTTACACCCAGGAGAGGAATAGCTGAATCAAAGCACCGTACTGCTTTCCACTGCGGCTGTAGAGATGGACCAAAATTTCGAAGCGTCAAAATAAATTTAAGAAGATTTTATACTAAGAATTCTAGTGTATTGACTAGAAAAAAAGAAGGGAAAGAATCCTGGCAAAAAAAAATATTAGAAAAGAAAGGCAGGCTGGGGACATGGCTCAGCGACAAAGCACCTGCCCAGCAAGCTGGAGGTCATGCTTTTGATTCCCGGTACCAAGGAGAGAGACAGAGAGAGAGAGAGACAGAGAGCTAGACAGAGAGAGCAGAGAGGGAAGGAGATATCATTTAACTTTTTTCAAAATTGAGAAAAGATGAAAATTTTCAGATGTATAAGGTTCAACAAAATCGTTCACAAGATTATGCATCAAATTTACCTGGAAAACACCACAGAACTAAGATATATTTTTAAATTTAACAAAACATAAAAGAAACTTGTGTTAAGGAAAAAACTTATGTCTGACTTCCCAATAATTGAAATCTAGAAAAACTGCTGGAATAGTTTTCAAGAAGTAAAGGGAAAACTTGAATGTGAAAATGTTTTACAGTACACCCCAGTATCACAGTTTTGTTTTTACATCATGAACTATATTTCTTTGTATGAAATTGTATTATTCACAAAAAAATCTATGCACACCTACCTTACAAGTTTAAATAATTTCTAGATTAGTTAGAATATCTAATACAATGGAACTGCTTTATAAAAACAGTTGTTAAAATATATTCTTGGCAAAATAAGAAAATATGTCTTACATGTTCAGTATACATGAAATTTTTCCTAATATTTTTGGTCCAGAGTTAGTTAAATCTGTGAATGGAGGATCTATTTGGAGAGCTGCTCGTGTGTTAAAGTGATGTTTCAAAAATGAAAGTAGATCAAGGCATTCTTATGCAAACAAAGTTCACTATTTACTCTAAATGTATGAATGTGTGTCAATAAAAAAGTGAAATAAAAACAGAACAAAGATCGAAAATGAAAAATTAAATGATGAAGACTTCTATCTTATGAGCTGAAAAAGTAACTGATAAAAGTAGATACTGATAAAAATAGAATTGGGAAAGAGGAAAATCAAGACATGCCATGTATCTATATAAATTACTTACCATGAATGTAATCATTATGTACATGAAAAGTGTACCAAAATAATTTTAAAAAACAAATTTTTTCATGTGTTTATTTAATGCTACATAAAATTTAACTATGCAAATGTTAAAACTAAGTACCATTTATTGAGGGTAAAAATATAAATATGGATGAAGTCATATAAAGAAGAGGGAGGTAACAGAATAAACTGGACCAAGGTCTTAATCTTAATAAAGTAGCAATTAAACACACAAATTAATGCAAAGTTTCTATGGAGACAATAAAAGATAGAAATAAAGTGCATAAATTTAAATCTGTGGAGAATAAAATATAGCATAAATAAAGAACATTACTGATTAATGTAAAACCAATTATAGGAAAAGTATAAATTTAATCCTATATATTAATAATCACAATCAAAAATTAAGAACTCAAAATTGTCAGTCTGTATTACATAAGGAAGAAAAAAGGAATGCATATTTAAGAAGGCATATATATGCAGTAAAGAAATGGAATATCTAAACATAAATTATTTGGTAAAAATACTCCAATGATACTCTAATCAAAATAAAACTGAAGTAGTATATTAATATAAAACTAAGGCAAATAAAATGGCATAAGTAGAAGTTAAAATGTATATTATATGGAGATATTACATACAAAATAGCAATCTTTCAATAATGGAGTTTTATTTGTTTTAATATATACGTTTGCAGGGCAGAAACATTACATCCATCTTCTGAAACTGGTGCAGAGACACATTTTTATCATTTTTAGAAGTAAATATGGCAGAGGCAAGTAAACAAAATCTTATTCATCAAAAATGTGGAAGGTTATTATTTGTTTTTGTTAGACCTAGCAAACACGGAAATTAGAAAAGATTCTGAAAATTTACAAAACACAACTTGCAAGCTTTGTATATGCATTCTGAAAAAAAAAAATCAAACAAAAAAACCTGTACCCCACACTTACACAATATGACATAAACCTACTAAATGTTTGGAATAGGCATAAACATACAGCAAATATGTGTACACATACTTGTATTAGAGTATTTACAGTCCTGTGAACTTAAATTGATATAAGAAAGAGACTGAAGCAGAGTTGGTCACATGAGCGAAGACTTTAAAGAACACATTAGGATTATTTCCTAAGGTGGACCTACAAAAACACATCTGTGTAAACCCATAAGAACACCAACACAGACAACGATAAAACAGCCTAGAAGCCAACCTGAAGAGAATCTATGTATTTGGCATCATTTGGACGTTAAAAGTAAATTATTTTAATATATTGCAACATGTCCATGTACTTGTAGAAAAATTAATTGAAGGTGATTCTTGTGCTACCTCCTCACTCTGGTTTTTAGGTGTAACTGTTGTTTACCTTTTGTCAATGAGACAGGGCCTATTTTTCCTTTTGCAGAAAATCTTTAATTAATAATTTTTAGATCAATATTTTGTATCCTCTGGAAATAATGAAGGGAATTATTAGCACTTCATAATTTAAAGTAAAATATTTGAGAATATATCTGATGGATTATAATTTAAAAAGGAATGTATATATGTACTATATATAAATATATAAATATATATACATATTATATATATTAAGGATATCTGGTTGTCATTGCTTCAATGGATTGTTTAAATGACACACCATAAATAGTATGACAACAGAAATTTATTAGACTCCTTCTCTGACACTATTCAAAGTGTCACTATACAAAAGCATATAATATTTTACTATATCATAGTCAAAAATTCTGAATTTCAATCTGATAAATACCTTACATACTGTTTCCTATTTGTAGGACAGTCAGAGGACACAGAAAACAGCTCAGTTACACCTGAAGCAAACAACTATGAAAGGACAGCAGGTTGTAGTCTACAGACATCCGATGTAATCTCAAAATGTGTGAAAGAAACCAGAAAGGCCAGCTGTTGCAGGAAGAAGGTATGAGAACCAAATTATATTTGCATAAAATCTTAGTATAAAAACACAAATGGCTCAGAGCTTTTAATAAGAAAGGGTGGATAACTCCGCCAGAAAAAGAGGACCAACCAGCAGTGTTGCTAGCTGCCGGCCAAGGGAATATAGTTCAGGGTGTAGAAGAAAGTTGTAGGAAAAAGCATAATCATAGGCTCAGTCACAGAAATTGGGGCTTTGACTGTGATCAGTATTTTCTCTGTAATTGGTTATGAATGTGTTTGCATATGCATGTGTGTGTATATGAAGCAATGTCTTGGTGCTGTTTGCCATTCTAGTCTCTGTCATTTCAGATTATTGAATTTATGTAAGTGTTGTTTCAAAAGCATTATAGTATTGAAGATACGGGGCATCAGCAGAGCAGACATCAAAGGGGAAAGGGCACTATGGTTTTTATTGCATTCAAGGAAGTTGCATGATGCTAGACAGACCTATTACTTTGTTGTTGTTATCTGAATATCCAGTGTGGTTTAAGGAGAAGAGTACAGGTGCTACACTGACAAAGGGCAGACTTGTGATGGTTGATTTGGAGTGTCAGCTTGATGATATTAAGCTATATCCACACATGTGACAGAACTTTGACTTTACTCAGTGCTTCCATAGGCACAGAGCTGGTTCCTCTTCTACCAAAAGGATGATTTGCCTGGTGGTTGGCACTGGATAAGAAGAAATGGGATGCCCCAGGTGCTTCTGGGAGGGTGCTCTAGAGCAGACCAGCATGATTCTGTAGACCAAGCACAGAACATGAGCCCTCAGGGTCAGTGATCACCCAGTCAATGGGGGTACAGTAGAACAAAATGTCATAGGAAGGGTGCATTCTTCGTCCTCTTTTTTCTTTTGCTTTGCCATAATGACTCTAAATTCTTCAGTGTTGGACACCAAGATGTCCACCAACACACGCTGGAACTCCTGGACCTTAGTGCTTGGACTGAGAATCAGATTGCTGGCCTCCTTGGTTCTTTCCGCCTTGCAGATGGGCCTCCAGCCCTGAGTCAGCCAGGTTCTCTGATAAAGCCTTTCTTGTTTCTCTCTATTTCTTATTGGCCCTGTCTCTCTGGAGACCCCTGACTAATCCACCAGTATAACATGCGTAGAGGGAGAATGGATGATAGCCCTGGCAGGAGACCAAGTGGTGAGATCAGCGGGGAGACTATTGTAGTAACCACCCAAAAAAATGTCACGGGGCTGGACGAGTTGGCAGTAGAAACGAATAGAGTAGAAAAGATATATTGATTTAGACATTTAATTTAAAAGATAAGGACAATTACTTTGAGAAGCATTTTTCAAAACTGACTCCTCCTTTGGACTTGAGCAAGGATTCTTCCTACACAATGGAGCAAAGACTGAAATTTCAGCGTGAGCAGGAAAATTCTAAAAGTTTGTAAATTTTTGCTCTACAAAGACTCTTTTGTCAAGTTTTCTAGAGTCACCAGCTGCCCATCTTATCTCTATAAGCATATCTCCTTTTAACCTCCGTATGTAATGCTGGAGCACTCTTTAATTGTTCTTTGTAAAATGTTTGCTTCCAATGTAAACATTCAAAATATTTCAACTATTTTCTTGCTTCATAATGGATATTCATTAGTGGATGTATATATGAACATATGAATTAAGGGTATATATTCATATATATAATGTGCTGGAAATTCAATCCATGGAGACCTGAGCTACATTCCCAGGACTTCTATTTTGTTACTTTTAATGTATGCCACAATCTCCCTAAATTGTGTAGGCTGGCCTCAAATGAGAAATTTTGTTGCTTCCTCCTTCTAAATAGCAGGTGTGCAGCACCAGCCCCAGCTGGAGTATGTAAATAGTCTCCAACTTGAAAAGATTTATTCTCTCAGAGAAGTGCACATAGGAGATTCAGCTCCACTCGTGTTTTCCAATAATCAACCGTTGTGTTGTGGAATTTGAGATCGGTACTGCCCTCCCCACCACAGTGGTGATCTTTGCTGCACAGACTTTACCCTAGCAGTTCAGGAGGAACCAGATGACTTCTGAACAGCTTTAATGGCCCCTCTCCAGGCCTTCATAATAGGTTTCTATTTGATGATCAGCATAGCCCAGAGGTGACACTAATTCACAGATAGCCTACTTCTAGCTGAGAGCAGTCTTTCTGTCGAACCATTTTGTACTGTAGCTTGCCAAGCATTGTACACACTGAAGACACTTCATAAATGCTTTTGATGATGAAAGGATCTCAACTTTGTTTCAGGGAGTGCCAAGGGTGTATTCCATTTTCACAATAAGCCTTGTATTCAGTGTGGGAAATGGAGTTCAAGCAAAGGACTTTTCTCATTTTAAAGTAGTTTAAATGGTCAAGTCTATGTCCCTGGGAATAGCTGTCATTGATAACACCAGCATATGTTCATCTTAGCTTTTCAAGGAGTCCAAACAATTAAAGAAAAGACATAGATGATGAATACATCCCCAAAGGAAACTGGCTTTGGTTTATTCTCTTTTTGGAAAAGAGATGGTAGAAATTTTTCAGACCAAATAATTGCTCTAAATGATATCAGTTGCTCAATGTCTGATAGACATTAGCAGACATTGCCTAAATTTACCTCACAGGTAACTTCTGCTTATTGAGAAGTAAATATCAGTAAATCTCTCTTTTATTGTGATAATATCAACTCAAGTTCATTCCCTGCTGAGATGAAAAAATATGATTCATACAATGAAAAACATATGTTTTGGAGAGACAGTTTGCCATCAAACTGCATCAACAATTTAAATGATTAAAATGTTTCTATAAACATCCTTTTCCTTGTCAGTAATAGATGAAACACACTTACTCCCCATTGTTTTATTTATTTTTTGAGCAGATGTTAATGTCACAAGGGAAACTTATTTTTCCAATACTATAATTAAAACCATATATTATTACCTCCTTTGTCACATATATTAAGTGAAACTCCATTATTTTGATAGATAAGTTCATATACGAGACTCTTTAACAGACAAGGAATACTTACACTGCAGCCGTGCTCACATACCTGCACACTGGCTTATTTTGTGTTCACAATGTAGGAAATTTGTAATTTTCACCATACTGAAAGAAAAATGAGTATATTTCAGAGGGGTTTTTTGTTATATGCATTATAGAAACTAAAGTGTAAATAGCTAATCAGATCCTATCTAGTTACTCTTCTTGATGCTCGAACCCATGCAAAATCCTCTTAATTTAGAAAATAGATGAAATTGCTTGTAATGTCTGAGAAACTTCTCAAAAGCCTCAGCTGGGTGTTCACTTTCAACTACGCTCACAGAATGAATTGCTGAGAGTTTAAATGTCACATTTACATTAATTATTCTCTGACATAACACAGAAATCCATGGAAATTAAAGTGGTAGTCTTTCAATTAGATTTCTGAGAAGAAAGTTTAAAGGATGAGAGTGGTTTCTTAAAAGATAGAAAAATGGTAGGAGGTTAAAACTTTTTTTTAAGGCCGTATTTGTCATAATTCAAATGGCAACATAAAGTCTTTTTAAACTGTGTTTTTCACATTGACAATAGTCCATTACTTGGTCATAGGAATAAGGAAAGGAATGTATTTTTGTCATATTAATTAGCAAAAAACTTAGCTTAAACAAAAACTGTAGATATGTGACGTTAAAACCTTTGGTGATACTTCCATGAGTTCCTCAATATTTCTCTCCCACAGTTATCAATATCTGGCCAAAAAAAGTCTCAATGATTTAATGACTTAACTGACAATTGCACTTTCCTATTTAAAATCTCTAAGTTTAGAGGGCTTGATTTCCCCCATCAGAAAATCTCAGATTCAAGTTTAGCACCCAGTTTTCTATGAAATTACTCACAAAGGCTAAATTAAAATCAGTGTAAAATTCATGAGTTATAGCAGGGTTAACATCAAATCATTACATTTGCATTATAATAAAATAGATTTAACCAAATGAGTAAACCTGATAATCTAAATATAAAACATCTTCAGAGACTAGTATTGAGACTAGAGTCATGAAAACATGGCAATGTCTAATACCAGAAAAAGAAAATCTGCCGTATGTTCTGTTTATTTATTTTTTATTTAAATTGAGACAAATTTGAGCACTCTTGTGATGCATTACTGGTTTGGAAGTGGAATGTTAATAGTTTAATATTTTCCAGCAAGCCAAAAATATTCAGAATTGCATATAGTTTCCAACATTACACTGATGTCAAACACTGACTGAAAAAATCACAAGCTATGTCTTACTGATCCTAAAACTTTTGCAAAACCATATATCAAGAGATTCAGAAAGCATAAGACTGCATTTCTGCAAAGAAAGTATAGTATATAGTAGATAATACACAAGGGCCATTACTAATTGCTGGACATTGCTACAAGGTAAATCTTGAATAAATAACATAAACTTCTGTAAGGCAGCTGATTTATCTAAGAAACCAAGTCCAAAATGAATTGATAAAGATGAATTGAACAGTAACATTATATACGGTAATTTTTGTATACCTTGAAGATAATTTAGACAATTAGTAAAATCTGAATCATATCATTAAATACTTTACAGAACATGTGAAATTTGTGTCTCCTTTCTTAAGAGTCCACTCCACTTGAGCAATATGAAGGCAGCTTCAGTCCCATTCCCATGTTAGGTATAAAACTTTAATATCCCTCTCACTGAACTGCCCCTGCTTTAAAAACCACTTAGGGAATCCAAATTTACCAAATACAGGCCAGTGTGCTTCAATGCCCCCCATCAATACAATTTTACCTTTGAAGCTCCCAGTTCTCTGCAGAGAAAAATTGTCCTTATTATAGCTGGAAATACATGTCTTTGATCACCTGTGTGTTCTTGATAATCTTTGGCTGGTGGGCAAAGGCCTGGTGGGCCTTTGAACTGTAGCTAGAGTAACTGCACACACTGATGTGATTTTTCCATATTCACATAAACTGTTTCAACATTGTCTAGGATCAGTCAAGTATTACGAGTTTTAAAGTTGAGAGAGATGAATAAGCCAGTAATCAGCCAATCAGTGCATGATCTTAATCAGTTTTTTAAAAATGGGGAGGGGATACATGCCTTACACAGCACTAATCAAAATGGAGAAAAAACAAAAATCAAAAACAACATGAGGCAAAGAAACCTTCTCCTTCAGGAGGATGAGCTAAAAGAAACATCGAGGGACAGAGCAGGAACCTGAGTCAGACAAGCCTTGATGCCTTCCACTGCCTGGGAACTGGAGAAACACAAGTCAGTATATCTTCATTTCTTAAGATAACACTGGAGGAATTATTTGATTATTTGTAGTTACGAGTAGTCTAATAGCTGTAAAATAATCTACTGGAGGTACAGAAACTTTGGAAAGAGAACGAGTGGACAGTAAGTGATGTTAAGCTCCAAGGCTTGAGCCCAAAGGACTAACAAGTATGTGGTCTCCTTATTTAAAAAAGGATTCTCTAGCATAACATAGAAATAGAAGCAAAAAGTAAATAACACAATTAAGATACCACTTACAACAAATGTTGTATGTTTCAGTCCTTGAGGTGAATAACACAGAAAACATTTTTTTTTAATGTAGAGCCTTTGCTTTATAGTTGGAGGTTCCGTTTCTGCATTTCAAACATGGATCAATATTTATTTCAAAGATGGAAATAAAAACCTGAAGCAAAGAATAGACCTGTGTCTCCACTTTTCAGATGGATGGATAAAGACACATCTAGCAGATTAGCACAGCACACCAGCATCCCTCAGGGTGGGCAAGGCGGTGGCAACCTTGGATGCTATATATGATCTTTGGCCTCTTGCCCTCTGCCACCACTGTTCTGCTATATGTTGGCCTCCAGGAATTGCATATGAATGTACCCTAAAGGACTCCTGCCTCGGAGCCAGCTGGTGATGGACCGAATCCCTTGAAACTGAGAACCGCACTGAGCCCCACTGTGTTTTGTGTCTCAGCCCTGGGGAATCTAACACAGCTCTGCAAGCACCTGCCTCTCCACGTCCTAATCACACGTATTTGTGATGTGGCTTCCTATATTTATGCATAATAATGTCCAAGTTAATTTTTTAAGTGAGTCATTTCTTTAGATTAAGTAACATTAATTCTGGAAAAAGCAAACTAATGGAAAATTTACAAGAGAGTCATTTCCTGCATAGTGTTGATGACCGGGCAGCTGACTGAACAGCAATTTGTCAAACTTCACAGTCTGATTTTAAAAAAAAAGAGAGAGAGAGATTAACTAGAATCATGAGTGGTAGATTCTCCCAAACACTTCTGTGTCCCTCCTCAGTTTCATCCTGGTGGCTTCGACTTGTCCTTGGAAAAAAAAAGTCCCTGGTAACCATTTGTCCTTCCAGCTGCAGCCTCCAGACAGGGCTCCAGGACCTGGGATTGCAGCTCCACCCCACATGCAGGAAGACTGGTCCCCCAAGAGTGGAGTCAGACATGGTGAAAGCGGAAACATGTGGCCCCACAGCTGCTGGCTGTGCCCGTTCCTGCCTCCTGAGCATTAGTGTCGCTGGGTCAGAAGCCCAGCTCTGCTCTTGGCCTGTTTGCAGCTAATGATGCCAACATCCCCAGTATTGAATTTTCCTCCAGCAAGTGCCAGGCACTCATAGAGGGGTTACTGTGAGGTACTGACAGCCGTATTTGGGGACTTCTTGAATTCGGAGCATACGGAAAGTTGTGTCTCTAAGCAGATGTGACAGAAGAAACGAGACCTCCCTATGCAGCATAATATGCTAATATTCTATGTTCATTTGTACACTGGCCAAACCTAAAAGCATCAAGTTTGAAAGTTAACTAGCTATCTGGTTTCTTTATGTGTTGTCTGATTTTGCCGAATCTATCAGGATCTCCTCTCATTGGGTTCAACATAATATTCAATTATTAACATGCACCGTGAAAGCATATTTTTTTAAGTCTGAAAGACTGGCTCCCCATGAAATGTATGCCGTGCTGATATACAGGTGACATTCCACATTGGTGAGATGCTTTAGTGATTATGAAAGAGAAAGTCGCAGAGTGGTACAGACCGCACTCACAGCAGGCAGCTTCTGTCCACTGGAAATGATCGTGTTTCTTTGGGAATTACCCGAATCATCATGTCCCCATCCAGGAGTAAATATCCACTCTCTGTAGTCAACCACCTGGGCTCGTCCTTCAGCTACAGAAGCCTCCATAGTAGGCTGCATCTTGCAATGGGGAGCACAGTTTTAGCTCCGCGCTCAGAATCTCTGCTTATAATGATATCTGCATAAAACACATCACGTCTGCTGGATGACATTGTCCCTTGCAGTGAAGGTAGAAATACAATGCTCCTGTCTTAGTACCTCACCAAATTCTGTCACCATGGAACCTGACTGCACCATCCCATTTCCAAGGGTCTTCTGGTTACCACACAAGAGGTTCTTGGACTCTTATACCTGTGATTGCTTTGCTCACCCATCAGTTTAGATCCATTGGGGAAGCTAACTTGCCCTGTCCTCCCGTAGGTCTAATAGCCTTATGGAGACCACTCACTGGACTGGCATTATAGTGCTCCAAAAGAAGCATTGTTGAAAGAAAACATAGGAAGCTATTTTCAACTAGAAATTCAAGTAAAACACTGGATTAAGAATGAGGGCTGTGCATGTAGGTGCACCTTATATCTAGTATGTGGACCCTACATGGGAGAGATCAAATCCCAGGTGATAGCAGAGAAAACCCTGGAGAAAAGGCTTTGGCACCATCAGCAGTTCTCCCCTGGAAACATGCTTTGAAAGTTTCTGACTTTAGGGAAATGACTTCTTATCTTCTATTATCTTTAAGCTTATATGTTAAAAACCCAGCTTACCAAAAAAGGCTGTGATTATAAATCATGATGTACTAGTCAGTAATCACATCTCCAATTCCAATGCAGTGATTCATGAAGCTAAGAACATCTTGTAGAAGGGTCTGTAACCACTGAACTCGAGCCATTTAATTTATAATGTACTAGGATCCTAAATTCATTACAATTTCCAATTCAAAACCCAATTATACTCATGACAATGTAATTCTTTTTAATTTCTTTCCAAGCAAGGTGCTGTGCAACTGATTTTTCCTTTCTTATGCACTGTAAACATTTCTTACCTTAAGAGCCTGCAGGTAAAATTAAATTATGCTAAACACATTCTTTAAAAATACTAAGTATGTCATTATTTTCTTGTCAGCATCTAGTTAATACAGTAGAGTTACTCCTTTTGAAGAAAGCATTGCAGTGTATTGCAGTTCACGTGACTCCCTCTGCCTGCTGCCTGGCTTTCCTGGCTGGCTTTTCGCTTATCTTACCCTTCAGGAGAATCTTACGTCTTCCAGGGATGGATTTCCATCCACTTCCTCGCACCTAGCAGAGCACAGAACTCAGAAAATTTTTTCAGTGAGTGAAGGACGGTTTCAGCTATTGAAATATTCACTAAGAGGACAAACTGGAGAGTCAAACTGTGACATAAGTGCAAGAGATTACACTGCCAACAACACCGCCATTGTCATGATCAGCTTATTATCAGCATGCAGTATAGACTTAAAGAAATGAAAAATATCTACTGTTTACTATGCATTGGACCATAACTGTATTCTTTCTTGCATTGGATAACGTATCTTAGAGTCTTGCACAATATATGCTTAGTAGCTGAAATACTGATCTGAGTTTCAAAGAAAGAAAGAAAAAAAGAAAATGAAAGGACTTCTAGAGAAAGCATGTCTAGTATTCCGCCTCAATTGATTCTTCCCACACATTTAATTAATAAGAACAAAGACAAGTGGTTTTTATAAAGGCTCCACACCAGTGAGACGATAAATTTCTTCTGCACTCTTGAGTACTTTTTTCATACCTACCCAAATCAGGACAGGAAAAATTAAGCAATAACCATGGAATCTTTCTCAGAGGCTTGAATAATACAGTGGCACTTATTGGCTAGAGGATTGATACAGGTAAAAGCAAAGTTAAGGAGAGAATAGAAAAGGATACAATCCCTCAAATGAGGAATTGTTGAGCTGAATGACAAATTATCTGTTTATGCAGATAAAAATCTTGTTTTATATTTGTAATTTTTTATCTGTTACATTTAGAAGTAAAAATAGTCCTTAGGTAATTTTTTCCTTTTCCTACTGACATCTCTTCAAGGAAACTAAATTACATCTGGAATGTTGACCAGTGTTATTCATTTATAGTTTCATGGCTCAAATCTCTGTGGAAATGCACACGTGTTTGCTAACAATATTAACACATCATTGTTTTTATATTCACTGAAATTTTTAAATATTGTGTCAAATATTGTAGTAATGTCAGAATACTAATCTAAAACATAGCCCAGATTTATAAGAAATATCATTGATCTGAGGAGAAAAAAAGATCTGAATTTGCACTATGTCCAAAAGTGAAGAGGAAAATATTCCAAGTTTAACTAATGATACAAGAATACCATCTCAAGTTCCAATTGAAAATCAAATATTAATTTAGAGGCTTCCCTTAAAGCTTAAACTAGAAGTTTCATACCATGTCCAGGGTATGAAAAGGGATTATTTTCTTTTGTTTTTATGTCATTCATGTCTTTCCTAGAAATCGGTCTCCAAACTGATACTGGTTGAAAAAGAAGTATGCTAAGAATGACATGGTAGCCTGCTCTGGAGAAGCCAAGACCTCGAGCCAAAAGAAATGCCTTCTCCATCTAGGGAGTAACTCAAAGGTCTCAAGGCTGGACTCCAGGGTCATGATGAGAAGGAACCATAGAGGAACACGACAAGAAATGTCAAAAGCAGTGTTAATTTCATTCACTAAGGACTTAGGGGCAGCCAAAAAGAATTGCACCCGATTTTTTTGAAGAATTAACACTTATTTAGTATTGTATTTTGTAGATTGCCCAAAAATTAATTTGCATTTTGACATTTATCCCCACCAGCTGAACTGGGTCAGGTCAAGTTGTGTGAAAACTAAGGTGAGAGAAAGCTGGACCCCGTGTGCTGACCAAGCCAGCGCCTGTGCTCTGGATCTTGACTTCAAGCTATTTGGGAGAGGAGTGAGAGAAGAAAGAGAACTCAGAGAAGCTCTGTATCTGACACTTGGCAGCCGCAGATATTTGGAGATTAATCGGGCAACACATTCCTAGGTTATTTAATAGTTGTACCGTTCTACACTTTTAATGGCTTTCTTTATTTATGTAATTAGTCCTGCCTCGACGTCCAGTAATATTCTGTGGAGTAAACGTGTGCATAACAGAAGGAACAAATGAGTCTCTTTTAATATTTACTGTCATAAGTGCGTAAAAATGGATCTCAGGTTCTTAGTGACAATTGATATCATTGCAAATGAGAGCAGTTCACCCCTACAGCTCCTCAAAGAGCACACACACTTCTGCAGTATCTTTAAGAAAGCAGGCTGGGGATTTAGCTCAGCGGCATAAACACCTGCCTGGCAAGTGCGAGGTCCTGAGTTTAATCTCTGGTAGCAAAAAGAAAAAAGAAAAGAAACCAGACATCTTTCTTGTTGCAAAGGAGGTGCCCTTGTTGCAAAGGAAGACAAAGCAAAGAGACCGGAAAAGAGGGCTGTGCCAACAAGGCTGGAGGTAAAGCGGGCTAAGTGATAGGGAAAGCCTTACGTCTGGGATTGGTTCTGGCTGCCTGGCAGCACGCTGACTATTGCTTGTTAAAGTGAGAAAGTGAGACAGTAACAGGGAAGCCTCCTTTGAGATAAACGCAGAGGAGCAACAAGCGAAGAGGAGAAGAGCTGTCACAGCGGAGGTCCTCCGGGAGATCAGCTTAAAAACAGAAGGGCCTTCTAGAAGCCCACAAAGGCAACTACTGATTAGAAGAAAGCTGATAAAGGTGGGGTTAGCAACAGCGTAACATTTATTCTCATATAAGGACATGCAGTAGCTCCTTGAACATGCAATTCACAGGAGTAAGGTATCAAGGAATCAGGTAACTTTTAAACTGTAACATGCAACATAGAGGAAGCTGCCAGACAGACAAGAACATCAGGGAGAGCTCGGGGCAGCCTGTTCTCGCACTGCAGTGGGAAATGCATCACAGGAAAGCACAAAGTGAAAGTCAGCGGCCACTCGGATCAGAAAAGCTGAATTTTTCTCCAGTCTGTATTTGAGGAGAGGCTAAAGAATATGAATTATTCAAATTGTCCCAAAAGGGAACACAAATATGAGAATCTTAATCAGCATAACTGGCTGTATTTGACAGTTTTTCTTCACTGTAATGAAATACTTTATCCGGTCTAAGTTTATGGGAGGAAAGAGGCCAATTTAGCTCTCAGTTTGGGAGGTTCGGGGACACAGTCCTAGGCTGAGATAAATTCTGATGGTGGGCTTTTTGCTATGATGGTCTCAGGGTAACATGCAATATGACTCGGCAAACAGGGGAAGAAAACCTGTTTGTGTGTGAACCCACCTGGTCTCTCCTGCTCTGCTCATAATGGTTCAAGTGTCCGATCCTGGGAGTCCCACACCAATTACTTTATCTCATCGCATCTCTTCCTACAAAGCACCTATGACCTTAGAGAACAATGTCCTCCGCGACCTTCAGAGACAAACCATATTTAAACCGCAGCACTGAGTTAAGCAAGGGAACAGACACTGTGTTTTCATTTTAAGAACGCTCTCTGAAAACTGGGATTCCCCAATGGAAACAAGTCAGTGTATAAAGCTTGAAGCCTTGTGATTTTCATTCTGTTTTGCTTTATTTTCAAACAGATCTTTTCTCCAAGAGACTCTGCACATCTGGTCTGTGATATAGTTCAGTTAGTTGAAGCTAAGGTCATCCGACATCCTTTGTTTTAATAAGATCTCAAACTTGAAAAGAATACTCTCATGAGATGAACATTCCTGAATCAAAGTCTCAGATAATATTAGATAAACAGAGTGCGTTCAGGTGGAAAAAACGTCCCAAAAGGGAAAGAGTGGATTTAAGTTAATTGTCACACTGTCAGAGCATTTTTTCTTCAGTTGGGAAATAGTTTCAGGAGGCCCACAGAGACTTCTCTGTCCGTTTCCTGGTCACTCGAGGCTGCCAACACTGACTCACTCACGCTCTGAAGATTGACACTGCACACTCAGCTTGACCCCCGCTCCATAGGAAAAAGAGGAAACTACGATGCCAGAGCAGAACCTAACTGTTATAGGAAGGAAGCTTATTGCCCTTAATGAAAAGACCCAGGCATTTTATTTACTAGAAGGAAATTGCAGCAACCTGAAAGCCATAAACAGAATTTGTTTAAACTACAGAAAGAGTTAACTTAATTAGTTTGGAAACAGGAAATTTTGATGATCCTAATAAAATGTACTCTTTCCTGTTCTACTGTATGTAATTCAGTCTGCAATGATTTCCCTTATTACATGTATCAGCTGCAAGCCTCTTATGCAGCTGACCCTCATTAATTAATAATTGCATGTCATGGGGAAGATGAGTCTCTAAGTCAGCCTCTTTGTCAGGCAGATTTAAGATCCATTAAGGTATATTTAACCCTGAATGGAGAAGAGAAATAATTAGGATCGATGAGCTAGAAATCAAGCACCTTGGAGTACTGGAGGCTGCAGTCGTCTGGGAAAAGCAAAATGCACCAAAAAGCTTCCTAGTTGTGGGAGAAAGTTAACCTCTGAATATACCGGGGGCATCAATTTTTAATACTGATTTATGGTCAGTATTTTCACTGACCGTACAAATACATCCATCTTTTTAGGAAGATGCAGCCTGGTGGATGAAACTACATATTCAATTATGTATAACTTGGTTTCTTTTGCAAGCCCACTTGTTACTAAATGATATATTTTTAATTAGGTCTGGAGGCCTGGCACTCAGAAGTTGACTTGGGCTCTCTCTGGAGGCCTTTTAGCAAAATGACCTGTTTCAGATTATCCGCCCTTTCCTCCATGAGCCAGAGCAAGTGATACGTGTTTTATTCAACCACTGGTCTGGAGGGTCTGGAGGGTCTGGATCAGTTTTAGTTATCAATACCATTGACAGGCTTTCTCCAATACATGCTTTACCATTGTTTTTCATGCTCATCTCACTATTTAGGCAAATTTCCTAATTTTCATATTCTAAACGGCCTTTTCGTTGGCTCAGGTTCCTATCAAGCTGGCTCACAAAATCTCAAAGATTCTTTTCAACCCTCACTTCAAAAATCTTTTCACACCAAAGGATCCAGGGACCAGAACCACTTCTCAGAAGTAATTTATACCTATACCTATATGTCTATACCACCAATACATTATCAATTTGTGTGTAGTATATTTTATTTTAAAGCAAGCTTTAAAAAACCCATAGTGACAAATTACAACTGTATTTCAGTGCTAGATGCCACAAATTTTAATTGACTTATCACTTGCCTATTATTCCACTAGAAAAACAATATCACATGCAAAATATTTCAACCCTTTGTAAACCATTGTTTAGATCTCAATGCTCTGAGCGGGAACTTAGGGTATGGCCAGTGTTATTTGACAGGCAAAAGACCACCTTTATGAATGGTCAAAGACAATTGAGCTGATAGCGGAATTCGCCCACTGAAAGTCAGTTATGGGAGAGAAGAGATGATCAAAGAGCAGCTGAACTGTGAGTAATGAAAAGTGAGAGTAAACGACAAAAAGGGTCATGGAGTGCTCTAAGCATTGCAGGGACTTTGGCCCTAAAGCCAAGGGGGACTTTGCTCACATTGAGCGGCTCTGTTTCTCTAACACAGCACAGAGAAAGATGCAAGATTTGTGAAGGCAGTAAGGGATACATGGCTAGCTGAGCAATCTCTGTGGGAAAGCCCAGAGCTCCCTGGGCTCTGCACACCCTGACTTAGGGAGCACCGCAGGGCCCTCCCCGCCAGCTCTCCATCTATCCTGCCTGAGGGATACGCACTGCTGTGTAAATCACACCCACTCACGACCTCCTGAACATCACTTTGTGAAATGTGAGCCGGGTGGAGGATCCTGGGACAAGACATTGCTTGGGGGATTTTTAGTAGCAAATGAGTGAAGTCTGTTCATCCAGGCAGCTGATTATTACCTTAAATGCCCTCTTCCACAGGCGTGAGGAAAGGTCAATGCTTTGCTACAGTGGGCAGCAGCTCTAAGTCAAGGGCAGGAAAGCGGCAACTGGAGAACAGGAGTGGGGCGCAAAGATGGGTCCTCGCTCAGAGGTGTGCAAGAGGCTTTCTCTTCTCACCTCACCCCACCTTGCCCTGCTTTGCCCACCTCGCCTCCTCTCCTCTCTCTCCTGTCCTCTCATCAGTGGATTTCCCCATTTTCCCTTGTTTTCTGCTCTTCTGTAAGCTATTTTTGGCTTTATTACTAAATTTTTTATAAGTCTTATTAACAGATACAAAACCAAAAACACAAAGAAAAATGAGATAACAATCCTAGTCTATGAAAACAGCAGCCACAATGTAATGTCTTCCATTGTGATCAGATTTTTGATAGGTTAATAAAAAGCAATCATTAGAAACAAATATTTTAGAGTAAAATGATCACTGGCATGGAGGTAATGTGCCTAAGAGGAGCTTAATTTATTATTGTATTTTATAAACACTGCAATGTAAGAATTAAGAAGTACTTTGTAAATGTACCAGCTCCCCACAAAAGTGTAAACATTGTATATTACATACATGGACTAATAAAGGTAATTTAGAAAAAGTCAGAAATTATCAAAACCAAAACAATAAATAAGTAAATACTTACAAATAAATGTAAGAAAAGGTATTATTTTTGTTAGGTACAGTTATTCACTTAATCAAATATTTCTTAATCATATATTTAAAATATTTATCAATAAAATAAAATTGTTTTTTAAAAGTCAAAATATTCACTAAGACGGTATCTACCTAGGTGATGGGTACAGAGAATAAACCAAAAGTGTCTTATTGATATAACCTAATTTGCCTTAGCTTAGTCCAAAACAAAGGAAGATTAAGTATATTCTATCAACTGGTAATAAATAATATGCAACCAAAAGGTAATGTGATCATGTCTGATTGGGAGGAAATTTGTGAATGAGAAGAACTCATCTCTTAGTTCATTTTCTTGTCTTTGCTCTTTTTCACGCCAAGCCCAAGGTCTGCAGTATACCTCATTCCCAGCTCAAGGACAGGTTGAAGTGGCTGAAAGGTGGCTCCAGCCTTGGGAGGAAGGAACAGGACAAAACACGTTACAGGATGTGAACCAGGGTCTCAAGCAGACAGGTGAAGCTCTGTTAATGTCCATTAGAATTTGGAGGCCTCCCAGTTCATGATGTGGAATGCAGATTCCCCTTGGGTTTACCAAGAAGCCCTGGAGGAGTCCGCTGACCACCTGCTGACAGGTTCTGCACCCTGCAGTTATCAATTCTTAACCTTCATTGCCAGGAAACAACCAGATGCTAATGAAGAACTTCAAATAAAACACAGTACCTTGGTACTGATTTGTCAAAGGTTTGAGATAACCTGATTTCTTTCTCAGAGTTGCCAGCTAGTTCCGTGCAGCTTTCTTTTCTGAGTAGACAGCAAGGGTGACATGTGTTCAGGGAGAGAGTCTCTGGAGAGACAAGCAAGTCAGAATAAAATTATTGGCATGGGATTCGATTTAGATTTCTTCCCTTTTTCCTTTCTGCTTCTGACAGGGTGAATGAAGAGGATGAGCTCACGTAACTATGATGATGGCTTTGGCCTTTCTTGCATATTTTTTTCTGTCTGTCTAAACAGAGAGAGAAAACTGATTTGAAAACAAAACAAGTTTTGGAATGAAAAACAAAAATGAGTAACAGCAATAAAAGTAAGGAAAAGGAAAGAGTTTCAAAGTGAAAAGAAACTTGCAGAAAGAATATTCATTCTTATTTGTGATTTTTAGGCTAGTAACCATCAGTATATTCACAAATATATAATAAAGTAAAATGTCTTGTACATCAAGAAATAGTTGCAAAATGTGTTTGCAGTTTGGGTGTGCCAATAGTGATCTTCTCTCTTTTTTTGCCTAAAATAGGTAAATTAGTAACTATACAGAGACTATGACCAAAAGAACATGGAAAGACCTTTAGGCAATGTCACAAAGCTTGATGAAAGGAGAGAAGTTACCCTCAGCTTCTGACATCGGTGAAGACCATTTTGGAATCTCAGTAAAACATTTTGAAAGCTATGGATAGGACAGAGCTGTGTCACGGGATTGCTCTGGCTAGTGGTTACCTAGTGCTCTGTTTGTGTGTGGAAGACATTGATTCATGGATCATACCACTAATGTGACTCTTGATTGTGTTCTGTCAGATTGACCAAAATAAGAGTAATTTAGCTGATTAGGAAAGCCCAGTTGTGGGTGACATGAAGACCAGCAAAGTGAGGGCAAAGCATCCACCCCCATGTTCTGGATGGCCCATTGGTAGGCGTAAAGCCTGAATAGAATATAACCAAGAAGGAAGTGGAACCTTATCTAAAGAGCCTGGTCTCCTTGAACAAGTGTGCCCTTTGGTAGCCTGGACATAGCTGTCCACTGTCTTCAGCTTTCCAACACAGACTCACACCAGCTCCTCTTGAGGAGCTTCCAGGGCTCCCGCTGGGTTGGTGATGCCTCCTTGGTCCCACAGGGTCGGCAGCTTTGTTTCCCAGCACCCCGAGGCCCACTGTGGATGCTCCTGCCTCAGCCTGTGCCACCTTACCTCAGGCTGCCCCCTTACCTCATGGCACATGCAGGGTCAACTGATTCTGTGTCCACAGAGAAGCCTCAAGCATGCAGCAACATTCTCAGCAGAGCACCACAGGAGCTTTCTATTCTCAACATTTGTTAAGGATGTGACATCCCAGGATGTTACTTTTTCAGTGCAGAACGGACTCACTATGCAGTGCACGGTGTGTCTTCCTGTACTAAGAACCACACAGTTATACCATAGTCTCAGTTGTGCTCCATAGTTTATATGACCTTGAAAATCATAGAACTGAATAAACCAAAGCATCTATAACATCCTTTCTACCTCCAAAAATCCTTGACATAGTGACTAAAATCACAAAATGGAATTGACAGAAGGAGATATAATACAGTAACTAATTTCAAAAGCACAGTGTTTGGTGAATGCTATGATCATCAGATGAATCCTAATCCCAAATTTCATGGTTTGTTAATTTGTAAAATTTGCATAATATTCCTGGAAGTTTTTTTCTTAACCAAATTTATTGTGGTGGCTTACAAAGTCATTTATTTTTTTTTGTTTTATTTTGCAAATATACTGATAGAGATGCATAGAGAAAGGGGAGCCAGTTCTCCTGGACATACATTTGTCTTGTCGATCTTATTTCCTACACTGAATCCATAAAACATGAAAGGCGGAAATGTCTGAGAATAGCTTTTCCTGATAGGGAATTATTGAAAATAAAGCTGTATCACCTGCTAAAAGCACATCTGTATATTAACTTAAACTAGTCTGGTCTTGATCATTCAGAAACTGTATTCATTTTAATGTAAAGGTGCAATGATTCTGACATTTTATCACATGAAAGTCATCACTAATATTTTCATGAACATTATTACACCATAATAGTTGAGTATTGCTCATTAATGGCTTTGTGGCTATTATTACTCAGTAACAAGAAACTCCTAACCTCTAAGGACACTGCAGGACATGTCAGTCCATAGCAAGGAGTTGTTACTGAGAATAATGCAGATATTCATGGAGGTAAAAAGAATTGCATGTGTTGAACAGCCAAGGACTGGGTGCTGATTGTGTATTTTGTTTGCCTCTCCACCATATGTGGACATAAATATAGTAAGAACTAATTTACAGACAATAAAAAAGCTTGAGAGTTCCAAGTATTTCCCAAGATTTCATAACAAAAAAGTGCCAAAACTAGCAACCATTTCTTTGTACAGTTCACTACTTGAAACTATGAAATTAGAAAACTTTGAAGTTATGAGATCTAACTTACAACCTAGTGCCGCTTACCTCTGCTGTGTACCCATCACTGATGATTATACAGCTTTATCAACAAAACCTCCAGGAAAACAAAATTGATATTCCTGAATTGATATTCTCAAATATGCCTTTTGTATTGATTTATATGACTCACACAAAGAATCTTTATAGATTGGATACAATTCATGTTATGGGAATCATACCATTGCTGATTTACCATTTTAGAGGAATTCCAGTAAAAATGCTGTTTACAGATTTCAACTATCAGTTTTTATATTCCAAGGAAAAGATTTTTAACATGCCAAGAAACACATATACAAAATAACTAATGAAGAACTGAGAAAATACTAGATATAAGGCATATGAGCATTCCAGTAATACAATGCCAAAAATGTTTGAAACAATGTGGCTTTAGTAAACAAAATAATATGAGCCAAAAAAATGAAATGCAAACCAAATATTTAAAGGGCCTTCACAAACTGTAGAAGAATATTAGTCAATCAATATAGATGGATAAAATTAGCTATCCATATAAAAATAGTGAGATCTGTGCATCTCTTATATCATACATTGTTTCTAGATAGATTATTAGCTAAAGGCAAAGTATTGCTTTAAATCTGTAAGATTTCTACAAGAGAGTGTTGGCAAATAATTTTATAACATTATTATAGAGAAGAACGTACTTGAAAAGAACTTACATAAACCAAAACCATGTGGGCTAAGTATAACAAATTTGCCTAAAATTAAAACATTATGTGAGGCTTGGAAAAAATAAAAGATAATATTAACAAGTGAAATAACATAGCAGAAGTTTTCAATTCATATGGATCATTAAAGATCAGTATCCCGAGTATGAATGTAAATATGCGTGCACATGGAGAGGTTGTTACACCCAAGACAGAGAGAGAGAGACAGACAGACAGACAGACAGCCCTTAAGAGCTATATGGTTTCCTTCTTACATTGCTTTCCAATGGAACACTCAAAATAGAGTGAGTGAAGGCAAGATAGCATTCATCTTGATGGCCAGTCCACACTGCCAGCAGGCTGTGTCGGTCAGGATGGCTTGTTCTGCTTCTGGTTGCATAGGTGTCCATCTGGATGTGACTCCCGAGGACCCTCCTCACCGTGTCCGTGGTGCCCGGTGCTGTGGAGTCTTATGCACATTTCCGAAGAGACTAAGTCGGAAGCAAAAACACCTTTTATTGATCTACCCCCAAATTAACATGGGATCGTTATTGGTTTCTAAGAACCACCTGGATTGATGACTAATATAGAACAATGTGGAAGGGCTGGAATATTCGGAGGTATGGATCACTGTGGGGCCATTTAGATGTATATCACATAGATACACACATTAAATATGTAGCACCCAGTAGGATGCCTATTATGTAATTGTATAATACTGTGTAATTGTATAATGCCTATTATGTAATTGTATAATACTGTGATGTGGTATCATATCACATTTTTAATGATACGTTATTTAACGTATCATTAAATATGTGATATGATACCACAAAGTAAAAATCAATTTTGTAAAAAGTCACATTTAGATTCCTTTTGTAAAAGAGCAAAGAACCTTAATGATCTGAGAAAGACGCTGAATGACTACAAGTTGCCAAAAGTTGCTATCTGCTAGAGAAGACAGTGAAAAACCTAAAGTTGGCTGAGTTTCTTACAGTCTGCTAACCCCACAGAAAAGAGAGTGCAAGTTATTCACACCACTTTAAACAACAATTAAGCAAAAGCTAGAGATTCGAAAATGCATACATCTGAGAGCAATTCCTCTCTTATGTGTCCATGAAAAAAAAAATCAACAAATTTACTGAGACTTTTAAAAACAAAAAGAGCTATATAGTTCAAGAATCAAATATGCAAGCTCAGAAATTCTTTTTTGTTTGTTTTGTGTTGTTTGTTTGTTGTTCATTTGTTTGTTTGGTATGTGAAATCCAACTCACAACTTTTCATTTGCCAGGCAGGGGCTGCACCACTGAGTTATATCACTGGCCCTCAAAGCTCAAAAAGTCTGAAAATATTTCAAGTTCATTTAGAGTACCTCTGTTAACATTATTATTTTCAAAGGCAAAGAATATAACAAACTGAAAATAAGCAAGGATGAGACAAAGAAAAGATAAAAAAGGGAATTTTAAACAATGCTGAAAAGCACCCAGTGAGCTCTCTTGGATGAAGCTTGGCTTCCAGGCAAAATCTGGAGAATCCTCCTGCCTCTCCTCCAGCTGCCCACTGGTCAGAAGCTGGAGTTACACTACTGCTGGTACTGGCAGAGAAACCCTAGATTTATGAAATCAAAAAATAAACAAAAAAGTGTTTTCCTTCTTGTCCCTGCTGTAGTTGCTGTGCTGCTGTGTGCCTGCTGTTGTAGAGAAGTTCTTGGCCCTGGCTGCTGAGGGCAGCACAGCACAGTAACACGGCCTAGTGGATTCCCAAGGACCAAACCTCCTTCTGATTCTAGGACTGACTTGTAAGTGGAAATCACAGTAATTCTTCCAAAGCAGGGAATGAGTCTTCACACAGGCAGCTTCTCTGCAAAATGATTTTAATCCCACCACGTGCACCCAGAAGGCACCGCCCTTGAGGAGGAACTATGAAACTATGGAACTATGATTCTGCCGTCTGGAACTATGATTCTGCTCTGACCCCAGCCTTCAGCGGAAAGCCATCCATCCTGTTCCCTTGTCCAATTCTATTTCCAGTTTTGTGGCTTCTTTTGGCACCTGGCCTTGATGGAGTCTGTTCTAGCCATCTGACATACTTTCATATCTTTGTAACTCAGAAGGCTGTTTAGTATCTCAGTTTTCCCCGAGGAGAATGTTTCATTTGTCTGTAAGCCATAGTCCATTTCCCCAACTCCTTTGTGACCGTGTGGGTCTCTGTAATATTTCAGGGCATGTGGTAAAGAAAGGAGGAGATGGCAGCTGCAGACCTTAACTCGGGTGAAATCCTGTTTCATACAAAAATTTATGAAATTATAGAGCATGTACATTTACAAATTCACATACAAACCATATAAGAAAGGCAACCCATATAATCCTTAAAAATACAGAGTATTAAAACTAGTTCTTTATTGTGGGAGAGAAAAGGTATGGTTAGAGACCTTCACTTTCGAGGCAAAACTGCAGATGGTGACATGTGTTTACTAGGCATGAAAATATAATTTTGAAAAAGCTTCAGGGCAAGAACAAAAAACAAGTGACACAGAAAGCAGAAATTTATGAGCATTAAAAATATCAAGTAAGTTACTCATGACTCATCACAATAAATTTTAAAAGAAGAAAATATTATAAAAGTCTGTCAACAGACTCATAGAGTCACGATCAAAGAAGAAAACAACATGTTTTAAGAAAATATGGTGGAAAAGGAAGTCAATGCATGTTAGAAGAAAGTCATGAAGGGAATGAGTGATCCTGGCTGATTTTTAAAACCTTTTGTTTCAAAAATAGTTAACAAAGAAATTAATGAATTATGCCTTATGTAGATATCTTCTTGCATATTGTAATACTAGTTTAAAAAAAGACACACAATATAGGATTCTAGTTAATGAAAAAACTGAGACAGGTCATAAATTGAGCTCTAAAAGCTTTTTATATTTATTAACTAACAAAAGATACTTTTCTGGATTGTTATGTGAGCAGCCCGAATAGTATTTTTTTTCGAACAAACTCCGTCATCTGCATGTCCTCTGCTAAAACGAGATTATTTTCAGGCTCATCCAGCAAATTTCTGTCTAATCAAAAAATGTGCACACTTCAGGCCTTTTGTCTGCACCTGCATTTGCCAGGGCTACAGGTGGGGCAGGAGCGTGTGCTGCCACACATTCCGTGCAGCCTTTGTTTTTACAGAAATGAGAAGCCTTTGCCACGGCACCAGTTCTGGTTGAAATTAGCCTCCAGGATCAGAAGTCATTAGTAGAAAAGGATAGGGCAGACTGACACGGTGATTTTATAATTCCATTGTCCTAGGAAAGTAGGCTAATGAGGGTTGACTGGGGCAAATAAAAATGATCCTGAACTGCTCCAGGCACCACACCTCTATAAATAGTGAGAAAAGCAGCCTACAAAACCTGTTCTGCCCTCGTGGATGCCGGGCTGGTAAGGGGAACACAGCCCAGGCAGCAAGCAAGGTGAGATGACCTGCTCTCCCAGGAACGTGACCTCTCTTTGACACTGAGATGATCTTTGTTACTATTGTGAGGGAACAAATGCCAGGAATGTATGACGGAATGATTTCCTCTTTCCTTGGTTCTACTTAATAGTGGGCTTTGTTAGTTATATTTATTAATTTGTTAATAATTCAGTGTATGCACTTTGCTTAAAGATGACTATGAAAACAACTCAGAAATGAAGCTGCTTGAGGAATCTTCATCTAATGGAGACAATGCTAAAAAGATGCCTAGAATGAGCAAGACATTCTTGAAAAAGTAATTTTAAATTTTCATAAAGGAATGTTTACAAGGTATTAAGTCCTAGTCAGATGTTCCAATTTGTCCAATTTATAATATACAATTACTCAAAGGGGTTTTTGTTCAAGTACTCAATACTATTTGACTTTTGTGAGCTATTTATATGTATTTTTGGAAACCAACTCATAACACTATATCAGGTCCTAGAAAGCAAAGATTGAACACCAAGAGAAGAAAGGAAAAAGTTCAGAGAAAATAATAAACTCATTTCCAGTTCCATTTATGGACACCTTACATACACTAAAGGAGACAACACCAATCAAAGAGAATGCTGCTTATCATTGTGGAATTTGGTTCACTAGAGAGGCACAGGAGTGGGTTCTATATGGCTTTCAGATTTAAACTGTCCATAAAAATATAAAGCCAATATGTAAAAATGTAAGAGAATATGTTTTCAAATCAGGAGTATAAAAGAACTTCAAAAACACTAAGAAACAATTTGATGCAATTTAATTATATCCCAAACTTTAACATTTCGGGTCACCGTCTTTTTGGAAGAAGGCTGCCTACTAGACCACTTCAGCTTTGTGAGACGGGTTAGTGATTTTGGACCACTAAACAACTTGTCAGCTTGACTCTCAGATTTCCTCAGCCCCTTCTTAGTGTTCAAATACAAGTTGCCCCAGCTGTTCTCAATAGCGTAACCCTCACGCATTAACAGATGAATTTGTGGAATAAATAGTAATGTGAGTGTATTTAAAGATTATGGTATATTGGGAGAAGATATTTATAGTGTCTAAACCAATAAGGGGCCACCTCTAGAAAAGAACCATTACAATTGCAAATCAACAAGCTAAATCTTTGAACATGCAACTTAAAAGCCAAGGAAACATGTAAAGAAATACTAAAAAATATTAATAGACAAATGCCAACTAAAATAAGAGTAAGTTAAATCTATTAGATGGTCTATAATTAGGAAACTAGATAATATCAAACACTGATGGAAACATCAGCCTACGAATATTCACATACAGTTAATGAGATTGGAGATTGGAGTAGACAAAGCAAACAATGCCTACTTAACTAGGCACCAACTGTTTTCTGGTGTTATATCCTGAAGAAATTAGTATACACATCTGTAAGGGACAAGTCTGAGGATGTTCATTACAGTGACATTCATGGTGGCACAGAAATGAAAACTACCAGGGCATCTATTTCTGGAGGAATCAACACACATCATATATGTTAGATGCGACAGCCAAATTATAATGGCCCAGATATGCACAAAACAACATGTAGATTCAAAAGGCATTCACTTATATGAAATAATAGTACATAGCTATAATTGGCATGATATAAGACACTATACTACTTATGTTAATTGCTTATTGAAACAATATTATGCATATTCCAAGCTCACAAACCAAACAAAGGTGCAATGTCTATATGGGAGTTTTTACCTATAAGATTAGAAAGGAAAGGGCACTGGGAATGATTATGAAGGAAACAAGATTATATATTTAGCTTTCAAGGCAGGATCCTTGTCTAAAGCAATGAAAATAATGCACCTTGATAAAAGAAATATGGTTAATGAAATCAGATACCTCCTTTCCAACTACCGAGCCAAAGACAAAGAGATATTTGCTTCATTTTTGAGCCTTTTTTGGGATTTTGAGTTTCATGATTTTTTGTAGAATTAGTGTCATAGTGGGTTCCCACTTGGATATAGGGGACAACTTTCTGGTATTGCTATCCGTTTCAATCATGAAGTTCCGAGAGTGACAATTTGGTGTCATAATAACTGTCCATAGGAAGCTCAGTTTTCCTCAGGTACTTGCTTGAACTCCCTCCCCACAACTTGCATAGAGAACAGAAGAGATAGGAAGTTATTTTTTGTGAGTGCCCGATCCTTTTAATTAGTGCCAGTGAATCCCAAATCCATTAAAAACATGTGAGTACCAGGGTGCGCGGGTAAGAGCAGCACAGTACACTTAACAAGCACCACAGCCAACTCAGTAGTGCGGTAAGCACCACTAAGTGTTCTTTAGAGTTGGAGGATTTGGCATTAACAAATCATTAAGCAGGCACTTGTGTTAACGCTTGCAGAGAATGAGAAGTCATTCCTGAAAATCTGCCTCCCAACAGAACTTTTCACTTGAATCTTGGCTCAATTAGATATCAGGAAATTGAAGCCCTATGCACCACATGAAATGTACTAGCAATGCAAATTTGGAAGACATTTTACCCTTTCTGGTGTTTGTTTTGTTTGGTTTAAATATACAGTTCATGATAATCGCAGTGAGATTATTCAAGGGCACTTTGACCCTTAAATTGGACTGAATGAACCAAAATGATTATGTGGTCCACATTTCATATCTTTCATATGGAGATGGGTTCATACTGCACAATTATAGATCTACACAAAGATACACCCCAATTGCTACAGTAAGGAGTTTTGAGAAGTCCCTAGACCTACTTTCACAATCATGTAGAAATGAAAAGGGTGAACATTGATTACGTCCAGGGTCCTGCTAAGATATCGTGGTTTCAAAGTGCTGGACCTGAGACCCGAGCCAGGTTTTCTGCCTTCAAATGAGTATTTTACTTCTGACATGGACTCCATAGCTATATAGTGAATCAACTATGCGGTCTGATCTTAGGAGCCCAAAAATGCATTCTCCACAGATAAAAATCCCCAAATGAGAGTAATCTATTGTTTTGAGGGGTTGCTTTGTTTTGTTTTGTTTCTTCCTCTTCCTCCGTACACGCTTGCGGTGCATAATGATTACATTCCTCATGGGAGTTGGTACTGGTGCGTTATGCACCTTAATTCTTCTTCCTTGACCTTATTTTCATGGTCTTTCATGGTCTGTGTGCACAACATACCTTACGTCTTTTTACCTTCTTGCCCTTGCCGCTCTCTCTCCATCTCTTGGTACCCTTCCCTTTTGCAAAAGATCCATCTCCCTTTTATCTGTTACCTGTTTTCACTTTTCTCTTTCTTTATATTTTAGGTTTCTGAAATAAGAGAAAAAAATCTGATATTTAAGCTTGTGTTTCAGGTTGGTTTAAGATATTGTGGTTCTAAAGTGGATACATTTTCCTACAAATGACTCAAGTTTGTGCTTCTTTATATCACAGTAGTACTACATTGTATATAAATATATTTTCTATATCCATTTATCTGTTGATGGACATTATTTAGGGAAAACATAAAGAATTTTATCCATTTTCACATTAGTAACATGGCCATATTTTGCTAAAGAGCATTCACAAGGATCAGTTCATCAGTTTAGCAAATACAAGGGCTGATCAAGGTCCAATACCAGATTCATATTTCTACAACTACAAAGAAATTAAAAAAAAAATGCCACCATGTATTTTTGTACAATAGCCACAATTCTAAAAATTTCAGAAGTATCAAAGAGAGAAAGTGTAGCCAACCACATTGTTTTCCATAGAATTTGAACCAAAATTAAACATGATTATATAATAATTTAGTACTTACTAACTATAAATAAGCAGTGTTCAAATAAAAGCAGCATTTAAATACATACAAGTACTATGGGAAGGTAAAAATCTATCCCAGGCTAAAATTTAATTTAAATAGCCTAATTAAGTTCAAAAAAGAAATCAACCTTACTCTGAAAGAACCTAACCTCCTCTTTTAAATCTGTTTTTGCAGTCATGTGTTCTGGGATGTACACTTTGAAATGGAGCTATTTTCCAAAATCTCCAAATCACCCTATAAAGTAAGCATAGCTCTAAGCTTTTAACCAGGCTACTGGTAGACCTTGTGAATATTAAAAACAAAAGTGTACCCTGTGCTCATTCATCCGCCAGGACACAGGAGTTGGGAAATACAGCATGGACCGGAGTTAGATGCCCTGCACCCCACGGCCAGAGCCTCCCTGAGCAGGACAGTGGGCACCACTATAAATGAAAACCCTGAATCAAAATAATATTTGGAGTCAGAGTTGAATACAGCTAATTTGTTACCTTATCATTCTCGTTCAGCCAAGAAACTAGCATACACACAATTGCCTTCTGCCAAAGGCTTTGTTTTTCATATCTACCTATCTACATATTACAGTTTTCTTGGAGACATATGATGGAGGATGATTGGAGAAAATCAAAGCCATGAGATAGCTCTTCCATAGAAGTATCAAATCCACCGCGTGTCTGTTTGAAAGAAAATATTATCACAGCATCACCTGAGTCATTAAACTTCCTTTACACCACTGGATAGGGAATTACACTGAGATACCATGTACTGACAGTGTGTGTTAGAATTTTAAAATGTATACGGTTTAGAGACTTCTTAGATTCCTCCAAACCTATTTAAGGGAGCATTTACATTGTTTTGCTGGAAAAAAAGAAGAAAACAAAAATACAGAAATAAACTCAAACATATTTTTAATGCTACTTTAAAAGAATATAAAGGAATACCTGCCTCATGTTTTGATACAGTAAACAAGAGACGGTCAAATGTATAATAAAATTCCAGTGCGTAACCACATCCACTTTCTCCCCCTCTTGTTTGTGCTCCTCTTCCGTATGAAATCAAAACTAGGAATTTGGAAAGCTGATACTCTCTGTGGCTGAAGTCTGTGACCCCTTCACAGCAGAGTCCAGTGATAAGTAGTCACACTCTTGGAGGTAATGAATGAAAGTGTGCCGTTACTTGAGAAAGAAAATTAACCGTTTGAAAAATTATTTTCCCATTTTAACAAAACCCACAGTAAAGTCCCAGGAAGGTTTTAAGCGATAGGCTAACTGCGGTCCTCCCGGTGCTTCTCAGGTGCCAGCGCACTTGGTCAGAGCTCAGCCGAGCGAAGGCAGTGATTCTCCACTTACTGGATATTGCTTGGGCTGGCTTCTGTCAAAGTAATCAAATAAAGGTTCTTTCTGGGCCGTCTATGGTGCTAATAAGTACATTCAGCCAACTGGCTTTTGTTCCCATGCTCTGTGATCTTCACGAAGCCATAGATGAGCTGGTTGTCTTCTGGCAAGTGCCTGAGGCCCTCCTGATCCTCTTTCTTTTGGTCCTTCAAGCTCAGCTGCACAAATCTGTGCCACTTTAACATGGTGGAGTCTGCAGTCCAGCCACATCCATATCACCCCCAACCCATCTGCACCAAAACTGATGTTTCCTTTCTTCTCTCCTTCTAGAGTTACCCAACTCTAGCTCCCCCCACTGCCCATATTTCAGTTAGAGCATCATTGGAATAAAGTGGGTGATCCAAAGTTACATTTATAAAATAGAATATCCAGGGCCCAAAAATTCATCAAAAAAGTCTATCTGAAATAGATTTTTTTAACGTATTCAAGGAAGGCATAACAAATCCAGAGGGATGTGGAATGTCAGGACACAAATTTATGCACACAGTCAGCAAGACAGCATCCATTAAGAGCTAAAACATCCAAATAAGAGTTCTTGTGAAGGGAAGCAGTGTGAGATTTGTGGGCAGAGGACCAGGAAATGAAGGAAGTTGCTAAAGATGGGCACAGGCTTCCTGAACACACAGATGAATGAAATAATTGATAGCAGGATCCCTGAGGTGAGAGCCACCAAAAAAGAACCAAGTACACCCTTATCCGAATACAATACATTAAATAATACTTTTTTTAAAAAGACAAAAATTCAGAGCTCGCAGATAAATAAGAAACTGACATAAGCCAGAGTCTATTTAACATATAATTAATGATGATACCAACATGATGCTATCACTAGTTCAAAGAAGCACCCAAGTGACCAGGCAAATACACAGGCAATTAGGACCATTGAAGTGAATTCATTCCAAAGCATAGGTCTTCCACACGGAAGAAAGAAAATCAATTGCACTTGATGAGACAAAATTAATTTGCATGTCTAGGGACAAGAACAATTTGCATTGATAGCATTCATCTCATCTTAAAAAGTGGTAAAGCTCAAGGATAATGAAAGATAGAAGGATACAGAAGAATCAGAACATACATTAGACAGCGTCTTATTTTCAGATTTAAAATATCCAGTAATGGCTTTGATCCTCTTCGACACACTGCATAATTTTTCCAAAAAGGAGTGAGTTAAAGGTAACCATATGGAAATATCATAAAAATGTAATTGAATCTCTACCTCTTTTCTACTAAGCATCTCTTTAGAGCTAGGAATGAGTTAAGTTGCTTTTAAAAGAAAAGCAAGATATAAAACATCTTTTTATTGTATTTGAAAAACCTTACTCTACATTTTTTTAAAAACACAAGAGGGCTGCTGCCATGATCTTTCCCTTTTGCAAAATAGAGAATAAATTATTTTGATAAAGCATGTGAACGATGAAAAATGATAGCTTCTGACATACTCATTTTTTGGCTTTCCGGACTCATCTGAAGCTTATATCTGGTCCAAAAATCTGCCAAAAGTGAGAGCATTACTTTTTCCAAGTAGTTTACTCTGAAATGAAACTAAGTAAAAACAAATTACTGTTGTGAGAAATATTCGTCAGCTGGAAAAGAATTCAGTTTCAAAGAAGGCAGTCCCGAATGAAAATTCTGAGTGGTGATTCTTATGATTTGATTTGTGTGGGAGATCCTTCACATTTAGATCACCTCCGGTGCTGAAAGGTATGTTCATTTTTTTCTTTTTCTTTTTTTTTTTTTTTTTTTTTTTGTTTAAATGTTAAAAGTTTTCTACATGGAGCCTTAAGGGGGCTTTAGAAGATATTTCTGCCTTGGGGATCCAGGGCTCTATTTTCCTAAAGCAGAGGTTTCCTGGGAATGAGGGCAGTGTAGGAAACTATTGACTATTGAGAGGGTTTGAAATCATTTTTGCAGCCCTGAAACTCAGACACCCTCAGAGCTACAAGACATAGCATTTCTTTGTTATTAATATATTTTGAAGTTCATGAAGTTTGCATTCACGAGAGGAAATCATGCTTGCACATCCACGGGTGGATTAGCCTGGAATCCCCTTCCTCTTTTCATAGTTTGGAGTTCAGAGATGCACTATAAAAATATTTTGATCTCTGGAGAGCAACGCAGTTCGTATTTATTGCTCAAAATCTCTATGTTCATTTTAAGTTGACAGAAATTTCTTGCCCACGTCTGGCGTGCACCTCAGTGGCTTTGTGATTACCAGGAGTGCACAGTGGTCCTGCCCAGTTGCAGCCATTCTGTTGATGCAAACCACTCCTGGTTTCTAAGTGAATCCTCCATATGGAATTAGGCCACCCTACGTTTCTGAAAGACTTCTGTTACTTCTCTCCATTTACTCTTTCTGATATGCACATGTCCACAATAAATGTTAACCTCTCCACAAATCTAGCAGTAAAGGCTTCCTGTGTATCAGGCACTGTCTTGCTCTGTTGAGGAAAACTCCTCTGTCTACTTACACTTAAGTGGCCTCACAGGAATCTCTCCTCTAGTTGAGGTCAGTGAAACATACCTATAAATTCATCATAGAATTGAGGACTCAGACTTTTTCTCTCCGAATTTCTTTATGTAGTATACACAGACCAATTCAAGATGTATTTCCTTATATTTAAGAGTGATGTAAAACATAACATGGGCTGATTTATTTTCTAAAATTAAAACATGAATACATAAGTTAGCTTAGAATGTAGTTTTGACAATAAACCATTTTCTTTTTTAGAATAAAAATTTATTGAATTAGCAACAAAACATAATCATAAATAATAAATAATAAACATAAAATTCCCAAGAACCCCCTTCTCCATATAATACCAATGGGGTACATTCTGTAACTTTCTATGATTTTATCCACCATGAAAAGCCAACTTGTATTTACATATTTTTTTCATTTTTAATCAAGATCTACATTCTTCCATTAAAATAAAATAGCATAGACACTTGAGTCATACTTCAGTATCTGGCAGAGAATTGGTTCTGAGAAGCATTCAAGAGATAGAAAAAAGAGCAGAAAGGTTCCCACGGTCCTTTCCTCCCTTCTCTGGTGAGGTGGAGACGCCATTCCACGGAGGTCGAAGCTGAAAAGCCACCAACAATGTAAGAAAACGTGACTTGTGGCACAAGGCTTTTCTGAGGAAATGAGGGCAAGGGCCACAGAAGGTCAGAGAATGCTTGGAGAAGACAGACTGTGGTGAGATTTGATTTTTCATTGTCATGGCAAGGTTGGTGTAAGAGTAAAGGTCACTGAGTGCCCACTCTGACTCAAGTAGTTTGAACCCCAGACTTGTGCCAAGGGAAGGGGTTCCTCACCTTTCTCACAGGTGGAGGGAATTAGGTCAAGGGAGAAGGGAGAGACAAGGATTCAACAAGCCAAGCACAACAGAGTGGAGTTAGACTGTTACCTGCATCATCTTCTCAGGCTGAGCTGTCTGATTTTGGAAACAAGTGCCAGTCAATCCTGAAACAAGCAAATAAAATACATTACCAATATAATTCTAGTGGACATGCGGGGCTGTTCTCCAAACCCGTTAAAATATGTCCAACAATTATGTTTATACCATTGCTGGTTCTGAGGATAAAGATAAGCTTCTAGATTTAAACCAGATAGGGAATCTAACTTATGAGTAATATTAAGAAAAAACAAGAGGGGGGTAAAAATACCACTTCAAAAGCAACAACTCAGTTCAATGACATTTACTTAGCTTGCTCCTCCTTTAATAAAATACAGTAGGATACAGTAGAAAAAAAGTCTGCTCTTGAAATAAAATCACCTGATTTTAAAACTCCGCTCAACATATGACTGAAACTGAACAAGTCCTCCTCTACCCTCCTGAAACAGAATATGGCCAGCTCTATTTCAACAGGATGTCCACATCCCTAAGACTCTCTCTAGGAAAAAAAAATTTCAATAAACTTAGGGTTTTATGGGAGAGATGGGTTCAGGAAGCAACACTGAAAAATGTCATCTGTAAGACACAATGAGAAAAAGGTAGGAACATCAAAACTATAGCACAATTTTATGCTCAAATATTTGAGAAACATAAGTAAGCCATAGCAGTGATGGCCCTGGATTATGAAACAGAACTTGAAGTTTGCTGTGGCCGTTGTTGGGAGGGATACAGTGTCTGGGTTTCCGAAGTCTCTGCAAAATGGTGGGGAAAGATGACTTCTGTAAGGTTGGAAGGAAAATGGGAATATGCGGAGTGGCTGATGGAAGCTTGGAGTGTGAATACATGTGGCCTATTTGTGCCTATGTAGCTCTGCTCACCACACACAGTGTTGGGCTCACCTGTACACTGACAAGGTAAAATGTGCCTTATGCTTACATTATTCCCCAATATATCAACTACACTGAGGCAAATTCACCTTTTTAAAATAAGCAATATAGTAAAACTGACTACAGAAAAATAGCTTTTCATCTTTAAAGTAGAGCTGATACCTATTCCTAGCACACAGATTGTGTGTGTGTGTGTGTGTGTGTATGTGACTCGTATGCTTAGTGTACAGGAGGAATTTGCATTAATTCAAAGTTTATCTATGGATATTAAGTTCATAAATTTCCATCTTTAATAAATGAGAAAATGCATAGGCAAAAAGATTTTATAAGATAGAAAGCACTACACAGTTGGCAAAATATTTATATTTTATAAGTATTATACAAAAATTTCAGTCATGCAATCATTTTTCTTCATCAAATAGAAAAAGTTCATGTGACTCACCGTAAAATTGCTTGTGGCACTTTTTATTAATATAATACTTTTATAATTAATAATGATTGTACAGTTGTATAGTGTTTGCATAAAAATAAAGACAGATATGTGCTTAACACTGTATATTATGTAAGCCAGTATCTATGACTCATTGTTCAGTAAACTAAATGCAGATTACATGAGTCACTTGATAAATAACTTGGATCCTTCATTTGCATTTTTCTAGCCTCAAGGCCTTGACATGAAGATTATGATGGAAGCTTTTTCCATAAAGAAAAGTTTGAAGTATGCTATTAGGAAATGCAGAAGAAGATAAATTAAAGATGAATAATAATTTTTCCTTTACTGAAATTAAGCTGGATGTAGACAAAGACTCAAAGAGGCCTTAGGTACAAAGTGCCTTCATAACTGTTAAATATATTCGTTGAAACTTCTGAAATGTGAATACAAATGTTTGCCTCAAAATGTTGTATTTTCTCAGCCTCTTCTATTAATTAGTTATTTTTAATACTAAATTAAGTTGTTCGGTAATTGTAAATATTAGTTTAGTGTATTTGACACTAATGATCTGCATTTGGTGTGAAATTAGGAAAAGATGATTCTGGTGGAAGCATTTTTCTCTTCTACTAGATTTTCAAGCAATGATAATTCCGTATTTTATATTTTGATTAATGATAGAAGACACGTGTTAGATTGTAAACCTGTATCTTGTTACTGCCTATTTCCTGGCAATAATTCAGGGATAGAAAAAAGAAATTAAATCAATGAACTTCTACATTTGTACTTCTAACTTTCTGTAATCACAAAATTTACAAAGATTAGCGAATTGAGAAGTTTTACTCCACTCCTTTCTAAGAGAGAAATACTCAAACTATCACTCCATACCCCCAAAGAATCTATTATCCTACAACTGTCCTTTAAATGAGAATATCATTTGTGAATCAACTATAATTAATTATTATATCTTATTATTAATTATATTATTATTTTTATGCATATCTTTTCAACTTTACTTACAAGAATTATACTACCTGAAAAGATAAAAGACTACATTAGAGGCACTCTGATATTAATTTTACAGCCATACACACGTAGTTATATCTATTGGTGAAAGTGTTTTATAAAATCTATCTGATGAAAGCTACAAGTCAATTCAAAATGATAAAATGCCAAATTGTTGTAAAACTAATGATTAAAAAGTGATTTGTGGGCTTACATAGATTGATATGTTTCATTCAGTTCAAAATATTTGATAATGATCCATGGCTTTGTGATAAAGTTTATCGTGAACAAGTTCATTCTACATAAAGATGAAGCAGAACTTAATAAATGTGTTCAGCTAATAGATTTTTGCCACCTCTTGAGATTATATATATATATATATATATATATTTTTTTTTTTTTTTTTTTTTTTTTTTTTTTCTAATCGGTACCAGGGATCGAACTCACGACTGCCTGCTTGCAAGGCAGGCGCTTATGCCGCTGGGCTAAATCTCCAGCCCTGAGATTATATTTTTTTGCCAGTATCCATTTCCCTGAAACATGAGTTCACATTTGACAAGACAGCAACTCAGAACAAAGCTAGACATTTTAACTTGCGGACGAGTGAAAAAATACAAACAAGAAAAATAGGAGGTATCGTTGCTTTATAATTATGAAAATACATGTTTCTGATTTTACAGTATCAGTAAGAATTTTTCTTGAACTAAAATTAGAGTAGAAACCCTAAGCATCTATTTAATCCATTTATGCCAAAGATTGCAATGTTTTGAAATTCATATACATTACCTAGAAAAATTCAAGGAACAAAAAGTTAAAGAGAAAAAAATTTCACTGTCTTCTGTTGTTAGGGCTTCCCAAAAATGGAACAGTAGGCATAAAGGATTAATTCTTTAGGATAGACGAGGTGCGTGTGGTGGGCGCGGAACAGAAGGGAGAAGCAACACGAAGAACCACGCTAAGATTTCTGCAGGGACCGGGGAAGTTTGATGAGAGACTCAGGGACCAAATTTCACGCTTCCGGTCCCCCAGGAAAGTGAAGACCTGGGACCGTTATGGCACTGCCACTTCAGATGGGTACCCAAGGGGAGCCCTCAGGATGGCTGGCAGCCACAGAGCATCCTCTGAAGGGTCCTCTGTACCCCACCGTGTGAGACCAGACTCGGGCCCCTGTAGACTTGTTCAGGCTGAGGACTGGCCCCTGGCATGGTGGCACTGGTTCTCCTTGAGGACAGCGTCATTACAAGATGGATTTCTACTTCCACAGGAGAACTGTACACTGTATTGTGAATGTATACTTCTAAATAGTTGACATTTACTCTCGTGAATGTTTCTTGTGTGCTGTTTGTTTCAGCATTGGACAGAAAGAGAAACACGAAGGGCAATATTGGGTAGCAAAAGGAATTCTTACTTAAAAATTTAAGTGCTAAAAATTATTATTCCTACTATGCAGATAAAAATATCTGGAGGTTAGTTTCATTTGTTCTATTAACTTTTTAAGAAATTTATTTTCACAGTAGCTTTCCTCAAATAAATAATTTGTTCAGGCAAGAAAATATGTTGTAGCATTAAAATACAAATGTGTTTTAGCAGCTGGGTATGACTCCTCATGTAAAAACTTGAAGTAACATGTAAATATTTCAAACCTCTAATCCTAAACAGTGAAGACAAAAACACTAGGCCAAGGTCATTTTAACAGCTTTCAGCTTCCCATAAATTTTGATTATTATTTGCTATTCTAATTTCCTGATTCCTACTAAAACAAAAAAGCAATCTTTAAAAAGTAAATGTTTAGAATATAAATAACTTTATGTTCTTAGAAATGAAGGGATTGTATTTGATACCTAAAAAATGATTTTGTTAGGAATCGTATGTATATCAACTTACACAAACACGAACCATTAAAAAAGATGCAAATCCCAAGAATAAATGATCTGTAATTTTTTAAGAGAATACAATCATTATTTGACCTTGTCTGACTGTGACCAAGTAATAGCAACTATTTCAGGTGACAAAAAGTAAATGTAAACTTTCATTTAAATATGTGCTCATCTATTTTTGTCTGTATACAAATCACAAATTACTAAGGTGGAGGTAATTTATACCCTATGCTAAAAAACTCTAATATGGAAGTATTTATATGCACTGAAAAAATAGAGATTCTGTGTAATTAATCATTCATTAGGGTAATATTAGTAGAAGCTCAAGAGGAGAATGAAGAGTTCATGTCCAACATCTAGATCTAAAATTTTACTTATATATGTATATCTCATATTCATGATTATATTCATATTCATATATATGAATAACTTGAAATCATGAAGCTAAACTTGTCCAATGCCTCACTCAATAAAACATGTTTAGGGGAAAAGATGCAGACTTAAAGATATTGGCAATATGTAAATTGACTAGCCTGAATTAGAAGGGAGGGCAAATGTTTTTACACATCTTTTACCTTCTTAATTATCACTGAACAATCTTGATATTAAAAAAAATTACTCAGAAGTTTGCAGTACAAAAATTATGATTCTGCAAGTACCTTCTTTTCTTGCCATAATCCAATACAAATACTTTGACTGTGGTGCTTCACTGCAGTGAATGACCTTACACAGGAACATCTGTTCTCCACAGGTACCTTCTCCTTCAACAAATGACCGAGATGAGACTGGAAGTCGCTGGATGGCAAACTTTACATTTATCCCCAGAGAATCGGAAAGCTGATGCAAGAGCTGTAAATATGCACACCTTTGACCTTTTCAATAATGTATGAGGAAACGTAAGGCAGAGAAATCAAAACTCCTCCACTCAATGAATCAATAATCCTGTGCTCTCAGCTCTTCAGCTTGATTACCCACCCACATCAGCCCTGCTGCAGCTGGGCAATGGAGGATTATTTCTCTGCAGACCCTCACCTCATTCCTTCCCCACCTCTCACGTCTGTATATCTGCATACACAAGTCTAAGAATTCTGAATTCTTCTTACATAAACTGAAGAATTCTTTATGAATCATCCTACCTAATAAGAGAAAATCCAATCTACTTTTGCAAGCTTGCTCATTTGTAATTGTTTTATCCTTCTCCCCTCCCCTTTTCTTCTCAAATTCTCTAGCTCAGATTTATTTTTTCTATAAAAGTTAACAAAACGTTACAAGCTTCCCTGTTGGCAATGACAAAAAGGAACACAAAATAGAACTGTTCAAAATCTATTTATTTTTAGATCTCTTTGGGCTTGTTTATACCCTCCAAGCGCGTAAAGTTTTGTTATGTGAGCCACTAAACAGGAAGTGCCCCAAGCATGCTTCAGTTTCACTTCGGCATTCAGCAAAACTTCCTGGAGTACACAGCGCTATCTAAACGATTAAACTTCATATGCTTTAATTATACGGTGCACAATGTGGGGTGGATCTTTACACAAGGATCTCCTCCGTCTTCTGTGATTCTTCTTTTTCAAAGTTGTTTGAGAAATCACAAGCACCACAGGTGCGCATCACACCTGTCCATTCCTCACTCTCTTCACAAGTTTGGGAAACAAATTTTGGTGATAATATAAATGGTATTCAGATAAAACTGTTTTAAGGCTGATATAGTTGTGATAGATTAAAGTTGGTATATATCCTATCAAAGAAACTTTTTTAGGTTTCTTTCTCGTAGAATCCATTCATTATACATTCATTAACCAAGACAAAAAAAAAAGTGGCTTCACAGAGAAGTGCAATATTTTTTCTGCTATTCTAAGTGACTACCCGTCACGACTCACTTTAAAGACATTCACATCTCTGGTGGGTTCTGTTTTACACGTATTGTAGTCAGTGTAAAGATGAGATGGTCTCCTAAATATGAATGATGTCAACTCACATGATTGCTATTCCTAGGTGTCCTGGTGCTTTAAGGAGCCTAAAATAATCGTTTGGCTTTTCTTTTCCAACAGGCAAAATCGGCTCAGGCAGGAAATATCAGTAAAATAAATTAAAATATTTTTGTGGTTTAATAAATTAAAATAAAGTTTCTAGAGACAAACAGAGTTGAGTCGATGCATGGCCAGATACCAGTTTTCTGATGCTTATGTCAAGATAGTTTTATCGTGAGGGATGGGCTGAGGAGTACCACAGTTACAGTGTGGGAGCAGAGTGGTCCGGAAAACTGGTGATCATTAAGACCAAGGGAGCCAGCACTGTGAATTCCAGCCCGAAGGCTACAGAAGAGGCGATGAGACTTTCCAGCCTGAGCAGGCCAGTAGTGAGCCAAGGGGACAGGGGGGCTTCTCCTTGTGCCTTTTTGCTCTGTAGAAGCCCTCAGAGTACTAGCTGGTGCCCACCCCAGTGGACAGGGCGGTCACCATACTGACGAACATGTGTGAACACCTTGCATATTTACTGGACATCCTGTTTAGTCTAGCTGCTCTTTGGCCCAAGAGGTTGTCATCATAAATATCACACAGAATATCAAGAAAATGCTTCTATACGTTTTACTGTGACCTTTTTCAGTATTTATTGCCGTGAATTTACTACTTTAAAGCAGCACATTTTGATACTGACATTAAATTTTGACAGTGTATTTTCTTTAAGACGCAAGACAATCTATTTACTATTACTACGTACATTTTTTCCTGGTACTTCCAATTCTAAAATGTTTTGAAGATATACCTGCAGCTGTATGTACAGTATTTATAATTTTTTTTCTTGTGGATCTAGGAATTGACCCCCAGGGTTTCATGTTTGATAAGCAAGCACTCTACCACTGAGCTACATAGGGTGCTCCATTATTTATAAATACATATGTGAAGTTAGAAATCGAATAGAGGAGAAAATAGTCATTTGTATAACACTTAAGTCTTACCTAAAATGAAGTGAAAAAGATCTTGTGTCAGTATTCAGAAAGTGACATTTCCACTCCAAACCTTGTTCAATTATGCATGCATAAATGTATTGCCTTTTTCCTGTTGCTATTTGATTACAATAGCTATATAACAATACCTAAAGGTTTATTTTTACATAAAAAGATTTTAATTTATTTTTTTAACCAAAATAGTCTTTATGTGTCAGAGACACAACATAGTAATTACTCCCTGGCAGTGAGCAGCAGGAAGACAATGACAGTTACTGCATATCACAGCCGTGCTTCCCTAAACATGTGCACCCATAAATTAGATAGAGTAAAGTAAAAAAAAAAAAATTGGAAATGGTTTCAGGAAGAAGATATGTGAAAAAGTTTGAAAGGAAACTACAGAAAGATAATTAGCAATAACATCAGGAGAGAAAATTTGATTCCTCCTGGAAGAAAACCAAAAAAAAAAAAAATCAATCAAAGAAAAAACATGTTAAAAACAGATTTTTTCCCCAACAAACACAAAGGGAAAAATAAATTGAGAAGGAAAAAGAAAGACATGGGATGGTGACTTAATTCAAGTGTTAAATAATAAGCAAACAGAAAATGATAGTCTAAGCTTATGACTTCAAGTGGGATAATTTTAAAAAATCCTCAGATCTTACTGGAATCGGCTCCTTTTCTTTGTCTGTGAAACCTCTAGGCTTTCATTCCCTGCGCTTCCTGACCTCGTCCACTTCTTTCACTCAAAGGCTCTGCCATGTTTGTTGATTCCATCTGTCTTAGCTGGTTTTGAAAGATATCTTCAAAGTATTGGAGGCCACAGAAAACGATAAAACCATCCCAGAGTAAGAGGGTCAGGGTGTCTAATCTACTCCAAGGTGGACAGGAAGGGAGGATGAGTAGATTAACAATGTAACATCCCATTTAGGAACCATTATTTCAGATGATTTAGTCAAGTTATAGAGAGTTTAAGTAGCTTGATTAATGATTCTCAGTTGGTGACAGGGTTCTAATGTAATCCTACCTGATCCATTGTGTATAGTCCTAAGTATTAGCATCATAATCATTATCCTACTCTAACATGTGTCTCACTTTATGGGTCTTGCATCACAGCAGTTACACACACATACACGCACACACAGAGGACCCTAGTTTCTAAATTTCTCTTGTTCCTGAGTCAGTAATGTTCTGTGTTGCTGCTTCTGGTCCTGTAAGAAATTTAAAATTAATTAGCTGTATACAAAAGAGGCAAGGCATACAGCTCAGTGGCACAGCTCCTGCCCTGCAAACACAAAGTCCTGAGTTCGATTCCTAGTATCCCTCCACCAAAAGAAAAAGGAGAAGGAGAAGGAGGAGGAGGAGGAAGAAAAGGGGGAGGGGAGAGGGAAATGGAGAGGAAGGGGTGAAAGATTTAGGGCAACTCATTTGAGACTCCTCTCATCTCTCAGAGCTGTCCTCCTCCACATCCCTATTCCCCATTCCTTTCTCCACTAAATTTTCCTACTCTTAACCTCCACTGAAAAAACAAATAAAAAAGAGGACTTAGAATTAATAATGCATTTTCCTTAATGTAAAAACTGAAACATAAAACAAATGCCTTTTGACTCTCAAATGAATTCACTGAATATACAAGTGACTATAATATTGCATATTATTTTCAGTGGAGTAAGAACGGTTGAATAGCTGCATTGAACTATGTGTGTATCAAGGATACCTAGTTACATAATCCAATTTTGTTACTAAAAACTCAGGAAATATAAGCCTAATTGCATTGTTTTCTTGTGATATGTGTCTAATGGATGTGCTGAGATTTGTTTAACATCGATAAATCTCTTTCAGAGGCAAACATTTTTGTACTAACGAAAGATTTTTATCAAAAATATGAGATTTGAAAATTATTAAAATAAAAATATAAACTAAAATTGAGTGAGATGCACATATACAAAGTAGTCAGATGCACATGTTTATATCAAGTAGTAGGTTGAGTGGTGTACGTATATGGTGTGTGTACTCACCAATGTAAGAAATGAAAATACAGAATTAACATCATAATTAGTGTCTCCTAGGAAATGCTATTAGATTCCATAATCATCTCTCCAAGAATGTAAAACAATGCTAAACATGTAGACTAGCTCAATAAAAAGAAAGAGAAGAATTAGAGTATGATTTGCAATGGATCAATGCTATATTGTGAAGAACAGAATCAAATTGTTGGCCAAGAGTTTTTGTACCATTTTTCCAGCATTCAAGAATCATTTCTAAGATTTTTAATGTTTTCTTATTTTTTTTTCAAAAATAACAATTCTTCTGGGTATGACTGTCTCCTGAAATCTAAATGAAATCTTGATCGGAATAAAGAGTGATCTGAATTATTTCTTAGTTGGGCATACAGCATAATGCTTAAAACACTTAATGCAGACCAGCAAATGCAATTTTGGGTAAAACTCAAATACTTATGCTAATATGCAAATGAGAATAGTGACCAAAAGTGAAATTGATAGGGAAAATAATTTATAATTTAAATTTTAAGTTTCATTTTTGTTGGGTTTTTTAAAAGTTTATCAGTTGGTTAAAACTTATAGATTCCTAAATTCTTAAGCTAGTTCTTTAAGCAGCCTCCTTCTGCACCGTTCAGAATGTGCATATAAATAGATAAATAGATCATCTATGTGTATGCATCTATGTATATCTAGGTACAAAATGACATATTTGGTTGTTTGCAATTTCTCTCATTTGCCAATTACCATTGTTCCTCATGATACTTTAAGAGGGTGATTTAATATACAATCATGGAATAAGATAGTGTCCTGAATCGCACTGTTTATACAGTAGATACCCTAAGTGAACATGATCTAACAATAAAGCATATTCCTTCTCTGTTTACATTGTTCATCTGAAGCTTACAAAGCAACACTCCTACATACATAAGAATGTACATTTGTTGTCTTCTATGAATGTATATTTTTGCTGCTTTGACCAGAAACTTAATGTTTTTGTGTTTGAGATTTGTAAACTTTTCTCAGTAAAGTTGTTTGCCTGTGCTGCCCAGAGCTGTGAATCTCTAATCCCTCAACCACACATAACTGTGAACTCCAACTCTGTTGTCAGTGCCTGCGTTCGGTGTGATGGGAGCTTCCTGTGAAGGTAAACAGCTCCACGCGTCTGGTTAGCTATTACCTGCTCTTGTACATCGTTCTAACAGGAACTTTCAGAAGTATGAGAGACTTTCACTCCATTTCGCTAGATGACATCCAATGATAATGGCCTTAACGTAATGGGAAATTAATTGAGAAAGCATTTCTACCCTGCCATAATTTTACCATCCATTCTGTTGCTGCTATTAGCAAGGATCTATAACCCCTTGAGTGTTTCAAGTGAACCTCTTTTAGCGGAGCTAACAATCTGGAGGTCACACCGTTGAGCTACTCCCATCAGCCTGGTGTCAAATCACTGTCAAAAAGAAATTATGGTATATTCATGTTTTTTACCTTCTAGCCTTGTGCTGTGGTACATGAGATGATTTGTTAGCCATCAGGGAAAAAGAAAGCGCTAGCGGTCACCGAAGGCTTCTTTCACATCAGCACTTAGCAGAATCATTACAAATTAACTCGGATGTGTGAGGCACTGCCTGCAATCGAAGTCTCTTTTAAGACAGAGTTTGTAAGTTCTGCGTTCTAATTCCTGTCAGGCATGCACAGCTCTTACCTGAACGATATGGAGAAGAAATGCCGCTTGGGACATTAAATGCCATGCTGGTGGATCAGTGGCACGTTCCCACAAGCATGTGACTGCACTGTTACCTGAACAATGACAAACACAGCTTTTATATAACGTCTTCTGCTTCCCATTTACACTTAGTTAGCATCTAATGTAATGGTTTCCACAAATATGTGTCCTATGCATAGTTTAGACACACATGTGCACACATACACACTCATGAGTCTGAGTAAAAGTCACAGGAAAAAGGGTTCCTTCTTCCTCTTAGGTTAAGAAATCTATTGTTTTCTCTCTTGCTTTGGTTTTTACCCCTTCAAATATAGAACCGCTAAACCAGTAACTAAAAACAGCTTTTACAGCTGTTTTCACAATGAAGCATGAAAGTCTAGTGATTTTTCCATGCATAAAAACTCTGTAAAACACAAGTTAGTTAAATGTGGTCTTGCTTACTGTTTATGTAACTTGCCCTAGGCTGTGGTTGGTGTTTCTGAAAAGTCTTTGTTTAAGATGTGTAGAAATGTCCAGAGTCTATCTTGTCTCTAGTGATATTTAACAAATTGAAATTATTACTAAAATGTGGCATTGTAATAACATTTAACAGAACCTTATACGTACCCACAGTCTTCTGCGCTTGGCAATGAAGTAGTACTTTCACACATGTAGGCATAGTGCTGTGGTCACACTTTGCAAAATCTGTCATAATTGCTCTAATGACTTTCACAAGGTTCCCACAAAATGATGAGGCCATCATGCAAGGCTCTGTCCTTCAAGCAGAACTTGTGAAATCACAATGTGAATTGCACATGAAAATTTTCCTTTTACAAACAAGAATGAAGAATTAAAAACAGTGAAAGAATAAATAACAATTATTACTTACTAAGTGGATATTATTTGCTGCCGCTAAAGATTTAAGGCATTAATATCCAGAATTAAAAATAAAAGTAAAAACTTACAGTCACACACAGTGTAAAGGGAAGTTAGACAAGAGTTATTATTCTCTGTGACATGTATATATGTCCTTTAATAAATCAATGTTTCTGTCATATACTAATATAACAAAAACCTTGTTGAACATATTCATATTTGTATTAGCAGGTCTTTAATATGGACCATTTGTATTAACATAGGCTGCATAATCACAAAAAGGAATTTAAAAAAAAAAAAGATTGTACACAAATACTCAAAATGTCCTACAAACTTAAAATCAAAGTTAAATCTGCTTCTAGACTTTTAAAAGGAGTACTGTGTAATATAAATGTCCTATAAAACATTTGCTGCTTCCTAGACATTAATTTATTGCTATAAAAATTCATTAGAGACAAATAAAAAGAAAATAATACCTGTTTATGATATTTTAAGTGACTACAATGCATACTTAGTTACTTTGATAGATTTTTGAAATTCCTGACAAATACAGTACCGTAGACACTACTAATATAATCAAATATTTATTATTCCTGGTAAAAGGCAAATTTTGCTTTGCATTTTACTAATAGTGATTTTAGAACTTGGAGTGTAAAAATTAAAAAAATTATCCAGGAAGCAAGGCAATGTTGAAAATCTGTATTAAGCAATGGAGCATCAGGGCATTATAATACTGGAGAGTTCTAATAAATTTAAACATAGAAAATGTCTAATTTCAGGTGGAGTATTGTAAATCCCTTACAATAAGGAATATTCCACAGTTTTAAACCCAGGAAAAACATTCCCATTAAAGCTACATTCATTTTCATTTTGCTTTTAGAAATGTGAGATCTACTGAATTTAGGTTAAGTGAATGTCTTTATTAATTTTTGGCAATTTGAAGTGCTTGCACTCATCAAACATCATCATTAAAATTTGGATTTACGAAACTAATAAATTCCAACTCATTAATTAAATCTAACTGGAAATGCATGATTGGGTCTCATCTACATTTTTATTATAATTATGCTCTGAAGTATTGCCTTTCATGTATACTAAAAATCCCTTGAAAATATTGACTCTAAAATTACATAAATACAGTTTATCATCTTTCTTGTGTTTGAAGCTCCATAATATGTTGAGTTTTCCTTCCTATTATTTGCATCCTTCTTATGTTTATTTCTAAAAAAAAAATAAATAAAAAGGTAAATCCTTAAGAAATTTTTTTGTTGTGACATTTAATGAATGGTACCTACTTTTTAATTAAATCTCCTTTATTTTCTTTGAGATCAATGGGTTGGTATTTTTTTAAACAACAAAACCTAAATGCATAATCATGGACACAAAATGATTTCAGTATTTGTCATGTGTATTCACATATGCATCATGCTTAGTAGTACACTGACCAACTAAACATCGGGCAGTTTTCTCTACATTGAAAAAGTCACTACATAAGCAAAATGAGCTTTTGAGTGACAGTGAGGGCTCTCTAAGGAGCGATGCCAGCTCAGGATGGGGCTGACATCACTTGGCCTCCATCACGAAGCTGGACTTTGGCCCTGAATCGCATGCTATCAGCCACGATGTGGAACACTTGCACCACATTTACCAGCATTCGCATCTGTTCCGTTCTCACTGGAGTTCACTCTCTCAAACGTTCATTAGAAGATTTCCCCAGAGAAGGAGCTGCACTTTCCATCTGCGATCACAGATCTGTGTGGGCACCGTCGCACCCCGCTCTGGGCAGGGAGGGACCCTCTCAGATGACACTGATGTATAATTGGCTCCTGTTCCCACGTTGTCCCCTGAAATTACCTGATTCCTACATTTGCCTGACCTAAGTAGCAAGGACAGATTTTAAATTCAGGTGCCATAAATTGCTGTGATACAGCTTTTTTTTATAAACCTCAAGTGTTACTAAGGTGACAAAAACTGCTTGTTTTTCAAATTATATGCTATATGTTTTGCTGAGGTGTATGCGGAAAAGTACTTATTTGAATTGCAAAACTCTGACAAGAGTGAGCACATTTGGCCTATGAATAATACCCACCGGTTTTTATGCCTGTTTATATCCAAATTGCATAAGATTGCTGCATTCATTATTAAAAGACAAACCGTTCCTTCTTGCTATTCATTGACGGGTTGCTTATTGCTTATACTGTTAATACACTAAATATGTGTTCAAATATGGTCCTTGGCCAAAGTCTCATAGTCAGTGGTCTAAGACACAGCGGACACCCTTGCAGCCTGATGAGGGAGTCCCCAGAGGGTGGGGAGTGGAGGGGAGAAGCAAGATTGGCAATTTCTCAGCTCATTAGGTGCAGATTCATCTTAATGGGGCATCAAAGTTGAAACTATAGGACTTCCCCTTGTGTAATCCACCAGAGAATAGGCAGAAAGGGTATCACCACGGTGAAGCCGCAGGAGCAGGTGTGCTCTTTCCCGTTAGGCAGAAGGGAAGGGGAACTCCATGAGGTTCGCTGTGCAGTATAGTTGTGCTCTCCATCCTGGATGCACGGCCGAGCGTGCTTCAAATAAAGCACACACTTCCAGAGGTGGAGGCAGGAGGGAGTGAACATTCTAGGTACACTCTCCTCAAATAGTATCTTCACTTTCTACACACACACATACACACACACACAGACACACATAAACACACACACACATACACACACACAAACACACTTGCATACACACACACTGGCACCCTTGGCATGCAAAACAGTGCTGGCACGTGTCAGCAGAGACTACCAAAGTTTAGAAAAACATTTGAAGAGGACATAATAACACCAGTAGCACTTGGTACCCATTTAGATACAGTCAAAACAATCTCACTTTCTAATTCAGTCTCATAAAGAAATTTAGCTGAACAGGTGATGTATTTGTCCCTGAAGAATCACTTCTTGCTTATTGGTTTTATGTGCAGTTAAAAATAATTGTTTGGATTAGTTGCACTTCAGGAATGTTGAGGCTTTTTATTCTTTCTCTCCAAATAAATAAATAATGAATGATTGGAATTTTTTTGGCTTCAGTTCCAGGGAGCAAAATTATACCTCAATTTATTATAGGAAAAGGGAAAAATGGGAGAAAAGAAGAAAAGCACACATTTTGACACAATCTATACCCCTTGTAAAATTTGTCATGTAATTATTTTATATTAACCAAAAGTAAGAAGTAGAATAATTCAATAATGCAAAAATAGTTTAAATTGACTCCAGCATATTTTTTTTTTTGCTAAAAAAACCCTTACATTAATGCTATGTGAATCACTACTATATTTAGAGAAAAATCAAAACAGTGGCAAACTGAAAACTTCTAAACAAGGTAGGTGGTCCTAAGTTTGAAAAGTTAGGATAACTTTCTAAACACTTTCAAATTCAGAGTCACATGGTCTCCATCAGCTTTTCTCTCACCGAGCTGTACTACTCAATACCAACAACCAAACGGTTATATTAGACTCACGGCTTCAGGAGATTCAGTCCATGGTCAGCTGCCTCCAAAGCACAAACCTTGCAGGAAGGGTGTGCCAGAGCAGATTGCTCAGTGGATGGGAGTCAGGAAGCCGAGCAAGGGAACAGGAGCAAAGAGGAACAGGACTTTCTAATTCAATGGGGGCACTTTCTAATTCAATGACAATAATTTACTAGGATTAACAGTCTGACACTCATGATAGTGAAAAATGTTGGTTGTAAGACATAACCAAGTTTATTAACCAAATTTAAAAGTAAGCCTTCCATCCCCTGCAACTTAGTAACTGTTAGTTCCTAGACTCTGAATGAATGGAGTAGGGGACACACTGACCCTCGGACCCAGTACATGGCCATTTACATCCTGGGTGTCAGTTCAAAAGGACTGGAAGGAAAACAATAAAGGATGAGAGGAAATGTATGCTTTGCTAAATGTAACCTTTGCTTTGCTAAACATTTGTGTGCCTGTTGCTTTAAATTAAATGGCGCTCGGTGACATTCACTTACAGGATTCTTAAAATAATTTTGTGATGGCTTATTATTTTAGTTGCTTAAATGTCAGCTCTGTAGTTATCATCTTCCTGATAATTTGAAGATAATTTGAAGAGTGCACTTGGGAAGCGCCCTGAACAGAATACTGCTCTTAAGATCAGGTAGTCCTCGGCGGTCGAATATGCACTGCAATGTGGACTGTATATGTTTCATTTGGTAATGCTCATCGCTGTGAATTTTCACCACATTTATACAGCCAAATAAGGAAGGTAGATACTAAACTGAAAGTGACGCTTTCATTATGACCAGGACAGGATATTAGTCCACAAAATTATAGACCTCTGCTTCCCTTCCTATGTCTAAAGTAATTGAAACTTGGCTTAAAACCAATGCTAGATGAATAACTGTACTAATTACTTCAAAAGAAGACCAACAATTGGGCTCAATGTCACATTCCAGTAATCTCAGCACTGAGGGAGGCTGCGGCAAGAGGATCACAAGACCAAGTTCCAACTAGGCCACTTATGGAGACCCTGTCACAACATTCAAACATAAAAAGGAGTGGGCATGTGTGTGGTCCAGGGCAAAGGGCATCAGTGCCAACCTCAACTACTTGCTCTCCCAAAACAGGGAAACGCAAAATGCCATAGTGGATAGAGCATGAATAAACCAGCACAGATAAGCTTTCTCTTAATCCACAAGGCTGCGAGTATGTCCTTTTTCTTTCTACCATCTATAACAGTAAACCTGGGAATACAAAACACAAAAGAAACATAATGTATCATGCACCTGAGCTTCTCCTCTCCTTCCCAGGTGGTTCTGCATCTTAGGGAACTACCTGTCCACCATGATTCCTTAGTACCCTTACTATTTGTATGCAAGAAAGCCCACTCAAACTGCTTAAAAATATAAAACATGTATTTCATAAAGTCACATAGGTAGGAATGTCCCTGGAGTCTACCAGTGTATCAGAGGCCAACAACGTGAAAAATGACTCCAGTCTGTCCATCCACAAGGCTGACCTCAAGCTGGGCCTGCTCTCGTTATGCATCCTCCAGCATGGTCTCACATTCATCTGTCTCCCCTCCCCTGCTGCTAAGAGGGCTGGGGTACCGTGAGCGGTTGAAATTGTTGACTATAATGAAGTCAGAGTCAGGAACTCAACAACAGGGTCTATCAAAGGTGCTGAAATTTGTTGAAGCTCACTAAATGCATGTTGATTGATCAATGATTAGAAACAATTTGCATTGTAAATTTACACAGTAGGAAAGAGTCCACGAAGAGTTATTGAGCTCCTGGGATTCATAACACATGATATGAGCACCATTATTTGAGATATTAGCACATGAACACTCTGAAAGATCGTGAGATAATCCTGGCCTTATCATTAACCACTATCATAAACTTGTTAGTGTTATTTGCCTTTATTTACCCTCAGTTTTCTATGTTTTAAAATAGGAGCATATACAGAATATATTTGAATAAGATGTTATTCACCTTAAATGAAAATGCACATAAGAAGTATTTATTTCAGTGTATAAAAAGCAGTAAGTTCATAATATCTTAATTTATATTTTAAAAAAGTAAAATAGAATCTATCCAATTAAAGTAAATGTTTTAGAAATGTGTTCTAAGTAAAACAGCAAGTCTAAATGATAGCATTTAAGTGGCTCAGGGTAACAACATAAGTCAGTTAACAAAAGGTTCCTACATGGAAAATACTGAGAAATTTATTAGAAATGTAAAGGAAATATTTGTAATGAGTAATTTTGCCCAAGTTTGTGTAAAACTGGTGATTCCATTAATAATGGAAAGTGTGCTCTCAGATGTTTAAGTGTTTACCTTGCAATTGATTACACGGGCTTCCCTCCCCACCCTGGGACAAAGTTCAAAAGAAGATGTCACATCAGCAGAGTTTCAATTATTCATATGTTCTATAGCACGTGTCGAAACCCATGCAATTCCAGGGCATCCACTTAGCCTCCTTTTCGTCTGAGGTCTGCAGTTTAGACATTGTCCACCTAAGCATTGATCAAAAAGAATGACCCATTCTTCATCTCGTTTCCCAGCAAGCCACATCTAGGGTGCATCCTCGAAGCTGCGCATCTGCTCACCCATAAAGCATTTCTTCCATCCTCCCTGCCTGAATTTATCCTCTTCAGCTGTGATACACAAAGCTCCTTGAGAATCCTGAGGCCATCTGCTCTTTATAAATCTCCAGCCCAGCAGTGTTTTGCTAAACATCACCTGAAAGACACTGTGGATGGGAATCTTGCCCTCTATTTACACGTATTTCTTAGAACTCGTAGGCGGTAGTGCTCAAGGAGATTGATCCAAAGTCTGCAGATATTTCACTTTCAAAGGCATTGGAGAAGTGTGTCAGCACAGCCACATAACAGACATCTGCTTTAATCTTCAGCTGCATGATTCTTTACAGAAGTGAGCCTCGATTTCCGTCTGTGTGCGAGAGCCTGGATGGTGTGTGTGATTTTTACAGCACGAGCTGGTGCAGAATGTCTGTTCTGTTTTACTTGGAAATTGTATCTTCTTAGGCAAAGCTATTAAGAGAACAAACATCAAAACTTAACAGGATTTTAATATTGTCCTTGGAACATTCCTATCTTTCACACCAAGTTTCCACGCATTTGGAAAATGAAAGAAAATATACTCTTTGAAATAACAACAAAGTTGAATAGGTCATTAGTGTTCATTCACTGTAAAATCTTCTTTTTATAGAGGGCAAAAATGAAGCCCACATTGCTTGTTCAGCAACACATTTTAATATTATTATCACTGTTATGATACTTTATTTCTCCCACAAAGAAATGAAAAGTTAGGATATTAAAGTATTCTAAAATAACATGACCCTGAATACAGAGACTGGCACAGCAACAGATCTACCAGAAAAGGGAACAACATCAAATAACATATGAAAAGATTTTCATTTCTTTTTTAGAGTTGACAAAAAACAAGAAAGGTGACATTACCAGTAACACTTGAGGACAGGAAAGTGTGTGAAATAAAAATTAAGATACCACATAAAATACAATTTTGAATATGTAAATACACTAGAACAAAAATGCAGATATATTGGGTCAATCGTGCCTAAGGCCTTGCATTCAACTTCTAGCTCTGTAAATAAATGAAGGAAAAATAAATAAACTGAAATGATTCTAATTAGTTTGCTACCTGGAGGAGTGGTCCTTGGTGACATGTAAGAATTCATATCACTGAGGAAGCAAATATTGTAATCTCCTTCACATTCTTCTTTCTAAATCTTGGTGTGGGGGTAAAACCCAAAATGGGTGGTGGATTGTATATCAGATACGCTGAAATTCTGGGTTTGCAGGAGGGCAGAAAGCTGCCTTGCGCTGTGTGGCAGTGTGCGGGAACCACCCAGACAACAGCAGCAACAATGGGCAAGGGCCGAGAAGTGGGAGAGGGGGCGCAGCCTGAGACCACTCACACGGTATTTGGATCTCTGAGCCGGAACATCTCTTCTGCCCTCCTGTATGGCCCATCTTCAACGGAAGACAAGTGGCTACTGGAGAATCTCAGCAGGGTATGTGCCGCCAGCCCTGGTGGAGCAGAAGACAAATGGAAGGTAAAATGCCCAGGACCTTACAGATTATTGCTGAGAAAACTCTAAACAGGATGTGAAGTAGCCAGACTAGTCTGACTCTGATGCCGTAATCCAGACTCCTCTTTCATTGCTTTCTATCTTGGTTTTTTTCAGCTCCACTGTACACATTAAAAACACCTGTGCAGATCCTGTGGCTTGGCTCCAGATGCTGTGTGCATGTTCTCTTTAATTTTGTTTTCTCTTTAACATCACTATTTGTTTATTATAATTGTTGTTACAGATATGCCCCCCCCCCTATTATTTCACCTTTCTCTGTGTCCACAATCATCTTTCCAAAGGTCAAAAAGCTTTCTTCCTAAACCTGTACCACCACACCTACAGCCACTAAACCAATGTAATTTCTTAACACACAAGATTCAGTTCCCTTCAGGCTGTCTAGTTCCCCCCAAAAGCCACTATTTAGAATCCCAGGGCTGCTCATTGTGTCTGACTGTGATGTCTCCCAAGCTTCTTTTAACCTAGAATGATCTCGCCCGCCCTTTCAGCCCTTTCTTTCATCTTTTCTCAGTGTCTCTGAATTGCTGAGGAAGCTTGGACACATGTCTTATAGATTTATAGATGGTTGCTCTTGGGGCATCGTTAAACTTGCTTCTCTAGTCCTGTATTTGCTGTGAATTACAAATTAACCTAACTTTCCACTGATTAAATTCAACGTGATTTCTTGACAAGATTATGTTACATAATGTATCCTATAACCCTACACATACGTCTCACTTGTATCCTGGCAGGAGCTACAGTGTTTAGTGGTGTCACCAGTCTGAGAGTTGAGTGGTAGAATTCAGAAAATCTTTCTGAAAATAAGAATCTATCCCTTCAGCATGCTTAATTTCCCTTTTCCTGTGGAGGCGAGTTCAGTAACAACCACAGGAAAAGCAAAGTGATGCCAAGGTCTGGAGACATGTGACTCCCTGAAGGCTTATGCAATCCGGAGTCTAAGCCTGCGGTCACTCCGGTGTGAAAAGTGCCGCCTTCGAGTGTGAAGGAATAATATCAGCTTCCTCATGAAGGTGCCATCCCTGGGAATTTCAGCCACTTGCAGCAAAACGCAACACTGATACAGGCTTTGTCAGTCTTCTCTCAGTGCCGAAGCACCAGCACGGCCATCCCTGGAGTGTGGCCGTCACCTCTGCGGGCTCCTCAGGGGCCTCACCGGGCTGATCTTTGCCATCTCTGAATTTGAAAAATCGAGTCTTATGTTTCAGTGTCACAATTTTCTATACATGTGAATCTTCACCACACCTACTTCATAGGGTTTTGTCGTTAGAAACAGAAATGATATAAAATAATTCAGATCAAGCAGATGAGCCCAGGCACTCGGTACACAGGAAGCAGCCCAAAAGCAGGAGCTATTGCCCTCTTCCAATCATCCCTCCAGACCCCTGAAACTGGCCATCAGGGTGAAGCAGGCAAGGATATTCATCACTACCCAGGAACCTCAGAACCATTTTCCTTGTCACTTAGTACTGAATAATCACCCAAGGTGCTCTCTTGTGAAGATATTATTACCTGAAGTTTTATATAGGCACTATTTATTCATGAACAGAAAGCCATTGTAATGCAGAGCCAGACACTACAATAATAATAAAGTACAGGTTAATATGGAGCTCGAAGTCCAAAAAAGTGGGACAGGCAACTTGTTACAGGCAGATCAATAAATTTCTGTCACGAACAGTGAAGCCCGTGTTTGTTCTGTACAGCGAGTGTACTAAAATAAAGCCAAAGTAAGCCTGTGAGACAGCTGTGTCAGAAGAAAAGCTGCTGGCTGAGAAGTATTAATTTATTAACATGGTGAAAGACACGCAAGATAAAACACTTTTTGGAATATTATCTTCAGTCTACCAAAAGCTAATAAATGAATAAACCAAATCTGAGGTAACTAAAGACACTGGCTCACCAAAAAGAACAAATCTAGGTCAAATTCACGTTGCAAACAAACAATTCAGAGGAAGAGAAAATACTTCTGCTGGTTCAGGGACTCACAACCAAAGGGAAGGGTCCAGACCACGGAGGTGTTTAAATGCTTAAGCCTGAACTCACAGAGACGTAGCCACTTGGCAGATGAGATTGCCTTATAAATCAGAAGGTTAAAAAAAAGATTATAATAGGAATCCCACTCAAGGAAGGTAAGTGAAGAGTCAACAAATCTGTTTGCCAAAAAAGCAACTACAAAGCTGAACAAATGTTCAAAACAACCACTTTACTAATCTGGAATTGAACCATAAAGCCTTTCTTTATGAAAATTAATGAACTCTGGGTAAGAGAAGCACAGGGCTCTGATAGTCTTCTCAAAGGCTACTTTGCTTTACCTCTACCTACAGCCTGAGTGCTTATATCAACCCAGGACAAACAAAGGATCCAGTGAGATTTTGGCACAGATCTAGGAAGCAAGACACAAAGAGAGGAACCAACAAGTTCTGCATATCTTTTGAAATAAAAATACCCCTGATGCCTGCAGTGGTGGCACATTCCTGTAGTCCCAGCAATCATGAAGCTGAGGCAGGAGGACCACTGCAAACTCAAGGCCAGTCAGAGTTACATAGTGAGTTTGTGTGAATGACACAAAACCAAACCAAACCAATGCTAAGTCCTTAGAATCAAAACTACAAAAGTCCGTTTAAAAATCTTACATGAAACACACAATAACAGAAGTCAGCAGGAGACTAGTAACACATAAATACTAGACTTTTAAACTCTAGTATGAGTGGAAGAAAATGAAAACAGATGGTGAATACACAGTTTATCAACTCTGCTTATAGTAATTTTTCTTAACTTAAAATATAAAATATATGAATAAAATATTAAGAAGCACTTTTCCTAAAGCTTTTTTTCTGATGCACAGGTATTTGTTAAATTCATCTCTATATTTTTATATATGATGGAATATTCCATGATTTAAGCAACCTAAAATATTTTTAAAAATCAGGAAGTTTGGAGCCCTGGAACAGAGCTGTCAATAAATCAATACTTTGAATAGTAGCTATTTCTAGGAGTCTGATAGGATATTTCACTCTGTTTCTGCCACTTGTAGGTCTGACGTCTCCATCCTAATGCCCACTACTGGCCCACTGGTTCCTGGGCTGTGAAGAGGACCTAACCAGGAGAAGAACCCACCCTCTCCTTCGCTCTGTCTTATTTATATTTTCTTTCAACTCATTAAGCTTAGTGAATTTTGTCCACATCAAGACGTGCCCATGCTCCCAGGGCTACTTCTCTATCAACTTATGCAGAGATGTACAGCAACCAGCCTTTCAAATGCTAAGGATTTATTTAAGTTTAGAAGTAAAATTGTTCAACAACATCAAGACTAGAATTTGGTTCTTAAGGTATGAAACTCAAGCATGTAAGTCATTTGATGAATTTTTATCCACTGACTGACCTGAAGATACTACTTTTTTTTTTTAAGATATTACTTTGGAAGACAGCCATAGTGTTAAAGACTGTGTTAGCAAATGATGATAATGGTTAAAATTTATCCTAATGACAAGCTTCAATAGCACAGTGGCTCACTGTCTTGGTCACTCTTTTCTCATTGCTGGGACAGGAAGGAAAGGTTTGTTAGGGTTATAGTTTTTAGAGGTTTCAGTCCATAATCAGCTGGCTGCCAGGCAGGATGGTGTGGCACAGGATCAACACTTCAAGGCAGCAGCCAGAGCACAAAGGGAAGAGCAAGCCTCTTCTCCTCTCTTATATTGTACACAGGCCACCTCCACCTCCAGGGCAGTGCAGCACTCACAAAATCTCTGTGCCCTCCTCTTGCACAGGATGAGATATTTATAAACTAAGGATCCTGGTTCCCTGCTGAGTCTCTTCCTTAAACTTCTAAACTTTGCAAGTTGACACAATGTATCAATCATAACACTCATTCAAAAACTAAATGTAAATCATTCATTTAACAATCTACTAATTACACTGGTTACAGAATCCATCAGACCTAAGAAACCCAGAATTCAAGGGGAATAATTACACATTTTTGCCTTCCTTGGGACTGCACAAGAGATCAACTTGCTAAACAGATCAAATAGAAAACAATCTCCATTAGAAGTTATTTTAATGAGTTGTTTTTCAAGAGAGAAACAATACAGACTTTATACAGATTTGCTTTATTTACTTGAAAATGATGAGCTCGAAATAAGCTGAACAAAACAATTGAGCACATGTCTTAACCAGATGCCTACCTTGATTATTTTTATGAACAGCTATTCTGCTGCCCAGTTTTTATGTGCAGTTTGATTTTACATATGTGCATGGCAGAGAGAGAGAAGTGAGAGAAAGTTGAACATTAGCCATATTTAGCATTACCTTAGGGCATCACATACTCACCAGATCAGGCTCCAAATGCTCCAGAGAACACTGGATGAAATCATCATTGTTGTTAAGACTGTCATTTTGTATTGAGGACTAATAGGAAAGGTGATAAGGTCCATACAGACATTATTCCTGGTTCTTGAAAAAGACGTCCTACTAAGGAGGAGAAATGAAATGGAACCCAGTCAACACCACCACTGCCAACAAAAGAAATCTGAATCAGATCAAAGGGAAAAACATACTTCGCTTAAAAATAAATACATGTGCACAATCTATGTGTTCTCAGGATGGGTTGAACTCGAAAACCTTCCTACCAAATGCACTCTTGTGAGCAGTGTGACCAGGCAGCCGTACACTGTAACATTTGTGACTCAAGTCAGTCATGAAAGTAGGAACCAGCCCCCAGCATATGGATCGTTAATATGGCCAGGAGCAGTTTATGACTCTCTGCGATAACTGAATCTTTCACTCCGAAGTGGACCATCTTTGCTAAAAGTGATTCCAACACCAGAATTCTTTGCCTATGAGCAGGCTCAGAACCATGCTGATGTGAAAATAACAAAAGACCTTGCCAAGTCCACTGTGGATTTTACTGTGTCCTTGGCACCAACAAAATAGCTCTAATTATGACTTACAAATTCTATTAGATACTCAGCAAGGTTTTCTTCTCAGATACACAGTTGCTAGCTCTGTTCATCACATTTTAGTAGAAATAGAATTCTGACAAGCAGGTGAGCTAGTCAAGTGACCAGCCCTGTGTAATGGAGCATGGATGTGGGTCTTAATTTTTTTTTCAATACTAAAACTTATTATTGAAGGATAAAATTCCCAGGCACTTGGATGGATTTTTTGAATTTTTACAAACCAAACATACCCTACTATTCAGCACTCACAATAAAAATAAGAAATTTATCTGTGGTTTATTAGGCTCCTCTTTCTCCTTGGTCATGGTCTCCACAATTTTGCTCCCAAAGAATGAGATTGCACATGATGGGAGTGCAGCTCTGTGGCGTAAACATGAAACAACTCCTTCACATCATGACGCCTGTGGTTGCTGTGTCTCTCAAGTGAGTACATTTCAAAAGATTGTGAGTTTCTATTCTCTTTCTGCATTTCATCAAATATTTTCCAAACTCTGACCATGCCAATGTTCAACTTGCAAAGTAGGAAATAATCAGAAGTAAGATACAAAACTTAATTTGGAAAAAAAAATATTATTAGCACGTCAACTGACAGGAATGGTTCTACATTTTTGGGTCAAGTGAGAAGTCATTAGACTAAAAGTTCAGCCAAATAGGGGAATGCTATTGGCCATTAAATCCAATATGTACACGGAAACAATGGCTAAGTGGTCTAAATAAATAGTAGAAAGTGTTAAGGTTTGATACACACACACACATATGATTGAACTACAAAGAGAAGCATTTATTTGGGAAACACTTTGTAACACTCAAAGCACTTCTCACTAGTTTCTACAAAAAATATCCTTATGCCACTTTACAGATGAATAAATCAATATTAAAATATCAAGGAGATCTTATAACCTCAAATCAACACTGAATGGAGAATAAATTTCAAGCCTCTGCTCTAACTCCAAAATTACATTTCGAGAACAAAGGTTAAAATTACTTGGTTCATTCAAGTGGCAAAGGGGAAAAAAGGAAAGAAAAGGTGAAATAGTTTCCTCCAAAAAGAGCTGTGACATTTGTGCAAATTCCTAGTTACCATCAGCTGTTTAATGCCCCTTCTTTTCTTGGCCTCCTCTCCACTGTCAAATTTTAAACCTTAAGTGCTCAGTAGGAAGTTGTTTGCCTTGTGCCTAAAATAAATAATTTGGCTTAAATTGTAAATAGCTGTCACATTTTGCACAGCATTAATATTAGCAAGTGTTCCTTAGAATAAAGGCATCTGTCAGTTCTCTCCCTCGCTCAATGTTTCCAAGATACTCATTGGTCAACAAATTGTTGGAAGCTGTTGTGTTCGATCTGATATGCAATTCAAAGTGAAGCCTGAGGTTAAGAGGTAAGTTTCCTTGCGGTCTCCCCATTTGACTTCCGTTTTCCTTTCCCTCTTTCTGCCTTCCTTCCTTTGGGAAAGCTGCAGCCCAAAAGCTCTTCGGAGAAACCAGTGAAGAAGACAGACATTACTGGGGAAGGGGGTGGATGGGGGGGGCGGTGCAGGGGAGAGGTTGGAGCCCAAACAGAGGTGACCAGAATGTCTAAGCAAGTACAGGGCAGGTGACACTGGTGACAGAACAGGGTGAAACCCAAAGAAGCTCCTCAAGATGTTTATTACTCTTCAGAAAGGGGGAATCACATCTATAGAAGGAAGAAAACGCGATTACAATCTATGACAGAGTTGATTTTAACTGAAAACATGGATATCAAGATGTGATGTTCAACATACAAATGAAGAGGTAGCTATAAAAGCTAGGTGTCCCCTGAGATGGCCTAGAGGTGGCCTCTCTCGTCTCCAAAGCAAAAGGACACTTCCATGCCCACACATTGGTTCAGACCACGTTCTTCATGAGGAGTAAGGGGCTTCATCTTCATCGCTGACGAAAAGATGAGCATTGGAAATCACTCAGAGTGACCAATTAAAACAGTCTCTTTTTATGCAAAAGGAAGGAAGGCCTCCAAAGCTAATACCTTAGCAGGACTCATTTGTTCCAACTATTCACATCTAAGCATATTTCCAGAAGAACTGAAAACATCATACCACAGTGATATATGCGCACCCGTGTTTATAGCAGCACAATTTGTAATCACCAGATCTTGGAAACAACCTAAGTGTCCATCAACTGAGGAATGGATAAAAAAAGTTGTGGTATTTTTATACAATGGAGTACTCCACTATAAGGAATGATCACATTGAGATATTTATAAATAAATGGACATAGCTTGAGACCATACTCATAAGCAAAATAAATCACTCACATGTGTAAATAACAAATAGTTTCCCTAGTTGTAAGAAATGGTAAGAATACATAAAAGTATGTGATAATTGTAATTACCCATTATATTGCTTTGAAGCTTTATAATGTTTTCATTCATTAATTGGAATGGTTTTATTCTGGGTTGTGTGATTTTGTCTGTATGGTATGAACAGATATTTTGAAGAAAACAAGACATTATAATAGTTAGTGATGATTTAATATCATCTTGTTTTGAAGTCCCACCAAGCTTTTGTTCTTCTGTCTCCATCGGTTTTATCATGTTGTATCTTATTGGATTTTATTATGTGATAGTATAAACAAAATTTTTTATAGACAAGGAGATAATATAAAAACCATGGTTCGTTTTCTGTTAGTTGGTTCTGAATATCCTGTTAATACTTTCACTCTCTTGAATGGTTTTACACTGGCTCGTTATGTTTGATATTAAAGTGTATGAAGGTATACTCAAATATTTCAAGGAAAGAGACACTACAGTAGCTACTGTTATGTCAGGTTGTCCTGTGGTGAAACATTATGTTGCTTAAATTGTTTTGTTATGACTTGTGTTGTTATGTCCTCGTTTATCTTAATCTTTTTTTACAATAAAAAAAATAGGTACTCGAAAAAAAAAAAAAGACTCAGAAGCTGGGTGAAAGGAATCCTCTTACAATTCAATGGGCCATAAATTAAGCACAAAAGAAAAAGGATGATTCTAACAGATTATAAGATTTTGAACAAATGAGGACTGAAAAATCCACAGATAACATTAGACAAGCAAGCAATCAAAACACAAGCAGAAGGAAGAGTATACCTCCCAAAGGGTGGACCCCACCTCGACCATGGAGGGCGAGGTTCAGAGGCAGAGTCACGATCTGCCACCTCCTGCTCATTTAGACATCCACAGATGCCGAAAGCACCACAAGAGATGGTTGAGAAACATAGACTCAGAGTAGTTACTCAGGAAATGTGAATTCATTATAAAGGGAAAAGTCAAGTGTAACTTCTGAAGAAGAAAGCTCACTGTTGTCAACTTAATTTCATGATCAAAGTTAAGGTCATCGGTAATAGAAATCAAAACCATGCACCATTTGATGGAATTTGTTAAGAGCAACACAGAACCACTTGTATGGTTTTCTTTCAGAGATTGACCTAAAATTAAATTGAGGGAAATTTTTAAAAATTGAGGAAAAATCTGAAAAATAATTGGCCTACAGTCTTCATAAGAGCAAGGTCAAGCATGGAAGAGAAAGAAACAGTGAAGAATTGTGTTTCAGAAGGAAGAAGATGAAAGCAAGCTGGCCACCGCAGCCAGAGTGTGGCCTTCAGCTGGAGCCCGCTGCTGCGCTAGGAGCGCGGGAGAAACTCGGGGAGGACCCGCGGATGTGGTCTCACTGTCCATCGCCTGGCAAGGGGCTTCTTTGTAGGAAACAACGCAATTTACTCTCACGTGCTTCAAAGCTCCGAGGTGCTAGCGGGACAGTTTCCTGAGGCTTTGAAATTATTTCTAAATGAAATCATAAAAAAAGAAAGGAGGTTTGTGCTGAATGGGTACAGAGCTGCTGGTTAACAGGATGGAAAAGTTCTAGAGATTGTCTGCACAGGATTCCAATAAACAGTGCCACTGACGGCATACATGCATTGATTAACACAGTAAATTTTATGTCATCTGTTTTTTCTGCAATGAAAAACTGAGAGAATAAATCGATAAATAAGCAAGAGAAATAGGAGGTGCGATCACACAATAGAGAGAATGCTTAAATTTTGAAAGTTACTTACATTTAAAAAACAGCACCACTAACACCCCCCTCCCCCCAGCACTCTCCCAGTCACTTGGGACATGCTTCTCCCGTCACCCTTGCCACTTTCTGAAGCACTTCTGGAATCTTCTTTCCTGAGTGTCTATAGTGGTGCTGTCGGGGCTGCATCCCCGTCCTGAACTGATTCAAAGCCTTCCCCTTCTAAGGTCTCTGTGACTCTGGGGAAGAACCCGACGTCACCCAGTGCCAGGTATGGTGACTGTGGGTGAGGACCCACCACAGTGTTAGTGGATGTCCTTCACCGAAAGACTTTTAAATCGCTCTAAGAGGATGTGTAGGCAGATTAATAAAAACGTGGGTTTTTTCTAACATTTTTAGTTTACTTTTAATACTGTGGGCTTTTTTTTTTAATCATGCCTCATTTAGTTTAAATGCTCACTATTAAATACTATTATTTTAGTTCTTCTGGGAATATGCCTAGAAGTGGAATAGCTGGAATAAATGGGATTTCCAATCCCAACTTTTTGAGAAATCTCCAGACAGACCTCCACAAAGGCTGTACCAGTCTACACTCCCACCAACAGTGCAGGAGAGTTCCTTTTTCCCCACAGCCTCTCCAGCATTTGTTGTTGTTGGTTTTCTTGATCCTGGCCATTCTTTCAGGAGTAAGATGGTATCTCAGTGTAGTTTTAATTTGCATTTCTCTAATGACCAATGATGATGAACATTTTTTCATGTATTTATTTGCCATTTGCATTTCTTCATCTGTGAATTGCATATTCATCTCAGATGCCCATTTGTGGATTGGATCTTTGCAAAAAAGTAATAAGAACTAAGGAGTAATAAAATCCAAAATGTAAATTTTGTTGTAAAAAAGAGAGGGGAAAAAAAAGAGCTCTAACGGATATAATAGCAAGTGTGTTTAGGGGTGTTAAATAGCTGACTATATTAATGTTTTTGGATCATTGAACACAGCTGTTTGCAGTCTCTCTGTTTGAATGTCCACTCTGTAATCTTTGATACTGTGATTTGAGCAACTATTTCTAAGATGATAATATGTAATCTATTAACAGGTGATTTCTTACTTTTTTTTTTTTTTTTTTGTAGTTCTGTATTACGCGTACCCTTACACCGCTTTGTTTTGTTTTGTGTTTTTCTCTTTTTCCTTTTAAATAAAATTTTAAAAAATACTATTCTTTTTAGGAAATACAGAAGCTCACATCCCAATATTTTAGATTCCGACTGAACAGGTTGGAATCACAGGTGCAGGTTTTGCACACGTGGCCAGCCCATATCACCCTCCACCACTTGCAGGTTGGAAACTACAGCTCTGACGGAGTAAGAGAAAAAGTGCTGGATCCAGTTAAGGGCGTTCCACTTACCGGGTTTATGGCTTGGGACACATCTCGTCCACGTGCCCCATGTCCAAGCTCTCATCTCTGAACTGGGATATTAATTCCTGCCTTCTAATACTGCTGAGCTGTCAGAGGATAATATGGATAAAAGCACTGCAGAAACATAAAGCAGTATTGTAATGAAAAAATAAGCCAGTAAATGCTTCTACTATGAAAAAGAATCAAATGACACCATGCATCTCTGGCATGTCCGTAAAGCGGTTTTCTTTAACAGGACTGAAACACAACAGCACCCCGGAGAGATTCTGAGCCTGGGCTAAGCAGGCAGCAGTCAGCAAACACAGACACAGCAAACACAGAGCTGGGCTCATTGGTTCTGCCTGACTTCCGGATTAAATTCCTCTGGGAAACTGACAGAGGTGACCTTTCTCATGGCAATGCAAACTCTGCTCGGATTTTGGTAGGATCTAACATGAAGATAGGAGCTAGAAGAAAAATGAAAGGTAGAATAAAGTGAAAGTTCTCAACGTTCACTCTCTTTGGTCAGAATCACCTGTCCCAGGCTTCCCAAGAAGTCAAAAGACTAGAAATGGCTGCAGAGTGACCTAAAGGTCATAGTCCCATGACCTTGCCAAGCAGACAGTGCCTTTGTAGGATATCTTAGCCACTCTTTCATCACTGAGGCTCACAGTTTAGAGGAGGATAGATTTAGTGTAGCTCAGAGTTTGTGGAGGTTTCAGTGCATAGTCGACTGGCTCCAAGTCAGGGCCTCCTGATTGAGGGCCATCACAGAGAAGGAACAGATCATAGCACGGCAGCTGGAAGCAAAGACAGGGATCAAGAGAGAGGAAGTGAGGTGCACCCTGCCAGGCTACACCCCAGTGACCTCATCCTCCATCCAGACTTCACCCACCAGCATCACATTTACCTGCAAACTCAGCAGGAGTGTCACGGTCCCATGATCCAGTCACCCTCAAAAAACCTGACCCATGAGCCTGTAAGGCTTTGCAGGAACATCTAGTTATCAACTGTAGCAGAGGTAGCCTCATTGGGCTTACAAGCAAGGACACAGGGACAAATGCTAGCTAGCTCCAGCTGGGAGAAGTGGAGACATTTCTTGAACCTGCAGCTCAGCCTCCCTTCCTGGGGAGTTTTCATCCATGGGTTTAAAAAAATTGCAGATGGAAAGTACGCAAAAATAATTTGCATCTGCAATGAACAGGTACAGCCTTTAATTTTGTCTCTGTTCCTTAAAAATTGCAGTATAAAAATATGTATGCAGTGTTTATGTTGCATTAGGTATAAAATGTAACCTAAAGATGATTTAAATACAGGAGAGAGTGGAAATTTTATATACAACACTGTGCCTTTTTTATGCAAAGGCCTTGAGTAGGGTGGAGCTGTGATCTTTGAAACAAGGGACCACTGTGCACTTTTCTGGAAGAACTGTGGTCAATCACTTCCAGCAGACTCAGACAAGGACCAGCAAAGCTGGTTGGGGTCAGTGTAAGCACAAGAGCCCTTATGTATATTAGAAAAATGATTGAAATACTTTGTGTTCTCCTGTTTCATATCGGAAAGCAAAAATACCAAGCACATGTAGTATAGATTAACTCAGAATAGCTGCAGTAGATAAGAGCTTGAAATACTTGTGAATTGGCTTTCTTATAAATTCACTTTTAATAGGAAATTAAATCCTTTCAGAACCTTTTATTTTTGTAGTTCTTTATAAAATTTTTATGTTATCCACTTTACAACTTTAACTTCTTAAATTTCAGAATATGTTTAATTCATATATAAAAGCCATTTCTATCGTAAAAAGTTGATTGAATTCAAAATACTCAGTTACTGACATTTGTGGAATAATAGAAAAGTTCTTATTGCATTACTTGTATTAAAAATAATGATCTCCAATACTAGATATCAGTTCTAGAGATTAATCCATTAAAACTTTCAGGGACTGTTCAGAATTTAAGCGAATGCTACTCTGTTGTTAGTCTTTGGCACATTCCATCATTTACTAGTCCACCACAAGGATTTTGAATCATCCGCGGAATAGTTTGTCATCTAAATGGGAAACAGAGGGTTAAAACATTTTCTAATTATTCATATGAAAGCGCAAAATGCACCTACTCGGCATCCCCACACCATTTAAAAAGGTTGCTCAGTTTCTAATCTTCTTCCCTTTATGTCTATGACAAAGTGACAGGTATAGAAATGTCTTCAGGGAGAAAAACAGACTGATTAGGAAGAGACCCAAAGTATCATTTTAGATAAACCAAGCCAAAACAAAACAAAACATGTCATTAGCTGTCTTTTGTTCCTTTACAATAGTCTGTTGATTTCTTAAATACTGCAGAAGAGCTTAGAGAAAAGGAAAAGAAAATCTTTGCAACAGATTACTAAAGTATATGCTCAAGGTGTTGCTTGAAAAGCATGGTATTTCTATTACAGCAAAGAAAAATGGTATTGGGAAATGTTGGAAGGCAGGAAAAGTTAACCACTGCATTTCATTGATCTTGGTTATACAATAACTTCCAGGAAATACCTCCAAGATTTGCATACACTATTTTGGCATTTTGGAGTAATTATCGCAGTGAAACTTTCACAAGTGTACCTTATTTCCACAGGTAATTAAGGTGACCTAGTTATGTCTGCATAAAGATTAGTCTGTGAATAATGCAGACCCAGGGGAGACTAACAGGTCACTAATAGCAATCAATCTAACTGATGGAAAAGAGAAAGAACCGTGTCCATGACTGTACTCTGTACTAGTATATTGCTATTTTTAAGGTGCATTATTTCATCGATAAAATCCTAAGAAGCTAGAAATCATTTCCTTTGAACTATTCTGGGTACCATTTTAGGTTTCTTGTAAAATTTGAAGTTCTGAGTTGGTAAACTCCTGCTCCTTAGTAACAAGGAAAATTAATATTCATTTTTCAGATGAATATGCAATCTTGTTGATTTTCAGGACATGGTTAAAGAACTGTTCTTAGTTGCAGATGAAAAGCAGAACCTTAGCTGGGCTCCCTCATTTGTGGGTAATCATCATCAACAGGAGTTTGCTGATGCATACACACAGTCAAGTGCTGCTCACCCCTAAATTGTTCCTGTCTTCCTAAACTTGGGTATGGCCCAGAGCCTACCTCCCTCACCCACAGAAAGTCAGTATTCTGGCAGCTGATGGTCCTCCTGAAAGAGCTGGAGAATCTGGACTCAGTGTGAACCCACAATTGCTCTTTGTATTTCCCCTCAACAACCTTAAAATTCCCTGCAGGAAATCATGTCATCAGACACATCCACCACACCAAAAACGCTATCTGAAAAATGTCACAAATGCGGCTATGGAAAGGATGCCTCGGGTTAAATAAAGGACACGTATTTAGGAAAATTAAAGCAAAAGTAAACTGAAACACAAAATAGTGCCAATCATCTGAAACAGACTGAAATCCTGATTTTTTTTTTTTCCATCTCATAGCACTGTGGCTGGGACGGATAATATATTTTCAAATACAAGTGCACTTACAAACATGGTTTTTTAATTTTTACTTTAGAGAAATATTAACAAATCAAGCTGAGTTTAAGTGATATTGTCTTAGATCTAGACATTAAGGTGCTAATAGTTTAAAATGAAGCATGTACAAAAGAAAACTACCAGCCACTCAGAATGCAAAGCACTTGCACTTTCTCTTGGAGAATTATTTAATTAAGGAATGACTTATAGACACATCACACATTTGGATGGTACTTGAACAAGAGCTCTAGTTGCTTGAGGGTGAATGCCATGTGTATTTTTCCGAGTCCCTAATAAGTGACACGCTTCTGTCATTACCTTGAGGTGAGGCAGAAGCCCATGTGGGTTTTGACCCACGTGGTCAATCCCCAGTGGCAAAGCATCTGATTAACTGGCAAAGCCATGCCGCCAACAGCTGTATCGTTGGAAGCATGGATGTGCTCGGTCTGGTTAGGGGCCGAGTGTTTCCATAATCACGCTCTTGCTGGCTCGTGTCCAACAGATATTAACTTCTACCCAAATAAATTATTATTGAAATAGTTAGGCATGAATGGATCCATGTGTACGTAATCTATGCTGACCGCATCCCCCATATGTCCCATTTGCCTACAGTGAAACCTCCTTATTTAACATGCATGTGAGTGACGTAAGTTCAAGATAGGCCTTTGATGATTTCCTCAATTTCCTGGGTTTGTTATTATGAAATCCTTTAAATTTCTCTAAGAAGACTTAGAAAATAATCTCTTATAAGTAGTTCGATTATTCTAAATTTAAAAAATATTCTCAATCTAGTGAGCTCAGGTACACATTTTTGAGGGACTTATGCATTTTAATTATTTGGACCTGTTTCAGTGAGACAGTTTTCTAAGTCTCTAACGTATGTAAAAACCATAAGTAAAATTGAAAAGTGTCAGTGATCCGAAAGATTCATTTTGGTAAAATCTTATAAATTTTGTGACTGAGAAACACTTTAAAATATTTATGGAAGGAAGGAAAGAGTGAAAGAGAGACAGAAAAGGGAGAAATAGAGAGAGAAAAACAACAACAAAAAAGGGAAGGCAAGTTTCTAAACATACTGTCAGCAGGTAAACAACACCTGCAAGTGTAAAATATAACTATAAAGTCAAAGCTAATTTACATTTTAATTAAAGAAAATAAGAAAAATAATTAACCAAATTTTTAAATTTTATTTTTAAGAAAATGTATTTAATATTTTATTCATCCATGAAATCCAGGTTCTTAATCCAGTGCCAATTTAAACATCACTTACTATTCCTACGCATTATTCTTTTTTACTCTCCCTATTTACCTGTCAAATTTTCCATGACCCTCTAGAATAGGTTACTTTGACATTTAACAAAAAGACTCATGATGCGTTAGTTTACTTTGTTAAAGTGGCTCGGTTTGGAAGGAGCACTCCTAAGCACTGAGACAATCTGCTTCAAAGATGGAAAATGCTGTGAGGAATATTTTCAAATGCACATCTAATTCCTCAGCCTCATAGTTGCAAGAAGGAAAAAAAAAACTGTAAGGGATTTTTTTTCCTTTACTGGTAAATGAACCCAGGAACGTCAGACTGAACTACATCCTCAACTTTTTCTGTTTACTTATTTATTTGGCTGCTTCTTTGCTTTTGCAACAGAGTTTTGCTGAGTCAACCTGAGCCAGTCTTCTGAGTCACCATGTTGCCCATGCTGGGATTAACTGGTAATCCTCCTGCCTCAGCTTTATAGAGTGCTGGAATATTAGGCTCAGGCCATATCTGTCTCCTTCTAGGGAAAGTATTGAAAACAAAAATCCTCAGGGATACTCATTTAAAAAAATAAAATGATGATGCTTAAAAGTGTAATATTAGTCAAAAACAATAATAGTCATGGTGATTTGTGCTTTTCAAATCAGTAACACACTATCTAAACACTGAATGTAATTACTTAGTCTGTTAAGAAGACGTACTCATTATAGACCATCCAAATGGGAGGGTGGAAGGTAAATATTACAGTAAAAATGCTACTTTACCTAACAGTTTCCAAAGAAACATTTTCTAGACATGTGCATCTTTTTTAAAGTTTCTAATAATTTACTCTTTATGTTTGCATCCATAATATGTATCTTGTAGTTTCTCCAAACCATGCTGTTTGAGAAAGAATTACAGAAAAATTGATATCTATCAATCCATCAATCACATTAGTCTTCTAACACTGAAGGTGGACAGCTGGGGACGGCCACCATCAGCTAGAGGGAAGCATCACGATGGGAGGAATGTGACATTTCCTTGTCTGCCATTTCCCTGTTCTGATTAAATGAACAGGATGCTCTTCAACACTGTTTAGTGTCTCTCCAAAGGACAGGCTAATTACCAACTGTTAATATTAAGGACACACTTGGGGCAGAAAAATAGGACTTCAATTTACAGTAATAATTTTGGGATGGAGTTGTTCCAGCAGAAAATTGTCACAGCTGCTCAGAGTGTAGTGACAACCATGAAAATAAAATAAATACAGCTCTAACTTCCCAGTAGATCTCGAGGTGCTGGGCCAGAAAAGTAAAATATTTCATGTATTTTTTCACAAATTACCATGTGAGATTTATACGTTACCTTTAGAGTGAGAGGTGGCAGATATGCTATGAATCTATTTTTCAACAAATGAACAATAGTAGCATGTAGCACTTTATGCTTTCTCTGCTAAATATTATTCATAAAATATTTTTACTTTGAGCTTCTGATAACAGCCAAGTTACTCAAACATAAATACATTTTACTTCTCCGGCAAGTGATATGACCTTGATCCGTAGTACTCCGGCCCTCACCTGTCCATGTCCACAGATGTTGAGCTTTCGGTAGCTGAAGAATTTCTGGTTTTCTAAGCATCTGCTCCCCCAAAGACAGACTTCCAGACACATAAAAGATTAGTGTCCCCAGTACTGCACACACGGCTGATACATACTGTGCCTGAGTCTCCTGCCAGCCCAGCCCGTTGTAGGTTATTCGCACGGGTGTAAAGCTTCCAGTTCTGAGCTCACTCTTCCTTTGTCAAGGTCGAGGAATTTTTCTCCGCCACATCTTTGTCAATGCCATGTGACTGTCCTCCTGTTAGGATGACTTTTCTCCCTTCAAAGGAGGGAGAAAATCTCAATTCACACCTTGATTCTCTGCATTGACCGCAACATGAATACTTTTTTCTGATTAGAGGGTTTAGTTGGCCAAGCACGTACTCTGCTCTCACCAATTTTCAGCCCACTGTTCAGTGACTGACAGCTATTTATACACTATTCTGTGCCAACGAAATTATAACCAAATAGACCTCGTAGAAACTGAAATAAATTTATGCTTGAAAAAAGCCTTTCAAAGTACTGCATTGTACAAGGACAATAAATCAAAACAACTCCCTAGGTCTATTTGTAATTTACGTTGGTCTTAGTGTGGCACTAATTTATACTGACAACCCACTTTCCATGCACTCGGTCCACTCCTGAAGGAAGCATTAAGACGTCACTATGACGCATACGAAATGTTTCTACATGATGCACGCTGGCCAAAAAGAAGTACGATCACCATTTCCCCTTTTTAAGTCTTCCCAGGTATTTGTCTCATAGTCCTAAGCAAATTTACAGCAAAAGATGAGGATTTATCCCCCACTTTTGTTCCTTAACTTTCCTGCTGTACCTGTGATTATGCCCACCCGTTCAGGGTACTTTTTTCTTTACCTGATAACATGCTCAATGGATTTCCTCCCAGCAGTGAAGACAAAGCCAACAGCAATCACGCAGGTAATTAGATCTGCTGCTTCCATGGAGTAGGGTTCAGGTTTGATGCCTGGAATCCACTAGATTACTGAAGGCTTCCTGCTGAACTACCTAATCTCACATCTTCATTACATTTGGTTTGCTAGGTTTATTTCTAAGCATGCTTCTCAATCCTGAACCCTTTACCATCATGTAGACAAGCAGGCACTTTCTACAGGACTTTCCTCTTCTCCCTCTGCCCATTTAAATAGCACGTCAGTGACTTTCTTGGCTGTTCATTAAGAGGCTGGGAAGAGAAGAATCAGTCAAAAAGTCAGTCAAGGCCACAGTGTCATAATTTGACTTGGCTTGAAAGAAATCATTCTAATTACAAGAGCCCACAAAGGCAAAAGTCACAGACCGTTTAAATGTTTTACAAGACTATATCATGTATCTGTCAATCCTCTTCTTCAGTGACTAAAAGAAATCTAAACTATTCATTAGTTTCAACCAAAAAAAATTTTTTCCCACTGCAGGAAAACCTTTACTCTCAGCGGGTGGCAGTCGAGAAAGGTCTTCCTTTTGATAGGTCCCTGTTGGATATAACAATGATAATTAAATCTTCAGAGAAGAGAAAAAGGCGCATTTCATGACCTCCGATGTTTGCCATTTGTATATTATTACTGGCGCCTCAAAGACACAAAGCCAGGTTGAATGGTGGAACACAGGAGCTGCACAGATTCCCTGCTCCTCTAGCCTGGGGCAGCTGGGTTCCAACAGGGCCTCCCCCTGCAGTCGGGAGGTGTGAGCTCCGCTTGTGCCCTGGCATCACAAGCATGGGAGAAGTTCTCCAGACCCCAAGCCGTGCACATGCACAGGACATCACAGGCCTTCACTAGACATTACTCTTGTCATACAAATTTCCAAATCCTCTCTACGCAGTCACCATTTATCCCGTGCAATCACCACGCGAAGTGATGCTTTGAGCCACTCTCTTCTGCAGATGACATGGAAACTAGCGTCATCACGCTTCCTGCTCAGAGGACTATCTGCAGTGTTTGCTGTTCTAGTAACTCTGTATAAATTTGCTTATTCTCTTAGCCTGGTCCTTCCTTACTGAACATTCCAGAAAAAAAGAAAAAAAAAAAAAAAAGCTCAAGTATAAAGGGAAATGTAACCACCACAGAAGGATTCAAAGAAAGGAGATGAGTGAAGAATGTTACACTGATTTAAAAAGTTATTTTTTAAGAAATAGACTTGCTTTATTTGCTTTGAACATTTTTCATACAGCTGATGATAAAAGGAAACCCAACGAAAGGTACATCATAATAACAAGGTAGTCATAACAGAAACAGGAGTCAGTTAGGTTATTAGAAAAAAAATATGACCAGAAGAATCTAATAGAATCTGTAAAAATTAGTAATACTAGATTTTCATCTTCAAACCGATATATAGACAAAATTCAATTTCAATATGTGAGAAAAATACAAGGAATCAAAAAGTAGATTAGGAAAGAGAGTGAAATATACTGTAGATACAATTTAGAAAACTAAAGGTTTAAATTTATTTAATCTGAATTCATGATCAGCTTCTAAAGGAGAAAACAAAAGGAAACAAAAAGCAAATCTCCAAAAGGACACACATGATAAAATGGATTTATCTCCTCTAGTTAAAATAAGGGCTTAAATCTGTCTCCTTTTTGCAGTAATGAAATTAACTCAATCAAGATATAGTTATGTTAGGAATAAAAAGCTTTCATGGGTAATAAAAGTATAGAATAGCACTTTTTCTTCGAATTTATACAACACAAAGCCCAAGATTCCAAATGATTTGCTTTAACATAATCAGATTTAAGTTGAGTATGGTGGTGCACACTCAGGAGGCTGAGCCAGGAGGATCCCCATGATTTCTAAATCAGCCTGGGCTACCACATGAGTTCAAGATAAGTCTAAACTGTATAGTGAAACTGTTTCGAAAAGACAGAAAAAAATTAAATGTGGACCTGTCCTTGAAATGTTTTAAGATAAGAAAACAGTGTCACTATTGCAGTCTGCCACACACGTGACACACTGAAGACAGTTTGAATGCTTGTTAACCCAGCTTTGCTAGGAAATGATTGTAGTCTTTTGTTCCAAAGCTCAGTCTTTTCCCACACTGCCATCTAATATCAATTAAACAAGAACCGTTTGCTGCCTTAATGGTGCCAAACTCTGCAATTTCACCCTCTATCTCCTGCTTAATTAGAAAACAAGGGAAAGTTTTCCAAAGTGATGAATTACTGTGTTTAAATGTTATATGACTATTCCCAAAAGAATGTTGCATGGAGCAGTCTCCCTGCTAGTTTGTAAAGGATAAAGTTTTCCCTGAAATTCCATAGCTTCTCTCTCCCAGTTTTGTTGTAAGCACTATATTTCTGAGGGCTCATTCAGAAGTTCTTTAGAAATGGAAAGTATGTTTATTCATCAACATTTACTGAAAATCTACTGCATATGGATGGAATGAAGTGACAGATTGAATTCTGACATTTAATTTCTGATGACTTTCAAGCCTCATCCCCTCACTGAGATGATTTTTAAAAAGTCCAAGTTATAATTCTCTGTGGTGCTGGTGGGATATTCAGGTTACATGAGCCTCTGCCTGTGCATTGGACTCCTAGTCGGTTCAGGACTTACATACAATAAAGCCCTGCCCTATGTTCTGCAAACCACTGTGGACTTGCCTGGGGGTCTCCTCTGCCCTCCCCACGCAGCCTCTGTCCCAGTGTGTGACTGTGGTTGTGTAATGCATGGAAGGTTACTCAGACTCAGGCTTTAGTCAGACACTAGGGAGACTCAGAGGAGCAGATCCCAAGTCTCAGGAAAATAGCCCCAAACTGACCCTCCATGGCTATTTATTTGTAACTCAAGGACATGAGAACACAGATGCAGAAGGAAAATATTTGTGTAGGAGTTTTGATCAGAGACAGGAAAGGACAGGCTGTCTTGTTAGACAAGTTGACCTAGAGCAAACAAGCTTAATTTTCAGGGGCAGAAGGGACACGGTGACCAAAGCAAGCATCTCTGAGAATAACTGGCTTTTAATTCTGCTGACTGCCATCCAGCAAATCTGCTCTAGACTTTGACCATGCCCTCTAGTAACCTCCCTTGGACTGTTGTTCCAAGTTCCTTCCTTACCGCACTCTGATTCAATCACTTATCTGGCCAGAGTTTCCCCACAAGCCTCCACCATGCAAGCAATGAATTTTGTGGTCTCTGGTATCTGTGTAGCTTTATCACTCTTGACATCTAACCAAAATTTTTAGCAGAACATGTTCTAGTTCCAATTCCTTTGATAGCCATAACATTACTACAGATTGATGCTACCTAAGATTAAATGGTTGGCCAAGTAGACTTTTCTTTGCAGAACATTATTTTATTTACCAAAGAATCTACAAAACAGACTGGGTGAAACATTTTCAGGATTACTGTACCATAGCTCAGGGTCCAGCCAGGGAAACAGAGTACAAGCTAGATGATTGATATAACTGTTACGCAGCATATTAGTGTAGGCAGATGCCAAAATGAGCTTTGATCTGCAAAAGACTAACTGCCAAAACTATCTGTGGGGGAAAATATTGAAGGACTCTAACACGTACCTAGAAAAGGAGAAGTGGGCAGGTTCTTAGCAGTTCTTAGCAGTTCTAGAAAAATCTGAGACAGTCCATGGGAGGACTTGAAAGCAAAGACTGGTCACTACAGATGTCCTGTCTTGTGCAGGATTGGCCTGATCTAATTATCCTATCAATGCTAGTCATTGGCTAAGGGCAGCTTGGGACAAGTGTGACCTTGGCCTGAAGAATGAAAAGTGGTGGGATATCCAAGGATGGAGCACATGGAAGCTGTCAGTCACTTATGCCAGCCCCACCAAGCTCTCCGGAAAAACAATCACATTTTCACACAACTGCTCAAAAGTTGTTTGAGCCTAGAAAGAAACACGGAAGAGTAAAAGCATGTGTAAGCAAGAGTTGCTACCACTCTCAGGAGCCAAAGGAGCTGTGCTTGGTGCTGAGCAGGAACTGGCTGTCACTTAGGATCTGGAATCGCAGCAAGTCCTGGCCACTGGGAGCTGGTACTATGAGGGGAGAACCTGCCTGCCCAGCTGGGCTCACCACCCACCGAGACTTGTCTCCTTCCAAAAGAAAATACCAAAAATAAAGAGAAAAGAGACTTCCCCATTCCCTCCTCCTTCCTCTGTCCTTACCATGTCTCTCCTTACCCAAACTTACATGGTAAACAACCTGGGGAGAGACCAGAATGAACTGGTGGGGTCAGGCTGCTACCACACAGAGCAGAACAGCACAGGTACAACAAGGACCCAAGTCCAGGACTGATACAGCAAGTTGTTGGGTTAAAAAATCCTGTATCTATGCTGAGTAACCAGGGAGCACACTGAACTTCAAAACAATCAAGTGTCTACAAGTTACTGAGGTCACAACATACTGGAAAATCTAAGCTATGTCTCTAAAAGACCAACCAAATACAATGATCACGTTTTCAATCAGTAGCACATTACTGAGATAATATTTTTGAATGTAAGAGTTCTATGTAAGAAAACCATTCTGATTGATTTTTTTAAAAATAGCTATTGACAAAAACAAGTTGACGGAAGCTGGATAGTTGGAAAGCAGTGATCAAAGATGATTTCTCAGCTGGTTAATTTAGACATGAGCGCAGCATCTACATTAATGATAAGGTTGAAAACAGGCCATGATTGGAAGTTACACTCCTGAAATAGATTGAATAAAATTGGCCCAAAAGTGGAGAGCATTTTTTTTAAATACAATGACATTGAGCCATTTAGCTTAACATTCATGCTTCATAATTGTTTATAACATAATTAACAACATGGTACCGTCATCCAGCCACAGGCCTCCCTTGGCTCTTTGTTAGGTCTGCTATAAGTTCTTTTGCACAGGTCCACTGTATTCACATAAAGCAAAGCCTCAGAGACACCGAATAATGGGGGCTTTAGCACTGAATATGCCCTTACTCTTCTTAAATTAAGTAAGTACCATATCCCATGGACTTGAGATCTGGTCCAATTATATGAGAAGTTTTGTCTCCTCCACGCCAGTTCTTCCTGGAGCCAAGCTCAAATGTCAGGCAGCAGGAAGCAGAGCACACATCTGTCTGGAGCTGGCATCCCATTCCGCTGTCGTGGAGCACCTGCCTGCCTCTAAAGGAGACAAAGAGATGGTGAAGCAGGAGGGGCAGATGCTCAGCATGCTGGCTTTGTGAGCGCTAAAAATAACAATGCTGGAAATGAGAAGGCAGAGACTGAAAGGCTCTCCAGGTGTTCATGCTCACTGCCCCCATCATAGAGCACTAATGAGTGTCTTGGTCACGATTACAGGTTGTCACTTCTAGAAAGACACTGCATCCCCCCACCCCGTGTGTGCATTCTTTCAATTTGAGCAACTTAACACTGAGATGATGGGGTGGTGTTTTAATACATCCCTCTGTAAAGGTCCATTCGTGAAAGAAACATTGGCTTGGAAATAAAAATTGAGGCAAAGAGATTAACTTAATGTGCTTGTCCAGCTTAAAACAGGCAGTTATTTTATGTGGTGAGAACAGTGTACACTGATATCTGGTGCCATGTCACTCAGCGATCAGTCACCAACTTCGTCTGTGATGGTCGAGTTGGAGGAGACCTTTGATGGGGAGACAGGTACAGTTTTAATAGGGACATTAGAGCACCACTGCCCATCTGCTTCAAGCCAGGAGCAGCAATCCAGAGCCTAACTGTCTCTTTTAAAATGAGAACCTTCAAAGTAACATGAAGAACAGTTCAAGACAATGGAAGCCTAAGTGCAAATGTTTCAGCAGCTATTTATAGAAAGAGGAGCTGGGAAACCAAAACACAGAGAGAGCAGACACAGTGATGGAGCACATGGATCCTCAGACCCACTCTGGATCTCCCTGGGACATTCATGAAAATGAAGTACAATAAAGCTTAAAAGCAAACTGCTCCAAATCCCAGACAAGAAAACAAACAAACAAAGGTTTGGTAAGGAAACTTTGCTGGCTGTGACCTTCTGTCGAGATCACTCAAAGCGTCCCCACCACAGCGGAAAACAAATGATGGACAGCAAATTGGCAGGCAAGTCCCAGAGGAGCAAACAACATAATGTCATGTAGTTTGCAAAGGCACGGATATTTGTCACCACAGCCTGCATGAAGGACACACACTGTGCAAACTTTATTAATGGGTTCCATTACATCGGTGTGTGTAACTTGTTCCCCCACATCCATTATGCAAAGCATCCTGGCGTAATAGGGTTTGCAGCCAGCTATGCAAATACTCAATTACAATGGCATACACCTACTCATGAGAGGCGCTTTTAGGAATCTTCCCCGTTATCGTCATTTAAACTTAATCTTTCCCCCAACCCCACAGGAGATGATTCCCGGTCTGCTAAAGCCTTGGAGACACACATAGACTTACACAAACATGCAGGATATGTCCTTTTAAACTATGGGACCCATCATGGTTTAATGAAGTAAGCAAAAAGTAGCTATAAATTATTCATTGAGTATGTTTTATCAGAGTCTAGACAATAAAGCTATTCTTAATCATAAATGAATTTGCAAAAACCTCTGATCACAATTTTTGAGAGTGATATCCTGTTATATCTTTGAAAGCAGATAAAACTTTCATGACAAATGTTTTTAATATGATGGAAATGGGATGGTGTCTGAATGAAGATAATAAAGATCCATTTTAATAGATTTATCTTAGAGTATATCAGTGACTATCAAATCAGTGTTAGTATGTTGTCTTCTTAATAAATAAATAACATTTAAATGAATGTGAAACACCTAAACCTAAGTTTTTAAAAATATTATTAGTTTCATGACAAAATACTTTATGGTAATTAGTTTATTTAATTTGCAGTTAGCTAACTATTTCACAAGGCATTACTTAGGGTGGTTTACAAGTTAATTACCAGCATTATGAAAGTCTTATTTTTACCTAAAATAAACTTAAAAGTTACAAGGGGTAGAATAATACTAGAAAAATTGCAATAAATTAGGGTAAGATTGGGCACACAATTTCCTAGTAGAAAACAGGCCATGGCTTTCATTTGCAGTTTTCTGTTAGATAGCTCCCCGTGGAAAGCCCACTCTATGCCCACAAGGTTCATAAACAAATATTTTTCAGTAAGTATCTTAATTCTAATATTTGTAGGGAAAATCTCTGCTTCATTATAACAGCATCACTAACATCATTTATTAGTCAATAAATGCTCATTACTATATTTAGAGCAAATAAAACTAAGCAAGATTTGCCTAGTGATAGTTCTGGCAATGTCTCTCGGTGTAGTACTCTTCCATAAATGACGTTCAGTGCAATTTATTCTGTAATTCTCCTGAAGTAAACCGTCTCTGGGTTCTGCCACTCTGACTCAGTCTAAAAAAGGTACGTTAGATTGTCTGTTAAGCACTTTAAATTAAATTGACATTTTGAAAAATTTAGCTGGTGTTGACATCCATGGTTGTAAGGGGAAGTTAGGACATTGAACTTCTAGATAAAAAGTTAATTTCTGCTTTGTTTTTGTTGTTGTTGTTGTTTGGGATTTCCATTTGTTTTTTTATTTAAAGAAAGACTAAACAAAACAGTGAGCAGGTAGATATAATACATACTTTCAAAGAAAACATAAAAAAGCCTAATAAATCACTAGTTGATGCTTACATATTGTTCTCTTACAAATAACTGTTCAAGATACAAAAGTGGAACATATAAGTGGGAATTCAAACAGCAAGACAGCAAATAGTTATATTCAACTATCTAACAAAAAATTAGTAATATGGTTATCAATCCTATACACTTAAACATAAATGCAGTTATCCATATCTTCATTTACGTTGAGTTTGAACAAACCAAAGCAGACTAAAATCACTCTGGACGAAGAATAATAGTATTGCTGGATTTCACATCATGACACTCTGGGATCAGCACTAGATACTGTAGTGTCTTTTTTCATTCAAAATATTTGTTCATTTTATCGTGTGTCGTAAGATCAGTTCTCTTAAACTGTTTATAGGTTCTACGCATGCATGAGTCTTAACATGTATTTTTATCCTTTCTGTATTAGAGGAGGAAACAAAACAAAGTAGGACAGAACAAAACATATTCCTATAGATACATAAAACGAAAGACATAAAATCACTGTATAAGGAGGTCTACCATGGTTACTGTGTTATCTCTTGTTATCTTCAATAGAATTGGCTGTATCATCAGATATAGTATAATTGAATATATCAGTACATAACACTATTGATAGAAACACAACTTTTTAGATAGTGTAAAACTGCAAAAACAGGTACTAATCAAACCACAATGGGTATCGTAGTGAATCTTATCATTTTCAGTATAGTTGTCTATATTCTCAGACTTGATACTATCAATTATAACAGTTTTGAATAAAATCTGTTTATAAACAGCAATCAAACAAACCAGATTTAACTAAGATCTGTCATGATATAACAGTATAAGTTATACAGGGCTCTGGATTAAGTTAATAGGAAATTAAAGATGATTACTGTGCTATATCCTGATATTTTTTGGAATGGTTTTCTGTGTCCTCAGATCTAGTTCTTATAGGCAAACTGGGACAGAATTAGTTCAATCTAAGCAGAGCAGTGTGAGTAATATAGGTTTTGATTCCTGATACATTGTTAGCAATATCTTCTGCTGTCTTTTTTAAGACTATTCCTCCCCTTGCATTCCTCCAGGGAATACTGTGCATTTTTGGGTCTCAGCAACATACTTGGTTTTAAATCGAGGGGGGCAACCTGCTATTTACCTAAGTAGTTCTGAACCTTCTCTCTCCTGGACTTGATCTCTAGTTGTATTCCTTTACCTATTAAAGCCTATCTTTCGCACCTATCCTCAAATACCAGTCTAGTTGCCCCTATTACTCTCTGGTTCCCTGTCACATAGAGCATTGTTTTCTCATATTGAGTTTTGGTCTATATATCCTTTTTCAGGTTAATTATATTTCCTATAAAGAGCATCTCAGTGAACACTACCTCCTGATCTACTCTGCCTGTGATTCTCTTTTTTTAAAATTTAGTGTATCAAGGCCATCTATATTAGAGATTATAGCCAATCTTCTCTGCCTCATTTCTGTTGTTCTCTTTTTCTGTCATTAGTTGTCTGTTTGTCTTCTTCATTTTGCTTTCTGCTCCATTTATTGTGGCTTCTCTGCCCCTGTTCCTGGAATCCTGGTACTTTTCTCTCTCTTTAGAATTCCTTGCAGTATTCTCTGTAGAGTTGAATTGTGGGTTGCGAATTCCCCAGTTCCTCTTTGTCTTGGAAGCATCTTGTTTTTCCATTAATTTCTAGATATAGTTTTTCAGGGTACATCAATCTGGGCTGGAAGTTATTTTCTTTCAGGGCTTGAAATACTTCACTCTGGGCACGTCTTGATTTGATGGCTTGTGTCAAGAAGTCTGCCATAATTCTGATGGGCTTTCCCTTGTAAGTAATCTGTTTCGTGTCTCTGGCAGCTTTTAACATTCTATTCTTATATTGGATTTCTGGGATCTTGATTATTATATGCCTGGGTGTAGCTCTGTTTTGGTTGTAGGTGACTGGAGTTCTGTATGCCTCATACATCTGAATATCATTTCCTTTACCTATATTTGGGAATTTTTCCTTAATTATTTCTGTGAATAGCCTTTGTGGTTCTTTATTCTTAAGTTATAGATCCTCTTGTCATCTTCTAGCCTTGTATTCTTACTGCTTGTTTTCTTGTTATTTTTAAGAAATTTTGCCTTTCATGATTCCACATTGCAAACCTGTCCTCCAGTTTGGATAATCTATCCTTAGTTTCTTTCAAGCAGTTTTGCCAGCTTTCAATGGAGTTTTTAATTTCCTGATAATTGCTTTGAACCTGCTTCATGTACTCTACGTTTTCTTTATATTCTTCACCAAATGATTCTCCCTAGAGGCTGGGGATTTAGCTCAATGGCATAACCACCTGTCTTGCAAGCAGGCGGTCATGAGTTCAATCCCCAGTACCAATTAAAAAAAATTATATAAAAAAATGATTCTCGCTTTTTTTTGTTCCTCCATTCTTCCATCTGTGTCTTCTTGAGAGGTGCTTAGCTTTTCTTTTATTAATCTATTTATATTATGCTTTTCTTGGTTAAGTATTTCACTTTTGAACTCGTCTATGAGGTCCTGAAGATATCTCTTTATGTCCACTGGTGCTGTGCCTGATATTGTATGTTTGCTGTCCTCAATCTCATTTATATTTGCCTTTCTTGGATTAATGTTCTCAGGTTTGGAAGCTGGGGACTTTTTCTTGTTGTTTCCTCTTCTCATATTGTTTGTTTTTTCCATACAGGTGTATATAGAAGGCCCCAGTTTCTTTCTTTGTTGGTTATAATTCTTCTTCTGAAGCGCACTGGCTAGATGGCCCTCCCACTGCAGGGTGCTATTGAAATGCAAGCAGGGGCAGTGTATGCTGGCCCCTCCCCTGTGGGTCAGTCAACCTGCTGCGGCCTTCACTGAATTTGTGTCTGCAGGGCATAGGGAACTGGTTTGGGCTACCCTATTGGATCTCAGCCAGGGGCATGACCCAGGCCAAGCCCATCCCACCAATCCCATTTGAGAAGGGAGCAGCTGGCTAAAGTCACTGCTGCTCCTTGTTCTTGCCAGTCTGCTGGGCCCTAGAATGTCATCTGTTGGACCCCCTTTTACTGTGGAATGGTTTTATTCCCAGCACTCATGCAGATTGATGCAGGTTCCCGCCAGCTCAGCTCTCTGCGGGGCTTGCCGACTCCCAACCTCAGTGTGACTGCGTTTCCGGTGGTTCCAAGTGGCAGGATTTGGGACAGCTCCCTACATCAAGGAGGCTGGGTCATGCAAGTACTGGTGCTGCAGCAGGGGCACTGAGCCTTTTCCCAATAGTAGCCCTGGGACTGTATATTTGATTGGTTCTTCTTATCTTAGTTTCTTTCTGGATCGAGAATATTCATCTCCCTCTGTTCGGGTCTCCCCACTCTCTGTTATTTTGAAATCTAAGTTGACTATCTCAGGGAGCCTCTGTAGCCATCTTTACCGGAACCCCCAGTTTCTAGTTTAGAAAAGTAAACAGACAAGGCCCACTAACATGCAGTAAGGAGGCTTCCAGGAGGAGTTTGGGTTCAAAGTGCTCATTCCATCACTATATAAAGTTTTCACATTTAAAATATTTCAAATATCATCAATAAGATATAACCAAGCAAAATATAATATAGGAATCTTTCTGGCAAAACTGCCTGTTGTAAGTGCATTAGGACTCCTCAGGAATTCCACTGAGAATAATAATACAATAATTACTTAACCAAATTACTGCCCACAGTGACATTTTCCCAATTTTGGCATTGTACACAATGGTCTGCTGAACTTGGTATTGTACCTTATCCACCCATGACCTCTCCGAGGACTTCTGAATTATCTCCAGGAGTCAATCTCTGTACTTAAACAAATCTGGTGACATTGATATATAAATTTTAGACTCACTTCTTGAGAATGAGATTTTCCATTGAAAATTCTCTAAGAAGTTCCAAATTTTATCCTTAAACATGATTTTTTTTCTTTTTTTTCAGAATGCTAATTCTTATATTATCTTGAAGGTAGTTAACAACTATGAATGATGATATCTTTCAGATAAAATTATAGGGTAGAACCAATGATACCTTCTTTTTTGTAGCAGAAAGATTTCCAGTATATTGACCTTAAAGTGCTATGACCATAGCAGATACTACTGACCAAAACAGTTAGGAAGCACAACTTAAGTCTTCTGTGTATAAAGCCACAGTTACACTTGACTCTAAGATTTCCCATGAACTAATGATAGTTGCTCATGTAATCTGAGCACTATTAATAAACAGCAATTTTTAAAAATTAGAAGACCATTTCCCACAAGAGCAGTGTTGGCTAAGTTAAATTATGTATTTATTAACCCAATGTAACTCTTTTCAACCTTGAAATCATCTTTAATTTGGAAAGGTTTTACTAACAGTGACAGATATGTCAGATTGGAGGAAAGTTCTCAAAATCTAGTGATCAGATATCTGTGCTTTCAATCATGACTCTAACATGAGCCAGTTCTGTGGTCTGGGGCAATTTTAACCTATCTTATAATAAACTACTATGTATGCATATAAAACAAAAAGGCCATAGCATGATGGGAAGAACAGCATCTTTAGAATTTGATCAGTTCAAAGTTCTGCTTTCCTTTTAGATTTGCTTGACTTTGGAGTAACACCAGCCTCAGCTTCTAATCTATAAAATTCTTAAATCCTGAAATTATGTGGGGAACCAATCAGATGTCACAGAGTAGGTTGTGGTACACTGTGGAAACGTAATAAATGTTTGCATCCTGCATCTTTGGTGCAAAGACTGCTCTTCATTTCCCTTCCCCACATGTAGGCAGAAAGTTAATACCTGTCCGTAGAGAGTTCATTCAGAACTGTTGCTATTATAAAAGTTCATTTGACATAATATAAAGGGAAGTCCACTTATAAGACATTATTGTTCATTGAAAGAAACACCTTTATGAACTTGTGAGCATTATTAGGTCTTTTTGGAATGAAAGGAATACCCAGAGTAATAAGCAATTATTATTTCACAACAAATCATAGTTGTCTACACATCAAAGTATTGCACAGGGATTCAGCAGACCTGAATTCTATTCCCACTTCTGCTATTGTCTAGCTTAATGATATTGGAAAGTCACTTCACCTTTTTATGTCAGAGGAAACTTATAATTAACTTTCACTGATGTACAAGCCTTCCTCTGCAGCAGGTGGAGAACTAGAATTGTTTCTCTCTCATCAGAATGCAAAATTTTAAGTATTTTCTATAAAGTATATTTTAAAGTTTTGTGACTGTGATGTGACCAATGGAAAGATTAACTATGCATACTTGAGCTAATTAGTAAGTGATTTCATCTTGTATATATATGCACAACAATTAAAGTAATCTTTATATGTGAAGGTGATATGGGTTAAAGCTCTCTCTCACAAGTAACGAGAAAACTAGTACAGCTCTACACGAAAACCCACAGAACAACCGAGTAGTGAATACAGAACAAACAATAACGTGCAAAACCTCACCCTCATCACACACTAACAATTCACATTAAAGAAATAGCCTCAATATTTTTCCTACTAAATTTTTAACATAAAGCATATCTACACAATATTTGTGGAACAAATGAGGTCACATATTTCAACATTCTTAAAATTCTCTCTATATTTCCACTAAGAATTTCCTATTTAGAATGTTAAAGTATAGGTTGATCCTTACAGTTACCAAGTATTTCTCATTTTAGAATTTTAAATAAATTAAGTATGGATTCAGATACACTCAGTGCATCTCCCTGAAAGAATACCAAAGATATCATTGTAACATACAAGGGTAAGAGTTAAATAAAACAATTGCTCTGCTATATATGTATATGTTCATGTATATGTATATTAGAATTGAGATTTTTTTGAAGAATAACTTAAAATATTTATAGATAAACTAAACCATAAAGATTTCCACTGTCAGAGTTTAAATTCTACATTTGTCTCCCAAACACCAATACTTCAGCATGTGCGAGTACTTGGAGAGAGTTTGTTTCCAGATGTAACTGGGTTACAACAAGCTCATCGGGGTAATACCTGGTCCAGCGTCACTGCTGTCCTTACACCAAGGAAAATTTGGACACAGCTATTCAGAGAGGTAGACAGCATGAGAATGTGAAGGCGAAGGTCAGGGGGATTCATCTACAAGCTGAGAAAAGGGGGAGCTTGTAGAAAACCAGCAGCATCCGGAGTGGGGGCATAGACAGTTTCTTCCTCACAGTCCTTGCCAGTCTCAGCATTCCAGCCTTTGAGCTCTGAAGCCCTACAAATCCCACTGTCTACACTGCTGTCTGTGGACTCGTCACAGCAGCCCAGCAGATTATATGACCACTGTTCAGGATGCTGTAGAACACACAGAAGAAAATACACACAGTATTCCACGAACTTTGAAAAGCACCTCCTCTAGAGAAGACTTAAAATAACAATCATCACTAGATTGCAGGATAATAGCTTGTTTTAATGCAGAAACACACAGTGCCATTTCATAAACAAAATAATACTTTCTACATTAAAATATTTTTAAAAGTTTTTTTCAATGTAAAAACACCTCTTCTTCTAAAATACGCTCCCTAAACACTGTGTGATTTTCTTTCACTTTCTATTTGTGCACTGCCATACTTCAGCTTGTGGATCTGGCCCATTTCCCTCACCTGATGGTACGTCTCCTCTCTGCCTGTGTGCAGCTTTGTGCCGTCCACCGGCTGTAGCTATTAATCTAACCTCTCATATTCTGCGATTTGCCAGCCTCTCCTTGCAGCCGAGAATGAAATCGTCGTCCTTGGTTTTGTCCTGAGAACACACAACACCCACAAAACCCTGTAAGTGATCCTGAAATTCCTCCTGGAAGGGATTCTCCCTACCCCGGCCACTGAAGATCACGACTTCTGTAATCTACAGTGATAGAAAAACACCAGAAATGTAAAATAAAAAGGAAAGGCATGAAAGACTTAACTCATTTTCTTTGTAATAGCACTATTTCTACAGTATACATTAAAAGAAATAAAACTAAAAATAAGGCCCTAAAAGCTCTAGTTGTATATTGCTAGCTGTATCAGACACAGAATTAGCCTGACACATTTCTGATGCTTCTCTCTATATACTTACTTTGTTTGCAACATAATTTATAGTTTTGCACTCTGTGCTTGCTTGCAGAGCGCCTGACCAGAGCTTCCAAGTTCTTCCAAGTTGGACACTTAGTTTCTATCCAATGTCATAAAGCCAAGCTTTAAAATCTAAACAATATCTGGCATTGATTACATTGATTACATTGATTTGCATATGCACTCCTTGTCGACTTTTTTAGTTCAAGTCCTAAGAACATAGTTGTTAGAGAAACATTAATATTAGGATGTATTCTAACAAAAATAACTTAGAATTTAAGGCTCTTGATTAAATTAACAGCACCAGCTATAGAGTGCAATTAAAGCTTTTACTATGGAACACTGGCCTGAAATTCATGGCCTCCAGGTTCTGCTGCTGCTTGAACCTGAGCAAGCTCCTCAGCATTGAGCCTCAGCATCCTGATCTGTAAAAAGGAAAATCACAAAGAGAAAAGCTGGGGAACAGCACAAGTGAGTGTGAGGGAGGCATGGCAGGATAGGGCGTGGAAATAATAGCTGCTTTAGTAGAGGAAGACTTAACAGGACCCAACTCTCTGCCCAGCCAAAATGGTCCTGTTTCATTTCCGATGATACAGAGTTATTTGAGCTTATTTGAGGCACCTTAGGGAAGCCTTACAGTTTCACCACCAACTTCTTGATGTTTTTCCACATTTACTGACCCTAAGTGCCATCTCTCTGTGTTCCTAATAATACTAATTAATCCTCTTTCTCTGGCCTTAAATTCTTAAGTGTAACATTTATCCTTCATAAAAATTACATATTATACCAATAAATATATTCTACTAATTCCAACGTTTTCTGACATCCAGGGATATAATCCGTATGCTTCCCAGATAAAATCTTCCATAAGTAATAACATCTGTGACAGGAAATTTAGCTTATAAATGAAAGGTCTTTTTCTCAAATTATAACTTCTAGAGATAATGATTCCCTCATCTTCTTTAATATTATGGGATTTATCTACATTCTGTCTTTTCAGTGTGTCATTTCTTAGTATGTAAGTTTTCTGGTATTCATTGGGGAAAAGCATTGTGCAGTAGAAATCCATGAAGGGAAATCCGAACTTATTCAATGTGAATAAAATCTAATTATGATGGTTATTTAAAATTTAGATAATATCTCAGGACAAAGATGCTAATTGTTAGCATGTAGAAGACGCATAATAAAATATAACTCTTTGCCCCAAACAAAGCTATATCTATAAAAACTTTTTTATCTGAATGATCTTTTCTGTTAATTCTGTCTTCTCATAATATCATTTCTTAAAGATTGAGACATGTGTAATTTTTATACACTGTTAGGCTCAGCATATAAATTTATACTTACCAGTGATGCTTAATTTTAATCTGAAGACTTTTGGTAAGTCAATAATTGAGACTAATTTGTTTTTTAATAACTATAAAAACTACTTTCTCTGATTATCTCTGAATAAACTAATCATTGGGAAAATTGTACAATATACATTTTTGCTTATAAAATATATGTAAACTTTTTAATTATTTCCAGTTGCCTTACAAAATCCCATATCAACCTCACTGATATGACTTTCCACATTCATCACCTCAAGTTCGTGAATCAAAAAAGTCCTTTTGGGTTGGCCAGAGATTTAGCTCAGCAGCATAAGTGCCTGCCTTGGAAGCGCGCAGTTGTGAGTTCGATCCTTGGTACCAAGAGAAAAAACATCCACAAAAAGCCCTTTTGGGGTCATTAGTTTGGGCCTTGGTTTTATTCCTGTGGCTAACTCCTGAGAAAGACACCTTAGAGAGAGCATCATTACTGAGAACCTTAGCAGCTGAAGAATGGGATCTCCTTCCCAGCAAATACTGTAGGGAATGAGTCTTATAAAAATGGCCCTTACAAAACTGTCTTTAATCATGTAAAATGTAGGGCTAAGGAATGTTTTACTCTACAAATCCATGCATGTCAAAATGTGTAAACATTTATCTATAAATAGCTTTTCATACATGGATGAAGTCTTTAAGATCTGCACTTGTAGGATGACCATACTCAGGAGCCACCTTCCTGAAGCAGGCGCACACTTTTACCCATTAGTGGGGACAGGTGAAGAATGGGGCGTAGCAAGGATTTGATACAAAATGGGCCTCACTGGAGACACCTGTGCTTTGCTAATGACTGTGGACTGTGGAAAATACAGAGCACTGGGAAAGTGATAACCATTCTTATCAGGTCTCAGTCACTGACAGAGCGGAATGACATGCCTGATGGATGAAAGATTTAATGGAAGCTGGCCAAGCCTTTATTTATACTAACATCTCTCTTCTGCTTGAGAATGATAGGGAATTAAAAGCCTGGCTGGAGAACTTCATCGGGAGTCTATCCCTGTCTCTAATCTTGCCTCCTGCCACTGTGAATTCCACGGTCGTCACTCACACCACACTGCCACATGTGTGCAATACTTTGGTTTCCAGTTCCATTAAAATAATATTTTGTTTTCTTTTCTTCAAGAAGAATGCAAGATGGCATCCAAGTCTATGCAATATTCTTTGCTGAATGATGCTGGACAATGCACAGGCTGAAAGAGCAAAATAAAACCTCTATTTGACTTGCAATTGCTTCACCAGATCACAGGTAGGGATTTGTGCTTTTAAGATAAATAATTCTTCCATAGATGCTGATACTGCCTGTCTCAGTTACTTTTCTCTTTTATTTCTCAAAGTACTTGACACCCAAAGATAAAGGAGGAAAGGTTTATTAGGCTCACAGTTTGTAGAGGTTTCAATCTATAATCAATTGGCCCCAAGGCAGAGGGGCACTTGACAGAAAAGAACAGCTAGGTCTGGTAGAGAGTAGCAAAGCAATGATCAGGAAAAGGGTAGCATGCAGGCTACCTACCCTAGAGTGAGGGTAGCACTCACACCCTTAATCCCAACACTGGACCATGGATCAATCACAAACTCTAGATTCACCCACCTCTGAAAAGCCCACCCACTATGATGAAATGAGGATTTGGGGACCATCTAGACACAAACTATAATCCTGCATAGTATAATACTGCTACAAATGTCTGCTCTATCTTCATGTTTGGAAAACATTTATGATCATTATTTAATTATATTTCTTGAAATATACAGAAAGCTTGGTGTTTCCTTTGACTTGTAAATATTTAAATTTGGGAGCTGAAGAGGATCTTAAAGTTGTACTGAGAAGAAAACATGTGTCAATGTAATGAGATCCTCCTATACTCATGTAACATAGAAGCAGATCAATCAGGTCAAAGGTGCTGAATGAATCATAGTTACTCTCAATTTAGAGCCAGTTTAACCATGTGTACTAGTGTAAATCATTTTCAAAAGCTCATGCTACAATAAGTCACTTTCTAAAACATAAAAAGAACCTTTCAAAATCATGCACTCCTTTTGGTCGATTTGCTAGACCCCCATAAATGGGCAAGAAACACTAGAAATTGTTAGATCACCTATGTAGGGACAGTATTATTTACCCTTGAGAGGTCAGTCAGCAGTAGGATTATTGTTTCAAATAATTCTATGAGATATATGAATTATTCCCATCTTAAGAAGTGGTCTTTCTTCTCCATCATGCTGATTTCTAATAGATTAAGTAACGCCAAGAAAGGAAATGTTTAAAAAGGGAAGCTTTCTTGGAAAATACGTATCTAGTAGATATAACTGAATGAGATACCAAATTAATATTTCATAACTATGTGCTGAAGTTCATCTTACTTTTAAAAGTGAGTAAGTGTGTTTTAGGGAAGCTATTATTAAACTCAGATCCATGAGTTCTAACAGGGTTTAATAAGGTTCATTAGTTCCTTAAAATCTAAGACAAGATACAAGGCACATACATATCCTTTTTGAAATAAAACAATCTCTCGCCCTTTGTAGACAAAAATACTCCAATAACTGCCTCCTAATAGAGCATTCCCCTCTATCATGTGTCTCCTTCCTCTTCATTAGCTTATTCTCCAGTTTTTTTCTTCATGATCCAAGTCCTAGAACAGATTTTTACACAGAGAGAGTCCCTGCTTCTTCGTCCTGCATGTGGAGCCCCTGTTTCGCTCTCTCACAGACACTTGCTTTCCTTCTCCATGGCATAGCACAGTCGTCCTCTGGAGAAAGCAATGATTTCCACACTGTCACAGCACTGCCAAGTTTGACTCTTTGCCAGGAACTCTCAGTCACTCAGAACAGGCAGGGAGCCCTTTCAGGGATCCAGTCAAGTACGAGGTGCTCTCAGCCCCCGTCCACCTCGCTGCCTGTGTGGTCGTATTCTCCATTAACACATGACGCCCTGACTACTAAATGTAAGATTTAGTCAGCTCCAAGCTGCATTCTTTCCCTCTATAACACTGAATCAGGATATCTCATTCATCTTCAGGGATTCATAAATTTGCTTTACACTAATAATCCTAGCATCCAGCACTATTCAGAACCCCTCTCTAGTTTCCAGACATGTTGACTACTTTTAGTACATTTGGTTGACTGTCAGACAGTACAATGAGAGAATTCTTTTCAGCTTTCTAACATTTTTAAATTTCTATTTTCTCTCTGCATAGAGAATTCTTTCATCCTTATTTACATGTCTTTTTCCCTATTTCATGCAGATATGGAACTGTATATCACATTCTTATATCACTCCTTTTTAATTTTATTTTAATCTAACTCATTCATTTTTCTTTAATTTTATTGGTCTTTAATTTTATTGGTCTTCATTTTCATATGTGATTTAAAATGTCTAATTTTTGTTCCTTTATACTGAAATCTTACTTAGTGGTGATTATGTCTCCTTTCCTTGCTTTTACAATATAGTATCAGAAATAAAATAAGTGTTTAGTAGGAATTAACGACATGAATAAATAGACACCAAATGTTTAATGGAAACCTGCAATATATCAATATGGTGTTAAGGTAATGATAATCTCCTGACCATTAATCATATGCCTAGATTAAGAAATTCCTAGTAAATTACTTCTGTGTCCTTTTGGGTATGTCTGGATGGCTCATGGAGTTGTGGCTTTTAGTATAGATGTGTTCCTTTCCTCTCTGGAACAGTCCTTTTGTTCTGCTTGTGACCACACTGTCCTAAGAACTTTGGTGTCCCACACTCCTCTGCCATGATAACTCTACCTTGGCTGACTTGAATCCCCTGAAACCATGAGTCAAATGAAACCTCTCTTCCTTCAAATAGTAGGTGCACTGTATTGAGTCTCTGCAATGGGGCAGTTATCTGATAAAGAAATTTGGTTCCAGAAGTGGGATTGTTGCTATGTCTGTACCTGTTCATATACTTTCGGAGGCTTTGGAAGTGATTAGAATGAGTTTGGCAAGGTTGGAGATGCACCTGAGAGAAGCCCTAGAAGCTCTAAGAAGACCCTGATGGACGATTATGATTGGAGCTCAAAAGACCAGAATGCATATAGGAGTGCACAGTAAAGGCTTACGGGAGTTTAATTAGGAGAAAGAAATTAATAGGCAATTGAACTAGTAGAAATGTTTGTTTTACTTGCTCCAAAAATGTGTATATTATGCTGGTGGTATGCAAATTTAGAAGAGATTGAGATTAATGCTGAATGGTGAATTGATCTGGGATAGAAAATTTCAAGGCAACTCAATTTTCAAGTCTGCCATGCTTTTAGTCAGATTCACAATAAGAAGTAGATGCCAAAAGCACAATGGAAAAATTTAAGTGTTGTGCTTCCCTAAAAAATTTGAAGAGCTTGAGCCAAAGGAGTTGTGGTTGCTAAAAAGAAAAATATGCCCAGTGGAAAACCAAGTACTTGGTACTAGAACAAGAAAGAAGATGCCTTTGACTAGGTGAGAAATCAGTAAAATTATGCACATTACATACTTGAGGGTGATAGTATTTCATAAGAGAAGAAGGCCCATGAACCATTTGCTTAATAAGGACTTCCTAGAAAATTGATTGCCTGGGACTCATCTCACTGTGCTCAGCCATGCAGGTTCACAAAGGTCACTGCAGCCATAGCACAGGAACGGCTGTCCCCTGTTGATAGCAGACCTTAGTATCATACACGTGATGTTCATTTTATTGCCATATGGATAGTGATAACTTGGGAGTCAGGGAGGCTCTAATCCACGTTTCAAATGAAGTCCTAGGAGACCCATCAAGGAGCTCCTGAAAGTGCAGGAAGCTGTGGGAATGCAGGCAAAGATAAAAGAGCTAACTGCAGAATGAATCCCCTGAAACTTGAGCCAAATTAAACCTCTCTTCCTTTAAATTTTAAGTGTCATGGATTGTGTCTCAGCTACTAACACAGAAAAGATGAAAAAGGAAGATGGAGTCATTGTTCCCAAGAGACTTTGATTCTGTCAGCAATAATGACAATAGACCAATAAATATACAGCATTTTGTTCAGAGACAAAAATTATAAAGAAGCCTAAAACAGAGTACGCAGAATAAAACCCGATCATAGATAAACAGTGTTTGCTTCCTAGGGTAGTTAGGGCAACTTTCTGGTTGGATATTTAAAAGAAACATTTAAAACATGAGCAAGCAATGCAGGCACGTATCTGGAAAAGCATGCTAGATAGAAATAGGAAGGGAAGGAGAATACAGAAAGGTACGGTCAGATTCACTGTGTTTCCTGGTCTAGGAAGTGTGATTGAAGCTGAAAGAGCACAGCTCAGGACACGGAAATTAGGGCAAAGACGGGAAGTGTAAAGCCATTCTCAGCTCCCAGGAATGGCCGGCTCTTAATGGGTCCTTGACAGGAAGCCATCAAAAATGATGAACAAATGACTCAATGAATCAGTGAGCAAATAAGTGAATGGAAATAGAAGGGCTTTCCCAACATTGGTCTATACATAAAATCCCATATAATGTGTCCAAGGAAGAGACAGCCCTCATTTCTGGCTGTGTGATTCTTCATTGCCCATTGATGTAAATCAGAGCAAGCCACGTCCTAACATTCGGACTATCGTTCCACATCTATTAGTGAATATAAACACCATTCTATATCTTACTATTGTATTTCTAGGAAAAGTAAGTAGCTAAGCACTGCAGCACTGGGGAAAATACAGATTTTTTAGACTTGAATATTGGATCAGATTGAATCAAGAATTCAAAGATTTTAACAGGCACTTAGAGAAGTGTTTAGAGATTGAGCAGATCGTGATTCAAGCCTAATTCCTTTGTGTGGAGCTTTTTATTGCTGGTGTGGTTTTTAAGAAAGGAAATGAAGGTAATGTGTGTGTGCGTGTGTGTGTGTGTGCCTTTGTGTCTGTGCGTGTGTGTATGTGTGTGTTTGTGTGTATGTGATAGCATGTATACATATATTTGTATCCATCCATGTTCTTTCAGATACTCCTGGAATTTGGGTTTCTCAGAAAGCAGCAGTAACAGCCTTTCAAGCCCACGGCCCATGAGGAGCCTGGACACCACAGAAAATGTGAAGGCTGCCAGAAAAGCTGACCAATGAATCCAGTGCTTTTGCTGGACAGCCAGCACACTTCTTTTCAAAGCTGGCTTCTTCACTAAGCCAATGTATCATTGATTCCAGCTCAGATTTGGAGAATCAGTCAGGCAAAACTGAAGAAGTTTTGCAAAACAAAAACCATTAGCATTGATCTCAGACCCTTCGAGTTACCTTGACCGTTCTTTGCTTCCGTCCTTAGCTTGGGTTTCTGTTTTTGACTCTAACTTTGGCATGTCATTTTGAAAGTTTTATTTGTAAATTCTGTAGATAACAATAATAGTTTATTATTGATTCAATGAAGAACTAATACTGCATAAATAATGCCTTTAAATAGTTTCCAGGACTGGGGATTTAGCTCAGTGGCATAAGTGCCAGCCTGCCAAGCGGTAGGTTGTGAGTTCAATCCCTGGTACAAAAAAAATCTAGACCAATATAGTTTCCAAAATAAAAGTTCCCAGTTAATGTCTGCTTAATTAAACAAATGGAAGACAGACATAACATTTAATAATGTTATTTATTAGTAATTTGCAGATTATTGCTAAAAGCAGTCAATGGTATTTATCTTTATATTCTACACTATTTTCTAGGGAAGATTCATGTGTATATGGTCATGGCAAATATCTTTCATAAAGACACTCTTTCAAAAGTACATTTTTGTACTTTTGATACAAATGGATACATTTTTCATTTTGATAAATGATAAATTTTTCTTTTATTGTTTATTATATCCAAAACTTCCGACAATAGCATTCATGTCGTTTTAATCTTTAATTTTTACTTTCTTCACTTGATTTTAATTTTATTTAGCTGAATATATACACCATTAAACCATTTTTGAAACCAAGTGAGTTAGAAATTATTATAAACATGTTCCTTAGGTCTATCTAGAATCTGTTAACAAAATGATGAAATTTAATGGCTGTATAATAATGTGAAGTAAACAGTGGATTTTGAAGTGGGTTAAAACATTAAGAATATGGAAATAACTACACACACGTGCGCCCACATGCGCATGCGCATGCGCACACACAGAGTGCAAGGCACAGACAAAAGGACTGGCGTAAGCAAGTCATGGTCAGTAGACAGCAAGTCATTTGATAAGGTTCAAAGAAGTCAGAGTTCAAAATCAGCAGAGAACATTCCAGAGTGGGTATCATGGTACAAAAGCCAAGAGCCACCACAGGGAATCGGTTAGATCCAGGCAGTAAGCTGGAAAGTAGCACATCTCCTAAGGGAAAAGGCAGTTCAGAGCTAGTGATCTCAGGCAAAACTCAAGCACAGAAGCAGGATTCTGCCTTCACCGGGGCCTACATGAGTCCGCAAGGAGTCATCAGAGGAAGAAAGTGCAAGTCCAGCGGGTAGGGCTGGGATCTCAGGAAAACACAGGACCTGGGTCCAGAGGCACTGAATGTCCAATAACTAAACACACATTAAGATTCAAATGAAAAATGGACTTAGGGAAACAAAATAAAATCAATAAAACCTCATCTGACAAATACTTGCAGATACTTGAGAAATCATCCAGGAAAACTGAAACACATTCCCTGTGTGCCTCCAGACGTCCTGGCCCTGGTGCATTTTCCAGCTCATGCATTCAGACAGAAACGCCTGTCCCCAGGGCTCAAGGAGGCAGATTGCGAAGGTCACTTAGAGATCAGGGTGGAGTGGTTTAACGTGCAGCAATGGGAACACAGTGCAGGGAAGCCTTTCCTCCTAACAGCAAGCAAAGGTGATGAAGACAGTATCTTTCCTCATTCATTTGTTACAGCCCGGCACAAGGGGCGCTGTACTGCGTTTTGTATCTGAAGAATCGTTAATTTTCCTACAGTGCTTCCTTCATTCTGTCTTCCCTTCCTTCTTCCTTTCCTTCCTTCCTTCTTTATTCTGCTCCATTTTCAAGAGCATACAATAGCACAGCATTTTATTTAGTAAGGGAAAAATCACCCTTGAAAGTGTTTGCTTCCTTTTAAAGACCACTTGCTTTTGCAGTACTGAAGCTCCTGTGTCTTGTTGGCAGAAAACAGAGCTTATATGCATCCTATCCCCAGATGAAAGTTGTACAAATTCATGATTTGTCCTTACTTTCAGTTTGGAATTATGTGAATTTAATCATGATCTAATGTCGTGGACCAATGAATGTTTAATTTTCTATAAGAATTTAATTATTTAAAACCAAGTTCTCTGTTGACTATAGAACACACACAAACACACACACATACAGACACATACAAAAAGCTGTGATGTATCAGCTTTACATATTAATGGACTCTATGTGATTTCCATTTATGTACCTAGATACACTAAATAAACCCAAATCCTGCTACCTTTTTCCTACTCTGTCACTTCTGATTAGAATCTGATTTGTTAGCATGTTTTATTTTCTACTATTTGTTTTCTATATTTTTATCCTCATGGAAAGTGGACTGACTGGTATTTTGATGGGGATTACCTTGAATTTATATATCACCTTGAATAGTGTAGAATTTTACAGTATTAATTTTTCCACTGCATGAACCCTTGTATGTGTGTGTTTGTTCTAGATCAGTGTTTTGTAATTTTCAGTGTAGAGGTTTTTCTCTGCCTTAACATTATGCCTGCTTATTTTATTTTCTGAATGCATCGTGAATGAAATGGCATTCATGATTTCTCTCTCAGCAATTTTGTTACTAGTATATATAAAATTATTGATTTTTGTATGTTGACTTTGTATCTTGCTTTTTACTAAATTTAACAAATGAACAAATAGATCCTTTGACTTCCTCCTTACTATTTACACAACTGCTTTTTCTTTCTCTTAGAAGATGCAGTTTCAGCTTTTGTTCATTCAGTATGAAGTTGGCTGAGGGTCTGTCATGTCTTTATAATGTTGAAATATGACTTTCTATATCCCTTTTCATACATGCTTTTTCCTATCTACTTAGATAATAATACGATTTTTCCCTTTATTTTGTTAATGCAACAAATTATATTTATTGAAATGTAAATGTTGAACCGTCCTTACATCTAGGGGAAAAAAATCCTAAAATACACATAGGTTTAAAAAAAGATGTCAAATAGCCACAGAAATATTGAGCTAAACAGCAAAGCTTGACATATTCTATACCTGATTTCAAGCTATACTAAGGAACCATACTAACCAAAACAAAACAGTGTGGTATAGAAACAAGAAATATAAAGATAAACAGAAAAGAAGGAGGGTTCCTAGAAATAACCCTGCATCTAAAGCCAACTTTTTCCCATCAAGTCATACATTCCAGAGATTTCAAGGTATTTACACAGGAAATAATTTTTCAGAGAGGACCCCAAAAGCAGTGGAAACAAAACTTAAAATCGATGAAGAGGATTACATCAAATTAAAATGACTTTGTACAGTAAAGAAAATAATGCGATGAAGAAAGAAACAGTAGAATGGGAAAGAAATACTTGCCAGTGGTGCCCGATAGAGGGTCAATATCTGGAATAGATCAGAAAACAGAAGCCATCTAATTATAAAGCTGGCGGATGACTTCAATAGACACTTCTCAAAAGAAGAAATTTCCAAGAAATACATGAAAACGTTTCAGTATCATTAGCCAATGGGAAAACACAAAGGCAAACAGCAGCGGTGCATCGTCTGAGCCCAACTGCAAAGGCTGTGATAAACGAAGCAAAATTAACTGCTGCTCCGGATGCGGAGAAATGGAAAGTCACACACTGTGGGTGGATTCAAACTTTATTAGCTTGTATGCAGAACAATATGGAAGCTTCTTTAAAAACTAAAGAGATTACTATAGGAGGCAGCGCTGCCATTCTCGGTGCATATGTAGAGGAAATGGAATCAGTTTACCAAAGGGCTATCAATATCCATAGTTAAGTACCACTATTCATAATAGCCAGGTGGAATTAATTAACCTGGATAACCAGATATAAAATGTAATCTATATGGACATATATGTAATAGAGTACTATTCATCAATAAAGAATGAAACACTCATTTTGCTTCCAAAAGTGTGGAACTGGACAACATTTTGTCAAGTAAATTACGCCAGACACAGAAAGACAAGGACCACGTTTGCTCTCCTGTGCAAGAGCAAGAAACATTGACCTGAAACTACAGCAGTGATTGCAGGATGTTGGGAGGGAAGCGGAGCTGAAAGGGAGCAGGATTTGGATTTAATCACTGGACCCGGAATGCATGGATGGAAATCACACTGAGTCCCATTAATATGCAAAATTGATATGAATTAATGAAAATTATTTTTAAAAAGAAAGTACAATTGTTTTACTTTTTCTATCGGTTTCTCTGAAGTCTTTCTGTTGTGTTCTATATCAATTTATATTTTTCCCAATTCTAATTTTTAGCCAGAAAAAAATATTATGCCATTTGTAAATGTGGGGACTGTGCGAAGTTTTACTCTGAAATGACATTTGGGTCTTTCAAAGTGACTTGGGAAGTTGTTATGCAATGAAAGAGTTTTTCTAGGAGGGCATCAAGGAGATGACTGTCCCGCCTCATACTCAGAATACTCTTTCACACTTGGTAGCTGTGCGACATGACTGCAGTGTGACACTTCCAACTGTGAACACGGGTGCCCCCCCATAAAGCGTCCCTCCATTCTGGAATTCCTAGGCCTGCCCGCACAATGCCCTCAGCTTCCGGGTGTTCCTATGAAAGTGAAAGCTGGAACTGCTTGTCAGAAGCACTTGACAGCTCTATCGGTGCTGACGTGATCTCTGTAGATTTTAGTATCCATGCGACCCATCTCTCCCCTCTAAGACTTACTGGCAAACTGTAAATGTCAAACTCTCCAGGTGATGAATGGAGAAAGAAAGGCTAAGACCAAGGACGGCTAGACACTGCAGCACAGGGACCAGGCAAGTCTTTCCCTTTCATCTCAGAGACAACTCGAAATAATATGCTGTTGGCGTTTATCTTTCAAACCTTTATGGCACAGACGATAACACCAAGACTTGGTCTCCAATCAACTTACTGTGAAAGAAACTGCACAGGTTTTATATTGCTGCACATAACCAAAAGGCCCAGTAGGTATGCAGAGATACAAGACTCCATAGATCATTCTAGCAGTGACTACCAAAATACACAGCTACTTTTATTACCTTAGTTCTGTCTTAAAATGTCTACGGCATAGAGCTTCTTGCATAAAGTCAGTGCTGCAGGAAACAAAATCAGCAACCACCAGAATAAGAGTGTGCCCTCAAAAGATGCATAATATATATGCACATGTTGATATGCAATAATATATTACATATGGCCTATGTGTGTATAGATAAAAATACACATTTGGATTGCATTTTGCCTTTAAAGAGAGAAAGTTTAGTGTGGGGTTTAAGTCTATTTTTTCTTTTGCTCAGATAAATACAACCTCTGGCCTCTAATTACAGATCTAACACTGAAATCAGGGCAAACTTGAACACTTGCTTTCTCCGCAACCCTCACCCAGCCAGATGTCAGGTGTCCTCCCGCCCCGAGCCTGCCCCTCTCTACCTCCGTGAAATCACTGTGCAAACAACAATCCTGCTTTATTTTTAGCCCTCTCACGATTACCATTTCAGAGTCATGGTCTCCAGACTGAAAGATCGCTTAAGGGAGAAGAACAGACACTGCCGAGACCTGCAGCAGGGCTTGCAAGCCAGACGTCCCCACCTCTCCCAGATTCCGTGGAGCCAGCATAGCTGCCCTGTCTTCCCCCTTCCTTGGTTCCTTGGAGCTGAATTATCAGCAACAGCACCCAGTAATTCCTCCCTTCCCTCCTTCCCTCCTTCCCTCCCTCCTTCTTCCCTTCCTTCCTTCTTTCCTTCTTCCTTCCTTCCTTCCTTCCTTTCTTTCTTTCTTTTCTTTCTCTTTCTTTCTTTCTTTCTTTCTTTCTTTTCCTTTTTCCTTTTTCTTAAAAACTGCACAACCCCTGCCTTTAAAATTCCGAAGCATCAATCCAGTACCCAGGACAGGATTTGTTTCTCCTATAATACACTCAACATCTACATACCAGAAAACACAAATAACATCACACCAGAGGTTTTCCTGTGTTTGGAAGTTGTGCCACACTCAACCTTTTTTGCCACATGAGAGACAGACATATGCATTGTTGATGCCTCCCTTAGCTCTGTCCCAACGTCTCTCAGGTTTGTTGTGGCTCTGCTCTGTGAATGAAATAAATAAATACAGCAAGTAACCTCTAGCTACACCCACCTAGAAAGCATGGGGTGAACTCCTGTCTCCCCGTTTCCCAGATCCAAGGCAGTTCCCCCAGGAGGCAGAGCGTGAGATGTGCTAATCAGGGGATGCAGATCTCTGTGTTTCCTCTGGGCTAAGAGAACCCGCTCTTTTCTGTGGCAGAAACTTAACTCGCTCGCCCACTCTCCTACCCCTGCACGGAACTATCTTTAGATAGTTCAGATATCTTTAGATGGATCTCCTTTTCTTCTTCTATTTGGACAACTGTGTTCTGCTGGAAATTTTTTTTTTGGAAAATAGAAGTCATGAAAGTAAAATCATGCGTTCACAACCGCATGAAGAAGTTGTGCAATATATCAGCTTTCACCCCTCACAAATCACCGGCTTACATAGCAAAGAAATGCAGAGAAGATAGTAAAATGCAGCATAGTATCTCTGAGAATCCAAGAGACCAGTGGGGGAAAACAGGAAGATTTAGGTGGACAGCTGGTTCAGCAGGTCTTCTGCCCAAAACTGCTGAGCATCAGACAAATGACAAGCTCTAGGTTCAGACATCGGGTCAAAGGGTTCGATCTGCACAGAACTTGAGGGTGGGCAGAAGCAGAACAAAGGCAGTTTTGTCAACCTATGGTAGTTTTGTATTTTGGTAGCCCTGCTCAGGCATAACAGCATGTTATGGGAACAGTAGGTTATAAAATTTTACTCACAGGGACAAAAGTTTCTCCTTTTATCTGTATTAGGACCAAGCACAACTGCTCTAGGGAGCAGAAAGTTTGAGAAACTTGGCTTCTTCTTTTTGAAGCCCTGCTTCAGTATCTCAGGTGAGAATTATCCAGAAAACATATTCTAATATATTTTATTACACATAAGTCTGACCATCCTTCTGCTCTTCCTGCAAAGTAATTTTGGTATTCTATGTAATAATAAATTTCAGATCATTGTAAGTTCCCTAAAGTTATTCACTCCCATCCTTGAAAAATGCTTCTTGGCATGGTACTTTTATTTCAGCCCTAAAAACATAACTCCTAAACAAACTCTTTGAGAGTAAGGGTTATACTATTTAACGTTTAACTGGGAAGCATTAATTTTGGTCTGCCATATCATAGGTATTCAATTAATATTTTGTAGAAAGGATGAATATGCATGAGTTAAATTCAGCCACAGCATACAGGTGTAAATACACCTGTTCTTTGGACACTGTAACACACTTAGCACTTAGCAGATTTTTCTTTTTTTTTCTTTTCTATTCACTACCCAAAATTATAAATGAAATGTGCACTACCACGGCCAGCTGGAGGGTGTCAACTCTTTAGTGAATTTCTAGAGGCCTATCATTAGGTTAGTTCTGGGCATTTAGGGCTGTACTAACATTTGACTGCACCATTGAACCAAATCTGCTTATTACATCAGTTTCACCTTGAGTGTGGTGGCACAAGTCTGTAGTCCCAGCACCTAGAAGGCTGAGATAGGAGGATTTCTTAGAGTTCAAGGTCAGTGTGGGCTGCTACTTCAAGTCCTGCCCAAACTACATGGTGAGACCCAACTCAAAATCGCCAAAATAAAGGTTTAAATTGTCAAAGTTATATTAAACATCAAACTTCTGCAAAAGTGTGATCATTACGTAGATCAACATCTTCCACAGTCATTCAGTTGATGATATAAACCAAGTGTGTTTCAGAATTATTATTATCCAATCCTGCATCTTTAATTATAGGTATAATGTGAATTGAAACATTCTTCTGTTACATATATGAAATTTGTCTAAGTGGAGTAAAACTTGAATTAAAACTCATGAGATGAAAATATATGTTCACAAAAAACATTGTATACAAATGTTCTTAGCAGCTTTATTTGCAACTGCCAAAATCTGGAAATGGCCCATATGTCCCTCAGCAGACAAATGGCCCAGCAAGCTGTGGTGAAAATCACGCCGCTCAACTGTAGACGCACGAACGAATTTCCACAGCCCTTCAGCAATGCATGGGAGTGAGAGGAGCAAGTCTACCCAATAACACACTGATGCAGTATTTTGAAGTGACAAAAACTTTGAAACAGGACTCTTGTGGTGAGAAAATGAGACCACAGACCCCCAGTATGGTAGACACACTGGCCTGTACAGGTTTGTAATTGTATATAATTAAATTTAAATTTTTCCTACACACACACACAACACACATGCACACATACACGCACATGCACAGGCACATGCACACACACAGGTGTTAAACAGAAACTGGAGGACCCTGAGTAGGTTTAATGGATTGCAGGAAGGTCATTTCTGAAATGTTACCGTTACATAAATTCTGTTTAAGGCTATAACAGAGAAAAGGGGGTTATTTGTTATTCCTGCAGAGGGCCCTGAAATTATCTTACAAATTATTATCTTATAAATTTCACTGAAAATATAGTAACAAATATAATAATAAATTATACTACTAAAATAGAATAATTCTCAAGAATGATCACTGTTCCCACAGGAGGAAAGTGTAGTCAGAAATGATGACTTCAAATCTGAGTTACCCTCAGATACTAAGGAAGCTGAGGCAGGAAGATCACAAAGTTGAAGCCAGACTGGGCAATTTAGAGAGAATTTGTCTCTAAATAAAGGATAAAAAACACTGAGGATACAGCTCTGTGGTATAATGCCTCTTGATGTGATTCTTAGCAGGAAAACAAAATGAAAATAAAATGAATAAAATAAAATTTGGTGCACAAAAATCAGTAACTACTTTAAAATAGCTATGAAACATATTAAAGTATACAACCACTAAGACAGTATGTTAAATAATTCAAGATTATATCTGTACCTTTTTAATATCTGCTGAATATAGGTACCTATATCCCCAAGTACATTTGTTAGGTATTACAAATGTATATTAACAAAATTTTCAAAAATATCTTGGCAATTGACTCAAATTTATTCATTAATAAAACAGAAACAGAGTATTTCAAATACTTGCAGAGATTTTTCTCCTGTTATGCAATAATGTAAAGTAAAACTGTGTGTACATTATACAACTTAGATTATTTTAATTTTTTAATAGTACACGTTTGTGGTACATAATGATCACAGCCCTTATGTGGAGTTGGTCCATGTGCACAATACACCTTCATTCCTTTTGTCATCTCTTTCCTTCCCTCCCTCCCTCCCTTCTCCATCGCTTCATACTTTCCCTCTTAAGAAAGCTTATCACACCTAAATCTCACAAACAGCCCATATGCCCATCAACAGTTAAGAAACCGAGGTATTTACACTCGCTGGAGTACTACTCTGGTGTAAAGGCAGATGATCAGTTGTTTGTAGGAAAATGGATGCACCTCGAGACCATTATTGGTGATGGAAATACATCAGACACAGAAGCTTAAATATCACAAGGTTCCTTTCACATGAGAAACTTAAATTATAAACAAATAACTTTTAAAATTAACCTTTTAAAATTAACCTTTTAAAATTAACCTAAGGTCATGAACTATGTGAAAAAAAAGAAGCAAACAATTCAAAAATCATGTATAAACAATACATTCAAGACCAAACAAACTGTTTTTAAATTCATACATGGTAAAGAACATAAAAGCATATGAGTTGAAAAAGGAAATATCAGAGGAAAATAGATTGTCCTCCAACATGTCCTGCTCTGTAATTAGCATCACTTAAAAGTTTGTCCATATTTAGTACAAAAATGCTCATTAAAATGATCACAAGTAGGGCTGGGGATGTAGCTAAGTGTAGAGGAATTGCCTGATGCACACAGGACTCCGTGTTTGATTACCAGCAGTGCAAAAAAGAAAAAAGAAAGAGAAAGAAAAAGAGATGTTATGTATTAAGAACTGGTGGTCAACTTAACACCAGCTGGATTACATCAGCATGCATTGAGAGAAGATGCTCCACCTGAGGAAAGTTGCCAGCATAAATAGGTGGAGAAGAAGGGAGGTGATGGGAGTTGAGGCTTTAAGGAGGCATTGTGGATTCTCCTACAAGTTTGCTGTCTGAGCTGTTGGTTCTCCTGGAGAAGCTTTGGTCCTCACATCGAGCATTGCTTCCTGGCTCCGGAGGGGAAGACATGTGCTGCTTGGTCTCCAGGATGAACTCGTCACGCTGCTTCCTGATACGTACCCAACTGTGCTTGTCATCGGAGGAGCTCAGGGCCTCCGTGTTGCTGAGGATGGCTGTGATGCCTTTCAGGACAGCCCTGGCTCCAGCATAGAACCCTCATCCCACTAGCACAGCTCCTTCATCCTGCTGGCATAGACTTTTTGGCTTCCACCACTGATCCTCGGGTCTTCCCAGCACGGATCCATAAAAGAGACTGGCATGAGTCCTTCTTGTGGGCTCTAGGCCTCCAGTTGGACTCGTGGGAGGCATTGTCCTGAGCTCTGGGTTTTTATCTGGACTCATGTGGGACATTGCTGTGAGTTTAGGCTCTTGACTAAATAACCTATGTCTTTGGTGTTGTAGTTAGATTTCCTGCATTTTCCTGTGTTAATTCTCGGTGACCATTATAAAAATATTATAAACGCCATGTCCTGAACCTAATTGCTCTCTGTGTACAACCCCGTACTACAGCAAGACCACAAACAATGTTAAAGTGCAGAGAAATTAGTATTTCAGTTGTATAGCATCAGACACATTTCAGCTGACTACTAAAAGCTTAAAAATAAGCTTGTAATTAGATACGAGTTTTGGCATAAATACAAACTTAATTTGGCAACCAGAAGTTTAGTATATGGAAACATGGGACGACTGAGGAGGCGAACAGCTGCTTTCTTGTAGGAAGCCGATTGGATCCTGACTGTCACCTTCCTTCCTGGGCTCAGCAAGACTGAACCCCAGTGCACATCCAGTACCAGGCACACGAGAAACCAGCAGCTGGATCTGCCCGGGCACACTCTGCACATCCTGATCACTTCACCGTGTAAAAATTCAGCATATCCGCGATGGAGCCTTTGAGGCTTTTTCCCTCTAACAAGCTTCCTGGGGATGCTGGAAGCAAAGGTCTCAGTACACACTTTGTGCTGTGTTTCCTTCAGAAATGTGTGTATCATTACTAGGGAGACAGGACCTAAAAACAAGAAATAATACTCCCCTAGGGTTGAGGGTGTCAGTGGTTTATTCTGTTATAAATATATATGGGGGAGACACTGAAGGTGAATTTGACTCCTTGGTCTTTTGTCCCCAGGTTTTCTTTCTGGATAGTGCTATTTTGTGTTACTAGCCAGGTTTTATGCCCAAGAAAATACTCTCAATGAACGCAAATACTGGTGAACAAATATTGTGATTGTAAGAAAAAGACAGGGAAACAGCCACACTGAGAAAACGATTTGCAATCGTGCCAACCACTGGAAAATATGGGAACAGTGTCCAAGAAAGAGCAACCTGAGATACCAGTTGAGACATAGGGACCCTAAACCATAGGATATCGCTAATATACCTGAAATCAACTTGGTTAAATGGGAACTTTGTTTATAAAGCCTGAAACTTCCACAGAGAACAATGTCAGGTTCCTAGAAATGAATATAAGAAAATCCCATTGCTTTCATGAAAAACACATGAGACCAAAAGCAAATTTAAATGCAACTTGCAATAATCAGAAGGAAGAGAACCATGCAACTCAGAATACAGAAGACTAATGACAGAACTCAAGTGAAGAGGTCAGAAAAAATGAAAAAATCAGCAGGAGAAAGAAAGCAGCTCTTTCTATAAAGAAAAACCTGAATCCAAATCTGGAAAATGTAAAGTCAACTCTCATTTGTGTATTTTTGAGCAGTGAAGTATTTTGTTGGGCACTTTGCCCATAGATTCACTTTATAAGGAGTTCTTTCAGTTTTTAAATTATCGAACTGGTTTAAAGTTAAAAAAAATTTGTAGATAAGAATGATTCAAGATCAAATTATACAATGTAAAATGATTATGATGACTTTGGATTGCACTCAGAGAGGAATATAAACATTTGAAACCTCCATCAAAAATAACTGGAACATCATTTTAACACCTGTCATGTAACTAAATTAAGTCAACTGATCCCATAGTGTCATCCTTGGAGCTGTCATTTGCCAGTGATGGAGGATGGAAACAAATACACTGGTGCTTGGTTTCTTGGAGAACAAAGCTGTGAGAGAGAGATCATAGCCTTCCCGAGTCTCCTCAGCAGGGAACTTCATGGCCGTCAAGTGGTATTTGGACACTTGCCTGTCTCAGCTGATAAGTCCCTGGTCAGGGCATCCTAGGGTCATCTCCCAGAGACATGTCTTTGTATGTAAATCCCTGTCTCGGTGTCTTCTGGAGAAACACAGCCTGTAGCCTGGTGCTACCCTGCACCCAAATATCCAAATCTTCCTCAGTAAACTTTATCATATTTTGTTTTTCAGTTGTTCACACTTCGATGAAGAAAACACATGTTAGGGCATTTCACTGACAACTTGTTAGTTACTACTAAACTTTACCTGTGTTCTTCAGCATTGTTTATACTGAATTTTTCATTGTTCCAGTCCATTTTTAATGAAGAATTTATTTATTCTTATTTATTTGAATGGTATATTAAGAAAATAAAGTTTTGAAGAGTATCATTTCAAAATCTTTCCTATCATGTTTCTTCAGATATAAATATGTACATTATGTAATACATATTTTCATTCCAGATAGTCTAATTAGTTAAACATTGAACTTACAATTTCTGGGTTTCACCTCTAGAATAAAGACTTTGTGACATAATATATGAGAGGAAAGTGAAAGTCACAGTGGTTTAGTATGTGATTCAGCTGGAGACAATTATTCAACAAGTAGTATTACTCAAAATCCTAGATTTCAATCTAAACAGGACTCCCATAAAATTTCACTAGGAAAATAATGGGATAAAAAGAGTGGAAACATACAGGAGGAAGGAACTGGTGTGTTACTCAGCTTTCTCCTCTGCGGGACAAAATATCTGATGCCTGCAACTTCAAGAAAGAGTGTTTTCATATGGATGACATTTGGGGGGATTCCATCCATGATCAATGGGCTCCAAGTACAAACAGCATGGTGGAAAGGCATACCACAAAAAGTCATTTAACCTACTGCACTCAGGATGTAAAAGCCAGGAGCCAGGGACAAGATTAAACGCTTCCGGATTGCCTCTGCTCACCCAACTCTTTCAAACAGGCTCCATCTCCTAAGAGGCCATTCAGCTATGAATATACCAATGGATCAAATCACTGTTGAGTGTAATAACTGCATAATCTAATCATCTCCCCAAATTCCCCACTTCTGAAAACACCAGACTTTTGGAGGACATTTAAATCTAAACCATAACATTTCAACCCCAGACCCTACAAGGCTCATATCCTCATTATACAAAAAGGATTTAGTGCATTTCTAAGAGTCACCAAACTCCTAACAGTTCAATATTGGTTTACATCCAAATCTCAAATCTGCTCTGCTACTCCAAGCAAACTCTTACCTCTAAGCCCAAGGCAAGAATGAAAAGCAGAAACAAACATTAAATGTTGTGTAATGTGCATGCCAGTGGAGTCCTTATTCACCACAGAAACACCCTCAGCCTGGCCTTTATTGTCTACATTTCTGTCACCACGCTGGTCTTCAAGGGTCCCACCAGAATTGTCCATCAAGTTCCATTTACAGTATCATAAGGCTTCTCTAGCCAACATCTCACAGGCTTTCCAAACCCTCTGGCAAACTTAATTCCAAAGGTTTTTAACCATTTGTTTAGACACAGTCCCACCAAGGATCGCACTATTCTGTGCCAATTTTCTATATGGTTCATTTTTTCCATTGTTGAGACAAATGCCTGATATCCACATCAAAGAGGAGAGGTGTGATTTTGCTCACCTTTTGAGGGATTCATTCCTTGGTCAACTGGCTCCACAACAGAAAGTGCGTGGTGAAAGAATAGAGCAGAGCAAAGTTGCTCATGCTGTGCAAGCCAGGAAGCAGAACAGGAAGGAACCAGGGACAAAAATACACCTTTCTGGGTCATGTCCCCGAGACTTGACTCTTCAAACCAGTCCCATCTTCTGAAAGTATATTCAGTTATCAACTCATTGATGCATTAATCTAGAGGTGGATACAGAGACCCCGAGATCCAATCAGCCTCCAAATCATTATACCTGAAAACACCGTGGGAATTCCTTTCAGATTAAAACATTATAAGTAGGAGGGGAAGCAAACTATATTCCTACTAAAACTTCAAAAGATGTGTTCAAAACTGAAAAGCATTAAATTCTATCAATATATGGAGACAAATAATCAGCACATACAAATAGTCTTCTCTGGAAGATATTTTGCTTTACTTTGGTCATATACAGGTTTTCCTACTGAATGCCTTAAAGTACACAGACACCTAAAGTTGATCAGAAAAATAAACTACAGCAAAATGAAACTTGCACTATAGGCATTTAATTTATAATCAGCTTTATTGTATTCACTATTATATTCCTTTGATGGAGCATCTCTTAGGGTTTTTTCTTTGAAAATAATTTAAATCTTCATTTTACTCCTTATTCTGACTTTTCATATTTCAGTTCAGTCTACCTAATGGACTGTATCCAGAAAAGATAAAGACTGGAAACCTTAATACTCTGCTTTTAAGGAAAGTGTTTTCATTTTTCCTGTACTAAACATAGTAAAAATATTTCTGACAGTGTTTCACTAATGATTTTTGTTACAGCTGATTTTAAATAGTATCAAAGTGTTTGGGGCATTAAAATTTAATGATGCACCATACTGCTTTCTGACTTAACCTCCTAAGATGAGGAATTACCATATTTTATACACTAACATTAAAGCATCATAAAACTCTCAGGATTATAGACATAGGACAAAATGTGACTGATTCAGATACATTACTAAATTTTGTTATTAAATTTCTTGCTTATAATTAAAGATATTTATACTGTTTGGATGTTATTTTGATATCAAAGTCATGGCACACCTAAGATTACTAAAGCAAATGAAAACATATTTCATTTTAATGCCATGAAATTGTTAAATAGCAATAAAAATATTCACTTAAATATTCAAACTATCTGAAGTAGAAAATGTAATTTAATTTCAGGTTGAGAATATGTCTTTATCCATGAATAATGGAGGATAAGTGTGAAATCCCTCCCAGAATTCATTTATTCTCTCGTATTTGAGCCAACCCTCTCCTAGTCCTCCATCTAAAAGATTGTAGAGCTACTAAATACATTTATTAGCATCATCCTGGAGATATCTGGCATTTCCTCACTAGTTACAAATCTTCACAAAGCTGTACTACAGTGCTCATCAGTAATACTTAAATAGACCAGATGCTAAACTCAAAGCCCTGTATGCAAAGCTGTGAGACTGACAATTTTATGACTCTCACTCAGATAAAGTTACATATTATAAGCACGTACATTATTATGTGAAGAAGTATAATAAATATAGACCAGCAAAATGTTCAGGTGCTAGAAAGAAATGGGTCAGAATGGTTGAAACTGACAAATTTAGTCTGAAAAATCTTTTTTGGCAGGGACAAGTCTGGCATAGACAGTAATATTAAGGTAGAATAGATGCCACTTTGAAAGGCTGAGTTAGAAATTTCGATATAAATAAAAAAAGGTTTGATAAGAGCATAACACATCCAATCTTTATTTGTGGAATAATGGAGGTTAAAATACAAGAAGCTTATATTAAGCTTCTACAAATGTTTGTAGGATTGAACTGTAACTCTTAATCTTTTCTATCTCCACAAACTAAAGAATAAATTGTTTACCCTGGCTAAGATAAATTTAAAATCAAAATAATTAAGCAGTATATATTGAGCCCTGAATACATAATGCATTATTTAAGTGATAAATAGAGGTCTAACCTCCAACCTTCATGAGAAGATGGGTAGCACAGGGAAAATTTATTTTCAAGCCACGGTCTCTAAGCAAGCATCCAGGAAGCAGGTTATGGAGATGGGGTATAGCTGTGACTTTTGAGACAGGGAAAGGGGTATGATTAAACACACCAGTTCTCTGCTTTAAATGTTGATAAATAAGCTTTGTCCAGGAACTATGAAAGACTCATGTGAGTAGCTACAGCAAATGGACTTTCAGGGAGAAAGCCCCGAACACCTCTGTCTTTGCTTTCCGTTGATTGACAGCCTCTGCTGTCATTCACACTGCTCAGACTGCCTCCTCAAGACTGTGGTCAAAAGCTGGGTTGGGAGCCTTGGGATACATTTCCCTGGTGGTTTTAACAAACGAGCAATATCTTAGGATCCAGGAAGTGTACGAAGCGATTCCCATTGATTCTTGAATTCTATCACTTCTCTGTGAATTATGTCAAATCTTACTGCTAAGGACTACAGATTTTTAGGGAAACTTTGATGCAGATCTATATGACCATTATAGTTTAATGTCTCAATCCTTCTACTTTTTCAACTAAACACCGAATTTCCAAAATCGAACAGGAGAGTTTAAATTTGCCAGAAATCCTGTAAGTCTCTCCCCTTCCTATGGACCAGTCACTAAGCCTGACATATCAGCGAATGGTTGTGATTTTTCACTTTTGAGCATTTAATTTTCTTCTTTGGTTAAATCTAAATAAATACTTCTTGATTAGAAGGGACAGCTGGATATTTGAACAGGTGGTTGCAGAAGATTATGGAGTGGCTTCTCAGGAAAACATTCCTAACTAGATACACAGCCATCTGTCCCACATTGTTTAAAAATTGTTGTGTGTAGGAAAACAGAAGAAACGACAGATCTTAATGGTCCATTTATAAAATTTTCATACAGAACCCTAGGTCAGGTAAGAAGAGGGGATTGATAACTACAGCCATGCACCTCTTCACAAATGAATCATATTAAACCAGAATTTGCCAAAGTGAGCCCCAAGGGCTCTAAAATTAGGACTTTAATGAGTAGTAACCGATGAAAACAGAACTCTGAAAAATGCAATTGAGAAATTGTGAGATAAGCAATGTTGAAGACATTTGATTTTATTTTGTTTAGTCCTCTTTTTCATGCTAGAAATATTTAGGACCTTTAAGATGTTACTATGCAATGTGATTTGCCAAATAAGAAGTAGACTGTGACCTGTGACGAACATTATGACAATACAGAAATCTGCACAGGGTAGTCAACATTCTAACCAGAATTAAGGACAAGAAGTACATTTTTCATACCCTCCGTCTTGTCATGATTCAGAGTTGAGAAAAATAGGACACTGACAATCACGGCAGTGACCCAGGGCGTCCCCACCCTTAAGAGGCAGAGAGTGGCTTTCTGGGTCCTACTTCTCCGTGATCCATCCTATCCTACATTGAGTAAGGCAGGAAAACCCCAGTAGAAATTACTAGAAAGGCCAACAGTGAGGCCAGGTGTTGGGAGCCGCGGCCGACACCGGTCGCCTTACTTGGCGGACGTAGGGCCTGTGGGTGGGAGCGGAGCCTGAGCTAGATTGCCCCTCCCATCGAGTGAGCCAAGTTGGCGCCTGCTTCCTGCCCCCTGATTGCCCTGGCGACTTAAACAACCTGCTCTGTAAGATAGTCTGCCTAGCAACAGCTGATGTTAGCCAGTCAGCCCGCATCGCGCGCTTTGAACTGATTGGCTACTGTTGCCCTATAAAAGTGAATGCCTCTCCCGCCACGAGGAAGAAGCACAGAGAGAGATAGAGAAAGTCCACCGGCGAGAAAGGGCTGGTGACAGAGCGGAGGCCTCGCGGGGCCCACGCGGAGACAAATAAAGGCAAGATTGCACACCGTCAAAATCTGTCGCGTGTTCTTCCTGCAGGCCGGGAGCGACACCGACATTTGGTGGCCCGTACGGGGACTGATCAACCCCGAGACACGGCGGTGGTGTGCAACGCTCCAGCGTGGTGCTGCCGGACAGGTGAGTGGGGGATAAGCCTGGGCTCTGGGTGGCGCGCACCTACAGGGCTTTTAGACTCCCCTCAGGCTCATGCGTAGGTGACGGGTTCTCTAAGTCACACGCGGTGAGTTACAGCCCTTAGAGGTTAGAGATGGGTAATTTACCGAGCGCGGAGGCGCGGCCCTTGGTAAAGGCCCTTAGAAAGCTTTTAAAAGCTAGAGACCTCAGGGTAGGTCAAAAAACACTGGAACTATTCATAGCAGAGATAGATAGGGTGGCTCCCTGGTTTTTACCCACGGGGCATTTAAACCTGCCGTCATGGGAGAAGTTAGGCGGGGACCTCGCCTCGGCGGAATTGGAAGGGGATATTTCGCCGGCTATTCGCCCCCTGTGGGAAATGATACATGCGTGCCTTGAAGGGGAGGGGAAGGGGTTCCCGTCGGCAGTTAGAGACGCGGAAATCATAGACGCACGCAAGGCCTTTGAGCAGGCAAAGTCGGAATGCTCTCGGGAGGGATCTGTCCAGGGGGAAAAAATCCAGGGAAAGATAGAGGACACCCAAGCTCTAGAGTCCTCCGACTTAGATAGCAAGGAGGAACCAGAAGGTGGGGCAGGAAGCCGGGAGGCCCGGAACCCCTATGCCGAGTTGCGCCGCGAATTGTGTGCGTGTGCCGCCCGAGAAAAGCAGAGAGAGGAGAAAGGGCCCCCGAGCGCTCTCTGGCGGGGAGGAGATAGAGAGCCATCCGCTCCGCCCTGGAGCTCTTTTCCAGAAGCGGCTCCCCGCCGAGAGGCCGCTACAGGGAACCCTCCCTTCTCTCAGCCGGCACAGGAAGTGATGCCCCGTTCCACTCTGTCGCGACCACCGTCCTATGACGTCGCGCCGCGGGGCAGACGGTATTTTCATGGGCAGTTATGGAAGGGTGAACGATGGTTCGGAGGGGACCCACCGATGCAAGGACTAGATTACGGTCCTTATGGAGTATACCCTGTGCAAATGGCCCCAGGCAAAGGGCGCAATGTTTGGGAACCGTTTGAAATAAAGCAGATCAGAGAATTAAAAAGCGCTGTCACGACCTTCGGGCCCACAGCTCCTTATACCATAGCTATGCTAGAGAATCTTGCCTCTCAGCCTCTTACACCGGGTGACTGGATGCAGCTGGCCAAGGCGTGCCTTCCTTCGGGTAGTTATCTTGATTGGCGAGCCTGGTATGCCGAGTTTGCCATCGAGCAAGCAGAAAAGAATGTTAACAGGGGGCATGCAAGGTGGAACGAAGATATGCTCCAGGGCTCAGGTCAATATAGGGATGACCAAACTCAGTTCCCCAATGAGGTGTATGACCAAATCTCTAATATTGGGCTCCGCGCATGGAAACAGGTGAACGGTGCGGGGGCGGCCTCATTATGCCTTTCAAAGATAGTACAGGGTGCCACAGAGCCATTTGTTGATTTCGTGGCTAGGATGCAGGACGCGGCTGATAAAGTTTTTTCAGACCAAGAAGTGGCAAAGCCCCTGATCAAACAACTCATTTTTGAACAATGCACAACGGAGTGCAAAGCGGCTCTTGCCCCGCATAAAAACAAGGATCTCAATGCTTGGATTAGGATTTGTAGGGAGATTGGAGGGCAGATGACTGCAGCAAAGCTTGCGGCGGCCTTTGTAGCCGCGACAGCACAAGCTAAGGGTGCTTCCGGACCTAAGCGAGATCGTAAGCCCAAAGGATGTTTTGGCTGCGGGGAACCAGGGCATATTAGGAGAGACTGTCCGCACAGTGTTAATACACGGGAAGGGCCAATAGGCGTGTGCGAACGATGCAGGAAGGGAACACACAAAGCGAAAGATTGCAGATCAGTTTTTGATGCCCAGGGAAACCGCATTAGTGGCAGGGAAATTCAGGAGCCAAAAAACGGCCAGAGGGGGCCCTCCTTACGGACGGGCCCCCGCCCCCTAGACAGGACAACACAAAGTGGCAGCCCTCCACAAGGGCTACCCCTGGGTCAGCAGGCGTGGACCTCTGTGTCGCCTCTGGACTCCTATTAACGCCCGATATGGGCGTTCAGGTGGTCGGGACCACCTTCAAGGGACCGTTACCTGAAAAGTCAGTTGGTTTAGTGATTGGACGGTCCTCCACAGCCCTCCGGGGCCTTACCATGCTCCCTGGGGTTATAGACTCAGACTACACAGGAAACATTAAGATTATGGTCCAATCTCATGTAGGGACCATGGTGATTAATGAGGGGGATAAGATAGCACAACTTTTATTGCTCCCCAGTCTCCATGAGAGATTCTAGTCTAGACAACGGGTTAGAGGGGATCAGGGTTTTGGCTCCTCTGGAGAAATTTTTGAAGGACTTCATATGACTCTTGATAAAAGACCCATGCTCTCGCTCAGGGTTAATGGTAGAAATATAACAGGACTCCTGGATACAGGGGCAGACCGCTCCATTGTCTCCAAGAGGGACTGGCCTTCTAGCTGGCCCACCAATACAGCTGACAACACACTCCAAGGGTTGGGGATGGTGGCTGCCCCCCAGGTTAGTGCCGTGACCCTGCCTTGGTGTGATGAGGAGGGTCACCAAGGACATTTTCAACCTTTTGTTCTACAGCTGCCGGTATCTTTGTGGGGAAGAGACATCCTCACTCAGATGGATGTCACTCTCACATCCACCTGCTCTCCTCAAGCCAAGGGTATACTTAAAAATCAGGGATATGTTCCCGGCAAGGGCCTGGGCTCTGCCCTGCAGGGCCGGACATCTCCCGTACCTGTAGAGAAAAGGGAAGGTAGACACGGGCTGGGTTTTTCCTAGGGGCCGCTGAGGAAGTTCTTCTGCCTACTCCAATTAAGATCACTTGGAAGTCCCTGAGTCCAGTTTGGGTACCTCAGTGGCCCCTACCCAAGGAGAAGCTTTTAGCGTTAACCGAGATAGTCAAAACCCAGCTTCAGGCAGGGCACATAAAGCCATCAACCTCCCCTTGGAATACCCCTGTTTTTGTTATTAGAAAGAAATCAGGCAAGTGGAGGCTGCTCCATGATTTAAGGGCGGTCAACGCGCAGATGCAGCCCCTGGGGGCGGTCCAGAGGGGGCTGCCAGCTCTCTCAGCCATCCCTCAGTCTTGGCCAGTTTATGTTATAGATCTTAGAGACTGTTTCTTCTCAATCCCCCTGCATCCAGAGGACACCCATAGGTTCGCCTTTACCTTACCCACCATTAACCAAGAAAGCCCTGATCTCAGATACGAGTGGATAACGCTGCCCCAAGGTATGGCCAACAGTCCCACTATGTGTCAGATTTACCTTGATTCCCTACTGGCCCCCCTACGGAAATCCTTTCCCAAGATAAGATGTGTACATTACATGGACGACCTTTTGCTCAGCGGCAGGGACCCAGACATGCTGAATAATATGCTCGGCCAGTTGGTCGAGGCCCTGAGAAAGGCTAATCTACATATTGCCCCTGACAAGATTCAAGGAGGAGACATAGTGACTTACTTGGGTACCAAAGTCTCCCCTACATCGATTTCTCCACAGAAGGTAACTATCAGAACAGATAATCTTACAACCCTAAATGACATGCAAAAGTTACTGGGAGATATAAATTGGATCAGACCTTACTTGCACATCCCTAATTCGGACTTAAAGCCCCTGTTTGATCTCCTAAGAGGGGATCCGGATATTGCCTCCCCTAGAAAGTTCACCCCAGAGGCCAGAGTTGCTCTAAAAAAGATAGAAGAGGCCCTAAGCAAAGCTACATTACAGAGAATTGACCCAGAACAGCCTTTTGAGGTCTGCTTGTTGCAGACCAGTTCCCAGCCCACGGCAGTGATTTGGCAGAAAGGACCACTTCTGTGGGTGCACCCTAAAGTTTCACCTGCCAAGATTATTGAACATTACCCGGAAGCAGTTGCTTCTCTGGCTCTGGAGGCACATAGTAGAGCCATCCAGCATTTTGGCTCCACGCCTCACGCTATTCGGGTGCCTTATACCGCTTCTCAAATAAAAATTCTGACTGCTTGCATAGATACTTGGGCCATCCTGAGATGCGTATTTCTTGGGGAGATAGACAATCAGTTCCCTAAGGACCCTATACTACAGTTTATTACTCAACATCCGGTGATATTTCCAAAAATCACCGCCCCTGCACCCCTTACTCCTGCAACAACAGTCTATACTGATGGGTCAAAAACCGGGATAGGGGCCTATGTGGTCTCAGGCATGCCTCCAGTTAACATACAGTTTGAACCAGATCAACCACAGGTGGAGGAGTTACAAATTGTACAAACCGTCCTCGAGAAGTTCCCAGGGGCCCTTAATATTGTTTCTGATTCAAAATATGTTGTCAATGCCATGCAGGTCCTTGAGACTGCAGGCCCAATTAAACCAACCTCCAAAGTAACTAACTTGTTTTTGTCTATCCAGACATTGCTCATAAATAGACACAACAAAATATACATCACTCACATAAGAGCACATACACACCTACCAGGGCCCATGGTACAGGGCAATGCGGCTGCTGACGCGGCCACTCGCCCATTATGGATTTTCAATATGTTATCTCCAATAGAGCAAGCCCGTCAGTTCCATGACAAATTCCATGTCAATGCCAGGACGCTAGCCAACCAGTACCGCATCTCTAGGGCTGACGCACGGGACATCGTGCGACTGTGCGGCTCATGCGCCACACACACGCCTGCCATATCAATGGGGGTTAACCCCAGAGGGTTGATCCCTGGCGATACTTGGCAAATGGATGTCACACACATAACAGAATTTGGATCTCTTAAGTATGTCCATGTCTCCACGGACACCTGTTCTCATATTATATTCGCAACTGCAGAGACAGGTGAAAAGGTATCTAATGTGATCAATCACTGCTTAGCGGCTTGGGCCGCGTGGGGCAAGCCCAAAATATTAAAGACAGATAACGGACCAGCCTATACAGGAAAAGCCTTCAATGAGTTCTGTAAGACTATGGAAGTACACTTAAAACATGGGATCCCATATAATCCTCAAGGCCAAGGAATTATTGAAAGAGCTCACAAAAGCCTCAAAGAAATCTTATATAAACAAAAAGGGGGAGTAGGCCAGGGCCTGCCCCCAAAGGCACGGCTATCCATGGCACTATTCACATACAATTTTTTAAACCTGAACAATAACAACCACCCCCCGGCTATGGAGCATTGTAATCCATCTCCTAGCAATAAGGGATGGGTAAAATGGAAAGATGTCCTGACGGGACAATGGATGGGCCCGGATCCGGTAGTCAGCTGGAACCGAGGTGCGGTTTGTGTTTTCCCGCAGGAACCGGGACGAGAACCATTGTGGGTCCCAGAAAGACTGACGCGTGCGACAAGCCCTTCGACTGAAGACTAATCCTGTCCTGCCGGAGACCAGCAGCAGGCCTGACAGCCAGATGAACCCGAAAAAGGCTGCTTTTTTCATTGGGGGCGTTGTCCTAGCACTCCTCAGGATAAGTATGGTACATGCGGGGCTGGGGGGCCCCGCTTCTGGAATAGATCTTCGCACGAGCCTTCTTGGCAGTCCGTGCGATTGCGGAGGTGGCACGGTAAGCAGTATACCACCTAGCGCCAAAAAAGGACCAGGGACCGATTGTGGGGATAAAACAGCATTCTCAGTTGTGTACCCCTCCACTGCAGGAGGATTTAGTCAACCATCCTATCAGTGCATACTTAAGCCTAAGGTGAGTCCCTCAGGGCCTGGTGATCTCGCCACATGTCCCTGCACTAAGTTTGAGGAATCCATGCATGTTACATGCTATACAGAGACAAAACAATGCAAACTTAAGAGTACAACCTATTGGATGGCAACGCTAACTACAACTAAAAGCCCTGTTGCCCCTAACCATATTCCCGCTGCTGTAGGCGGTTCTCCATTCATGCAGTCAGGTTGTAATGGAGAGGTTGGAGAAACGGTCTGTTGGTCTATGACCGCTCCCGTTCACATCTCTGACGGTGGAGGGGTCCAAGACCAGTACCGGCAGGAACAGGTCATCGAGCGATGGGAACAACTAAATCCGTTCCCTGAAGTCAATTACCATCCACTCCTACGCCCAAAATCCCGAGGCATTAACCTTGACCCCGCTACTGAATCCATATTAGAGGCTACCCACAAAGCACTCAATCTTACTGACCCAGGGCTGGCCTCCGATTGTTGGCTGTGTATGATGATGGGAGAATCATGGCCGCTGGCCATGCCGTTTAGAGACTATGAAAGTGAACCTTACAATTATAGCACACCCTATAATTGCTCACATGGGCCTCCATTTCGGGTCCAGTTTATGGGACAGTTTAATGCATCCTGTTTCCAAAAGTACCCACAAAATAATAGTTATGATATTGTTGTTGGAGCGCTGGCAGTCGCCTCGTGTGAGTCCATAACCAATGTAAGTAGTAGCTCGCCGCTATGTGCCCCCTTTGGCAAAGTATTTGCTTGCGGCAATGGTCATGCTTATACCTACCTGCCCAGTAATTGGACCGGCCTATGTGGCCTAGCTTACTTGTTGCCTGACATTGGTATTGTCCCTGGGGACCAACCCATGCCCATCCCAGCTGTGGACACCTTTATAAAAAGACACAAGAGAGATGTACTGATTTTACCTCTCTTGGCTGGTCTGGGGATAACTGCAGCCCTGGCCGCCGGGACTGTGGGCCTAGGAGTTTCATTAACCAAATATACTCAGTTATCCAAGCAATTGATAGAAGACATGTCTATAGTTGAGAAAACCCTTCAGGAGATACAAGATCAAATTGATTCCCTTGCAGAGGTTGTTCTGCAGAATAGAAGGGGCCTAGATCTACTCACTGTAGAGAGGGGAGGTATCTGTATTGCCTTACAGGAAAGATGCTGCTTTTATGCCAACAAGTCCGGAATCGTTCGAGACCGATTAAAGAAACTGCAAGAAGACCTAGAAAAGAGAAGAAAAGAACTACAAGACAATCCCTTTTGGGGAGCCTGGAATGGCTTGCTCCCCTATATTTTACCATTGTTAGGTCCCCTGTGCTCCTTGCTTCTGCTCTTACTTATAGGACCATGCTTGCTCCGATGGGTCACATCATTTATTAATGGGCGCCTTGCGGCGGCCCGGCGTCAAGTATGCCTGGTTGCCCATGCGGCCCTGGCAGCAGCCCGTGATGGGCACGATGACCCCCAGGCTTACGCATGGCTCGCTCGACTGGCCTACAACTGGGTCTAGATGTGGCGGGTCTTCCGCACTCCTTCCCTATTGACACTACACAGCAGGGTAGGTGAGTCAATGACGGGTAAGAGCGTGCCTCCCCAGCACGACTCGACCTAAGCCAGGCCCTACCCCATACTGCACGAAAGCTGCTGGATTACTAGAATCTGCCCAGATCTAGATGTCTCTCCGAGGGGATCACACGGAGGGGCATGAGTGCATGCCTATGTGCATCCAGGTTCCGTCCAGTTCACTCCTGGCCCTGGAAAAAGGACGAGGGTCTCAAGGCCTTGGTGGACCCGGGGACGGCCGACCAGGGTCCAAGCCAAGGGCCTACGGTGGGCCTCAACACAGGGCATAAGCCTCTGCACTCGATCCAGGGCGGGCTGCGATGCATACATTCATTCAAAGTAAATAAAATAGGGGGAGATGTTGGGAGCCGCGGCTCACACCGGTCGCCTTACTTGGCGGACGTAGGGCCTGTGGGTGGGAGCGGAGCCTGAGCTAGATTGCCCCTCCCATCGAGTGAGCCAAGTTGGCGCCTGCTTCCTGCCCCCTGATTGCCCTGGCGACTTAAACAACCTGCTCTGTAAGATAGTCTGCCTAGCAACAGCTGATGTTAGCCAGTCAGCCCGCATCGCGCGCTTTGAACTGATTGGCTACTGTTGCCCTATAAAAGTGAATGCCTCTCCCGCCACGAGGAAGAAGCACAGAGAGAGATAGAGAAAGTCCACCGGCGAGAAAGGGCTGGTGACAGAGCGGAGGCCTCGCGGGGCCCACGCGGAGACAAATAAAGGCAAGATTGCACACCGTCAAAATCTGTCGCGTGTTCTTCCTGCAGGCCGGGAGCGACACCGACAGCCAGGTCTCACAAAGGGAGAGCAGCGTGTGTCAATGCACAGAATCATGGGTTAATGACACATACACTGTGCAGAATCAGACAGTGCTTGAGGCATTGCTGGAGGCAGACAGTGCACTGCGGGTGAACCCCCAAAGCAGATGAGGAGGGGCAAGCTTCATGTAGGTTAACTGAAAAAAACACGGTGACTGGAAATAAGTTTACACGGGGCATTGCAAAGCAAAGCTAACGTTTACATGTCGGTTAGGTGACAAAAGCCACAGATTCGTGTTGCTGTGGAAGGTTCATTACAGATCCACTTTTCTTGTTAGAAAATAGTTACAACAGTATTTTTCAGAGTTAAGTAGCAGAGTTAGATGAACCACTCTAGGCCAGTAAGACAACAGAGCTGGTGCTGGTGGCATACTCCTATAATCCCAGCACTCTGGAAGGCTGAGGCGGGAAGCTTCATGTCTGCCTGGGTGAGTTTGCAAGGCTTTGTCCCAAAATAAGAAACAAAAAAGGGAGGGAGATGTAGCTTCGTGGAAAATTCCTGGGTTCAAACCATAGTACCACACACATAAAAGGAGACTCTCGCTTCTCGGAATTACTTAATTTTAAATTAATCCCATCATCCTAAATCCAACACTATTTGCACTTTCAATTTTCAAATATTTGGTCTTCTGTTTTCAATTTTGTGGTCAAAATTTGTTTTAAGTGTATCTATTATAAATTCAATATAGCCTCTGTTCAATTATTTCATATTTGAGGGAAATTGTGAAAATAACATTATCTGTGTATTTTAATAGCAGTTTTTAATAATATTTAGCATCTAAAATAATTGCTGATAACTTGTAATCGTCCTTCTTATTCTAGCTATCCCATGCTTTTTTTCTTTTCATAAGCTTTGTAGTGGAAAACATTTTGGCATTGTGGCCTGGTATATATGATTCATTGCAGTCCTAATTTATTAAACAGTGCTATCAAAGGCTGAAGACTAATGAGTAGGAATAAACCTGAGGGACGCCCTGCAATAGTGGGCTTCATACATCATCTTGATAACCCACTAGGATGCACATGAGTGGAATTCTTATCAATTGATCAAGTAGCGCGAGACTCGAAAGGCTATCAATAAGTAGATGTTTCGCACTCAAAAAAGTTTCGATAAAAGACTGGCATTTTAGACTAAATTCGGTAAGCTGCAATTTCATTATTATTTTTAAGTATTCTCCTTTGATTTCATTAACCATACATTTTATCTCTGTTGCTGAAAATGTAGCTTGCCAGCCTATATAAAAAAGATTGAAGAGATACTGCAGAGATTAAGCTAGATTTGAATCAACAGTGGATGTCACAGTTAATATACTCAGCGGAATCTAAGGCTGCTGCCAAATGGAAATTACGTGTGAGAAGAATATCAATCTCCTTTCTTTCTCTGCTAGTTAGACCGTGATGGGACGTCTCTGTTCAGTCAAGTGTTCAGCCCATTTTAAAAGAGTCTTTAACAAACTAAAATTGGATTGCAATGGTGAAGATTCAGTATCACGAAGAGAGCCAGAGATTTATCAGCAACCCTGGGTCTATATATGGATGAGACAATTGTTTAACCATGCTACGATACAGCAAATTGTTTTCAATCAACAAACTTTCACTGGAGGCCTAAGATGGACTAGCTTTCAGGATGATATGGAACCAATGAACCGGCTCTTTCCTAATCATGAACATGGAAATAATCGTGACATCATGTACAGTCAATAAGTATCACTAGATACACTCACATCCACGCTTGTGCGATTGATTGAAAAATAAAACTAAAACACTATTTTACTTGAATTCTCTGGTGTTGAATTTCTGACAGGTGAGAACAACATTGCCATGCGTGTTTCTACGCTTTTCACAGCAGCTGATTATTTCTCAAGCTACTTTATATGATCATGTGCCCTGTGAGAATATGTATTTTCATTCAATTAATGAAGATGCACTATCTACCTAATGAATCAATTAAATATTAAGCGGTAAAATTATATCAGATATATTTGTGCTTTGCAGCATGACAAACAAAATACCTAAACATTTTGCCTGCTTACCCCTCCACCCAAGCAAGTCAGTTTTTCCTTCTTGGAAGCACTATTGTCCCCACCAGGAAAGTAGGCTTGCCATGCGTCCTGTATACATTCATTCATATAATAACCCTGTGCCCAGGACGCAGTTCGAATTCCACTTTCCTCGTAAACACCCATTCATAATGATAATCCAGATTTGGAAGTGTTTAGTATTTGCAAGCTTTAAAGTTTATTTCCTATGTTTTTTTCTCATCAGATGCATTTAATTTTATATAATTGCTTAATTGATCAAAGGAAACCATTTGAAATACATCTAGGTGGAGAGATACATAATAATTTTAAAAAATTAAAATCCATTACTTTGTATCATCTTTTCATGATTTGTGCTACTTGGCTCTATATTTAAACTCTTAATAGATTTTCTAGTTAATATTATACATTGAGTATTTTATTAGAATTATTCAATGCCATTTTCATTAATGAATCTGCCTTCCAGTTATTTCACGGGTTATATCAATAACCCTGCAACCCCAGACTCTATGCATTTCACCCTGAGATCTTTCCTTCCATCAGTAACACTCGTGACCCACAAACGTGTCCCTGTAGCTTAGAATTATACAAGAGAGAAAGACACAAAAGATCAATTTCGGGTAACAAAGATAACTTTTTAATTTTAGCCTTTGAGGTCCGAATTCAAAGCCAGTCAGAGACACCAGAGGCTCTACAAAAGTTTGCCAGAAAAGCAGCACTTTAGGAATACAAAAGCAGAGAAAGCGTTTTTCTAAGTGAAGACATGGCAGCTAATCCTGTGTGATGGCTTAATTGCACATGATGATCTCTTCCTCCCTCTGGTGTTAACAGATAACTAATATCGAATCCCTCTAGTTTTTCAAGGTCCAGTCTTGGTTGATTTTTAAATGTGCCTCTTTGCTTTTGTACCTATTGATATCCTATTTTTACCCACCACAAGAAGGCTGACAAATGGGTTTTTCCAAACTTTAATCCCAGCTTACATAAAAGAGAAATCTTGTTACAAGTATTGTCTTTATGATTAATGTATTTGTGCTGTGCACACGAGTTATGTTTTCAGAAATGCTCTGAATGAAATGTTAGCATTAAGGAAGTAAGTCAAGAGAACAGCACACAAGTTCTTTTCAAAAGTTCTTTGCTCCTATGAAGCTTCTATTGTACTTTCTTTCCAACCATCTTCGACCAATCTTTTGTTCTTATGTGAATTCACTGACTCGAGATATCCTTTTTAGTCATATTATTCATTTGTATTTCAGACAAATATCTAACCATAGATAATTCTAAAGTCATTTTCAACCATAAGTTATATGAAGGAACTGATATTCTTTTTGCAGCTGAATTTATTTGATAATAACTATACTTATGATTTAATAAGCCTTATCTGAAAAATCATATAACAGCCAATATTGCTAAAGATAAATTATAGAGATGTGAGTATATATAAGTATATATTTATATATAGGAAAAATATACACATGGAAAGAATGTGTGTGTGTGTGTGTATATATATATATATATATATATATATATATATATATAATCAGGAACTCAACCATTTCCAGGGGCATACAATACCCAGTTCAACACTAAGTTTGAATCCACAAATAATTATATTTTATTTTAAATGGTTTCATTCTCATGGTAAGAATCACAGGCAACCCATATATGTGATCTAAGAGATGTTGAGAAATTCACCAAGTTCTTGATTCTGAGTTAGATTTGATTGTGAGGTACACTAATGGACAATCCTTATATTTGCATATGTGGTACCCATTACACTTCTCTTGCAGAGATGAGATTCATTTGAGCACCTCTCTCATCTTGAACCAGTTATTCTTGAAATTCAGGAAGGAGAAACGAAATGAGGACCACCACAAAGCATTACAGACAGAGCTGTGGCACATCACGAAGTCCTATCTTTGCTGCGTCTCTCTCTCTCTCTCTCTCTCTCTCTCTCTCTCTCTCTCTCTCTCTCTCTCTCATATTCCTCCCTCTTTTTCATCTGTTTTATCACCAATAGTTGCTGCAAATTTTGTTACAGCAAAGTCTCACTCTTTTCAGTCCTAATTATAAATGTGTCCAGTTCACCAGTATAGGACATAGCATCTGTAAATTAAGCTCATTAGAGAACGGAGGGAAGCAGCTTTATTTAAATTAGTCATCAGAGAGCTGTAGTTTAGGTTGATATTTATGAGAACATAATTAGCCAGGAGTAGGCAGAGACTACAAATCTCTATCCCCACAGTAAACAAATGCCTTGTCTCATACCAGATAAGACTATAATAACCACTGTGTCGTGCTGTACCCTACTAGGCATTCTAGAGCACGAAAAAATTAAAAACTGAGACCATCTTCAGATCATTCAGACTCCAGGAAAGGAGCAAGAACATAAAGAGCTTATAATGAACAATACAGAGAATAATATGTAGCACATAACCAAAAACTAAAATTTCTATATGAAGTAGATAGATAGATAATGTTACAATAGAGTTCATAAAAGGTACAGATTGCTTTAAAACTTCATAGAAAGTGTCATAAAGTAGAAAATAGGCAGAAAGTCTACATATAGGGAAGAGAGAGAAAAGGAAGAAGAAGAGACAAAGGAGAAGAGAGAAGGCTGGGAAGGAAATAAAACAGGAAAAGAGGGAGGAGAAAGCAAAGGACAGTGGATCTGAGCTCTGGGGACATTGTCTCCTTCTCTGTCCATGATAGAGACCCCACTGATATTCTCTGAATCACTCTCATCAATTCTATTACGTTCTAAGGTACGTAGGTGTTAACCAGCTCCATCCTGGGTCTCACAAGAAGGAGAGATAAATAAAAGGCTGGAGAAAAGCTGGAGAGATTTATATTTGAAAGCACATTGCTTACTAGAGTAAAGGAAACTTCTTCAAGAAAACAAAGAGAAGGAAATAGAGAAATTCAGTGTGCAGTCTTTGAATTCTTGGTGAATTTGGAGTAGGAGAGAACTTTCAAAGCAATTTCATCTCCAGTAAAATATTAAGAGATGGAGAAATGAAAATAGTTTAAAGAAATTTTGTTGTAGTTCATAGGTAATATTTTTCTGTGTGTATTTAAGATACAGTAAAATCTTGCTTTGCAAGCATAATTCATTCTGGAGACATGCATGTGATCCAAAGTGCTTGTATATCAAAATTAATTTCCCCATAAAAAATAACGGAAACAAACAAAAAAAATGGAAACTCAGATTGTTCCTTTCACAGCCAAAAACATTTACATAAAAGTGACTACAATACAGTAATATAATACAAAACCATAAAACAATTACAAAATGTCAATAATAATAAATTAAGCTTTGGAAGCCTTTGGGACTGGTGTGAGGGAGCCAAGAGAGAGGAGGGCTATCAGGTGGGATGACTGTCACCGTCACTAACAGGATCGCTGCTCTTCTCAGAGAGCTTTAGAAAGAAACCTATATGGTGACACCTGCTTTTGCCTCTTTTTGAGAGTTTTACAGAAACGGGATATTGCATTGTCATTAAACAGATTCATTGCTTGCACTGATCAGCCTTATTTGGTGATGCTTTTCTGTGAAATTTTGCAGTTTCCCTCATTTTACACACCTCATCTTAATGAAGAAAGGCCTCTGTGTTTTTCTCCTCTATATCCTCCTCCTAGTGTGAGATAATTCCCCACAATACAAGACAGAGACAGAGAAAGAGAAAATTCACCGGTTTACTTGTTTTGTGACATTCAGCATCACATACTATTCATATTGCAAGACACTGCTAGCTTATCAAGTTTAAAATTATTAGAAATGTTTTTCTGTCTTGTAGAACATAGGTAGAAAAAGTTATTTGCAATCCAAGGTTCGAGTATACTTTGATATTTTTCAGACTATTTCCAGGGTCTCCACTTTCCACTATCTCGGTGCTTGTCTTCTAGAACATACATTGATATACTAACGCATCCTCGATGCCTGAGAACATCCATTTATCTTCAAATCATAAAGCAGTAGCTTTAAAAGTAGGAGGCTGGGTGAATTATTTAGACTGCACTCAGGTATGTTGGCATACTCCTCTTCTATCATGAGTCTTAGAAGTATTTCATTTTCATTGAACAGAAACAGAAATTTCCTCACAATGAAGCAGTAATTAGTAGAAAAACTTAGTAAAAAGCAAGTTGCCAACTATGAATTCTTTGGTTTTAGAAGAATGTCTTGAACAAAATCCAAGTCGTATGTCAGATATAGACTGGTGAGCAATAGAGGGCAGATAGAAAACTGACAGTGTCACAAAGTGATCACAAAGCTGTATTTCATCTAGAATTTTCCTTTTTCAAATGTATTCCTTTTATTATTCCATATTAATCGCACAGAGTAATGGGTTTCATTGTGCCATAATTTTCTTTCTTTTACAATTTGAGCGCTCTCAGCATCTTTGTCTCCTGAGATGAAAGATTAGGAATCTGTTATCTGTCAGCCCATTGATCATATCTCCCATCAGGCTTCAAGGGCTGTTAAATTTTTCAACTGTTAGTCTTCAAGCAAGAGCAGAAGGAAAAGGCACCCACGAAGGAGGAAGGAAATAGGAAAGACTGATGGGCAAAAGTGGATAAATGAACGTCTGGCCTCAGGCCCCTTCTCCACAGTGCTGGTGAGGAAAGGTGGCACCTTCTTCTGCATCCTTCCTCCTTATGTACGTAGACCGAAGTCTTTGGTGACTTACGGTGGCTTCCAGTGTGGAAAGACTAAGACACTAGAGGAGGATTACACCGAGAAAAGCAGAGTGTTTTCATAAAACCTGTAAGGAATTTTCTGAAAACAAGAAATGATCAAAATGGCAACACTGATATTCCCCCTGACAATATAAACAAGAGTTGGGGAAAGAAACAATTAAAAGGTGTTATAACACACTCACCTTCTTATCCCCGCAGTGTTATTACTGCTGTATCTGGGGCTGATGCATCCCATAGTAATGCCATGACTCATCATTATCCTGTCCCACCTTACCACCGTCCTCCATTCAAGCTTTTGCATTTGGATTATTTGATGTTACTCCCCTCCCTCTGCCACCCCCAGAACCCCAAATGTCATTCAATGTACAACTGACCATTCATGGACACTTGTTAATGCCCAGATTTGACTTGGCACAGCAGAAGGTTGGGAAATGATGGTCAAATTCCATAATAAAACTTCAGCAGTTTGCCTGAGCCTTACCTAAGAAGATAAGATTATTTCCAAAACCATTCAGCAACCCAGAAAGCCATCCATTAAATATTTTATGGACTAAAAATAACCAATTTTCTTCGAGGGTTTTATTATTTCAGGGAAAATGCAGACAGTGGGTGGTGTCCGCTGCAGGTGTTAACGTTGACTATGCCTGTATTTCCCTCTCTCTAGTAGTTCCAAAGATGAAGAATCCACAGAGGAAAACACCTGGCCAAGAAAATACTCACTGTCAGCTGAGCATCTCCAGTGTGATGTGGGGAGACACAGGAGGAGAAAAGAAAGAAAACATAATGAGATAGTTCATTTTGTCACTAAGAGTTCTTTGAAGTTGCTCATTAATCTTCTGGGCCATTTTGGCATGTTAATGTCCTACTCTAGAATACTAAGATCACTAAGTTAAGAAAAAATGGAACTGTCGGCTTTAAATTTCTCTGCAATCTAGCTTTGTGAAAACTTGTCTTATTTCAGGCTTATTTTAATTGCCTGTGGCTTCAGTTGGCCTCTTCTGAAATTTTGAAGCTATGTTATTTTAAACTGCCTGCATTTTTCAAGGGAAAGGAGGGGGAGAGTTGGAAGATTAAACAGTGTTTCGGTCCTACGCTAATAGGACAGATTTTCACAAAGAATATCAGCGAGGTGTGGATGAATGAAAACCTTTCCATGAACCAGACCCCATTCGTCAATATTCATGGGAAGAATGTGTGAAATAATAATTTCATGTCCAAGGGAAACTTGTGCAGATGTCTATTTATTTTAAATCATTGAATTGCCTTTAGTGGATAATTTTGTGACAAGGAGTTTGGACGAAAGCTATAGACATTTTTTATAAAAGAAAGTGTCTGTCATATGAGATGAATTTCTACGAATAGAATCAAAGAAGCTGTAACTTGAATATTCTTTATTTCTTTTGCATACTATCTTAGTTTCTTGTCAGTGCTGTTACAAATTGCCCTAAACATGATGGCCAAACAGATTAAATGCTCTTTTATACTTCTAGAGGGGTCAAAGTGTTGGGTTGACTGAGCTACACTCCCGGGAGCTTTGAAAGTGTACACTTCCCGGTCTATCCAGCAGCTACACACTAGCATTGTTTTAACTTCTCTCCCTTTTTACTCATCATATCTCTTTTTTGACTCTTCTAACTCCCTCTTATGAGGGCCACTGTGACTACTACATTGGGGTCACCCACATAATTCAGCATAATCTCCCCATTTTCAGACCCATAATGTATCCTCTTCAACCAGTTCTGGAAAGAATGGAAACATTATGTCCGCACATTTGAGTCATGCAAACATCACCCTTCAATTCACCTTTGTCCTCTCTTCTCAAATATCTCAAACAAAATCAAGCTACCAAGAAGTATATAAGTCTCTGCTTCTACAAAACAGGAATTAAGCTTAGGGTAGTAGAAAGAGACAAAAGGATGAATTCCAAAAGAACTTTTCTTATTCCTCTGGGTGCAAGGACTTTCCTTTCATTGACTTAATGAGTAAGTCAAGGCTAAGAAATATTCACAAATCTACAAGATTCCAGATCAACAAAAAAAAACCTAATTCCTTCCATCATCACTACAGCAGCACAGAAAAGGATGGTCAATTGATGTGGACCAGAAAGGAAAAATATCCTTCTCAAAAGGTAAATCGAAAAGTGCTGTTCTCTCAAAAGCTGTCTTAATATTATTTAAACTTTCTGTGTTCTGTGTGGTCCCCCGCTTCCTGAGGTATGAAGGAGCCAGAGAAAATAATTTGGAAAGGAAAAAATTATTTATTAAAGCACAGGCCTGGCGACGCAGCCTCCAGTATGGAAGACTGCGCGCCTTATAGCTAAAGGGCAGGGTTTTTATCCTGTAAAACCGCAAACAGCTGCTGGTCTCACAATGCAGGGGGGTGGAGTTTGCGGCACACTATAGAACAGAAACAGAGTGATTACTTTTCTTGGGAAGAACAAGGTTCAGGTGGGCTAACAAGCAAGTTTAGATTAGGCAAACATCCTGTTCTGCTCTTAGAGTTACCTTTGATCTTTCTCTTGCCTCCGGGGAACTATGAGGGATATATATATATATATATATAATATATATACATATATTATATATATATATATATATATATATATATTATATATATATATATGTTACAACATGTTCCAATCAAAATGCAGGACCAGCCTAACTAAGTGAATTTCTCATAAACCCTTCCTTGATTAGCTGAATGGATTCTATACATGGCTGCTATCAAATACCATACAGTTCGGAGTGGGTAAACCAAGTCAGGAGTAGCACTTATGCCACATGATCTTGGTAAGATGTACTCTTGTTTAATGTTTTTGGATAAATTTATGTCTAGTGATTATGTATGTTTTCCTCTTTGGGAAGAGTCAAGCTGAATGTCAGCAATAATCTTTTTACCTTAGAATTACAATAATCATTTTCAAATTTCCTCTCAAACTGTGCTTATGTTTTTCTATAGTAGTACTGCATTTATTAGGAGACTATACTAGGCCACTACATGTGTTTATACTTATCTTTAAAAAATCTTCTCAGTTGAGGGAGGTGTAGCTCAGTGATAGAGCACCTGCCTGGCATGTGGAAAAACCAGGGTTCGTTTCCAGCACTGTTAAAAAAACTGCCCAATACTTTATAAGTCAAAAATCCACACTGCAATTATATTGCAACTGTTAGTTCTTAACAGCAATGTTAACTTACTTTTCTAAAAACATTCATGCAAACATTTTATAATTGAATCAGCCTGTTTTAATAGTTTTCTAAAATCATTCTAAATATTCCCCTGGGAAATCCAAAACTTGCAAACTTCCTAGAAGTGTAGGAATGAAATGAATTCCTAAATCCAGAATCCATGCCCTCTTCATGATGACATCCTCAGCATCCCCATCCTGTCACATTGCAAATGCCCACGGCTCTCTGCTGTGGTGGTCTTTATAAGAAACACAGATACACACCTTAGGAGCCCATTAACCAGCAGAGATTTTTTGAATGGTTGAAAACTAAAGCAAGAGACCTTTAAATTTAACCCTATTCCTCAATGTTGTTGTGGTGCAGGGAAATAGAATTTTTATGATTTACTGATATCATATAACCCCAGAAACAAGCACTGTGCTTCCCATAACAGGCACCTTGTAAACTGGTTGTCAGAGAATTTTCAAAGTGCTCTGAGACAGATGCTTGCTTTGCAGGGTGATCTCCAAACACAGCGTTTGCCCAATAAGATCCAGAGGTCGTTATTGACCCACTGCTTAGTGAAAGCAATCAGGTGCCAAGCAGGGAACATCAGGCTGTTCAGGGTACAATGTAAGCTGTCACTCCCCAGCCCCAGTCCCCAAGAGAGGTCACACAGAGAAGGACTTTGTCTGCACAACAGTGCTGGTTGCATCCCCAGTGTCGTCAGTGACAATGCCTGCTCCTAATGCAAACTGCGTGGCTTTCTGAGGTGTTTAGAGGTGGCTCCCTCGCCTTGCAGAAGGCTGGTTGTAAATCTCTGCCTTGCACCACTGTGCTTTCGCATAGGATGCTTCTGCTTACCTCCTGCTGGACACAGACTCAGAACCTAAAAACATCGAGAGACTGTGTGAGTACATTACATTCTCAAAGCCAGCTAAGAAAACATGCAGCCCTGGACTGTACACGGAGGCGTCCAATTTGATAACTCCCTTGAGAGACGAGAACATAGCATACTGTTCATTAAAAGAGTGCAGAAAAATGAGGAAAGCTTGGGTTTACTGATGTTGCCCTTTTAGAGGTGCTATTATGAACGCTAAAGCTTTATTATGTGAAAAAGAGGCAGTGCACCGAGAAAAATGTCAGTTATAAATAACGTTTACAGTTTAGTTTCACATTTCAGAATATACATTTTAAAAATAATTGCTATTTAAAGATTGGTTCTCTTGGATGATTTTATCTCCTTTTATATTAATAAGTATATTCTTTTGAAGTTCATGGTCTCCATTGTCTGTAGAAATATCAATAAGCTATAGTGATTGCAAACAACTGATTTTATCATTATGAAGCTGCCAAGACAGTTCCTTACAAGGCCCTCCCATGTGTCCAGCCCCTATGCTGAGAGGATGACTCGGGCTGGTCTAGACGGTCTTCTCCAAGATTTCTATAAAGCACACCCCTTGCAGGCAGAGGTAAGCCAGGCATGTGTCCTGCACATTAGGGCAGAGTCAGGTTCCCTGGCATACTGGGGAACCCCTTCTACGGTGCATGCAGCTGCCGTCTGACCCTCTCGGCGCTTTGCTGGGAGAATCAGGGCTCAAAGAACAGACCCCAAAGTGCAAATACGACGGCCACTGCTCTACTTGTGAATCATACCGTGTGCCTCGTGCTGCTCCCCGGCATCCATGAAACAGTGACAAGTTAAGGTGAGCAGAGGGGGAGATCTGAGCCCCACCAGGTATTGTGTTCCAGATAGTTCATCCCAAATGGTGCCAGAGACAGTAGCTGGTTGGGTAATCGTCTCTCTGCCTGATTTTCCAGGGTATTTTTTGATTTCTCAGAAGTCTGAAGTGCAGGTTCTCTGTGTCAAATGCTTCCTCAGTGTGACACTTTTGAGGGGGAGAGACAGGAAGTAAAAAAAATGAAATGAAGATGTGTTCTGTGCCTATACCAACTCCCCATGATGAATGCGATTGATACATATGGCAAACATGTAGTAGTAAAAATATAAATTTTAACAAAAAGAAAAAATGTTAGTACTTTTTAAGTTGCGCTCAACTTTTAACCATCTGCAAGGAGTTCCTTCAACAGACTGAAGACTCAGTTGCCTGAATCCTTTCCCTGCCTGGGTCTCCCTCTTTTCTTCACTCTTCCATTGGACCCCAAGGCTGCTCCTAGCAAGGACTGCAATGCTTTCATTTGTGTGGTTCCTCGAGGTTTGTTTTGGACCGAGAGTCCAAAGGACCCATCCATCCATCTGTCCAGTGTGGCACTCTTTGTATATTGGCTTAAGAGAAGACTGTCAGCAGAGCAAAGAAGGCAGATAGATAACAGCTGGCTACAGAGGCTCCCTGAGATAGTCAACTTAGAATTCAACATAATACAACTTGGGGAGTCCCAAACAGAGGGAGATGAATTCTCTCATCCCCCCAAAACAAAACTAAGGTGAGAAGAATCAATCATACAGTCCTCGTGCTACTATTGGAATAGCTAAGGTTCAGTGCTCCTGCTGCAGCAGGCAACTTGCAAAGCAGTAGGACATTCAAGGTCCTGCCACTTTGACTCACTGGAGGCACAGTCACACTGAGGTCGGGGGTCAGCCAGCCGAACAGAGAGCTGAGCTGGTGGGGAGCCTGCATCGACCTGTGGTGAGTGACAGGAGTGGAGCCATTCTATAGAAAGGAGGGCTCCAGCGGATGACATTCTGGGACAGGGCAGGACTGGCAAGTACAAGGGGCAGCAGTGACTTGTTCCCTTCACGAATGACATTGGTGGAGTGAGCTAGGCCTGGGTCATGCAACTTGGCTGAGACTCAATAGGTTATCTGAAATCAATTCCCTACGGTGGTGGTGCATACTAACACAGTGAAGCCTCAGAAGTTTGACTGACCCGGAAGGGAAGCAGCATACACTGATACAGTGCAGGCCATAGCAGCTTGACTGATCCAGAGGAGAGGGGCCAGCATACACTGCCCCTGTTGACAACTCACTAACACACTGTAGTGGGAAGGGTCACCTAGCTAGTATGCTTCAGAAGAATTGTAACCAACAAAGAAATAAACTGGGGCCTCCTGGAAGAAACCAAAAAGATGGGAAGAGGAAGCAACAAGAAAAAATCCCCATTCCTCAACCCTGAGAACACTGACCCAGGACAGATAAATACAAAGGAGAATGAGAACAACAAATATGCAATATCAGACATGGCACCAGTGGACATAAAGAGATATCTTCAGGACCTCATAGACGAGTTCAAAAGGGAAACATTTAACCAAGTAAAGCAAGATATAACAAGATTAATAAAAGAGATTCTAAGCACCCCTCAAGAAGACACAGACAGAAGGGAGGAACTCAAACAAAGGAGAGAACCATTTGATAAAGAATATAAAAAAATATAGAATACATGAAGCAGATTCAAAGAAATTACCAGGAAATTAAAAACTCTATGGAAAGATGGCAAATCAGCTTGAAAGAGACTATGGATAGATTATCCAAACTGGAGGACAGTTTTGCAATGTGGGATTATGAAAGGAAAAACTTTTTAAAAATAAACAAGGAAACAAGCAGTAATAATACAAAGGCTAGAAGATGACAAGAGGATCTATAACTTGAGAACAAAGAATGTAACTGAAGAATCAGGGGTACAAACAAAGGAACTACAAAGACTATTCACAGAAATAATTAAGGAAAACTTCCCAAACATAGGAAAAGGAAATGACATGCAGATGTATGAGGCATACAGAACTCCAGCCACCTACAACCAAAACAGATCTACACCCAGGCATATAATAATCAAGATCCCAGAAATTCAATATAAGAACAGAATATTAAAAGCTATTAGAGACAAGAAACAGATAACCTATAAAGGAAGGCCCATCAGAATAATGGCAGACTTCTAGACATAAACCATCAAGTCAAGAGGAGCCTGGAGCAAAATATTCCAAGCCCTGAAAGAAAATAACCTTCAGCCCAGATTGATATACCCTGCTAAACTATCTCTAGAAGTTAATGGAGAAACAAGATGCTTCCAAGACAAAGAGGAAAACTTGGAAAATTTGCAACCACCAATCCAACTCTGCAGAGAATATTATAGGGCATTCTAGAGAGAAAAAAACTACTAGGATTCCAGGAACAGTGGCAGAGAGGCCTCAATAAATGGAGCAGGAAACAGAATGAAGAAGATAAGCAGACAACTGATGGCAAAAAAAAGAGCATAACAGAAATGAGGCAGAGAAAGTTGGTTATAATCTTTAATATAGATGGCCTTGATACACTAAATTAAAAAAAAAAAAAGAACCACACGTGGAATAGATCAGGAAGCAGGGTCCACTTATAGGAAATATAACTAACATGAAAAAGAATACATGGACTGAAAATCCAATATGAGAAAACAATGCTCTATGTGACAGAGAACCAGAGAATAGGGGTAACTAGACCAGTATTTTGAATAGGTTGGAAAGACAGGAATATAATTAGAGATCAAGTCTAGGAGAGAGAAAGTTCAGAAACACTTAGGTAAATAGCAGGTTCCCCCCTTCCCCAATTTAAAACCAAGGGTCTTGGTGAGACTCAAAAATGCACAGTGTACCCTGGGGAAGTGAAAGGGGAGGGAGAGTCTTCAAAAAGACGGCAAAAGAGATTGTTAATAGTGTATCAGGATTTAAAACCCACTTTACTCACACCAGTCTGCTTAGATAGATTTTATTCTGTCCCAGTTTGTCTACTTGCATTTAGATTTGAGGGCACAGACAGCTATCCCATAAACATCAGAACATAGCACAGTAATCATCTTTAATTTCCTACTATCTTAATCTGGAGCCCTGTATGACTTATACTGTTTTATCATGACTGATCTTAGTTAAATCTGGTTTGTTTGGTTGCAGTTTGGTATCGACATATTTTATTCAAAACTGATATGATTGATAGTATCAAGACTACACTGAAGATGACAAGACTCTACGATACACATTCTGGTTTGATAACTGCCTGTTTTTGAAGTTTTATACTATATACAAAGTTGTGTTTTTATTAATACTGTTATGTACTGATATATTTAATTATACTATGTCTGATGATATAGCCAATTCTATTGACGATAACAAGAGACAACACAGGAACTATAGTAGAACTCCTTGTACAACGGTCTTATATGTCTTTTCCATTTCATGTGTTTATAGGAATATGTTTTGTTTTGTCTTGCTTTGTTTTGTTTCTCACCCTGATATAGAAAGGATAGAAATACATGTTAAGACTCATTAATGTGTAGAAACTATAAACATTTTATGAGAACTGATCTTATGACACATGATGAAATGAACAGGTACTTTGAAGAAAAAGAGACACTAAAGTACCTAGTGCTGATCCTGGAGTGTCATAATGTGAAACCCAGCAATAGTATTATTCTTTGTTCAGAGTGATATTAACCTGCTTGGGTTTGTTCAGTCTCAGCATAATTGAAGAGATGGATAACTGCATATATGTTTAAGTGTGTGGGATTGACAACCATATTTCTAAGTTTTTGTAGATAGTTGAATGGAACTGGTTGCAATCTCACTGTTTGAATCCCCACTTTATATGCTCCACTTTAGTATCTTGAATTTGTAAGAGGACAACCTGTAATCATCAGCTAGTGATTTCTTACTGTTTATTTTTTTCTTTGAAAGTATGTATTATTTATACCCATTTCTGTTTTGTTTAGTCTTTCTTTAAATAAAATTTTTTTAAAAGACACTACAGTACCCAGTGCTGATCCCGGAGTGTCATGGTGTGAAATCCAGCAATACTATTATTCTTTGTTCAGAATGACTTTAGCCTGCTTTAGTTTGTTTAATCCCAACATAAATGAAGATATGGATAACTGCATGTATGTTTAAGTGTATAGGATTGACAACCATATTACTAAGTTTTTATTGGATAGATGAACAGGACTGTTCACAGTCTTGCTGCTTAAATTCCCACTTTATATGTTCTATTTTTGTATCTTGAACAACTATTTGTAAGAAGACAGTAAGTAAACATCAACTAGTGATTTCTTACTGTTTATTTTTTCTCTGAACATATGTATTATTTCTACCCATTTTCTGTTTTGTTTAGTCTTTCTTTAAATAACATTTTTTAAAAAAAGAGAAGACTGCCTGTTTTAGAGGAGGAATTCAGTAAATATTTGCTGAGGGAGGAAGGTGATTTCAAAAACAGTGCTTCAGAAAAAGAGACACTAACCCTGCTTTGGACACCTGACAGTGTCCAAATTTCCATCTTATTACCCACCTCACTGTCTCATCACCTCCTTTAACTGCACTAATGTCGCCACTGTGGGCTTGCACTCTGCAGGGTGTGCAGAGCTGAGGGCCCTCCCGAAGGCTGCCCTCCCCGCGGGCTCCTCACCTGCTGCACCCCTCCGTAATCATTTGTCAAGGGTAAGCACACACCTCCCCGTATTCTTTTCCGGGGGTGCGGTTCCCACGTACACCCGGATAAACGCCCGATGTTTACTGCCTTGCAAGACAAGACCAAGCATCCTTACTAAGCGGCGATGACCGTTTTGGGGGGACACTGAGGTCCCCTCGGAGTGTACTCCTGACCGATCCTCACCGTGCAGAGTTCTGCCGATTTGCCTGTGAGTAGGAAGAAGACGTCTTTCTTCATGGAGCCTCTTCCACGGACTGCTTCCCAGAGTCCTTAGCTTTTCAGACTTTTACAGTGGATGGTGCTGCTCAGCCCTGAGGCCAGCACCGAGGAAACTGCCCGGTCACACTCTGCTCCTCCACCGCGCTGGAACTGAATGGCCCTGTTCCTGCCACCGCAGGCCGCAATGTTTTCTCTTGATCAGTAGGCCACAAGGTGCTAGGCTCTCCTTTTCACACTTACTTGCTTGTCTGGATTAGTCTCTTTGTTGTACACCCTTGAAGGCAAAGGATTCGCCCTTGTTATTCCTAGAAACTTAGGGAAAATAAAGAAAAGAAAGGTCTGGATTTGAATCACAAATACTGAAATCGTGGAAAAATGAATTCTTGAGCTTATATTTCCCTTAATTGCTGATGATAATATCCATCACACAAGATTGTTATGATGCTAACATGAAGCAATGCATGTAATGCAAATGCCTAGTGCAGAGGGATAGTATTATAGATTTCCCATAAACACCAAACCGGACACCTTTGTCAAATACCACCTAGTGTTTAAGCCAGAGCTACTTAGAGCATTCGTGTGTATTATTGATTACCAGTGTTATATTGTGAGTATTTTTACAGTGTGCCTATCTCAGTTTCAAAAATATACAGGGAGAGCCAGGCATGGTGATGTATGCCTATCATCCTAGCACCTGGAGGCTGAGGTAGGAGGATTGCTGTGAGTTCAAGGCCAGCCTGGGCTACATAAGCAAGTTCAAGGCCAGCCTAAATTACATAGTAAAAGCCTGCCTCAAAATAAAAAATGTAAAAAACAAAAATCCATCAGAAAAATGATATGTTCCATTATTAGTCACCAATTATATTTAAAATGTTGTTCAAATCATAATATTATTTAAAAGTACTAACAATATGGATATTTCTAGTAAAAATATTCATTACATGAATTGCATATTGTTGAAAATGTAACAAAAATATATTGAGTATTTGTGCTTCATTAAAAGTGTTAAATCCTCTGTAATTCACACTCAAAAATTGTAATATATAAGTGTTCTACATTTCACTTCTGTACTTTTTCAGGGAAAATATTAATGGTCTCAAAAATCAATTTAACACAAACTTTTCTACATCACGTATCTTAAACAATTTATAGAGGTTCTCAGATGTCCTTAAAATGTATACTCTGCCAGAATAATGATTATTTGTAAAGCAAACCTGTTTTGCTCAAAATTAACTAAAAGGCATCTCTCATTTGGGGTTTTATTGAGAAAGATGTTAAAGCATTTCCTGATAATTTAGTTTAAGGCTTCACTTGTGGAAAGGAAGCAGTGAATCTGGAAGCCCAAGTGATCTAAAGCTACTTTGAATTAAGAGCTGGTAGAGAAAAAATGTTAGTGCAAAAGAGTCACTGTGTTAAGAAAAAAATGTCATTCCTCATGAATCCTAAAACATTTCATATTATTACCTTGCACTGGGGTTGAGCCAATAATATAAGTCAAACGTCTCATATATTTAGTCAAATGAAGTTTATCTTTGTATAATCAGTGGATTAAGTACAATTTTACTAGTTTCTTAAGCATTTCTCAATGTACGTAATAGTTTTTGGCTATGTCAGACCCCTCCAAACCCACGTTATCTATCTATATGAAAAAGGAATCCATCGGTACAATGACACACACCTGTAATGCCATCTACTTGTGAGTTTGAGACAGAAAAACCGCAAGTCAGTTTGAGATCAGCCTGGGCACTACAGGAAGAGCCTGTCTCAATACAAAATCTAAAATAAGACTGGAATACAGCTCAGGGGGAAAGAGCTTGCCTAGAATGTGAAATGCCTGATGTCCCAGTACAATACACACACACACACACACACACACACACACACACATACACACACACTCAATCTATGGTTAGTCTTTATCCTCAGAGAACAAATAGATCTACTTATAAAAATACATTTCAACTAGAAATTTTATTTTTCCAATAAATTATACGGCAAGCAGCAACTATCTCAGATTCATAAAGGAGGGATTTTTTTCTGGCACATAATAATAAAAAGCACATTTCTTGAATAAAATTTTCAGCAATTTAAATAATAATTAGCATTTACAACAAGAAAATAACACTTCATAGGCAGTAGCTTTTAAAGTATCTAGGAAGACAATGCCATATAGCCACAGTGTGGAATATTTCTAAATGTGGCCATTCTTGACGGCTAACTTCACTATCACTCATTGATAGTTATGTATTTCAGCTAATCACATTCTAACTGCTTCCAAAAGTTTTAAAAATAATGTTTATATGTCTGCTGATACTCGGAAAATTTAGCACTATCAATGGTGCTCTTATAGTAATTAAGGAATAGAAACCACTAGAGGTATTGCATAAATTTGTCCGGGCTTTATTTTTGAAAGTCTAGAAGCAAATGGCTATTACACTTCTTTACAGATTAAAGTGCTGGGATGCTTATATTTTAATGAACATGATGAGACTAATTGACATAATACATATTGCTAGAGATCTTTTGTTCTAGCAACACTTTTCTTGAATAATACAAGAATAACTTACACTAATATCTTTGTCAAAAAATGAATTGGCTATCTAGTAACTTTAATATTTCACCAGTATAGAAAAGTGATTAGAATGAAGAAATCTGATTGTTTCCTCAAACTAAAATTATATGAATGATATTCATGGTGGAAAAATTACCCAAACCTGTACGGTGCTTCCTTTCCAGTTTATGACAGTAGATTTTCACACCTTCTTAGGCCTTCTAAGTTTTAGACATTCTCTGTAGTTTAGGAGAGGTTTTGTTGTTAGTGGTATTATTGCCTAATTGATATTAAATTGAGTCTCATATTTCACTTGCACAATTGGGTAAAATTTGCATGTCTGTACCATGAAACTGATCAAAGGATTGATAAACCCCACCACTCCAGGGTCCCCCATCTCTGTCATCTGCCTCCCCCAGACTATCAAAAGAGTTGCTCTGTGTTGTGACAAATGAGTGTTTTCTAGATTTTTTAAAATCTGAATCATAAAATATGCACCTTTTTGTGATCTGGTCTCTTTCTTGCAACATAACGACCTTGTTATTTGTAGAACACATGGCAGTAATGTTTCTTTACTTGCAGCAATATTGTAGTTCTATTAATGAAATGATAGGATAAATTAAAAAATAATGGTGGGATGATCTGGCAGGGAAAGTTATAGAACTAAAATGATTCTTACCAGAAAAAAACTCATTATGTAAAAAGTGGTTATAAGATTACTATGGTTCAGTGATTATTATTATGACTTTAAATTGCAAGATATTAACAGTAAATTGTTTCTATTACTTTATCATATTTAGTATATAAATTCATTTCTTCTTTCTTGATAGGCAGAATGAGTCAGCTCCTGAGACCCACAGGGGGGGGGGAAAAATCTTTGCTTAACAAATACAGAGAATAAAGATAAAACCAGACCCCCCCGGTAAGGTTACTTAGATGCCACTTTTGCAGGACTTTATCTGGGCCTATGCATTATTCACACACTTTAGACTCTTGATAAGCAAGGACTGCGCCAATGCAAATATTGCTATGGTTGGCATTTCCTGCGGAACTTCAGGCGTAGTCTTCTTAGAAACATAATTAAAATTTGCATATTCTTATTAAATGAAACTGTTTGAGGGGACCCATTTGGTGGCTCTCAAAATAGAACTTTGTTTTCAGAAATAGTTTATGAATGTTACATAATGCATCCCCAAGGCTTCAAAAGAAAATGTCAAGGGACCTCCTGTGGAAATTTTGCCTCAAATTCTCGTGTGTCAGCTTGGTTTTGTAAGGCACATTTTAAAATGGAAATTGCAAACATCCATAATTGGAAACCAGCGACCTTGGGGTTCCCTGCAAAATCACCCAGGAGGCCTGGAGTTGGGCAAATTGCATGCTGAGGGGAGCACAATCTACATGGGCCAGGTGGGCTGCTCCGGGGATGAAGATAACTTCCTGCAAGCTCCGCGACCTTACCCTGTCATCTCTCCACACACCAGGGGCCGAATCCAACTTCGTACAGTGCAACACCTGTTACAAACTGACACTGGACTCGAGCGTCAAATCAGTAAACAAAGGGTAAGAGAGCAGGATGCTAACCAACTTTGAGGTGGTTTCAAATCCAGACCCTGTAGGTGGGGAAATTGCTTGCTTGCCATAAGAAAGCAGAAGAGCAGGCAGTGTAGGCTGGCTAGCACAAAGCACCTGATAGGAAAGGAGCACAAACTCGGTCCCTTCAAGATCCAAGGAGAATAAAAAGAAACTACGTTGTCGGTAGCTATGAAAATAGAGCCCACTAAAACAATGGCCTTACTGCTCACTGCAAAAGTGGCGTTTCACATACAAAGAGAGGAAGCTTTGCTGTTGCTTCAGGGGCATTTAGCAAAAGTAAAAAGGACCCAGGGTGAGCTCAGGGTGCGCGCTGCGCTCAGGCTTTCTGTGAGCTTCCCTAGGAAGCAGGGATGCACTAGTCTGCTCAGGGAGTTCAGCGAGCCTGCAGTGATTAGTATATTTACAAAATGCCACCTCCCTGGGTGTTCTCACTCATGGACATAACCTAACTCAGCTCCAAAAACAAAATATATGGAGGCATTTTTAGTAGGTGAAGAGGTGGGAATGTTAAAGAGGGAAGCACCCGCAATTTAGAAAACAAATGTAAAGGAACTGGGTCCAGGAAAGGGCTTCAGGCAGACTGAACTATAAAACCTACGCGTAAGAGAATCAGATATTCAGTGAAAGGTGATCTTCACAGATAGATAAGCATCGAGTATTTCGAACACCATATGTATCACGGGGTTCACTTGGGAGTTTTATCGGTTGTATTCTGGAAAAGTCCAGCTTCAAGAGTAACTGAGGCAGAGTTCTGTGGTGATAGTTTTTACTTTGTGAATATTTAAAGGAAGTCAGTAGGAACAAACTCACGTTACCTTGTCTGATTTTCCAATCAAACATAATTAAAAAATCTATCCATTGAGAATTTCATAAAAAATTGGAAATTTTCTCTTTGATGTGGAATAGTGACATTTAAATTAAATGCAGTGTGACATGCTTTATTTAAATTTTCCAGTGGCCACTTTCAAAAAGAAATTCATTTAATTAATATAAATTAAAACTATAATATATTCAAAATGTTGTAATCTTTTTAGAATATTTAATACAATTATGAAACAAAATTATGTTTCAAATATATTGCTCCAAGTAATTTCATTTACTAGTGTGAAATTTATTGATATTACATTCATTAAATCTATTGACAGGAGTAAATGTTTTTAAATTCTCTTAATAGACTTTGCAGTCAGTTTCTCTATAGTACTTTGATTAACTGTAATCTGCATATTCATATTACAGAAATGTGTAAAATCTTTATTTATTTGTATATGAAATACTAACTTATTTAAATTATCAAACCTGACCAGTTCAAGATAGATCTTCACATTGAATATTTCTTTTGCTATGTGTCACCAGAAAAAGAACAACCTTTATAGCACCATTTATTGTGTCAGTGGTATTTGGGTTTTAACAATCACTTATTTTGTTTTTAAAAATCTTGAACGCAGAAGTAACATGACAGTAATCTTTTATAAATACTTTTACAGTCTAATCAATAAGCACTGGCTAAGAGCATATACCCTTAAATCAGCTGTATCTTTCATTCAACAGTACCACAAATTGAAGATCCATACTCATCAAACTTGGCAAATGTAACTAAGAAGATTTTCTAAATTCTGCCTTAGAAAATCCAGCGCCAGTATTTGAATGGATGCCATGTAATGGAACGAAGTGATAACAGAAATATTCCTGTCTTGTAATAAAAGTCAAACATATTTGGATTTACATAACTTCAACACAGCTGGGCAGCATACTCACCATGGTAGAAATTTTTTCATACCCAGATAAAATACTTCATTGTTAAGTGCAGAAAATTTCAAGCATTATTCCCCAAAGTTGGTTTTCCAGACTGCCTCCTTTTATGGCACCAAATACTTGAAAATTCTCTAAGATTTAGTACTGTCTATTCTCTAACACTGTATGCCTCATTAAACGTACACAAGTTCTAAAATGTTTACACAAATTGTTTTTTATATGGTTTCAACCTTTTATATCCTGAAAACAAATGTTTTGATAGCTGAATTAACAATATTTCACTTTCTGAATACCATGAGTTTTAGTTTTTACATTTTATCATGACTTTCCTAACCAAGGTAATAATTTGTCTTCTCTTCACCTAAAAGGTTTCCGTGTGTCTATGTGCATGTACACAATCAAAAATCTAAGCCATTTCGCAGTTGGCCAAACTTCAAGAATCCTATTTTACTAATAAACTTTTAAAATGATAATCCCAAGTGAAGCTTTATAGGACGGGGAAGACCAGAAAGATGGGAAGACAAGGGGGAAGGGACACTGGAAAGGAGAAGAGACCTATCAGTGTACGCCGCATGCGGGTATGGAAATGTCCTGGTGAAATCCCTTCATTTGCACAACTAGTGCATGTTACTAAAAAATTTTAAAAATTGTTAGAAATTTACTTGTGATTTCAAATGAATAATATTCTGTTCTAACATTGTGGAGATAAAATGTTATATCAAATTCACTACTTGCTGAAAAGTACTTTTGTTACTTATTTTATCACCATTTCATATTTTAATAAAGCCATTTTTATACTTAGCTCTGTTGCAAATCACATCACATTCATTAGGAAATCTGTAATATATTTTCTCCTATTCTTTTATTTGTTCCAATTTTAACCACCAATTTCTGGACCACCACACAATTAGCCAACATAGTATTTTTGTAAGTTAACTTTATTATTATAATTATTCAAACAATTTGATTATAGCATAGTGAATATTCATTGCAATTTATTGTTATTTTATTCACTTGGATATCACTACAATCATGTGTAAAATATTCCCATCAAACCTATTGTGATCTGCTACAAGTAAATAGAAATGCCCATTTAAATTGAAGTATGTATATTTTATAACATATAGCTATTAATTACATTGGCAATATGATTATATAAAATAATATAAACTTTCAATGTACATTACAATATAGTTTATATAATAAAATGGTTAAAGTGAAATATATTCACTTCCCAACTAATTATGTTTAAAGGAAAATATTTTGCATTGCTTCATGTTCTACACTTCACTGTATTAAAAATACATAAAATTAAACAAAGTCCTTATTTAACGGAACTGACCACATTTCTGACATCCAATAGCCATATGTAGCTGGTGGCTATAGTGCAGGGCAGCACAGATACAGAGGCCCCTTTTTCAAAATCACACAACAGGAGGTACCTGGAGCTGTTATTGTGTCCTTCACTCTGCTTAATGATCCTTGTGTTTGTTTTTGTGCCAGTACCATGCTGTTTTTATCACTGTGGCTTTGTAATATAATTCAACATCTGGGATTGTAATACCTCCTGCTTTGCCCTTCTTATCCAGAACGGCTTTTGCTATTGTGGATCTTTTCTGCTTTCATACAGATTTTAAAATTGTTTTGTCTAAATGTGAGAAGTGCTATTGATATTTGCACTGGCATTTTCTGTGTCTCTCTCTCAATATATTTAATTTATTTTTGATTCTTGAGTTGGATTAAATTTAGATTTGGATATGGTTTTAGTAGTTTGACCATTTTGATAATATTGTTTTGCCTATTCAGGAACAAGTGCTTTCTTTCCAATTTCTCATGTTCTCATCAAACTTCTTCTTTTTATTTTAGAATATTGTATTGTTCATGATAAAAAGTCTTTCATTTTTATGGCTGTATGCATAATTATTTAACCTTAAGGTTAGCTTGAGTGATATTATTTTCCTAACTTCTTTCTAAACAGGTTCATTATTGATGTACAAAAACATTACTGATTTGTGGGTTTTGATTTTGTGTTCTAGTACATTGTCTACTTTAGTTATTAGTTTTTGGAATTTTGGGGTGAAATTTGGGTCTTTTACATAAAAGATCAAGTCTTCTATGAATGATATTTCCACTTGTACCTCTCTGTACATGCCTCTTTTATTTCTTTGAATAATGTTTTTGGATACTATAGCAGTGCCTCCGTCCATGAACTTAATTTGTTCCATGGTTCTGAGGAAGACACCAGTTGTGGTCTTCATCCATACAAAACAGAGGCAGGATTTTGCAGAAACAAGGTATTGCCATGCATGGCACAAGCATAGGGAAGCAAATTTAAAGAAAACTTCTGCGTTTTCCTCTTAGTAGAACATGGGCAGTAGGTTTGTCATAAATTGGTTTATTATGATGAAGAATATCTTTCCTATGCCTATTTTCTTGAGCATTTTTATCCTGAATGGATGTTGAATTTTATCAAGGGTTTTTCTGCAAGTGTTGATTTTTGTTCCTGCTTCTGTTTGTGTGATGTATCACGTTCATTGATTTCATAGGTTGAACCATTCTTGCCTCCTTAGGATGAAGTCTACTTGGTCATGATATGTGATCTTCCTAATCATTTGGTTCATTCTGGTTACCAGTGTCTTGTGGGAGACCTTTGCTTCTATCTATGTTCATGAAATTCACTGTACTAACAACACCAATATATTCTAATCGTTTAAAGTTAATAAAGTGACATAACATCTTTACTACCCATTTTATGAGAAATTTCAAGTCATTTATGTTATTTTACTGCATAATTGTTTCGATTTTTTTATCTTCCTTATGAATTATTTCTACTGGATCACTCTACTGGTTTATAACTCCTGTTTTGTACTATATTTTTGTTATTGAAGTAAAGATCACTATTTTTGTTCTTGAAGCAAAATTTTTTAAAATGTCACTTACTTTTCTGACTAATAATACAACATATTGTTTAATTAAGCTAGGTAGAAAGGAAATTTACAAATTTTATTTGTCTCAAAATATGTAATGTTGTAAAACTGATACTATTAAATGTATATATATATTCAACCATAGATACCAAAAGGAAATAAAATAAATAAGACTGAACCTTTTATACTATAGGTGATCACAAACAGTTTCAAACTTACTCAAGGAAAAACTAACAAAACCCTAAGTAGATAAGGCATAGTGAGTTTTACTAGCTGATGTAACTGAAATTTTAATAATTTAATAATTTCATGAGTGCAAAGTTGAAAACTGTGAAGTGTAGACAGAAAACTCTTGATTTCATGCTCAGATTCAATTTGCAGTCCTTTCTTGAAAAGATCACGGTCTAATTGTTGACGGATGCATCCAGAAGTATCTTCCATGGAACACTCACTTCTTAGGGTGCTAAGGAAGTAGAACAGAGCTGGACTCACTTAGTGTGGCCAGTGGTCGCTCTACCACCATATAAAAGGCAAGGTCCGAACTAATGATCTCCACTGAGAAAATAATAAAGAGCTGCTCCTGCACTGGAAATCAAGACGAATGGCTGTTGGGAAACATAATATTTATTCTACAATAATATTATAGGTATATCTTAATTATTCCCCTTTATTATTCAAATTGTCTCCTATGCATCCAAATGAATTTTAAATGCATATGTAAGAAAAAATAGTGAATAAATTTCAATTTACTTTGTATATGTTGAAGGCAGAGGAAAAGTCTCCATGAAAATAATTGATATATGTTTGTACACTAAGTAAGGATCATGGGTGCTTAGACTCTGCAACTATTTGATGTAAATCTATATTACAGAATTCATTATAAACTACTGATTTATATATATGATTTTAGAAAATATTGTGAGGTATTATTCAGCTAAGTAGAAAATAGGTTATTGATTAAAGTATCATAGCTTTTTTTCAAGTACAGAAAATCTCCATTGAGTACTTTACACTGGATTTGCCTGTTTAATGTGGCCATGTATAACACTTTCTGTCACACTAACATGAGTCATAGATGAAGGAAAACAACTTCTAAATTACATCAACTTTACCTGACTTTATATACAACAGACACCTAAAAGAAATAACCTTCCATGACAGTGATTCCAAGGAAACCAGTACACATGCTTAAAAAATTACAGATACTGTTTATTTACCATCTATTAAATTTGCTATTACTCTACTAAAATTCTCAGAGTATGAAAGTATTTCTTGCGTTGATAATCTTGCACAAGTATTAAAAGTCAAATATAAATGCATTAAATTAAAATAGTCCCAATACTGTAACAACACATATCATTCACAAAAACATTTTATACTTTGATCATTAGAATTTTCCAACATCTAAGAATTTCATGATTTTTCTTTCAATTTAGAAAAATTCCAACAGTTTAATAATCTATTCTAGAACTACTTACCACTGAAGTGTATCAGTTATGTAGAAAGAAGTTTTATTAAAATGTTGTGATTCATCATTAGAATATTAAATTCATATATTACTCTAATAATAAGCGGTCTGATGTTGATGGTGTGTATGTGGTCATGCATGGGCCGTTTCTAGAAGGCTGTTAGCTCCTTGCAAAGTGGTCTCATTTGCTCCTTTCTTTTTTACTTTATTTTCCGAAGGTCTTAAGTTTTTGGTAGAAACCAGTAAAAATAAATATATGACATTAGAATCCTTTGTGAAGGAGCAGTTGTGTTGGACAGAGACTTCATTGTGCTTTTTGGACCTTTCAGGTACGGGAACAGTCAGGTGCTCACTGCACCAACTGGAACAGAGACGTGGTTTTTTGTTAAGTTTATCGGTACATTTTTTACATACATAAAGATCACATTCATCGCAGGGAATTCGTACCTGCAAATGATACAACTTGATTCATTATTCTCCCATTCCTCTCCCCTCCCTTCAACCTCCTCCCCCTCCTGCTTTACAAAAGCTTTGTTTCTATTTTTCCCTTCTTTTCTCATTGTTCTTCTCTTCCTTTCCTTCTTTTCGCTGTCCCCTCTCTAGGTAGAGGTTCCATGTGACCCAGCTCTTCCCCTTCTTGGTATCATCCCCCCAAAATTAAAAGCGTCATATCACAGCAATATGTGCACACCCATGTTTACAGCAGCACAGTTTGTAGTAGCTAAACCTTGGAAACAGCTCGAATGTCCATCGACTGGTAAATGGTTAAAGATGTGATTTCTTCATGCAGTAGAGTACTACTCCACCCTAAAGAAGGGTACGCTTGAGACATTTCTAGCTAAATGGATGCACCCTGAGACCATACTCCCTTAAGTGAAATAAATCAGACACACATGTAAATACTGCATTGCTTCTCTGGTGTGAGAAATGGGAAGTGTACTTAAGGACCAAAATGTATAATAGATATTGTGATGGGGGAGACTTGTTGTTTGTAAAAAAATGTCTCTGAGACAGGGCCATGCCTGTTTACTCAGTCACTGTCTGCACAGAGCTGGATGTGACAGAGACCATGCGACTGACATACTGTGTCATTTATCTCAGCTTTCAGAGAGCCAAGTTTGTTCGCTTCTGTACATTCACTGGAGGAATCATCACTGATATTTTCTACACCAAACTCGAAGTATTCTAAGATGACAACAGGAAATTACAGGGCTATTTTTACTCCCATAACCTTCACCAAACAACAACAGCAAAAACAGTCAATTCATTACTAAGGAAACAATGGACAGCAGCAGAAGTTTCCAGTTTTGGTGAAACAGAATCTCGAGCGTTGGTCAAGCAGAATCCGGGAGCTGGGGCACATGGAAGCCAGCTGGGTGTCAGCAGCACTGAAGCAGGGCTCAGAAGAAAGGTTCCCCCACTGCATCTGAAATTTGTTCTATTTTCATCTCTGAAACAGTTCTTTATGCACAAAATGAAAACACTGCAGGTGCTTTTTATTGTAACAGATAGTAAGTATCATAATCAAATCAAATAAATCGCCATTACATGAAGCTCCATACACGTGGGCGCTAATTGGCTTCTCATGCTAAGGGAATACTTGGAACATTTCATATACAAGGTGTAGAAATTGTCTTATTAGAGCATGAGTTAAAACCTTTAAAGAACAATCATTAGCTTGGTCCAAATTCAGAGTACAACATAAGGCCATTTGTGAGCACAGGGCTTATTAACGCTCCGTGAACCAAATAGTATTTGCTGCAACTCTGTATGGAGAACAGCACGGCCTCATCTTTGTGCACCCTGAGGTCCCCAGTGCACCCCACACCAAGACTGTACATTCCTGACGAAGGCGTTACTGGTATTAGAGCTGGTGATTCCTAAAACAGCACACGTAGGCTAACCCTGGAAATGCTTGTATTAAGATCTTCTATCCACAATGGATCCCAGATGTTAATCTTGGCTGTGCCAGTATCTACCGCAGCCTGCCCAGCATGCATGTTCTGTTTATGGGCAGACTGTGAATGCAAATTTATTTCACTCTGCTCTCGCTAATTACATAAAGTGACCCCAATTGCTGACTTTAACCGCTTATCTTCTGTCTGCACAACTGATTAGAGGTTCCTCACTTTGGATTGGTGCGCTACATGCTTAGTGTCAACTGACCTATACCTGTCCTGTAGCCAGACTGTACGAACACACAGACATTGGTGTGTCTATGCAGACACAGACACGGGTAAAGATTAGATCTCCGCCCACAGCTGCCGGCCTGGATATCTCTCCCTTCCTGCTCTCCTTAAGTTGCTAGTCTAATAACTGGGGATTAATTGTCACCTTTCATGTGACACTGAACCAAAAGTTTATGACCCATATAGCCTCAACATATCTTTTAAAGGTTATCTCATTCACTATCGGCCTGTTTTATAAGAGAACTTTAAAAGTATGCTCTCCAGTAAGCCTCCTTTAAATATTTCAATTTGCTTGCATGTCCCCACCCATAAATAGGTACACGTGTGTAGTTATGGGTAGTTAGGACCTAAGACTTATCACAGATAGGGAAGTGGACGATTCGGACTAATTTCATCTTTTGGTTTCCTGCAGCCACCCCAGCCGTAGGCCCTCTGAAATGTCCAACTGATACTACTTATGGGAACAGATTATAACCTTAAAACTCCAAAAGCAGGAATAGCAAGAGATTAATGTCTAGGGAGGACCCATGACACCATGCTAAGAACCTCTAAATAAAACTAAGTGGCCTGATAAATATTATATTAGAACTGAATAATCATTTCTTGAAGAAATGCTAAAAGCTAAGAAACCATGTTATTATCTATACATAGGAAGGAAGCATCCTAGTAGTTAAGATTTTGATTGTGATTCCGATAAAGACAACTGTCATTCCCTAGGTAAAATAAGACCTGTCTGGATGATAAAAACCCTTGGAATTAGAGCACAAGAGCAGATTGAAAAGCACTGCCACGTTGAATGTGTTCAGGTCTGTCTCTTTGCAACACATACCTTGACTTTGGTTGTGAAATCCTTCAGTAATGATTTGCTTTACAAAATAAAAAAGCATTTTTAATTTTAGAGAGAAGCCAGAATATAATATATCTGAGGGACTTAGTTAAAAAATGATACATACAAATGTGACCTTAATTAATTTTAGTAATTAGTACTACAAATCTATAAATTGAGATTCATTACAATTTATTAGCTTTCTTAATATAATTAAATAATAGAGTTTTATCATTTTCTGTAAATCATATGACCTGAAACATTTCTCAAAAGCACCTATTCATATGTTTTCTTTCTACTTATATTATTATGGCAATGCTTTTGATAAATATCTTCCTATTTCTGGTAAGGAAGTATAACAGAGGTGATAAGCACACTAGGAATATACCTTGGAAATAAAGCACGTTGCTCTGAAAGCAGAAACTATCAGAACTTTCTGATTCATATAATAGATGACAAATGATACTGTATGTAGCTCATTATTATTGAGACCTTAGCAGGACTTCACAAAGCTGCATATTACCTCACAAAAAAATAGGTCCCAGGCCCATTTATCTAAGCCCATACATAATTAAAATTTCTATTCTCCAAATTAGATTACTTTGATGTAAGTGCTTGCTTTTTCCACCACTGCTCACACTGCCTAAATCTTACACTCCATCACAGTGATACCCTAAATGGCTCCTATAAACAACACACAGGTTATGGGCCGGCAGAGAATTTTTAAAGAAAACCAATATTTCTGTTTGCTGTGAAGTTTCTCTTCCTATGAAATAAGAGATAATAAAGATTTCTCACAGCTATACTGGTAAGCTCTGCCTGCCTCTCCACCCAAGATTGTCTAAATGGTGCCCTCCTGTCTGTGATTCAAGGCCAAACTCTGCCTACAGGCATAGAAAGACAGAAAAGAAGCATCCCAGAAGGGCTCAGTGGATATCCATGCAGGCATGAAGTATAACCAAACTTAACTTTGAAGCACAGAGAAGTTTCCAGTGGTATGGAATAGTACAGTAACACCAAAAAATGGCAGAGGTGAAATCTTAAATCACAACTATTTGCCACCACCTTTCAATTAAACATCAAAATAGAAGTTTTTATCTAAACTTTTTGGCACCCTTACAGCTTCTACTTGATAATGCATATAGTAAAGCTACATGTGATTAAGTAGAGGCCATTCACCAAGTGGGAATCACAGTATTTAAAACAGACAGAACATAGGAAAAGACAAAGAAACGAGATGCCATGAATGTGATACTAAGATCCAACTCACATGCTTGGGCTTTTGACAATTCTTATTCTTATTCGAGAGGAAAAAGTGTTAAGTAAATATCTTTAGAAATTTGGGCAGGAGCCAATGTTTGTTGGATTGCATGCACTGAGGAGAACAGAAAAAGAGATTAGAAAGAAATAAAAGGATATTGAAATGTCAGTGATGAGAAAATATGAGGCAATTCCACAACTGGACTTTATATAACACTGAAGGGTAAATTTGTATGTGAAAACTGACTTTTCAGAGTCATATAAATATTTTGCTTGAACATAATTCATCACCAAAAATAAGCCTTCCTGCTGAAATCATTATGCATCTGGGAATTGGACAAGTCTCATCACTTAGGATTCATTTCCCTGGGTTCTTTCACAGGAAAGTAATCAATTCAGTCCAGGAAAACAAACCATTTCATGGTTTGCACCATCTGCATGATCAAATGAGTCACGGAAAAATTAAGAGCCCTGCCTCCTCAAAAACAGAAGAATGTTGCAAATGATATAAACAGACATATAACAAAGAAGCGAAACAAAGAACGAACTGCCATTCACTTTACCAATGCAAATGAAAATAACAATAAAATAATCTTCACCTGAAAATTGGCAAAGTTTGTGCTTGCCTTATCTTTGTTTCTAATAATGTTCAATGATCAGAAAGTAAGACAAAGCCTTACTTTCATAGAGAAAGGCAAAAGTAACACAGCGTTCAGTCTCTTATGAAAGAATTGTCAACTAGTAATAAAATGCCTTAGAAACAATTCTTTACTTTGAGTCAGTAATTGTATTTCTGTGCTGGGTGTGGTGGCAAACACATATAAGCCCAGCACTTGGGAAGCTGAAGCAGGAGAATTACTGCAAATTCAAGACCAGTTGGACTACATAGTGAGATCCTGCCTCAAAAAATCTATTTTTAGAAATATATCCTTAAGAAATAGCAAATAGGGGCTGGGGATTTAGCTCAGCGGCATAAGCGCCTGCCTTGCTAGCAGGCAGTCGTGAGTTCGATCCCCGGTACCGATAAAAAGGAAAAAGACAAAAAAAAAAAAAAAGAAATAGCAAATAATGTAACATTAAAGAAAAATTATATGAGGATATTCACGTTACTCTTATTTGGCAAAACTGGGAAAATCAGCACATCATTGGAGAGAGGCCTAGGAGAAATATGATACATAAGATACATAAACCAAAGTAGTATGGTCATTAAATATGATCATGAGGTGTTCTTAATTAACAAAATTATCTTAAAATGGAAATAGTTAAAATTACAGTGTCAACTATGGATTTGCTTTTATCTTAAGTATATATGAAAACACATGTAGATCAAAAGGTATGATTAATATACAAAATAATGACTTTACTTACATTTATAAATAAAATACTTCATACCAGTAAAAATGAATGACACAGAGACACAAATATGATCACTGGTAAACCACAAGAATTTCAGGTTGAGAGCAAAACATTGGGAAATACATTATAACTTGAAAACTTGCAACTCTATGCAGCATGTTAACCGGAATAAAGTGTGTGAGTGTGTGTGTGTGTGTGTGTGTGTGTGTGTGTGTGTAAAATCCATGCATGTAAAGTTAGAAAAGGAAGACAAAGATGTGACAGCATAGAAAGTTATTAGAGCCAAAAAGGGAAGATGACTGCGAGATGGTGGCGTCGGGGAAAAAAAGAGGGACATGAAGAATGCATGTGCTGGCTCCCTGGAATGAACGTAGTCCCCACTACTACACACAGGTATGAATACAAACACTCCAAAATGTTACGAAGCTGTAACATCTCCTCTCATTCTTTTTCATCTTCTTGGGCCTTGCATCAAAAGAAATTGTTTAGTTTTGTGTTGCAGAATTAGTAATTGTACATTTGATATAAAAATACATTTAATACTTTACTTTTGTCTTACTTTTTACTGGTTGCTGAGACAAAATACCTGATGCACCAAGTTGGGAAAGGAAAGGTTTATTTCTTACAGTTTTTGGAGGTTTCAGTCCATACTCAGTTGGCCCCAAGGCAGGGTGGCATGGCTGGGCCGCAGTTCATGGCGGCTGCAAACAGCAAGCCAGAAACCAGCAAGAGAGAGAAGGCCGCGCCTTCTTCCTACCATTACATCACATCCTGGCTCCACCCCTAGGTGGGTGGAGCATTGACACCACCAATCCAAGCACTAGACAATGAACCAATCACAGATGCATAATGTAAACACAGGAGGCCTGGGGGCCACTGACATAAACCATGACAACTTTCTTTGTGCAGTGCTGGGGACTGAACCCAGAGCTCTGTACATGCTAGGTACACTCTCTATCCTGTTCCTTTAACTCGATCCTGTTTATAGATTGTTATGGACAAGGAATCAGGCTAAATTCTGAAAGATAAAACCAGAAGTATATTTTCTCTCTCCTTGCCAAACATTTACAGTGTGAGGTAGCTGTCCCCATTCTGTCTTTGAAAGAGCAAAGGATTAAAGTAGTAATTATCCAGCACCAAATAGAGTTTGGATCTGTTAGCATGTCGTGTAATCATCACAATAGTCCTACAGAAAGAATTTTTTTATTTTATTTCTTTTTCTTTCTTACTCTTTTTTTTTAAGCAGAAGATACAGAGTTCATGGAAGCGGTCAGACAGCCTTGTAGGAACCTCCAATTAGCATTAACATAGAGCAAAAATGGGTTTGGTCCCCAAGTTTATTGATTGCAAAGCTTGAAATTCTCCACTCAGTTCTGTAAGCCATATTACAGTCTCCTGCCCTGCAAAAATCCTGAGAAGCCCTTTGTATAAAATACATTTTCTTATATTATTTCTACATGTAAACTACCAGAAACTAGGGCTCTCTGTCTATATAAGAAAAAATTCATGAAACATTTCTTCTCTAGTTTGTCTAAACTACAGCACTACCACAAGAAGAGAAATAGAAAATGCCCACTAATCTTATTTCTTGCCTTTTAGTCTTTCTGTTAGGAAACAAATAATTTTTCTCCTAGTTTCCCAGAAAGAAGAGTGAACAAGATCTGTCCAGACACTATTAGATTTCTATCAAGATATCTACAATCTTTTTTAAAAATTTCCTTGGTTCTAGATAAGATTTTTCAAATATTCATGTTATGATGCTTTAGGTCGCAAATGTTCCTCAAAAGTCTCAGCTGGAGATGGGGTCTCTTGGAATGTACATGATTCCTAGGATGAGTTTATAGCCAACTAGTCTATTGGAACTGGTCAGAAGAGGAGAATCCCTTGAGTGTGACCTGGAAAAGTGAATTCTTATATCAAGTTTTTCTCCTCTTGCTCTGCTCCCTGGATACCATCCAGTGAATAGCTTTCACTGAAACTGTGAGCAAAAATAAACTTTTCCTCCCTTAAACTGAGGGTTTCTATTATTTTGTGCTAGTCATGAGAAAGTGACTAAAATGGATATAATATTTAAAATTTTTCCACTTGCAATTATTCTCCCCATCTAAGAAGCAAAACTCATTAGTGGTGTATAAAATCATTCCTGCATTATTTTTGTTCATCTAGTACCAAATGCCAAAGCTACCAATTTAAAAGTGAGGAAGATGAAACAAATCAAGTGACATTATATGCAGTCATCCAGTCTACAAGCTAAAGATTCATATTAAATTCAGTTACTTTTAAACAAATTAGTTGAGTGACCTTAACTTATATATAGAATTTAGTTTTACTATATTCATTTTATAAATGATAATTAGACTTTCTAAAACTTGCCTATACTGGGTAAAGAAGGATAAAATAATTTTTTAAAAATTCATGTTTAAGGTTGAATTATCCTGGTTACATCTTCTGACTTACCATGCAACCACCAACACCTCAGAGTTCTGTACTTTCCCAAAGTGATATAAGCGTAGAAAAGAGGTGTTAAAAACGTTAGTGATAAAGAAGAACATGCGTCTTTGGAGCATAATTGGTCTTTTAAAACATTTATTTAGCACTCTTGCTCTATATCTTTGTAATTTCTCATTCTAGAGCCCAAGATTAAGGGAAATGATCATTTTATTTCAGCTGTCTGCAAAAAGCGTTACAAACTACCATCGGATCTTATCAGCACACAGGTGTGACTGGGATGGAACGATGATAGAAGTTAAATATTTCATTTGCAGAATATAAATTCTTACCAAAGAGGTACAGCTAATATCATATTTCTTAATATAGTAAAGAACTTTCTCTGACATTTTAATTTTCACCCACATAATAGTCTTTGTCAAGAACAAAAGCAAATTTAATTAATAGGAAAACGATGACCATATGCTTAGATGAAAAAAGAATGACTCAATGCTTTACATATAAAACCAACAAAATACAATATTTGTGTTGATATCTGATATGTTATATGTTGATATCTGATGTATTATAATCTAGTTCTGTGGGAGCTAATTTTTAGCAATTTTTGAAAAGATGGTGAAAATTTGAAGTACGATTAACTCCAAGTGAAGAAAAACAATGGGCATCGCAGGAGATTGTGTCTCTATCTGTTGTTTATGAACATCAATATTTTGCTGTCACTTATCTATAAAACACACATCTTGATAATCTATTCAAATATGTAAATTAGGATGATAGTAAGAATTTTTCTTCCTTTTTACTTATTTTGATCTTGGTTAGGAGAATTGCCTTTTCCTATCTATGAATTTGATAACTAAAATCATACTTATATTAAGTTGATATTTGGCAATATTTCATATCAAAAGACAGTAAATTTTTCTTTAATATAATACATCTGTCCTGGTCTAGTTGTGATATGCTGTGGTCACATCTGGACCATAACATGTGTTCTTGTCTGAGAGATTGTGCCACTAACATCCACATGCTGCAACCCTAACCTCTCAAGGGACAGTGCTAGGCAGCGAGCCCTTCAGAGCTAAGTAGCTCTTAGTGGAAAATTTGTGCCCTTTGAGCATGAGACTCACACCCCTACGGAGACTCTGCCATGTGAGGGCAGAGCACGCCTTAAGTAGATGCTGAGCCTGGCAGCACCCTGCTTTTGGATTTTCCAGTCTCCAATGTTGTAAGAAATTAGTGTCTGTTGTTTATACGCTCCACCATGCATGATATTTTATTAAACACATGGCAGTAAAGAGCAAAGAACTAAAGATATCAGCGAGTATGGCCTTCTCATTCTCATCAGCTGCTCCATTAGAAGCAAAGATGGTATTTACTCACATCTTGCATCATGGATGCCTGTCCAGGGCACTTTCTAGAACCCTGCCCACAGTAGACTTTGGAGAGGCATAGTAATGTCTTAGAATTCTGGAACCTTGGCCCCAGCTGAGGTGCACAATGGTGCAAAATTAAACAGCTTACTGGCATAGCAGTGACACAGCAGTGACACAAAAAGTTACTGTTTTTCAAGACTCAAAAGACACCCTTTTTGGATAATGAGCGTTTAAGTTTGGGACTGAGGCTGCCACATGTGACTATATGGAGTATACATTAAATCCAAGAAGCAGATAACAGAATATGAGTGGACATAGATAACACAGCGGACATTTAAAATTGTGAAAGACCATAAACTTTCCAAGTATCCAGAAGGAAGTTTCAATCCATGACTTTCCATCTTGGAGTCCAGCTGGATATCATTTCCTTATCGTGTATGTTTAAGTTTCTGTTTGCATCCTTTTATAAATCTATTTTTGTTGTTTTTATTCTTTTGGTGCTTGGCACGAACCTAGGAACTTTGCACCAGGCTCCATCCTCACCCCTGTATTTTAAGACACAATCTCCTATGTTGTTAAATTGCCGGACTGAATTCATATGATCCTCCTGCCTCAGCCTTCTAGAGTGTTGGGATTACTGGCATATACCTCCACATGTGATTCATAATCTATTCTTTTAAATTCACCCCAAAGCTTTGCTTGCAACTATGTGACCTAGATCAGCAGAGGATAGATGAATTATTTCATAAATTGACAAAATAATTTGTTGGTACCTAATTTTATTATCTTTGATTCCTATTTCTTATTCTGGAAAGTATTTATAAAGGACTATTTTCATATCCCATGGCCAGATATTGTATATAAACACTTTATGTGTTTAAATTGCTAAATTCCTGATCTAGACAGTTATTCTTTCGGTGAACCAAGTCTGAATTTTAGAGTGCCTCTGAATACACATACCTAGAATTTGTGACATATAGAAATAAACATAGGAGTTATTTTAGAGCTGTTTTTCAGAGATGGAGCTTCATGAATCACTTTTTTCTTTGGCGCCGTTTTCTCTGAAAGGTGTAAATAAACTTTTTCCCTGGGGAAGCAATGCAGTCCAAGAAGCTTTGGAAAATGCCTACAGATTTTTCCTAAAGACTATGACCTGGAAGTCTTGGTTCACGCCTGGGTCCAGCTTTATTAAATCTGCTGTTTTTCACCCAGAAGAATTTCCCTGATTCAAGTGTGTGCCCTTGGGCAATAGCGCTGCACCTGACTGTGTCCCTGGTTTCTCATCAATCAAATGGGAATGATGATAATCCCAACACCACCAGGTGGTTGAGAGGATCAAATAAAATAACTGCGGAAAAGCATGAGGCACCTATAATGGATGTAGAACACTGACAAGGGTAGATTAAGCAATCAATGTATATTGAAAAGATTGCCTGCTGTGTAAATTAACATTTCATGCAACCCTTCTGGCTGTTTCTTTTAACTTGTATTAACACATGTTTGCACTTCACAATGGTTACACGCCTCATGGAGGGTTGGTGCATGGACGTGAGACAGCTTAATTCTTTTTCAGGCCTCTCTGTCTGTCTCTAGATCCTCTTCACTTTTGCCAAATATTTACCTTCCTATTACCTTCTATTTTGCTCTTTATTTATATTTTTTGCTTCTCATACAAAACACACCATGTGATATTTAACTTTATGTGTGATTTACTTAGAAATAACTCATGTTAATCCTATCACAGCATTCCTCCACTGTGTGTAAATATACCCGTTCTTTTCCATTCGTCTGCTGATGGATGTATAGGCTGCCTCCAGGACTCCCCTATCATGAGTTTGGCTGCCGTAAACATGGGTGTTCATTTACTAATAATTCACATATTGCCCTACTTACTTTTCTCTTGCTGAGACAAGACATCCAATACTACAAGTTAATGAGGGAAAGATTTATTTCAGCTGACAGTCTGTAGAGATTTCAGTCCCTAGGTGGCTGGTTCAAAGGCAGGGTGGCATGGCAGACAGGCGTCCTAGAGAAGAAACAAGTCCACAGCAGGCAGAAGACAGCAAGCAGCGAGGTGCCTTTCTCTTTATCTCTTCCAGCTATACGCCTTTTGGGTGGTGCCTCCTACAGCCAAGGTGGGGCTTTCCCTTATCCATACCCAGAGCTATGACAAGCCGATTAGTGGACTAATTCAGTCTCACACACTCTTAATCCACATTCAAATACCCTACATCCAGCCACTTCTGAAAAATAAAACCCCTTTGACCACATGAGGCTTTGAGAGGACATCTAGATCCAAGCCATAACATACCCCTCACAATTACCCACTTAACATATAATATTTCACAGGGGGTTTTTTTCTAGTCACAGTGTTGAAGCATGCAATGAATCTTAAAACATTTTTATCACCTCAGGAAATTCTGTACATTTTAGCTATTATCCTCCAATCCTCCACCCTCATTCTCAGCCCTAAGCAAACATAATTAACATTCTGCCTCCTTGTATTTGCCTATTCTGGACATAAGTTATCATGCCCAGGAAAAAAAAAATGAGTAAAGATTCTATTTGAGGCTCAATATAGCATTCTCCTTGATAATTCTAGAAGTAATGAATCTTAATGGATTTCTTGGAATCCTTAAAGCATATAAAGGCTCATTTTCTTTGCCCAGAATTCTTTCTTTCACCAGACAGAGCAGCATCAAGGGCTTGGAACACTGCCCAGTGAGCTCTATGCAGCATTCAATTGACCTTTTGATCCGTGTCCCACACACAGCAGATAATGTGACAATTAGGTCCTTAGTTTGTTTAAGGTCAGGCTTACCCCAGTGTGCACAGCGCAATAAAGAAAAAGTAGAAAGCTCTTTTGCTAAGAAAAATGTTGAGGAAGCCCAGTGACTGAGATCAACTGCAAAAACGGATTTCATGAATTGTTTCCTGGAAAACTGGGAAGACGGGAGGATCCGTTCCAACGTGACATTTGAGTTAGTGGCATCCCATGACTCTGCAGATGGGCAGTTCAGCGCTTAAGTCATTGTCATGACTAAGATAACCAAATATCATGTGTTCCTAAACAAAGCAACCTAGACTGTAACAATTGTAATCAGCTACACTTCGTAAAGTTTCGGGTACAGTGAGGCACTGAAAACAGTTTAAAGTCTGAAAATAATGTTTTCCTTAAGACTCCTTCGGTTCCTGGAACCTCTCAAATTGCTTTCAGTGATACTTAGATAATTTTCCTGTATGAGTCATATGTTGTCATCATTCTAAACTGTTTATTTCTTAGAAATTTTTTCATCTGATAAGGAAGGGTAAAAAGTACAAAAAATCAGAAATTTTGTGATGGGCTGTTTATTAAAATGCATGATTTAAATTGCCAGTCTGGTGTATTAGGGTTGCCACGTAGATTTCCATAGTCCATCTACAAAACAATGTTTAGACTTATTGTCAGCAGTCTGATGCAGCAAACTTTAGTCCTTTTGATTGAATTTCAATCATTTTCGTCAGTAAAACAATTTTATCCAGTTGCACTGATGGTTTCTACAACAATGGAGACAGAGTATTTTCCAATGTCTTGTACATTCCATCTGTTAATACAAAGTGTGAGTCATTTTATGACTCAGAAGTAATTGACAGATTTATGTATTGGTCACACATTTCTCTACATTATGTGGTGCATTGTCTATGAATGTATAAGAAAGCATTTTCACACACAAAGTGTTGAACTACCATAAGAAACATACATTTAGTTGATCTACTGATTACTTTTATTTTCTCTTGATTCTAAATATGACATGAAAATATATGAAGTAAATATAAGATTTCATGCTTCACCATAAGATGCATATTAATCTGAACTGCAAATACAGGAAAGAGATATAACACACATATGTGTGTGTGTGTGTGTAACATTTGATAAGCATTTATCAGATGAGACTATTAGATTGCAGGCAATTTGATAATTCTGTTCCTTTCACATGCCAAACACCCCATTCACTGATTGCATGATAAATTGACACTGAACATTTAAATAGCCAATTTGAATACATTGACTTTTTGCTATTCATCTGTGAATCATATTATCGTGATTAGAAAAGCATCATCATTGAAAGAATACCATTTTCACTTCTAATCACTCTATTACTCATAGACTTTAAAAGTGGTCTCTCCATTTTTATCAAAAAGAATTTTGTAAAACAACACACACAAAAAAAAATCTCTATGTAACAAACAATGTGGGTGGCCTCTCCTGAGTATGAAACAGGAGCTGTTTCTTTTCAGTGATAGACGCCTGCATTTCATCCCCTTGAGGTGAAATGTGATGGGCTCAGTTCTTGAAGGTGACTGTCACTGTCCAGTCAAATTAAACCTCTACCTGTTTTTGATGTCTCTAATGCACATAATCCTAAAGCGTTAGAATTACCTATCTTTATCAGTAAACAAAAGGAATAAGAGATTGTCTCAGTTAAGAGGAATAAATACTTCTGTCAGAGATGGGGGAACCTGATTTTCTCTCTTCCAGGGAAATGGATACTAGCTTTGCTATTGTCAACCAAACTTTGACACAGAAATGCAGCAGACGGGTCAGTAATGCTAATATATTGTGTATTGCAAAGACAGTCGTAAAATCCAGTTGCAAAGAGAGGCTTTTCATCAGCTCCTACCGAAACAACCATGTGGGACGCGGTACTCGGGTCTCTGCTGCTGCATTACCCTCACCTCTGGGCCCGTTTCGGCCAGCTGACCTTTGTGGTGAGGGCAGCCTCGTGCATTGTAAGAGGCCTAGAAATGTAAGTGGTTTCTGTCCATTATCTTAGGAGCATCTCTGCCAATTAAAATGTTTCTGTTTATGTGCAGAAAATCTTTGTATTTTGTCTTTTTTGCCTCAGCCCTTTCGGCGGATAGGCTGTAGTGTAACGTTTCTCTGATTAGCTGTGATTACTTTTAGTGCCAGTGGTGAGATGATTGACCTGTCCCTTTCAGCACCAGTACTGCGTGGGGTCATCCTCCCGCTGCCCTGTATTTTAGCTCTAACTGTGAACTGTTAAAAATAAAATTTAGTTGAGGAATAAACATTTGATGAATTGAGTTTAGAGAATTTTAAAAGTAAATCTATACTTACTTAATAATTTATCCAGTTCACATTATTTGTGATTACTGATGTGTTAGAACTTTTCTACTCTTTTAAATAACTGTGAAGTTACATTAATTTTGAGTGATTTGACCTTATCTAGTTTTTCAAATCATCCCTGTGACCCAAACTTGCTTTTGTGATCTGCCTTGTCATTTTTCAGGAAGAAAGAATAAGATTTATTTTATGTTATTACAAAAAAATGCTTTTAACTCCTTTACACATTGACCTGATACATCCTTCCCCTCTTAATGTTAGCTCTTCTCTATGCTTTGATCTTAGAATATTATCTTACAAACATATAACTGAGTTTTAGTTATCTATAAATAGGTGCACTATATATTTTAAATTTTGGGAACTATTGATGTAAATATTTACTATTTTATACTTCCCGTGTATCATACGTTTAATCCTTATTTTTTCTTTCCTACATTGTCAGATTAATAATAATTTTAATTGTGTTTTGTATCATTTTAATAGTTTAGAAGTCACAAATATATTTCTCTATAGTTTCTATTTTTAAATTGAGAGAATATAGTTTTTTAAAAACACTCCTAACCCTACAAATACTGTAACCGTCTTCTACTCATTGACCAGTTTCCTTTCTTCCTATTTTTATCCCCCATATTTTCCAGGTGGATTTATTTTTCTCCTTCTTGAAAGATGGGATTTGATAATTCTTTTAGGTCTAGTCTGTGGGTACTAAGCCCTTCTCGTGTTTTGAGTTTTCATTATTTTGTATGCTAATCTCATCACTGTGTAAGCTCCCATTTCTCACTAGGGCATTTTACACAGCTCTGTACTGTTTTCAGGAAAACGGTGTCTCTGATACTCTACTTCCCTGCAGGATGATTGTGTTTTTGTCCTTGATGTTTCAGTTTTACTCCAAGGTATCACACTTTTCACATTTGCATTATGTCACATATCGTCCTGAGAATCCTGAACATCCTTACACAAATCTAATTTGCCAAATATAAGGGAGACCTATTTGAATATGGAGTGCAATCATTTCATTACTGACCTGTCTTTTGTTTTGTCATTTTGAGATAAGGCCTTTTTCTGCAGTTCAGCCTCCTTTGAATTCACTATGTGGAGCAAACTAGCTCAAACTCACAATCCTCCTGCCTCAGTGATTCAAGTGCTGCAGTAACAGGTATGTGATAACACAAGGCTTTTGGCATTAGTTTCTGTTCACTGTCTTTTCATAAACTTTCTAAGGTTTACTCATTTTTAACTTGAGCCATTTTCTTGTTTTCTGATCCCCATAATTGTGTCTTAGTGTCTGGAAAGACCTTCACACTTCCCCATGAGAGCGAAAGGAAACCACAACACAAAGTTGTTTCGGTTACTTTGCTCTCATTGCTAAGACAAAATACCTGACACCCCAAATTAAGGAAGGAACAGTTTATTTAGTTCACCATCTGTACAGGTTTCAGTTCATAATCAGCTTGCTGCAAGGCAGAGTGCCATAGCAGAGGACAACAGTTCATGGCCACAGAAGACAGCAAGAGCAAGGAGAGCAAAGAGGAGGAGCACAGAGAGAAGGCTCTTTCTGTCCCTTATATTTTATGCCAGCCTTATATTTTACGCCCACTTGAGTGTAGCTCTCACACTCATAATCCCAGCACTGGACTGTGAATCAATCACAAACTCTAGCAGCCTGTCCCCATGACCACTGAGGCTTGCAGGGACATCCAGACCCAAACCATAACAGAAGTCAAACAGCACATCAACACTAGCACCTTTCCCTAAGGAGGCACTGGATGCCAAAGGCCTGCTTACCACTGGGACTGAACTGTAGGCAGCTGGCCCACGGCTTTGTTCCTGTCCATTGTTTAATGATGCTGCCAATTTCTGTTCTAGAAAGAAATTCAGTTTTAGGTTTTCCAGGTTAAGTTGCTTTCTCTGTCTCTGTCTCTGTCTCTCTCCCTCTCCCTACCCCTCCCGAGAATAGAATACGCTGGTTACATTTTGTTAGTAAATCTCTTCTCAGACTTATTATCTACCCGTCTCTGCCCTACATTATGTTCCAAGAAACTGACTGACTCTTACCACTTTATTCCATGCTTTTTGGACTTTCCCAAGACTGAAGCAAGGAACAGAGCAGGGAGCAAAACAGAGGGAACAGGGTGATAACAGCTTCCGGGCCTCCATTCCCATATGCAACTCCATCAGCTCAGACTCTGTTTCAGCCCATCTGAATTGGAATGCGCATCCTGCCAGTCCTGACATACTGAGGGTGTGATAATGTTTGCAAATAGTATCCCTTCTTGACAGGAAGCCCTGTGATGTTGCCCTTAACCACTTCCAAAGTGCTTTAACACATTATGCTATTCGTTAGCTCAGGGAGACACACTGGTAAATTAGCTCATGTGGTCCTGGATGGATAACTCAGTGTTTGAAAGCATCAATAAAGAGTTATGCCCCTCTCCATAAGGTTGAGTTTCAGCAGTTCCAACAATGAAGAGTACATTTGGTTAGACGTGGTCCTGTTTGACTAGATTTGGGTTTTTCAAATATATATGCCAACTCAAATTACAAACACAATCCAAAAGTAGGTGCATTTCAGTTTCCTCTAAGCTATTCTTTTAATAATTCCAACTACTCTTTTAGGTAAAGTGCTTGAAACCTGAGTGTGCTCTCACTTAGCAATTCATTCTAATTAGAAGCACCCCAATAAGGTCCATATAAAAGTTACCAATAATGAAGACCTTAAAATATAGAAAGATTTCAAAAACAGAAACGATCAGACTGACTTCCGGTCACTTGAATTCTAGGTGTTAGAGAGACTAAGGGCTGTTTCATCTTGGCATTAGGATGACATGTGCACATATCAAGCCTGGGTACAAATGCAGTTTCACCAGAAATGTAATATAAATCCAGCTTGTTGACTGCTACATCTGAAAATGAGAAATAACATATTTGTATAGGATTTCTTTGAGTATGTGATGGGAAAATTCATGCAATTAACTAGCATTACAAGCCCTAATATGTAAAATTAGAACTTTGATAACAGAGTATCTATGGAGCTTAGATTGCTCAAGTGAATTTGCGTTGTAAAGTCAGAGAGACAGTTGCATATTTAGACTGAAGTTTGATCAGGAGACGTAAAAGACCTCAGCAGGTCATCTGCACACTATTTGTGCCCAGCTTAGTTTAGAGTTGTGACATTGTATTCAATGTAATCTCATAATAGTTGAGGAATTTATGTTTGTGCAGCTTAGCATCTTGATAATCTTCTCTACAGATCTTAAGCTTCAAGAGCAAATATTACTTTTATCTCTGTACTACTGAATAACAGGAAAGAGCAATTCTGGAATACATAAGTACACTGCAAAATAAATTTAAGTAAAGCTGTGAGTTATATATAGCTCAGCTAGAACAAAAGAATTTCTCCTTATTTCTTATAAAGTTATATAATTAATTAGCTTTTAGATCTTTGGAGATTTAAAGAATATTTAAAAGCCGTTTTCTTGGAATGATAAAATACAAAGTTACTTGCAGTCGATGGGATTTAAGGTGTACAGAAGACGCTATGACTTGCTAATGGGAATACATGAGCTGTGCCAAGCGCATGACACGGCAGAGAGAATCTCCGAGGTGAAAAGAAAGCAGTGTCTCCCCCTGTGGATGCTGTGAACTGGAGCACATCATTGGATCTTCTGGGCCTTGGCTTCCCTCAGGCAAGATGATTTCCTAGGTCCCTTCCAGAGCCGTATCTGATGCTTTGCTATTCCTGCTGCCTCTGCAAGATGTCTTCTGCCAACAAGCTTTTAGAGTTCTGGACCTCCACAATGCCATGCCTTCTCTGTGCAGGCCTGTGGTTGATGTCTGTCCTGCTTCCAGAAAGAACTGAAATTATTTGTGGTTCACTTTCGCACCCCTGTTAAGGAGTACACCGTTGGCTTCCCGCATTGTGAGAAAGGAGCCTCCTTCGGCCGTGTCCACCGGTCTTTGCACTAAGCGGGATCCGTGGCTGCAGGCCATATGGTGGGCTGTTTATTATTTCAGACTGAGCATGCAGAAATCTCAAATATTGATCATCCAAAGGGTATTTTAGAGTAGTGAGTGCATTGCAGAATTCCAGCCAAAGCTTAGGTACAGCATTTTAATATGAGCCCTTTATCTCATTTTAAATAGAGGTCATTTTGTATTTTTGCTGTCTGGTTTGTTTTTAGTAAAGGGGGATACCAAAGGCTTATCACGAGCAGAGTAGAGTCTGCCATAAACTTTTCTTGCTCTGTTCAGCTTAGCAACTTACATTTCACTAGCTTCAGTAAGTATTTTCTTTTTACTTGACAAGGAGCTAAAATTCTATTTCTAGAGAAATAGGTACTGTGTATAAAGAAATAAAATCTTAAAACTGAATTCTTTCATTCTAAATGTTATCAATATCCTCTGAGCAAATTATGTATCTTACTTTCTCCAACCCAATATGATGTCTTTATAGATGTATTGCAGGAAAATATGGTAAAACTGAAATTATGTTTAATGTAAATATTTCATATTAATCTGATGCCTCAATTAATCATTTATTCTCTTTACTGGAAAATGTAAGTTTCCTGATCTCACAGAAAATATACTTTGTGGGTTTTTTTCTGCACATTTATATTCTGTGACCTAGTTAAGTTAAAATTTATTCCTGTATACATACACTTTGTCCAGGAAATGAGTAATTTTTATTTGATCTCTGTATAGAGAATTAGTCAGATATTGGCAATGAGACAGTATGTCATCAAGATTCAAACCACAGAAAAGATGTAAGTGCTGTATAGGAAAGAATGGTCTGTAATATAAGGTTGAAAAAAAAAAGCATATTTTGGGTTACTGCAACTTAATTACTATATATTCTTTATTGTAAAATATTACTACATCAAAAATACAGATTGAACTCCAGCTACTTCGACAGCTGATATCAGCCATTAGCTAAAAAGAGGTGTGAGAACAGAATAAGGAATGGAATTATGGGAATACTTATCCTAAATTTGAAGAATTTACTTGGACCCTAACGGGCACAGCTTACTATCAACTCTAGTTTTGAATGTTCCTTACTAGCTGGAGGTCCTGGCACTCTGTTAAATTCTGTCGCTTAATTTATTGATCTAAAAAATGTACACCTTATTGACACCTAGATCCTAAGTACTAGTCAGATTAAATGAAACAATCACCTTAACTTACTTTGAAAGTTGACACCTATTTGACAGCTACTCAAAGTATATTGGATCTGGCCTATTGTTTGTGTCTGCCTTTGTTGGTTTGAGCTGCTATAATAAAGTATTACAGGCTACAATGCTCGCAATCAATTAACATTCATTCTCTGCACTTCTCTACAAGCCTGAGATCAGAATGCCAGAGTGGCCCAGTTCTGGAGACAGCTGCTTTCCAGGTCTGGACTTTCCATTTATCTTCATGTAGTAGAAAAGACTAAAAGAGTTCTCTGGGGTCTCATTCATGGGGACATTAATCCTGTTACGGAAGAACCATCCTAAAGACCATATATCCCAACACTACATCAGCATTGGAGATTTGAGCATACGCATTTGGGGGTAGTGGGGACACAAAAATTAGCCTGTGACACTGTCCAAGCATCTAGGCAGTAGAAAAGTACATTGAAGGCGTTCTGAATGGTGAAGGGAAGGCTAAAGACAAGAGGCTGAGAAGTAATCAAGCATAAATACCACGAGAAAAATGAGTAATATGAAAAAATGCACATTCGATGTACTGCCAAATAATTTTAAGTCATACTAGGGTAACAGTGTCTTATTAAAACCTATTAAAGTACAGACAAATAATGCACAATGCTACATTAAATATAAACATATTCAGAGAAAGGAAAATACAGAGTGAGCAACAATTGTCAGAAAAAGACTCTCGATGTGTGTCTCACAATTTCAAGGTATTGATGGCGTATTTGTAATTGCTTCTCTTCTTTCCATTTCTTCCAAAATAGACTCAAAATACACTGAAGCACATCAATCAAAAGCTTTAACCTTTACCCTAATCACATTTTCTTATTCTGAATTGAATTGTTTGATCTTTGGAAACAACTTCATAGGGCAGCAGGTGAGCTCTTTCTGTTCTTTCCAGAATTACAGCAGATCCTTTAGGGCTCTGCGTGACATCATTCTGCCCCAGAATTTTTAATTTAAATCATTACTTTGAGAAGAAGTTAAGAGCAATCCAGACAAATCCTTAGTTTCTATCAGACCTGAATAATCTGATTGATTTTAACACTTTAGTTTTCAGAACATATATGTGGTGTTATGTCTGCCACTGATAGTGTATTAGACACCTCACATCTCATTCGCCCAGCTCTCTGCTTTTCTGGGGACTGTCCCTGCCGCAGCTGACCCCTTGCTTACAGGAGTGAGTCGTGCCAATCTGACCTACCGCCACTGGATTCAACTGACTGCATCAGTGATCCAGGAACAGTTTTCAGGGTTTCTCCTACGGATTCGAGCTGTGACCCAAAAAAGTCGTATCTCTCTAAAGATCCATCACCCAGCTCAGGGTATGTTAACACAGCTGTGCTTGTCATATTTTCTGCCCTGTGGACTTGAGAAGCCATGAGGCTGGGGAACAAAATTGGGAGAAAATACACGAGAGCATGAAAGGCAAAGGCAGAGAAGCCTGGCATCCCTGGTCCAGCTCCTTCCTGGATCCAACACCACTCACCTTGCGCTGGTTTCCCTGGACAAGCACCACTGAAATGAAAGTTTTCTTTTATGCAACCTTGAATTCACTTGAAGCCAGAATAACAAATGCAGAGAGCTATGACTCAACAGAACTTGGGGTTCTTTTCTTCTTTATTCAAGTTTACCTCCAATGAACAAGATGTGATGGTCAGAATTCCACCAAAAATTACTTTCTGAAAAAGCCAAGACCAGAGTCAGAATCCCTCACATCGATAGGAAAAGACTAAGGGGTTTATGGCGTGTCCAAAATTAAGTCTAGACTTACTTCATAAAAACACATTAATTTTAATATTTTGAGACAGTGATCAGCTCATTCTAATTTTCCTGGAACTTTTCCAGCTTCAGTATTTAGAGTATGAGAAATTTCCTAAACCCTGGGCAAACTGAGCTAGTTAAACCCCTTATATTTAAAATAAGACTAGAACCAAACTATTTCCTAGAGAAAGAAGTTAAATGTCCTTGAAAAGATTCATTATTTCTCTCTCTTCTCTTCAGTTACAAAATTTCAAAGAAGCTGTCTGTCAAAATTTCTTTTTCAAAACCAACCAAAGCTCTTGTCCTAGATGAAAGACCTAAATTTATTTGATTCCCGAGCAAGTAGATTTTAAATTCTGTTTTTCAATTATAACATTTTTACTCTCAGAAACTTTGAATGTCTGTCTTTTGCATAACTGGGTAAGCCTTTTGTGTAAGTGTGGGAGCTCTGGTGTGAAAACCCCATGTTTACACCAAACTGGCAGCCAGTGAAGATGTCAGAAACAGGAGCATCGCACAAGCGGGGTGGAGGCTCATCTCGGTTCCACTGTCACCAAGGACCTAGAGAGTGTGGCTTGCATTATGTCAGGCTAACTTTCTAAACTGACAAGTGTCATCCTTCATGAAGAGGTTGTTGAGGGCATTAAAGTCATTTGTGCAGGTGCAAACCACCTGACACACACTCCCTGGTCACTCCCCGGTAAATTTTAGGTAGTATGCATCCTCTCCTTTCAATCTGAAGGGCATCAGCTTCCTGGGAGACAGGAGGGGTGAGCGTATTGAACCTTGTTTTGCAACTGAGAACATTCATAGTTAGAAGATAAGCGGGTATCCAATGAGAAAGGCCTCCACGTGAAATAAAGTTTCCCTGATTTCAGGCCCAGGTCTTATGCCACCACCCTGTATCTCCTTTCATGAAAAAGCATAGAAAAAGTCCATGTTGTTATTTGTTTTTAGACTTGAAATATTTTTTCATGACTCCTTCTAAATGATGCGAATTAAAATGAAACATAAAAAATGAACTCACCTAAGTATTTTTAAGTGGATGCCAAATCTTCTGAAAAGATTCATAAAGTGGAGTTTTTGACAGTTAAGTCTCTGTTGGGAGTTATGAAGGCTTCATACTTTAACTGCCAGACATTGTCTAAAATAGGTAACCATATGGCCATGAAACACCACCTAGATACCAAGAGTATGCTATCAAGACAAGGGAAGTAGATGAAGATAGCAGTTATTTTTTTAATCATACCCGAAAAGAACATATTTGTTGAATTTGTTTAATATAAACCATGATTTTACTGTAACTAAATTCTGTACAATTAGTGTCTGAAGAATGCATTTGGTATGGAACCAAGTTTTCATTATCTGAGCTCCAAAACAGATCTCATGTTTCAAAAATCATTCCAGTAAAGAAAAATGTACAACAAATTATAGGGTAAGGATTCACACTGTTTTTCTCTCTTTGTGATTTGAGTAAGTGGAGAGAGGAAAGCCCGATTTATGAATTCACAAGACTAATCAACAGGCTTTATGCAGCAGTGAACTGATTGGCAACAGTATTGATGAATGGTTTTTATGCCTTCCTAGTACCTACTCTTATCTGTAGGACTGACATGAATCCTCTCAGAAAAAAGCAAGATAAATGTATACCAATATGGAAGATCCAGAAAATTAAGTTCTTTTTTTGATCTCTGTAAAACAAATAGTTTGTAATCAGGGGACACACAGAAAATAGTCATTTAGTTATAAAATATGTGTGATCATATTTCCTTAGGAGCAGCATGTTAGGAAAAAACATAACTTTATTTCAGTATAAAATGAATTTATTGATCTGTGTGAAGGTGCATTTCATATGTGGCCTCAGGATGTCTAGATATGAGCTGATCATTGTTTTAGGATCTGTGTGTGAGGGTGAATGGAGCAGACCCTGACACCTGAATCTACTGCCTGAGTAACCCAGAGAGCTTTTCCGGGAGTGAGCGGGTACAATAGAATCCAGTGGGGACCTGAAGAGAAAGAAAAGCCTGAGGGCATTCGCTGCCTTTCCCCAGCTGACCACCCCTGCTGGAGCATTGGTCTTCTCCCCTCCTTGGACTGGGGTCAACAAGATAGACAACACCTGTTCTCAGGTCTTCAGACTCACACTGGAACTGCACCAAGGCTGCACCGAGAGAGCATGCAAGTCCTCCTTATTGTACAAGGTCATAGCACCATATAATATATTTAGATCACTTTATTACTTTGTAAGAACAATCCAGATTAAACATTTTACTTATATTTCATAAATGTTTTTTATACATATTGAATTTTCAGGCTTAAAAGTTTCTGATTCTTTATCTGATGCAATAGCTCTTTTTCTCCTCCTCCTCTTTCTTTTCTTCCTCTTCTTCCTTGTCTCCATATCATTCTACCATCCTACATTTCAATTCTGTTATTTCAATTGTCTCTCTATGCAATGACTAATCAATTAGTTTCTTCAAATTCTCCTCTCATCCCTGGGCTCAAAAACCATCATCATCCTATAATTCTTGTCCTTTGTCATTTAGCAATGCTATGTGATTTCCTTGAGATCTGCTTGGTTTTACATGGTAAGTCTTCAGAAATTTCAGCATTTCATCGTACTTAGGCTATGTGTTGCTTTTTCTATGTTGCTTTCAACAGTTTTATTTAACTTTAGTTAAGAAAAAATCAGAAATTAGAAAAAATACTAAGATATTTTTTGAATATTGGAATCATGTGATAAAAAAATTTGTGGCATTTTAATGCTCTAAGTTAGTGAAGAGAAATAGGATCAAATGAATGAGAAGACAGTGAATCTCTATATTAAAATGGAAACAATAAAAATGAGTGCAGAGAAATTTCTGGGAGTGAAGCATAAATGAATTTTAAAAATTCACTAAATAGGCTTAATAGCAAATGAAGAAAATTGAAGACTTTAAAATTATATCAACAGAGTATTCAAAATAAATTACAGAAGAAAAATTTTGAATGGTCTTGATGATCTGTGGAGCAGTAAGTAAATGTACAAAATATGTACAGTTGGAATGTCAGCTGGAAATTTATAAGAAAAAGGACCATATTGAACTTGAAAAAATATTCTCTAAGTTTGGGATAATATGTAAAATTACACATACAAGAACCTCAGTGAGACTCAATGATGATGAATATGAAGAAAATCATAATGATTCTCAATACAATCAAATTATTTAAAGTTAAAAATAAATAAAACTGCTGAAAGCAACATAGAAAAGCAACATGCAGCCTAAGTAGGATGAAATACTGAAATTTATGAAGACTTTCCATGTAAAACCAAGCAGATCTCAAGGAAATCACATAGCGTCTTTAAAGAATTATAGAATGATAATTCTTTATTCAGAAGAATAATTCTTCAAAAATGAAGATGAAATCAACATTTTCACATAAAGAGAAAAGCTCTTGTTTGCCATCATTCTCTACACAACTTCTAAAGAGGGAGCTTTAGAAAGAAAGGAATTGATACCTGAAGAAAACCTGAAATGTCATGAATTAAGGAAGAGGGAGAGAAATGATAAATGCTGTAATAAGTAAAATAAACTCTTCCTCCCATCTTTAGTGCCTTAAAATACACTTTTTAGACAAAAGCTCAATGATATTGTGTACATAAATGTGAATCATAAGGAGACTGGAACATGAAGAGCATGAAGTGAACAAACAGCCTATGTGACATGTGTTTCTGCACACACTTGAGCTGATGTACATCGGTTATATGTAGCCTACGGGAACCAAGTCTATGCACTGTAATCCCTAGAGAAACCATTAAAATTCATAAGAGTTATAATCAGATAAACAATAGGAAAATTAAAATGGAATATTAAAAATGTTTCAATGGGGGCTGGGGATTCAGCTCAGCGGCATAAGCACCTGCCTTGCAAGCAGGCAGTTGTGAGTTCAATCCCCAGTACCGATAAAAAGGAAAAACACAAAAAAAAAAAAGTTTGAAAAAAAAACAGGAAAAGCTACATATGGAGAGGGAGCAAGAGCTGTTTTGGAAATCTCTGTACCATCTTCCAAAACTATGCTACAAATAAGTCATCAAAAAATCTCGAAGCCCAGGTATTTTCAATGAAGAATTTTATCAAGTTTATAAAGTAAAAAATTTAAGACAATTCTATGTAACTCACAAAATTGCTTCCAAAATTGCTTCAAAAGAATGAAAATACAAGCTGTGTACTTTAAAAGGTTAGTAAGTGGCATAGCCATCAAAACAGTGAGATTTGTCACCCATGTTGATAGCAGCAAAATTTGTAATAGCTAGATCTTGTAAACAACCTAAGTGTCCATCAGCTGAAGAATGAATTAAAAAGATGTGATATTTTCATACAATGGAGTACTACTCAGCTATAAAGAATGATCACATTGCAACTTGAGACCATACTCAAGTAAAATAAATCAAACTCACATGTGTAAAAATTGTATTGTCTCCCTAGTATAAGAAATAATAAGAGTACATAAGACACAAAATCCTCAATAAATACCGTGAAAGGATAAGAATCTATTCAAAGGGGCAAAAATAATATCTCAGGAAAAAGGATGGAGGGAAAGGAAGGGAAAAGAAAAAGTATCTAAATTTGTATAAACACACTTAGGATAGCTAAGATGATTGTGCTACAAATTCTATTAGTTCTTGGAACAAAATAATTAACATTCATAGGATTGGATCAATTTTGTAAGATTGTATCTGGAGATCTGAGGAACTCTTTTGAAGATCATTTTGTAAAATAACAACCTTAGTTATGCTCCTACCACCTTGTTTTGAAGGCCTATATTGTCATTGATTTGGGCTCCTTGCTATTGTGACTTATTGTCTTTTTGTTTCTTGTTTTTCTAGTAAATTGTTTGCTTCTGTTTTGCTTTTCCCTCTAATACAGAAAGGATCGATTTATATGTAGAGGTTTATACATACCTAGAACTTCTCCTAAAGAGTTAACGAGAATCGATTGTATTATACATGATGAAATGAACAGCTACTTTGAGGAAAAAGAGACATTATGGTATCCAGTGCTGATTTCCTACCTTCATGCTGTGAAATCCAGTGATGATTTTATTCTTTGTTTAGAGTGGTTTTAATCTGTTTTGTATTATTTAATTTCAATTTACATGAAAGTATGGACAGCTATTTTGAAGAGAACAAGAGACATTACAGAAGTCATTGTTGATTTTCCTATTGTCTGGTTTTAAAGGCCTGTAATGCTTTCATTATTCTGTTTTGATCAGTTTTATACTATTTTGTGTTATATTAATTCATTGTGTGTGAAGATAAAGACAACTATTTAGAAGAAAACAAAAGACATGATGGTAGTCAATGTCAATCTCCTGTTGTCTTGCTTTGAAATCTGTGTCATTTATATTGTTTTCTTCTGATCTGCTTCGTTCTGTTTTGTTATGGCTTGTTTCACCTTCTTTAAAATAAAAAAAAAATGTAGCTGCAGTAAAAAAACATGTGATAACTATGTAGAGTAGTCTCAAAGAAAGGAACAGAAAAAAACGAGAAAGTAAATAGCCTAATAAAAATGGGTAAAGGACTTGAAAAATACTTGAAGAGGTCAGATGGATGGAAAATATATAAGAAAATTGTTCACATTATTAATCTTAGGAAACACTGGTTGAAACCACTGCAGAATATCCTTATGCACACATTAGAATGAACAGCACCAAAAATTTTACAGGTAGGTCTTGGTGAGACAGGATTCTCATAGAAATACAGTGCTAGAATGGATGCAAAATGGTACAGTCTAATGACAAGATAAATGAGCAAGTTTTATACAGTTAGAAACATCTTTACCATATTATAACTCTATAATTCAAAAACTATACACATTTTAAAAGCACTCTCTTTAAATAGTCTCCAAACTGGAGAGTTATTCAAATGTCTTAGTATGAGTGAATGTAAACAGTGTGGTAAATCCATAGACAGAGTGCTACTCAGCACTGAAAAAGGTCAGGTTGTTGATAAATCAAAAAATGGTTTCATGCTGAGTTTAAAAAACGATTTTCAAAAGACACCATTTGTGCCCAGTTACATTTATGAAATCTTCGAAATCGTGAAGTTGTAATGATAATGTTAGGAATAGAGAGGTGGGGACCATATTAATGATGAACAGATATCATGGAACAGATTTCTAGGCTAAATTAAGGGCTCTGTCTCTTGACTGTGTTGGTTACGTGAACCCATGCATGCAATGAAAGGCTTAGAGCTGTGCACCAAAGATGTCTATTTTAGGGTATATGATTCATAACTAAATTAAAAAACTGATGAGTCTCATCTCCCTAAGAAATATGCATTTATTAGGTAGTAGTGGAATGGAAAAAAACATCTCTCAGAATTATTTTGAAAGTCTAAAATAGGGCTTCAGCTCTCCAAGTGAGGCCTAGCCAATAACAGATGCTTAATTATCTAGAAATCTCATTTCAATAAACCACAGACTTACTTCCCTGTGCCTGAAACCACGTTGTGAATACTATTACTAATAATAATTTCTATTTCCCGAAGAACATTGGTTTTGCACCACATGAACCCTCACATCACCCAAGCCCTTCTGTTTCTCTTTCCTCGCATTTCATAAAGCTGAAAGAAATCATTGCCATCCTGGTTATATTCACTGGCATTTTACAAGGTCTGGGGCAAATTTTACTGATATAATATTTGATCATTGATAGAAAAAAAAACATTCCTTGACAGTTTAGCAAAATATAGACTCAATTATACAGCCAATAGAAGATGCTTGGGAATTTTAAATGAAAGCTTGCTGATTTCATAAAGCAACGCAAGTTCCCTGAATAATATTATAAAAGGTCAATACCACAGCTGAGCATTTGATGAGCAGCTGTGAAAGTCACCAAGAACAATGAACCATCTGATGGACTCTGGGCCTCACCGTGCCAGCAGTTAGGATAGACGGGTTCTGAGCAGATTCAGAACCAGTACCTCCTGGGTCCAGCTGCGGACACCGTCACTCTCCGAGAGTTGAAAGCTCGGGTAATAAAGCCAGTGCAACTGGAGACTAATTCAGACATCCCACAGAGTCAGGCTGAGGGGAGGAAAGAACAGAGGCTGTTCCCCAGAGGCGACAGATACCGTCTCTTCCTAAGCATTAAATGAATTTAAATCTTTTAGGTTTAAGAATATCAAAGTAAAATGCTTTTGACAGCGTTTATTGAAACAGTGAAAAATTCACACCATCCGACTTTCTACAGGCAAGGCGAGGCTTCCATCCCCTTTAGTTAGATCAGGAATTTATCTTGGATTCCTATGAGCTTGAAGAGCAGGGCAAAGTTTCTCCTTCCAAGTGTATGGCTGGAAAATAAAGAAACAGGCTGAGTTGTTCCCGTTACACAAACAAATCAGGGGCCACACACATGCATTTGTGCTGCTCACCAGTAAGCAGGAGCCTTTCATTACACTCGTGATTATTTTCAGGAGCACTGTGTGTGTGCATATGTGTATGAGTGTGTGATAGATTTAGTACCGCCAGCCACACATGTGATACGTGACAGAGAGAAAACTCAATGGCGTCACTTCCAGCGCCTGTCACCCGTCAGGGTTAATTACCTTTTCTTTCCCTTCACTGTACCCTGCACAGCTTTCACTTGCTGTTGTCATTCTTCTGATCACATCACCGACCACCGTGTTTCTCCAAAAATAAGACCTAACCAGGAAGTAAGCTCGAGTTGTTACCTTATGGCCGACAGTGTCACGCAGAAGATGACATCTCTCTGTTCATTTTTCAGTGGCCACTCCATCATGGCAGGTAAGGCAAGTCAACTGAGGCTGAGACTTGCGACCTAAGTTTTCAAAGCTGACTGATTATTTTCCAGGTAGGTCTTCTTTCCGTGGAAATGGGGCAATACCTTCCTGTCCTCCCTTTCAGCTTCCTCCCTCTCTAGCCAAAGCCACCCTTCAGACTTGAGCTGAAGCATTGGGTCTTCTTTGGATCTCTGTTCCAGTTTGCGTATTTGGGGTCTCTAATCCAATTCTTTGACATAAGTCTCTTTCTTTGTACATGTACAGATTCTATTGTTTTGATTTCTCTGGAGAAACCCAACAAATATAGCGACCAATCTATCTAGCAATGCAGATTGATTGTGGGTGTGGGGAAGTTACTAGGAAAGCTGGTCAATTGTACAAAACCAAGAATGTTTCCAAAACTAGTACATTCTATGGATGATATCAGTGATTGCTAGCATGAAAACCCTAGATAGAGTTTGCATAGTCACTAATGAATACATATGAATTAAGGTCAAATGTGTGTGTGCTTGAGGTACAGTCTTTATTTTGTAGGGTAGAATGCCTTTTCTTTGTAGAGGTATATCTACTACCCAAATGTTTATGTTTTTCACTGCCACTAAGTCTGTTAAATATTAAACATGCTCAATCCCATCTCTGTTGTTTCATGTTAGGTGGAAACCAAATATCTCTGGACCTTCTTTCACACGGCCTACCATCCATGAAATGGAAACACACAGAGACTCAGAAACCAGCACTGGGAAGAATATTTGTTTGCTTCTTTTCTGAAACGCTTTTGAGTACCTAGAGGAGGGAGAGAGTGAGGGGAGAGAGCCACAGCTCAGCACGAAGCTAATCACAGTCTTTTCGCCACCTCTAACTCCCTGAGTCTTCCTCTTCCCTCTTCTTCTGTCCCCCTCTTTCTCTCCCTCCCACTACTGCATGCACTCCCAGCTCATCTCAAAGACATTCCATTCCACCAGGCCACTGAGCTCTGGTGGCAAAGAGGAGCCACCCTTCTTTAATTAATCTGCCTGCTCTCTTAGTTAAAAATAATAATGAAGGATGTTTCCATAACCTGCTAGGGCAAAAAGTAAATAAAATGTATTTCTATAACTAATTGTTTAACTATAAAAGAAAGGATTTAGTTGGTTTGTGACTTTTGTTAATCGTTTTTCTGGTCTTCTTCATATACACATACTGAATTTGGCTCTCACCAAGATGTCTGACCTCTCATACTGGCATATTCTTTCTTGGTTCATGTGATTTTGTACTTTAGGAAGGCCTAATCTCTTGTGCAGAACTGTATTTCACTGTGTACAGCTGGATATTTAAGTAATGGACTGTTGGAGAGCATTGAAGTTGAATACACACGCAGGGCTGTGGCATGGCCTGGGCATGGTTGAACTGAGAACCAGGAGACACCTCAGGGGGCAAGATAGGCTACAGCTGAGGCCACCTAGAGACCTTCTGGATAGTTTTCCTTAATTAGCATCATCTGTTGCTCTGAGGGGTCCTTGAGCACCTCCCAAGATCCTGCTCAGTTTCCTCCTTTGTCCACTCAGCTCCTTGCTTGTTCTGATTAAATATGGGCTGCCTAGCATCAGTCAGCTGGCCAGCCAGTTAGCAGTTAGGAGCTCTGCCGAGGATCTCACCCCTCCTGCAGCCCTAAAATCTGTGCTGTTTGTCTCATCCCTTTGAGCCTTCGCCATGCACCCATTTGGGGCCTTGGAAGTCTAGGTACAGACAACAACAGTGTACTAATCATTGATCATACCTTCTCTACACCCTGTTTTACTTCCTGTTTGAATTTTTTATTTTTGGTCTTTGACAATATGGTTATTCATAGTCTTGTTCTTTACAGAAAAAGGCAGCATGCTGGATTACTCATTTCTGTCTTTTCAGTGTCTACATAAACAGGTTGCCTAGTGGACCTGAAAGGAAGACTTCCCAGCTTTTTGGCAAATGATCTCGAGGTCCCGAGACCCTGAGGATCCCTCCAAGTGAAGAAGCCTATCCTGTTCTTCCCAGGAAACACTCACAGAAGCAGGGAACCCAACCCCACAGAACATGGCCCCCGTGCCAGACCTCCATCTGCTGCGGCCAAGTTGGATGAGAACAGAGTCAGCCTTTAAATTGACTGATCATCATGATAAAAGGATCGACCTTTACTTTTATTCCTTTGAGAAGAATGAGCTGGAATCCTGGCCCACTTATCCCAAATGATTGTATAACGTGCAGCTATCAGTGGTAATGGAGAACCAGAATGAAGAAATTCTTAGGAAATCTCTGGATCTCATTTGAAGCACAATTTAAATGTCAATGATAAGAAATATTTAATCTAGCTTCTACGCAGGTCTTTTCTTTGGAACATTAATTCTGTTTTATGTCTTAGAAAAGAAGAAAAAGAAAAACTCTCTGAAGAAATAAGTTTGGGAAATGCTGGGTTCAAAAGAGTTTAAGCCAGTTTCTTTATGGCAAGAGAACTAGAAGTCTTTAATACCCCAGTGAGCACTGTGAATTTCTAAAGAAGAGGATATGATATGCCGCATTTAGTCAATGTATTGAATTAAAGAGCTTTAAAAAAAAAGATTCTTGGAGGATGTAGTCTATAGATGGTACATTGGAAAATGCTGCTCAAATCAGAATTGGGAAAAGGTAGCAATTTGGTTTGATTGCATTAAATCTTTTTTCTCCCCCTTGGTGCGTCTGCCAGATGAGAGCAGAGGTCTTCAGGACAAGTGAACATGTGGAAAAAGGTCCAGATAATCAGTCTGCAAAGGTGGGAGAATGAGCTAGACTTTTCATAATAATTGACCTCTGGAATGTTCTGGAAATATGCAATTGACAGGAACTGGAAATCAACACATGCTTGGAAAACACTTTTTTATACCGGACCTCTCACCAGCTCCCTGTCTGCCAGGGGCTGAGAGGAAGCCGGGCAGAGCCAGGGGTGAGCGAGCACACCAAGGAGAAGCTGCTCTCCAGAGCTGGGCGACAGATGCCTGGTTCTAATTACAGTCTTAGCACCTAGTTCTCCACATTTCCCTGCTGCTGAGGGTGCTGTGAATCCTCTGCAGATGCTCACAGTTAAACTCCACTTTCAATACAAAGCAGCATTATTACCTCACGGGAACTCAGAGCACGGGTTAATCCATGCAGCTGCTACCCAAGGACTACAAACAGGGAACACTTATTGGTCCTTGATTGTCATACTGCAGGAGGAGAGGAAAGCACTCTGTGTACGTGAACGTGGGCATCCACGGTCCCTTTGAGTGACTTCTCAGTCTCTGTCTTTGATCCTTTCCCTTTCACTTAAGTTTTCTAACCCAGTCCCTCTCTCACCTCCTGGTGTGCTCTGCTGGCCTTCTCGCCTCCTTCCCCAGGGCACCAGTCATTAACTCTAATTAAACAACTAAGAAAAGTTATGCCTAAACCCTTGGCTTCTCTCATAAGCTCAAAGTCATATTTTCACGTTTCTGATAAACATTTTCCCATGGTTATTAACTGGCGGATGGTTATTAATATGTGAAAAAAGCAATAATTCCATTTTTTCACTTCTTTAAGCCCACTTGGCTTCACGTAAATTCTGATAGAGTTCAAGTAATCTCATGGGGCTAAAGATTTTAAAGCAGACCATATATTCAACAAGTATTGAGCAGCTGTAATGGACAAGAACCTGTCTTAGAAGCTGGGGATATAACAATGACCAAAATCAAATAACATTGTCAGCCCTCCTGGAGTTTATGGTCTGAAGAATTATAACAGAAAATGAAAAAGCAAGCCAACCGTATACCATGTCAGGATGTAATAAAGTCATGGGCAAAACCGGACCACTCTGAGGTGGACTGTAAAAGAAAAGAAATAAGAGAAACAGTAAGACAATTAATGAGATACAATTATATTCACTCTCCTTTTCATTTACTTAATGTTTTTAAATATAAATATAAAATGTTTTTAAAATACCAACAGCCAGATCCCATAAACATGCTGCTAAATTAAAATCTCAAGGTATGGAGCCTGACATTCATATTCTGTACACATTCCCTGGGTGATCTGAACAAGGAACCTATGTCAAGATCTAAAGTGAGGGCTTAGTCCTCTACTCGAAAAGTGAAGGTTTTTACAGAGAAGCAATATGATTCAGTTTGCATTTGGCAGTCATAGCTCTGGTTGGGTGTGGAAAATAATTTGTGGGTGACAAGGACAGGAGCAAAAAGACAATGTCTGGTTCCCAGGAACAATTCAGTGAGAAGGCCGTGACATGGGGTAGCAGTGAAGGCAGAGAAGTGGTCAGATTCTGAATTTATTTGGAAGGTACAGTAGTAGCGTTTGCTAGTTTATCAGATGTGTGTGAGCGGGAGAATTCAAGAATACCTCCAAGGTTCAGGCCTAAGAAGGATGGACTCTCCTTCACTCACAAAAGGAAGAATGAGCTAAATCATAGAAGGGTTGCTTTTGAATTTGTTACGTCTTGTGGCTCTAACAGAAAAAAGTAGAAACGCTCAAGCTTATAAGTAGCCAATATGGATCTAAAACTCTGAAATGCAAAGATTAGGTCTACTCTGTAAACAGAAACACAGGAGTCATCAGAAAATACATTGTTTTAAAGCCAAGTGACCAACTACACAAGAGGGCCTATCTGATGCAACAGCGCATGTGACAAAGGAGAAAAGTCCAAGGTCTGAACTTTTCAAGTTTAGGAAATTGGAATCTAGAGAACTTGTAGCCAGGGGAGGAATGAAAATCAATAGGGCGTACAGAAGAAAAAAGAAGAGTTTCAAATAAATTCATATCGTCCATTGTTTCTAAGTCAAGAAAGAGCAGACTGAGTATTGTCTGTTGGATTCAGTAATATCAGTATTATGGATGGACTTGAAAGTGATTACAAGGATATCGTGAATAAAGAAGAATATTAACATAAACACAAGAAAAAATCCATGGAGAGGTCTTAGAAGCTATGTTTTGAAGAGTTGCATGACAAAGGAAAGTAGAAAAGCCTAAATGAAATGTCTTCAAGAAAGTATGTGCAATTATTATAATTAAAGAGAAATAATGTCCCTTGATAATGCAAGACGTGGAAAGATGCTAGAAATATAAGGTGAAGCTGGGGAGTGAAACCTGTTAGAGAAAAGCAAGGATTTTACTAAGAACACTTATTACTAAAGTTTGAAGTGTTTCTGAGTTCCTTTCTCCCATGGTACAGCTCTAAGGTGAAAGATATCTTGACTGTAAAATAGTTTTCTATATTTTCTGGGTTAGATGGATACATTTTTAAAAATTGTGACATCTTGCTTTTTCAGTGCTAAAGTAACTCATCTTTTCCTCTACTTTCTAAGCCATCCATATGTCTCGGAATTTAGTGATTTCCTAAATAATTATTCTTCAAAAATAGAGGAGACCATGTGTGCAATAATATTCTATTTAAGTTTACTATAAGAAAACCATGAGTCAAAAGTAATGGATGTCCTCTCCCAACCAAAGAGGCCTCATGACCTCCTGACTGCTCGCCATTCCTGCTCTCAGGTTCCCAAGAGAGGTTTAATCAAGTCATTTCAGGTGAGTTCAATTCAAGATGCAGTAAATAAAGGATTAGGGAGAGGAATCATGCCTCCATTGTTGACATGGAGTCTAACTGTTCCATTCTCAAAGGATCTACCAAATATACCCAGAGAAGATTGGTCTTCATATAACAGAATACTTCTTTAGTTCTGAGAAAATTGAAATGGATTAAGCTACTGGCTACATACTCATACTGTGTACGTATCAGTAGGCACTTACTGAAGACTCATAGGGGCAGTTACTAAAGCTTTTTTTTTCTGTGTAATGGCTAACACTTGGATTAACTACTGCTTACAAAGTAAGACAACTTTTGGCAAATCCTTTGCTTAAAATTTTCCTTAGCGTTACCATGGTATTGTGAAGGAAACCTTTGGATACTTCTATGAGAATCTAGAAAGTATTTGTACTCCACTGCCATTTTTAAACTATGCCCTGCATTGTGGGATCATCTCGATCAATCACAGATAGAAACCAGGCCTCCACAGATTCCAGCAATCCCACATGAGTTAAAATACAAGAGAGGATGCAATCAACATAATGGAGTGAACATAGATGAAATTTTAAATCATAAATCTATGCAAGTAGAGTTCTAACTGCTGAAAGACATTAGAAAGCGTGATGGGATATAAACTCTATGCCAGCAAGAACTTTTAAATAACTCTACTCCAAATACCTTGCCTGAACTTTAAAAGAATTTGTCAAGTTCATGTTGAATAATGAGTATTTAACCAGTTTCTCTGCTCGCATATACAAGACTATGGTTTCTAATTATGAAATATTTGACAAAACCTGAGAATAGTAGCATTTTAATTGAAGAAACCACGTTTCTTTTTCTCTTCTTTATTGAGTCAGGAATCTTGACCGAGAGCAGATCTTCCACGTCCAGTTCTTCAAGCCTTACTCCTGATTTCTGCGCTGCCTAACTTTCTTTTAGTAAACACTTTTTCTACTTAAATTTCTCAGGAACAATTTTTGCGGTCAAAAATTAAGCTAAGAATCCTGACAGATAAAGATTCCCTGTGCTCTTTGGAGCCCAGAGGGATTTATATCCCAGGGACAGAGTCGACACTTAATAGTTTAGGTCTCTGTCTTTTTTCATGCAATTTCTCCCCTCAAGCTAGCAGCAAAGGTTCTAGGAGGGAATCAGAATGGGTTGTGAGTCTGACTGTAATATTTCTTTGTACTTACTTGTCTCACAACTCATGTTCCCCAAAGAGCTCACAAAGTTTTCCAAACCCAGCATTCTGTGCTATGATAATTCTCCCCAGGAATATGATGCTACAGAATATGCCTTTCTAGAAAAGCTGTCAGTGAATGGTTATACATGAATGGAAAGTGAAGCACATCCTGCCACTGACCCAGAGCTCCATCCTCTTACCAGTTAGATGATAATAAGAATCACAAGGGCAAAATGGCAGCGTGCCAGGCATGCCCCACCAGCAAAGAAGCTCCCGGATGCATTGTCATTTACTGCAGATTCAGAGCCTTAGACAAAAGTCAAGCCAAGTCTCTGTTTCTTATTGCTTTGAAAGCTATTCTTTTGACGTTCGTGATTTTTAATAGCAATTACTTTGATTATTTTTTGAAGAATGGGACAATATAATACAAAATTAAAATAGCTATTTCTTTTTTATTTTATGAAAACATAAGACAAATTTTTACATAACAAAATAAGAGAATAACAACTGTTAATACACTGTGTGTGCTTCTATACATGAGAAAGCATAAATGTTTTTAACTAAGACAAAACAGAAGTATATCCTGTACATGGATGGAACTTGACCTATTTGGAAATTCATTTTGGCCTCTTTATCCTTCAGCAAGGTTTACAAATCTTCACTTTAATTCATATATGTGATCAAGAACAGGATCCAGGAATAACTGGCGAGTTTCTCTGTCTCTCTCTCTGTCTCTCTCTCTCTCTCTCTCTCTCTCTCTCTCTCTCTCTCTCTTTCTCCCTCCCTCTTGTGCTCTCTCCCCCCAATATATAAATTAGAAACAAACACTCTACTGAAGTAAAACTTTGAGCTGATTCTATCCCAGATGACAGCTGGAATACTCCATGTGAGGCAGGAGAACCCATGAGATGTTCCTAAATTCCTGACCCTCAGAAACTGTGTGATATCATGCAGATTTTTGTTAAGTTGCTAAATTTTTCAGTTATTTGTCACACAGCAATAGCTAGCTAATACTATTTCCATGGCTCTAATTTGAGAAAAATATTTTATTGTAAAATTTTGTCTATGTATACATTTGGTTTGTACACAATACATTGATGTGGAGGTGTAGAATTCATTGTTGCCCACACTGATCAATGAGTGCAGGCTTAATTTCATAATAAACATAATTGCTGCCATAGTCATAAAATAAAATGAAAGTAAAATAGAGGCATCTTTGGGAGTCGTTTCAGCAGAGCTTTACATGCATTTGTGTTGATTACCATAAATTTTTTTGGTATTTAAATTATTTTCAAAATTATTTCAGTTTTCTAACCTATGCTTCTAAGGAAAGACACTGAATATAAAGAGGATTTCTCAGGGCCATGAAGAAGATATTTTATATCAAACATTCAGAGTCTTTAATTCTGTTGATTCATGGTTCATTACAGGAAAAATTAAGGTCTGACCAAGAGGTGGGAGTGTTCTAAGTGCAAAGCTAGGACAACAGAAAATCGCCACCTTCAAAGAGTGTATGGTCTGGGAATTTCTACCACATATTTTGGACAGCTCAGGAATACACAGTTCAAAACGGCGCTATACCAGGCAATGTCACAGGCCTCTGTGGGACAGAACTTGCCACACTGCAGTCCTCTGAGAATGAATGGTGCTCACTAGCTTAGCCTCCCTCTGAGGGACACACCGCGAAGGCTCTGTGGGTAACAGCTGTCTCTCATGTTTCCTATGTGTTCACTGTGTTTCACCTGACACCCATTACTCTCCACACTACCGTTTTTAAACAGGTTTAAACTTGAATATATAATTTGGAAAATCCTGACATCTTTAATGTAAAGCCCTGCAGTGACTACAGGGATTCTCGTGTTCTCACATTCTTTGCTCTGTGACAAACCCTAATATGTTATAACACCACGTCCTTGAGTCATCCTCTGCACACACAGCCTGAGCTGTACACACAGCATCTGCTTTTAAATGCTTCATTTGGGGGAAATGGGGTTTTTGAACTCTCTGCGTTGAAGATGGGGCACAGCTATGTGTCTTGGCTGTGTCAGAGGACATCAGGTCAACGCGTAGTGCCCTGGTGTCACCTTGGGCGAGGGCTGCTTGGAAATGGAGCACAGATGACCCGCTGCCGAGAGGGCCTCCTTCCACTCGCCATGCATAGGCAGCACCAGTGAGTCGCTGCCCATAGCTCTTCGTGTCAGATGTGATATACGGCACCTCAAGGAGAGGAAAAGATGTTCAGCATCCGTGGTGAAAAATGAAGCTTGGCTGTGCGAAGTGTGGAAGACGCTAGGGAGGGAAAGGGTGCTGGTATCTAAGACACATCCATCATTTTGGATGTGATCTCTGGCTTGATGGCTGCGTCCTTTGACAAAGAAGTAAAACCTTGGTGATTTGGAAGACGTTTTCAAGGGGAAAAAAGAAAAGTGATCAGTTTTCTTCCAAATGCAAAATAACTGTGCATGCAGCATCTTGGAGCTTTTCACAGTCAGCCAGTGATGCACACCTTACGCAAGTGGAGCTCTGTGCTTTCTGTGGTTTGAGAGGATGGTCTCTGATTCACGGACAGACAGATTCCCCTCAAGCCAGCAGGGTGGGGAGAAACAAACATCTGGGAAGTCAGTGGGAGAGAACCCCTTTCAGAGCTGAGATTCCACCGCCCACCTCCATCCATACATCTTTCCCCCTGCAAAATGTTTATTTGTTTTTGTTTAGAAAGAGAAAAAAGGTCACAGTGCATAACAGAAATGATCTTGGGCTGCTGGAACAGAGCTCTCAACCGCGAAGCTCAGGGGGAGACACCTCTCACCGCAAGCAGAGCTGAAACACATCAATTTGGTTTTGTTATGTCACCTTTGTTTTTAATGCCAGCAATATGTGTCATTATTTTAAAGTATAGGCATACAGCTGGGGATGTTAGAGAGCCAGAGTGAAGTGCACATTCTGTCATAATAATATAGTGCACTGCAATGGATTCAATTTTTGAATTTTAGCTAAATCTTAAATTCATCAGCATCTACATTTCTACAGTTCTCTATTACACTTGTGTTTGGGGGTTTACCTTACTATGATCACAGTTAAAACAGTAAACGAATGTAAACGAATGTATTGTTTCACTTGTTTTAATTGATATAAAATATCTGAGTGTTCTTTGTCATCTATCTTTCAGGAAGCATCATGCATATATTTTTGCACTTTGTAAGATTTTTACAAAAGCTCTATTATTTTCGTATGAACTAAACAAGCTTTGCTCGTTGTCTATTTAATAATGCATATTCATAGAGGTTAAAATTTCATGCCATTCACTGGTAAGGAAATAGTTCTATTTTTGGACATTTTGATTTTACTAGACAGGTAGTCCCAACTGTGCAAAAAATATTTCTACTTCACATAATATCAGTAGAATTATCTTTTCTTTCTTAATGATTTTCACCATAGACCAATCAGAAAACAAAATCATGAAAAGATTTGTAAGAATAGATAACCTCAAAACAATTGTTGATAATAATGCTTTTCTCTGAAGAAACCTTTGCTGTTACTATTGTAATCCAGTGTCTTTTTGTGAGTTCCTCTGTGTGTGTCTGTGTTTGTGTACATAAATTCTCTGTAATAATGAAATCTTAGAATTTTTCTGGCATTCTTGGAAGTCTCCAAGCCCAGCTTCGTATCAATAGAGTCATTCCCTTTTAGCATCTCTAGAAAGCCAACGAGTACTTTCCGCATGAGCACTTCCATTTTTTACACTTAAAAAAGATTGATTTGGTATCAGCTGTGTTCCAGACACTGTCTCATTGCTGCAGTTATCAAAATGGGCTGCATGTGTGGGTTCCCTGAGAGCTCTTTCTCCTTGGAGAAATGAACCGACAAGCAAATAACTAGATAATGGTATGATGTGTATCACAGCGGAATCCGATCAATAGAAGATAGGAGAAACCATCTCTTCTTTGAAAAGTCAGAAAATATTTCATGAAAGAAACCATATTTGAGCTAGATGCCAAAGAAGTTTTGCCATGCAGCTGAAAAGAGGAGGAGAAAGTTTAATCCAAGTCATATGATTTGAGGAAAAGCGAGCTATTTAGAATTGTGAGTGCATAGATATTTCAGCAGCTTTTGTTTCTAGGATTTGCACACAGATATGTGAGCTGATTGGAAGAACAAAATATGCCCGTGTTATGTATACGACCTTGCAGACAGTGTGATTAGGGAATAAGTCAAACCTACACAAATAGTGTATGTTCTCGCTTGTACTTAGAGGCTTAAAAAAAAAAAAAAAAAAAAAGCAGATCTTGTAGAAGTAGACAGTAGAACAGTGTGTCCCAAGACCTGGGAGGAGAAAGGAGAGGCTGGAGACCAAAGGGGTGGCAGGGATGAGGTTACAGTTGGAAAAGAAGTAACTTATAAAGTTCCAGTGCACAGTAACTATGGAGGATAGCATTACTTGTATATTTGAAAACAGCTGGCAAAGCGTATTCTGAGTGGGCCCAACACAAATAAATGTTTGAGATGACAGACCAATTACAACACACTTTGTATGTGTATTAAAACATCCCTGAGTCTCATCAAGTTGAGCAATTACATATCAATTAAAAATACTTTAAATATATGTATATATATACATGTATATGTGTGTTTATATATGTGTATATATGTACATGTTCACCTACAGGTATTCATATAAATAAAACTTGGGGTGTGTATTCATGTTTATTTATAAAATTTGAGAATTCTTTGCTAAATCATTTTCCAGACCTGACACACTCATTTCTCTCAATTCTTACCGTACAGTTTTCATTTTGTCACCTTAGTGGCTGGCTTCAGACATGTTCTAATTTAAGGTTCTCCAATACTGCACTCAGATTCTTATGATTTCATTGATTAATACTTTCCAATTGCATTTCATGTTGTGTCTTTCATTTCTGATAGTAAAAAAATAACACCTCCTCCTCCTCCTGTGTCAAACACTGAGAGAGACTGTGCATCATAGACCAGAAAACAGACAGGGAAAAAAAGAAAAGATGAAGAAGGGAGTGTTACAAAATGGGACCATTCATCTCCCTGAAGTTGTCATATGTCACCAATTTGAAAAAAGATAGAATCAAAGAGCCACCCATATATAGTTAATGAGCTTAGTTGTTCTTACATAGTAAGCCTTTAGTCTGCACGTATCCATCTCTCTCCTGTTCTAAACAACTTTGGATTTTTTAGGTTTAAACCCTTCAACCTTTTCAACTATAAAGTGGCAAGGAATAACTTGCAACCAAAAGGCCCAGTATTTCTGGCTAGTAAAAAATTAAGTTAATACATTGAATGTTTCATTTTAACTCAAAGTGACCAAATTAAAATATTATAGACTAACATTTTTGTAGACAGCTGGCTATGTAGGCCATTGGCTGAATTTTTTAAAATCAATTTTAACTAAATTTTCTGGAGGAATATATACATATATATTTATATTTATATTCCTATATTTTAACATCCTCCTTCACAGGGCCAAGACCATTGGATAGGGCATACTATTTTTTTCTGGTCAATGAATAAAGCTGTATTTAGCACATTTTCTCTCACTTTTCAAAATCTGTTTGTTAGTAGGGAATAGTGTAATGACAACTGACTAGATAATTAGTTAAAAGTATCTGCTTTCCTCAGGCTACTGGGGAAGCATAGCTGTTAGTGTCAGAGTTTTGCTCATGATGGGCAGTTGACACTTTGAGGAGAAACATAACTGCTGTCCTTAAAGGCACCAGTCCCTGAACTGGTAATTCTGCGCCCCGCCCCCACCCCCCGCCTGCGTTGTTAGAGACACCCAAAGTGGCACGGGGTGGTCGTGTTTGCCTTTGATTATGACTATGAGAAAGGCACAGGAGTTTTCATTTCAGGGAGCAATTACAGCAACACGTGGCACCTCGATCTCTCAGCGTGCTCGCTGGCAGCGGAGGCCATCTGGCTGCAGGCAGGCCAGCAGGCAATCAAATGAACGTTATGAGAAGACCACTGGCGAGCCCCATTTTCTTCCCAACATAAACTATTTTTAAATTTCTTTGTAATCTGAAATATGACCCTTTTATTTAGATTCTCAGGCAGGAATTTCATCTCCAAAGGGTGCTTAAGTTGCAATGGTTCTGAAACAAATGACACTCTGTGTTTCTTCCGGAGTCTAGGTAGGGGTGATTCAGCAAAGAAGGGGTGTTCCCACACCAAGGCATCAGCAGTGCTGTCCTGGGTTGTTTTCCAGACAGGCCGTAGCCTGCCTATCTTGCAGAAGGCAGGGGCAAAAGTTATCCACTCAAAAAGGAGTGAGATTTTCAGCTTGCATTTGTCTTTGGGCTGTCTTACAATATTTCTGGCATGTTCTGTCTGTGCAGGAAACAAGACAGCTGGCTTGGAGGCTAGACTCTCATGAGCAAAAGAAACAGCTAGGCAGAAGTATAATTGATGTTAGGAGCCTATCTATACAATGACAAGATTAGCACATATTTCTAGAGTCATAGTGTAAGTTCCTAATTTAGACTTTAAGGAAACGAACTGTATGTGAAATTGTATTACTTTACAAATGATGATCAATTTGTTAACAAATATTTTAACTACAGTGCAATTCTGTGTGTGTGTGTGTAAATATAGGAAACAGGTGGATTATGCAGCAGACAAGTATACTTTACATGCATCTTCATAATTTGTTATTGCTTAAGAAACAAGTTTTATTTCCTATGTCTTGTGCTGCTCAGTGGTCTTCATGGTTCAGTATTTAAACTCACGTTGTTATTATATTTCATTATAATAGCAAACTATATACAGCAATGAAGAGGTCACGGGTGACAAAGGTTTAGCAGCCTGGGCAGGTTTCCTGTCCCTTGCTCTGGAAAGGAAACATTTGAACTAGTTTATTGGGTATTCTTTCAGAAATGTTCTAAACAGCTCTAATTAGCTATAGTACAATACTTTTATGCTTTCTAATTTTAGTTATTAATGATACATTTAATACTTTGAAAATGTGTTACTTTGATCATTACTGTGATGGGAAGAAACTAGATCATCCTGATGGGAAGTGAACACATTTACTCAGGTTTTACGATTACAAACTCCGGGTGCAATCCATTGATACAGAACAAGCGGTGGCAGTTCGGGTATAGAAGAAGGGGGAAATAACGTTAGATCGATCGAACTTTGGTAAACATGTTCTCTATGCAACGAAAAGAAAATTCCAAATCTTATTTTAGAACCTTTTGGGTAAGGAAGCTCAAAATCAAACACGCATTTTAAGAGGGCATTATAATATTAGTTAAAAAAAAAGTAATTAGGGGAGCTCAATCTCCACATGACTATAATGTCCCAGAGAAAAATAAATAGTACTCTGTTGATAATATGGTACTTATGAACAAAACACTGAATTTTAAATATACACGGGGTCATGTTTCAAAGTGTGCTCTGCTGAATGAGAAGTCAGCTTACAATCATTTGTGTCAAGATTTTTCTTGAGCACTCAGCTCATTTTTTAGAGGAAAAATTGCAAATCGAAATAAGAAGAAAATGGAGAAAAATAACGAGATGCAAGGACTGAAGATGTGGTTCCGAGCTAAATCGGTGGGAGCCACAGGGAGGAAGAGCCAGAAAGCTCCGTGGCCCACTGCCACTCTGGCAAGCCTGGAAAGCCAGCGATGCCACTGCTCCCATGGTCACTTGGGGCCCCAGAAGGCGACTTTCCGCGGTCACATTTCCTCCTGCTGATCCCAACCCTCCCCTGCCCTAGACAGCCAGCGACCCACTGCTCTCTAGCAACCCTGTATGATTTGAGAACAAGAGCTACTCCAACAGGACGTAGCTGATTTATACCTTACCGCTGAGGAGTCTGTTTAAAGCCGTCTACACCCTGGAAAACTGTCGATTTAACATCACTTATTAATTTGATTATGGAATTTATTAACAGTAAAACTTTTAGACACTAAACTAACCAGTAGAAGAAAAAGTATTCTTATGATATTTTTCAGACAACATCTGTAACAAAACCTTACTAAGTTTCAAGCACGTGAAAAAGTAGAGCCAGATGTGGTGATGCATACCTATAATCCTAGCACTCAGGAGGCTGAGGCAGGAGGATTGTTGTGAGTGCAAAGCCAGCCTAAGCTACATAGATAGAACCTATCTGAAAGAAAGAGAGAGAGAGAGAAAGAGAGAGAGACAGGAGAAACAAATCTTGAAATACAAATTTGCAATACCATCTATTCAATGCTTGAAAGAGAGAATAGCACCAGAAAATGAATTATTGAGAATCATTAATGACAGCAATGGGGAAACACAACATGTTAAATAGTTAATGAATTGGGAAGTAACATTTTTAAAAATCAAATAATAAATTTAGGGTACATTTAAGGGAAAGAAAAAGATTGTGTGGATTAAAAGTGAGGAACGATCATGTAACATGGCACTTAGCATTTTCTGTCTTTTAGTTATTACAATCAACTCTTCAGATAATAAAATAAACAGAAGGCTTCCTAGCGTGCAGTGTCAAATAAAACTGGGACCAGCGAGAACAATGAAAAGACAAAGGAGGGAAGGAAGCAGAAAGTTCTTTGTTCATTTGGGAAAGCTTTTAAATTACTAAGAAAAAAACCACTGAGAGCCAGATTGGCAAACAGAGAGAGCCAAGGAGAATGAAATAGCAGGATATAATGAGACGAGAAAGTGTCATGAGAAAGGAAAGCAGGCCTTCTACTAAGAGAACTCACGTTACAACAAAAACTTACAGGCAGATCTGCTGTCTTGTGCCTCCTGAACTCTGAATATCAACAGAGTTTAGGAAATCAATCAGTAAGGGTGTGTCAATAACATCTAAATTGTCAAATGCCAGCACAGCCCTGTGCGCTCCCCATCGGGGCTCACAATGCCACTGCATAGCCTTGTCTTTGGAATAAATCGCATACATAAAAATGCGTTTCAGTTTTTTACACTGTGTCTACTACACATGAAAATGCATTTCAATTAGATTCTCCTTGTACTGATTTCAAAGAAGCAATTTTACTACATTTGTATGTCACACTTTTCTGTGTTCATTCACATTATGGTTAACTTGATAGATTGTAGTCTAAATAGATTTGCCATCTAGTAATAGAGCCATTAAGCTAAACAATCAAAAGAATTTTATTCAGTGTTGTGACCCTCACAAGACATGGAATATGTAATTAGGATTCACAATGTACCAAAGGTGTATAAATCTGAAACAACTTGGCTTTTAATGAATATATAATGCTCACTCTTTTTCTTCTAAGTTCTTTATTTTAGAAACTATTTTATCAGGGATCAAGCCCAGGACCTTGCACTTGCCAGGCAGGTGCTTACGCCACTGAGCTAAATCCTCAGTCTCCAGAAACTATTTTTAAGGTCTATGACAGGATCAAAATTTCATTAAAGCTGGCAATCTAGAACATTCAATATAAAACAATTGCAATAAGTGTTTATCAAGTCCTTTGTTCTAAAGCAAAAAGGCTATTAAATCACTTCTCAAACTGGTAATTCTTAGTTTAAATAAATTGCAGAAGAAAACCCACATCTGTTTGTGCTTATGTTAACAGTAATAAATACCTTGTTTAGTGATCAGGCCTCTGGAAGACAGCTCAGTAAGCTTCACGTTTTCCTCAAAACAAAACTGTAAATGAAACAGTCTTCTATATGGAAAATATGACAGATTAGCAGATCTTCAGAGAGTTGGGTAGGAGGAAGTGCGATATGCAGGTTTAAGAAATAGTATTTTAAAACACGTTTCCGACTGGAGACACCCCAGCAATTTGCTGAAGAAAGGAGCACAAACAGCAGATGCAAACCCCTGATGACTGATACAAACAGCAGCAAGCCTCGGAACACAGAACACAGAGTTGGTCCACAGGTTTCTGCAATGACGATGCTTCTGATCTGCCCGGCCATGAATAGAATTATGTGCGGTGACCTTTGTGGAATAAAAATGTCTTCGTGGTTGTGTTTGCCAGTTTGAGGGAAATATGTAGGTGAAGCCTACTCACCTAAAATCACCAGACTTCAGAAATGATTTTTGTCTCTGCCATATCCAATTCTTACCTCTCAAGTACTAAGTTTCGGGATAAAAGGAAGACCCTCAGTAATGACAGGGTGCTCGCAAACAGGCCACGTGTGGAGAAGAGAAACCTGAGACACTCTTGTGGCTTCACTGAGATTCATTCCTAGGTCATGAAGATGCCTTGGGTTCCAGCACCCTGAGCTCCTGCTGATAAGCTCTTCTCTGACTACCTGGTTCATGCCTCCCCTTCTTGTTTTAATTTACAATTTACATTGTAATTTACATTGTATTGTTTGTAATTTACATTCAGCGCCAGGGAGCACCTGCTCCTTGGGTTAGATTAGACCCGTAAATAGTGCCATTTCAGCTGCTTCCCTTCCCTTATCTTAATTGCAATATACTAAAATTATCTTTGCGATTTTTTTGTTTTTGTTTTGTTTTGGTACCAGGAATCAAACTCAGGACCTCGCACTTGCCAGGCAGGTACTTATGCCACTGAGCTAAATCTCTGGCCCTAACTATCTATTTATATCTTTTGGCAACAAGAAAAGAAGCACAGGACAAAAAGCAAAGCTGCCTCCTAAGAGGACTGTTACCTCTGCACACATGGTAGATGCTAAGAACAAAGCGAAACAACACAGAGTGAATACCTATTCATCTCAGATTTTACAATTCTTATTTCTCTTACTTGTACTTAATTGCTGTATCATCATTTATAAGAACAAAAAATTTTGCAAAGTACTATTCACAACCATTGAGTTAACAACTTGTACAGATTATAATTTAACACAAAATTTTTCCATTTTTATCATGCACACTGTCCCAGCACAGTTAGCTAGAAATTGTATAATAAAAATACTCTTAGAGTACACATTTCCCAATATTTTCTCCACATTTTAAAAAAATTCCTTCATATTTTCTTCATGGTTAATTCCAGTTGTGCTGACCATAAAGCCTCCCTAACTTTTAGAAACAGGACAAGGTCTCTTTTTAAAGAATCAGTTCTACTGTCTGGTTGAATAATGCATTTAGTTCAGTAGAAAAGCAGGCGATGGAAATTGCGTCTGCATGAGGACCAGGTAAAATATTCTTTATCACGTGGGTTAATTCTTGTCACAGCATTACACATTTTTATTTATGGTCATATAACAGTGGCATTTAATGAGTGTCATTATAGAAAGAATGTGATTGATAGACATGAAATGAGAAGGAATGACAATTCTTTGAGGGTCAAATGTTTGTATCAGAAATAAATTTTGATGGTGTTTGACTGATGTTCTCAACTGCAACCCAGTATTACTTTCCAAAGAAATGATGGAATTTACAAAAATGTGAAGATTTTAACAAGAGCGTTGGGTTGAGTTGAAGAAAACCAGTTTGCCTAAGTTTAAGTGAGACTCTATTAGATCCTTTCGACTCACAAATCTTAACATTGGCATTAAAACGGTGTGAATCATCAGCACGGAAAGTGCCCCACCAGTCCTGGACCCTCCACGTAGGGAGACCTGGACTAAGAAGGATCAGAGTCTTCCCAAGGACACAACCAGTCTCCTGGGAGGCTTGCAGAGTGAACACTGTCTTGTTGAGTCTCAGTTATTCCCGAGAGACTTTAAACTAGTGAGAATTTTTAGCGCAGCACACCGTTCTCGGGTAAGAAGAAAGAATGCAGATATTCAGAGAGAACCATCTTGTGTTCATTTGCAAAGCTTTCATGCAGAGCCGCAGCCTGGAGGGGTGAATTTCAATACCTTTCCCAGTCCAATGAAACAGTCACAGAATCCAGTTCGTGCCATTTTATACTTCAAACCTCCAGGCTATTCATGATTTCACTAACTTTTTGTCCAACTTTAAGACAGCGAAAGAGCTCTTCTCCCATGAAACAGCAGGACCACGATGAAATAATCATATGAAGCAAAACAGAGCCAGGAGAGTCGGAGGTGGCATACAGGGATGAAGCACACGTGCCCTTACACCACATTGAGTGGTTTTCTCTACACTCAGAAGAGAAACCAGCAATCAGCAAGGCAAATGCGGCAGATCAGGGATTCTGATCTATTTGCAGAGGCTTTCAAAGGAACACTGGGGAAAACTTTAAAATACAGCAGCTCTGCCCACGCACCCAGATCTCAGCAATTTACCTTTGAAGAGGGCAAAGAAAACAAAGTGAAAAAATCATCAAGTGGGAAAGGTAAATACTCAAAAGAGCGCTTTTTCACCTACAGATCTACAAATACCACTGAAGTGCAGTCAGATGCTTGGCATTTCTGCTCACGCTCGACAGCACTCCAGTCCAGTCCATTTAACACAGCACAAGGGCACACTAGACTGCCAAGCCTGGGCATGAGTGCCCTGGGCCGTGTACTTGGTACCCAGAGCCAAGGACCTTGAAAAGGTGGTGAGGCTCTCCGACTTAAAAGGAAAGCTGAGAACTCAGAGTTCAGTGTAGAAGGACCACAATCATGCAGACCTCCCAGGAACCATTAAATACAGTCATTAGCCCAGAGAAATCTGAGAAGCTGCATATTTATCGATCTTTAAACAAATTATGGCTTCACCCTCCGAGGAAAGTGGTCCTTACTTTCATTCCATTGGGCATCACAGAAGGGAAATGAATTTAAATTGCACCATGAGATATTTAAGTTAGACATAAAATGATATTTCCAGGTAGAGAGAGGGAAAGAGAGAGAGAGTGCGGTTTAAAAAATTAACTTTCTCCGGAGGTCATTAAATGTCTGCGCCTTAATTGGGATAAACCTAATGCCTCTCACTTGCTAGGACATTTCCCTCCACGCTTTATACTGCTGCTCCTGTTATTTCGGCATTATGACAATTATATTTTATTATTAAGAGATTTAGTTCTTTGACTGAATGCCTTTCCTTTCTCCTTTTAATGGGTGTAAAATATGCAAGGAATAAAACAAAAATGGCTCGTGCCAGCCCAGTGCTTTCATTCTTCGTCCTTTCTTGTACAGATATTTCAGGAAATACACTTATCGCCACATTGATTTTCACTTTTAGAAAAGGTTAGGAGCGTGTGCTCCTGTGAAGACTAAAACTTCAGAGAAAATGAAGGCGCACGCCCACTGCTTCCCAGACCACACTGACAGAGAACTTAGAGCATCCCTGCAGCCTCCGTGGGCTGGGAGGTCACCGTGATGCACACTGCCCCAGGGTGGGTCCTTCAGGGACTTCTCCTCCAAGGAGGCCATTTCTAGCAATCCTGGTCACCATGGCATCAGGGAAGCAGTGAAGCAGTTATCTTCTGATTTAAATAATATTCTTTTAAAGATTAAAACAAAAAACATTGTTTTGGTTGAAAACTTTTACTTTTGCTGTTGATCTGCCATAGTAGCCTAATTTTATTTCCTTTATTTTAAGGAATATTGGTGTAGCACTTTTTGAGGTATCTTGATTCTTACACAATATATATTACACAATATATATATATATATATATATATATATATCGGGACTTTAAAAAATAGCAGAACACATTTAATGGTAGCAATCTATGCTAAAATGTTTTGAGATTTGAATAGCTTGGATAGTAGTAAAATGTTTTATGTAAGATACAAGTAGCAAAATGTTGTATTATCTCATTGATAATTTACGGGGAGTACCAGAATCGCCCTGTAGCACCTGCAGAATGCCGTTAATTATTTAAGCCTAAATATTATCACCCCACTAATGGTAGCAATGTCTGAACTTAGTTTTCACAGCCCGAGTTCCTCCTGCCCAATTCCTTGGGAGAACAGGGTCTCTTTAGGACCGCCTGCTGCACTCATCCTGGGATCTGCCTCAGTCGAAGAAATAGCTCTCGGTGTCTCTTTGTTCAGTCTTGTAGAAACTTTTCAAATACTCCTTGCCATCAGATCACTATGTTTATATTTGAATATATTGTTGTGCAGGTTTTTTCTGTTTTCATTAAATATTTTTGGACAAAAAAATTTTTAAACTCTATTTGTAGGAAACTCTGGATAACCACAGGTAAAAAATCATCATCCTCACAAAGCCTTTTATTGGCGAGTGTTGCCCTAGATCATTTATGACACAAAATATTCCTCATTGGTATTTAATTTATTCATTATACTATAGTCTAACTTGAAATAACTTGAGTCATACTTTATCAAAATATTATCCTTAGCTCAGTGGTAAATTATTTGAATCTATGTTCAACTCTGTTATGTTGTCCATTCGCAGCAAATCACTCTGCCAGTTCACTTAGTAGCTTCTATACTAAAGTACTGTCCCGAGCACTGGATAGAAGACCATGACCTCACACAAAGTCCCTGACTGAGACTTACACCTTAGAAAGACTAAAATTAGTATAGAAACACAATATGTGATATAATATCACAATATGTTAATTGCTACAAGGAAAATTATGCATGCAGGAGTGTGAGGAAGTCCTTTCTACAGAAGGAAGGTAGCTGTGACCATGTTTGCTGCACTTGCATCATTTATGTGGTGTCAGTTGACTTCAAAAAGCTTCTGACTGATTCCCACAGAGGCATCACCCCAGGAGCTTACGTGGCTCTGCTTCTCACAGGGGCTTGGCTGGGTGCCCACCTGTGCCATCTGGAGACAGAAGAGTCAGTGCCTGAAGGTGAACAATTTTCATGATCTGAAGGGCCAATTCTTCTCGCTTCCTCTTCCCCAAACCCACACACCCCTTTAGGAGCTCCAACAGTGCTCCTATGAAGTAAACCTTCACATCACCGATGCCAAGCAGTACCCACTTCAACCACCTCTGTGAGTTTGCCCCATCTGAACTCTCTGCCCCCTTCCCCTCTGTCTCTCTTTTACTCAGTCCCGCCTGGGGCTCACCCTCCCCAAATACATCACAATGCACAAGGCTTTGCTTTGTGAAAAGCAGAAATTATTTGGGAAAGAGTTCTTAGGCAGAGAGAATTTTTAAAAACTCAGAAGTTTTAGCCAGGGCACAGTTGGATTGCTGAGGCACACTTAGGTGCTAGAGTTGGTTTGCACCTCTATGAGACCTGGTGGTTGAGAGATTCTTTGCTATTTATAAAATTCCGATGCACGTATATGCTTCCATCCAATGTATTTTCATTCTCACTTTTGCTGTTTCTTCTACTCTTACAATTCTCTGATTTTACAGGAACATAACTGATGAAGTCTCATGGAGTCGCTTTCATTTAACCATTGCTTAGGTCTCACTAACTGGCATATCACTCTCATTCAGCTACTTTTAAAATCAGAATGGTGTGTATTTTCTATTTACTCTGACCTGATATCCCATGGTTTTCTAAACCTGTGTGAGCATCTGCATCTCCTAGAATTTGCCTATTTTATGGCCTTCAGCCCAACAAATCAGTCAGTCTGCCTGGAAACACCCTAATCTGTATTTTTAGCTGATATCCCACACAAGGATGAGAAGATCCTTAGGTGATCACACATCTGTGAAATGCTACATTGTGCAGAACCAAGGATAGATGCCAAGGAGCCCCGATGGAACTCTGGCAGCCTAGTGGTACAGAGAACCTGGTAATAAGAACATTTGCATTTCTATGAAACAGGCAAGTGTAATTCAAATAACTATAAATTTTCCACCTAAAACACCATTTGCTGACCAAAAAAACCTCACATAATTCATAGAAAAGCAAACTTAAATGGGCATGTCAAGTGGAAAAATACTTCAGCTATTATTTACATAGAGATATCTCTACTAAAGTCATCCTGGGTGTTGTTATTCAGTAGCTTTTTTCATAGTAAATGATAAATCCATTAAACGAGTGATTTTAAAAAATGGATGACAGCACACCAAAAACAGAACAACATTTATTCTAGCAAAGTTTGGCATTAACCGTACACAAGAGGTGTTCATTTTCTTTTATGAAAATGGAAGCACAAAATATGAGTAGAGCTTGTTATGTCTGAAAAGTTATTATTTAAATATCTGTAGTTATGTTTAAATACTCACAATCCACCGGAGTGTGATGCCACAATGCTTTCCTGTACAGAAACTTTCAAGGATTCTTTCCAACGTGCCACAGAATAAAGTTTCTTCTCCTCCGCTTTCACGTTTCCGCGTTCTGCTATCTGGCTCTGATCCCCTTTGGATTTCATCTACACACATCTCCCACATCCATCGCCCCCTCCTGCTACTTTCCAATAACACAATGTTTCCCACAGCCTGCCCTCAGGAACACTCATTTTGGGGTAGTAACAGGTGTTATGTTTTAGCAACAATAAGGAAAACATCTCTAGGACCAAAAGCCTTTGGGAAATACTACAATAAAGCTAATCACGTTTCTGAAGTTCTCAGAACCTTTAGGATACTGGTGTGAATTACACACAGCCAGGAGTGAGCACATATATGGTGCGATGTTTCTCAAGTGATTTTTTTTTTTTGGCAAAACACCCCTTTCTCAGGAGTAGGGTTTTAGAAGAGAGTTCTAAAGAATCAAATGCTACAATTCTGACATTTCAGAAAGATGGACATGGTAGAAAGAATACGGAATTTGTAATGTGATGTTCTTAGGGTCAACTGTTCCCTATTCACCAAGAATTCAACCCTGGGAAAGGTTACAGAGATGATTTAATAGAGAAGCAAACATCTAACAACCAGCCTTGATCCCTGCCCTGTGTTGTGTGGTCAGTAAGTAACAGTCTGGTTGCTTTTCCTCAACTTTCAGCCAAACTAAACTTTTTAAAGTTCCCTTGACAAAGAGGACTCTTTGGTTTGGAGGTGCTAAAACTCAAAGAAACATTTATTTCTGTGTCCATTTTCTTGGAAAAGATGGGCTAACACACAAGCATTTTCTTTTAGTGTAAAATTTTACCTCTCTTCCTACCTGTTATAATCCTCTTATGAAACCTTCCTCTCACTGGTGATTAAAACCTCTGTTTCCCCTGTTTATACTGCATGTAAATTCTTTTTGTACCGCTATTCTATATAGAATGTATCCCATGAGATCAGGAGATCTGTGTGTTCAGATATCGGTTACTGTCTGACCATTCTGAGACTATTACAAATGACATGTTATAATTTCTAGGCAAATCACAAGGACCCAGACTCCCTTCTTACCGGTGTAGCAAAATGTTTGAGAATGATCATCGAGGTCAGAAATCTGGCTCTTTGTTGTTTCTTAATTCATATTTTTAATTGAGTTCTAGTTTATTGTTTTTAACGATGGATGAAAAAATTAACATGTTCTCCCTCAATTGTTATCGTTGTTGGTCTAATATTTCCATCTATAATTTTGATATTTTTTTTCTTGGGATTCTTAAGAATAGCTAAATTATCTGCTTTGCTGGATTTGATGGAAAATGTATTTGGCTGCATTCAAAAGCTGCAAATCATTTCCTAAAATTAAAATTCCTGTTCTAATTTGCTGCTTTTTTGTTGAGACCCTGCATGACAGATTGGATGAAAATGTGTTCGTTCAGGTAAATACACATGGGTTAAAATCCTGAGTTCACTACTTGTTCCTGTGTACGAAGTTGATGTTTAGGGAATTTAAACACACTTCCCAATTTTGTTATCTCTAGGTAACAATATCACTTCATAGATCATCATGAATAATTAACAAAATAAAATGTATACTTGTAGCATTTGGAGGGATGACTGTATTTTAGACATTATTATTTTGAATCAACTTACTTCTATTATTTTAAAATTTACAAAAATTTTATTAGTAGTAAGTTAAATTTGAGTACTCTGCAATATATTTCATACTATCTTCTTGCTATGTACTTGTTCCAATATAATCTTAAAAGGAGGAAAGAAGCCTCCAAATACAGGTGCAGAGCAGCCAGGCCTCCGGGGAGTCTCGGGCTCAGGGCTGCTCCCCGATACCAGTGTCCACATTCTTTAGAGAGATGTTCTCACTCAGTAATAACCATGCATTAAAGTCATTTCTCTGGAAATAGCCTTTATTTGCTCTCTCCTATTTCGTCTTTTAATAGAAAGTCCTAACTTCTCAAATAGAGACCAAGGGAGAATAAATTTCACAGCTGAGAGAAAAAATTGATGAAGGTAGAAAGGGATTTTAATGCAAATCGCTTTAATGCATGGCATGCTGGGATATTTTGGCATTTCAAGACCCATGAGGCTCCGAGGGTGTGAGCATTAGTGAATCCCTAAGGACAGAGCTGTGTGCAAAGGGCCGAACTGTTTCATTGCCTGTCCTCTGGCTCTGTTAGACTCATTTCAAAACAGAAATCCTCAGCTTTGGAACTAATCAATCTAGATATCAATACATGAATCCTTGACATAGGTTTCCTCTTGTTCTGTAGAACACAAAAATATCCCTATTTCCTGCTGGCCCAAACTGCTCTAGGACAGCGTGTGGTGGGTAAAACATGCCTGTAATCCAGCGCCTTGAGAGGCAGAGGCAAGAGAATCCCAAATTCACAGGCCAGCCTGGCGAAATTAGTGAGACTTTCCTCAAAATAAAATACTAAAAGGGGTAGGAATACAGTGCATAGAGAAGACGGTAGATTCAATCACTTGTATGTACACGGTCCAAAATATTCTCACAACTAATCTGATTTACATAATGGCCTTCCTGGGTGTCAGTGAGAAGAAAATATTCAGTGAAGAAAGAAGCAAATGCCGGAAAACTTCCAAGAAAGATGCAGAAAGTGAATATAATCGATACCATAATCTTAACATAGTCAAAGACTAGAAAGATCTATTTATTTTGGACAGCAGAATGCTACTTCACAAGACAGTTTATATTGAAGACAATCAACTTGGGACATCATTTCCAGCACTGATCTATACTTACCTTAGTGTGACATGTTTTCATGTATTTATCTTACACATGTATATTTTTGTAAGCTAGAAGTCAAATTTCACATTTACATATTTTTAAAGATCATAATAGTAACTTCAGAAGATGTCACCATTTGCAAAATGCTACAGAAGTAAACTATCTTAGACATTATTAAGTGTCATCAAAACTACACATAAAATTGCAGTAATAATGACTCAGTTTAAAGTGCATCTTAGATTAATCAAAGTGTACAAATTCTTACCTGACATTTAGGTCCCCTTGGTTTCCAGGAAGAGAAAAGCAATGCTTTCTGAGAAAACAGTGGTCCCTGATGGAGACTGAGAGGTTCTGCTTACCAGGTCCATGTTCTTGGTGCCACACTGGACTTAGCAGCAAACCGCTGCTCACGACCTAAGGCCAAGGAAAACTCTCGGGCCACCAATGGGCACAGCGTTCCTGAGCCCAGTCCTGCTGTTTAAGACTCCACCACAAGCTGCTCTTCTTTTAGGGCAACTGCATCTTCCCAGGCCCTGCCAAGGGAGCTGTGTAGCACAGCAAGCACACCTGTTCCTCGCAGGTGTCCTATCTGCTGTGACAAAGAGACAGAGCACCCACATGGAGCTCTCTGGAGGGCAAGATCAGGAGTGCTGCACTCTGAGGCGGGAATGGAGACACTGGAGCTCCAGCGTAGGGGCCCTGGCTTGATTGGATTTGTGGCCCTGTCCCCTCCCCACTGACTGGTCCCTGCCCTCTGCACTTGGTGTGCCTGCCCTCCTCCCTGGGCCCTGGGCTGGGAACCCTGGATTCCCACCAGCTCCGGGGACTTGGTCATGCTCACTGGTTAAGAGCTAAGGCCCATATTTTGCTCTTGAATAAGCTTTCTACTGATTCCCCCTGCTAGCTCTTTTCCCAGGACAGGACTCTTCCAGTAGGAACTCTCTCCTGGCTCAGCGTGGAGGCTCAACTCAGACCTGACCTCTTGCGCATTTTGCTTCACTTGGCCAACACTGAATGACCAAGTGTAAGGGCCTGCCCAGCACCCGCCCAGTTACGTCATCACAATCTACCTCGCCCATTTGTGCCCTTCTTAATGTTTTGTTTGTCATTTACTATGCATTTGTTTACTTATTTATTTGTTCCTTCATTCATTTTTACTTTGGGACAAAAAAATATAAAGTTTATTCGCTGTCTCACAGCAAATAGTAAAAAAATGTGAATGTGAGACAGACCCCTTAGTGCCAGATTGGCCATTAGAAGTGGCCAATCTGAGGGAATAAAATATACATGGGGAGAAAATCAGAGGCTGGGGAAAACGGAGGAAGGCAAGAAGATGGAGAGGCACATAGTGGAGTATTTATAATGCTTATTGAAATTATCCATGAAAATCGACTACAAGCTTGTACCACTTTTGTAGCTTACGATGTTAATTTGTTCTAAATTGGTTCAAAATGTATTGCTACACTAGAAGTTAGAAGTCATTAATATGCCAATGTTATTCTTTGAAATTTTTATATGTGGGGAAATTTCAAATTCTTTGGGATCCGTGACTATATTCCATGATTTTTTTTCTTTTTGCATTCTTTGTGGTACCGCGACTGCCAAAGGTATTCAGTAGGCAGTTGATGGTTGACCTAAGAGGACAGATTGTAAGGTTGCTTCCAGGTTTTCAAAGTCACATTTTACACTCTAATCAAATCCCAGCACTGAGAGTAATAAGCAGCTACGGCTAGAAAAAACATCGGTTGACATTTTCTTCAAGGAAAGCAGCATAGCTGGTATTCAAACAAAGCAGACTTCATACAAGGAGCCATAAAGACCAATTCTCCCATATTCGAGATATGACAGCTGAGATAAAGGAAGACTAAGCAACTTACTGAGATACACCACAAATATAGTCAGAATAAGGAATTTAAAACCCATCCATCAGAGATTGCATGCCTCTGAATTACAACTTTAAATCACCCTTATTGTCAAAATAACCCAGCACCCTGGAAGGCCTAGGGAAGAGGGTTACAAGTTCAAACACAGCCCAGGAAACTTAGAGACTCAGGGAGATCCTTCTCAACATAAAAAATAACAAAGACTGAAAGTGTAGTTGTCTGCAAAGGTCCATGTTCAACTGCAGCTCTATACATATAAAACAGTCAAAAGGAGCAACTAAAATGAAGTATTGGAGGGTTATGTCAATGTGAGTTTCTAGAGAAGGGTCTCTACTGTTGACATAAACCTAGATGGAGAAATCGCTGTGAATCACATAAGGTGAGCTGGAAGAGTTCTGTGAATTTTAAGTTTTCTACATGAACAGACTTTGGTATGTACATGCCAAGATATCTTGTACTTTGTTTCTTGATCAATGTTATTTTCCAGTGAGACGATGATCAGGAAGAAAACAAAAACTGAAATAGATCACCTTCCCACATATCGGGTAGATGGCACATCAAAGCGGGTGAAAGGAATGGAGAGAGAAGTGACAAACCTAGAAAAATTAAACTGTATGAGATCATGACTTATTTTCTAGGATTTTCCTAATTTGATTCTCTGGAATAGAATCTTGCAGCCCACCTCACTCTGCTCAAGTCAGAGTAATGAGTCACACTGGGCGCCCCTCGTGGGGTGAAAGTCTTATCTCTGATGGCGCACCTGGTCTGCACAGTTTACTTTTCCTTACGACATTTCAGAATATATAAAGAATACACAAAACTGACTGGTTCTTATCCTGCTTTGCATGGAAAGAAAGGCATACTTCATTTGTTTTCTTGATAAAGACGATGTCATCTGAGATCAGCAATAAATATCTTTTTTTGTTACATAGGTAATAACAAGTGAGAAATAAAAATTCAAAACTTGTGTTGTCAAGTTAAAAATAAGGATGTCAGCAAAGCGCTCAATCGGCTGGCTGCGTGGATAATCATGTGTTCTACTGCGTACTTCCCTTCAGGAGGTCGAGTACCCTTGGCTGTGTTTCCACACAGGTGATTTGAGATTTCTCCAGGAAAGTCTTGGCTTATCTGAAATTCAATTTTCTTCCTCAAAGTCCCCTTCTGACATACTTAAGATGGAGGTATTTAATGCTCTTTTGCAATTTCATTTATTTGAAATTGCGACTGAAACCATGAAAGCGTCAGGTTGGCTCAGCTGTAAATGTGAGTCTTAGTGTGTTTGTGCACATCAGCAGTGCGGCTTGAAAGTATGGAATTTCATGACATATTCCAAAGCTTTACGGTTGGAGGGCACAGGCATGTTGAAGGGAGGGACAAAGTTGGCTTTCAAGAGGGCTCTACTACATTCTCCCCAGGGGAAACATCTTAGTGTGGTTTAAAGCACAAGTAGAGTTGTAAATATACGTATTTATCACATTTGTAATAGATAGGATATATAGCATGTTTATGTGAGTGTATATTTGTATCCTGAGGTAATGTGATAAGCTCTTTAAAAATAATGTGTATTTGAAGTCAGTATCTAAAATATGAAAGTGTCCCCAAAATAGGTATGTGAACAAATTTTGCATTAGGAGACTATAGATATTCATTTCACAATTGAATTCCTAATTTTAGCCCATTGAAATGAAATTTAACAATTTATGTTTTGATTGCTTTCTAAAAAATTCTTATCTACTAATTATTTTTATTGTGGGATGCTAGATTTCTACTATCCTTTTAAATGATAAATTTTTTGACATGTAGTGAAAGTACCTGCTTTGTAGTTTCAGCATTTCAATCTTTCAAGTTTTTACTTGTTTGTTTCTAGGGCAGGTTTGACAGGTTTGAATCTAGTGTTGATTAGTTCTCTCTTCCTTGATGTGATTCACCAGGTATCCACTGAAGCCGACCTACTCAACAAGGTGCGAAAGTGAAAGAGGGCTCCAGCTTTCTGTGAGCCCTGAGTGTTTCCTATCTTGAGGTTCCCTAGGAGTTTTTGTTTCCTTAGAATTTGTGCTGGTCTGGCCTTAGGGGTTTTCACCCTACATGTGTGGAGTCAGCACAAAGGAACCTCTGCCTCTCTCTCCATTTTTTTTTTTTTTTTTTTTTGGCTTTCTACTTTGAAAACTTAATTTCTGCCTTCTTAAACAGTGTAAGACTGAAATACTGAAAGATTCAACAGGAAATTTAATTTCCATTGATTAGTGAAGAGATTGAAAGAGACAATTGTTAACTACGAATTGTTTATTAAAAGTTTAATTTTTAAATGGATATAATTTTAAAACCATAGTTATGTAGAGTATTTTAAAATGTTGAAAATAAACAATTCAAAAGAAGGATTTTAGGCAAATTATTCCAAGAAAGGAATTAAGTTGGAGAAGGTATTTTTCAGCGAAATTTGGAACCTAATGACTTTTAAAATTAATATATTTTTCTTACCTAAGTATGTGACCTATAAAATAAATTTGAGTGAAAATAGTCAAAGGTGAGAGAGCTGGGCATGGTGATGCACACCTGTGACACCCCGTACCCCCAAAGGATCAGGAGCTGCAGGCCGGGCTGAGATACATACAAAGGTCTGTCTCAAAAAAACAAGTTAAAAAAAGAGTAAAGGAAAAACTATTGCGAGGATTTAAACACAGAACAGAGATTTGATCATCATCATCCATGCATATATTATTGGACTCACCACTTGTTATCTTCTTAAATTTTTCTATTTGTTTCCTAAAATTTCCATGTAACATTGTATAAGTAGTAATATATTAATGTGATAATTTACTTGTCTTACTCAGTGAGCCACCATTTTTTAAACTGAACAGAAGTCATTGAGTATCTCTTATATCATGTGCCAGGGACTGAACAAGAAGAACACAGCCAGGACCTGCCACATAGATCGAACAGCCCACACGAAGGTACAAAAAGGGAAATCAGTAATTTTAACAGAGCAGCCTGCTGCCAAGATGCAGCAAAGACAGCGAGTAAGTTGGCTTTGAAAAGGGCGACACTCTTCTTAAAGGTAAAATTGAAATGTGACTTTAATGCATGAATTGAAACTTATGTGTGCTTGCTGGGCTCCTGTTGGTAGGGGAGATGCAGAGAACACAGTAGATTCAGTGCTTCCCCGTAAGGGTCCCAGACTCTGAAGTCCATTCGGTACTAGTATAAAGGTTCTGCCCATTACAATATTTTCATTGAGCCATAAAAAGTGTTATTTTGACGGGGATGAGATCAGGAATTTGAGGTCAGCCTGGACTATGTACTACACAGTGAGGACCTGTTTGAAAGAAAGAAAAAGAAGCGGGGCGACTGAAAGAAAGACTAAAGACAAAATCTTTTCACCAAAACATTTGGACGAAAGACAACTGTAGAAATAACTCCCAGAATAAGTCTCATAAAAGAGTAACTCAAGATTGTGTCTTTGTGACTGAGTCACCTAAAGGAAATGTGTGACTTTATGAGAAAGTTTGGGTTAGTGTTTACAAACACAAAAGAACTGAAAACGTCAAAGGAGGGGGAATAATAAAGCTGACCGACAGGCACTTTCAAGTACCGTATTTCGTATTTTTGAGATGAGTTGTTTCTGGTATTGAGAGGTACATACAAGCTTTTCTTTTTAACTAACACAATGTGAATGTTATAATGTCCTTATTCACAAAACACAATAAAATTCATTGTGCAAAGTGTGTCCAATCCTTGGCCTGTGTGAATAGCTTTATTCTGTTTTCATGTAATGGATGAATTGTAGTTTGTATAACTAACAAACCAGAGTGTCAAACTCAGTGAGTGTCTTGTGTATTGGGGAGAAAACAACACAAAGAGAACAAGTCCACCTAGAACTTTCCTAACATTTTTAGCAAACAGATCATGTTGACATTGTGGGATCTCTTCTTGGGCTTCCCATTGGCTAGGCATGCGTCCTGCTGACCTTCACTTAATCTACCTGGAAACATATTAGATCATCTGACAACCAAGGGAACAGAGCTAGGTGAGCTTTGTGTTTTCTTGCGGTTCTAAAACTCTATGCTGCAGTAATTTTTATTGCCTAATGAGTGGATATATGCCCTTTGCTCATAAAACTACCATGCCAAGGAACACTGAACATTTTTATCTCTAATTAATGCCCTAAACATCTTAAGACATATTGAGAAATAGTTTCACAGTGAAAGGATATAAAATAGGTTCTCAGCAAATGAGAACCCAGGAGAATCTAAGCTATATCACACCTAATACAGGAGATACTGTGATATTTAATTATAATGATTTACCCAGTAAAGAGGGTAATAACTGAAATCTTTTATAATCTGCTAGTCAAAAGCAAGGAGAGTTTATAAATAGTTGCCAATAAAAATAATCGCAAGTTCAACAACTGATAATTATTTTTCATTTCTCCTTTATAAAGCAATGCTTGTCGAGTTGAATTCCTAGTTTACTAAAATATCCCTCCTATGATTGATACCTGATGTTAGTAATTAAGTATCGTGTCACAAAAGCATTTGCAAATAAAAAGGAGGGAAAATATGAAACTGAAAAAGCATCACATTAACTGTTTCCTAACACAAGGAAGAAGACAAAACCCTGCCTGCCTCATCGCCAGGTAGGAAAGACAAGGCCAGTACTGCAGGGGCTGGGGCCAGAGTCATTCTGGTGCTTTTTGTTTCTAAAGACAAAAAGGAAAAAAAAAGTGTGTGAAACAACTCCAGTTCTCACTAAGCTGAATCTGAGATCCCATCTGTTCAGATTTCATGCTTTAGGAAGAAAAAGAAATCAACCTCAGAAACAAACCTCGTGCATTCTGGTATTATGAAGATATTCAGCAGGATAAATGAGATGAAATCCACAGAATTTTAGTCAATTTGAGCAACTTGCCGTGATGAAAGCACCAGCATTTGCATTATCTAGGGCAGGCTGCACTTCTAGGAAGCCTAAGAATGAAGTTTTGAGCTAGATTTATATAAAGCAACGCCGCTTCTTTTACTTGGCAGAGTCTGAGGTGTGAGCTGCACAGTGTAAGGGCCATAGCTTCAGAATTCTGATAAATCCTCAGTGTTATCACAGGCAAAGAAGATTCGCCGTAAACTGAAAAGTAGAGACATCACATTAATTTCTATCTTTTTGATTGTTCAGTGACATTTAAAAGGGTAAATATCCATCCAAATTTTGTCTCTGCTTCTCTCTCTCTCTCTTGTTTGCTGAGCAGGAAAGAAATTTGAAACAAACACAGAATACTGTTGCCTAATGAAATGCTTATTAGAGAATAACTAATTTGCTTAAAATAGCTTAATTATAGGCTTGATTCAGCTCTTTAGTTTATGTTTGCATTGGCTTCTGGGGTGCAATAGGTATTATATTTCTTTAGGATTTATGATATTTGTGAATAATATGCCCCATAATTTAAAACTCAGTCATGGAAACTGTTCAATTCTAGGAAAAATCTTTAGATGCTATGACTTTTCAGAACAAAATGCATTTTATTCTTATTTAAAATGATAATTTTAATGTTCCAGGAAGGAGTCAAACTGGAAGATATATTATTTTTTACTTTACTGGATAAAGTAAATCTTATAATAATTTTGGTAGGAATCTGGGTGTGGGTATTTATAATCTTGATATTCCAATTATCTAAATTATGATATATTTTTCTTCACAAATGAAAATATGGAAGACAGACTAAAGGGTTAAAACCATTTTAAGAATCATATAAAAGAGAAATCAGAAAACACTTCCAATAAATTAAAGCAACTTATGATTGCATTTTTAAAATGTTTAGATTACAATAGATCTTCCATTTTTCATTATACTAAATAGAACAATTGTACCATTTTATAATATGCACAAAAGAGAAAATTGCTTTTTGTTTTTGATCAACACAATAATTATTCATTTGTATGAAATATAGTGTAATATTTCAGCTCACATATTCCTCATATGTGCAGATCATATTAGGGCAAATAATATTTCTATATTCTTACAAATTCATTCTTTGGAAACTTTGAACTTCTTTCTTCTAGTTCCTCATAAAAACATAGTAGATTGTGCTTTTAAAATATTCCTAAATCTTTAGGTTTTATCTAATAGTATATCTTGGCAAAGTAACAATAGTAGATCTAACAAGTGCTAAACACTCACTATATGACACACTGAGTGAAAATCCTTTTCAATATTCTTAAATGTTTATTATTCAGTGTAATTTTTGTAAAATTTTGCTTTATTTCTGTTTTCACCGGTTAGAAATAAAAAGTACAGAGAAGTTAAAGAGCTTACTCATCTTCATGAAGCTCTAAGTAGTGGAACTGGGATTCAAACCAAGATATGTGATATTTGATGATTACTGAAGAGTAGCTAAAGTACTTGCAAGAGCTTTTTGAAAGGAAAAAACAGAAGCATTTCCATACACAGTATGTTATTTGTTCCAAACTTGACTTTTCAATTGGTTTTCAGTCATACAGAGATTGAGGTCGATGGTCTTGACAATTCTCCAATTAAAAAAGAAAACTGATTTCCTACAGGCTTTAAGTAGGACTCCTCATTTGTAAGAGATCATTGAGGAATTAAATCTGGTATTTGAAAATAGCTAGTATCAGAATCTTTGGTTTGGGGAAAAAGCAATAAAATGTTCCTCATTAAACATTTACTTTTTTTCTAAAGGAATTTAATATATAATGGATGAAAGCAAGGGAAAGTTATGTATTTATGTTATGCATTATATTCTTTAAAACAGAACATGAGTTTAAAAGAGCAAAAATAAATAATTCAGGAAACAAAACAAATAGGAGAAACTAAGTGTGCTTATTGCCATAGATATTATCTACAGCAGTGGTTTAAGGAAAGCATCTATTGACCTTCAACTTGGAAAATCCGCAAGACTCCTGCTTCTCCTTGATAGCATTGTATGTGGCTTCAAAAAGCTTAGTAATAAAACTAGATCATGTTTGAGTTCTCTTTTTTTTAAAATTTAGGACAGATTTTGCATCTATGATCTTGTTTGATAATATGCAATGCTCTCTTATTATTAGATAAATAGGGGATCAGGTGGAGTTTTTGAAAAAGACCCTGAGGTAGTGGTTGGTTTTGAAGTCTTCTGCAGCAGTGACGGTCAGATGGCGGACACTCTTACTGAGGTTGAAGAGTCCTGCAATAGAATCCATTTTCGTGGAAGGAATGGTGGGAGACAACCAGAAAATCCTTTAGGAGAAAATTGGAAGCTGTAACAGGAAGGATTCTAAACTTGTTGACATCCATAACTGTTCATCTGCATGAAAATTTCCAAAACATTGTGAAAAATTCAGATTGCTGTTTGAAAACAAAGACATCATAAAGGTAAGAATAGTTCATGTAGTGGGAATGATTCAACCTTGAAAGTCAAAGAGTATGACAAAGAAGAATGGAAGATACAAAGGAGGGTCAGGGCAAAACTGAATCCGAGAACAGGAGGTGATGTGGCCAGAGAAGGAGAGAAAGGGTCATCAAAACAATGAGGAGAAAACAGAGAACAACGTGTCCTCTCAGGACCCCTGGGTACCTCAGGCATTCATCAGGAAGTGGCTACACTTTGGAGGATTTAGGCACAGTGATGAATAGACCATTGCTAAGCAGATGAATTACAGACCCTTTTTCTCTTACTCCTTTTCCTTTGCCCAATGGACTGTTATGCTCCTGCTCATGTAAAAGAGAAGCTTCAGCCAGCACCACAATTTAAATATTTTTCCCAACTCAAAAGTACACAGTGCTTATCATGATTAATCATCTTTCGTGGTTGCTGATCTCTACTTGAATAACAATTCTCTGTCTATGAAAGAAACACCATGCAGTGACTTCCACGTCTTTGATTCTCTGGCTCATTCGGTAGGCTGCTGTCATGTCAGTGTTTGCACTGCCTCAATGTTTACGTGGTGAAACACTCAGCATCCGGGTGATGGTATCGATAAGGAGGTGGGGCCTTTGGGATACGAAGCTGTGCTGTCATGAATGGGATCAGCACCATCATAAGAGAGGCCTGAGCTATCCGTCGGCTCCCTTACAACATCAGAATACTAGGAGTGGCTCTGTCTGTGACCTCGGAAACACATCCATCACCAGACACTGAATCTGCTTATGCCTTGATCTTAGGCTTCATAACTGATAGATCTGTCAGGAAGAAATGTTTGCTGTGTATGCACCCTGTTTAAGACAATAGACATGGCTCTATAACAAAATCATTACAATAAAAATACTTTTTAACCATTCATGCTACGGTCTAATTATTTGTCCCTGCTGTAAGATTCATATGTTCAAACCTGATCCCTGATGACACAGTATTAAGAGATGGAGTCTTTGCGAACATGAGTTGGTCGTGAGGGCAGAGATCTCACTGAGGGCAGCGGCATGAGTACCTTCATAAAAGATGCACCAGCAATTTGCCTGGTCCCTTTTGCCTTGTGAGGACTGAGCTAAAAGACACCATCCGTAAACTAGAAACAGAGCCCTCACAAGACACCAAGTCTGCCTGTGCTGACCTTGGATTTCCCAGCCTCCAGAACCTGAGAGACATTAACAGTCATGGGCTCCACAGAAGAAATACTGGATTAGGGAAACCGTTTAAATCCTCCTGCCGGTGAGGAAGGTGAGCATCGATGTCTGAACTAAGATGTCTTCATCTATTATATATAAGAATTAGATTATTTTGTGAATTTTTATGCTTACTGCTAATAAGCTATATTCTTCTGCACAATAGGCTGAGTGTTTATCAAATTACATGATGAAAACTGTAGCCTATATAAATAGCTGCCACCAAGATTCGTTTTAGGGAAGGAGTTGTATTTTTTGGGAAAACATATTGGTAAGTCTTTCATGATAGAAGAGAGGAACATAAGAGCTATATAAATATGCATGAGACACTTTTTAATATGTAAAGGAAAATATTATTTAGGGTTCCATAAAAAAATCATAAAATTGGATAGAACAAGGAAAATGGCAAATGGGCACTTAGAGTGAGATGAGCTCCTTCCTGGTGACCCGCTAAAGCCACCATAAAGCTCACCAAAATTACCATATACTTAACGTGCAGCTCATTTACATCATGGATAAAAGAGCTGAGCTTTCGATTCTGATAGGACCGAGTAAAGCAGGGCAACCTTCATGCATCCCAGAACACAATCAGAAAGGAGCAGGAGATGGGGTGATCTTGAAATTGACAGAGCCGAGTGGAAGTCTTTGAATTAGCTCACAGATGAAAGAACTGGAACTAAAGCCAACTGAACAAAATCTTCAAGAACAAGAAACCCTGTGTGGCATCTGGCTTACAATTCTAAGTGGTAAGATGCTTCGCCCCCCTGCTAAGCCTCCTCAGAACTCCATTATCCTGGAAATAACATCCAAAATCATCAAGTAATACAAGAATATGCTCAGTTTAGCTCCTGCCCACTCACCAAACAGCATCATTGCACAGCTTTTTCTAGCCATTTGATTTCATCAGACAATTCTCTGTGTAAATCCTGGCCTGGGTATGTCACCATTTGCTTTCCCATAAACGCTGCCTTCCTCCCCTTGGCCACCTCTCAGCTTAAAGCTTCGCCGTCCGGTTGGGTTTTGTGACCTCCTGGAACAGGTTTAATCTCTTCGATTTATGCTGCACCCAAACAGAATTCTTCTTATTTAATGTTTTTTCTGCCTTCTAAGCTGCAAGGCAAAATATCAGACCTATTGTATTAAGCAATCTATGCCCTGTATTTAGCATAGCGCTTAGAAGTTAGTAGAAATGGGGGCTGGGGATTTAGCTCAGTGGCATAAGCACCTGCCTTACAAGCAGGAGGTCGTGAGTTCGATCCCTGGTACTGATTAAAAAAAAAAAAAAAAAAAAAAAAAGAAGTTGGTAGAAATGAAATAAATTAGCATTGAACGACCACTTTATAGAAATAATGAATCATTTCAGGTTCTAGGAGAGGTCTGAAATAGGCCGTACGGGTTCAGTTATACTATGGCAACCCTGGTTGTCAATCACAAGGGATGGTGTTCGAAAAGTGATAAAAAACCAACATTAACTAGGCTGATTGTAAATATCAGCAATCTAGTAAGTAGGGATCCTATTTCCACTCATTACCTCATGGTCAACCAAAAAAGATGTAAATAAATTACATCTGGCCATCCATTCTCTAATCATTTGTTCTGGAGGACTTGCTTCATAACTCCAAAAATTTTCCCCGCATCAGGAAAAGTGTAGAAGCCTTGCTCTTCTGACGCCTTACACTCTGTTTTGCACCCAGCAGAAAGTGTGATCATTTTACACCCTGAACCCAATCTGGCCAGGCTCTAGTAAACTGTGGAGCTGTGTCCACTATGTGTCCACTATTTGTTTGTATAGCAGCAAGTTAAAGCTCTCACCACAATTTATAAGAGACTGCATGACCTGTTGGGCTTGGCTCCTGAGCCTCCAAAACTCCCAATGTGCATTTATTTAACATGTTTTTCATGTGGCATGTGCCAGTCGTTCTTCCAGCTGTTGGGGATGCAGCATGCCCTCCCTGCTCAGCTTGCTTTGACGGTCAGATGAAACTAAATCATGTCTCTTCATACCGCCTCCCAACCCTCACCTTCTCGCTGGGTTCAGTGCACTGATAACTCCCCTGAGCAATACACCAGCAAATCCTGCAGTGGAAACTCAAGGGCTGCATTTCTAATGCTCATCTCATGTGACCTCTCCAGGACCTATAAGAAGTTTCCTACTAACATCTCCTAAACAGCCACATGTGTCATCATCCCCACCAGGGTCTACATGTCTACACCTCTCCATCACCTGTAACAGTCAGGAGAGGAGAACAGCATGAGTGTGACACAAGTGTTTGAGAAACTCACATTTAAAATGAAGAGATGAGTGTGTAAGATAGATGACCATATTACTGAAATTCTGTTGGAACACTGAACAGAAGGATTTGCACTGTCAGTGTTTGAGTGTCTAGCCACTAGGCTTTGATTTTGTGACTTTGGCAACTATTTTTTAAGACGACAATGAGTAATGTATCAACCAGTCATTCTATGATGATAATTTTTTTGAATTTGGTATTGTTCTACCCTTTTTCTCTGTTTTTAAAATTTTTTTTCTTTGAAAAAAGAGAACAATATGCAATATAACAACCATTGTTAAATTCCTTTCATTCTGTTTTGAAAACTTTTATTATTATTGTTTTGAGTTTGCTGTTTTTTATGTTGTTGCTTTTTGTTTTTCTTTTCTGACATATCTTTTAAAAATAAAATAAAATAAATGATGAGGTGAATCACTGTCTAACCCCAAACCACATTAATTTGCTCTGTTTTTGTGTTCGCTTTTCATTGTTGTGACCAAATGCCTGAAAAAAGCCTTCAAGAAGGAGAGTCATGGTCTGGCTCATGATTTCAGAGGCTTCAATCTGTGGCTGGCTGGGTTCAAGTCAGAAGCATGATGGTGAAAGAGGGTGGTGGAGGAAAGCTGCCCTTCTCATGACTGCCAGGGACAGAGCGGGAGAGAACGTGAAAGAACAGAGAGGAAGGGACCAGGAACAAGACAGGGTCTCCCATGGCAGTGCCTTACGGCTCCCTCCCTTTAACTAGGACCCTACCACCTAAGCCTTTGTCACCTGTTAACAATGCCATCAAACAGTGGAGTGAGATCTAGCCACATGAAAAGCCCAACTCGAAGTACCCAAACTTTTGTGGGGACATCTCACACCCAAACCATCACGATTATCTATCTCTACCTCCTAGTACCAAAGAATCCTACAGTGCTTCTCCACAGAAGTTTTCACAGAATTACCTGTTTGTGTAATTAACTGTTCAGTGTTCATCTTTACCACTAACGCCATTTCCCTGCTAACTTTGGCCACAGCTCTGTCGTCTTATCCCAGGATGTATCGTAAAAGGTAGCTCTGGCCTCTGGATTGGCTCTCACTCTGTAGTTTCTCTGTAGCGTAGAACACGTGAATGTATACTCCTTCATGTTTACACACTCATCTTTTTATCCTTCACCCTGGGGTTCTGTGACTGTATACAACTCTTCCACGGTAAATAAATGCCCCTACATGACTGACAATAAATCCATAAACTGAAAGGATGACCTATTCATGGGTTATGGTGAACCTTCTAGCACCAGAGTCCTTCCTGTTTACACCAATGATCCTTGATGTGAGAGTTACATATCGCCATCATTTTATTGGTCTGATTGGATTCTAATTACACTCTAACTTAACCTAGAAAATAAAAGCATTCACATAGTGATTTAAAAATGGCAAGACTATATAAAAAAGAAGAGAGACTCAAAGTTGGGAAAGCTAAATAGCAGACTTTTTTTTTTTGGTCTTTTTTGTTTTAATCAGTACCGGGGATCGAACTCACGACTACCTGCTTGCAAGGCAGGTGCTTATGTCGCTCAGCTAAACCCCCAGCCTAAATAGCAGACTACTACAAAGATCAAAACTTCATTCTCTCCTCCCTCTTGTCCTAAAGCATGTTTCTTTGATTTACTTACTTTATTTTATAATAAGTTCATTAGATAACTCTTGTACCAAGTATGGTGAATCAAGAAATAATATACAGAGCTCATAAGCTCAGCAGATTTCTATGCTGCCTGCATTCTTGCTAGCCATGCCAATTACACAAGGACTCTAATGTTAGATTCTGAACTGCATTTTACCTAAAGATACTCATAAAATATTGTCAAAATCATCATATTTTTAAATGGCCTATAAGATATTTTAGTAACACTTCTCTTTGCTTTGTCATTTCAAAATTTTATATATGAAGTCAGTATTGAATACAAAAGAAGCAGGAAATGAGTGTCAGTATACATGCTTTAGAAGCTATATGCATGTATGTGTTTTTCAAATGCAGTTTCCACTTACGTAAGTTTATAATAGGATATAAAAGTATCAAAATGATCAGAGATAATATACAAATATGTTCTTTTGTAATAAGAGATGCATTCAGCATAGTTTCATATTTCTTCACATATTCCCATATTTGGAATTTCATGCAATTTAATAATACAGTTCAGTTTTTATCAAAAATTTCAACCTATAGTGTATGAACACAAAATAAACCAAGTCATTAGGAAGCAAACCATTATATTTCCAAACCAAATTCCATCTTTTTATGGAAATTGCTTAGATAGTAGGGTGATATTATTTTCCTTATGAGTAATTAAAAATGACTCATAAAATATGGTGTTTAAATTAAACTTCATGAATGGGTTTTAGAGAGCTCTTTGAACTCCTCAAACAATATGGAAACATGCTGGTAAAAGCTTATAAGTATCTTTCTAAGAAGAAAAGCCTTAGATTTTATCTACTTCTCAACAGTATGATCCCCTAAAATACATGCACCAATAATACAGAGCAAAAGACTTGCAAATCCTCCGTAAAGTCAGGGCTGCCGTTAAGGAGGCTCCAAAATCAACCTTTTATATGAAGCTGTCATAAAAATGCTGAAGTGGGGGAAATCAATAAGTTTAAGTTTTATTTCATTTTAATTTAACACTACTTGGTCTTTTATGTGCTCAAAATGTTTTAATGGGTGTGTCTGTAGAAATCAGATTTTAATGTAAGAAAACTAACTGATTGATTGCTTCTCTGTGCCAATAATTTCAGATGCATTGCAGTGATTAGCCAAATGGTTTCAATTGCTTCAAATCTTTTCTGAATGTTAGTAAACATCAATCACATTTCAAAGGGAAGCTGGGGTCTTTAGTGTTATTTAGAGATAACTTCTGTTTTTGGCGAGAGAACTTAATGTTTCTCAAGTGTGGATTTTTATGAAATATGGTTTTCTACAAAGGGGTGATGCTTTGGATGTGTTAATATGTGATGCAAGCATGTGCTGAATATAGAGGCAATTCTGTTGCTCCATCAATGAAAGCACCAGCATCATCTAACGCTTACCTATCACTCAGACACTGGAAACCCAATAATTCTATTGGAGAAGTAGAACTTGTTAGAGAAATGGCTTTTTGTTATGTTGTGGAAGCCTATTAATGCTGAAATTTATCTTCACATATGTCATGGGAAATGCATTATCACCCATTAGACGTAGGTATAAGCTACACATTAATGGAGCAATCGTTGGTATCTTTTCACCACAATATCCTCCTAGTTGTGTGTGCTGAGCGGAGCTCTTCCTTCTAAATGGTGGACCACTCTAAATGATACACAATTAAGAAATATGCCACTCTACTGCAGTAAAGCATAAGCCAGATACAAGGTATTATCATCCATTTCCAGGAAACTTTGCAAGTGAGAAAATGTATGCAATGAAGAAGTGATTCCTTACCTTGCAAATATGGTTCAAGAAACTAATATTTACAATCATACAATCCAGCTAAAGAAGCTTTATTTTCAAAGCTTTGAGGTCAACTCAAAAGATACACTCATTTTTACAGAACATTGAAACTTCAGTTAGAAAACATTAGATATATCTTTCAGTACATATTACTTTCCAGATCTCTAAAACAGAAGTGTCTGTCTTGTAAAGATGATACAAGATGCACAGTTTTTGGGGGAAAAAACATGCTACATAAATATTATAAACTCCCTTACTAAGACATCATTTAAAGAATGAATATGATCTGATGACCTGGCTGGACAAATATGGAGGAAACTAAAGAAAAAAAATGGTAGCAGCAGTTCCTTCTTTGGACTGGAATGCAATCTGTAGGCTGGAAAGCCAAGGAATACTTTCTCATTTGAAATTTTTACATGGGCATAAATTTACACAGACATGTATGTATACATTATGTATATATTACACACATATATGTATAAGCATGTGTGTGATACATAAAGGTTGTGATAAAAAAATCAGTGACTTTATTTTTTTATAAGTCATTATGGTAAAAGTCACAATGACATGCGTCTCCCTTAGAGTACTGGACACACTTATCCCATTTTCCCTATCACTTCCTGAAGCATTTCCGGAAGTGTTCTTTCACGAGTGTCTTTAGTTGGGCAGTCATGGCTATTGGATTGCCTAATTCAGTTCAGAAGCTTTACGTTTCATAGTCATTTTGATTCGAGAGAAGAACCAGAAGTCATGTGGTGCCAGATCCGGTAAATAATGTGAATTACAATACAATGTAATGTTTTTCTTTGACAGAAATTTGATCAATGAAAGTGATCATAAGATATGGTAAATGATTAAATTTTTAACATTCATGACAGTAAAATCAAATTGCCATTAATCATTCTCAAAATAATCAAAATATGTCCACTTGCTTTGAACACGCTTATTCTAGCATTCTTGGCAATGTGCCTTTTAGTATATAAAGGTTCATTTATTTAAAGTTTCAACTACCCCTTGTACATGTGTGCATATGGGTGTGTATATCTATTTACTTATGCATCTATCCTTATAAGAGAATATACATATATATACATTCATACATGGAGAGAGACACTTGTGAATGTATCTTTGTATGCCAGGTCCCTAAACATCACCTGCTGTCTCTCTTTCATTTTTTCTCAATCACATCACTTACAAGCTTCACCCTGTGCACCCTGGAGCTGAGCTGTCACTCGGTAGCAGCGGAGCTCAGGCTCAGCAAGCCAAGGCTCTTGGCTCCATCCCCAGCATCTCTCCACAAATATTCGTATCAAGAGGACGTTTATGCGTTTGTTTTATGATGTGATGAATTGAGAAGCTAAATTCAATTATGAAATCTACATCTGAAATGAAGATATTAGCACTGTAGACAAAGCTGGCCTTTATGGGAAAAAGTACAAGGCAAAATCGCAAAAGTACAAAAAAAGAAATGGTGGTGTCCCAGAAGGATAAACTGCGAGCCAACCAGAAGGACAACCTCTGATATGGTAACCGCTCCTCCTCCTCCTTCTTCCATCATGGTAAGTTTCTCTGTTGCCCGAGTCATAAAAAGAACTCTGGCCAAGACAAGAAAACCAAAGCTCAAGTCACAAAGCAAGCCCTGGCCATCAGGCTTATAAGTGTCATGACAAAGATTCCCTCTCAGGTGTCCAGAGATTCCTTCCTGTCAAGTGGCCTTGGCTATCATTATGTCAGAAGTGCTGCTTGGCCAGCGAATGGCTCAGAGTCCAGCTATCTGCTGCAGAGAGGGAACATAGCGTTCTAAGGAAGCCTATTATATCATCTTTTTAAATTCTCCAAAATTTTCTGTTTAAACATTTTCAGCAGGCTGGACAATATGTTATCCTTTTTCCCATAAGTAATGTTACCCTGCAAAAGCTGTATCTGACCTTCTGTTACAATTACTGTGAAGGAAATTACAGTAATTTAGAGTTTACATCGGATGAAATGGAAGACAATTTTTACAGGTGGTAAGTGCTGGGAAGCAGGAAAGCCTGATCCTTCAATATCTTCCAGAAATGCTTACCCTGAAGTGAATGTTTACCCTGCTAATGTGGACGGCACACACCTGACTGTTCACAGGCTCTGCAGAGCAGGGGTTTAGGGAAGGACCAGCCCTCAACCCCAAAATGTGATGCAGTTTTCAAAGGCCCCTTCTTTTACACGAGGGTAGTCGAGGAATACATGAAAATACATGAAAATCTATTGGAATCACTTACTAGACTACTGTTTGTTTGTTTGTTTGTTTGTTTTGCTAAAAGGAGTTCTGTGGTCAAATGATACTGAAACTCTGAATTCAATAAAGTTAAACAGGTGTTTAGTTGTCTTTGATTATTGTATTGCAGGGGCTCCTCAGAGCCTTTAGCGTGCTAACGCTGAGCAAAGCTGTAAGTTCGCGATGTTTGGAAGTGGTCATTTCCAAATCCAGTTTGGGAAAGAAGACCCTCTTGCCACTTGTTTCTTTCTCCTCTTTCTTTTCTTTTTCTCTCCTTTCCTCCTTCCCTTCCTTCCTTCCTTTCTTCCTCCCTTCCTCCCTCCCTTCCTTCCGCCTGAGACACCAAGGTGGGCCAGCAAAGTACTTGGAATACCGTTGCTGGAGGGACCAGCTCTGTTCCTGACAAGTAACTTGGGAGAAAACCTCTTTAATGTCCCAGAAATGAGAAGATGGGCTGACTGAGGCGTATTGTGATGAACAAATGAGTAAAAGTTCTCTGAATTTCAAGGGTTGGTGATGCCAACAATCCCGAGTGCAAGGGCTCCCTTGGGAGTTCCTGCCATAGAGACATATTCTGACTCAGCGAACCAGGAGCCGTGGAGCATCCTAGGCCCAGTTTCATCTTAAATTCCAGGTGCTGCTTCTGACATCAAAATAATTTTAATTAATTTCATATTGAGTTCCAAGAGAAACATTAGACTAAATCAGAAGATAAAGCTTCAATAAAAATAGCCTATAAAATTTTTAATTTATAAATAAACTACATCGGGGCTATGATAGAAACAGCCTATAAGACTTTAATCTATAAATGAAACACATCAAATTGTGTCGAGTCTCAATAAAGTTTTCCTCAACTACTGGTAAAGTAGTGGCAAACATGAATTGATCCTTCGTGCTCTGATTAGATATCTTAAGGAGAGGATACTTTTTGTGAGAAGTGTATTTAAAAAGGTTTAAGTGAAATATCCAAATTTCACCTTCTGAAATTTGGATATTTGTAGAATGAAGAAATACTCACTCAATCACTTTCCTCAAAGTCAGAGAAAGTCAGGCAATGATCTGTGTTACAAAACAAAAGAAAACAAAACAAAACAAAAACAACAACAAACATAAGAGCACATGGATGAACAAAGCTCAGGAAACTTTCTTGTATAAAATTGTTTTTAAATCACAACTCATAGTTTATACACTGCTGTGTAACAATAATAAAGGGTAGAAAATAATAAATTTAAATAGTTTTTTAAAAATCAACTCATAATAAACATGACTTCTGAAACACTGTGAATAGCATTTGATCTATAAATTTCTAATGTATTTATTACATGATAGCATAAGTCTCTGATATATTTATTGCAATTAATACATTAATATATGAATATCATGCATGAAATTTAAGGAAATAATGATTTGGAACATTCAACCTATCTAAGTAGGCTAGAAATTAAGGGGTAAATATTAACATTGAGTAATACTGTGCTTTAATTATCTATAATCAATTTAATGTGTACTTCGATAGCATATATACAAAATCTTTATTTGTGCATCCTTAGTTACTTTTGTTATGCATATAATTCTGCACATTCTAAGGATATATTTATTCATGCACCAATTTAAAGCCATTATCATCAAATCACATGTTATTTCTCCCTTAATCTCTAGGACTCTCAGAGGTATTACTGCAATCCACATTTTACAAATAAGAAACCTGTAGCTAAACATTTACCAAGTCAGACATATTGGATGGTAACTATGCATACAATAGAGATTGACATATTATAATAGTTTATTTGTACATTGAGCTTAAACCTTTACCCTGTCTTAAAAGGCTCTCTTCCAAAGACCCTGTAAAAACTGACTCTGCACTCTTTCACTTGTCATTTAGGTATATGTGATACTTTAATTCTCAAAGTAGGGTAAACACTAAAATACAGATCTCAGAGCCCAACTCCAGACTTTGTGAATCAGAATTCTTGCTAATTAACACCTTTTTAAAATTTTGCAAGTAATTGTAGGATCAAACAGTTATGGAGACTATTGGCTCTTATGATCCATGTTTGAGATTCAGTGAGACTGGGTTTTATGGATACTCCAAAGAGAACAGACAAAAGCTTAAGTCTCCATGAGAACTGCTCATACGTTCCCTTACAGTTTCTCTTCTTCAAGGATGAGAGGCATTGAGATGACAGAAAATGATGGCTCAGTCTTGTGTTCTGAAATCAGTGTGAGTTTTGCTGAGAGGCAAGTTGCTTGGTATTTTGAAAGCCTTATTTCTTCCTTATGCAATGCAGACCACGACATTCTTTGTATCATAGGGGTCCTGGAGAATTAAATAACAATAGTCTCTCCCTGCATGGTACAATAGCTGACACCCTAAGAGGTGTATTGTAGTGCGATTACTGAAGCAATCAGAAAGTATTGTAAGGCCAGAAAGAAATTGGATTCTGATTGCTGGTGTACCTTATTTTTCCTGCTTTATCTTAAATTGTTCTAGAATAACTTCTTTTCACCCACTTAACACTCATTAAGCTTACAGTAATCTTACCCCTCTGAATGACATCCTTTCTAAATGAAAAAAAATTTTCTCAGCGCTAGGGATCAACGCTAAGGTCTCCTCACATGTGGCAAGTGATCCACCACCGAGCTACATCCAGCCTCATCTCTAAAAATTTTTGAAGCTTTCTGCAAATATATATATATATATACATACAACATAAATGTATATATACATTCTGTATGTATTTGCATATTTGTGATACTTCTACTTTAAACCGTAGCATCATGACTCTCCCCCTCCGCATCAATTCTAATGTATGTCACAAATAATGTGTTCTAGCTCAGGGATATTGAAACCATTGCCAAGTATTATTTTAAAATAAGAACCTTGCAAGCATGTGTTATGATTGGAACCTACTATTTACTAATACATAACATACAAAACGGAGTACAATTCATAGTCCTGGTTTATAATTTAATTCTAATAAGTAAACTGATTTGACCCTGAAGGGGAAAAGTTGAAGCACTAATCCAATCTTCCTCTCAATAAAATTTAATGCCTGTGTAATTCCTGGGTACCGAACAATGAGACTGAGCAATGCATGTATTTTATTTACATATTCGATAGCACAAGGCTCCATGAGCGATGTTCTTCTGCCACTTGGTGGTGCCTGCCAGTTTCAGGATTCGCTTCTCGGTGGCACTGTAACACTCAGTACATAGCAAGTGGCACAAATTCGCAGCGTTCCCACCGGAAAGGCTTTGCTTCAAGCTGGTTAATAATTCCCGGAACCTCTGTGGAAGCAACTGGATTTGTTAACCAATCATACACCAGTAATTCACTCCGGAGTCTTAAGTAACCCTGGGCGAAATGTCTCAGGAAGAGTGCAGGTTCTGAGAAGCCATGCCAAAAATTTACTTAGCAGAGAATTTCATCAATTTTTCTCTGCTAACAGGGTCTAACCAAATTCTATTTCGATAGCCCAGCCCTGAAATCCTAACAGGCCATGTTCCATCATCGCAATGACTGGCACACCCACTTTTGAGACTTTGCTTTCAGTTTCCAGCAGGGCTTGTTTTCCTAAAACCGATTCCTCTTCAAGCCAGCCTCCTGCAGGGGAACGGCGGGGCCGTGCAGCGGCTAAAGCTGGCTCTGCAGCAAGCTCGGCTGTGCACCGGCCTCTGCCGGGAGCCTTGCCCGACTCCGCCGTTTCCGCAGCATCACGGGGCAGCTCTATCTGCTGGGCATTCCGTATCTTTTAAGAACTTAGCTGCTCTGTCTGGAAGCCAATACGCTGATGTCTCCAATGTCTGGTCTGATTGATCTGTTGGAATGGAGTCTTCGTCAGCCAGGCGCAAGCCACCGACTGGAGTGTTGCGATCTGCGGCTTAATTGCAGGAAAGTCACAGAGATTTCAAACATCTCTAGGAGTGGGCGGCGGGGGTGGGGGGACGTAAGATAAAGGCATTGAGGGAGGAAGAGAGCGAGGAGAGACAGAGACTGCAGAATCACAACTCTCAAAGGCGAAGTTAAAAAGCAAAGAAGTCGGAAGATGTTGGAGGTTAAAGTATTTAAAAAGATCGCCGCGCACGATTTGTTTTCCTGGCGGTGTCGCCAAAGGAAAAAAACCTCCCGGATTTCAAAGTATGCCGTTGCCTCTTTTAAGTGTTTGGGAAAGGACGCTAATTGCCTGTTTGTTAGACGCTGTCAAACAATGCTCTTCTAGATTCAGGGGATGCAGGTGCCCAGAGACTAAAGCGACACTGAAGGCGAGATAGCGAGGGAGGAGAGGCAGAGGGGGAATCCCGAACCAGGAACGATCGCGTGCACACAAACTCTTGCGAGCACCCAAAACGCAGTGGCTGCAGCGCTGACCCGGTCACGGGGCAAACGCTCCCGCACCCCCTGTCCCAGGGCCGTGGCCCTGTGCGCCCGCTCGGCCCGGCCCGACCCGACCCGGGGACAGGCGGCGAGCGCGCTCCCCGGTCGGCCCGGCCCGCAGTGCCCTTCCCGTGGCCGCCCACGCAGGATGCGGTGCGGCTGGGCGGGGGCAGAGACCAGGCTGCAGGCGTCGGAGCGCAGCCCGCAGGGGCGCCGCCTGCAGGAAGCTTCGCCCCTCGCCCCTCGCCCGTCGCGCTCGGCCCCCGCGGCTCCTCCGCCCCCCGCCGCCGCCCAGACTCGCGGGCGCGCGCAGTCGGTTCCGCGCTGGGGCCCCGCGCTCGGCAGAGGGCGCCCTGGAGCGGGGCGCGCGGCGGCGGTGCAGGAGTGCGGGGCGCCCGCCCCGAGCCCGCGCGTCCCCGGCGCTCCCGGCCGCGGTGCAGCTGCTCCTCCGCGCCGCCGCCGCCGCCGCCTCGCACCTCGCCGCCCCGCCCCCGGGACCGCAGCCCGCCTGGCCAATCAGCGCGCGCGGGCCGCGCCCACGTGACCGCCCGCGCCGAGGACCTGCTGCTGCTCGCGCCGAGGGATGCGCACGGTAGCGCGAGCGGCGGCCGCAGGCTGCGGGGCGCTGGGGCTCCGCTGCTCCTCGCGCGCTCGGGCTCCGCGCCGCCGGCCCCCGCGCGCCGTCGTCCCCCGCGCCCCGCCGGTCCGGGCGCCTCTGATGGCCCTGGCTTCTCGCGTGCGCGGCGCAGCGGCTCCGCGCCCCAGCCCCGCGCCGCGCCGGGTCCCTGGATGCTGCTGAGAGTCCCGCGATCATGCGCGGGTTCGGCCGCCGCGTCCCCGCCCGGAGTCCCTGCCGCCGCCGCCTCTGCCGCCCGCGCCCGCGGGATGCGCTGTAGCCTGCCGCTGCCCGGCGCCCGAGACCCCGCGCCCCTGCCCGGAAGCCGCCCGCCGCTGCGGAGTTGCGCGAAGTAGTCATGGTGCCCGGGGAGTCCCCGCGGCAAGGCAGCGGCTGGACGCTCGGCGAAGGCTTCTGCTGGCTGCTGCTGCTGCCGGTGATGCTGCTCCTCATCGCGCGCCCCGCGAGGCTCGCCGCCTTCCCTACCTCCCTAAGTGACTGCCAAACGCCTACCGGCTGGAACTGCTCTGGTAAGTACAGGACCCCGGCCCGCGACCCTGCGGTCCCCATCGGCCCCGTGCGCCCGGGCGCCTCGTCTCCCTGCCCGGGCGACCCCAGGCCCCTGCCACCTCGCCGAAGCACCCCAGATACCTGCTATCTCCCCGGCTGGCCCCAGATCCCAGGCTCCTCCCCGGCGCACCCCAAAACCCCTGCCACCTCCCCGTCGGACCCCAGGCCCCTGCCACCTGCCTGGCGCACCCCAGACTCATCTTCCCCCTGCACACCCCAGACCCTTGCTTCCTCCCTAGCGCACCCCAGACCCCTGCCACCTTCCCTGCACACCCCAGACCCCTGTCTCCTTCTTGGCGCACCCCACACCCCTTCCTCCTTCCCGCCGCATCCCAGACCTGCTGCCACCTCCCCAGCGGACCCTAGATCCCTGCCACCTCCCCGGTGCACCCGGGACCTCTGCCACCTCCTCAGAGCACTCCAGATCCCTGCTTCCTCCCCGAATCAAGCGGGCGAAGGCTCCAGGCCAGGATACGGGAGGGCGCGGGCGCAGGGCTGCTTTGGGACCGAGTGCAGGGGTGGGGACCTGGGGATGTTTCCACTTGGATTGGAGAGGCAAGATATTTAAGAAATATTCAACGGGATGGTTTTCCAGCTTCGCTGGGCTGAGCACTAATCCTAGGGGAAACACTAAAAACCCTTTCCATCGTTGATGAAAAAGTCTGGCTAGGAAGAGCGAGAAATAACTTTATGCGAAACAGCCAGCGAGAAAACAATAAATCAAATGGAGACTGCAGAGGAATCGTTGGTTCCTGGCAAAAAGTGCCGCGAGGGTGCGAAGGTCTCGCTTTCAGAAAAACCAGATCACGCTGAGTGTAAGGGAAGTGGATTTTAAGAGAGTCCATTTCTCTTTTTCTTTTCCTCGCTCTTCTTTTCCCGGCTCCCTGTCTCTGACTTGGAACCAGAGTGATCGTGCAGCCAGCCCCCTCTTCTGGTTCCCCAGGCTCCTGTGGTGAGGGTGGGGTAGGGCTGCACCCCTTCCCCCGGTCTCCCAAGGCCTGGGCTAGCAGACTGGCAGGCGGTGAGCCTCCTGATCGGCAGGCTCTCCTGGTTTCTGCACAGGATTTGGGGAGAGGCGCAGCGCCCCTCTTACTGGCTCGGATTCCTCCTGATTCCGAGGGTGAGAGCGTGGCCAGCCTTCCCTCTGCCAGAGCCTCCCAATTAAACAGGGCCTGAGGACGGGAGTTGCTGCGCTGTGCTCCTCGCGCTGGCTTCGCGTTTCAGTGAGACTCCCTGTAGAATACCGGCAGGAATGGTGTGATTTCATTGGCATTTTCAACTCCATTCACATGCCTGGATATTGTCGTGTAGCTCTGGTCTGTTCTACTTTTTGCAAGCATGTATATAAATTTTCCTCCGCTGTAAATGTAATGGTGCTACAGTTAAATCGGGCTGTGAATGAAGCTGCTTTCAGGGATGTCTGTGAGCCCGGGACCATGCAACTTTTGGAAAGAGGGGCTGACTGGCCCTGGCAGATGGCAGGAATATATCTTTCTGAGTTGTGACTAATGTCAAATTCCAAGGGGAAAATTATTGTGCCTCGCTCTATTGAGATTTACAGCTCTATTAGATTTGGGTCAATGAATTGAATTTGTTCTGGTTTCAATAATTGCTAAATTTGACGTTTTTGTAAAACTAGACATATTTCTTTCACTTATTCTTGGTGCATGGATGCCTGCGTGCTATTTCTGGGAGAATAAGTTCTACTTTGCAGCCATCCAGTCACTTTTTTAGGTGTTTTGTCACAGAATATTCCACAACCTCCCAAATCAATTGTTTCAAGTGTTGCTGGCTTGTGAGTCCAATATACTGATTTGTTTCATCCCCTTAAATACAGTATTGTTTTAGGAAATTGATAGCTTAAGGATGAAGTTGGCATTGTGAATCAAGAAATTCGTGATTAGCTAGACATCTTAAAGGGATCTGTACAAACTGAAAAGAGTGAATAGTTTTTCAGGCAGACTGTCAAGAACTTGCCCCCCCCCCACCTCCTCCCCTCTGCTAACTTAGAGGTGATCAGTCTTCATCTGTGCCAGACAGACCATCACAGAAAACACTGTGCCTGTTTATCTTTATTATTGGGGCTTTGTTTCCTCTTTGTCTGGAGAAATCCCAAATAAGAGGCTGCTTCAGACCTTAAAACAAAAGAACGATTAAAGATGGAGAAATGATAACATGGCCAAGACTGTCATCAGGTCTTTTTTCCAAAATGTTGAGTTTTGGGGTCACAAATACAGTCCATTTCATGGGGAAAAACAAGCTAGGAAGCGTGTCTCAAACTTTCATTCACTGCTGTCAGTGTGAACCCAAGCTGAAATGAGGCAGCATTCTCAGAAGAAGGTATCAGAGGAGAATTGACTAAAGAAATGTGAGAGGTAGGAATTGATACTGGCCATTTAACTGGATTCCGAGGTGGTCAGCAGAGTGACCTTGTGGAACATGTGGTTGTTGGAATTAAGACATATGACAGCTCTTTAGAAAGCTTCAAGATTGTGCTTTTGTGTTAAGACTCTGTAACATGTTTTTAAATGACTGAAGTGTTCTCTTTAAATTTGAGGTTATGATGACAGAGAAAATGATCTCTTCCTCTGTGACACCAACACTTGTAAATTCGATGGGGAATGTTTAAGAATTGGAGAAACTGTGACTTGCGTCTGTCAGTTCAAGGTAAGATGTCTTCTGTTTGCATCTGCTAATTCACTAAAGGGACTACAAAGCAAGTATCTGCCTTTGCAACCTATCACTTGGCGATTTATAGCTATGCAAGCTAAGACGAAAGCTGGTGCTGAGCAAAATACTGGCAGGAGAGCCAGCTGATGTCAAGAAGACATATGCTTGTTGGAGAATTGTATATGCCAGAGTTATAAATGCTGCTGGAGGTAGAAAGCGTCAGGTTGTACTTTGGGGACATGGAAAGAAAATTGTTTCTCTGGCCCTCCTTGCATATAATTTGTATGTCACCTGACTGGATATAATAGTCAAGGTAGACAGGAGCAAACTGTGTGCTTGAAACTGTGTGCGTTTGTACTTAGTTTTGTTCTGTTTGGCTAGAGCTCTCATCTTTTGATATTCTTCTTCTTTGTTTTAATGGCATCTCGTTTCATCATCATGACAATCTGATGGAGTTTAAATCACTTGTTGTTAAGGTGACTTCAAAACTAGAATACTGATTGTGGAATCATAGACCTTGTTAACACGTGTTTATTTCTTCCTGGCTACCCACATCCTGTGGAGATAAACCTAGCAGGAGTCCCTCAGAGCACACAGAGCTACAGGTTATTTCGTGAACATCAGAAAGATGATTTGGTCTTGTGTTACAAAAGTTCTCAACCATAAAGACAAAAGAGAGAGTCTGCAAACTAGATACCATCAGACTAGGTTAGTAGTGTCTACTGAAGATCAAACTCTTTAATGCTGCCAAAGACATCATTGGACACGTGCTTTCTATTGTGTAAATAAAAACTTGCTTTCTCTTTCAAAATATTTGTATAATCACATATACTTTCCAGTTACACACATGCTGTGCTGGTATGCAATATTCACTCTTGAGTATTACTGAATTACTATTTAAAACGTACTTGGACCTCCAACATAAGACTCAGCCAGGAAATACACTGATAAATAAAACTATATATGTGCAATCAGGAACAGTTTCCAAAACTGTAAGGAAGAACAAGTTAAAGCATTGAACTCAAACTCACCCCTGAATAGCTGGGTTCATCTGTGATATTTAGAATTAATAAATTTAAGTATTTTAGATTAAATTCAAGGTCTCAGTGAGACAAATAAGGAAATTTCCCACTTAAAGGTGGGTTTGAAAGACTGAGATGAGTTGAAATCTTCAAAGACATCATCTTCTTTCTAAGCAACAAAACTGCTACTGATGTTTGTAAAGTGCACCGTCTCCTGGTGTTCAGGTGCTGCTCTGACCATACGGTCTTAAGACCGTGTTATCATGCTTGAAGCACAGTACTACATGCTTAGCATACGCATGATACCAAACTGCAAAGTCTGTACTACACTGAACAGTGTAATTATGTTCTTCCAATGAACTGCATGAGAGAAATGGTGCCTGAGAGCCCGCCAATTCATACTTTCTCCAAATGTTAACTAAAAGAAAGGGAATCGGTTCAATAAATCATCAATTAAAGGCCCGCAGGAATTTGTGGGAATTTTTTCTCTTTAATTTTGTGGTTCCTATAAAGTTGTCTTTTTTGCAACCAATATAAAAAGCAAACTCGTAAACGTTAGAAAGTGAAGCAGCAGGAAAGCTTCTCACATGGAAAGTCTTGGTTCTAAGATTCCACCAGGGATGAAGGCTGGAGTGAACTTGATAGAACTCTAAATCATTGTACGCCACTCCATAGAAATGTATCAGTTTCATATTTAAAAGAATTTTTAGCTAGGGCAGAAGATTTGGGTAAAATTTTTATCAAAAGAAGTGTTTTTCTCTCACTGGGCAATTACATTTGTCATTAATTTAAATAGTTGTTGAATGGAAGATATGGGGGTGCAATTAATGCAAGTTTAAGTAGGAAATTGAAATGTAAGTGTCCTATAATTACAGTATTCTACATTTACTGTTGGATTCCTACCGCTGTTCATGCTTGTGTTGCAGTGGTTGTCAGTCTGGCATGAAGGAGTAAACATCTTCCTAATGGAAAATGTAGACTTTGCACGTATGAAGACTACCTAATGGCTGATTAAGTTGAAATTAGAGAAGACATAGAGCCTATGTGTGAAGAATCATACATTGGATATTTTACTCTAAAAATGTCTTGATTCGGTCCACATGAATTTGAAGAGTTTTGTTTTGGTTTGGTTTGTTTTGGAGGGGGGTTACTGTAGTGTCTGATTAAAAGAAGAGAGCCTGAAAAGCTACTGTTCTCCATACAGTTCCAAATTTGTGTTTTTCTAGTACTTGAAGATGCAAGCATGAGTTGTTCCATTTAAAATAAACTTAAGTCATTCTGGCTGAGACACAGTTTTTGAAGAGAAATGGGCACATATGGGTATAATCTATGTCTTCCAATTCCGCTTATGGTTGAAGTACTAAAGTGAAAATAAATTAACTTTCACCTTAGATAATTTAAAATAAACCATTCTGTATTCTTGAAACATACTGTCTCATTTATTTCTTGAAATTGGATATGATAATTATTTTCTCTTCCTTGCAAAGATGAAGAAGTCAAGGCCTATGAATATAAATCACTTGCCATCAAGTGATGATCTAGAGTTTGAGCCTCGGTCTTTTGACATTAATGTGTTTCCTCAAGATATTTTGCATGAAAGTGAGCTTATCAGTAACACAGCAAGAATGCCAGTTATTTGTGGCTAACTGTTCATATCCAAATCAAAGCAAGTTGACCATTCCTAATCTGAAAAATCCAAATTGCAAACTGTTCTAAAATCCAACATGGTGCTCAAAAAGTTTCAGATTTTAAGCACTTTACAATTTGGATTTTTAGCTTGGGGGTGCTCAAGGATAAAGTCTGTGCAAATATTTCAGAATCTCTCAAGCTCCAAAATCTGAAACATTGCTTCTCAGTATTTTTGGATAAGGTGCACTCTACTCATACAGCTCGTTCTTAGGTAATAGTATGAATTGGAAAATATTCACAATCTCTTTTATGGTGCTTTTCTATCTTTATACCAAATGGTGTGCTGGTACCTCATATATAAGGGTCGCAGTCTAGAAGAAGTAGGTACATGATCAGTAGACGCAGGAAAGAGAAAAAGAAGACAGGGTGGAAGAGAATGGGAGGGGGACATGTGGAGTTACCCTTAGCGCTGATCACACATTAACCAATGATCTCTTGATAATTTAAAAATATAGTGAAGCCTTATGCTTCTCAGCTATTATCTGACTTCACCACTAAGCGTTTTCATTTAATAACCCAACCTTTAAATCTGCAGATGTCCTGGTTATTAGGACTGCATAACAAATGGCTCAGGATTGAGCAGTTTAAGACCATAAACTTTTATTTTGCTCATGAATCTGCAGTTTGGACAAGGTTCATTGGGGTCAGCGCCTCTCTGCTCTCTTTGTCGTTTGCTAGGGGTGACGGGAGATGCTCAGGTTTGTGCTGTGCTCATCTCGGAGTTCTGACTCATGTCTGACTCCCAGCTGCAGTCCCTGGTTCTCTGCCCTGTGGGTCTCTTTGGATGGATTACTCTGGGGTTCTGTGTAGCTCATGGCTGAGACTCAGGGGCTAGCATCCACAGATGGGGATGGAGCCAGGTAGAAGTTGTGTCTTTCAATGACCCAACCCAGAAAGCCCCAAAGAGGCACCTGTGCCATCGTTAGCAACCTGCCATGACATGTTTATATATAAGACATTGTGGTCACAAAAGTAAAACTTACTCACAGTGGTCAAAGGACTGAAACATAGGAAAGATTTTTATCTTTTTTGTTTTTTGGAAGAGAAATATACCATACCTCAAACTATTCTTCCCAAGCCTTTGACAACTGGGAATATAACAGAATTCACTTAACATCTGTTGAGCACTGTCTTTATGCCAGATTCTGTGAAAGGTGTAGACAATATATAAAACGTAAGTCATACATAACTTCTACACGCTGAAACCTCAGCTTCGAAAATGGCCTCATTAACGAAACAAGCGATAAATCACACGAGAAACTTCTAACATGATTCTTTTATAGTAAAATTCAATTCCATATATTCTGATGCATCAAGCTGTTGAATCCTCCAGTGTGGTATGTGGCCGATTTCTTAAGCACTGGGGAAATTTTGGAATCAAATCCTTGTATTGAAAAACACGTGTTTGGAAAATAAACTCAAGATTTTTAAAAACATCTTAAGAAAAATAGAATCCCTTTTTTCTTCGGAGAGAAAGTTTGTATAACACATACATTTATGGACCTAGCCATCTGCTCACGAGTCTTGTTTTATCTTTTACCAGCCAATTATGTGGCCTTTAGTAAGTCATTTAGCATCTGAGATTGTCCCCTCATCAGAAACAGCAATATCATGGTTACCACCAAAAACTATTTCCAGTAATTTGTCGTGGTTCCGTGCGGTAGTCAGCTGGTTTCCACGCAGAGGGAAATACTGCTTTCCTTTGTCTTCTAATTCGAGAAATGCCATATGCCAGGACTGTTACCCATGAACTTTGCTGGTTAAAATACATGTCAGGAACGCAAACAGTTTACGTTTTTGGAAGTGGTTTTTCCATGATATTTCATACTTTATTAAACTAACTTTATTAATTTCTCCCAAACATATCCCAGTTAACTATTTTGAGTGGAGAAATTAAGCTGTAGAATTGTTAAAAATTTAATCATTGAGTCATGTACAAAAGGTTCCACATCAAACAGTGAGAGAAATTGGAGAACCTAGGACTAGATGCCACCTCTTGAGCTTTAAGGATTGTGAGTATTCTTCTTTCTTGATTATCCATGTTAATGAGTGCAGTCCGGGTACCCAGGGCCAGGCGCATCGTGGTGATAATCTACAGTTAAGCTCTTCTCAGCTCCATACAAATCTCCCTTTGGCTTGTGCCTGGGACTTGGCAGCTCTGTTTTTAGCACTGTTCGCATTTGGCTTCCTGCACTCTTCAGAAGCGACATATGAGCGCTCTATCAGTTTATTTGGTATTTTAAGATGCCTATCAGCATTGTGTAACAGCACTCGACAGAGATAATAAATATTCCCACTCCCACTCCAGGCCCCTCACTGAACATCTGTGTGATCTGTAGCACTACACGAGGTAGACTGAGCAAGAGATTTTAGGGAGCGAGCAGAGGAAAAGGGGACAAACAGCCCCACGCATGAAGTGTGGTAGCTGGAGTGAACTAGGGAGACTCGAGATAACCCTCACCATGGAAAGGGGGCCGCAAGCAAAGCGTGAGAAGTTCACTGGTCCCGCCGTCCACACTAATTTTGTCTCTCATGTATCTACAGAAGGAGTTGGCATGTCTCTTGCCCAATGGGGCACCAGCTGTTTTTCCTTCCTGGCCTCCCTGTTAGGGCCTCAGACATCCTCTCGGGAGTTTACCAGCCCAAACCCTACCTTCTGTCCCAGGCCCTGAGCACAGCACATTTAGCCGAGCATGCATGTGCCCCGCTGGCCGTGATCCTCCAGGAACACCAGCCCCATTGATCTTTTTTCCCTCCGTGCTGCTCATTGGAACAGGCAGCCGTTCACTCCCCTTTGGCTGATGCTTTCTGTCTCCATAGTGGCAGAGACGCTCAGGCCAGATTCCAGATGGAGGTAGATGTGTGTATACACACTTTAAAAATACATCATTAAACACTTAAAACTAAATATACACTGATTAGTATATAACACATAGTATGTATTAGTATATACATATAATTAAACTATATATGCGTTTATGGGTATCTTTCCCCTTGATAAGGTGTTACTTGGCCAGAAATGACTTGCCTATGTTGAAGATTAGTGAAATCTTGGCAAAAAGTCTAAGCAAGTCAGTTGTAAAATATATAAATAGTCTGAGACTAGAAACCATTTGTCTACTCGTGGAAAGGAATTATATAGAGGACTTTCAGACTGTCTGGATTATGAATTGTATGAAATAAGGATAAAGAAGATTTATAAAATATGTAATAAATCATCTTGTTAGCAATTATTGCCATCGTAATTTGAGTGTCATACTGTTTGAATTTATAGTTTGAGGAGAAGTAGATCAAAATTAGTAGCATATAATATTTATTTTATTCACAGATAAAGAGCAAGACTCATAAGAATTTCATTTTAGAGAATATTGACTTGCACCATTTGTAAATTTGTCAGAATGACTAAGCTGTTACATAAAGGCAAAGAGCAAGAGTTGTATAGTTGACTTGGAGTAAGAAAGTATATACATTATCAAAAACTAGAGCATAAAGGTTTATCTTATATCAGATAAAGATTTATCTTGACAATCAGCTCAAGAGTTTATCTTTTGCATAAACTGTTGACTAGACTAGGTATTTTGTGATAGTTTTAGGTTTATTATCATATAAATTGCACAGCCACCCTGTTAAGTCATTGTCTTTTCATGTGTGTCATCAACTTACAGCACGTCAAAAGGCCAAATATTTTACTTAAAATTGAAAACAGAAGTGTTTGCTCATGTATCTGTATGAAAGATCTTCCTTAGTTCCTGGCATAAGTAACATTTATAAAAAAATCATCTTAGTCATTATGTTTGCTCTAATTAAACAATGAAGTACACCAGTAGTATCATGAGATAATCACATCCTTGGTGTAATTAGCAGGTATAGGACACAGCCAAGTATCTCTAATGCCTTCGAGGGTGATTATACCATGATGACTATACCCAGTAGGTTGCCTAATTTCCATTACAAAAATGTGTACTTTTATAACATTGTTTTTAAAAATGAACTTCCTTCTTTCTGAAATGTATAGTGATAATCATACTTTGGAGTATTCAGTGAAATTTGCCTATAGTTCAATAGCTGTTTAATTTTTTTTCTCTGTATTCCATAATCTTGATTCCAGATGGTAGCTCCATCAATATCTACTTCTTTAAAGGTACATAAATTGAATCAGTAAATCTACATTTTATCTGAATAGCTAAAATTTTATAAGGTTGCAAAGTCAATAGGAAGAAAAACAACCAAAGAGTAACTGGATTTTTTGCATGTCAGCTAAGCACTTCTGCTCCAAACGCAGATAATTGCCTTGTTTTGAACAGATTGAACATTGTAATGCGGTTAAACTTTTTTCTACCAAGTCGGGCTATGGAGCAGAAAAAAACGACCTCATACAGTCTTGATTCTTTATTGCTGCATCTTCTTCCAGCTCCTTGTCCAATCACTGTTGGAGTCACCAATTCATTTGGATACTTCTTGTTCCCTCATCTAAATCGAATGACCGGTTGGCTGACCGGATGCTGCCTTTGGGTATCTTTCAGTGATGCACTCAATGAACTGTCTTTCAGTGATGCACCGGGTTAAAGACTTACAGGATCCCATGGGCATCACTGAAAACAAGGACAAGTGGCTTGTTTTGTAAATGGTTATTTGTGTTCAGGGTGCCGGAGGGGCGCAGACTGCAGTGCTAACCGTAGGCTCCCGTCTGTGTGTTCCCAGTGCAACACTGACTATGTGCCTGTGTGTGGCTCCAATGGTGAGAGCTACCAGAACGAGTGCTACCTGCGACAGGCGGCCTGCAAACAGCAGAGTGAGATCCTCGTGGTGGCCGAAGGGTCGTGCGCCACAGGTATGTGCGTGGTCCCTCGAGGGATCACAAAACTCGTGTCTTGTGTTTCCTGATGTGTTTTCTGCAAACGGATGCTTCAGCCTGGCCAAACAGGCCTTTTACTCTCTCGTGTAAGGCATGAATTAGTCTCCTCCCTTGTTATATTAGAAATCACTTTGGGGAGAGAGCAGGTGTATCATAAGGACATTAGTAGGTTGCACATTATTGAATAACATATAGTTGAATAGATTGAACAGTGACAAGAATGCTTAATTCTCCAACCAGATACCTACATAAAGAAACCTATGTATGGATGGATAAAGTTTGTTTTGTTTTGTATGTTTATTTTGAAAAGTAGAATTATCTGTTTGAGGGCAGCTTAGCAGATTTGAGTTCAGAAGTTAAGACCTAACACTAGTAAGTCCGCCAAATGCTCCACTTACCGTTTAGCGGTTGTATTGAAGAATGCATCTGTGGGAGGCGTGGCTGATGCTGAAGTTCGGCCCTTCTGACACAGATGACTTGAGAGTCTACAAAACATTTTACTTATGTTGTACCCCGAATGCTGTAAAGAAACTGAGGGAAGAAAGTAACTACTTCTTATTATCTTCTGATTCCCCTTTTGTGTATTAGTTCTTAGACCCTAACAGCATTACAGGGAGGGAAAACAGTAAGAGCACAGTTCACCTTGATAAAGCAGTGCTTTATTTAAAACGAACCAGTCTTTGGGTTAGCACTGAGCTCTCCGTATCATTTGTATTAAAGAAACTTCCACATCTCAGGATAGTGGCAGACAAGTACCCTTCTGAAAAGTCATAGTTTCTGACAATTGGAATGATGTGTGTATATTCAGAAAATAATAATGATATAAAACATATGGTCCTTTAAGAAATAGAAGCATAGTGTAGTATTTTGAAAAGTCTACTTCTTTTAATAATCCCTCATAATTAAACAAATCTAGCATTAGAATAATAGTTATGTGCTTGATGGCTGAGGCAGGGTGGGAAACCCCCAAGAAGAAAGGTCTCTTTTCCCTCAAGGGATTACCTTATGCCCATCAGTTGCTAGTAGTTAATTATATCTTAAGAAGTACCGATGACTCCCAACTTTCCTAAGCGATGAGCAGATGAGCATTGGTGCCATTTCTCACAGACAGTGGTCCAGGAGCTTTGGTCTGGTTTAAGTCATCTTTCCTCCTAGGTGATGTTTTGTCTCAGGATGTGAACCCCTTTCTAGAAAAGCGGTCTGGGAAAGGCTGGACTGCCCCTCTAGTGCTTCTCATCTGCAAGAGCAGACAGGTCACCGCCGTGGGTCTTGGGCGAGTAGCCATGAGTAACGTGACAGGCCAGCAGAGGCAGTGGACAGGCCTTCCCAGCAGGGCGGAGAGGACGGCGAGCTGCCTGCTCAGGCACGGGGAACAGAAGAAAGACAAGAGGCAAACTAATTATGAAAAGTCAGTCAGCTGTAGCAAAGGAACAAAAAATGAAAAATGATCCTGTAGAACAAATGGAACAGGAAAAAATAGAACTTTGTTTCCCAGATGCCAGGAAGGTGGTGGGCAGATAGCAGAGTGTTACAGAAGGGATTTGCTCCTTCGGGTTCAAGGACAGCAGGCTTTCTTTGCAAGGACCAGTGAGCAGTGGATACAATAGACTGATCTGAAGCTGGGGGGATGCCAGGTGACATCTGGTAGCCAGAAGTCTGTTGCTTCCTTGCCAGCCTGAAGTTCCTGACAGCGTCAGCGTCACCATCTCCTGATTCATTTGTGTCTTCTTCTTCTAGTCTCTGATGTGCTGGTTGTACTATGAAAATAAACCCTCAGCCAAGTGCAGAATTTAATCACCGCGGAGTAAGCTGGGCTTCGCTCATTCACACTTAGATCTTCCCAGGATGGCTTAATGAGCCAGCCTTGGGGAGTGTCCCTTCCGCCCACGGTGTGTCTGAAGGGCTTCCGGTTCTCTGATGCTGGAAAGACCAAAGTCATTTTCATGATCCAGGTCTGACCCTAAATAAACTGCGGTTCCAACTTTGTATCTAAGAGGGCTTCTCGTTCTTCTCTTCATAGATTTTTGATTTATTTTTTATGGTTGTTTGACGCTGACTAGAGGAGGCAAGTTGTAATCTGTGGAAATAGAAATCCATAGAAGATAATAATGTATTTCATTGAACTTACAAATCTTTTTTTTTTTCTTTTTATCTAGAAAATAGCTTCTCTTTGGACAGTGTCCTCAACTACCTTGCTGTCAGTTTAACTTCTTTCCTTGTGTGAAATATGTTGACTGTAAACCCAAATTCAAGTCCAACAGTGTAATTTTTTCCTTGGGTGCGTCTGTGTCTAGTAGGCTGATTGTGTTTTTCCAAGATGGCTCACTTTATAAGTGAGAAAGCATTAGTTTTCCATAATGACCTTAAATGATCCTTTTCCCAAACTTTTTCCCCTTTCTTTTCCAGATATTTAATTAACTTGGGTCAAAGCAAACGCTGATCATCCCAACCACCATAACCACCCCCTTTTTGTGGCACTGGAGTTTGAACCTGGGGCTTTCACAAGAGCTCCCTCCCAGCCTCTACCTCCTTTCCATTTTGAAACAGGGTCTCACTGGGTTGCTGTGTTGGCCAGGCGGGTCTTGAACTTGTGATCTTCCTGCCCTGGGAGTAGAAACTTGTACTGCTACCTCAGGCTGAAACCATGCCTTCTTGCATTTTTAGAGACATATGAGGGAAATACAAACCCAAATACTACCATCACTTTTTTTCTGATTTTCCTCAGCCATTCATATTTATTAGAACACCTATTGATGAGTAGATTTGTTTACTCACTATTTTAATTATTGTCCTCCAAACAGCGCTTAAACATTTAAAATATACTGTAGTACTGCAAACCTCAAAACAGCCATCCTAGTGAGAAAGACATTCCTATACTCATCCAGGAGGAGAAGAACAAGTCTCGGAACGCTAAGTCGCACTCCTTATGTTGTCTATTGAGCAGGATCTGAGGCTTGCAGCCCATAAACTGATCCACACACCCTTTCATGTGCGCAAGTCTGGAAGGAGGAGCAGGCCATTGTGCTTGAGTTTATGACTTTCCTAGAAAATCAGAAAGAAATTATATACATTCAACTAAATTATACGTCAGACAGATTAGCACTACAGTACTGCAATCTGAGTTAGTCCCTGATGAATACAAATAATACTGAAGCTTTTGATTTATTTGATTTTGATAATTACAATTTTATCTGTGAAAATATACTAACAGAAAGCCTAGCAGATGTTGATCATTTAAGGACTGTTCTGTCCACAAGAAATGTGCTGTAGCTTCGGATTATCATCCCGGTGCGAAAGCTTTTCCTTCTATGCCTGAAATAAACCCTTCTCCCTCTTGTCTTTTATCATTGAGTTCGCAAATTATATCACTGAAATCCTCACTTGATTACATACTTTACCAAGAAATGTTTTTATTATAAATGATTTTCCCAATTTAAGGTCTTTAAAGCAAAAATGTGCTGCCCCAGCGACAGGCGTCCACTGACTTTAGCAGACAGTTAATAAACTGGCATTCTGATGATACAGTCTTAGAACCTGCGAGTCAGTACCCAGGCCAACAGGTCCACCCCTGCTTCTTTGAGGGAGCATTCGTGCCATAACGAGGAGCAGCACAGAGAACAAGGCGCCCCTTCTTCCAGTCGTGTCAGCTTTCTTCAGATATTTGTTTTCTTCTATGAGCGTAGGTTGTGGTACATAACCACATTCATCTCAGGGAACTGATACGTGTATGTGTCTAATCAGACCCTCCCAGCCATGTCCGTTCTACCTGGCTGCCCCCACCTCCCGTCCCATTGCTCTTCTGCTGTTTCAATTTTTTTCGTTTACGTTTTTTTGGTTTTCCATATTTGGATTTTCACACACCATGCCACTTTCTGTGTAGTATCTTTCTTTGAGTGTGTGGCACTAGAGTTGAATCCAGGTGCTGCATCCCCAGACTGACTTCCTTCCGTCCTTCCTTGCTTTCTGGAGACAGGGTCTGTCTAACTTGCTGAGTTGTGCCAGCTGAACTTGAGCTTGTGACCTCTTGCCTCTGCCTCTGCTGGGATCCCAGGCAGGCATCATTGTTCAGTATCTTGCTAAGTGTCCCAGAGACAGGGAAATAAAAGCAATACTTCCTTTTATTTAGACTGAAACATCAAATACAAGCTCCCAGAAGTGACATTAGACCTAAGTCTTATAAACTGGGTTAGAGATTTCAGTGTGGGGCAGTGGTGTGTCACACAGCAGATTTTAGCATTAGTCTTATTGCTCACTATTTTTTTTTTTTTTTTTGTACCTGGGATTGAACTCACGACCTTGTGCTTGCCAGGCAGGTGCTTACGCTGCTGAGCTAAACCCTTGGCCCCCTCGTTGCCCACCACTATTAACATGAAGAACCCATCATCTGCTGTGTTAGAACTCAGAAAGTGGGGAGCCGAGGGAGAGGTGCCCTGGTTAACAGAAGCAGATGGACACTGGGTGGTCTTGACTAGAACCAGAGTGCCGGGTGTTTCTTGGAACGGAGTTCCCAGAAGTACGCAGTGTAGCCGCTGTGATTACTAGTGAGCGTTTGTGAGTGCAGTGGCTGTCACAGCTGTGCAGAAGCAGAGGTGCAGCAGGAGAGAAAGAGGAGCTCAGGAAGGAGGCTGCTCTGCTGATACCCCGAGTGCGCATTCAGTTATGAGTATGGAGGCAAAGATGAAGCCTTCTCTTCCACTCACTGCCAAAACAAAGGATGCTTTAGTTTCATAGCGAGTTATAAAAAACTGGTGGTATTTCTAAATATATTACCAATTATATAAAGGTTTATTTTTAAGTGATTTTCTTCTTTGTTCCTAAGCAGTTTGCAGTAACATAAGAAATAATTACGAGTTTCTTTGGCATGTGTATTAAACTGTTTAATTTCTAAAATATTGATTGTTTTAGCACCTCAATTTATGTTATGTTATGTTATGTTATTTATTTATTTGGTTAAAGCTTGTAAGTTCTAGTTCCGAATTGAGGGATTTTGTGCACTCAAATTTAGGAATTTCCTAAAGCTGATAATACATTGTTGGTAAAGTTTACCAATAATAGTGAGAGAGAAGTTCTTTTATGCATTGGGTGAATGGAAATTAAGTTGAACTGATGTAGCCAGACCTCATCAGATTAAGTATTAATAAATTTCACAAGCAACTGTAATGTGGTCTTAAATTAGGAAAGTAAGATTGTACTTTAAAAACTCCTGCTTTAATGTTTGTCAACTACATACAAATTCTGTTTCTTTTTATCTTCTTTTTCCTCCCAGATGCAGGATCAGGATCTGGAGATGGAGGTAGGAGTTGGCTTTTTCTATATCTGAAGATTTGGATATTGCTGGGGATGTTCACTTGGGTGTTCCCATTGTAGATGTCTAAGACAAGGCACATTTTGTGTTGTAGAACTTTATTGAGTAAATATGCAAACTATTGACTCTGTTGATGAATCACCCCATCATCCATTGACTTGTTGGAGTGTGTTGGCTTTGAGACAGATGTGTCAAATATCAAAATACCTAACAGATGCTACCAGGCATCATTAGCAGGACAGAAAAAACTGATGAGAAAATCATGTAAATATCTGGATTTTAAAATACGTAATATTGCTCTTGATTACTGGGTAATAACACGAGCTATTACATAGATAAGGTCTTACTATCAGATTTATAATTTAAACTTGAACTAAAGCTCATAAGAGAAACTAAAGAAGATAAAGCAGAAACCAGTGAAAATATTATTTTTGCTTCGTTGATTGAATTAATATGTAGTTACTTTTACTGAAATACCATGTTTTCTTTCTGTAGTTTTGTTTAAAGTAGTAGGTATGAAAAAAAAGATACTCTGAAGTTTTATCTGATGTACGTACACCCAAATAAATACCTTATTTATAGATTAAACTTCTTTATGAATGTTCCAATACTTTTCCAAATGAAATCCAACGAGAATTTCACTTCTATACACACAAAGCAAAACAAAAACAACAGCCCAGATGTCATCTAAAGATTAAGTTTTAAAAATCCAGTAAAAACAGAACATTCTCTCGAGGACTTCTTTATAAAATAATTAAATTTAGGATTCTATTTTAACATCCATTTTTAAGTGAAGGACTTGATAAAAGAAGAATCCGGGTTCAGTAAGTGCAGCTCTTTAGTGGACGCTTTACCTAATTTGAGAAACCTGAATATATCAAGTTGCTGTGAAACTAGCGGCTTTAAACTAATGTGAGGAAGCTGTCGCTAAAAACATTCTGGGAGCCCCTGTTGGAGCATGGAGTTTCCCATGGAGGTGAAACGGAACAGGAGTCAATAGTCATGGATGGACGGATCCAGCATCACAGGAGATTGGGCCACTACTCAGTGTTTGGATAGTCTTTTGCTCCCTGCAAGGAATTGGATTATCCTGGTATACTCAAGAAAGCTTCCTGAAAAGCTTTGGAAAGATGATCTTAGAGAAAAATGAAAAAAAGGGGGGGCAGTTACTCAAGTAGATGACTTATCATTGAGATATTAAGAAGTCAATCAATTTTTCAGCAGTACTTGAATATTACAAGTCATTTCTGTGCAACGTTCTGTAGCCTTTCCGGCCATTGAGCTGGTCGGATGGTCCATCCCATTTGGCAGACATGGTGTTGAGGCTGGGCTATCCTACAGGTCCTCCAAGTCTTTCTTATTTTCCGGCATCTCTTTCAAAATGAAGGCAACAATCCATAGAAGAAATAATATTCTCTTTTTTTTTGTTCAGTTGCTACCATTTAGTTTTTATATGTGAGTTTCCTATCACACTCTGCATCTTGCTTCTTCTTTTTTAAGTAATTACACAAGGTTTCTGTTTAAGGCACTGGTGGTTTCTAGTTTCCACCCATTGTCATTAGCACATCCAAATGAAAGTGATGTCAAAGTCAGGCTTCCTTGCTGTGTTCTGCATTGAAATTTTTGAATCCTCATGCTATTCTGTGGTCTCCGTAAGACTGATTTTGTTTAGGGAACACTTTAAATCTCATGAATATAATATTTTATGACTTATTTCATATCATGGGTGAAACATCAGTTGAAAACCACTTCCCCTATTTTTAATTTTTTTACGCTTTCTTTTGATTATGAGTGGTTTATAGTAACTTGAATTAAAGATTTAAAGAAAAAACAACTTCTGAGGAGGTATTTACTTTACAAAACCATAGAGCACATAAACCACTTAATCTTGAGTTGCGTCATTTTAAATGTCATTTTAAATAACTGGTGTTCCGAAAAAAATAACAATCTGGATCTATTATTAGTTTTATAAACTACTGAAAATTAGGGACAAAATAGTGGTTTGTTTCCTTTTTACTATTGTTTCTTGTTTCATAGTCTACATATTATTGTGTTCTGTAATAAAGAGTAATTTTATTTATATTCTTTATTACAAGATACCGGAAATCTTAGTAGCTACAATTAGAACGTTAATGCATAGGTTCAGTTCACTTTTGCTTGACTTCTACCTAAAATGTATTTGAATTGCTGTTTCTGCCATGCAGAAGATAGATGAACCTCTGAATTTTGATAAAGTTCCTATGACCAAGGTTTCAGAACGGGCAAGAATAAGTTTCCTTTGAAATCAAAAGTGATTGGATAACCTGCGGTTGTTTTGCCAAACCAACATGTGTAGCCCGGGAGTATTCTGATGTCTATGGAACATATTCTCAGCAGTGTGTTCAGTTAACACTTGAGGCAAACTTGCCAGCACCTAGGGAGTTTGATGATTATTATTCTAATTTCTTATTTTAACATGAAGTTAATCTTATTCCCAAGTAGACTGCATTGATCTGAGTAGTGAACAGATGTACTTGCAAAACATTTATCATGAATGATATTATTAAACCACCAAATCTAATCATTAAAAAAAGGACATCAAGTGTTTCAGTTTTTTAGATTGGCCTTTATTTTTTCCATCTTTTATTTTATTTTAATGTAACACATGTAGTATTGATAAACAAATTAGTTCCATAAAAAATTGGCTTACATGTTTTTAAATGAATCACTGTTGCATTAGCAATGAAGACTAGACCTGGTTATTTTAAAAATAATTTAAGCTTAACTCATTTTCACAAGGACATATCTGTCATTTAGTGCATTTGAGGGAACATTTTTACTACAAATAAAAGGAATATAAAGGTTTCATAAAATTTATTAACTCGCTTGGGCACACTTTATAGGGAGTTAAAAAATCTTTACCTATTGATCTGTTCATTCAGATGAAACTTTTCAGATGGTGCACTTTATTAGCAAGATATGTTTCCAGGGTCTCTGGCGTGACCTCACAATGTGCATTCATTCATTCATTCATGAACGTAATTTATAGAGTAATAAGAAACAAGCACCGCCTGCAAACCTTGAAGGCTGCCTTTCCCATCTCAGGGACGAATTCCCCTCTAGGTGTTTTTATGGAAAAATAGGAAAAAGATAGCTCTGTATTGTTGGGTTGCAACATAAGACACTCTGTTTTTGGAATTCTGTTTTGAAACAAAAGCTTTGGTTGGAAAGCCATTGACATCAAGCATCCTTTGCAGGTAGACTCACGCTTGAAGAAAGTGCTCAGGGTGAATTACAGTTAACGGCGAAGGGTGCTACAGGAAGGGTCTACATGGATTGGATTCCAGAGCATTTGAGGAAGTGGTTGAAAGCAAACGATCGGTGTTTCAAGTTCTTATAGAGGGAGAAATCTAACGGTGTAAATAAGAAAACAGGCGTGTGTGGGAGGCTTAATAACCTCTTAGCTACTGACAGCCTTCCTTAAGCAACAAATGCTGCTGGAAGGAAAAGTAACAAGAAGCCTTCTCAGTCCAAAGGTGTGTGGGTGGGGAGAGGACTTGTAACCCTTGCTTTTTGCTCGGTCTTTCTGTTGTATTTTATGAAATAAGGCTATGAATTTTTTCCATTACTTTATTTCAAAAGTATTTCTGGGTTGTTTAGATGTTTGTGAGAATCCTAAAAAATGAAAAATAAATCCAGTAAAATGAAAATCGTATTTTAATGTTTAAAGTAATTGTAAATGTATTATTCTACTGTACGGGAGACAGAATCCACAATTAAATATTATGAGCATTTTATGGGCAGTGTGACGATAACAGTTATAGAAACAAAATCCATCTGAGACGTACTCCAGAGATGCAGGGGGTAGGTTTTTATCTCATGAGGTGAAAGGGAATATGGGACCATAGCTGTATAGCTAGCCCTATAGTTCTAAGAGAATTCTTTGACAGATTGGCACCAGATATGCACAGTAACAAAAAATTAAACTTACATCTATTATATGCATAAAAGAAATACGGTTTTCATGTGAATTATCCACATAGTTGTTATAATAATAATTTTATGTAGAAACCACCTGACACATTGTTTTTAATGAAGAACTTCCAGTGCAAATTATCTTTGTATAATATTACTCAGGTTGTCCATTAAAAAACACCATTTACTTTAGATACACTTTGAGTAGAACATGAAAGGATCACAAAGCACCAAATTGTCAGTCTTTGGCTGCTGTCTCTGATCTCAGATTGCTAAAAATGAGAAGTCTGAGAACTTGAAAATCACTGTTTTAAACCTTTTTTTTTAATATGAACTTAATGGAATTTAGGAGTTTATTTGACTAGAACAAGTGTAATATCACCTGGGCACCGTGGCAAGATTCCGGGAACTGCAATAATGGGTATAATACAGTTCTCGACTCTCACCAAGATTAAATATAAATTCTCAGCACACAATGGGGAAAAATTATGATTCTAATTATGAAAAGAAGAATAATCCTCTGCAGAAATAAAATGTTAAGTGTACTGTAAATAACCAGGAACTGAATATTCATTACAGAAAATATTCTTGTACAAGACTAAGTAATTTTTCTTCCATGCTGCTGTATTGTTTCCTGCCCTGACCAAGGTTTGTGCTTCTCCACTTTACTGTCATACTTGGTCCTGATAAGGGCAATGTGCTTCACCAAGGCTTTTTCCTCCACTGGGTCCACACTGCAGACAGAGTCTGACAGACATCAGTTGTAAGCAGCTTCAGCTGTGATGCTGATTGAACTAAACCATTCCACCAAGCGTGCAATGTCGGAGTCTTCCCCTGTGATCCATCCTGGTGGAAAGCAGAAACTTAGCCTCTCGTTTGCTGTTAGACTCGAAGAGCTGCAGTCCTGAAGATGGGTGTGCAGCTGGGTAAATCTCAGTGGAAACCTGGTCCTAGCTTTGCCTAGGTTGGAATCCATCTGGCTTTTCCTTTGTTTCAAAGAGAAACGATGTTGAGATGGAGTTATGGGATAGAAGTAGAATGAATGAGAACCACGCAGTGAACGTGAGGATGGCAAGAACTTTAAGAAGCAAACAGGAGAAGGGAAACAAAGTGAGAATAATGGAAAATGGAAAAGGGGAGGAGCAAGGAACCTTCGTTACCTTCATGGCTCTCTGGCAGTTTGCTTACTCACGTGTGTACGACTTTACAAATGAGAAATTTTTTTCATCTAATAGAGAAGTAGTAATTTTTTTCATTTCTAAAGATTTCTTTGGCGTATAAAATAGATGCTACAAACTTTTGTCTGAAGCAGCCATCTGGTTTTTAAAACTATATGTGGAAAGTTAATCATTACATGCAGTGATAGAAATGGCTTGGATTATGAATCAGGAGATTTGCATCCTAGATTTTTAATTAGCTTAAAGGATAGCTATTAGATTTTGTACTTTTAGTCTCCTTGGTGGTTCATTTTATTTTATCATCTAAGCAGAATAATATCTTCATAGAAGAAAGGTGGTCATAATAAACTAATGAAAAAACTTCAAACTTCAAAAATTAAAAGTAGAATTGAAATAATGCACGTTACCTTGTGCCCTTTCCCCACTTACTCTTAACGAAGAATACAGTTTCTATGAAGAATTTAATTAGCATTTCAGATTAACTGGACATTTAAAGTCCATGGCTTGAATGCTAGCACTGGGAAAACAGTAAGCCTGTGACTGCAGTACCATTCCCAGTATTTAGTGGAGATCACTGATCCTGCTCCTTGAAAGAAAGTGAAACCACATCACTGATGCGAACTGTGGGAGAGAAGTGTATCCAAAAGAGAGACAGGAAGGCATAATGACAAAGAGTCCAAATCAGCAAATCATTATTCTCAACCCTGCTGTGGAGGACATGTTGCATGCATAGGAAACCAAGGACAGTAACGGGAGAGGGATTTATGGGATGAGTGATTCTGTACAGTTATCAGGAAGAATTCCATTCCAGCTCTAAACGGCAACGTTTTTCTAAAAAGAAAAAAAGCAAGGAAGATTGTACTGCAATTCTATTTGGTGTCAAAATATAAATTAAGCATGGGTATAATCACGTATAATTGTTTGCAAAATGTTCTGTGATTTATAAAAAGTATCATCACATTGATTTATTTAATCACAACAGCCTTTGAATATGTGGGTGAAGATGAGAAAGACCGAGTTTCTCTCCCTCAAACCCAAAACTAACTGTAGAACTAAGCTAGTCCTCAGATTTGAAGAAGAAAAGAAACTAAGCTACACGTTTACCGCCTCTTGTCCTTGCTGTTTAAAGTAACTACGACAGGCTTTGGATTCCATGGGTTTCCATTAAGGTCTCCATTCTACCAACAGTCCTGTAAGATTTTGCTGTCTTCTTTTTTTTTTTTTTTTTTTTTTTTTTTGTCTTTTTCCTTTTTATCGGTACCAAGGATCAAACTCACGACTGCCTGCTTTCAAAGCAGGCGCTTATCCCGCTGAGCTAAATCTCCAGCCTCAATTTTGCTGTCTTCTTAACCACCTTCAATGGTCTCTTTTAGATCTGAAACGGTCTTGTATTCATTTTAGTGCTCCATACAATGCGTTTACATTAGTGTCTGCTGGGTCACTCAGACTCTTTAGTTTATAAACTATCATGAATACCATTTATTCCTTCTATTCTGTACCCCCTTTACCTCTCCATCCCTAATTCCATTCTTCTTCTGCTGTAAGTCTTTATTCTAAGGTATTTTGTATACTATAAATTTGTTATATATACTATGAACCAGGCATGGCATTGTGGGCTTGTAGTTTGACCTGGGGAGGCTGAGAGAGGAGGATTGCTTGAACCCAGGAGTTTGAGGATAGCCTGAATAACATAGCTAGACCCTAACTCAAAAAATCGTAGATAGGTAGATGATAGATAGATAGATGGATGGATAGATAGATAGATGAATGGAAAGATGGATGGATGAACGATAAATGGATAGATAGATAGAATAAATATAGGAGGTAGAAGCTGAAAGCACAACTTGTGGGATTCTAGGCTCTGTAGATTTGATCCCAGATCCCCACTTGTGAGCAGTGTGACACTGGAGGGGTAATTTAGAATCTGCCTTCCATACATTGACTTGTGCCTCTGGCAGGATTTACTAAGAGATACTCCACATTGAGATTTGTACACATGAAGTTTACAGATTGATGCTCTTAAAGAATTGCATTTGTGGGAGGGAAAAAAGTTACATTCAAAAGAGCCGCACTTTGAATTGCTTCAGTTAAAATCCAAAGCAGATATTGTGCCATGGTCTCCAGTAAGGACCTTAAAATACATGACAGTGAACAACGCAGACAGAATCCCTGCCTTGCAGAGATTATTTCTTGGAAAGAGATACAAAGAGTAAAGAAGTAAGCAAGGGAACTATTGACCGCCCGTCACGCAGTAGTGAGTTCCACTTGGGCGATAGAAGTGGGACATTAGAAGTGACAGATAAGAAGGGGATAAAAGAGCACACCGTGCAGATAAACAAGGATTTCCCCGTAGACAGAGCTGGGAGAGGGAAAGCTCTGACGGCCATGCCTGTCTGGGAAATTCCAAGTGCACCAAGGATGGTAGCTGGGCAGAAGTGATTTGGGGGCTATGTGGTTGAAAGTGAGCCTGGGAGTGACATGGCTTGCTGTGCCCCATGTCTGGCCATGCTTTTGGGTGAGCAGGGAGCCTTCCTGAGTGTTTGGAGCAGAAGACAACTCTGCGATGTGACAGTGGCTGGAATGCGCCATGCTGAATGTGTGCTGTGTTGAAATTAGGGAGGGAGAGGCGAGACTTCTGCAGTGCCCAGGAAAAGGTGCAGCTTCTGTTCCGCGTGTCGCTGACTTAGGAGGGTTTGTGCCGGCCTCAGACCTGATGGTCTGCTGCTCATCTCAGGGACCTTGCCATGGGTTTTCTCTGAATAAGTAGCCTAGATTTTCCTGCTGCCAAATCTATTTTTATTTATCTTAAGATACTTGTGTATTGGAAGTTTTACGTAAGTTGCACTTCTGATTTTATATATTCAAGCAAGCAGAACTTTTCATTTGTTTCCAGACATTAGTCAGCACAGATAGGAGTATCTTCGCCTGCTGCATTGCGTGCCAGAATGCACTGCATTGGTTTCTCATTGGGTTTTGGAAATACAGCTTTTTTGACTGTACCTGATGCACAATACATACTGTAGCATATGATTTTTCAATGTGTACTTAACAAAGAGCAGTTTCATTTTCTCTGGTGAATTACACACTTGTTATGGCTTTGAGATTTTTTAAAAACAACTCCAGAAATTAATAGAAAACAATGTATTTAAGTAATGTTAGCCACCCAACTTAATGAGTTAAACCAAAAGGATCATTCCAGTACCTGGCAATTGGGAAACTAGTTCTGAAAAGTCTCTTAATTGTGTGTTTGTTGCTAATATCTCTTTTAGAATAAGAAAAGGGGGATTAAGTGGGTTTGAAATGCAGCTGGCTGATGCTTTCAAGAACCTGTTCTGTAGATAAATCACTTAAACTGGATGCATGCCTTTTAAAATACTGTGTCATAGTAAGTTAATCTTGCCCGCATTTGCTGTCATTTTCCAGCTGTGTTCTCAACTTTTCATCCTATATTTTACTGACCAGAATGCTGTTGTCCTCTTTGATAAAGTCCACAGTTGTATTAGAGGAATCAGCCATCGATGAGACCTATTTTTATGATTGCATCTACACAAAATTGTGTACACTGCACATAATTTGGTCCTGATCACATTGAGAGATTCTCCGTGGTCTTATAAGTACTGAACCAGAGTGGTGGGTCTTTCCAGACCCTCTGACTTGTCTTCCCCAGACACTGTGACCCTCAGAGAAAAACATGACCTCTGACAAGCAGGATTTCTGATGCATTGACTGAAGAGGCAGTTCCGCCTCTTTGGTGTCCTCCTGTTTGGACCCTGCAAGCTTAGTAATGTAGCTCCAATGCTTAAGGGCTGGAGTGTTCAACAATGTCGAGGATATCATTAGTTATTCAAAAGAGAACCATAGTAGCAAGTGGAACTTGGTTGTCTTTGACAGAGGTGTTATTTTTAAATATAATTAAAGAGAAACACAGCCGGCAGTTCAGTGTAAAGAATTAGCAGTGTCCTTTTTTTTCTGCCTCGTCAGTAGTGGGATGTTATTAAATAGTCATATTCTGGAGGTTTTTGCCCACACTCACTTTGAAGTCCAGGCTGCCCAACCATATTTCAGCATCGATTCAGGAGACTCCCTTGGCCTTTCTCTAAGAGAGCTCCCTTATGCTGAGATCTGCTTTGAAACAGAATGTGGCTGAATTATAAAGCAAGTTCAATCCTATAAATCAGCACACTCTGTGGATTTTCCATTGTGAGTAGTTCTCAGATCTATATCTCCAGACCGTCCTCCAATCCCTACAGACATGAGCCTTGGAAAAAAAGCCTCCAAACAGGTCTGCGCGTTCCAGTCTTACCCAAAATATTCTTACTTGGGCAGCAAGAAATATTTATACCGATTTATGTAAGCATATCACAGCCTGCTGACAGCCCTGCCAGGGGCACCCACCACCCTCTCATAAGTCAGACTTCCCATTAGGACACGCAGAGACCTCAGCCAGAGTCGGTCCAGTCCTCGCCGCTCCATCCTCATGGTTCATCTTCATCTCCTCAGACTTGGAGCTCCATAACCTACCTCCTCACTTAGGGGAGCTCATTGCGAGACCCCATCGATCGATTTCCTGCCTCTGTGGTTTGCTGCTGCTCTTCCTTCTTCCCGAAACCCTTTTCATTTATTTGTCTAAATATTATTCGGGGACTAAATTGAGGGTGATTTTCTCAGCTCCATGGTTGAGCTAAATGTCTGCCATCAGTTGTCTTTTGTATTGTCAATCTGTCACTGAAATAATCTGTATGTGTGTGTGCCCGAGGCTAATTGTTTTTAACTCTCCCATATCAGAGCGCAAGACTTAGTGCTTAGTAGGATCTCATTAAATATTTACCCACCTAAGGCTTTGACACTACAATCAAAAATCTGCCTACATTTCTGAGTGTTGCTGTTCAGGCTTGCATGCTACATTTTAATTTGTTTGAAACTCTAAAAGCTGAGTGTGAGAAGTTTAGTGCACTAAAATAACTGGGAATGATGAGAACTTTGTAGGAAAGGTCTAAAGAGCAAAAACACAAAATAAGAACATGACCCATTCTAGCAGGAGTGAGGCAAGAAGCTGATTCTCGTAAACCCAAATGAGCCTCAAAACATAAGCACCAGGTTTCACATCCAGCCCATAGATAACATCTAGGAAGTCTGGGATGAGCTTTGCAAAACCGGGTTGCAGGCTGAGTCCACAGGCTCTTCCTTTGCAGTTTAAGTTGCACAGAGTCTGGTACCCGTCTATCCACTGGGTCACTTGTTATCTGCCTCCTTCTCCTAAAAGTTGGTGTATGGAGGAAAAAAAATGATGTTATTTTAGGCTTCTCGTTAGTTTGTAGGTAATTGAGGTAATTTTACCCTTTGTGAATACTTTATTCCACATCCAAATTACTTACTAAAATACCAAATGACTAGGGTCAGAGAATAGAAGCATTCGGAAACCCATTTTATGCCTTCATTTAATCTGACATTGAACCAGTGGAAGAAAAAAACCGTCTCTCTTTTTTTTTTTTTTTTTTTTTTTTGAGTTTTTAAGAAATTACAGTGATTACCCTTACACATAAATGTACTTTACTCACCAAGTAATATACTTGGAAAACAAAACACTCACATTACATCCTCAGATTCAGAAAGTCTCCTACTTTAGTGAAAGAAAAGTGTAGATTCTAGAAGCTTAAGCCTTAAGAAATAGGCAGATTTATGGAGACAGAAAATAGTGCCTCCTTATGACACTGTGAAGATTCTAGAATAAATGATGGTGGAGTAAATGTCTCACAGGTAGTGTAGCCCTGCATGTGGCGTGATGTGGGTGCTCTGCAAATAGATGTTAAATTAAAAGCTGAATGAACTGAGTGGTCAATGAGGTCGACTGTGATGCTGCTCTGAGCGCATGCGTGTCGGGATAGGTAAGCCACGCCCACTTCCCAGCAGTTGCTTAAAGGCTTTCTGCTTACAGTGAGCATAGGAAACGCTATAACAGGTATCTGCTCTCAGGAAATCAGAGAAGTGATTGCTGCTCCAGCTTCCAGGGGGGCTTCTTCCTGCCTCCTTCACGCAGTTCTACCCCATCCGTGTTCCAATCCAATGACTCAGCAGCACCGGAGCCGCCGTGTGCTCAGATAGGAAAGATACTTACACAGAATGAAAGAGAGCATTTGGAGAAACAGGATAGAAGGGCAGCCTGGGCAGAGACAAAGGGATGTTCCGTGCAAAATGTGCAAAGAGGGAAACGGTGATTTTCAGTATTTTGTAGGAGATCCAGCACTCAAGTAAAGGGGGACAAGGACAAGGGCGAAATGTTAAGCAGCCTCAGACTTCAGGGTGCTACATTAGTTTACTCTATTGTAACTCTTAACGTTTCATTTCATATTGACACATTCGGTATTATGCATTTCTCTCCTCAATTGTTTCTATAACATCCTGTGTTTTGAGAAGAAAAAAATACATATTCCGGGTGTAGATTTTCCCCCAACTACACCATCATGCATGGTTTTCAACCCCTCTGGGATACCACTGAATGCTGGTAATGGCTATTGCATTAGGAGAACTAGGTTTCGTTCCTGCTAGACAAGGCAGAGGTCGAAACCAGTATTCATCTTGCTGACTAGGAGATCTAGACAGCTTTGCTCTGGTCTAGCACTTTTAAAAGTATGCGCTGGGGGACTCAGAAGGCTCAGGGTGCGTGCTTCCAAGGGTTACCCAAATAATTGCAGGTCAGTAATGCAGCTTATTTTTGACTTCTTTTAAAGAGTCATAAGTAAGTAACCAATTCATTGCAGTACATTTGGGATTTCCTGCTCAAAGGAAACTATTTCTGGAAAAAACAAACATGATTGGTCATCTTAGCCACATAAGACAGAGAAGTCTTGCAGTAAATACTATGCTAAACTTCATTTGAAAGGTATATTTATAAGAACATTAAACAAAAAATATTCTTTGCAATGGTATTACTATCAGAAGAGTCAGCAATCTAGGCCACCAGTTTGGGGAACTCTGTCCAGCTCATCCATTTGTCCCCTGGCATTTGTGAGCTCAGGGGATCCCTCCCTTCTCCCGTGTTCCAGACACAGGGGGTGTGGGGAAAGTTCTACCCTGCGGCTACTGGAGGTGCCACTTGCCTTAAACCCTTGCTTGAAACGTGGCATCAGCTCTCCCTAGAAAATACTCTCTTACTACTTTGAAATAGCTCTCATTCATTCTTCCTCCCAAACATTCACCCGTCTTACTGCATATTTGGGAGTGATTTCTACAGGGAGGGGATCTGTTATGAGGAAATTGTTTAGAAGGTCTGTATTTAAGCCCTTGTGTAATTCTGGGTAAGTCTTGAGTGCATGGTGATGTTTGTACAAGATACTAACATGGCTGCTTTTGAGGCTGATGTTCCATGGCTCCAGAGGCTCTCATGTAATTCTCTTCTGGCCTCCTTCTGTGGGATCAGTAGCAGAGGGGAGATGGGAGCGTTAGACAGAAGGCAAAGAAGAATGCACACATAGTCCATGCTTGGAAAACGGGAACAGTTCAGGCTAAAAAACACACAGTTCCGCTCAGCCTTTTTTTTTTTTTTTAAATGTATGTAATTTAAACTTTTCAACCAGTAGTTTAGCTCCATCCAGTTGAAGACTTCTACACTTCCCAGTGAGTCAGGAACAAGACACGAGCTTCTCTCCCATCACAGCAAATCCATCATAAATGACAAAAGCCTTGTCAGTGAACGCGAGAGAATTGGCCCAATGAATTCATGAAAGAGGCCGTGTTACACTAAATAATGCTTCAGAAAAGAAAAACAAACAGTTTTTCCACCAACGCCTAAGGTTTTCTGAATCCAGATATATTTTCTAACTTCTTCTAAGTAGTCATCTGCTCTAAACATCTAAGAATTAAAAAACAATACTGTTTCTGACATTTCTAGCACACAGTGTCTGCTAGGAGTGCTGAAGGAGCATTCCTTTTGACAAAATCTCTAATTTTTATACTTCTGGGACAAGACACACAAAAGAAAAATACAACAGTTGCTTACTGCTCCCTGAGGTTATGGGGGAGGAAAGCGCAGAGATGAAGAAGTGCCTTGCGAGTGCATTAATGTGAGGTGTGTAGCTTTCACCGTGGGCGACTGTAACACTGATGAAGCACATCTATGCTAATTTATATATATGGGAATCGCTAAAGTTCATACAATTTATCTCTTCCCATTACGGATAAACCCAGCTGGTACTCTAAGAAGAATGTCTACTGTCTTTTATTGAGAATCTTAACGAGGACCTATTGTGTATCAGGCATTTTATAACCATCTACTAAATGCTTGCTATAATTTTCCAGGAAAGACAGATCTCCATTGTCCTATGTAGAAATCAGAGAGACAAAGGCTGATTCTTTTGTAGTGTCAGTGGTGAAGCCATGGTCTGTATTCAGGGCTCCAGGACTCCACAATCTCCCTTTTCTGTGCTGTGCTCCGTACAACCTGTTACGTATTTTTAGTTTACATTTGTATTAGTGCATGTTTGCAGGGCACAATGATTACATTCACCATGGGGAGTTGGTGCAAGCACACGACATAGCTTAATTCATTTCACCCCCTCCTTCCTCCACTTTCCTTCTCATTTGTAAAATACCTACCTCTCTGTTTTCTATTATCAGTCTTTTATTTTGCACTGTCATTTCTTTGTGCTTTAGGTTTCTCACGTAAGAGAAGCAATGCGGTATTTAAGCTTGTGCGTCTGATTTATTTCCCTTAACATTATGGTCTATTAATGCGTCCGTTTTCCTAACAGTGACTCACATTTCTTCTTCTGTGTAGCAGTTGTGCAAATTAAAAATTGCAATTAAAAACATAGTAAATATTTGTTAATTTGATTCACAAGCTTATTGCATTGAGGGAGAAGTCTTGCACTTAGCATAGAAGCACATAGCTTTTCATTTTGAGTCAGGTGGCTTCAGCTCACAAGCTGTGCACAAGCACACAGACACACTTTACAGTACTCACTTTGGGAGTGGGGCTAATGTAGTACTTGGAATCTGTGTTACGTGCTCTACGTGCCCCATATTGATAACGGGGGATGATGTTAGACTTTGTGGCACCATGCTTTAAGTTCAAATAAACAAGCAGGAATACTTCAGGGAGCGACAGTGCTTTTGAAAAAGTAAAACTACCGGTATAAGTCAAGAGTTCTGTGGGAAGAGTGAAATTTCACTGAAGTCTTCATCTTCAGAGAGGGCAAGATGGGGAAGGATTCAGAGTCCGGGATTTCAAAGGAGAGGAGAGCAAAGGCCAAGGCTTGCCGCAGTCCGCGGTGCCCTCTAGGGATGGGGAGGAGAGAAATGCAGCTCTGGCCCAGGGAGTGGGGATGGCGATGGACCTGGAGAGGATCTAAGGAATGTGTGGTTTGTTCACAAGACTTAAAGGGTGGTACTGTCACTGGGCTTCTATTTTCAAAAGATCTCCCTGGCGTCCCTTGGCCAACAAGTGGTAGACGAATCAAGAGGAGAAGCCAAGAAGCCAGGACAAAGCGTGATTACAGTGGAACAGGGAGAGACCTGTCCAGAGCAGCAGTAGAGAGAACAAGAAAGTGACAGATCTCCTGGTGGCCCAGGTTGACTCCAGCTGTATTCTCTTCCTTTGTGGGTTGACATCGGTGTAAACAGCTATTGCGTGCCAGAGTAAAGAAGCCCTGAAAATGGCAGTGAAAGAACCAGCACCATGAAGAGTTCCAAGCCCCAAACTCTTCATACGCATGTAACGTTGGAGAAAGTAGAGGTTTACGTTTAATACACAAGAGTTCCATAAAGAGCAGCATTTCACAAACCGGAGTCTGTGCACCGGCCCTGTTACATCCATCTGAGGTAATTTTCTCCAACTTTAGGAGGAAAATAGACTGATGTGATTCCATAGCTTTCAGCCGGTGGCTTTTCAATAGCATCTGTACCTAGTGATGTTTTGTTTTTCAAGTATTGTTTCAAATTTACAGAATTTCAGCAGCATCACGGGTGTGGCAGTAAAAGGTAAAATATAAAAATAGATGTCCCTATAACGTGGCCTTTAAATGGCTATGTATTTATATGCTACGTAGGCTATGCAGCAGATTGTGATAACAGAATCAGATACAATCAAGTTGCAGCCTTACAAATATAGCAAATATCATGAAACAGCTCCCTTCTGCTGACTCAAAGAGTGGGTGTCCCGTTTCTCTCATTATATATATATTTTTTTCTGTAATAACTTGCTAGCAGCAACACCTCTGCAGCGTCCCGCCTGCTTTGTCAGTGTGAATGTCCCCACGGTAGCACTTTACCTATATTTGACATTGATTTTTCTCACATTGGATTTTCTGCTCTGGAGACAACTAATTTGAGCAGCTTGTGATATAAAGTGTATGGCTCTCCCCCTTCGGTCTCCCCATTCGAACGGTAAAATAGAAGTCGCTTCCCACTGCAGCAAGCCCCAGAGCTGTGGGGAGACTTAGCCTCTGTGGTGCTGCTTAATTTATTTCTCTAAAGCCTGTGGCTTTTCACATGTACTGGGGGCGGGGTTGGTCCACTGTCAACCTTTGAGCATCGGTGCAGTAAACCTCTGCGGCTGATACCACGTGTGAATGAGGTCACAAGACCTTCCTGTGAGGGGAGGGACACCCATCTAGGTCACCCTTCCCGGCTAACCCTGGGGAGGGGGGCTTAAAAATACTCTCAAATATTTGTAAACGTGTGTTTTGCATTATTTTTTTGAAGGGATTATTTTAGTGTGAAAAGAGTTGTCTTTGGGTTGTTGTTTTGTGCTTAAAAACCTGTTTAGCTCTTCGCCTCTTCAAATTCCAATATCCCCCCACCCCTGACAGCAGCTGCTCCTGACTGAATTCCTCAAGTGGGAAAAGCGTTACACCAGTAGGGGGAGCTCTTATCATGCCTATCGCATGGGTTGAGGAAAAGTTGGGTTTTTTTGTGGGTTTGTGTACTGAAGGGTGGAGCTATTTTAATTTTCAAACCAATAGAGATTATGGGTGGGAATACCAGTTACTTCGTCTCCTTGAAGAGTTAAAATTTTCTAAAGTTTTAAACCTGAATTACCCTAGGATTTTAGGGTACACCTTTAGGTGGCTGTAGTTAATGAATATGAATTCTCTGGTTGAAGTTTCCAGATTGCAATGTGCAGAGGCTTTCACACTGTTAAGTATTCTGTTTCCTGAGCTCTGTCAGCCAATCAGTCCCTCCTTCAGTAGAGTCGCAGAGCAGAGCCTGGTTTGGAGGGCTTCTGTGTGTGTCTCTAGGCTGCAGGTCAGTATAAACAAGGCAGGTCTGGTGTAGATTAAGTGGCATAATGTTGAATTTACTTTTCTCACAAATGTCCCAAGTAAACTTGCTTTTGGGTCATTTGTCTCCCTCACTGAATTGGCATCAAGTGTAGTCTCAGAGGTACTAAGACCATGACTAGGTAACTTTTATCCCTGTAGTTAGGAAGCAGAGCCTCGAGGTGGTCATGATTTTTCTCTGCGAGGCCAGCATAACTCAAAATACTGTCGGTAATTTTGAAATCTCTAATCTGGGGGACACGAAGGCTTCATCATGCAACATCCTGGGTTCTTCCAAGCATGTCAGGTGTGTGTCTGCATACAAAAAGGAGTAACCCTTTCCATGGTTTGCTCATTGCTTGTACTTTGCTGGAACACGTATTGAATGTCGGAAACTAGGAGATGCCAGAGATTAAAAAATTTAAAAAGGACTCATCCTGCCCAAACAAACTCATGACATAGGCGTCTCACCTGGGGGCATCAGGGGAACAGAATGGCCCCAGCACCTGCTTTCTTCGTCAAAAGGAAAGGACACAGTTGTCTCCCATCTGATCCAAATGTGTAACTTGCCCATCTTTCCTGACTTAAGCCAGCTGACCGATTGCCTGCCTTATGTCTAACACATCTGAAAGTTTGTGAATTTGGAAGCCTGTGACGCCTGTCTTTGGGTGGACTTTAACTATGAAATCACAGAAGTCACAGAATTTTCATCCAAATTAATGTGAGGTTTTGTAGGTTAAATCTGTGTGGACCCCCAGCGGGGGAGTAGAAGGGAGAGAGCATGAAGAAGGTAAGGAGAAGTGGAAAGAGGAAACGGAAAGATGGCAGAGTGTTCCCAGGCATTTACTGTGCTCCCTCTGGACTAGCTCCACAATTGTCTAGCAATTTTCTAGCAATAAAATAGCTGTACTGCGGTTGATAAGCCTTTCGCATGACAGAGTGATGACCCTAGAATGGATTCTCAGATTTAAATAGCACTTTGGTTCCCCCGGGGTGAAACTCTTTTCTCCTGTCTTTTCTCCACGAAGACTTCCTGCTTTGTCACTGTTCCCCCTGTCCTCTGCCTTCTGTGCCACCGTTTAATTATTGCAGCACCGTGGATGCTCCAGAGGCCTCTTCTCCATTTTTCCCACATTCCTTTTTCCATGCATTCTCTACTTCCAGTCTTGGACTTGCCCGAAAGCCTCTTCTGTAGACGTTGGCTTCCTGCCTGAGCGGACGGCCCCGGTGATGTACACAGAGTTTCACACTCTGGCAGGTCCATGGTTCCAAGTTCAGAACCACTCCCTCGCCTGGGTTCCTCCCATCTCTATGCATACTCTGCACTTACCATGTTCCACTTCTTCTCTAAAGAAGGTTTCCTAGGTTACATAAACTCTCCAGCCTCTCCAGAAACGTAGATGTGCCTCTGCCCATCCATTATAGCACAGACCTTGGCTTACTCTCCGACCGCTTTGTGCTTAGGGTGGGGCTGCCATTTTGTGATTCCATAGGTAAATTGTTGCCATCTTGGTTCTCTTATCTATGAATATTTTTAATTTATTTTAGTCTCCTGGGCAGCTTCTTAGTCCAGTGGAGGGCTGAAACTAGATTATCTTTAAAAAAAAAAAAAGCATAATGGGCTTTTCAGTAATTATGAAATACAAACCTCAGTCACTAGTCTGTATTTTGGGATGTAGATATTCGTGGGTGTAGTCAACAGTGTCGAGCGTCTGAGCTGAGTCAAACAGCGACATGCACCCACAGTAAGCTTTACCCACAGACTCATATTTCAAGCTCACAGTGACTCTGAAGCCAAGCTCCTTGTGAAATCTGTTCAGTAGCCATCTCAGTCCCACTTTCCCTGACCTCCCCCCCTCCCTGAACACACAGGCTTGCTCTACCTCCGAGGCCAAGGTACTTGAAAGCACTTTGAACAACATGCCTTTTTTTTCCACCAGGCAGCAATACCATGATGGGAAATATCCCCTGATTACTAAGCAGCTCACAGCCATCAAGCACGTCTGTCCCCTTGCCGAAGGCAACAGTGACCAGGTCATTTTTGTGCCAGCTCCATGATTCTTCCTCATCAACTTAAGCAGAAGTCTAAGTAGGGTTCATATTTGCAGGTCTCTGAAGCATTTCTTTGCTTGTACACATTCATTAATTCAGCATTCTGTATAACTGGCCCATGTTCAAATTCCAAGGATGTAGGCATGGGCAAAACATACAATAAAACCCACATTACCAGGGCAGTGAGGGTTGGTGGGGCAGGAGAGAGAGATGGGGGCTCCTGAGTGGTGGAAGAGGACCATTTTAGGGTCTCTAACTTTTCCCTGAAACGGTGCCACCAACATTCAGTACCAGGCACTTGGGTAGCTGCTGCTCAAAGGAACCGTGCTGACGTTTCTTTGTATTTCCAAATTTTATTAGATATTGGGTCCATTCAGGGGTTGAGCTATCCAGGAGCAGTAAATTAAATTTTGTGCTATTCTTTTGCAGTAACCAGTACAGTAACCAGTCTGGTTACTGTAGCTGAGCTCACCTCAGCCCCAGCCACCCTGGGGAACAGGACACAATTTATTTTTCAAATGAAAGATCAGGCCCTCATGCTGTCCTCCTGTCTGGGTTCTCCTCCTGACAATCCCCTGTTTCTTCCTCCACGCACTGGTTTTGAGGTTTTCCTTGAGGACAAATAAGAGTTGCTTTAAACAGGCTCCTCTTGCGAGCCACAGTTCCTGTTTGGCATTTGTTACCAGCTAAGAGCCACCCAATATTACATATCGACTCTACAGACTGCACAGTGGGGTTACAAAAGAAGCCTTTTGAAAACATCTCCTGTTCTGAGGGAGGAGATTCTACTCCTCTGGGAGGGTGGAAACATACATAGGTAGAATTGTCAGACCGAAAGGCATGGCCAGGTGTTATCCATAAAGGATTGATGGATTGTAGGATTGGAGTTGGTTTTCCAGCAAAACAGGGTGGTGGGACGGGGTTAAAGCTTAAAAGACAGCTAGGTTTCAAACAGTTCGGCTTGTTTTTCATCAGGTTTTCTTTCAAAATTTTCTTTCAAAATTCACAAGGTAAAGGTTTCCTGTTGGGAAGTGGATGATCAATGATGATTTTTATTTTTGGTTTGAGTGAATCATTTATGAGTAGTTTTCATCATTTTACCAGAAGTAAGAGAGCTTTCATTCTTTGAATAGTCAGTTTGAGCGTCTTGTGATTTGTCAAGCTACTGTAATATGGAGTAATAATTACATTGTTGAGAAACTATAATAGAGACAAAAAGAAACAAAAAAAAAGACAAAATGCAAATTTTCAGTATTTTGAGTATAATCATGGGTTATTTTGGCTTATGATATTCTGATATACAGTATTTTAAAGTAGATACGAGTATTATTATCTCTCACTGAGTATTATACAATTATTTTTAGAAGATACTAATAAACACCAACTATTTATCAGGTAATATACTTTATTGAGGGATAAAGTGCTTGACAAGTATCAGCTATGCATGCATTTCACATTAAAATAATAAATCTCAGTTTACAGTCTCGGTGCAGTAAAATTGAAAGTGCAATTTCCCAAGCGTATATCCAGCTCAGGGTTGGCCTTTTAACCTCCGTCTTCATGAAAGATAACCACACATGACCAAATTTGGAGTTTGATATTTTCAAAGCGCCAGTGCACAACTCCACAAATGCAATTCCTTCTGTTCTTCAGTGGTTGGCCTTTAAAGGAGAAGGGCAGCGCCTGGACTCTGCTCTGACCCATTCCTCATGTGCAGAGGTCCCTGTGGTGCTCACAAGCCCAGGTGCCAGGGAGCAGAGCTGTGGCTCCGCCTCCAGGGACTTCCGGCAGGGCGGGGCCTGCGAGAGGAACCGGAAAGGCTGTTCCTGTGGCGGAAGTGACGTGAGAGGCGAGGCTCTGTCTGATGGCATCACCGCAGGAACAGCAGATGGCTTGGCAGGGGGAAGCTCAGGTGCTGAAGAGGCAGGTACAGAGAATGCTTCTAGAAGTTATTTTAAGCCGCACGATGCAGAGGGTGGTTTTTTCACACTTTCGGAAAACTTGCAATTATCAAAGATTTGATTTTTTTTTCCGTCAAGAAAAAAAAATTCTAGTCGCTCTCTGTTCAGTTGTGCTTTTTCTAAAATTTGAGAGAATAGAAACAAGAGGAGCAGGTGGTATAAATAAGCTTAGAAGGACAAAATGAAGTGTCAAAGTGGTTTCCAGTTTTTGTGAATTCGTTATTCCCCTTTTCAGTCAAAATAACTAGAAACCATAGAGGGCACAGAAACTCCCATTTTTTGTTTGTTTGTTTTCCATGCCTTTTATTAAGTTGCACTGAACAACCTTATTTAAGAAATACCACAATCTAAGTAATAGGCATGACTCTTGCCACTTTAACCAATGGGAAAATTGAGAATCAGAGACCAAAAAAAAAGTTATCCCACATCTCCAGGTGAGTAGGTGACAAAAATCAGGATTCAAACATATATATGTGTAAGACCCAGGCAAATGGTTTGCACTGCCTGCTCACTGGCTTTCTATACTGTGCACCATCATCTGGTTGGAACACCCTTAGTTCAGAAGAGATTTTACACCCTTCATTTAACCATCCCAGATGTCAGGTAAAAAAACACTGGTAACTGACCTCTCTGTGTCACAAAATTTATGCTAAATATTCCAGAGGTTACCAGGGAAAGAATTTTACAACTGTCTTATCTCCAGCTTCCTATTCAAACTGCAGTATGGCCCATTTATCTTCAAATTAGGTTAAAGAACAAATGAGAAAATCATAAAGTCTCCAAGTGAGACAAGGCTCTCAAGTATGACCTTAGGAAAATCATTTCACCCCTTTCAATCTCAATTCCTTATCTCTGAAATCAACAGTGTGAGCTCCTAATCCCAGACGTCCTGCAGTGTGGCTCAAGGTTCTGTGTCCTTTTCAAGATAAAGAGCATTTAATTCTGTAGATACTGAATGTACTGGCTGAGAGGTGAGAGAATACTTTAGTGTGATTATTTTCTAACTGCCATGTTCAGAATTGCATTTGAGAACTGTGATGTATGTGTTTATTTTTCAGAGCATTTATGGCCTGCATATTTCTGGAATATATGCAGAACTTATTGCTGATGTGATATATGCAATTTATAAACAGAAAACTATTCTTTAAAAACAAAGTACCAATATATTTCATTGTTAGGTCAATAGAAATAAAATTGCCAAAGATACCTATCAAGTGCATCCAAGAATGCCATGTAAATGGGGAGTCAAAGGGGTTCAAGGGCTGAGGACCCAGATTCACTGGGTGAGTCCTGGTACCAACACTCACTAACTGTGGAACTTTTGGCAAGTTGATTCTGTTCTCTGGACCTTAATTTTCTCTTTTTAAGAAAGCCGTTTTGTAGCCAAACATGGTGGTCACTCCTGTAACCCCAGACTCTGGAAAGCTCAGCGAGGAAGATGGCAAGTCCAAGCACAGCTTAGATCATTTAGGGATTTAGAGCACTTCCAAATAAGATAAAATCTAAAGAAGTAGAAAAGGTCCAGGGGCGTAGCTCAGTGAAAGGGCCCCGGGTTCGATCCCCAGTACTGACAAAAACAAAAGAAAACAAAACAAAGCCATCCTACCTCTTAGGATTGACTGTGTATTGCCTCTGTATGTAGAGACATTCATGAAATTTTATTTATTATTATCATTTTGAATAAGAGCTCATTGCCTTGATTTAGGGGATAAAATCGAAAAGACTGGAGAAATGCTCCCTTAGGGCTTGTGCTCTGCCTTTCACAGCTGTCTCTGTAGCACCAGGTGGAGGATCTGGCTGAGATTAGGTGTTAAATAGGTGTGGGTTGAATAGATCAGGACTCAATGATTCTGAAACTTTTACTGTCTTGTGTATTTACAAGCATTTCCGTGTTTTTAAATGCCTCTTACATTCAAGAGCATTAAGCTGTGTACTATAAATCATACAACACAAGGAGCATATAATAGCTTTGCTCTCTAGACTCCTGTTCTGGTTCCTCCGTGGCATGTTTAGCAGAAATATTTTGAAATCTTAGATCATTTCATATGGAAACAAAGGTTAGGTGCTATTTTGCTTTTAGAGTGAAAGCTCTAAAACAGACTTCCACTTACTTGGACATTTCATGGGTGTTGGCAGTTCTGTTTGTGAGCGGTAGATCTATTGATCCAGCTGTTGCAGTTGCTGTTCTGACAGCTGCTGGGCAGCACTGCCAACTGCTTTGGAGGGTTTCAGGCTGATTTCAGAGAGAAAAATCTATCCAGGAATTCTAGAAATACTTAAAAGGCTCCCATCTCCCTTATCCAGTGGAAAGCTATGGCCTAGAACCTCAGATTCAACCATCCTGACTTTCTGGATACAGCCTCATGCCTATCCTAAGTAGCCCGAGTTTGACAAAATCTCCCCCTTAGTCTTAGTTGTAACAGTAATACTTCAGAATTAGAGCTTTGCAAGCCAAGCGTTTATGATGGTTTTCATAGTATTTAATTCACTTCACTTTAAAAGCCATGGTTTTCCTCTCTATTCTTCTCACAGAGTCATCGTTCCCAAGTCACTTTTGATTTGCCAGAGTGACAAGGACAGCCACTTTAGCTAATAAGATTACATTATCCTTCCCAGTAGACTGTGCATCAAAAGCAGGCTGATATGTAAGGTGCCTCCCAGCTTTATACTGAAGTATTTTTAATATTTTATTGTTATCTAAATGGCTTTATGGGAGCAGAAGCTTGGAGAAAATGCATATTGTACAATGCCAATGACTGTCATTTGGGGGATGCATTGGCTAATGGGAGGAAGCCACTTCTTCTAACAGAAAAAAGAATCCAATTCAAAGTTTCCAAGAAAGGGCATGAGATTCTGCTGGAGGATCTCATGAGCTTTCTAGACAGAAAAAAGAAAAGGAAAAAAAACAAAGAAACCTCAGACATTTTCCCACAATGAGAGGCAAAATGGAAGATGTCATTCGGATACTATGCATGAGAAGACATAGAGCCCCGGAAAATTAGCCATCGGCATGCATATGGTGGCTGCACTCTGCCTGGGGGCTGCGTGTGTTTCACTGCTGCTGTAGCGTTGGAATCCAGGCAGAAGTGATCCAAAAATAAAGACTACCCAAATAGTCTCCAGAGAAAATAAGGAAAAGAAAAGAGCATATTGCTACTATTTGAAGTATAATTCTTGAAATTTAGATGAATCACTGGAAAGCAAGTGTTACCTTGTTATCTCCAAATAAATGAAAAATTCATTAAAGCTGGCACAGAGTTTTATCTGTTTTCCTTATAGGAGAACAAGACTAAAGTAATCCCTAAATAGAAACTTTCTGATTATTCTTGACATGTGGAATTTGAGGGCTACCAGTCTTGTCTAAGTCCAAAGTTTAGTGTGTGCTCATTGCACTAATGTAGAAAGGGAGGTGTTTGTATTGTTAGGAAGCTCAGTTGGTCAAGTCATGACCACAACAGAATGACTTGTCCCTTACTCAAAGCTCTGTAACCACCCCTGCACTGCCCAGTAGACCTACATCATTTTGATGAAAAAGATCACAGGCCACGGTTCTGAATCCTGAAATACACCACAGCCGAGTTAGGACCGTTTCCCTTTCAATTCTTGACTCCTCTAATTATAGGAACCCAAAGTAACCACTGTGAGCAGTGTGAAAAATATACCTTCTTCATTTTCAAAAGCAATGGTGTCTCTACCCAGAAAACGGCTGATGGAAATAGCATGGCATTTAATCCCTCTGCCTTGAAATGCCAGGTCCAGGTGCTGTGTGGCCTTCACCCTTTCTCCACATGTAGGACTAAAAGGTGGTTTTCTTAAGAGCATATCCCAAATGAAAATACTATTTTATGTTTATTTACTGATTGAACCTGTGCCAGCGGCTCTAGCGGATTCCAGGGTAGGCATCTGCCAGCTCATGCATACTTGAGTATCATCAGCACTTTTGCTCTTATTTGGGTCTGTGTATTTCAAGCACTGGAATGTACGTGGGCATCTGAGGCACATCAGCATCTTTCAGAACAGAAAACACACACTGTTGACAGCCTAACATGTGCATTTTTCATACACAGGTGTGGATTTCTCCCCCTGGAAATAGAAGAATGGTAAATCAACAGTTATTAACTGTCGTGAATAACATCTTGGTGTTGATTTTAAATAGTCTAATTAGAATGCCACATAGTTATCAAAATCCATGACAGCTGGCTTAGTAGCTGTTGTTTTCCATGGGCAGTATAGTGCTGACCCTGCCGCCCTATCACTGGCCCTCAGCAGTGAACCTGCATAGAAGCGTAGCAAATGCAGCCTTAGCAGATACATGTGGGGGAACTGGCTGTTCCTCAATAAACTAACAAATGTGACATGGACATAGACACCAAGCAAAAATGCAGTGGGCAATTGCATGTAAAATTATCCATGGAAGTGGTTCTAACTGTATAATTGTCAGAAAATAATATGATTATTTAAGTACATCATTCTGTTTATAATGCATTCAAGTTATAAATGCTAACATTAAAAAGGGCATGAACATATAATTTAAACCATACTTTTTTACATCTCAAATATATCCACTGGGCTGGAAAGGTAGCTAGCTGAGTGGTGGACCAGTTGCCTAGCATGTAGAGGTTTTAGATTCAGAAAAGGACATAAAATGTGTTTTTTCTATGAAGAGTTAATGTATCTCTTGAGAAAGTAGGCTGTTATAACATAGTTCTTTAGAAATTTAAAAATGCAGTTGTTGAAATAAATCAGATATAATTAATGGATCAAATGACTGAGCTGATTAAATACCATAGATGACGCATCTATGTCTATAAAATAAACGAAGGTAATGCAAAATAAGTGACTTAAGTATGGATCTCTTGCCGGCTACATCCTAGATAGTATGTTTTACAGTCTCTGCAGCAGCAAATAAGAACTCTTGCAGTTGGTTAGTGTGGTTCTGCTCCCCTGAGAAGGCTCATCAACTTTCACAGCAGCGTCGAATCCTGTTTGCATGGCCCTGTTGGGTGCTGAGATGTTTCAACCTCTCTCCTGTTTAACCGCAGTCCACGTGGTTAGAAACAAGTATAACCACAATGACGTTGTGTAACTTAGAGCCTATGAAACAGCCTGGAGCAGTTCTCTGATTTAGTGCCTCCCTTACTTTCCTTGGGAAGTGGTATAGATACAGTCATGAAGAGAACCTCTGCCCGATTGTGGATCTGGATACAAGCTCGAGTTTAGTATTTACAGCACAAAACCCAACTCTTCTTCATCATTCGTGGACATCTCCGTGCTGCTCTTAGCTGGGCAGCATAGATCTTGGTTACACACAAGACGGAAAACTGTTCCCGAGTACTCAGTATCTGATTATTGTTTAATGCAGTATTCTTTGATGAGGCAAGCATACTTCTCCAGATTACCACCCCCTCATTGCTGTTGTGGGACTTCCAGTTCCCTCCCTTCCTGGGTGCCTCCCTTCGAACATGCTAGAAGCCCCCAAGTACATGGCACCCAGGGTCCTGTGAATGTTACTGTCAGCCATGGAGGGACATCTCTTGTTCTGTTCCTCTCTGGCCCACTGCCCTTTGGTTGTGTGGCTCAGGAGGCCAAGCGTATGCCCCTGTGAGACTGTAGCCTCAGCTCAGCCTCCTGGTGCCACCACTAGGTAATGCTCCCTGGAGGTCAGACTGTAAAGGTCACATCTGCAAAGCCCCTCTTCAGGAATAAGCAGCATACGTTCTTTCCCACCAAGCAGACTCTCGCATGAGAGTCCATCAGGCTGCGACCTTCATGTGAGAATTCTTGCTTACACCTGTAGTCTGGACACTAAATTCAGAAATTTACCTCTGGTATCCACCATCACTTGCTTCATATTTGTGTTTAAAAACAAACATACAAACAAAACCCAAAGAAAAATAAGACAAAAAAGCAAACTCAGCCTTCCCAGTTTCCCCCTAGAGTTCTTTCATCAGCAGATTTGATCTTAGACGAATTCAAACACCTCAGAATACACAAGGGAATGTAGAACTCTTTATTGCCTAGACAGTTCTCCCTACAACAGCCACAGGTCACTTTAAATGCAGCAGACCAGTGGTCCTCACATGTTACTGGATGTCAGAATCACCTAGAGAATTTGAGAAAACAAATAACTGGAGCCCTGTTCTTTAGCAAGATGCACCGTTGTTGGGAGAGAAAAATTCAAAGGAAAGAGGACTGTTGATCCATCCCATTCTCAGCATCCTAAAGAGAGTGAAATGCAAGCACCACATGCTAAGTTGAGTCTTTTCTTGGAGACTGTGGAATAACGAAACGGACTCCTCACTAAAGACGAGAAAAGCAGCAGGAGAAGAGTGTGGGGAGCGAACCTGGCCTCTGCCCTCTGCTTGTTCCCTAGGAGGTTATAACAGGACTGAAGGTCAAAGTGAACTGTGAGACGTCCTCTGCGGTAGCCCTGGAAGATGCGCTCAGGGACAATTTTCAGTTTTATGTAAGAGATCCAGGAGGGAAAGTGTCCCAAGCCAGAGAAAGCTGGGAATGGAACAAGGAATGTCAGATGCAGTGCACGGGCCGAGACACTTGCTGTTTGTGCCACCATGGAGCAGTTGTGCGCTCCAGAACACAGCAAAGGCACCCTACAAGTGTGTGCTTCTTTATTTTGTTTCTCAGACATTGTGAAGAGCCTTTGGCTGTACAGTGTGGGACTGAGCAGGGCAGTGCTTTTCCAAGGTCCTGCTCACTGGATCAAGTGGGCTGGCCTGGCCACCCTGGCCCCTGTTGTCAGAGGCAGAGGTGTCCATTCCCTCTTCAGTCATCACAGGTGTGCGAATTTTGTCTATAGTAACAGTTCCCATGCGTCCCTATTGTCATTTGTGTGTATGTTTAAGATGCAATTTCCATTCAAGAAAAAAATAGACTCAAACAGTCCAAAGATAGTGTTTTACCTATTTCGTTTATTAATTAATTTTAAACATTTTTATAACTGTATGTAGATGAACAAGATAAAAATCACAAAGGAGATTCTGCAAGCTCTCTCGGGCAGCACCTGTACAAATGGAGCTTAGTTGTAGACAGTGGTGCAGCAGAACATGTTTTTCAGAACTGGACCTGAGATTGTTCCATGATGGGCTCTTGGGACCGTGAACCTGTAGCAGGAATGGTGCTGAGCAAAGACAAAATATTAGTCATTAGGTTTGTTTTGGTTAGATGATGTTTCTTACCATTCTAGTCAGCCTCGAGCTGTGTACAGATGCATGCTGGTGAGGATAGTATGTACTTCTCATGACAATCTTCCCGCTTGGTAATGTGTTTCCAACACACTTCCCTGAGGATTATGTTACTGAGGGGGTGGTGTCAAAAGCATTACTGTCATTACCTTGAGCTTCGATTCAGAGTACACTGCCTGATGTGGTGTGGGAGAAGTTCACAAACTAAACTTAGGCTCTGAATGTGTCCAGCAATTATAAGATTAAATGTGCATCTGTTATTTCCTGTATTTTCTGGGCTTGAAACTCCACGCTTTCACATCTTAATCCCCATCCTCGGAGAAGAGTTTAGCAAGCAAGACTCTCACACAGAGAAGACCCAAATGAAGTCGGAAGGGTAGGCCCAGCAAAAGTCAAGCGTTTTCTTTCCTTCCTCCGCCCTCTTCTTGTATTGCTGCTATCTCTCTCATTCTTGCACAGGCACCCACTCGTACATATTTTTAGAGGCATAAGAGCACTGCTTGCTTTGTGCAGATGAAATTGCAGAAGAATAAAAATTTGTTGATTCGAAACTGAAATGCACCCATCAGACTAACAAGGACTGCTGGAGAAAGCTTTTACTGTGTGTCACTGCTTCCTCTCTTGGCTCCTTCATGAACCCCTGGACCTCTCAATCCTTCAAAACCTATTAGACAATGAGCAGGATTTGAAGGCAGGATTGGAGGCCTGGAAACTCCAGTGGCTAAGTGATAGCTTAGCTGGTAGCTTTTTATGATCAAGGAAAACGGAAACATAAGGCATTCTCCTGTTCTTTCTCTCTTCTTTTTGTGGTTTTCTTGTCATGCTATACAAGCAGGAAATGCCACGGGACTTAGGGACTCCTGGACACAGAAGATAATCCAAAAATGCATTTGTTTACAATTGCTTTAAAAGCCATCCACTATAGAATTTCTTTTTGTGAGGTAATCTGTTACACGAGGCTGCAATAATTTGGCTTTCAGCAGTAGCAACTAGGTATGCCAAAAAATGAATCATAAATAAAGTCCAGACAAATGCAGTGTTTTTATTTCAGAGGCAGCCAGCAGATGCTGGCCAGATTAATTTTCTCCCATGCTTTTATTCTGTTATACTTGGGAACAGAACGTATTTAAAACGTGTCCTTTGGCCACTTGGATTTCCTCGGATCACTCAATATAGTATTCTTCAGTATTAACAAAGAGTAAATTGTCTTTTTAAAGGCTCTTCTGATAGTCAGTGGCTTCCAGAACAGCTCATCATAGACAAGGAGATCAGAGGCAGAATAATACGCGCTCAGGAGATGTTCTTCCTTTGTCAGGCTTCTTTAACTTGTCAAGTGTAAGAGGAAGGACAAAGCAAAGAAATGCAAACCTAAGGGAACAGAAACCTCAAGTTGGTCCATGCGCTGTCGATCAAGTCTGTGATTAGAATTTCTGATAACCTCATCTTCCACTTCTGTGATACGCATGTTACAGTGAAAACAGTGAAACCTTCCAGACCTGCACTTTCTTTTCAAAATGTGTGTTTTATTTGGACAAACAGCGCTGCTGCTTTTTCCAGATGGAATAGTAACAGGATCATAAAATTCAGGCTCTTTTTTCTTTTCTTTTGGAGTAAACCAATGTATTGCCGCTGATGGAAAGAACTGAAAGGTTACTGGAGCCTGTCCTTGAAATGCAGCTCAGATTGACTCTCTGCACAGCCTACATGCAAGCATTAGCAGCAGTGATTGTGGGAAACATGATTGAGCTTTCCACTCATTACAAGTAATTCTCCTAAGCTCCACAGACAGACTTTCCTTAATTGAAGAACAGGCATTACCAATGAATTTTTATGAGTTTATTCATTCTACAATTTTTCATCATAATGCAGTCAGTTTATTATATTAAAAATGTATATCACAACTGAAGCAGTTTTGTGAAAGAGGCATTAATATAATATTGTATCTGTTTGCACCTTGGGGAACCAAGGCCAAAAAAAAAAAAAAAAAAAAATAGAACAAGGCAAACTGCTTGCTGCTTGAAAAATCATAACAATGCAACAGCTAATCACTGTGGTGGTAAAAGTCAGTGAAAGGCTTCCTTTGCCCCCCCCCCCCCCCCCGTCAAGTGGCTAGGGCTGGTTATAATGAGATGTAAGAGTTAGCTGCAATGGAATGAAGGTATAGCACAATTCAGTGTTAATTCTCTTTAATGCTGATTGAAAATCAACCAAAAAAAAAAGATAGCTGAAGAGTTTTAGTTGCCATTATATAACTGCTAAGCTATGGTATGCCACTTCGAGGTTGCAGCATCCACCTGAATACATGTATGGGTATTAAGAAGTAGTCTAAGCTTAATTATTAAAAAGTAGTTCATATTAATAATACAGCTAATAATACAGAGTTTCTTCTTGTTTTAATCATTCTAGAAAGAGAAGTCTTAAATGTTGTTTAATAGATAAAGGATGATCTCCCCAAAGCTGCACTCCTAAATAGAGCATTATTGTGATCTCTTTATACATCCAAAGTATGTTTAATGATACCTCTTAATATGTTCCTGTGGTTAACCATAAGAACTACACATAAGGCCTTGAAAATTAAAATTAAAATGCTCATGTTTTATTTACTTTACTTACAGTTTTTTCATTGAACTTTTCTAATAAAAAAAAATTCCCCATAGAGAACCGCATTGCTTAGTTCTCAGTAGCCTATAAATGGGGAAAGTATTCCCAGGGTAATCATTGAGCAGACATGGCCATGGTACTTAGACACAGTTTATCCAGCCAGTACTTCTCTGAGTATTGTTTTTTGGAAGATTTTTGATTGCTTTAAGCATTTAAAAGAGCTGTTAAACAATGCATATTTGGAAAACAGTTTACACATAATTTACTCATATAAATCATAGGCTTTTGCTATTAACCTCCATGAAGTTTCCGTATTCAGAAAGCAGGGTGTTCTCTTTCAATGAATCAGAAATGTAGCGGTTTGCATGACTCATCTGATGACTAAGGAGACACTTGAGAGAGCAGTTTGAAAATTGGCCTTCAGAGAGAATGCTGTCATTAGACTCTAAAAATTCGGTATAATTCGGTATAATTATCACTTAAAAATTCAGTGTGGAAAATTAACCAAAACACTTTCAGGCCATCCATTTCCCGTCGCAGATCTCTTGCATTCTAGACCGATCCCACCTCTTGTCGGGATGTAGCCCAACACCGAAAGCCTGCCAGATGTCCGAGGAAATCTTTGAAATCCTTACCTGGAGTTCCCATTCCTTAATTTTCCACAGTGTTTTTACCATCCAGTAACCATTTTCCTTTGGAGAACAGTTCTTTGGAGAACCTAGGAAAAACTTGGAAAGTGTGGAAAGATGTGAGCCATTTCTGTTGTTGTAGAGACAGCGGCTCCAACAGTGTCAGGGGTTTGGTTATTTTGCTGATTTTGTGATTGTCCACAAAATGAAAGACAGAATTGAGTTTAAAGAAATATGAGAAACAGCTCAGCACAAATATTGTTGGAAGAGGCTAAGGTAAACTAAAGGAGGTAAACATGGCTTGTTTCTGTTTATCATTATTAGGCAGAGTATAGTAGCAGAAAAAACCAAAAACCAGAATCTGGAATGGGAACAGAGGATAGAACGCTATAGAATCAAAATTTTTAAACCATCAGCTTAATCTACTTTTCCTGTCTCCTACATGACACCCATGACAATTTTACAAAAATAATTTTTCATAGTAAACCTTGAAAATGTAGAAAAATAGAGACCACGTTTACCAAAGGACATGGAAATGAGGCAGGGAGGAGAGTGGTGAGGGGCAGGCTGGGAAGACTTTCCTGTGCGAATGCTTCTCCTCCGCCTGGCCAGGAGTTAAAAAAAAAATCCCAGAAATCATATGGTTTTCTAATCAGGTAACTCTAGATTTAGGATTTTTGTAGGCATTTTGGCATCAACTATGACTTCAGAACAGCCCCGTAAAATCTCCACTGTGAATGGAACTGCTTGTATAAACACACAGCAAATAAATTTCTAAATAGGATGTAGATTGGCAGTAGGAAGCATAAGGCATATGGAGTAAAAAGTCAAGCAAGATAAATAGCTGCATTTGCACATTATTTTTCATCCTAAGTTAAAAACGGCTATCAGAGAATACTGCTCAGAAGAGACTACGGGTCCATATCCTTCGGCACAACTTGGTAAAATGCAGAGAATGCTACGGAAGGGGCCTGCTCTACTCAGAAATTAACAAAAATGTGTGGTTGCCATGGGGATACTTAAATTACAGAAAGAAATAAATCAGGAAATGATGAATGTAATTAATTTTTCTTGAAGTTCAACTGATGCAAGGTAAAAAGCGTATTTATTATGTGAATGTCTAGCCATCCATGATATTAAAAAAATGAATAAATACCAAATTTGAAATATATGTAAATTAGGCAAATTTTGTCACTGAAGTTCACAGCAAATACAATAAAAATGTAGTTACTCACTGATGAATTTAATTTTCTCATGTGAGCTTGCATAAATAAGTACACACATCTATAAAATAAAAGGCTGACTTTTGTTACTTTTTGCACTTTTTAATAGGAAAATATAATTCAAAGAGGACATAATAGCCCACATACACCAGAGGTAACCTAGCATGTAAAAATTGTAATAGTGCTAAGCAGGAGACCACACCTTCGGGGTGGAATTTGAGCAGCTTTCAAATGCCTGGCTTTGCTGCTAATTCTAAATTAGAGAAAAACAGCTCAAGATGAGGAAAAGAAATCAAGCAAATAAATAACACTCTGGGTGTTTAAAAAATTAGAAGAAACAGGAATTATGCATAGTAAATTAAAGGTCTTTGTGTTGACTATTTGATTCAATTTTTCCAGCAGTTATCCTCTGTGAGTCTGTTTGCATGTATGCTAGAGCTTCTGAGTTTTCATGGGAAGCTAGAAAGCTAGGATTTGATGTGGAATCTTTTCATTTCTAAAGCTGGACAAGTAATACAAAACATTTAAATCATCTAGTGGGCCACAAAAGAACTACTCCAGTTACTGAGTTAATGATCTTTGTAGGTCTTTGGTAATGATCCTGTAGGTCTTTGTGCAGAGTTGTCCTTAATTAAAAGGCAGAACCGATCAGTTGGGAATTCGTTGGTGCAGATCCTGTAGAATCTTTTCCTTGATGCCAGGTTGAGGAACAAGAAGTCCACTGTGCTCTGTCAGTGGGGGCTTTCAACAAAGTAGCAGCCTCTACGGTTCGTAGGGGACAGCCTTTCTTAGGGGCACAAGATCCCAGAAGCACACCTGTTAAATCCTTGCGTGCATCCTGGCCATGGGTTTTGTTTTGTTTTGTCTTTAGTTAAGAGGTGTTTATGGTTCAGAGCAGACATTTATGTAGTCTCCTGGGAGAGAGTGTACTAATTCCATCCATTTAGCCATGATAACAGCAAGAAATTTGTGGATCTTTGTGAAATAAATGAATGTGTGTTCATTCATTCATGAGTTTAGAATAATTTTTTTAAAAGCTACACCATCAGTGTTAAATGAAATAGTGGGTATTATCTTTAAACACAACAGGCACTTCATTTGGTCTACTTGAAATTCCTTTATTCTCCCTAGTATGCCAGACTGAGCTCATCCTAGAAAACAGAAGCCAAGATTTCAGTCAGTGTCTAACAAATACCTGATAGTTCACATTTAGATAGTGCTAGAAAGGTACCAACTATATCTACGTGGAGCATCTCACTTTTATTATAGGTGCAATGAAAATATACATAAAACTCTTCCATTGCCCCTTTGAGTCCCCAAAGAGAGACTTTCAAAAATATCTTAGTGGATTATGTTTTATATTTGTGGGGAAGTCTTCTTTTCCTAAAAGTTACAGATATGTTTCTGCTTTATATTGTCACCAGATAGTCAGTGCTTGATTCTGTACCATTGTTTTATATAAACTTTGGAGGATTTTTATATAAACCTTTCCGGTAAGATTAAAGGAGATGTAATATATAAAGAACCTCACTTAGTAGCCTGGAATGCAGGTTAAATACAAATGTCTTAGGGGGCCTGTATTTTGCTCACGTTCTTTCTAAATGCACCAGTTTTTATCAAATGTGTGCACGTATGCCCTCTCCTGTGCGTCACTGGAGTCCTGGGTAGTGACCCAGACAGCACTACTGACCCTTTCCGCCCATAGAGGCGAGAGCCCCTGTCTGTTGCTTTCCCTTCACCTTGTGCTGCACCCAAACTGAACTCTTTTGTGTGGCTCTCAGCTTGGTGGCTTCACTGCAGTGTTCACGTCTGCCTGGCGCCGTCTCACCATTTCCCTCGCCGGCTGTGTCATACTCATCCTTGGAGCCCGCCTCACTGCAGTGCAGCCTTCCCACCCCTCAGGGCCTCCTGGGCTCCTGTGTTGTTTCTGAGTCTTCTGCCTTAACTTCGGCGCGCACACCACTCAGCCACTGCACCACGGGGACGTTCGGGGATAGGGCTGTATCCCATGGTAGTACTTTTCTGTACTCCCACATGGGACAGAATGAACATCCCAGATGGTAGATGTGCAGTGAGTACTCATTGAATCCATTCTACAGAAGCCACAAGAGTGCTCAGCACCAGCTTCCCACCCAATTCAAAATCCCTTCAGGGTCTTCTCCAGCACCTTGCACCCTTCCAGAACCTACCGAATCCCATCACTCCACAACATAGTGATTTTCCTTCTAGGCAACCTGAAATGATTTAAAGGTTCTTGTTTTAAAGCATTTTCTTATTTAAAAGTTCTTTTTCTTCTTCTTGTCTTACTCTCACCTTGCCTGTGAGATTTAAAACAATTTTTTTGTCGTGTTCCATGTGGCAACAACCCAATCCTGATGGTTTGCTTACGCTAAGTGGTTTCTTCTCAGCCTTCACCCAGCCTTCACCCCCACATTCCTTTTGCTTCATAAAGATGTCATTTTTGTCCCACACCTTTTAAGTGCTGCTTATTTTTGCTCGTTTACATCTTTCAGTGAGGAACAGAGAACTGGGCTATATGTTCTTCGAATGATCTGCCCAGTCCAGCGTGCAGTGGAAGATGTGGACCTCACAGTCCCATAATGGGCTTGCGGTAGCAGTCAGACCACCAGGGTGGCTGGCATTGAGCGGCCACACAACTGTTTAGTGAGCACCTGCTATCTGCCAGGTACCTCAAAGACCTTCCATGTTCTCTCTGTGAAATTTGTAATTGATTAAAACTCTCAAGACCTTGTCACACAAATCGCTGTCAAGAAAAAATCTTTTACCCTCAGTGTGCATAACTATTAACCTGACGCACATGTGGGTTTTTTCACTTAGTGCAGTTAACTTTCATTAGGTTGGCGTGGGCTCATCCCGATCCTCATTAAATTTCACTATGTTGGCCTTGATCTGTTGTTTCAGCGTATCAACAACACTTTAAATCCTGTGTCTGGCATCAAAGATAGTACTTAGTTTTCCCAGTTTGAGTCAACATGCTAGTTGATAAGGACGCCATTTAGGCATCAGCTAAGACTTCGTTAAAGCTGCTATAGTCACCCGAATGAAACAGATCCAAGGATGGGAGCGACCTCTCTAGACACCTTCCTACTGTTTCACGGTTAGTCTCTCACAGCTGGGGCCCTCCTGGAGCTGCAACTCCACCTAAACGGGCATCCTAACATGAACCCCACTTTCTCTCTCATAGCTATAGGGGCATCATGAAATTTCTTTATTTACATAATGGTGGACTTGGTGAAATGTGAGATTGATTTATTTATAGTTAGTATGTTGATAACTTAGTAGAGCTTCCAAGCTAGTAGCTAGAGGCTAAAACTGTCTGGCAAGTCTTTAGGTTCCATACTTTGACTTTCAGTCATTTTTGAAAATTGTGTAACTTGCTCATCTTTAACCTTGTAGGACTTTAGCTATTCACTGTCCTTTCTCAGCGATTACCCAGAATGATCTGTTTCACCTTTCAAACATAATTCATCTGTGTCTGGACTTGTACATTCATTTAAAGACACTAATGCTCTCATCATCTTTGCTTTTATTTTGTGCTTCAATTACCTCCTGATGGTGTTACCTTTCCTAATGTGAAGATAATTCCCCCAGTGGAGAGAAATAAGAAGCAAACCACTCTTTTACCACATTTAATAGTGTATCATTTTTCTCGAGCAGTGATTATATCCATCATGTTAAAGATGGTTTTATGCTGAATATCGTACTTATGGCATTTGTACACATACTTTATTATACACATTTAAAGAAAAAAGAAAACTCTGTAGGGGCTTTAGAAAAAATAAGGAATGTCAGATCATTTCAGTGTCTCAGTCCTATTCTTAAAGATTATTGCTTTTTATGTTCATTCTTAGTTATATGTTCTTTACTTCATATTTTGTACACGTTTCATTTAAATCAGAGCTCATCAAAAAGAGAGCCCTAAGCAACCACTCTGGTTTCCTTGGATACCGATTCTTTATTTTCCTCATCAGTATCATTTGTGATTGTATTATCAGATTTTCAATTTTTACCCTCAACCTCTTTTATGTCTGCTGACCATGAAGCCCCCTGGGGTGCCATGATAGCTGTTGCTTCTTAAATTGTTTTTCAGTGTAATTTCCTGAAATCCAGGGTATACTTGAGTAACCTTTTCATGGCTAAAAAAAAAAAAAAAAAAAAATGGCCTAGATCTTTTCTAAAAGTTTCTATTATTTCAGACTCAGGAACAAGCTTGTCTTTGATGGCAAAGATTAAATCAGGAATAAAAACTCCCTTCATTACTTTGACTTCATCCTGAGAAATGCTGTTTCATCAACACAGCATACGATGCTCTGATATTTTGATTTGTGTTTCTCCGCTGGCTTCAAATGGTTGAACTTTTTTTTTATATACATATTGATCATTTATTTGTATTTCTTTGGAGAAGTGTCTGCCCAGTTTATTTGCCCGATGATTGATCGAGTTAATTCATGTTAAATTTTAAGTTTTCCAGATATCATGAAATCTGAAATTAGTGTCTGTTAAAGGAGGGTAGCTAAGCAATGAGTTTCTCCCATTCCATTGGCTGTCTCCTCATTTGGCTAATAATTTCCTTTGTGGTACAGAGGCTTTTTAATTGAATGGAATCCCATTGCTTGATTCTTATTACATCCTCTAGTCAGAATGACCAACACCAACAGTAAAAGCAAACAAGGAATGCAGGAGAAGGGGGGAGAAAGGAGATCTTCTTCAATAAACTAGCATTACAGAAGTCAGTATGGAGTTTCCTCAGAGAAACTATGAATAGAGCCACTGTTTGGGCCAGCTGTACCACAACTTGGTATATGCCTGAAAAAATTAAAATTCGGGTACTCTTGAGACCCCTGAAGAACCGCGTTCACTGCTCTGTGCTTCATAATAGTTGAGCTTTGGAAACAGCTGTGGTGCCCATCAACAGATGAATGGATAAAGAAAATGCACTTTTCAATATTTTCTATTAATAGCACAGTTTCCTAAAAAGATCCACCTCTTACCACAAAGTAGAACCGTCCTGCATTTTCTATGCACTTTCTTTTCTTGAGAGCAGAGAGTCTTCCACATCAATAGTTGCTTTCCAACACCCATGGTTTCTAATGTCAAATTGCCAGTATTTCAAAACTGTGTAACCCACAAGGCTCAGTGCATTGGTAGACAAATGTCTGCAGCCTCTCCTGTAGGGAGTGACTCCATCACAAGGGTTTCCTCCTGAGAACTGTCCAGCAGCTCCTCCAGCACCGCTGGTGCTGGACTGTAACACCCGCCTTCCACCTGCTCTTTGCCCTTCTGGACTCCTCATTCTCCGATCATCACCTTGCTTTGTATTGTCCCTTTCAGGTCCAGGGGACAGGGCCACAGTTGGTTTCTTAGATTTTCTGCACCCCTCTCCAGCTTTGCTTTTGCCCTCCCTTCCTCTTGCCGTGCCTTTTGGCTCCATTTCCTCCGCTGGACTTCTTTCCTTCACACCTCCGCGAGAGCCTACCCTGCTGAGCCTCCTTGGGTAGCTCAGGCAGGTGTCTGCCCTGTCTCGCCTCCTGTCCCAGTACCAAGCACCCATGGGATGCAGATGTGCTTCCTGTGCTTGATTTCAGACCATTCTGGGACTTAGACCTCCCGGAAGAAAAGACTTCTGGTGCAAGCTTTGTACTTTCAAAGCTTACTGAGGTGTAAATCATGCTGTAACCAACCTTTCCCCCATCCCTAGATCCCTGCTTCTTAGAGGATGCAGTCCATTTTAAGGCATCTAAGTAAAAAAAAAAAATTTAGTAAATCAATCAAAGGCTTTACTTACAAATTCTTATATTTGGCGATTTAATGCAGTAAGATAGTGTGTACCTTATTGATGACAGATCCCTTGAATGTAGTGCTCTTTTGAAAAGTCCAAGGTTGGTTGTTTATGCTTTCATAGCGTTTTAAAAATGATAGGTAGAAAATATTTACTTATAAAATGTGCCGTTTATGAAGATGACATAAATCTGTGTATTTGTTTGGTGGGCGAGGAGGGAGGCAGGAAGGGGGTGTAGAGTAAGATATTTGTACTTGGCCATAAAAGTCTTCAGTCTTTCCATTCTGTCCTGTCAGTAATTGTATGACCCACTCGATCTAAGTGAAAACAGCATGTAATTAATCTGGAAAAGAATCATTTTTTTCCACCCTTGCATAGTGGTAGATGCTGGGGTAATTTAAGAATTAAAAAGAAGTCCCATGTAGTTGGACAATATGTTGTAAGGATTTAAGAATCCTAGAAGGTGAGAGATAAGGATGCTATTAACCTTGGGACGAAGTATCTTTCCTTCTTTCCCAGTTATCAACACATACTTAAGTCTTTAAATGGAAAATGACTTGTATTTAACCTTTATGATTCAGAGAGCTATTTAATTGTAATTATAGCTAATCCAATTAAAGATGGATTATAATAACTGCTGAATTAATAGGTCATGAAGTACTGAGTTTAATTAGTAGATTCATACTTATTTTGAAAAAAAGGAAAAATTCCTTTTTTGAATTACTGTGTAAAAAGTCTTAAAATTTTAGTCTAAACTCAAAATTGCGAAGGTCACATTTACAAGACAAAGGAGGAGGAAGGAAGGGGGACAGCTGCAGTGGTCCCCAAAAAGGAAAGGCATAGCAGGAAATCTGGGGTCCAGCTGAGTTCCCAATTGTATTTTTATTGAATTTAAATTATTTTATGCTCACAGTCTTAAAAAGAAAAACTAGCAGTCATTTTAAGCTTTTTCTATGAACAAATTAAGAGTATTGTTAATACATATATGCTAATATTAATAACAATAATAACACATGCCAGTATCATACACTCCAATAATACACACGGTAACAGAAGTAGTAGTGTAATAGTAATATTTTATAAAATTACAACCCATAATTCATCCCCCAAATTTGGTATCTGTGAGTTGCATGGGAAAATAATGCAGTTGCAGTTAAATTAGGTCAAGTGACTGCTTCATGGGATGCCATCTCCTACTATTTGTGTGTTGTTGTTTGTTTGGTTTTAGAAATGCTATGGAAACGCTAGGAATAAAAGACATTTACAAAGAAACAACAACAGCAACCCAGCAACCGTGTTGCAGCATGCAGCTCCCCCTGCTAAAGTGAGAGGGGCGCTTTGGAGTGTGGGTTACACAGCACTGTGTGCCTCGGTCCCCCCAGCTGTCCACCCCTGCAGGAAGGACTCAGCTCACACAAAGATGAGGACCAGACACTAAAGACCCAGTCCTGAGACCAGGAGCTCTGGACAAAGTTGACAAATTCCTTACCACAAATAAATTTTCTCAGTTCCATGCCACCCTCTTTGCATGTTTATTGTCATTGAAATCCAGATGATTCTTACAAAATTCAAACTTAAAAGCATGTGAGGGGCTTCAAGCCTTCCTTCCCCTTCTTGGGGAGGTTTTCCTGATGACAGAAACTAAATACTCAGGGAATTCCTCCTAAAATGTCCTTCGTCCTTGAGTATCCCGAGAACTGCTACCTCAAGGCTGGAAGGTGTCTGCTGGAAATCAAACCACTTCTATTTTTTTTAACTTGGTAAAACTGGGGGGGCATCTCCCATCTTCTCATAAGCTGAACAATGAGTTGCTCTTTTGGGCTAACTAGTGAGATGCCAATGAGACAGTTGGTAGCTGTTTAAAAAATTATTAGTGGAAATCCAACGTCTATAGTGGGAGACTCTAGAAGCCAGTTCTGAGGCCTGCAGTGTGCATGGCGATGGCCAGACTTTTCCATCCTTGCCCACATCGGTCCACAGAAGCCTGCGCTGGCATCAGAGCTGCAGACCTTAATTTAGGAGCCGCAGGCAAGGCCAGGCCAGCGTGGGATGACTCTGGGACACCCAGAGTTCTCCCAGAGGAAATACGGGGCCGCGGAGAGTGCAGTGTGGTGAGAGATCAGAGGCACAAATCACAGGAAATCGCAGGCCAGGCCGCGGCCGTGGCTGGTGGCTTCCTCCATCCCCCTGGGGGAGCCCACATGTGCCGCTGCAGCACTTCTGCGCGCAGCAGCCTCCTGCTCCGTGTAAGAAACCGCTTTCTGCTTTAGTGTTTGGAAGCTGCTGAGGACCCATAATCAAGATTTTCTTAATGTTGTTTTAAATGGGCGAGTTATCAGAGCCGCATCTCTGAGCACCGCAGAACTCATTACACTGCTACAAAAAAACAAATAGATTGTACCTGATAAGCTTCCAGCATTTTCATAATCATACAGCCTCCGAGTGCTGACCGCCCCGCAGTTCTTCCTATTAAAACCGAGTTGCCCAAGAATTAATATATATGCCCTTGACTACTTTTTTGAGATAAGAGGGTAACAGTTCACTTGTTTTGGTGTTAATTCTCTATCTTTAAACTCAAGTAATCACTGTGAAGCATGCCTTTTCTCAAAATATTTTTAAAGTATTTTTATAAAAGAATTTTTATCAAGAAAAATCATTTCAAGCATGCTTAGTATAGATAACAGTAAAAATAAACTTCGAAAAGGCACAATTGAAGGTTAGTGAATTATTAAACTGTTTTATGTGTCTATAATCTAAATAGAAATTAAGAATATTATTATAATTTGTCATTTCTGTGCCCCACTACATTGTCAGTTCTTAGACATTATTAATATTGAGGGATATGAAAAAAGTTAAATATATGTATAGACATTAAGCAAAAAGAGTGTTTCTAGGTTTTTTTTTAAATTGGCATCAGTAATGGCAAATTTTGACATATGCAATGTATTTAGACTTCAGTTTTACCAGTGAGACTGAAAACAGCAGTGATCTGAAACATAAGATTGTAATGGTAATACAAGATTGGAAATACCAGTCACCTCTGTTTTGCAAAGTGAAACGTTGTAACTTTATGCAAAAAAGCTACAAAACAATGAAAAATTACCTATCTCAGAACTCTAAAGAAATTTTAAACAAATTCTCAAGAAAATGCACACATCACATGACAGTCACAATTCAGAGTAGAAGATCTAGAAGCAGCAGTGGCCTTGGCAGAAAGTTTATCCAGTAGTTTAAGAATTTCAGCTACACTCACTGATTGGAGGAAGAGTTGCATACAAATAACAAGCGACTACTACTTTGAGATGTACCAAGCTAGCGTATTTAGGACTTGAGTCAAAATAACGGCCTTTTGGTGAACCTAAAACAGATTACAGGATCGTGCTGTTGTCAACTCCATTCTTCTTCAACCTTGGCATGTTTCGTGTCAGCAGGTCACCTCGTCAGAGGGACTTCATCAGTTTGCATAAACAGTAACTATGGTAATTCTGATTGATTTGTTTGTGCCTCCATGTTGGGTTAGAGGAAGGACTGCTCTCAGGGTCTGAAGGGGAAATACCCTCCTGCCAGGAAGAACCCACTCAGCTAACAGCCTACAAAGGAGGTGCCCGGTGATCTTGAGCGAACCCTGTAGAATCTGCCTTTTATTAGTCAATATTTGGCTTGCTCTAAGCATTTTTACAGGTATATTTTGATGGACGCTAAGATGTGGTACTTTTCTTCCCCGTGGCTGGTGGAGGATCACTGGGAAGCAGAGGCCATGCAGATCCCCTGAGTGTGTGATCCCTGGAGCTGCCTCAGCCCCGCTTCCCCCACCTCCTCACCGTGGGCTCAGCTTCACAGCTGGCAGAGGAGGAGGGGCAAACACCATCCCATGTGGTAGTTCCAAGGGACCCGGGAACACTGCAAGTTCCCCCACAACTGAAATGGGCTCCTGTGTTTATAAAAATAATGGATAGGACAATGGAAAGGGAACAGAGTGGATCATAGACAGCACTGCCTCCGGTGGAAGACGGAGCAAGTGTTTCTTTGTGGGGGGGACAGCTCTGCAGCGTGACCTTGGAGAGCAGGCATGCGAGCTTAGCCGAGCTGCACTTCGTGACCGCGGGAGAGGCACGCAGTCTCCTGAGCCTCAGTTTCTCTCCGGCACGTCTGAGAGATGGGAAAGAGATCCTGAGTGTAAACTCCAGCCTGTAAGCTTAGCGTCAGGTCTCTCTCCTCTCTCCCTCTGCGAGTGTCTTTCTGTCTTCGTCCCTGATGAGTATTCCAGGTGGATCTTCGGTGACTGGAACCTGGAGCCACCAGGAAGATCTGCAGTTTTTGCGAAGGGCAGTTTGCATCATCCTTTGTCCGTCCCGTACAAATCCTAATAGTTTTTTCCTGAGCCGTGTCAGGCAGTATCTTCCTACAGGTATTTCTGTGTGTTAGAGATACCTGAATAATTTATAAAAGTTTCTGTTTCCAACCTGTCACTGCACAGACTTGGCAAATGTATTCACAATCAAGAGCATTTCCATAGAAAGGAGATGGTGAATTATTCAGATTGTCCTTTTTTCCCCATCACCTCATTAATTAGCACAGCATATTAAGGACCTGTTTTATGGATAAGGTAATATGAGACTGAATGTAATGAGTGGAAGTAAAAAATACTTCAGGAAAGAGAAGTAGAAGTATTTGTTTAACCTCTGGATTGATAAAAATCTCACTTTCTATGCTCACTTGTTTGAAGGGAATTTTCAAATACCTGAGTAATCAACTGAACTTTTTGTTTTCTGTGTGGATATAAATACATCTTTTCAACAAATTTTTAGTAAAACTACTTTCTCTGGAATATTTTATTTTGCCTGAACTTAAATGAAACTAATGATTAGTCTAGCCTTAAAGTGATACTATTTTGGCCATATTAAAAATTGATCCTTCAAGCATTTATTAATAATAAAAATATCTACAAGCAGTATTGTTACTCAGCCATTTATATTGTTATAGTATGGTTTCAAAAATTACTAAGTATAGTATACTTTTATTTGAGTTGAATAGAATGTTATTTTGAACATTTATATTGTCATAATATTGGTCTTAAAAATGAAATATAGTACTTTTACTGAGCTGAATTGAATGTTATTTTAAGTAAAAGTTGGCCTTTACCTAATACATTGAGAATAATTGTATCTGTCTTATTTGTGTGTCTTCTCTCTGTAATGGATTTTAATATTCGACATCTGAGTTACGCCTGAGATAAGGGGAATGATGTAATAAAGCTCACGCACACACATGCATCTGCAAATATTTCCCCATCAGAATGAGACTCTGTCCCGCTTAACCAGGTACCCAGGATGCTGTGCAGGGCAGGGCTTGGTGGGTTTCCTTGTGGCAGGCTCTCTCAGTGCATGGATGTCTCTTTATGAGGTCCTTGGTCATAGCAGCTTTGCAGAGAACAGAAAGCCTTACTTAGTAGCTGAGGGGAAAGAGTGTGTTCTGGATAGAAAGCAGGTAAGATACTAAAAGGTGCTAACACTCCAGAGGCTGAACGGTGCTCCAGAGCCCCTAAGATCCAGCCCTCAGAGGGGCCCTGCTTGGGAGCCAGGAGGACGGATCACAGGGAGCACAGCAGCCTTGGCTCGTGACAGTCTTGGAACTAGCGGAAGACTCTCCCTGTGTTTCTCCTTGGTTTTATGATCGACACGAATTACTCCTCTGGCCTTTCATATTTGAACTCCGTTTGCCAGGTGTCAGCCACGAAACCCATTTTCTCACTGCTGCTTCATGTTTTCTGTCATTGGGAAATTTTAACAAGCACACAGTTTGTTTCTTTGAAATGTGTGCTGATTGTATCTATCTAGAAGATCATGACAGTTTTACAGCTGGACAGGCGATCCAGGTATCATTCTCAGGAGGTTTCATTTGACCCAGAGAAGGTACAGAGCTTCCAGATCCACAGAAAAAAGGCAGGGGTGCCCGACACTTCTGTGAGCCTGCTTCAGGGGAGCGCGGAGTCTGAAGAAGATTCTCGGTACAGAAAGCCATGCGCAGTCTCAGGTTCAGGGAACACGATGCACTTTGTAATTGCTGAGGCGAGAGATGAGAAGGTTTATCAGTTCGGGTGAAGCCCTAAACAGACAAATCTTGCGCACTTATCCTTTTGGATCTGTACTTCACATCTGCTCTGATTTGCAGACTACATAATGATTCCATTTGTGCACGTTTATCTTAACACGGGACACCAATTCCAGTGCTGCTGCGTGAGATACATAACCCAGCACACGGCGGGTTAGAAGGCTTCCGTCAGGAAGCAGTGAAAGGTGTATCGAGAGGAGCAGCTGAGCCAGTTTTGGCAGGCGGATTATTGCTGAAGTCACAATTTGCTGTAGTTTTACACTCCTGTCAGTGCCAGTTGGCAAACTAAAGGAGATGATGGAATGGAAGAACAAAATGTCACAACAGAAAGGAGCGAGTCGAAAATTCAAACATTTCCTTATTTCTCATAAGCCTCCCAAATCAAAAGGAAATCAGTCTACGGATGAACCAATCAATACTGAATAAAAGACAGGTATCTTCGCAATCTCCTTTTCCAGCTAGGAGCATTGATTAACATTCTCAGGACCGTCGCCTTGTTCAAAACACCATTGTGATTTGTAATAACTCGGAGGACTCGTTTACAAACAGAAATATTGATTGATGAGAATAGGTTTCATTGAGGATAACAGTTGATGTAGACATTGAAACCTGGTATTAAGCATTCTCTGTTGTGGGGTAGAAGAATATCAGTGCCCATGCAGCAAGGTCAACTTTAAACTATAATTTTGCTAATGGCAGATGGAAACGGTCCCTTAAATATCTGCCTAACTCTGGTCATCAGGACCTGCTCTATAATCTTTGCTTGACACTGCAGACTACACTGTGAAAACCATTTCTGTGTACACATCTGGTTTTACCCACCGAGACTTGATTGCTTATGACTCACTCCATTTTAAGTGGGTTTTTTTTTTTTTTTTTTTTTTTTTTTTGTAATCTAGAGCAATTGCCATCATTTTTGACTTTTGGAAAATATGAAATTATTTACTAAGAAAATAAGATAAAAGTTAGTGCCTCCTCTGCAAAGTTCAGTACAGGATAATTCAATATGAAATCCAAAGGAGCCAAAACATCGCAAATGTTGCATTGGTAAACACACCACTGAGCAGGTTTCCACTGCGTAGGGTAAGGTAGAGCAGCTGTTAGCACGTCCAGAATGGTCTGCCAGTCGCCTGATTTCCCCCACTTAAGGATAATCATCTACGAATGCAGAAACCTGAAAAGGAACCAGGAGGCTTCCAGGCAGCGTGGGTTGGAGGTGCAGGGCCACACCTCTGCCTTCATCTTGTCATTGCCCCACTGTCTCATAAGTGATAAGCTGCATCACGTCACCTGTTCTTAGTATGGCGCTGCAGTAACCTGCCAAAGGTCAAAGATAATTTTGTCCTTAATATAATTTTAAAGTGCAGTGTGGTGGCAGCTTATTCAGTGTTCTGTCGTTAAAATAATAAAAGTGTTATGTTAGCACATGGGAAGCAGAATAGCATGTGCGTGGCTGCTGTGACTCTGAGCACCCACATTGGAGGCACTGATATTGTAGATACATCTTAGAAGTTATGTGTGATCCTTAATTTTATTTCTGGTTACAATATGGTCTCACACTTTCAGCATAAGCTTTCTTTATTCTGTGATTCTTCTGTATTTATAAATGATGGATCACTGAATAATGTAAAAGTATGGCCCTATCAATTTATTAATACTTTATACTATTTTTGAGAACTATTTAATAAAAGGATGAATTTGTGTAGTGCTTATATGCATATCTATGCTGTAAAGGTTTTCTTCCAGTCTGCACTAGGTTAGTCTACGCTACGTTATGGAGTGTAATTACACAAACAAGCTTGCTGCCGCCTTACCTGTTGGTCATGACAGAAGTCATCTAATGTGGCAAAATGCATTGCAGTTTAAAGGACCCACCTTAGAAGTTACAGATTTTTGACAGAACTAAGTCACTCCAAAAAGAGAAATGCCTACCCCATTCTTAAGAAAAGGAAACCAGCATAATTTATCCTGTGAATATTTTCAGAGTCTTAAAATAAAGCTTCTGCATTGGCAGAATCCAAATCCCTCTGACATCAGTTTTAGCAGACTGGAGGTTAGCTATTATCTGCCAAAATATTTCTCTTCTATATTTCCTGTTGGACTAAGTCCTGTTGCCAAGTACATTTTTAGCACTAAGGATATCAAATTTTGTTTTTGCTTTTTCACTGGAGAATAGAGGGGCTGGGCGGGAGTAGGCCATGTTTTATTATGGCCACTTGTTGAACATCTTTCAGGGAAGACAGCTTTCCCCACTTCATTCCTCTTACCCATTGGTCTGGACAGTGTGAATATTTTCCTGTAAAATGTTTTTGAAATTTGCGTTCATCACTCTCACTGCTTACTACAAGCTCCCAGTGTGTTTCTTGACAAGTTTCCTTCAGTCTCTCCTTACTTTTTCTAAATGTATTCCATACTCAGTGGAGCCACTCAGTTATCTCTGATTCCAAAAATTCTATTGTTTCTTCTAAAAAAAAATATGAGCTGCGTCTCATGCAATAGCAGATGTGAGCTAACATCCTCAGCTCCATCCAGGCAGCATCTGCAGCCCCGTACATTTCACTGCATGAGATCCTATTAGAAATGCAAAAAACAGGCCCTAACTTAGTGCTAGTAAGTCAGATTTTCATTTTTAAAAACTTGCACAAAATATTTGAAAACTAAACATCTAATGGAGAGTCAGTGTCCAGAATGTACAAGAAACATCAAAACTCAAACCACATAAATAATAATAACCCAATTTAAAAGTAGACTGTAGGCCTGAGTAGATATCTCTTAGAAGGCATACAGTGTATAAAAACAAATTCCCAGCATCACTAAGCATCAAGAATATGCAAGTCAAAGCCACAGTGAATATTAGTTCTTCCCAATAAGAATGGCAAATATCCAAGAGAGTAAAGGTTAGTGCAGGTGAGGTGTCAAGGTTGTGAACATTGTTGGGGAATATAAATTAGGAGAGCCACTGTGGGAAAGAGAGAACTTAAAAATGGAATGACCACATGATCAGCAATCCCACTACTGGGTGTACATCCAGAGGAAAGGAACCAGTACCGTGAAGAGCTATCTGCACTCTTGTTTTTGTCAGAGGACTATTCACAGTAGCCCAGAGATGATAACAACTTAAGTGTTTATCAGTGGGTGAATGCATAGAGAAAATGTGGTCCAGGCACACAATGGAGTACTGTACCCGACAACAGAAGTGAAATCCTGATGTTCCTGACAGCATGGCTGGAGCTGGAGGGCACTGTGATAATTTGAGTTAAGTTTGCAAGGCTATTAGGTCTGTGCCCAGACTCCCAATCCCGCAAAAGGTGCACGGCAAAGGCTCAAAGGAATGAGATGCGGCATGGTCTTTTGAGCTGCAGGAGGAGTGAGATCCTCTGAAGAGCTCCTAACTCTGCTAGCTGGCTGACTGATGGTAGGCAGCCTGTATTTAATCAGAACAAGCAAGGAGCTGAGTGGACAAAGGAGGAAACCTGAGCAGGACCATGGGTGAGGTTCAGGGACCCCTCAGAGCAACACAAGATGCTAAGTAAGGAAAACTATCCACAGAGTCTCCAGGTCATTTCAGCTGTGGCCCGTCTTGCCCCCTTGAGGTGTCTCCTTGTTCTCAAGTTCGACCATGCCTGGGCCACGCCACAGCCCTGCACAAGTATTCAGCTTTAGTGCTCTCCAACAGAAGGCCACCCAGTGTGGCCCTCTCCTGCCTCTCTCAGTTCCTTCCACTATGTCCCCCCTTCCAGCTACTGCTCTCTACTGGCCTTCATTTCTCTTGACTCAGAATGATCTTTATCTGCCTTCTGCTTTCTATTTGCAAAGCAGTCTCCTTGTCCAGAAATTCCTTCTCTGACTTCCCTCACAAACTTCTACACATGCATTATGACTGAGACCAAATACATTCTTTTCTGTTCTCCTTCTGTTTTAACACATTGTTTTTCTCCCATTTACTTCTGTATTATTGTTATGGGTTGTGTCTAGATGCCCCCCAAAGCCTCATGCACTCAAGGGTGGGCTTTTTGAAGGTGATTAGACCTACAGTGTGTAAATATAGGTTGAGAATGTGTGAATAGGATTTATGGATTGTGTTAACTAAATTAGTCCTCTGATCATGTTAGCATAGTTTGGCTTGTGGATCATTGGAAGGCCCATCCTGGGTCTGGGGCATCAGGCAATAGGCTTGTAGCCTGAATGGAATAAAAGGGAAAGAGAGGCTGCTGCGGCTCACTGCCTCTTGCCTACCCTGCCATGGACCATTTCTCCCCTGTGATGTCCTTCTGCCTCACCTCCTTATCTTGGAGTCACCTGACTATAGACTGAAACATCTACAAACTGTGAACTAAGATGGACCTTTCCTCCTTTGAATTTGTGAGTGTCAGTTATGTGGTGTCAATGATGAAGTAACCAAGACATTTTACTTAATCCTTTTTAGCATTCGTTGCATCATGTTAGAGTTGCTCCCAAACATGTCTGTTTCTCTACTACACTCTTCATTTTTCTTTCTCTGATACTTGTAGAGTTGACATAGCATTTCAGGACCCTGACAAATGTTTGTTCAATACATTTATGAAAGGATGAACCTTAGAGTGCTTCATTATGTCTCACTTATTGAGGACAAAAACAATAAATATTTACTTTCAGACAATATAAACAATAGCTTTTAGTAACCTCTCATACAATGTCCAAAATATATGCAGGATCCAGTTCAGTTTTCAGCCACTGTAACTTAATTCGCATGTGACTTAACTGGCTTTAGAAATTAGATTTTGCTCCAAAGTTGATAATGTTTCCTCTGAGTTCACCCTTAAATTACAAGACAAACAGAACAAGTATGAAAAACTTACACTGGCAAAGTTATTCCATGGAGAATCGACTTTGTTTGAATGTTATGCAGTGTTAAGCTGCAAATGTGAAAGCAAGAAGTGAGGTCCCTGTTTCCACAGGAACCCTCAGCAGATCCATTTCCTGAGCTCAGAACACTTTCCAGGCCATAAGCCAAGAGCAAAGTTAATTTCTGTGTTTCACAATGTGTTTAATTGTGCAGTGGAGAAACTGCCACCTAAACTTCAGTTGAAAGTCATTGATGTACAATTAAAAGGCATTTTAAAGGGCATCTATTGAGAGATAAATCTCATGTAATTCTAAAAATTTTCTTCCAACTGCCAAATAGTCTCAATCAAAATCATGCACTTATGCACTTATGTCAATATATGAACCTATCTAGATGAAAAGACGTACTTCTAAAATGTAATACAGAAAATTTCTGTACAATCAATTTTGAAGATAGTGCAAACTGTGACCTTAATTAACCAATATGCTATCCATTCCTCCAAAGAATAATTCCATTTTTGAACTAGCAGGTGTCTATCACATAAGACTATTTCATTTCTACTCTTTAGATTCTGAATATCATCAGTAAAACTTGGTGGGAATTGTTTCACCTCTTCACACAGATACGTACATTATTTCCCTAAATTTCCCTCCTCACTCATAATCCGAACTATTTATTGTTTGTCACTTTTCAGAGAAAGTTTGTTGATTTCTGTTCTAGAGGCAAAACCAGTGAGGTTGACACAGTCCCTCTTCCTTGAAGCTCAGGATAGAACTGTCTTGTACTGGCCAATGGGACAGGCAAGCAGGTGACATGAAGGGTTCAAAACCAGCTCACAGAGTCACACCCGATTGAGACTGCCTTGTGCATGAAAGGAGTAATGTTATTTATTGAGTATGGAAATGAAATGGAGACATTTCCGCCAGCTTAGAAGATGTGATATCAAATAGGATGTTTACATAATTGCTTAATGATTTTGATGAAATGTATAACAATAAAGAGTAGCACATTCAGTAAATATTTTTATATTATTTGCTGAGATTGTCATCAGGACAAAGGGTTATGAAAAATTGTGTTGGAAACAAATGGGAAGCCAAATGCAAAGCAAACAAGAATTTTTGTGTCTGCACAAGTCAGACTTAAGTCTACTGCAGAGAAACCAACTTAGTCTTCAGGGAAATTTCTCTCTTTGAGGTAGGAAATCATAATTTTTTAAAGCTGAAGTGTGCTGCATAAGCTCCTAATGCCTGCAACAACTCATATAATTAAACTTAGCAAGTACCTCTTCAGGATGTCCTGTCTGTGCCTTGGACTCACTCATTTCTGCACACCTACAGAGAGCTCTTCAGAAGAGAACAAAGAGGAACAGTGTTTTGGTGCGTTGTAACTTGTATATAACCCTTAAAGACAAAGTAATTTTTTGTGTCAAAACTGATTCTCTTAAAGCTGTCATGGTTGAGTAGTTATGTTATCTCTGAAATGTTCCCGGCAGAGTGATTGCCTCTTGAAGACCTGGCAGTCGCTGAAGGTAGTCAACTGAAGAGGATCAAATGCATCTGTTAGGGTATTGATTTGTTATGAAAAGATATCTAGTCTAAAAGTTTTGCTGCAAACACTTCTATTTTGACTAGAACAACATGGAACAATGTACAAAGTTGAGACTGAAAGCTCAAAAACATTAGGGAATAAAATCATAAAAGCTTTTGTTTAGGTAGATTTGTTTTATTGCAAGGCTCTATTTTGTCAATAGAAACCAAGAGTCTTCTATTATGTTCACAATTTTTTATTTGGATCTTGGACCCCCCACTAAAATTTCAGTTTTCCCCTTCAAGAATCTTCTACTTGGTAGTTAAACCTCTTGCTTGTATCTTTATATTTAAACTGAATTTATGTGAGTGCATAATAAAATTTACCAGCTTGATGCTAAATGATTTTTAAGTCTGCTTATCCATGAATTGATTATAGGCCTTGAAGATAAATTCTAGTATCATGTGTAATGTGTGGAAATTAAATGCATCTGGGTGTAACTTTGAGACTGCTACTTTTACAAGATTTCTGACCATTTTTTCCACCAACTCTGACTGCAGCCTGTATCTTCTATAGCCTATATCACATTGCATGTGATTATATATTATATGTGATAGCCTATATCACAGTTTAAAGCCTCATTTTTTAAATTTTTTTAATTTTATTTTGAAAGTAGTAAAAATGCAACAGCACAAGACACAACAAAGCCAATCGAGACAAGGCAGTGAAAATGGTACAGGATTTCACAGGAGGATACTGGGATAGTATTAATATGTACTATGGTATATCTCTTTAACTTCACAATAGTTGTCCAGTCAATTAGGTATAGCAAAATCAAACCAAAAATAGAACATTATAAAACCAATTAAGAATACTGAATAGAGAAAAAGAAACATAACAAAACAGTGAAAACAACCTATGCCTTCAAACAGAAGGTAGAAGAAAATCCCCCATATTTGCTATACTGCATATTGTCATCCTCCCAAGAGATGCTGAGACATCTATCCCCAGTAGCTATGGAGGAGGTGGGCGGGGGAAGGGAGCTTGATTTTTAGCCCACATGCCTGTAAGCTCACAGGTAATGGTTCTCCTCCAGGCCCACGCTGCAGGCGCTTACCAAGAAGGCAGGTGAATAAGCTGCCTAAGTCCCACCATGGCCAGATCTCGGGAGTTCTGGTTCTCCTCCTGGCCCTCACCATGGCACTTAACCAAGAGGACGGGTGAATAAGCTGCCTGAGTCCTACCATGGCTGGATTCAGGAGCGCTGGTTCTTCTCCTGGCCTAAAGCCTCATTTAAAAACAAGAGTTAACAGTAACACAAATATCAAACATTTATTGGAAATACATGCAGTAAAACTTATTAAAATGGTACTGTTTTTAAAATAATCATGAAGGACAGAGTATATATTTTCAATAAAATAACTGTCATTGTTATGTATAATTGTTGAACCATAAATATATAGTCTTGTCATGGTTTATGTCTGTGTCCCCCAGCCCTCAAGAGTTTGAATTGTGCATTTGTTATTCGTTCATTGTCTAGTGCTTGGGTTGATTGTGTCAGTGCTCCACCCACATAGGGGTGGAGCCAGGATGTGATGTAATGGCAGGAAAAAGGTGTGTCTTTCTCTTTGCTGGTTCAAGCTTACTGTTTGCAGCTGCCATGAAAGGCGGTCCAGCTATGCCCGCCTGTCTTGGAGCCAACTGAGTGTGGACTGAAACCTCCAAAAACTGTAAGAAATAAACCTTTCCTTTCCCAACTTTGGGCTTCAGGTATTTTGTCCCAGCAATGAGTAAAAAGTAACTAAGACAAGTCTCTTGCTTAAAATGTGTATAAGCTCTGTATCAGCATCATATGCAACATGATGAACTGAAATTTAGCCAGGATCTTCAAGAGTCCTATTTTCAAGTGAAAATTGATTTTTTTTTCACTTCTTACATCATGACAAAAGGAGTAATCTTAATTTATATCGAAAGATTTCTAAAACATCTTAAGATCACTCTCATGAAATACTTATATCTAGTTACATTTTTAGTAAAATAATACTGTCAGCCTGCCAAGATTGTTAACATCCACAACAAATACACAGCATCATTTTACACCTAGTGACTGATATCAAGTGACTGCTCTAGTACAGTAGCACAGCTTAACCTTATGTTCATTGAATTAGTTCATTCATCTTTATGCTGCTTACTAAGTAACATGCGTAATTCCATCATGCCAGTCTTGTTGTTTCTTTTCACTTTATAAAACAGAATTATTTCATTCATCTGTATTATTATTATTGTCTAGGAATGATCCAAATGAAAGAAGGAGGATTTAAATTTCATAATTTTTTCAGATTTAAGTATAACTGACAAATAATTGTATATACTTAAGCTGTACAGCTTATTAGTGTTTTGAAATATATATACATATGCATCAGAAAATAATGACCAGCTTCAAACTAAGACCATGAGACTGTGCATAGTTACCATTTTGTGTGTAGGGTGAGAATACTTAAGATGTACTCTGAACACATTTCATGTACACACACCTTTGTATGAACTGTAGTTACCATATTATGCATCAACATCCATAAATTATTTTATAACTACAAGTTTATACCCTTTGGCCAACATCTCTCCATTTTGTGTCCTTTCCCCCATTTTTAGTGTTCACCCTTCTCTTTGTTTTTATGAGTTGAACACTTACATACAACGTATGAGTGAGGCCATGCAGTGTTTTTCTCTGTGCATCTGGTTTATTTCACACGGTGTAATGGTCTCTAGGTTCAGATAGGTTTTGAAAATGGAGTAATTTCTTTCTCTTTTAAGGCTGGAAAATATTCTCTCTCTCTCTCTTTTTCTCTCTGTCTCTTTCTCTGTCTCTATCACACACACACACACACACACACACACACACACACACACACACACTACAGTTTCTTTATCTGTTACTTGTGAGTGGAGGTTATCTCTGTACCTTACTTGTTGTGAGTTAATCCTGTGATGACTATCGGAGTGTGAGCTGGTGATTTCCTTTTTTTTGGGTATTTACCTAGAAGAGGCATTGCTGAATCATCCAGTAGTTCTGTTTTAAATTTCTTTAAAACTCTGTTTAACTGCTTCCAGTAAAGTTTGTAATAATTTACGTTCTTGCCAACAGTGTTTATGTGGTCACTTTTCTCCATCTCCTGAAAATTTCCTAATATCTTTTGAATTTTTGATACTGGCCATCCAAACAGGTGTGAAGTGACACTTACGGTGCCTCTGACTCACACGTCCCTGATGATCAGTGACGCCAAGCATCAATCCCCAGAACTTCTGGTTGTGTGTGTGTCTTCTCTGCAAACGTGAACTCCTTGGCCCACTTTAAAATCAGATTGCACTTGCTTTGTTCTGCTTTGTGAATTTAACTCGTGATTGTACATGTATATTGCAAATGTTTTTCCCCATTCTGTAAGTTGCCTTTTTGCTTTATCTATTGTTTCTTTCATCGGGAGGAAATTTCTTGTTTTAGTATAATCCTACTTGTATATTTTGACTTTCACTGATTGTGATCTTGAGGTCCTACCCAAAAAAATACCATTGTCAAAGCCAGTAGCACTGTGTTCCCTTCTGTGGTTTTATATCACGTCTGTCTTAAGGCATTTTGAGCTGATTCTTATGCACAGTTTTGTATGTTCATAGTATCTTGGGCAGAGATTACTTGATCTTTTATTCAGCGATTTATTTCTGCATTTCCAGTTCACGTTCATTAGTCTGTGTATCTGGTTTTTGCAAGTATCATACTGCTTTAACTACTATAGCCTTGCAGTATTATTTGAAATTGGGAATTACGGTTTCTCCAATTTTTTTTTTTTTTTTTTTTTGCTGAAGATTGCTTTACCTATTCAGAGTCTTTTGTAGTTTCATATAAATTTTAGGGTTATTTTTTCAGTTTCCATGAAATATGCCATTAGAATTTGAGAGAGACTGAATTGAGTCTTCAGATCAGCTTGGGCAGTAAGGATGGTTGTAATTTGTAAAATCAGCTGAGGATGTACCTCAATGGCACAGCACCTGCCTGGCAAGTGTGAGGTCCTGGGTTTGATTCCTCTTACCAATAAATAAATAAATAAATAAATAAATAAATAAATAAAATACTTAATTGACAAAATTGTATTACACATTCAGGGTGCACAGTGTGAAGACCTGTTATATATGCATACACTATCGAGTGTTTATCTGCATTTCATTGTCACCTAATTTAACATAATTCCTTGGAAACTATTGAAGTTTGATATATTCACTCTATAATCTGAGTCACTCGTTTTGTACTCACGCCCCTCGCTTAGGATTGGCTGTGTCCTGTTGAGCCCATTGTACACTGGAGGTATCCTGAGTAAACCACACCCTGACCACCGCCAGCCTACCAAGCAAAACGGCCCCCTGTGGACTAGGAGTGGTTTGCCCTCAGGCCCGTATTGCTGACAGGGACACAGGGACTGTGGCTTGCTTCTAGAGAGCACTAGACAGTGCCACACTGCTGTCACTGCCCCTAGCTAAGACCAAAATTCAGAATTTGAAGTGCAATTTCTACTGAATACTCATCATTTTGATACCATAGTAAATTTTAAAAACATGTGGGTTGGACCATGATACACCCCCAGTGTCTCTAATTGTCTTTCATATTTATGTTGTCATTAAGCTTAGTATCTGGAGGGATGATAAACCACCCGTTCATACTGTGCACTCCAGATTCCAGTCTTGAGCCAGTAGTGTGCTTTGGAAAAAGAATGAACGTGTGGAACCCATTTCAGTTTTGGTTTGAGATGTTATGGAAGCCCAGAGGTTGAGTCAGGCATTGAAATAAGTGATTTAAATTCAAATCCCGACTGTTCGCTGCATGCTCTGAGGCTCCCAGCCATCACTCGAGGGAAGGATGGTGGCACTCAGCACGGGGGCCTGTGAAAGGTTGAGTGGGCTTCGTGAATCGGCAGGACTGCACGGCTGTTGGAGACTGTTAAGGTCACCTGCTTTTGAGTAACTGCTCATATTAAATCACTGTTTGAGAATTTGCAATATGTTGATTTTATAAGTTTCTTACTAATGAAAAATATATTTCATTGTTTTACTATTTTTAGGTATGCTAATTGTACTCACTACATATATATTCAAAACAGCCTAAATAGCTTATTAGAATTGACTTAATGTGATTAAATGCCATATTTATCCTTTATTATTTCTATTAAAGGAAAATAAATTTCTCAGCGAAGAAATAACTGAGGCAAATATATGTTCTATAATCTGTACCTCCATTTACTTTTTATAAGCATCAGTCAGGTATTAATTTACATAAGTTAGCTTTCTTGTTTTGTGGAAAGGTGTGCTATACCTTACACTTTCCAAGAATATATGAACAATGTTCTTCTTTTATGTATAGCATTGTAATTTGCCTAAAAGATATTAATGTGCAAGCTCCTTTGGCAGCTCAATCTGTCCAATTATTAATGTTTTAATTGTTAGCAATCACTAGTAGAGTAATATAATTGACAATCTTTTCTAACATCTGTAAAAATGTTGGTATTTTTTGCCGGGGATTGAGCTCAGAGGCATAAGCGCCTGCCTGGCAAGCACACAGTTGTGGGTTCGATCCCTGGTGCAAAAAAAAAAAAAAAAAAAAAAAAAAAAAGTTGGTATTTTTTAAGTAGTGCTTTGTACTAGACATTTTAAAATCAATATCCATAAACACCTTTAAAATGATAGTATGAATTTGAGCTGCTTTGGTATACGATTCCACATTAAAACCTGTCAAATATGTGGGAGGTGAAATTTCAGTTTATTCAAGAAGACTACATCTGCTGAATAACAGCGCACTTCAAGATCTGCTTTGCCTGTGTTAAAAAGAAGCAGGTAGCACAGGATGAGAACCTAATGAGAAGTAGGGACATCCAGTGGCTGCAGAAAGTGTTACTGTTTCGTGTTTGTAAAAGGTGCCCTATAAATATTTCCCCGATGTGTCTGATGGAGGTAGGAGGAGTGGACAAGGGGTTAGTCTTTGAAAGGAAGAGAACTATTAGGTAAGCAATAAAATTACAACATTTTTATTCTAAAGATGAAGAATATCAGTTAAAAATTCTATGAAATCACTGTCCAACTCTATTACTAGCACCTGGCTCTTCTCTGGTTTGTGATTGACTCTGCCCTCTGACCCCTGTACTTTATGCTCTGCTCAGCTCTCAGCCCACTTCTGTTTGGCTTTCTACACCATCTTGTCACATAAACAACTGTCCACGGAGGCAGAGCGACCTCTCTCTGCCTGGTGTAATCCAGTGGATTCATTCTGCTCATCTTCACCTCTTACAAATGGTTGACTCCTTTGTCTTCTTAGCTCTTGAAATCCTCTGTTCCTTCAGCCTCCACAACCCAGATATTGAACTATAGTAGCCGTCAGTGGAAAGCTACAAATTTTCTTTCGTTTTTCTCTCTTCTTTTTCTCTCTTTTCTCATTCTAAATTTTCTCCCTCACCCATAACATCATACGTGTGTTCTAAAATCCATACATTAATGACTTCTTTTTTTGTAGCTATAGTTCAGGATCTCATAAGGTTCAGACTTGGAAATGTACCTGCACACATGGCCATTAAAGATATTTCAAAAATATTTCATGTGAAACCATGGCTTAATATATCTAGGATCAGGTGGATTATTGCCGGTACATGGGCACGCACATATTTTGCATCCCTTGAAACCAGACATGCAGTCTCCTGGTTCAGCTCAGTTGTGTAAGCCAGAAAGCAAGGCGTGGTTTGGTGTTTGCTCCTCCCTGCACAGATCAAACGCGCACTGCTGTGGGACATTGGGACCTGGCTCAAAGCATCCATCGGCTCTGGTGTTGTTTTCTTTCCTTCTTAATCATTTACAGTGGAGATGACATCGTAAGTATTCATGAAGTCCAGAGGCATCTTCAACATCTGACTATTAATCATTGGTTAAGAATGTAACATTTTCTGGTCGAGTCAAAAGTGCTTAGAAATACAGTCAATGAGAATCAATGCACTAAAGAAAAAAGTACGTCAAAAGTTGAAAAGAGAGTCCACCAGCAATTCATCAAATGAGTGGAAAAGGATTTGCAGAGATTTAACCCGCAGAGAAGTGCACGTGAATCAACAGTATGCATATTCTGATTTTTTAAAAGCACAAGCTAGTTCAAAAGGAAAGGAAAACTAGGGGGAGAGGAAAAGAAATGAGAAGATGAAGAAGGATAAAATGAAAATGAAGCCTTGTAAATAACCAGGGGTAGAGGGACTGAAGGGCAGGCAGGGAATTGGGGAAGAAAGAAATCAAGATCTATCAAGTACATGTACACATACAGATTCCCTATGATGAATGTGATCAATATGTATGTCTAAACTGTACCAATAAACTTAATAAGAAATGAGAATGTAATACAAGAACTGTCACATTTCTTATTTCACACAATACTTAATATGTTTTTATTAGGATATATATTATTAAGATATACTTAATTATTAAGCTATATATATCCTAATCATATGTATATAACAAAATTTTCTGTTTTAACCAATTTAAATACAACCCAGCAGTATTAATCACACTCACAATATTGTGTGTAGCTGTCAACACTATTACCAGAATTTTCCATCACCCTAAACAGAAATCGTATACATTAAATACTAATTCCCCATTGGTATCTCTAGTCTACTGACTGTTACTGTGAATTTACCTATACTACATATTTTATTTAAATGCAGCTATAGTATTTGTCCTTTTGTTCCTGGCTTCTTATGCTTAGCATAATATTCATTATGTATCTAATTTTTATCAGAACCTCATTGCTTTTCATAGTTAAGTAGTACCCCGTCTGTACGCGCAGATTGTGTTCTGTATACTCAGTCATCAATTAGACACTTGTCCTGGGCCATTTCCATCCTTTGGTGTTGAGAACAGTGCTGCAGTGAACACTGCTGTGAAAGATCTGTTTGATTCCTGGTCTCAGTTCCTTTGAGCGTTTACTAAGAATAACTGGTGAAACATATGATCAGTGTGTTTGGGGAACCCCAAATGACTCTCCACAGCACTTGCCCCACTTTACATTCTTGACTACAGTGTACATTGCTCTCTCATTAATGCCCGTATGAGGACGGTATTCGTTTTAATGCTTGTTAACTTTGAGTTACTATGGAGTGTTTCTTGCAGTGCATTAGCAAAGAGTACTGAAGAATTGAAATCTGAAAGTTGCTAGATGTACCAGAATGACCTGAGAAAGTCTTCTTGCCCAGGGAAATGTATTTATTGTTATGAAAACAATACACAGACTTAAAAAATGTCTTGCTCTTCATATATTCGGATTACAACTAACCACTCATGTGAATATGTGTAATTCAGATCGCTAGGGTAATCAACAAAGTCCTTCTGACTTAGCCACTTTGCTTTTCTTTTGCTTTGCCCAAATCCTGCAAGACTAAAAGCCCTCGCCTTGAGCTTGCTGGTGAGATTGTCATCTGTCCGTGGAAATGAGCAGTTAAAAAAAGGACCTATGGGAATTAAGAAAATGCATTGATCATATCTAATGGGTGACTGGCTACAGAGTCCTTCCTATTTCCACTCAATGCTGGAACAAGAGAAATGAATTAATTTATGATATAAAATATTATGATGTTGGTAAGCACAAACCAAGTTTTCTATGAAACAGATATGTGACTTCTTTTTTTTTTTTTTTTTTTTTTGTGAATCAGATAGGTTTATACGGCAAAGGACGAATGAGATGACCTTTTAAATTCCAAGGTCACCTCTGATTCCTTCACAAGGTAATATTAGTTGGAAATGGAAAGTGCACAGCAGCAAATGGACTCATACACACATGGAGACGTCACATTCGGCAATGAACAGAGGCTTCGTGTCTCACAAGCGTAGGGTGAATGGCTTGAGAGAGCGTGCATTGTCACATGTCTGGTCTGTGCCGTCGGCATGTGACACTACCTAGCTGGCAGCTCTCCTTTAGCAAAGCTTTTTCCTAACCACAGCTCTTGATTTCCCACAGATGAGTGTGTGCAGCAGAAGTATTGGCATCAGTGCCCATGGCACAATTTAAACATATGTGGGACTTCCTTTTAAATACGCCTCAGAACCTTGAAAAATGACAAGCTAGGGTAAAACTTAGAAGCAGAAAATTTCCTAGGTTCTGTCGTTGGAACAAACTAAAGGTTTTTCTTTTGTATAAGTTCATCAAGATAAGATTGTTTCTTATTATTACATCGTGCTGAACCATTCAGAAATCAAAGACAAAATTTTTATCACCAGATTCGTGATCTCTGGATCCTACATGTATTCAGGGTTAATATTATCCATACATTAGCATAATGCTATTCTTTTCCTGAAAAGCTTTTTTAACTCCTAAGTAAATGGAGGATAAAATCCAGCTACGTTAGCCATTTGTTCCCTCAAAATATTTGGACCTTGTTTTCACTTCTTTGTCAGCTTTTTATTTCACTATTCCACAAACAAACCACATTACTTGCCTTGGTCTTCACTCTGCAAGTACCTCATGCCATTCTAACCCACTGGAAAATGCCTGAATCCACCTAGAAAATTTCCGCTTATCGTCAGAGACCAATTTCAAGGTACAATGCCAGCATTTCCGTTTAGTTTCTTTTGGTTCAGTGAATGGAAAATAAGTTACACCACTGTGCTATACAGTAAGACTCTGCCATCATGGGCATACTTCGTACACTTTGTCTGAAATTGTAGTTAGGTCTTTTACGTGCTTTATTTCTTCTACGCATGTCGTTGTATTGGAAGTGAGACCATATATTCTCCATGATAGCACTTATTAAATTGCAAACAAAAAATGTGATTTGAAAAAAAATTATAGTTTTAGCTGAGTGTGATGGTCCATCCCAGTGGAGACCCTAGCACTCTGGGAGGCTGAGGCAGGATGATCAGAAGTTCAAGCCCAACCCAGGCAGTTTAGAGAGACTCTGTCTCATGAGAAGAAAGAAGGGAGGAAGGAAGGAAGGAAGGAGAAGAGGAAGAGGAAGGAAGGAAGGAAAAGATTAAAAGAGAAAGTAAAAATAAGGAGAGATAAGAAAATAAAAGGCCTTGGGTGTAGCTCAGCGCCCTGTCGAGGCCCTGCACCCAATCCCCAGGACCCCCAAAGTAAAATCGTTTGTTGCAAATTGGATGCAATTCCCATTTCCAAATATAGATTTTAAAAATCATTTTAAGAAGAATAAAATGTATTCTTCATTAAAAGTTTACAAAAATATGTGACACAGATATCTTTTAAAAATAACAAAAAAGATAAAAAATAAATTTAAGTAATGTTAGTTTTTCAGGGTATGAAAAGAAATAAAATGACTTTCTTAAATTTTGTTTTATTATCAAATAATTTTGTGTTATATAATGAGAAACAAAATTCAACAGGTATGTCATTTTTTATTATATAATTCTACATTTATTAAGATCCATTTTTAACCACCCCAAGGGGGAAAAGTTTTATATTTCATAGTTTGTGTTCTGCCAGTAACAGTTTCTTGTTATCTTATTTCTATACCAATAATTATGCTCCTGTAACATCATTTTAGTAGATTCCTAGCATTCCTTTTTTTCTTTGTAGAATTCCCTTTCTTGAATATTTTAAATATCCTACTTTGTCACTGCTTCTAAATCACAGCAATTTTACCCATGTGATTTGGTCTGTATGTCCACATTATTTTTGGCAATAACTTTCTAAAGTTGAAATTGTTGTGTGTATGTTGTTAGGATCGGTGATACAAATTCTGTGCTCACGCACCCCAGTAATGCTTCAGGAAATACAAACATCTCCATCTTGGAGACCTTGAAATAATTTGGAAAAAAAAAAAAAAAACAGTGTCCCTTTGGAACAAGTGAAATAAAAAAAGTGTGTTGTTCAACATTACTACATCAGTTAGATTTCATGTGAATATTTAAAGGGTCCTGGTAAGAATTCGTGTGATAGAATCCAGAAGCACCTGTCTCAGGGGAAGCGAAGCTGCCCGATCCCATCACTTCATGATCCTCCTCCATACTTTCATGTCTTCAGGTAACACGAGGTAACAGTCAGAGTCACAATTTCACCTACAGCTGTCTTACAGAATGAGGCAGGTAAGAAGAAAAGAGCTACTTTTCATAATACAAATACAGAATTAAACTGTCAAGATTTGAAATGTTCCGTATACGACACGTAGAGTAAGATTTTTTCAACTCAAGTAATTTTCTTTGAATACGATAAGAAATGAATGTATTGGCCTGAAAATTGTGACAATGAATTGCACAACGGCTGAATTTTAATGAAAGGCTCTGAGGGGGAGAAAAGTGATGAAATAAATGCGTTACTCCCTTTTAAATCATTTACAGTTGAATAATTTGTTATCTTTAATTCATCCATTTAAATTATCCAAGATGAATATAATTATGAATAGAGGAGATTTTAAATTATTAAATCTTTTTTCCTTAAAATGTTTTCCAGTAAACATTTTCTGCCTCTTGTTAGTATTTTAACAGTTTTCTGTTTTAAAGTATGAATTGGAAGAGTAAGCTAAAGTCCATGGTGAATTAGTTTGTGGGGCTATGAACATGTGACCTGTGCCCTTAAGTACAAAGTAAAAATCTTGTACAGCTGTGGCATGACCTACTTGAAACTTATTCTTCTTCCCCCAACATTTGATTCACCTTTTCTCTCCATTTCTGTGTTTGGCAGTATTCTTCAGTTGTTCATTGGAAAAATGCTAGAGTCACCCTTAATCTTAGCTTTGCATGTCTGTCAGCAAACCCTGTCATAATTTATCTGTAAAAATTTTCCTGTAAGATACAGCCAGTATCCATCTCGAAATACCTACTGTTGGCTCTCCCGGTCCCTCTCTCTAGTTCTCCTCCTCCTCCTCCTCATCCTCCTCCTCCTCTTCTTCCTCTTCTTCATCCTCTTCCTCCTCCTCCTCCGTTCCTTTCCCTTCCTCCTTCCCCTCCCCTTCTCTCTCCTGGACTTTGCATGCGTTGGTGGTGGTTACGTTCTGACATCTATTTCTAGTAGAGTAATCAGAAAGTTCCTTCAATAATAAAAGAATCCATCCGCTCAGACTGTCATGGCTTTCCATCTCACTCAGAAGAGAAGCCAACAGTCTGTCCTAAGCTTCACGGCCATGTCGATCCTGTTTCTTCTCTCGTTTTTCCCCTGTCCTCTGTCTTCATACGTATCAAACATGTTCGCACCTCAAGGCCACAGCAGCTCTGCATGTAAAACAGCGGCGTGCAGTTATCCTTGCTCTTTTTGAGCCTGTGAATGAGTGCACTATCACTTTGATTCTCACCCAAGGAGCCCTGGAATCCAAATCTAGATGCTAATAGACTGACTGCCCAATCAAGTGTATGCTGTAACATTGTTTTACCTACAGTGTTGAAAACAAGACTACTTGCTTATACTCTTTGCTACCATGAAAAATAAGATGCTGAGTCAGACCTAAGGTTTATTAATATACCCTTTATTTAAAAAAAAAAAACTAGGCAAAACAGAAGAGTCAGATCCAAGTCTTCATATGATGGGATGATTACTTCAATGCTGGATGGGAAGCAGACAAATACAAATAGGAGCAGGTGCCTGCAGGTGAATCCAAACTTGCAAATCCATAGCCACGCTGAGATCCAGGCTGAAGCATGGCCAGATGCAGGAGGAAATCTAATAGTGCTGTCATCGGTGAAGGTACTGTCCAATGGCCAGGGGGTCCTGGAGTCTTAAGGAAAAGTATATAACAGCAGTTAAACATACTTTGGGATACCGACTTTCAAGAAGTAAAACAAATGTTTTCTTCTTTGCTAGCTGTATGGATGGGATACCCCTGAGAAAAGTTTTAGGAAAAGAAAGTCAATTGAGAAAGACAACATTCAATGAGAAATTGAGATCAGAACAGTAAACATCACTAATAAGGGCGGCATGGGGTTCAGTTTCCAGCTGCCTGTCCAGCCAGCCTCAAGCTCTGAGAAGTTACTGAGAAGTCTCTGTTGCCATTGATATTAAAGTCCATAACATGAACCTATGATTTAGAGAACACCGAACTCGTTTTCCCCTCAGTTTCCACCGCTGATTGCACGTAGAGAAACATGAGCTGTGTTTTGGAGTAATCTAGTGTACAGTTTCCAACAAGATGACTTCCAAGGGCCTTATTGAAAAGGTGGCACTGAAATACAATAAAGCTAAGAGGAGGTGAGGGGGAGAAAGGGGACCGTGGAGGTAGCTGGGGTCAGGGCACAGGGATTGGGTGCCTTGTTTACAATGGGTGCAGAGGAGAGGGAGGGAAGCACCAGAAATGGGCTGAGCTCAGGGCACATCCCGTGGGACCGTGTAAGCCACCTAGTGGAGACCGTTATGATTTGGAGTGAGACAGAGTACCGGTACATGGCTCTTTTTTTTTTTTTTTTTTTTTTTTTTTTTTTTTGTCTTTTTCATTTTTATTGGTACCAGGAATCGAACTCACGACTGCCTGCTTGCAAGCAGGCGCTTATGCCGCTGAGCTAAATCCCCAGCCCCCGGTACATGGCTCTTAACCAAACATGTGTGCACCAGAGATGCGCCTGTGAGTGTGCCCCTCACACGTGCACCGGTCACCACACTGGCTGGTTCAGAGTTCTGGGAGAAGCAAGAGCAGGTGTCACTCTGGTTTCTGTGTTCTTGTGATTGTATACACTAGTGCATGCTCAGCGTGGACCTTCTGAAATGTGTGCTTCTGTATTTTCTGCACCTTTCCCACACCTGTGGATTAATGTATCCAGTCCCTGCTCAATCTGTATGCCAGCTGTCATAATACTAAGTTACATTGTATGACTTGAGTGTCTCCACATGCCAGGCACTGTTACTTGCATTGGGTGTAGATCTTCATTTACTCGGTCAGCAGTGCGTGAGGATGATCATCAGTCATTCTGCAGTAGGGCAGAGCTCACTTAGAGCATGTGTGCCTCAGCTGAGGTTGGCAGGATGCTCGTCAGTGGACCTCAAGTCCTTCTATAGATACACTTTTAGACTGGCTAAAAACACAGCGCATGCTACAGGTTGGGCCAGATTTCTAAGAGAGAAGAGAGTCCCCAGACTGCCTTTTCAGAACTGTGTTGCAGCCTGGCATGTGTGGGAGGGGGGCAGTGCAGACCAGTGATTACACACCTGCACTCACAGATCATAACACCAGCAACCCCATTCTGGTACGCCCATTCAGCAGCTGAGGGGCACTTCCAGCCTCATTTTAGTTCTCTGCAAGATAAATCATAGCAAAATAAATACCTTAAAATACTTAAGTACGTGCTCAGCCCCAGAAAAAAAAAAACAGTATTATTGTTTGATGCCCAATATAACTCTGCTTTATTTTTAATTTTTGTAATCCTTCTTGGCTACATAGTCTTCCCTGTTCTCTTCAAATGCCTTCATCTGGTGATGTCCTATCACACAACCTACTGCATGATAAAATGAGTTTGGGCAGTATTCCCAGCGTTGCCCTTTTCAAAGTTTAAAGTGAAATCTCTCAACTCTGAGAATGTTATCTAATTAAACCTGTGTAATTCTACTATGGCTTTACAAGCTAAGCTATGAGAGCGCAGGAAACCGAGCTCCATGGAACGACCAGGCAGCCATTTCTTTGAAGATCTGTTTACTGCTCCAGGAAGTATGACTGGGTAGCAGAATTACGGCCTTCATGGTCCCCAAGTGACATTACTCCGAGGTAGAGTGAAAGGGAGAGGCAGGAGGTCCTGCCCACAGATAACTCAGAGCATGCATATGTATACGAAGGCATAATATAAGTTTGTGTAAATAACTTGCAAATTTGTAAGAAAACCATATAGAGAAACATTGTGATAGGATAAATTTGTAAACACTTAATATTTCCCTCATCTTGAATCCCAATGCAAAACCTGCATTCCGTATTTTAACTAAACACTTACAAATTTCCAAAGTTTAGGGAAGACTGAAAGTAAAGATAGAAAACCAGATTGCACTGAATTTTAGAAGTGAAACCTTGTTAGCACCTTGATTTGAAGGGATTCCACAGGGGTGCTACCTACATCTACATGTAGGCAAGGAGTGTTTTGCCACACACAATACTGACATTTCTTGTAACTTAGCCAATGTCCACGTTAATGGTCAGAAGAGGCCATTCATTACAGTGTGTGGAAGTAGCCAGCAATAGTGACGACTCCACTCCTCCGGCAGCCTTTGTGTGGCAGGGTGAAGGTCAGCAGCTGTAAGGAAGAAGTATAGAAGAAATCCCCTGAGGATGTGTGTTAGAACAGCATCATCAGGTGATGTAACTAAAGATCCTCCGAAAGTCATCCACCATTAGGTTGGGGTCAGACGCCCCTAGAAGCCCAGGGGTGCAGCCAGGTTTCTGAACACAAGTTTCCATTCAACAGCAATTCTGCTGTAACATCCACCCAAGGTCAGTGGGAAGCCTCCAGGCCCATCAAGGAATTACCTTGAAATGTGCACAGTGAACATTTTTAGTAAAGTCTCTCTCCGTAGGCACTCAATATTTGTTTATTTAACTTAATTGAATTTGAACTAAATTGGGTAAATACGGTTCCTTGGTATAAAATATGAAGAGACTTATTGGATTTCCAACTTCGTTTTATGGCTATTTTAAGGCAATTACTAACTTTGATAATAAAAACATGGATAAGATCATGATTCATTATTAGGCTGCCATCTTTTCTTACTGTGGGCATTTTCAGTAACTTTTCAGGCCATGATATCCAGAGTGATGCACGCATTGTAATACACTTGAGTAATGCATATAAAAGCAGTTCAAAAACCCACAGCTTCTATGTTTTTGCCATTGATTAATCTGTCAAACTATATTATTTCAGAAGCATTATTGACCCAAAACACACTGTCACTACTACAGCGAGGAGGAAAAAAGTAATCTAATTATTGTGTGCTCTGGGGTTGCATAGGAATGAGAATAAGGCCCTCATTTCTTATCCAAGTTTGATTTGCTCTCAGTCATGTAATCTGAGGCAAGCCATTCAATATTTGGAGGACAGATTCCTCTGGTCTTAATATGCCAGTAGTGTTAGGCTTCCTGAAAGAATTTTGGAGAACCAAATCTCACAAGGAACATTTGTGTGTGTGTGTGTGTGTGTGTGTGTGTGTGTGTGTGTGTGTGTGTGGTTTTTAGAGACAGGGTCTCACTATGCAGTTCAGGCTGGCCTCGAGCACACATTGTAGCCCAGGCTGGTCTCGAACTTGCAATGTTCTTCCTGCCTCAGGCTCCTGAGTGCTGCAATTACAGGCGGGAACCACCATGCCCAGCTGACATTATCATTTTTGAAGCACTTTCTAGCCTAAAGCATTATAAAATGACAATATAAATTATTATATAGCAAGCATAGGATTATATATATTTATGTATGTTTAAGGTATAAAAGGTGTCTTTCATGTTTTATTAAATGTACTTCCCTTTAAGGAGTGATACAGAATATATCTTCAGTTGAACGTTACGTGCAGGTATCTTTTGTGTCTTGCAATTTGTTTGAAATGTTTAGGTGAATTATTGCCTAAATAGACAGCTGATTGCTGCCAAGCTAACAGTATACTTCTGCTGGCATAGCTGAAAAGAGACTATATTAAAATATATGCTTTCCATATGTGTAGACTGAGTAGATACAGTTTACAAAGTATGAAACAGATACGCTGAAATTGGACCTAAATCCACACCATTCTGTTGTGTGTTCATACCTGCTGCGGTCCGTGTGGTGCTCAGCCTCCCATTAAACAAATAAGGGAGCGTCTCACCTGGAGAAATGCAAAGGAAATTTTTGAGAAACAATTTCAGTCAATGCTTGTAGGTAAAGCCAGGGTGATTTCCTTAAATTGTTTAAAAAAGTGTAGCTGTAGCCGCTTTTCTGCCTATAAAATGTGACACACACACACATCCAATAATCGCAAGTTTTGTCAAGTATTCTGTTTGTATTATGAATGTAGGACATAACACTAGAGTGGACAAAGAAATGTGTTTGTGTTTTGGAATATTTGTACAAACATTCAGGTTTGATTCTACATCCAATTTAAACATTGATTTTCTTCCTAAAATTTTCAAAAAAAAATTATGGGTTCATTTTAAATAATGAGTAAAATGAAATCTAGTCTGTAGGTTTAGAGGATTAATTTGAAAGAAATAGGTAAAGATTACCATATGTAGAATGAGTATTAATTTCTAAACCATGTAGTAAAAAAATCTCTTTTACTAGTAGTTCTTAAACTGTTAAAAATATGCTCCCATTTCTGTTGGTTCATATCAATGCTTCCTTTGTGTTTATTGAGACTAAATTTTTAATTTGGTTGAAAATGTCATGTGTAAAAGCTTCTCACTGTCCTTGGGAATGAGAAAGTCCCAATTAATGTTACATCAACTCGATGGTAGCATTAATGGATGGCCTACCAGAGCAGAAAGTATCAGCTATTACTTCTCCCAAAGCCATCGCAAACCCATACGAATTCCACTGTCGCACAGGAGGTGCTCTGTGGCCGGAGACTCTTCCTTTACTGTGACAGTCTCTTGGCAGTTTACACAGTGACAACAGGTAAAAGACCCGGCCACTAAATGTTCTTCGAAATCAAGTACATGGCCTCCGAATACAACTTCATCCCAGTTACCAATTATGTCAGAAGTTACTCACATTCACTTTATAGGCGTTATATTTGCTGACTGATTGTTATTCAGGTTGACAATAATTTCTCATTTATTTCATGTTTAAAGTACTGAATATTTTTATTCTTGGGATATAGGAGAAAGTAATAAGGCTTTAACTAGAAGTCATGTATTGTACAATTCTGATAATTTCTACATTGTCCACTGCATTTGTTTGAGAAGTTTCTTGGTCTTTGTCCCTAAAGTAAATTAGTGACAAATCCCTTGTATCGTAAGAACTTGTGCTGTTGTCTCTTGTCTGTGTTTTTCCTTTAAATAATTTTTTTCTATATTGATATTTATTGTGCTTCCCTACAACTTGATCAAACTTCATCCAACACTCTGGAAAATATTAGTAGAATATTGTGGCCTTATTCTCCATTTTAAAACATATACTTAGAATTTATTTTCAGCATAAAGATGACTGCCAGGTATTAAGTGACTCCCTGAATTCCAAGATCCTGCGTTTCACAGCTCCCTTAAGGTCTCACTACCATACCATGCACATAGGAAGGGTCCACAGGACAGCTCCTAGCCAGAAATTAATTTCAGAGTCCACCCTTCACTGAGGTTAAATTGTGCCTCCATTCCTAGTGCAAAATTCTTCACTGTCACCAATAAATGTGTTACAAAAGAACCTGAATTCTATGTATGCTTTAGCTGTTGTTTAAAGGTATAGTTGACCCAATGTCCAAATCTTGTCTTCCTGTGATCAAATGCTGTTCTTGCATAAATGTGAAAGCTGTCTTGTAGTCGGTTTGCTGATCAAGCTTCTTGGCTAAGCAGAGTATGGTAGACTCAGCTCTGATACAAACATAAGGAGTTCATCAGGTGAATCTCAGTTTATTGACTCATAATGATTGGAGATTCCTTGGGTTCCAGGGTAAAATACATCCATTTGTGTTGCTGGGTTGCCTTAGTACACAATTTTCAAAAACTCATTTAAAACAAAAAATATACTCACAGTGAGCACAAAACTTAATTATTGGCAGCTTAATTTCCCAGACTCCAATATATGCATTATCCAATGTCAAATGATGTCAACACAAATTATGAGCATGCAAGAAAAACTAATAGTTCCACAGTATTTTACAGTTGTTATTGATTACTATGCCCTTTGCAAATCAAGACCAAAATAGAAAACATAATAATTCTTAAGGGTAAATTTCACAGCTACTGCAGGGGAGAAAGGATGTTTCCAAACACTTTCCCATCAGATTTTAAAATCATAAGTTACATTTAAAGGGCTACAAATGAATACAGATAAAATCTAACTGCATTTTCAAAACAAATCTTTAATCAAATATTTACAATTTGAAGAAGAGAATTCGTTTTTGATTTAAATAATTATTTCTTTATCAAGAGCCTCCCCTTTGGCCTCAAGTGGTTCATTGAACACACACGTGCACACATGTATTTTCCTAAGAAAGTTTTGCCCCTTGACTATGTGGATATAAGTTTATTTTAAATGTGTTTCAAATGCCACTTGAAGTGGCTTTGGATTGGTTTCTTTGTAACTTAGCTGTGTGTTCCATTAAGCGGAATACAGCTAATTTCCAAGAACAAAAGCAAACAAAGAAATACAAAAGCAATACAACCAAAATTAGATGTCGTGAAACTTATCTGGGTCTCGAGCCCAGGTTCCAGCTGCCTGTGTCTCTCTAAGTGGATGATCTCCTGAACTTCAGCTAGATTACAGCTTTTCGGGTTTCTTCCAGCGTTTATATCAGTGAAGAAGATATGTACCATTAGAGTCAAATTACTAGAAAGAGCTGGAGATGTACTTCAGAGCAAAGGCCCTGAGTTCAGCCCCCAGTCTGACAATCAACCAGTCAGTCAATGAATCAATCAATCAATCAAATGTACACTCAAAATTGACCCCTTGACATATGAAATTTCAAGACATTGCAATATGGTAATATAATGCATTACTTTAACTCACTACTAATAAGATGAATCTAAAATTCTCCCAGATTTGGGAAAATAAAATAAAAACCTAGTCAAAGGTGGAACAAGATGGAGGCTTGAATAAAAGCAGCCCCAAAATTAATGACAACCAGGACTCTTTTTCTTCGCTCACCTTCCTCTTTTCCCTTTCCTCCCTCTCCTTGGTCCTTCTCCCTTTCTTCTCCTTTTATTTTTTGTGTATTTTTTCTGACTGTAGGGTTTTGGGGGTTTAGCTGTAGTTGCAAAGTCTTTGCTCTAAACTGCAACTCTAAAATCACTGCAGTAGATCTCTAAGCAAGAGATAAGGTCTGCGTGGCAGGCTCTGCCGTCATCGTCATCAGATGGCCCTGGCAGGGGGGGTGGTGATGCTGCTGAGGACTTGCAATTCCGATTCAGAACTTGGATCCGAATGATTTCTCGGGTCAGTGTCTATACGACCAAATACGGCTGACCTAAGAGACAAGCATCTAGCTTTCTGCTAGCTGACAGAAAATGGGATGTTCGTTACCAATAGGAAAGAGCCTGCTGAGGAATGTCACATGACTCCGTCTTTATGGATGGAGAACTGACATGACGCGGTAATATAATGAAATAAGCATTTATCAATAGCACTAATATAAATAGCCGAACTTAGAATGTATTCTTTAAAATGTATGTCATTCATGATACTTTATATAAAAGATCCAAAAAACTCCATTAAAAGACTACTAGAAGTAATAAACAAATTCAGCAGTGTATCTGGATACAAAGTCAGTGCTCAGAAATTAATAGCATTCCTGAACACAAACAAAAAACTCACTGAGAGAGAAATTAAGGAAATATCGCCCTTCACAATAGCATCTAAAAAAATGAAATACTTAGGAATCAACCTAACTAAGAATGTAAAAGACCTATATGCTGAAAATTATGCTACACTAAAAAAGGAGATTGAAGAGGATAATACAAAATGGAAGGATATTCCTTGCTCTTGCTAAAAAGAACCAACATTGTGAAAATGGCCATTCTCCCAAAACTGTTTTACGGATACAACGCAAACCCAATCAAAATACCATTAATATACCTCGCAGATCTAGAGAAAACACTCCTAAAATTCACTTGGAAACAGAAGAAACCTAGAAAAGCAAAGGCAGTTCTGGACAACAAAGGCAAGGCAGGAGGCACCTCAATTTCTGACTTGAAATTATACTACACAGCCACAGTGATAAAATCAGCATGGTACTGTCAAAGAAATAGACCTGAGGATCAATGGAACAGATTAGAAGATTCAAGCACAACTACAAAGACACTCAGCCACCTGATATTTGACACAGGGGCTAAACATGTTCACTGGAAGAAGGATAGCCTCTGTAATAAATGATGATGGAAAAATTGGCTCTCTACATGCTGAAGACTAAAACTAGATCCATGCCTATTACCATGCACAAAAGTAAGTCCAAATGGATCAAAGACGTAAATATTAAAGCAGAAACACTAAATCTACTAGTAAAAGTCTTAGAAACATAGGAGTAGGCAGAAAATTCATGAACAAAATGCAAACTGCATGGGAAACACTTCAAAGAATCAACAACTGGGATCTCATATCATTGAAAAGTTTCTGCACTTCAAAAGAGATCACCAACAGAGTGACAAGAAAACCCACAGAATAGGAACCCCTCAACAAAGGACTTATATCCAGAACATATAAAGAACTGAACAACATCAAGCCCCCAAATTCAAAGACCCTCTCCCAAAATGGGCATCTGAGATGAACACACAGTTCTCAGATGAAGATATACAAATGGCAAATACATACATGAAGAAATGTTCAACATCACTGGTCATTCAAGAAATGCAAATTAAAACAGCCTTGAGATTTCATCTCATTCCAGAAAGAATGGCTGCCATCAAGAAAACAACTGATAACACGTATTAGCGAGGCTGGGGGGGGGGCGTGGAGGAACACTGCTCCATTGTTGGTGAGAGTGCAGACTGGTGCAACCACTATGGAAATCAGTTTAGAGAATTCTCAGAAGACTAGGATTGGATTCAATCCAGCTATTCCCCTTCTGGGAATTTTCCCAGAAAAACTGAAAAGGTCATGACACAGTGATATATGTGCACCCATGTTCATAGCAGCACAATTTGTAATAGCTAAATCTTGGAAACAACCAAGATGCCCATCAACCGCAGAATGGATGAAAAAGATGTGGTATTTTTATACAATGGAATATTACTCAGCTATAAAAAGGATGATCTTAAGGCCTTCATAAGTAATTGGAGACAACTTGAGACTATCTTCATTAGAGAAATAAACAAGAATCCTGTTTATAATTATCACATTGTGTCTCTAGTGTACAAAGTAATAAGAAATGTAGGAGTAATAAAACCCAAAATGTGCAATTGCTATTGTAAAAAAGAGAGGAATAGAAGTGCTCTAAAGAATATAACTGCATGTATGTTTAAGTGTATAAGACTGATAACCATATTACTAAGTTTTTGTTGGATAGTTAAACAGAACTGTTTGCTGTCTCGCTGTTTGAATGTCCACTTTGTATGCTTCACTTTTAATAACTTGAACAGCTATTTGTAAGAGGACAATATATGATTATCAACTAGTGATTTCTTACTGTTTTTTCTGAAATTGTGTATTATTTCTACTCTTCTTCTGTTTTGTTTTTTTCTTTAAATAAAAAAAACCTGAGGACCCTCAAAAAAATATGTGACTGAAAAACATTAAATCAAATCAAACACTGCCTTCAAATAAAAGCACAAAAACATTACCTCTGTATTCTGAGGTACTTTATTACCATCTGCTCTGTTATCTAGCAAGTAGTTCATTTATGTAGTGTTTACTTCCTCCCAGCAGAACATGAATTTCCTGAGGGCAGGGACTCCCTGGGCCGGGAGAGCACCTGTCTTAAGAAGACACGTTGGCAGTGAGTCAGTTAGGGGGAACAGCTCTGGCGACAGCAGAGAGGGCATCTGCTCCTTCAAGGGCAGCTGGAGACAGCACCAACAGAAGCTTCCTGAGGCACACCTGTGATGGGGAGAAGGGGTGTTGGTTTCCTGTCACTGCTGTAAAACATTACTGCGAAGCTGCTGGCTTAAAAGCTACACAGATTTATTCTCTTGCTGCTCCAGAGTTTGCAAGTCAAAATGAATCCTTCAGGGCTAATATCAAGGAGTGGGAATCTCTGCGCTCCTCATTGGCGCTTCAGGATTCTGTCTGCTGCTTTTCTGTTTTCATTTCTCCAAGCCACCAGTGTCCTTTGGTCCAGGTTCTGCATCCCATTGCTCGCGGTGCTTCTGCTTCCATTGTCCCATCATTCCATCATCTGGCCTCTTGATCAGCTGTACCTCTCTGGAGGCCCCTTCTGATGACCTTAGCCCCAGCCGCTACTCAGAGTTAATCATACTAATGCTCCACCTCTGCAGAGATTCTTTTGCTGTGTAAGACAGTATGTTTGTAGCTTTGGGGAATTAGGAGGTGGGCAGCATTTGGGGACCATTATTATTACTACAGGACCCCATTTTATTATTACTACAGGACTCCTTCGTAACCAGTCCCCAGGCAGGAAAACAAAAATGTTGATCTCTGACAACACTAAAGACTTCCATAAAATGTGTAATGTTCTATTCTGGTCATCTGAAACAAATAACAACCAGTCCCCTGGCACTGTTGTTTATCATAGCCTAGCTTTAGTAACAGGGAAAAATGTGAAAGCTGAAGGTTTAAATCCTAAGCAAGTAACTCGACTTCGATTAAGTTTGTGATCAGAAAGTAAACCATGTGCTCTTTAGAACCTTTAAGAAGTGCTAGTTACATTTCATTAAAAAGTCAACTGGGCACACCTGTAATCCCAGCTATTCAGAGTTCAATTTTGGGAGAGACCCTGTTTCAAGATAATTTTTTGAATAAAGGTCCAAGGACATGGCCCACTCGTGGAGTGCTTGCCTGCAGTATCCGAGGTCCTGGGTTCAGTTCTTAGCACTGCAAAAGTAATACATAAGTTAGTTAGCAGTTGTGAAGAGACCTCATTGTCTATCTGCTGAAGTAAAGAGACAGTTTCGGCATGTGGATTGTCACCAGACTTTTTTCCCCTTGTATTTGGATACTTTGGCATGAAATTAACAGAACGGTTCATGGTTTTTAATGAGTTGGAGAATTACACTGAAATTCAAAACTGTGATAATAATCTCCAAATTAATATTTTGCTACAGATAAATTGCATTTAAAAAAACCTAATCTTATTGCCCATAAAGCAGCATCGTAAAACCAGAATGCCAACTTTAGCATGCAAAACTCTCCCAGCAAATGTTACAGAGACAGTCTACTTTCTCAGTGTTTGCTCTTTCTGTTTAGCTATTAAAATAATGGTTTAATTTAAAATGCATGAATAAGCTTCTTACTTGATTGCAGAGAAGCAAAGAAAGTAAATATTCTCTGTCTTTCCTCTTCCTTTTCCTCTGTCTGTCTATCATAGATCACTAATGCTCTGTCCTTTTCTTTGCCTTCATGCAGTGACAAATTGAGGAGCTGACATGGGTGTGGACCTGGGGCTAGGGACCAGGGGCGATGGTATGGGGCATAACTGTTCAGGACAGCACGCCTCTGTCTTCATTGACTCCCTGGCATTTCTGCCACCTTGTGACTTTTACTTCGGCTGGGGTTTGTAATTGTCACCAGGAATAGGTGTTTGAAAGGAGCCATTAAACAACCATCAAAACACCAAACAGCTACACACACACACCGGGGAACTTACTGCAGGTACCGCCACCAGCTGGCCGCAGAGTCCTTCATCCTGGCAGCAGGTGCGATGCTGCTTAGCACAGGAGTCTGGAGAGCAGGGAGTTGGCAGCACCCGAGCTCGCAGCTCGCCTGTGTGTGGCAGATGCCATGCTTACCGGTTCCCCACGTCCCACTGCCCGCAGGTGAGCAGAGCGCCGGGACCTGGCACGCTGAGTAACGGGAATAGAACCATGAAATCGGTGATGTCTTGCCAGCTTTAAAATGTAGATGAATAACTACTTGTCAGAGCACTGACGTCTTTCTTACCCTGTAAAAAATTCATGCATAGCTAAGGAGACACCTGGGCCATCCTACTGCTCTGTTCAATTTCTTCCTCTAGTTTGAAGCCACCTGTGGCATTTAGCCTGTGCAGATAAGGATTTTCAGAATCGCTTAACACTACATGAGTTGATATGCACGTGCCACCTCAGAGGTCCCTCTCAGAGGCAGTGGGCGATAGTGATGTATCGTTTTTTGAACTATTCCTGGCATTCCCACATCAATGACCAACTTCCCTGCTTCTCCTCATATAGAAACCATGAAAATGAGCTTATGTCCCCCTCGGTGGAAGGAGAGGCTGGGCATGGCAAGGTGTCAAGAAACTGCCATTGTGAAGGATTCCGCACCTGGCAACTTCTTATGATAATAAATGGCTTTTTATGATTTCACTGTATTGGGCTGTGATGATATTTAACTACTGAAGATTAAAACCATGTCAGGATGCCAGGGAACTTTATGAATGGACTGGTGCCTTTGGGCCGCACTTTAAATCAGCAATCTAGAACAGTAATAAACGATTCTGGGAAAACTCAAGAGTCACTCCACTAAAGAATGCACAATTTTTATCAGTTGTTGAGCCAGTAAATGCTTATTTTTTTATATGCTACAACGAGGCTAGATAGAGCACTCGGCCACAAACTATGACCCTGGCCTTAAAGATCTGACAATCAGGTTTAGCATACATAAAGCAATAGGAAAAAGTACAGGAAAATACATAACATGTCGAAGCGGCAGGCTACAGACCATAAGTGGTGTTTACAGAAAAGAGAAAGAGATCCATTATGGATAGAATTGTATAGGATAATTTCATAGCCAAATGGTAGAATGATAAAATTGCCTTAGGAAGGAGAAATCTTAAATAGATCAACTTGCAAAGGAAGACAGGGACGTGTTTGTACCAGCAGTCGCGACCACTGCTTAACCCCAGGGGTTCCTGCGGCAGGGGCACTGCGCTGCTCCGTCCAGGCAGTCCTCCCTCCAGCCCTGCCTGCCCTCCTTGCTGCACAGCTGACGCTACCGTTTCCATGTTACCCGCGAGGAAACACAAATGTAGCAGAGATTCTGTAAGTCACTGAGTAACTGGGGACAGAAGCCAGCTCTCCTGTCATGATGGCTGCCGGCCACAGCACCAGTGGATGGCACACGTGGACTCAATCTGGGTGGTCTGCAAGAAACCTGGAGACTGACTCAGACTGAAAATGTCATTCTTGGGGAAATATGGCCAGAAATGTCTGGGGATGGAGAAATTAAGTAGATTGTCAAAGAAGCATCACTTAGGGGAAAATTACTCTCTTAGATGCTGCAATCATAATTTCAAGAGCAAAATGGTAGGCCTGACATGGTGGTGCATACCTGTAATTTCAGCAATTGGGAGGCTGAGGCAGGAGGAACCCTGTGAGGTTGAGCCCAGCCTGGGCTAAATAGAGTTTAAGGCCAGACTGAATTGCATAGTAGAAACCTGTCTCAAAGGAGGAAAAAAACCCACAAAAACAAAAGCATAAAAATTTTTGCTACCTGAAGAACATAATTCAGTCAGTCTCACTTTTTGGGAGGAGGAAAAAGAATGCTATTGCCGGTCTCCAAGCTACTTACCTAATTCTTCCATTAAAGTAACTAGGTCAAGCAGGAGACTGTTTGGGTAGAGCTGCGGAGAAAGGCCACACCTGAGCCTGGAAGGGTTTAAAGATCAAAGGAAAGGAGACTGGGGAAGTCTGGCCTAGAGTCTGGGGGGAAATGCTTTGTGTCCTACATTCAGGGAAGAATTGGAGCAAGTGGCGGATTCATTCCCCTGGAGTCACTTTTGTCTCTATTTTCAATAAATGTATGTCTGAAGCATTTACTGGCTGCCTTGCGTGTAGTAAATGGATTAAGGAAAACAAATACAAATTAAAATCCTACACTCAGAGAGTTTGCTAGGGATTATTAGATGAAGTATCCATAATTAGCCTAATCAGCCCATAACCAGGGCAAACATGATTGATAGCCCAAGTTAAGGGCCCATAAAGTGTTTCAGAGTTCACAGCAGAAGGTCTTAGCTTTGGAAGACACGGTAAGCATAGATGGAAAGCTAAGAACTGAAGATATTTGGAGGCGGTATTTGAAATGTGTTTGATAAGATTCGGACAGGTAGGGACGCTAGCAGAAAAGAGAACAAGTCTAGACAAAAGGAGTAGAGTGAAGGAGAAGACTGAAAGTTGGAGAAGCACAAAATACGGACAGGAAGCCCATGTGAGACCTTGGGTTGCCTAGAGACCAGAGGCACATGCTTGCTTCCGAAAGTAGCCAATGGCAGGTTGAGCCTGGTGGTGTATCCTGCCTGTCTGTTGTGGCTTTCAAAGCAGCTGTGCTGACATCAGTTGTTGTGATGACCTTAATCTGCCAAAGTCAACTCACCATGGCCCAATGCCACTCACTGCCCCTGCTGATTGTTAGGGTGAGACCCCTTCTCCCTCTGTAGATTCAGCCACCGAGATCTAGGAAAATACCAGGGCTGCCTCGACCAAACGTTTCTGGGTCAGGTATTTCCACAGCGTCCGTCGGACGACACAGTCCTGTAAATGATGAGTGTCATCTGGCCGTCACCCCTCCTCGTGCCCGTGTAGGTCCAGTGTCTCCAACCTCTGGGCACAGATCAACCTCCTGGATGTGTTGAGGAGGAATCCTGTTGCTGTGGGTAGCTGTTGAATTTCTAGCAGTGATGAAATCGATGTCCCCGTCCCTACGCCTCCTACAGATGCCCTGCTAGAGAGCCAGAGCTATAGACAGGAAAACCTGGCTCTGAAATGTTCCCATTCTGTGGCAGATTGGTGGCTAGGGAGTACAATACATACTGAAAGAAGTTTGCCTTTTTTTCTAAGTCAGTTGTTTGGCTCAAGGGAAGAAACAGAAACCAATTGTAGTAAATATAAATACCGCCTCTCAGCTTCAATTCCTTTAAATAAATTTGCTTTTGGTTTAACATACATTTCTTCTTTTATATCCATATGTGTAGCTGAACTGTACAGTGCAGAAATAAAATATGCTTAAACAGTGATAATGAAGGTATTCACAGAGGACATCAGCAGAATTAATACAAGGATCTGAGTCAGTCGAGATGATGTGAAGATTTTCCCCACAAACAGTATTTGTCAGCATCATTCATACCGTGTAGTTATGAAAAAGTTCGTAACATGATCCAGCATCATTTGTCACCTCCTCTTATCATGGACCCGTTTCCTCATCTCTTCTCTAATTTCACTGTGGTGGCTCGTGTGCGTGAACTCAGACGTGGTGCATTGAACCAGTTTGGCCCTGTGTCTTAGGTTTACTAAACAAACAAAGCTTTGATGCCCCGTCTCTGGACCCCGGCACCCAGGTAATTCCTGCAGCAGGAAGTGCTGCCCGGAGGTGGGTCTTTGCTCAGCTACCGTTGGGACTCAGGACCTTGCTCAAGTGGGATCCGTACACCGATGCTCATTCTTTAGCCTTCTCTCTGTTTTGTGACTTGGGTCTTCTTTCTCCCTAACTCCAAGTTTCCACAGCTTGGTCACTTTATAAGGGCAAAATAATGTGCTGTTTTCTCTCTACGCGTCACATAGTCCTTCTTGGAGCCCTCATGGCGGGGGAAGTTAGACATTTGCAGAGTTAGGAAATTGGGTAGTTTTTCCCAGTGAACAAAACAAAATCCTTTTCATTGATTCATTACTGCATTTTGGCCCTAGAGTGGCTGCCCAGAGTAAAGAATAAATGTATTGATGTGTGATCATTGAATAAGTTCTGTGAATTTCTATTTATAATAAATACATAATATACTAAATTCAAATGTATGATCTCCTGGTTGAGAATTTGATTCTATATCTAATGTAGAGTCCTTTTGTATTAAAAATATGCATATTTTAATTTTCTTTCAAATGCAAGCTATCAAATGATGTCTAAATATTATTATATACTATATAAAGAGAGAAAATTTTTGTATCATTTAGAAATTACAACCTTATATGCTAATAAAATGAAAATATTAAAAAGCAAGTCTTCAGAGGTTACATGTAGGCCAAAAATAAGAAGAGAGATTTCACAAGAAATAAGTAACATAGCAATTTAAATTTGCTTGTTCCTGGGTAAAGAGATTTTTGCCAGTTCTCTTTTAATATTTGTTAATTCTCTATGATAATGGAGATGGACCATAAAGTTTCATCATAACTGTGAGCATTTTTTTATAACTCAAACTTTAATGTATAAACACCACCTCAGCCAGCAGACCTTTTCTCTCTGGGGAGGTCCTAAAGGTGATATATGCTATACAGCATGTATAGCAAACAAGATAAGAATTACAACAAATAGTTCATTAGTGTGAAGATTGTCAGCAGTTTGTATGATTAGTGATTTGAATTCAGCAGGCATAAACCTTGATTCAGGACAAAAGCATGGTCAAAAGCCAATATTCTTTACAGAGGAAACAGAATAAATCATAGAATAACTAAAGTGACATTTGCTCATATGATTTTTGAAGGGGAAAAAAAACTTTAAATGTATTTACATATAGCTTTCAGAATAATTCCCTGATACTGCATATGGACTGTGAAGGCAGGAAAACAAATCAGCAAGCCATTGAAGATAGTGCATAGTGCAAGCTCAAATGGTGTTAGTTACAGGTGAATGTGACTGAATCTCATGACTATTTATTAAGTACTTATGTGTGTGATATCATTTATGATTATAATTGGCCAAAAGGATTTAACCAAAATAATTTCCTTTGCAGTATGACTACTTTGATCTCTGTAATGGTCTGTAGAATTAGATGGTGGTCCATGTTCCTAATGAGCTAATTGACACAGGGAAAGATAAAAACAATTCACTAAAGATCTCAGCAGCCTTGTTAATATAGGGCTCTGCATCACATCTGGAGAAAGGCCCTCGCTCTGTGAAGAAGTCCTTTGAAATGCCAAGCTCCCTGGAGTATTAACCGCAGGAGGGGCAAACCCCTGGGGTGGTAGTGAAGTCAGCCCCTGGTAAGACCTTCAGGATCAGATTTGGGTCCTGGACATCTCTGACCCAACTGTGTTTACTAAATCCTGAAATTACCTCGTTGATGATTTTCTTCATGGGCCTAGGAGTTCATCTTCCCTTAATCTTCCTAGGTATATACTGTCTGTAGATATCTCTCCTTAACGTGGTCCTCAGACGTAAGCTGCTGAAAACAACTCAGCTAAGAGAACCAAGAGAGAGATGGCACCGTGGCTTTCAAGGCATGCATCCTTCTTTGTCTCTTCTTGGCTTCTGGAATAAAATCTGTTGCAGTAGGAGACATGCTGTCATTTATCCTCTCAGCGTACTCCTTAAGCTCACTCCCAGGGTGCATATTCTCTGCTTCTGCCAGTCTCAAAGCAGTTCACAAAGTCCTCGCTTCTGAATGTCCCCAGTCGTGCAGGATGACCTGCATCGCCTCAGAACTTTCACCCCGCACCATCATTTTGACTCTGACTTCCCCGTGTTTAGCAGCAAAACCTGTCGCTCTCTGAATCATCTCAAACACCCACATGAAATGCTGCCCAGTCACGTGAAGCTGTTCTATGTGCACAAAATCCCAGATGAATGAGGAGAGTAAAGCCCGGTCCCTGGCTTACCTCCCAGCCTCTCCGGGTGGGTTTGCAGCGGTGTGCAGCCTCTCTCTGGCTTTGCAGTCTCAATTTACTGTGGATCCAAGCTGGACTCACTCATCCCAAGTCACACATGAGTGGCTTAGCAGAATTCAGACCCCAGAACTGTCATGGTTCCTAAATCCTTTATTATGAGCATTATGCCCTAGCATCTTCCCGGTCTCTGTATTAACATCATGTAAATTTATTCCCCAGCATGATTCATTAAAATGAAAATGGGCCATTTTCTCTGATTCTCCAAGCACTTCAGCAAAAGCGTTACATCCTGAATACCGATTTCATTTCTGAGGAGGAGACAAGAAAAGAAGTTAAACCTTTACTTGTATGGGAAGATGGCTCAGCCTAGAAAAGTTTTTATTTCAGTTTTTGGTTTAAAATATTTAAAGGAAAGCCAAACAGTAATGCAGTTAAGAATAGCTACAATTGGATCTTTTACATCAGTTGGGTAAAGCAAGAAAGCTACAATATGCCTGTTACTCAGTGGTGGAAACCTAGTGAACCTTTCCCAATAAAAAGTTAAGGTATAACTAAATTTAAATAAAAATCAATCTGTGCTAGACACCCACTCACACATTTTAAAATACCTTCTGCTATCCAAAAGTACGTAAACATCAATTCCTTTTTTTGGTAGTGTCTCACTTTCTGTTTAAATAAAAAAAGTAAATAGTAATTATTACTGTTATTTGCTTTGTACCAAGAGCATCCACTTACATATGGCTCTTGGTACAAAATAATATAACAAGAAATAAAGACTTAACATATAGGCATGTTTACAATCATAGTCAAGGGTTAAAAGATAACTTTAAAGTGAAAAATGTATAAAATGTGACAATGTTTTTTGCCTCGTTCACTGAGTATTTTTGCTTTGGCTCCAGTCTACTTTTAACAAAACATGCGATACTTTCCTTTCTCACAGATGCTTAGATTACCAGTTATTTTTAGGACAGTTCACTAAGTAAGCAAGTACTATTTATGAAATATCAAAATTGGCGTTGCTTTGACAATAAAGTGTCTCCCACAAGGAAGTTATGATCTGACCGAGGAGCGAAGCGTGCATGTTCTGGTACCAGTATAATGTATTTTGCAACAGTCGTGACACCAAGAAAGACAGACCAAGTAAGTGCCACACTCAGTAAGCGATTAAAGGAGAAATCCACTTTACTTTCTCAGGCAGGAGGTCACAAGTGTGAGCCTGGCTTGGGCAGTTAGTGGCTCAAAATGAAAAGAGGGCTGGAGATGTAACTCACACCCTGTGAAGAGCTGGGCTGTAGGATTCCAGCGAAGCTCTCTGCAAATCGTTTTTACCAGCAATAGCAGTGTGGCTTTTAGCAGGGCTTATCTGTATGTGTAACCAGGGATGATAATACCTACCCTGTAGAGTTATTTTGAGTGTTAAATTAAGAAATAGTCAAAACTCCTCCAGGGTTTATCATCTGGTAGCTGCAGCTCAGCTGCAGTGATAGCCCTAGTGGTGGCCATGACGAGCTCTTTGGGGACTGCTGGGGTCACAGCGTGGCGTAAAAAAGGTCCCAGGTGGATTTCTTTCCTTCCGGAGTCTTCCTTTGCCTACTCTTTGATTGCTTGTGTTGAACCTCCAGTCAAAATGGATCTCAGAAGCTTAGACATAAGGAAAGGCTTCTCGTAGATGAATGGAGAGTGAACAACGTTTGCAGGTTGAGTACAATTAGGGGACTGGGGAAACCCGAATATACGGCTGCACTGGGAGGAAGCGGTGACCGTAGAGAGCACCCCGTGCTTTTTGAAAGCCCATGAGCTGTCTGAATACTGTGTATAGCATCTGCTGTGTAGAAGGGTTGTTTTTTTCCTAGTTCTTGACTTTGAAATAACTTTTCCCCATACGCAAGCCAAATTAATATAGCAGAGGGAGAAGTTTAATTCAGTTCACTTCATCAAGCATTTATAATTGCAGAATGCCAGAAAAGGACATTTTTCTTTATCAACATCTGCATCCTTCTTCCAGAAGAAAGTGCCAGTAGCCTCCCTGGCCATCTTGCTGCTTTCTGCATTAACAGGAAATGTTGGAGGCTTGGCTTCTGTCCTTTGCTGAAACTCCTTGTGTTCAGGAGAGTCGCCCTTTCTGCTCTGGGCTTCAGAAAGAGGGAACTCAGGGCAGGCTGTGAATGCCACTGGAACTTTACCAAAGGTAAACAGAAGGCGTCACTGTAGCCCTGCATTCCTCTACCCTCCCTCAACACGGACTACAAAGTTACACTCCAGACCCCACTGCCAGACTTTGGAACCACTTCTTTCTCTAGCAGAGAAAATTTTTGATTGTGTCATTTGTGTAACCACATACACATAATACAACTGATCAGAGTATTGTGCTTTCCTAAAGAAAACTTCTATGTAGGTTATGGAGCTTCACCACCATTAAAGAAGAATACAGAAATAGCAGTTAAAAAATTTTGTCCAGAAAAATAAAGTCAGCTGTAACAGTCTTGGTACTATAGAGCTGCTCCAGAGTACAGGGAACCTAAGCGGTAGGATCAAATGTTCTGTTTGGCATTTTTACGTGACTCAGCCTCTTCAGTTTTTCTTCATTTGAAAACATAGTTCATGGTTGAAAATCAGCTGTAACACATGGAGATGAAATTTGGTTTTTAGGGATCTCTGGAGAAATTCATCAAAATAAACACCAAAAGGAGGCAAGATGATAGAAACTGAACTGCTCAAGAATATTTCTCTGCAGAATCCCAACACCCAAGTGGACAAAGTAACTTCAATAAAAGCTTACTCCAGAATAATTCACTAGCAACCACACATGCAGGAGGTGGTTTTTTCTCACACATAATCCAAGGAACACAAGAACGGTTAATCTTACGGTAATAGTAATTCAATTAAAAATGATAACTGTGATAGGTTGTTAGCAAAGCTTCAGGGATGTTACATGTTCATTTGTTCCTTCAGATCATACTGAAGTGTGAATAATTGTTTTGGAAAATCGTAGGAGAAGAAGGACAAGCCTGGTCTACCCCCTGTGCTGTCTCAAACTTTATTTAACCTCGGCGACTGCTGAGGACTGTGCCCTGCTCACAGCACAGAGGCCGCCTGTGGTGCGGGCAGGAGAGAGCTTTGAACTTGAATAGAACTGTCTGCCTCAGGTCAGGCAACAGATAGAGGAACGAAACGAAGTCCAGTTTGCTGATTAAGAAAACTCCTGAGCATGTTTCAATAGGAAAGGAAAAAAATACATAGCAAAAGAAAAAAAAAGATGTCCCTGATGGAATTAACTATGACGGCAGAAATGGAGAAAAGGAAGCCGCTCCAGAAACCAGTAAAATGGGCTACTAATTACAGTATTTGCTCATTGATTTTTATACATTAAGAAGTGTAACCTTAAAGCTCAGGTAGAAGATTCGAATATTTCTTCCATTGTGTTTCTCTACAGAAGGAGTCCAGAGAAGGAAAGAGGAAAATAACTGAGCTGATCACAAAGCACTGAGCCTTTTCTGCTGCTGGGATCAGATTTTGGTCACCTTTTGCACTTTGGCAGTTTTTTAACAGTATTTATGGCTCCTGGATTCTAGGGGAAGAAAAGCCTGAAATTTTAACACAGTCGATTCAGAGGAAATTTAAGTTTTAGGTATAGAAATTTAATAAATTAGTTCATCACTATGGCTGGTTGTTTTATGTTTCTTAAATCAGGACTAATATGGCTACAGAGAAATTGCTTTCATCTTTTTCATCTTTGTAGAGAAATTTGCCAAGGACACAAAGCCTCAAACTACATAAGAATGAAAACACTTTCGTACCCTCTATTTCCAGCTTTAATATTAAAGTAGGCAATCTTCTTTGCAAAAGAATTTTTCAGAGAGAGCTTCAAGACTAAATTACAAAGCATACTGTATTTTCTGCAGATGTCTAGTAAACTAACAGACTATCCACCAAGTTCCTAGTAGAAAAATAGAGATCACTTTATTTTTTCTGTTATTCATACGTGCTTTGGGTAGGCCCGAGTACTGCATTGGGAAATACCAAAGGATATTTTCTTTCAGTCTTCATTGTTTGGCATAACAGGAAAATCTGGGTTTTTTAATTGTAATTAACACATATTCTATTTATGATCCTCTGGATCCTCAAAATACCTTGCAGTGAATGCTAACTTTGAAAGTACTTTACTGCATAAGCACAAATAAAAAGTTATACTTTTAAGATTGTCCTTTAAATACCACACTTGATCAGTATCTTGCAAAATATTGCATGTCATGAGAGGCAGAAAATGAGGATCGGAAAATCACATAAGATGCCTCTGAAGATGGAACACAGTAGCCCAAATGAACATGTTTTGATTTTGGCAAAGAGATTGTAAATTTAGATCTTCATTTTAGGCAAACAGGAAAGTCATGCCACGGGAAAGCTGCTTTCTAAGGTAATACATTTAAAATGTGTGCAGGTACAGTGTAGCTGGAAATACCTAATAGCTTTGATTTCACAACACAACCTAAGCAGACATTCCCGGATGACTGACAACAGTAAACGCGGTCACACTGTGGTCTAATTGATGTGAGTTATGAAGGAGTGTGTCCTAATTTACATCCACACTAAATCGCTCCGAACTGTGTGCACTGTTCAGCTGTTCATAAAATTTTGTTTCTCCAGCATCAACTCCATCACCACCATTAACATATAACCGAGAGGTCAGTTCTGAAAATGTTAACCGCTTTCAGTTTACGTGAAGCTAATAGTCCTTGCAGTATCAAACTCACACATTTTGTGTCATCTTAGGCACTATTTCTGCAACTTGATTCCCAAGTCCAGAACAAAACCAGTGCTTCGGGTCATTCAAAAGCTAGTATGAAAATGAATATTTTAGATCTTCAAAAAGCTAACGGATGTATTTTAAAAAGCTGTCCAAAGCTTAGATCAGGGTTTGGCTGAGGTATATAAAAATTGAAGAGCGAGAGAAAATAATTTTAGTCTTTAATCCTTACGTGTTCACATGTTTACAGGAGTCTAATGCAACAAACAGCAAACTACAAAGACGAGGCTCTGAATATAAAGTTTATTTCTCTTCCATGAGCATCCCTGGATGGTGGGACAGATGGACAGTTGATTACTCAAGATACTGGCTTGCTTTCTAGTACCATGTGTGTTCATTGAAACACCTGGGTAATGGACGTTGAGACAAAGATACAAGGAACAAGGCATATTTGGGGAAGAAAAGATAAACTTAAGGAGGGAGCAGAACTGGGCCAGGAAAGTGTTCGAACGGTGATGCAGACAGGATCCTTGGGAAGGGTGCAAAAAAAGGAGGTTGGAGAAAGCAAACCTGAGACCAAGGCACAGACCTGGCCAGGGCAAGGCCCGTGCCGTGTGCGTGCACGTGTCCAGAGCAAATGCCTCCCACCAGCAGGTGTCACACGGTGAACGGAAGTGGTGGCCGGGCTCTGGTGCCCCCAACCTCATCAGCTGTGAGATCTGGGAGAAATGTGGTTTGACCTCCAGAACTGAGGTGAGCTGTCGCCCCAAAGGTGGTTAACAGCTGGAAGCCCACTGGTAACTGCGTATCTTGTGATTAAATGGCAGGTTTTTTTCCTTTAAGTGAGATCTGAAATAGATGCTTCCAGAATGGTGAGAGTGAATAGTGTATATTTAGGGGAAACCAGCAGCTCTACATATTGCACACATTTCTATGCATATGTATATGTGTGTGTTTGTTTTGCCTGTTAGTAGAAATAGAATACAAAGTGGTATTGATTCAGTCACCATTGAATCCTGCCAAAGCGACCAAGAGACAAGAGACAAGATTCATAGCAGTGAGAGTCTGTTCTGATTTAGAGAAACATTAAAATACATTTTTTTGAGAGCAGAATAGGATATACCTATAGATCTAATTTTTTGTCAATTGTTTTATTTTTTAACTTATACACTTGCATTACCCACTTTCTCATTTGTATGCTTCTGAGATTTGGCTGAAATCTTGAGATCAAATGAAGTTTCTTTGTCTAACATCCCCCCAGCAGCGCATAACGCAGAGCCTCTGTGAGGTTAAGTTGTGGGATTTTCAGTGATCACATCAAAGAACTTCTGTAATACATCTTCAGCATCCATGACAAAAATGATTAGTTTCTACTGCTGTTTCAGTCCAACAACTAGAGTTGGTTCTGATGAAAAGGAACACAGGATTGTGTAGTAGTGCAACACTACCCTAACACGTCGGAGGAGCTGGGCTTGATAACCAGCCCAGCAGAAATAAATAACAATAAAGTGAAGAAATAGCTCCCAGTCCAAAAAGATAAAGGACAATAAAATTCTACTCCTCTTCCAGTATGGAAAGTCAAGTTCTTCCCATATGTTGTGTCTAATCTTGGAACAGACATGCAAGGGGTAGTACTATCCCCACTTTGCACAACATAATGAAGGATTGTGGAGTTTGTTTCTGTGACCTGAAGACATAGCCCAGTGTTGACCTAAGGTTCCCATGATCCTAGCATCTAACTGTTTTCACTTGTGCCTCTGCTTGTCTAAAAGTAAACATTGTTTTTGAATGTCATTTTTTCTTAGGTGCTTTTTTTAAAAGGCTTGGGCCTGATACTAGGTGAGTCAGCTTTCATCACTGTGACAAAATACCTAAGAAAATGAATTTAAATCAGAAAAGGTTTATTGTGGCTCATGGTGCCAGAGGTTTCAGTCCATGGACAGCTGATTCCTTTGCTTTAAGGCTTGGTGCGGAGTGGGGATAGAAACACCATGGTGGAATGGAACGGAGGAGGAAGTCTCTTCACCTCCTGGAGGACAGGAGGCAGAGAGGAAAGAAGCCTCAAAAAGGGACTGGGGACCCAATACAGTCCCCAAGGTCAGACCCCTTTGATCCGCTCCTTTGTGCCTCACCCCTATTTCCGTTACCTGACAATAATATCACCAAATTATGATCTCATCAGTGGATTAATTCAGTGATGAAGTTAGAGCCTCTGTGATCCACTCACTTCCCAAAAGCCGAAGTGTTCAACTCAATGAGCCTTTCGGCTGGGGGGGGGGGCTTATTGTATCACAATCATAAAAATACAAATGAGGTGTTTAAAACAGACTCTCACTCTGCTGCTTATTTTATCACACAGGGGCAGGGGACAGAAGTAGTTTAGGAAAAATATTTAAATGTTTTAAATTTGTTTCATTAAAATTTCTTATAAAAAAGTAAATATATACATATTCATATATATACATATATGTAAATGTACTTGAACTTGTAAACAAGGCTAAATATCCTGCATCCTCTCAGACATTATTGTATAATTGCCATTCCTCATTCCTAGCGTAATTATTGCCTAATATAATGATCAAGAATTAGAAGAAAGACATCCTTGGAAGGTTAATAAGCCATCCAGAAAATTAGATTACCGTGATCAAGCCATAATGATTTTTGTTTCTCATTATCATAGATCACCTGAAAAGTTGGAGGAAGAAAAAAATAAATAGGCACCGTTGGGTAATTATACTCCTATTTTTCCACAGTGAATTATACAGATGATCGCTGATTATGAATTCCTTTCCGATCTAAAACTGGAGGGTTTTTTATACATTATACCTCCATTATTACAGTAATCAAAGCCCGTTTATTTGATCATCATCATAATGGACTACTTGAAGCATTTTCTCCTTTCCTAATTGACAGTTGGTCAGTTAAGAGGAGCTTTTCACAAAGTCTTCGGTAACCCTAAGGGTTTGAATGAGCTTGTAATAAATGCCCGCGAAGCTCCTTTAGTTTCTTAAGTGCATTTGCTAAAACTCTCAACTGCTATTTCCACCTCTGGTCGGAAAATGCCTTTGATCTGCCATCCAGCCGCCTGTCTCACATGTCTCTACCCATCTCAAGCTTTGTAACCCTGCTCGTCAGCACAGTGACACCGTCCCATTTGGATATCATCTTCAGATACCAAGATTCTCCACAAAAGACAGCAAAGTGAACCGAGTAGGGAAGGGGTCAAACCAAAACTCAGACGCCCTCTCCGGGGAATCGCACAGTGGTGTGTGGTCAGAAGCCCAGGCCCAGCCTGATCCGCGTTGCCTTTTTGATGACACACCTGGGCTCTTCCTGTGCTCTTGCCTCACTGGCTGCTCCGCACACATCCGAGGCCACTTGGCCATCTGTGCTCAGACCCTCAGAGCCCGGCTCCACAGTATCAGCACTCAGAATTGTAAAATCGCTTTCTACAGTCTCACTCTCTCCGCCACTGTGGTGGTGGGGGTGGTGGTTGAGGGGTTGTGGGGTGAGTGAAGTGGGCAACGTGAATAAACAAACCTGCTGACTTTAGGAAAGTGCAGTGCATAACCTTAAAGTATTCAAGCGTGCTTGATGTATTTTCTCACAGTGATCTCCACAATGACAGGGACGTCACTGAGCCTCCGGCCCTCTCCCTGTTGCTACCTGGCAGGAGGCAGGTAGATGCTGATACATTGAGTGGCTGTGAGGGACAGACTATTCATGCACTGAATTAAAAACTCAGTGTCTGCTTTCGATTCCTTCATAGCATCACATTTTTAAGTAAATAAATATTTAAAGAAGTTTTTCCTTGTGAAGATTCCCAGACAGCAGAAGTTGCTCTTTACACTTGGACTTTCTCCCTGCTTTCCTTCTTTCCTCCCTTCTTCTCTTTTATTTTGCCTTTATTTTCTTTCTTCCTTTCCCAAGTACAGAACACAATGTCAGAAGTATAAAGCACATAGAATAAAAAGCTGTCTTTAGTCTCTTGTGCATTGTTTCAATTAATCTGGAAAAGTAAGTGCATGGAAATTTCTTTTCTGCCAGCTGAGGTTTGCTTCCTCAGTATATGCTCTAATGTTTAAAATAAATATTTTGCAATTAGCGTAAAATATGTTACTGACAGCTGCTGAGGCTGAAAGCTTCTATTTCTTCAGATACCCACTTTTATCTCTGAAATATGAAGGTAACAGCAAGCTTATCTCTGCTTCTAGATGCGAACACAGAATTAAGTCTTCGTCTCCTCTTAATCTCTTTCAATCTGCTAGTAACGAGAGGCTTGTTGATGTACTGTAGAAAGTAATTTTGCAAGAAAATTTCAGCTCTCCAAGATGAAGTCTGCCCTATTACAAAGAATATACTGCTGCCTTTAAACTCACACAGCTAAGTTTAGCTGTGGAAGAGTTAGGCTCTGAGGCGGAAGCGTTTTCCTAAGAAGCACATAGTAGGTACATTGTGGTGTTTGCTGCAGGCACAGTAATCGCCATCTATGTTGAGAGGGGTTTGCAAATCCAAACAGTAAATACACCTGCAAAGGCAGTGGCCTGAGCCTGGGGCAGATGACAGAGTTCATTGTTCCCTGCCTATTGGTCTTCTGACCTGTTGAGTCTAAACAATGGTGATGGTGTGATTGGATGCTCCACATCCAGATATTTACAGAACAAAGCAGGGGAAGGGGCTTGAGATAAAGTGAGCATGTAAGCTTTCCCTGATCAAGACTTTCTGTTGTGCGTGCATGTTAGTCAAGGAAGAATATGCACAAGAGGGACTCGTACTCATGTGCACACCCATCTGTAGTAACATTCTCTCCAGCTCACGGGAGGAGGACGGCGTCCTTATTCTATGCAGGCTGAAAGATTCAAATACAAAAGTACTGCCTTGAGAAGACCAACACAAGAGGGTTCTCATCTTCCCTGCCTGACGAAGGCATTTGCAGAGCTGCCCTGCCTGGCAGAATGGACTCTGTGTCTACCTTGCCCCATACAGCAGGGCATCAGCCCCTGGTACCTTTGGCCAGTTGAGATGTAGCAGGTGAGGCTGGAAACAGTGGATGTCTAATTTTACATAGTTTTAATTAGTGTCAGTTTAAACTGCTGCAGGTGGAAACTGACTGCTCGCTACACTTTTGATTTCTACCTTCATAAAGACCATTTTGCTCATTTTTAGTGCTATAGATTGAATACCTGGCTACTTTCGTGGTAAGCACAAGCTCTGCCTCTGAGCTACACCACAGCCCACATATTTTTAATAGAAGTAATTACAAACACTTCTTTTAGTTACAAACTAAACCAGATAGATAGATAGATAGATAGATAGATAGATAGATAGAAAATATTTGATCATCCTTCCACAAATATTTATAGAACATTTTCTGATCATCCCATCAAAAGAGACTTTCTATATTCTAATAAGATTCCTCCAAGTAATTTAGAGATAAAATCTGGGACATTGCTCCTCATCTCCCCATGGTTTGGAATTTGTGTTTTATGTATTAAAGCCAAATGTAAACATCCCCAAGGTGACTCAGATCTCCCCAGAAGTAGGAGCTGCAGTGTGGAACAGTGGTAGATGGGTTTGAATGCACCACACCAAGTGACACATTAACTTATCTCCTAGCTTATTAGGTGGCGGATTTGGTGTCGCAAAGTAGACATGAATTTTCTCTGGGTGCCCACTCTTGCCAGCTGGCTCCTTGATTTATTTGATGAGAGACCTCAGACAACCCTTTCAGGGACAGAACCACCTGAGAATTATGTTGCTGCATGATAAGAAACCTCCAGAGATACCTAAATCTTCTTTCACTGGGAGTTTCATCTGTCCTGGGAAAAAGATCATTTTTATGTATGATGTTTCTATCTAGATAGCTATAGGGAAATGGAGCCAAGATTTGCAGACCTAAATCAAATTCATACTGACAAGGGCCTTAAAACCTGTAGACTGTTTACTAAGGAAATGCTACACACTTAGTTTTAATCTTAATTTTGTTTCCCAAAGGTTGAAGGAGTGGTTAATGTATTATACATTGAGAAGTCCATTAATCTTTGATTAGCATTTGTTTTCCTGTGCTTTCCTTAGAGACAGCCCAACAAATGAGAAATGTTCTTAATTTGATCTCTAGAGTAATCATAGCTATGGATATTGTAGCATTTAACAGATGCCCTAGACAAAAGACTAGGTTATTAAACATACATTTCTGTGCATCAGGAATGCAACTGGTTTCTTAATTTCACTAAAGTTCTGAGACTAAGTTTATGTCTAACCTCATTTTGGTGTGCTGATCATCCACAGTCTTGGGCTTTTAAATAGGAGTTAAATCCAAGTAGTTTGTCTTGAGAAAATTGAAATCCTTCCCAGTTGCATTAAAACTGATGTGAAACCTGCTTTTAAAAAAAGTTAAGTTTAAGTGACACTCTTCGTTGGTGTTTTCTACCCACAAAGCTTCTCTGAATATGTAGCAGTTTTCACTAAAGAGACTTCACTGTTTATAGTACACTTACCTTACCCTGGGATTCCGCCAGGTATAGGTGATACGAAATAGAAGCTGTTTTAAAAACACATCTTTCCTGTTTAGAAGTTCTTCACCAAATATTTCTTCCACCCTTTGCACTGGCCAACACCCTTTGTTAGTGGACCAAGAAATCACTGCCTGGGTCATGTGACCCTCCTAAGCGCACAGCTAGGATATGTGTTGTATCTGAAATTCTAGGTCAGGCACAGGAATACGGTTAAGAACCCTTCTCTTTGAACTGCTTTTCAGGCAGTGCGAGCACAGAGGAGAGGGGAAACTGTCGCCTTGTATGGGACACGAAATTCACAACCCAGACAGGGCAAGTTCTCTTCATTCAGGGTACCTGCCCTGTGCCATTGGAAGGTCTTTCGGTATGGAGATGCTTATCCTGAACTATCAATAGGAAAGATATCATCACTCCCCAGATACCCCAACATATGTTAAATTCCCACTTCCACTACACACATTGTCCCCTTCTCTTCTGTTTAAAAATCTTGTCAGTACAAGGGCCTACACATTCACATAATCTCATAAAAAGTACTTCAGATGCACAAAGAAAAGCAATTGAGAGACAAAATTAGTTGCTACATATCAGTATTTCACACAGCTTTAAGTTTTTCATTCCATTAACATTTTCTTTGAATCACACTACATATTTTTCAGGAAAACAACTTCCTTATTCATTTTATCTGATCTAAAAATACAAACATGCCTGTAGAAATCTAAGCAGTGTTGCAGAAAAAGTGAAAGCAACAGTGTGGATGTCATGTGGGTAGGAATTTGGGCAGCCTGCAGAATGTGTTTTGAGACAGGAAAAAGATACATTTTTCTATTTGAGGACACCCTGAGTCAGCCACAATCTAATCTTCATGTCAGAAAGGCTCTGTGTAAAGTATTAAAGTCTTCATGTCTAAGAGACTGAAGCAGAAGGAGACCAGGTTTGAGCCCCGCCTGGGCAACTTAGCAACTTTGCAAGGCTCTATCTCAAAACATAAAAAATTGGAAAGGGCTGTGCAGTGGCCCTAGATTCAATCCCAGCACTGCAAAAACATTAAATGTTCTTGTGGACATATTTTTAAAATACTAGTGATAAACTGTGGATATAAAACTGGTCCTGCTTTATGGTACAGAAATTAGTGTTCTCTTACCATTGTGATAACTACCGTCAACATTAGCCGACTAAAAGAGCGAGATTAGATTGACTTAACTATCCCAACAATTCCCTCCTGTCTATCTGGAGAAAGCACACAGCTGTTGAGCCTTTTCTACTTCTGCCCTCCTGCCTCATATAAGTCGAGGGAACACTTTGTAATTTTTTTGCATATTGTCATTTTTGCACCACTGTTAACACCATCAGACGTTACCGCCCAGTACCCCGCTTCTGAACTTCTTGGTCTTCGTGCTCTTTGCCTCTGCCTCTCTTTCCCTGGACCTTCACCAAGGCGATCCAGCTCATGTCCTCGCCATCTTTCTGCCGTGTGTTCTACTCCAGGGCCACCATTTGGGAGCTGAGTGCTTGGGAGGGGCTGGAGAAATGGACCTTGCTGCAGAGATAGCCACCAGACCTCCTGGCCTTGTCCCCTCGAAGACCCACGTTGGGCTAGGTTTCCCTGGGTTGTGCTGCAGTCACAAATGTCCTTTGGACTCAGCCACAGCTGTCACTGTCACCACTCCTCATACAAACCTCGGGGCAGGTGCTAGGTGGGTGCTTGGCTCCGCCCACTGTGGCTCCCTGGGGATCTGACAGTGGGCGTCCTATGTTGACTCAGCTCTTGTACTCAGCCCCACAGCACACTTTGCCCATTTTCTTGCCAAATAATATTTCATCAGACACTTCTCCCCACCTCAGTGCCACAGCCTGTGAAGTTGCCCGCTTTCTTGGCCCTCTCAGGTGTCATTCACAGGGTGGAAGACAGCCCTCCTGGGTCTCCAACCTACAGTTAAATGCTCTAGCCTAAAGTCTGGCCCATGGCTTGCTGGTCAACAGCTCCTTAGCCAGAACTGATTGTGCAGCCCAGTCAAGTGCAGAGTATCCAGAAAAACACAGTAATTCACCTCGACCCTGGTCATGCCACTCAGCCCTGGCCTCGAAGTTACTGAGAATCCTCAGGTTCAGTTTCATCATCTGGAGCTATTGTCATCCCTCACTGTTATAAAAAACTGCAGTGAGCTGAAGGCCACAGCGCTGCGAGAACCTTCTCTGTTAGCATCTCTCGAGCCCCACTCAAGGTTGGGTATGAAGGCGGAGGAGGAGGCAGCCCTGGGATGCACCTCAGTGGCAGAGCACTTGCCCGGCGTGAAGGAGCTAGGTTCAACCCACTGCACTGAAATTTACAAAATGAAACATGACTTCATACTGGAAATCTAGGACAAAAGGATAATCAGAAGGTAACCTACCTTCTCAAACGTAATTATGCTAAGAACATCGGGTGGGCACAACCTAAGAGCCCGGGATGACGATGGAGCCACAGGAAAGAAGGTGAAGCCATCCTGCCTGAATGGTGTGACACTGCTGCCAAATCCCATGGTCCTGTCCGATGCAGCCACAGAGTAGGGGAGGACGTGCCCTGCAGACAGCCGGACCGCGTGTGTCTACCCGGGGAGGGCAGTGAAGATGCCTGTGGCACAGAAAGCATGCCATGGTACTGGGGATGAGCGGGGAGAGACTGGCCAGGAAATGGAGTTTGATACAAGGAGAATCTCTGTGATTTTTGTCTTTAAAGTAATAGGGGAATTCTGAGCCAGGAAGGACTGTATCTCAATCGGATTTGAACTTTTAAAATACAACCCACATTTATTAACCATACTGGCTTCTAAATAGAACACAGGGTTGTATGTATGAGCAACAGGAAAGCGTAGGAAAGATGTTTTTCTTTTGCTGTTTCCTCAGTGCAACCCAGGGTGTGATAAGACAAATATTTTGACCTTTTAAAAGATTTGTTTCTTGGGTTTATACTTGCTAACATATTTTCACTCATTCACAGATATAAATCTTATTTTATGCCTGCAAACTTCGGAATATATGCCCTTTAATAATACAATTTTTCATTTAAGCAACCATTAAATAGAATAAGATACAGTACCTAGAAATCCTGAATCTTTATTATTTAGCCAAGAGCACCTTTTTCCAAAACTTGAAGATTTTTTTTCCAAGACCCAGCAGAAATAAATAGGATGCATTTCAATTATCTTACCCTGAAACTACATACAAGGTGTTTAAAGATAAAAAGATCTATGAATCTTGATGCAACCATGAATGAAAGTGGTTTGAATTTTAAAAAGTTTAGAAAATCAGTCTAATTTTGAAATTTATAAGTAGAATATTGTTAATCTTATAAAATGTATTTCTTTTCATTTATCTCTGGGGAGCCAAAGTGTGCAGTGGAACCAAAGTTTCCTCTAATACCAAGTAGATATTTTAAATCTAGATGTCTTTTCCTCTATTATTCCTTTTGCTTTACAGTTTCAGAGTGAGCTAATGGTTCTGTACATGGACATATTGATCACCTCAAAGTAGTTTCTGACCTCTCCAAGCACTTCCGCTTCCCTGGGCCAGTTTGTGGTTTTGTTTGATTTCGTGTTTTCTTTTCTTTTTTGATCGGTTTGGTTTTTTCCATTTCGTAGGAGATAGTCACATCTTCTTTCATACCAGGAATTAAATGATTCTGATTTTTTTGTCCTTAGATTTTGAAGAATCCATTTTTCCCTTCTTTCTTGCTGTTTATACTGGTTTAAAATAACGTATATTAGGGCACTTTGTCTTGAAGGTAATGAGACTTAAACCCTGGGACCTGCTAGGGGAGCCAGATTTCTGTGTAACTCAGCACAGGAGGGGTTTGGGGGCGCTCTGGGGCGCGGACCATAAATTACAGGTTTCAAAGCACACTGGGGGACAGCTGGAAGCTGGACGCTGGAAGGCAGGCTCGGCAGACTCCTCCCACGGAGCCAATAGAAAGGAAACTGCAGAAATGAGACAGAGCTCAGGGCTCAGGGGCCACGCCCAGCACAGCTCTGCAACTTCCCTGGGTGGGGCAGACAGAGGAGGGTGCAGAAGTGAAGAGGAGAGTCAGAAAACAAAAAGCTGAGGTGGGAGCCGGCTCTCCTGAGGGGAGAAAAGAACTACCTAAGTCCCTCAGCGCCTTTATTTATACAGGTGGCAGCTTGCTGTCACGTGGCACCCCTCTGCCTGTCAACTTGTTTGCTTTTATTGCTGCAGGCAGGAGGTCAAAGGCGGTAGTGGAAAAGCACCTACTGAAGGATTTAAACTCACCTTTCTGATCCTGACCTTTTCCTTAATATTTTGGTCATTGTACTTGAAAGAATCAGGTGATGAGTCTTAAATAACAAAAGCAAGCTAGGAAATACCACGGGCAATTCAAAAGCGTATTGCTATAACTACCAATTTTATGAAATGTGACCTCTTAACATTTGCTTATTATTCCATTTCATTGACCTATTTGTGCTAAATAAGTTATATACTTAAATAAGCCTTTACATGTTTTACCTTCATGTTTTTCTTGGACTTTGCATGTGTGGTATTAGAGAGGTTACTTTTTTTAAGACTTAAAACCAGCACCCATAGGAAGCAGGAATGGAAAGGAAAGGATGAAGCCTTCATTTCATCCCTGTCTTTATCAGAAAAAAAAAAAAAAAAAAAAAAAAAAAAAGAGTTGAACGTGTAGTTGCATGAAAGAACACTTGCCTAGCATGCACTAGACAGACTAGGTCGTTGCTAGGAGAGTAGGGCGACTTAGTGTTAAGTCTTAATGCTAGTTTCTTTGTACAAAGGTCCACTGAGCTATGGCCAATGTCTGAGACAGCTGTACAAACTTTTCATCTGTTTTGCATCTACTCCTCCCTCCAGTCTTTTACTCACAAGCCACACTTGGAGATTTGCATGCAAGATTTCCTCTATAATATCTATAATATCTCTACTTTTGTTACATTGTTTTATGATTCTTATTTCCTTGCTCCAACAAAAAATTGAACTCCATTGGCATTATAAGGTCATTCGCAAGGCCAAAAATGCAATTTGAGAGGCTTAGCCATTTTGGACTGCCTCCAGAATCCTCCTCACTTGGAATGGGAGAATGACTTTGCTTCACCTTCTGCATCCTCTTAATGATAACACGTTAGGTTGGCAGAGCAATTTAGAGGATGCAAAGCACCTTCACACCTCTCGGTGTTTCATCTTCACTCCAGCCTGTGAGCTAGGCAGAGCGGGCATCTCACTTCATAAGTAAAATATCCAGGCCTCAGAAAGAATCTAGAGAACCCATGTATATGTAGCTCTCCTAGAATCTGGCCTGAATTAAGTCAAGTATGTAGCTGCCTCTACATTACTGCGTGTCATTTTCAATTTTAAGTAACGTGATCAGTTTTTCACTGAGTAAGGTACACTGGAAATACATCCAGAAGTCCAGAAGAGTCCATTCTAAGTCCAGAGATGAGCTTGTTAGAAGGTTACTTTGAAATCCCGGAAAAGTGCCATGAAATTTGAATTAATAAGTGGTGATGGAATGGAAAAATGTTTAGGATATAAATTAGGCATATTAGGTTTTTATCAGATTGTGAAATCCCTTTATTGAAATGGTATTAAGAAGTTATAGCAAATGCTGACAAGACTGCAGAGAAAAAGATCTATTCAATAGCTTTGGTGAGAATGTAAGCTAGTACAACCACTGTGGAAATCAGTATGGAGATTTTCCAAAAATCTAAAAATGAAAATGTCTTTTGATCCAATTATTCCCTTTTAGATATCTTCCCAAAATACTTAAACACATCACATTACAGTGACATATGTATACCCATGTTTATAGTAACATAATTCATAATGGCTAACTCATCAATAGATGAATTAATAAAAAATGCATTATTTACACACAATAAAATATTACTGTGCCACAAAGAATAGACTTGAGTCACTTTTAAGAAAATGAATGCACTCAGACCATAATGTGAAGTGAAAGAAATCAGACACACAAGCTTAAATGTCATATGGCTTGTGATATGAGAAACCATAAATGCAAAGCACAAAGTAAAGATAGATAATAGGAAGAAGAGATAGATATTTCACAAATGGGAAGCAGAACCAAAGATGGAGGGAGTGGGAAGGGAGAGGAGCAAGGAGTGAAGGAGAATTGTAAGATGTGTTCTTTAGATGTACCAGCTCCATAAGGCAAGCGTAACGCATTATGTATGATAAACATGAGCTAACAAAAAATGATAATAGATTAAAGTTAAATCAATTGGAGTACATTTGATGATTCAAACGAAACTCTCTATATTCCAAAATACATTTAAGCTACCTACACTAATGTACCATAGACTTAGAAAAGTATAAGGTCATACAGACACGTCTTCATTTATCCGAGATTTACCAATTCAGAGAACTCAGTGCAAAGTTGAAAAACAACAAATCGGTGTAAGAAAGACTTAGAAAGCCTTTCTTCTCCTTTACCCACATTTATTCTGCTACAGCATGTCACATCCTCTTCCACACCACGTTCCCCCATCGGTGACCCCCTTAGGTGTCAGCAGCAGCAGAGAGAAGATGCCGTCAGGGCTGGACGGTTTCAGCCTCTCTGGCCAGGGCCCCACGTGTACCCACTTACTCTGGCACCCCCGTGTCTGCAGATGACAGCTCCTCCTTGTAAGACCACCACTGTCCCTATCTCTTGCTCCAGCTCTTCTCAAGGACCTTACTTCTGTAATGACCCTCTCCTCCTCCCCTGCCCTTGTATCCCTCCACCCCATCATTCCTCTTGGCACACGGTGAGGCCTCAACCCATCTTTCCATTAAAAATCTTTGTTGGCCCAAAATCTTCAATTAATGCCTCACTTTCTGTTCTCCTCATCAGCAAACCAGTGGAGAAGCGTCGCACAGATTGGTTGTTCCCACTTAGTCCCCTGCTAATAATCGCTTCTTAACCTGCCCTGCCTGGGATTTATGTCCGTGATACCCAGGAGGAGACCAAACCGTTTTCCTAATTTACCAATGAAAAATAAGTTTTTCATCTTTCAGACGTTCAATAAACACTATTTTAAAACTATTGTATGAATATGTATAAAATGATTCTAACTAGTTACGCTGTGAATAATAGAACTATTTTTGCTTATAATTGTCAGACAATTGATAGGATATTTCATGAACTCTGGCGTAGCCACTTGTGCTCCATAAATTCTGCTGCCCATGAGATGAAGCTGGTTTTTCTCCTCTCTCCTTTCCTTCCTTCCTTCTTGAGTTCATTTCTCTCTTCTTTTTTAAATCAACTGAGAATCTTCAGCTCTACTCCAAAAGTGAAATCAGTCAGGCTTAAAGGATGACAGACCTCTCTGCCTCTTTGCGGTCACTTTGTGCTAATCTCTTAAATTGTTCATGGTTGTGCAGAAGATGAATTACACATTATTTCTAAAGAAAATTTGTCAAGCTCTAGCAAACTAGCTTAACTATAAAAAAATTAAATTTTCTATAATGATCTCCTCTTTTGAAGTCTTCAATATGAAATTACATTTCCTGTGTCATAAATTTGTTTCATAGGCTTTTTGAGGTTTTTTTAGACCATTATGTGTAAATACAGTTTCAGTCTTTATTTTGGGTTTTTGGCATTTAATTCAATTAAAAATTAAAATTTTCAGTAGCACCATACTTCTTTTAATTAAAAGAAAGCAGAGATAGTGGATTTCCTCCCTAAAATCTGAACATATTTCTGCATTGTGATATGGATACTTAGGTGGCACTCAGCTGCGTGAGTTTTGTAAATAGCAAACCCAAATGCCGCTTCTCGTATTTAGGCATTTAAGTAGTATGTAACTATAATTTTTATTCATATGACTAACATCCTTAAACATATGAAAAAGGAAATGTTTTCTTCTTAATATTTTTCTTTAAATTCCTATTGGGGGTTTCTAGGTAAAAATCATAAAATATAAAAAGAAACACAATAGCTTAGAATTTTGGGGGTCTCTAGAAGTTGACAATAGTCGCCATCATTAAATACGACTTATATGTGGGAGAAACATGAAAGGTAAACTGGCCTACAAGTTAGAACCAGTGAGCTATACAAATTAAAGGAAGAATGGAGAATTTTGATTTAAATGTTTCTCCCTCCTCACAGTAGAATATATCTTTTCTGTCTGTCACTTCAAGGTAAACACACAGCTCAGCTTTTTGGTAATAACAAGACAGTAATTTATGTGGCTTATTAAAAAAGAAAAAGTATTCATTATTTGATGCACCAAGTAATTTTATTACAACTGATATATTTCATGCTACCATTGGACAATCTTTTATGTAAACAGGTACAAGAGAATTAAGTTTCAATTAATGTGTTAATCAGCTTTCTTGCTGCTGGTACCTCGTTTCTAGCATCAGTCAAGTAAGGGAGAAGAGGTTTAACTGGGGTCAAGATCTCAGAGGATTCAGTCCATGATCAGCCAGCTCCAAGCAGAAACCTCGTGGGGAATGGTGTGTTACAGTTCATGGTGGTATAGTTCATGGGGTTTGGGGAGCAGAGCAGAGGAACAATGCCAGAGGGGAAGGGGAGAGGCCCAAACATGGACCCCAAGGTCACGCTCTATGACACACCCAGGCACACCCTGGTGCATGAATTTCCTGGGCATTTCTTAATCCAGTGGAGTTGATCTATCAGTATTAATAGTCACAATTAATAATTATTTTCTCATCCTACTTATTTAAGAAAAAGAACATAAACCATTAGACTGATACTGACCATAATACAGAAGAACAAGTGCATTTTAAGTTTTGAAAAAAAAGTTCAGATTAGCTTCTTACAAAACCTGTGCTAAATTCTTTTCCTTGGCATTGTAATAACGTAAATGGATGTAGATCCAGTATTCGTGGGTCACATTTCATACTGGAAAGTTGGCTCTTTGTTGGTGTGTTCTGATCACTTCCTCTACATCAGGCATGACCTGTGTGGAAGTCTGCATTTATTCACTTTTTTTGCTGTGTTCAGTGTTCATCTTATCCTTCATGTGAACAAAGCACTTTACATGTTGGTCAAAGGGAGGTACTAGAGCCACGCAGAGGAGACTGGGAATCCTATCAACCCAGAAAGGTAGCATTACCCTAGGAGAGAGTCGAAGTCTAATAGAAGAAACAAACATGCTTTAACTATTATAGAATATATGATAGCATGGGAAATAATAAGTGATCCAAAGGCAGATTCAGAGGAAATTAAAAGTAGATCTAGAGTCATACAAGTATGTAAAGCAAGCAAAATCTGAGATGTGAAAAACAGTGTGAAATGATTTATTAATAGAATAATCCATGTTTTAGTAGTCAGCCTGCACTGGTAAAGCTGCTGTTATAAATGACCTCGAAATCTGAGAGGTGCAGAGCCTCAGTGGCATATTTCTTGCTGCTGTAGCTGTGGTCAGCTGTGGCTCTGCTCGATATATCTTCTCATTCTGGGAACAGCCCATATTTTAGACTGTCTTTTTCATAGAGAGGGAAAGAGCAGGGAAGCACAGGTCCACATACTGGCTTTTTACAGCTTCTAGTCAGAATTCTGCTAATCCCACTCACATTCTGATGGGAAATTCATGCCACCAGGCTGTGTGTTAGCCTAGAACTGCAAGTCATAGGGATGCACAGAGAAACATAATCTTTTTATTTGAAAGATAGGAAAAATAATAGGAAAAAGAGTGGTCCGGGCTATTACAGGAGGGATGTGCCAATCGTGCTTCCATGACAGATGTGATGCTGCAGACAAGGCTTGAAAGTTTATGAAGAGTATTAGCAGTCAAATCACTTAACAATAATTGGATGTTTCTTTTGAAATAAATACAAAGGAATAAGATAAAGTAAAACTAATTTTTAAAAGTGTGAGTTTTACACTGTAGGTAGAAATAAAATATTGTGAAGATAAGAATGCAAAGATTAGGAAAGAATTGTCAGCCATTTTTATAAAGTGATTTTTATCAATAAATTAGGATAATTTAAATATGTATATTGTAATCCTTAAAACAGCACAAAAGTAATAAAGAAATACAATCTCCATGATAAAAATCACTGGAGAGATAAAATAAATGCCAATAACATTTGATACACAGAGGAAAGCAGAAAGGAAGAAAGTGGAATGCAAGATTCACACATCGCGATGATAGGCTTAAACCCAAACGTCTCTATAATTAAATTAGAGCAGAGGTCCTTGGACTGGATAAGAAAGCTTGACTATATATGTTGTTTACAAGAATCACATTTTAACCATAAAAAAAATAGAAAGAGGTTGACACTAGAAGAATGGAAACAAAAAGCTGAAGTGAGCCAGGGAGACAACATGCATTTTATAATAAAGCAGACTTGGAAGTGAGGACTTTTGTTACCAGTAACTCAGAAGATGCATTCCGTAAGATGCGAGACTAATGAAAGTTTATTCCTCCAATATCTGAACTTACAAATAAGACAAAACTTGACAGAATAAAAGAAACGAAAGAGAACTAGAAGCAAATTTACTATCACTAATACAAACTGTAACACTCTTTTCTCAGTAAGAAATTAAAAAATTAAGCAATGAAATTAGTAAAGTTAACAGATAATCTGAACAGATATCAATCAGCAATATATTAATATTAATAGGAAATTACTCCTTATAGGAACAAATGAGAGATTCTGAGATGCTTTTGAAATAGACAACTTAGATCATAAGAAAAGTTACAATAAATTCCAAAGAATTTAAATTATGTTCTCTAGTTATGAAATAAAATTAATGAATTTAATGCAGATAAATAATAATTTTCATATCCCCAAATATTTCAAAATTAAATACATCCTAAATCTATAGGTCAGAGAAGAAATCTTTGCAGTTATAACAACTATTTCAAACAGAAATACATGTAAGCATATCATTTCTGAGCTACAGGTAAAGCGCTCTTCATGAGGAAATCTGTAGATTTAACTCCCCATGCTGGAAAGCAAGACAAAAAGTGAAAACATTGGTACTTCTGTTTTGAGAAACCAGGAAATAATAATTTCCATCTCCATATTAAGCATACAGGAAATAAGAGCAAAAATTAGCATAAATTTTAAAAATTTAAATAACCCTTTATGAAAAAAGAAAATTAGCAGTTAAGCAACCTTTAAAGGAACATTCTATAATGATTTACAGTACATATCGAAGAAAAAAATACCCAATCCATGGAACCTTTTCTGTAAGGCGGAGGACTTCGGAGAGTTTTCCAGCTCATCTGATGAAGCCATTTCAGCTCAGAGATGGAACTCAGGCACGGTTAAAACAAGAAGTCAAGCTATAGCTTCCATGTCTCATGATCATGGACAGGTTTAACATTCAAAGACTGAGAAAGGGTCATTGGTCATTTTTGTAAAGTGATTTTTATCAAGTAATAAATTAGGATAATCTAAACATGTGTATTGTAATCCTTAAAACAGCACAAAAGTAATAAATACAATCTCATGAAAGGTTTAACAAACATGACAAATGAAACCAGCGATATATATAAATATAATCATGATCAGGTTAGATTTTTTTTTCACTAAAATGCAAGATTGACTGGGCCGGAGATTTAGCTCAGCAGGCATAAGTGCTTGCCTGGCAAGCGCTAGGTCATGAGTTTGATCCCTGGTACCACAAAAAAAAAAATAAGCAAGATTGACTTAACATATGAAAATCAAAGCATTTCACCATATTTACAGATCCAGAGAGGAAAAAAAATCACACTAGGAAAAAGTTAACAGATTCTTAATCATCACATTTTACAAAAAAGTCCAATTTGATATAAACTATAAATGAGTACAAAATAACTTAAGTTTATAAAAATAAGAGACATGGGGGAGAACATGGCAGACAGATTAGCAGATACTACGGAGGCTCTCTGAAAGGCTTGGTTCAGAAGTCAGGAATGGTGCGGACTAAGGAGACATAAGCCGGTGAAGATATGCTCTGCTGACTCAGGAACGAACTGGGCTGAGAGAAACCAACTTGGAATGCAGTCCTGGTGCTAAAACAGGAACAGAAAAGCCTCGGTGTGGAGGCTGGACCCCGCGCCATTGGAAGCCGCGATTTGGGTTTCCCGCCGCGCCACGGCTGGCTGCCTCTACATCGGCTCAGCAAGGAGAGAGACGCACGGAAGCTCTGAGAACGGGAGTCTGCGAACGGAGTCGAAAACAGGATGGGCAGGGAGGCGTACACTGACTTGTGGTGAGGTGAGTGAGACAAACTGACACTCTACCACAGTTTGACTCCAGTGGAGGACTTTCTGGGCCGGGGCAGTCCTGTGGGAGCAGGGCGCGGTGGCGACTCCAGCCACACATCCCCCTCTCGGACGGGATTGGTGAAAAGTGCCTGGCCTGCGTGACACTGCTGGCGGACCCGGTAGGCTAGCCCAACCCAGATCCCAGAGCCTGACGGTGGCCGGGAGAGGCGGGCCCTCGTAGGCTGCCTGATCTGCAACTTCCTGGTGTGCTGCGGTGGGCGGGAACACCTAACCGGAGCAATTCGATCAGGCTGTGGCTGACAGGGAGAAAAGCTGGGTCTCCTATGTAAACTTGCATGTATAAGGAACGGAGATTATGGGAAGATGCAGCAACAAGAAGGGCTCCTCGGCCCCCAATTCTGAGAAACAGGCAATAGCGGACACCGCACCAATAGACATAAAGCACCATATAGAGAGCCTCATAGACCAATTCAGGAATGAAGTTATCAACGACCTGAAGCTAGAAGTATGCAGAATAGTTAGAGAAATGCTAAGCACCACCCAGGAAAAAACAGATGGTGGAACAGAAGAACAGAAAAAGAGGGGAGAATTGTTTGATGGAGAAAACAGAGAAAGCATAGAGTACGTGAAGCAGGTTCAAAGGGACTACCAAGAAACTAAGAAGTCTATCCAAGACTGGCATAACAGCTTGAAAGAAACTAAGGACAGACTATCTGAACTGGAGGGCAGACTTGTAATATGGGAGAATGAAATGAAAAACTTCTTAAAAATAACAAAGAAACAAACAGCAATAATACAAAGACAAGAAGATGATAAGAGGATCCATAACTTAAGGATTAAGAACATAAAAGAAGAAGTAGGGACACAAACAAGTGAACTACAAAAGCTACTCACAGAAATAATCCAGGAGAATTTTCCTAATTTAGCAAAAGGTAAAGATACTCAGATGTATGAGGCATATAGGACCCCAGCTATCTACAACCCAAACAGAGCAACACCCAGGCATATAATAATAAAAATTCCAGAAATTCAATACAAGAACAGAATATTAAAAGCTGTCAGAGAGGAGAACATGGCGGACAGATAACAGCAACTACTGGAGGCTCTCTGAAAGACTCGGCTCAGAAGCCAGGAATGGTGCGGACTAAGGAGACATAAGCAGGTGGAGATATGCTCCGCTGACTCAGGAACGAACTGGGCTGAGAGAAACCAACTTGGAATGCATTCCTGGTGCTAAAACAGGAACAGAAAAGCCTCGGTGTGGAGGCTGGACCCCACGCCATTGTAAGCCGCAATTTGGGTTTCCCGCCGCGCGGCGGCTGGCTGCCTCTACAGTGGCTTGGCAAGGAGAGAGACGCGCAGAAGCTCTGAGAACGGCAATCTGCGAACGGCAGGGAGACGTGCACTGACTTGTGGTGAGGTGAGTGAGAAAAGCTGACACTCTACCACAGTTTGACTCCAGCGGAGGACTTTCTGGGTCCGAGCAGTCCTGCGGGAGCAGGGCGCGGTGGCGACTCCAGCCACACATCCCCCTCTCGGGTGAGATTAGTGAAAAGTGCCTGGCCTGCGTGACGCTGCCGGCGGACCTGGTAGGCTGTCCCAACCCAGATCCCAGAGCCTGACGGTGGCTGGGAGGGGAGACGCGTAGGCTGCCTGGTCCGTAACTCCTTGGTGCGCAACGGTGAGCGGGAACACCTAACTGGCGCAATTCGATCAGGCTGTGGCTGACTGGGAGAGAAGCTGGGCCTCTTATATAAGCTTGCATATATCAGGAACAGAGAAGAAGAGGCAGCATGGGAAGAGGCAGCAACAAGAAAGGCTCCTCGGCCCCCAATCCTGAGAAACAGGCAATAGCAGACACCGCACCAATATACATAAGGCACCATATAGAGAGCCTCATAGACCAATTCAGGAATTAAGTTATCAACGACCTGAAGCTAGAAGTATGCAGAATAGTTAGAGAAATGCTAAGTACCACCCAAGAAAAAACAGATGGTGGAACAGAAGATCAGAAAAAAAGGGGAAAATTGTTTGATGGAGAAAACAGAGAAAGCATAGAATACGTGAAACAGGTTCAAAGGGACTACCAAGATACTAAGAAGTCTATAGAAGACTGGCATAACAGCTTGAAAGAAACTAAGGACAGACTATCTGAACTGGAGGGCAGACTTGTAATATGGGAGAATGAAATGAAAAACTTCTTAAAAATAACAAAGAAACAAACAGCAATAATACAAAGATAAGAAGATGATAAGAGGATCCATAACTTAAGGATTAAGAACATAAAAGAAGAAGTAGGGACACAAACAAGTGAACTACAAAAGCTACTCACAGAAATAATCCAGGAGAATTTTCCTAATTTAGCAAAAGGTAAAGATACTCAGATGTATGAGGCATACAGGACCCCAGCTACCTACAACCCAAACAGAACAACACCCAGGCATATAATAATAAAAATTCCAGAAATTCAATACAAGAACAGAATATTAAAAGCTGTAAGAGACAAGAAACAGACCACTTACAAGGGAACACCCATCAGAATTACAGCAGATTTCTCGGCACAAACCATCAAATCACGAAGAGCGTGGGGGGAAATAATTCAAGCTTTGAAAGATAATAATCTCCAGCCAAGATTGAGATATCCTGCACAACTGTCCCTGGAAATTGATGGAAAAACAAGGTGCTTCCAGGATAAAGAGGAACTGGGGGAATTTGCAACCACCAATTCAACTCTACAGAGAGTATTGCAGGATATTCTAAAAAAAGAAAAATACAAAGAATCCAGAAATAATGGCAGAGAGGCCACAACGAATGGAGCAGAGAACAAAATGAAGAAGACAAACTGACAGCTACTGACAGAAAAAGAGCTCAACAGAAATGAGGCAGAGAAGATTGGATGATAGGAACAGCTATTTTGGAGAAAATGACATCTTAATAGGTAATACTGATTTAGTATCATCTTGTTTTGAAGTCTCATCTAGCTTTTGTCCTTCTGTCTCCAATGGTCTAAATAGGTTGTATCTTACTGGATTTTATTATGTACGATAGTATAAGCAAAAACCTTGTAAAGACAAGGAGATTATACAGAAACCATTATTCATTTTCTGTTAGTCGATTCTAAATACTCTGTAATGCTGTCATTCTCTTGAATGTTTTTACATTGTTTTGATATACTTAATGCTACAGTATACGAAGTTGTACTCAAGGATTTCAAAGAAAGAGACAATATGGTAACTACTTTTAGGTTAGGATTATCTGGTGGTGAAACACTATTCTGCTTAAATGGTTATGTTTTGGTCTGCGCTGTTTCGTTGTTATGCCCTCTTTTATCTCAATCTCCACTCCACTATTTACTTTTTTATCTTTATCCTTTTAATTAAAGGAAAAAAATAGCAGGATATATTATAGTAACCTACTTTGACTTTTCATTACCTTGATTTAAAGCCCTGTATTACTCTCACCCTCTGGTTTTTAACTGATGTTCCCCTATTCTGTTTTGCTGGATAGTATCAGGTTCGAAAGTTTAGGCATCAGCTGTGAAGATAATGAGATTCATTATGACGCCCATTCTTGTTGACTTTTATCTACTTTTGAAGACCTACAATGTCTCCAATGTTTTGGTTTTGTCAGCTTTATTCTTTACTGTTTTGTTCAATTGTATTATAACTAACGATATAGGCAATTCTATTAGAGATAGCAGGAGGCATTATAGTAACCATTGTTGATCACCTTGTATTATGTTTTTACATTATCTATTATGTCCACCCTTTTGACTTGACCAATTCTGTTCGGTTATGTCACATTTGGTTTTACTCTCTTCCAAAAAAGTAATAAGAACAGTGGGAGCAATGAAACCCAAAATGTGTAATAGTCATGGTACAAAAGAGAGGAAAAGAAAGTGCTCCAAACTATATAACTGCATGTATATTTAAGTGTATAAGATAGAATATGATATCACAGAGTTTTATTGGATCATTGAACAGAACTGTTTGCAGTATCATTGATGGAATGTCCACTTTACAAGCTTTAATTTTGTGACTTGAACAATTATTTCTAAGATGACAATATGTAATCCATTAACTAGTGATTTCCTACTGTTCATTTTTTTTTTCTGTAAATCTGTATAACTTGTACCCTTTCCCTGCTTTTTTTTTTCTTTTCTCCTTAAATAAAATTTAAAAAAAAGAAAAAAAAAGAAAAAAAAATTTAAAAAAAGCTGTCAGAGACAAGAAACAGACCACTTACAAGGGAACACCCATCAGAATTACAGCAGATTTCTCTGCACAAACCATCAAATCACAAAGAGCATGGGGGGAAATAATTCAAGCTTTGAAAGATAATAATCTCCAGCCAAGATTGAGATATCCTGCACAACTGTCCCTGGAAATTGATGGAAAAACAAGGTGCTTCCTGGATAAAGAGGAACTGGGGGAATTTGCAACCACCAATTCAACTCTACAGAAAGTATTGCAGGATATTCTAAAAAAAGAAAAATACAAAGAACCCAGAAATAGTGGCGGGGAGGCCACAACGAATGGAGCAGAGAACAAAATGAAGAAGACAAACTGACAGCTACTGACAGAAAAAGAGCTCAACAGAAATGAGGCAGAGAAGATTGGATGATAGGAACAGCTATTTTGGAGAAAATGACATCTTAATAGGTAATACTGATTTAGTATCATCTTGTTTTGAAGTCTCATCTAGCTTTTGTGCTTCTGTCTCCAATGGTCTAAATAGGTTGTATCTTATTGGATTTTATTATGTACGATAGTATAAGCAAAAACCTTTTAAAGACAAGGAGATTATACAGAAACCATTGTTCATTTTCTGTTAGTCAATTCTAAATACTCTTTAATACTGTCACTCTCTTAAATGGTTTTACATTGTTTTGATATACTTAATGCTACAGTATACGAAGTTGTACTCAAGGATTTCAAGGAAAGAGTCAATATGGTAACTACTTTTGGGTCAGGATTATCTGGTGGTGAAACACTATTCTGCTTAAATGGTTATGTTTTGATCTGCGCTGTTTCGCTGTTATGCCCTCTTTTATCTCAATCTCCACTCCATTATTTACTTTTTTATTTTTATCCGTTTAATTAAAGGGAAAAAAATAGCAGGATATATTATAGTAACCCACTTTGACTTTCTATTATCTCGATTTGAAGCCCTGTATTACTCTCACCATCTTGTTTTTGACTGATGTCCCCCTATTCTGTTTTGCTGGATAGTATCAGGTTCGAAAGTTTAGGCATCAGCTGTGAAGATAATGAGATTCATTATAATGCCCATTCTCCTTGATTTTTATCTACTTTTGAAGACCTACAATGTCTCCAATGTTTTGGTTTTGTCGGTTTTGTTCTTTACTGTTTTGTTCAATTGTATTATAACTAATGATATAGGCAGTTCTATTAGAGATAGCGGGAGGCATTATGGTAACCATTATTGATCACCTTGTATTATGTTTTTACATTATCTATTATGTCCTTTTGACTTGACCGATTCTGTTCTGTTATGTCACATTTGGTTTTACTCTCATCCAAAAAAGCAATAAGAACCATGGGAGCAATGAAACCCAAAATGTGTAATAGTCATTGTACAAAAGAGAGGAAAAGAAAGTGCTCTAAACTATAAAACTGCATGTATATTTAAGTGTATAAGATAGAAAATGATATCACAGAGTTTTATTGGATCATTGAACAGAACTGTTTGCAGTATCATTGTTGGAATGTCCACTCTACAAGCTTTAATTTTGTGACTTGAACAATTATTTCTAAGATGGCAATATGTAATCCATTAACTAGTGATTTCCTACTGTTCATTTTTTTTCTGTAAATCTGTATAACTTGTACCCTTTCACTGTTTTTTTTTGTCTTTTCTCCTTAAATAAAATTTTTAAAAAATGAGACATGAAAACAATATCTTTATGACTTTGAGTAGTTGGCTCCATAGATATGACACAAATAAAAATCATAAAAGAGAAAAAATTACTTCATCAAAATAAAAACTTCCACTCTCTGGGTAGAAAAGCATCATCAAAAAAACACACCAAGAAAAAACACATCACAAGATACACATCTGATAAAAATTTAAATAAAATTAAATCAAACATATAGTAAAACTCTCTTCAACTGATAAAAGCAAACAAGTAGCCTTTATTTTTAAGACTCCATATTCCTGCTAGGTAGTTCTCCAAGAGAATTAAAACGTGTGAGCACAAAATGTCTTTTACTAGAATATTTGCACTATTCATGATTATCCAATTATAGTTTCTTTTGTTTTAACTGTTTGTTTTGTTTCCTTTTGTTTTTGGTCTTTTTGGTGCTGAGAATTGAACCCCAGGCCTTGCATATGCTAAGCTCTCCCTCTACTGCCTAAACATGGAGCTACAAGTCCAGTTCAATTATAATTTCCAGGCAGTGCCTGGATATAACCCAGACACACTTCAGCATGAGAACAGGCACATAAGCAGTGGTTTGTTATTTAACAGAATACTGAGCATTGAACAGATTTAAACCACTGATCCATAAAACTCAAAATTTTCCTGAATGAAAGAAGCTCAACACAAGCTCAACACTAAAATTGAGTATTCTAGAATTCCATTAGTACTATATTCTAAAGGACTTCAAATCAGTCTATGGCCATCAAGAACAGATCACTGACCAGCCCACGTATAGACAGGGTGGGCGCAGGAAAACGTAGCAGTGGAAGGGAAGAGGAAAGCTTTCTGATAGAGCTGTCTTGATATGTGTTCCTCAAACTTGATTGTAAAGCACAGTTAAGATCTAAGGAATTCACTGAATACTGATTTTGACTCAGCAATTAACAAAACAAGTGACAATGAATAGCTGTATGTTTAAACATGACACTTTCCCGTGTTTTAGGAATATGTTAAGGATATTACAAGAGAGGTGGGCAGTCTGATAGCCAGTCAGGTGGAGAACCCAGGCTCAGGACATGAATGGTAGCGTGTTGGGGAGCAGTGTGAACATTTGCGGGGGACCTGAAGCAGGTAGCAATGAGGGGACTTCAGGAACCTTCCAATGCAGCTACCAGGGTGGGCAGATTTGAAAAAGGTAATTTCATCATTTTTATTGCCCTCAACTCCAAATCTTCATAAAAGGAACAGATCGGTTCTAAATGAAGAACAGGACACTAAATATTCTGTGCTTTTAGTAGCTCGCCCTCCCTTGCCCCTCAAATTTTCTTCAATCACTTGCTACAGCCTGTTTCGTACAACAAAATGAAACAATTCTTTCAGTTCACAACTCAAAATAAAGAGCTTAAAATGCAAATCCATGGCTAAGATAACGTTTTAAGATAAATGGATTTTATTCTTCTATAATCAGTATATGAATACAAATAATTAAGCACTGCGCCTTCCCAGCCCTGGTAATGTAGAAAGACAAAATTGAAACAACTCAGTTCAGCACACATTTCCTGAGCACTCTCTGCACTTAATTAGTGGTTTTCAAGCTTTTGTGACTGTGACCTTTAGTAAGAATAGCAATTTGTATGGCAACCCTATATGTTCGTACATATGTACCACTGAAGCACTGTGAGTTTTAAACACTCTAGCCTTGCTAAGTAAGGTACACGCTGACGCTTGCTAGTTTAACCTAGCCTGTTTTATGTCTACGGAAATGTAGCTTCTGACCCAGTACCGGCTGTTGAATTGTGGGTCGCAAAACACAGCACCATTCTTCCTCCTCAGAATGGGGTTCATTGTAGCAGCACTAGCACTGTGTAAGAAACAAACACCCCAGACCCCAACTCACAGCTACTGAATCAAATCCTGTGTTTTAACAAGACCTCTAGCTACACCCCGTGTACATTCTGGTGGCACTGCATGAGGAGGGAACGTGGCACAGATGCAATGTTCTGGGGGTTGCTCTGGGCTGAGATGCTTGCTCAGGGATGTCTGGGCTTGGTTTGGTTTTTGTTTGGTTTTTTTTTTGTTTGTTTGTTGGTTTGGTTTCTGGAATTTTTTGCTTGTTTTTGTTTTTAGAATATGCTTATCCAATCCCTAGACAAAGCCACACACTCAGGATCTCCGAAGATATTACAGGATACTGACTTCTATTTTTTTTTTTTTTTACAAAAAACTCAAATAAATGAACAAAATCAACCAGAACTTCTAAGCTTCATCCTATTTAAGAACTACTGTTCGATGGGCTCAACTTGAAATCGGGTGCTAGTGTGATTGTTTGGTTATTGCAGAAGTGAAAAACCTACCTTCGGGTATAGGGAAGGATTTTCTTTTCCATTGTAGATGACTTTATGTAAAGGCATTTTACTCTCAGAATATTTATGGATGGGGTTATTGCTCTGGCTTCTTCTGAATTTACTTCTCCTTATGGGAAAATTTCCAAACATCTCTTTCCACCACCCACTGCCCTTTTGGAGAAGAATAGCGCGAGCTGGAGTAGAAATATTATCGTTAGTCCTGCTGAGCTGGCGAAATTCATCCCTGGATCCTTCCCGTAGACCCCGCACCGAGGATCTCCTGGCTGAAGCTGCTGCTAAGTGGCTATCGCTGGTCACTAAGGACCTTCCCACTGTGGCATCTGCTTCCTGCATGATGGGAGCTGCTCATCTTGCTAACACTAAAAGGCTGTCTCCCATTAGCAGCTTCTGTGTTGCATTAATAATAAGAAGGTAATAAAGACGGCCTCAGCTGCTCAGTCCCCCGAGGTGGGCCCCAGCTGCTCTGCTCCCCCAGTCCAGACTAATGTCTTGCCTGGATCGGAGGCCTAGAGAGAGGGGAATGATGACAGCGCTGTGTGTCCTGCAGACTGTGACATTCCTTCTTCATGTCACCCTTCCTCTCCGGACCTCCAAGTTGAAAACCGCGCCACCAGCGCTTTCACCATGAAAGCTGACCTCAGTCATTGGCAGCTCAGACACAGGTTAAGATCACCGAGCACAGAAAGAAAAATGCGACATAACCTAAGCGCAGATGGTCAAGCCTAGGAAAGGATTCATCTTTTAGAAAAAATAAATCTACTTGCTTGTAAGAGCTATTAAAAAATATTCTAGAGACAGCGTGACCTGTTTGTTTTTCTTTTTAAAAATGTTTGGATCAACAATCCCTTACCATCTATACAGCAGTCATTAAAATGAAGCAAAAATTTGATCTTGGTTTTTGTTAACAGACGAAGCAATAATGACAGAAGAATTAAACAATATTGGCCTGATAGGTTTGTGTGCATTTTATTTATTCATTTATTTATTTATTTTTGGTGCCAGGGATCGAACTCATGACTTCGCACCTGCCAGGCAGGCGCTTACGCTACTGAGCTAAATCCCCAGCCCTTGTGTGCATTTTAATACAATTATTTTTGCTGAAAATATTTGAGGAGAGGTCATCAAGATAGGAAACAAGCATCTTTGTTCTATTGATAACGTGTGATCTTTTGCAGAAGTATACTTTTTGAAGAATTTCTTTAAAGAATCTGTTTTAAAGTGTAAAATCTGTCTATGGTATACGATTGTTGTGATTTTTCAAGTAAAGCTACTGTTTCTTTCATATATATATATATATATATATATATATATGCATTTTAATTGGAAAAACAGTGATCCAACACTTCAAAAGTGTTGCTCATTCCTTGCACTCAAAATGCTAGAAGTTTTTTTCTCAATTTACACCGTCATGTCCTGATTTTGAGAGACTGAGTTTATAATTAGGTTACATTTTGCCTGTTTTGGAACCTATACTCAAGAGAGGAAGAAAGGACCAATATCAATAGTCATTAGTGAATGTATATTTTTACAATAAAATTCTTCTTCATAATTCTCTCAGGAAATCACCATGATTAGCTCCAGGCAATATGTATTTATATGAGATTTAAGAAGTCACAGTAAAATGTGCTTTTTTTTCTGAAAACTTAAGAGTTGATATATTTTCCTTGTAAGTACTTAACAGCTTGAGAAAAAAGGTAGACATGTCTAATAAGAAAAGGCTAGCCACCTAATGTTTTAAACATTAAAACCTGTCAGTGAAAAAAATTATAATTTTCAATAATAAGAATAAGAAAATGCTAAGATTTTTCTGTAAAATAGACATTATAGATTTCCCGGAGGGAAGTAACACTCTAAATATCCTTTCATTAGATAACTTTCAAATGGTCTGTTAGCCAAACAAGTCCAGGATTCCAGTAAACTTGTTGGTTGAGTCATTGATTTGCCAAAAGCACGAGTGTTCACTACATGTCAATGGGTGATGTGGTGTTGCTAGAGTTGTCCTTAAAATGGAGAAAAAAGATAATGAATGGGACATCCCTCGGCAGCAGACAGGGCCATTAAAAAGTAAGTAGCAGAGCCTTGAGATGCTGTTAAGGGAAATAAACCACACCCACAAGGTTAAATGTCTCATAGATTCTCTTATCCAAAAACTAAAAGATAGATAGGTAGATAGATAGATAGCAAAAACAAAAGCAGAGTAGGAACTAGGGAGATTGATCTTTCATAAATGAGAAGGGAGCCAGGAGATGGAGGGAAGGGAAGGGCGGGCTGGAAATGCATGAAAAGGAATTGGGGTGTGTGGTGTACGTGGGTGCCCCCCATGAGGACTGTAACCATGTGCTGCCAATAGATACTCATAAAAAGTAAAAGTTGAAAAATATTCAGAAATTTTGGAGTTGTGGCTGTTACACACACTTTATTCATGTTTCTTCTGTTTACTCCTCCTTATCCTGCAGTCCACGAAGGCTCTGGAGAAACCAGCCAGAAGGAGACATCCACCTGTGACATTTGCCAGTTTGGTGCAGAGTGCGATGAAGATGCTGAGGATGTCTGGTAGGCTGCTGTTTTTAGTTTAGTCTTGCAAACAAAACAATGTCAGTGATTCCTTTCTTTTATTCCATCAACCATTCTCCTAAAGAACACACCATTGGCATGTGTATCTTCTTCTGAGCTCCCACAGGGGAGAACGATAATATCAGCAGAGAACTTTTGGAGCTGGAGCCAGAAGTGGGCCAGCAGACAGCTGTCCAGGTACCTGGACGTGCTGTACCATGAGCCACCGCCTCCAGCGCTGCCCATGCTAAAACAAGGAGGGGGAAACCGTATTTATTCATATACGTCTTAAGAAGCATCATGGAGAAGCCAGGAACAGTAGCTGTCTCAATCCGTCCCAGCTGCAGTAGTAAGATGCCGTGACCCAGGTAGCTGAGGAGCAGTAGAAATCAATTAATTTCAAGACCCAGGCTTAATTGGCTCAGTGTCTGCTGAGGTCTCGCATCCTGCTGTGCAGATTCATGCTCCCTGTGCCCACACACAGCAGAGGGGCACAGGGGCAGGGACGCTGGCTGGGGCTGCCTTTACCAGGGTGCTAGCCCCACTCTAAGGGTACAGCCCCAAGACTTGCACCCCTCTCGAGATCTGATCACCTCTTGCTGCCATCACTTAGGGGGTTAGAATGTCAGCACATGAAGTGACAGAAGCATTCAGGCCCTAGCAGTGGCTAATGTGATTTCTAAGACATAGTTTTGGCAACCGCAGAGGATTGATTTCAGGAATAGGCAGTGGGCACATGCTGATTTGCAAGACATTTTGTAAGTTACTGCCTAGGCTCAGCTTAGCTCAGCTCCTCTGATAAAGATGTGGAACAAGTCACGGTCCGGACTCATTCTTTTAAATGGATATCAGTGCTTTTATTTTACCTTCAGTGGAGTCCATGTGTACAGGGTCTGCCTGATCAAATAGGAAAGGGGAAATCCAAGGGTCAGGATGAGACTTTTGTGGTATATAATAGTGAAAACTAGCGGTCAGTGCTTCTTTCCTGCCCTCTTCACTTTCTCCTCCTTGCCTTCCTCCTCCTCCTCTCTCCCTCTGACCCCTCTTTCTATTTTATAATCATCTCTCATAAAAACAGGTAGTTTCTCTATTTTCTTTAGTAGAGTTGTTCATTGTCTAAAGCAGTTAACAATCATTTGAACAAGCTTTCATGCCAGGAGCAAACACAACACTTTCAGTGTATATTTAAAGCAAATGAAGATTCCACCCTAGCAAACAGGAAGGTAACACTGCATCTGAGAGGCAGGTGGAACGGCCATCTGTTCACAAGAGTGGGCACTGTGGATTGTCTGCCCCTATCAAACTCTTGTCGCGGATGGGCACCTGGAAGCCAATGTGGCTTGACTGGCTTGGGGTAAAGAGATGTCTTTTACTTAATATCACAGGCATCTGAGAACCAGGAATTCATGGTTCTCAAAGATTCAGGGTTCTCTGAATGACTTTGGAAAATTTTAAAATGTAATAAATATTTTTGGTACAAAATTTAAAGAACTTTATTGCTAATTTGACTTAAAAGGTGACTGACTTGACACATTACCCAAAAATACAGAATTATGTCACCTCAGCATTAATTTTCAAAAACATAGTAATTTTTTGTTCTACCCCAAAATTAATGAATCAGAATTGGGCGGGATCTTAAAATTTCACTTCTCTAAAATTCAACAAATGATTATAGAAACACTGCTCTTAAGTAAAAGACTGGCTCAGTCTTTACCTGCATCTGTGGTTTGAGTCATTTTTTTTTTTTTAGTTTTTCTTTTATTTTAAAGAGAACAGAACAAAACAAAGCAAAATAAAACAGAACAAAGCAGATCAGAACAAAATAATGCAAACAACACTTTTCTTTAAAAAAAAGTTATTTTTTTAAGTTCATTTCCTTGCTGAAACTTATTTTACTTAAAACATGTCCACATGGGTCTGCCACTTTTGTAAAGAATTTCCCTAGTTTCTCATCTTTTTAATGGTCATTTCAGAGGTGACGCGGCTCCGCTTTCCACCTACAAAGACTTAAGACGTGAGCTGAGTATCAGTGGCGAGTTACTGGCTGTTTCCCCTGCACCGCCTCATTTGTATGCATTTCTGTGTCACCTTTATAAGATCCATGCAAAGTAGATGCTGGTGTGATTTTACTGTTCAAAGAGGAAACTGAGTTTTGAGATACGTTAGTGGCAGAGCCAAGGTGAAACTGTAAGGAGAACGTAAGGGGAGCGTGTTTGGATGACAGTTCAGTCAGAGACGGGTAAAACATCCCTTCGCGTCCTGTGTGGAACCTTGAGATGGCCAGATTGCAGGCAGTGCACCCACAGCGCCTCTCAAGACCTACGGGTTAGAGCCGGTGACCGGAGAGCTGGCTGCAGCAGAAGGTGGGCACCTGTCCAAGCCAGCACAGGGTTACTTCTGGTTTTCTTAGGAAAGCTCAGATCCTGAGTGCAGAGACAGTCCAGGGAGTTTGAGCAAAACCTGCAACATCGGAAAGGTTGACCAGTTGACCCCAGAACCCCATCACGGCAAGTGGTGTTCAGAAAAAGCTCAGCTACAGAGGGGACAGGACAAAGACAGCGCAGGGCCTCAGTTGTGAAGAGATGGCGTGTCAGCTAGGAAGGGCATCAGATCTGCAGGAGAAAAACCTGGCTGGAGACCCACTTTGTGGAAAGTGTAGGAAGCCAAGCCTTGGTTAATAGGGATAGGAAGATGCATAGGATTAAGGGAAATAAGTTCCAAGGTCAAAATGGCACCAGCAGCAAAGCTGCTGGATGCTGAATCCATCAGCTGTTGGCGAGGATGTCTGGTACGCCCCAGCCCAGGGCCAAGATTTGTTCCAAAAACTGAAGTAAGTCTAGACCTCCAGCTGGGGGCTACGTGACCATAGCTGTGAAGATTAGAGGGCTGCAGAGGCAGAGAGCCAAGGAGTTCATTATACTTCCCAGGCAAGAATGAAAAGTGGTTCGCATTTAAATAAAACAGTTTAAAATACCCAGTGCAAGCGGTAGAGAACAGAGCCCAAGCAATGAGTTCATTGATTTCTCATTCACACAATAGTTTTCTGTGTTAGCATATTATGTTTAGTTATAGACATGAGGGGCAGATTGTAAACAGCTGAAGGATCCAAGAACAAAGCAATAAATGAAATTAAACAGGCAGGGACTAAAAGAGGCCATAAAGTAAGAGAGGGAGCAACGGGGAGCGATCCGACTGCAGCCCTGGTCAGCACCTCCCCTTGGAATCCGTGGGGCTTCAAACACTGCTGACTTTGAGTGCAGCACTGCCCTGTCCTCTCCTAAACGTAAAATGCTGCGCAGGATGAGTGGCAGCAGAGAGCACAACTGAGTGTTTTGATTTGCACTTGGCACCAGCCAAGCTGTGGTTCGGTGCATACTAATCTCCTTGGTCCTGCATTAGGATGTAGTGACAAAGCACAGATGCTAATGGAAGTCATGGCATCGTGTTTCAAATACAACACAGGATGCGGAATTAATTCCTGATCTTCCTTACCCCGCCTACAAAATTAATATTTCAACTTTTGCAACACTTAGGGGCTAAGTGTATTTATTCAAAGCTTTAGAAAAAGTTACCTCCAAAATGAAGGTAAATATTTGTTAGAATTTAAAAGCTAGTGCACAGTCAGTTAGCTGTGCTTCTCCAGAAGGGGTTTTTGAATAAAGCAAGTCACCCTGGAGAAGAGGAAACAAAATAAAAGCAAGAGAGAGAGAGAAATTAAATACAAAAAAAATAATAATTAAAAATGGTATTATTAACAAGCCATGATCTTAATGACATAAAATTTAATGCTTTTATTTTGAGAATATGTATCATCTCTAATCCAGGATGTGGTTTATACTCAAGGATTTCACTTTGAGGTTTTCCTTTTCCCTTTTCATCTCATGGAAACATCAAGGCTGCAAAAAAAAAAAAAAATCAGAAAATGGTAAAGTTTTCTTAATAAGGAAGACAGATGGTTGTTACAAAAGATCCTTCAATTAAAGACAGTTGCCAAGTGCAGGGAAGGATTAAACTTCCCAAAGAGGGAGTTGAAGTTGCTCATGATAAACAATCCATACCCCACTGTCACCAGAGGCACCCTTTATTTAAACAAAATTCAAAGGCAGGGGAAACACCTGTATCCAGGGTCGTGCGCACCTGTTTATAGGGAAGAAGTTGGAGAAGGAGGGAAAAAACACTTAGAAGTTTTCCTCTCTTTGTATCTAGACTGAAAAAGAGTCAAATATAACACATTTGCACATCAAAGAGATTCAAATACACTCAGCCAAATATTTATAAGGAAAAAGAATGGCTTATAAATAAGACAAACATAGTAAACAGAACTCGCCGCACACCAGTAAAACCCCTCCAGATAGCACTGGGAATAGAAACTGACAATTTCAGAAAATATTTCTGATGCTTGGTTTGTTTCAGAAATTGTTTTAAATTCCTTTAAGTATCTTACCTGATAAATTATAGCAGTCAGTCTAAAGTAGGTCAGTGATAGCTTCACACTGGGAAATATTCCTTGGAAGTAATTAGCCTGAACGTTTCTGTTGATCCTGTCAGTAGTTCAGAGCCCTGGATTGATACTCAATTCATGCATAGCAGTCATGTATATGAATCATACTACATAGCAGAAGTATATATGAATCATATTACAGAGCAGAAGTATGTAAGAGTCATATTACATAGCAAGGGTATATATGAATCATTACATAGCAGGAATATATATGAATCGTTACATAGCAGTGGTAGATATGAACCGTTATATAGTGGTAGATATGAATCATATTACATAGCAGTGGTAGATATAAATCATATTACATAGCAGTGGTAGATATGAATTATATTACATAGCAGTGGTAGATATGAGTCATATTACATAGCAGTGATATATATGAATCATATTACATAGCAGTGGTATAAATGAATCTTATTACATAGCAGTGGTAGATATGAATTATATTGCATAGCAGTTGTAATGAACCCATGGCTCACGTGCCACAGCCAGCTGTGTGGCATCAGTGAAAACTCTGCAAGGTTCACCATCCTTAGTACACCGGAAGCTAAGAGCTAGATTCCCATTATGGGGATGAGTGGGTTTGAATCTGACTGTGTGCCTAATATTTCCAGGGAATCAAAATAGCTCAAAGAAGGGAACACAGGTGTAAGAGCAGATGCAGCTGGGAGACAAGTGACATAAAGAGCCGGCTTAAATTATATGTGTATTTGCCTGATGTGTCCACTGGCTAGCTCTTTAGGGTTAACTCTGCCATTATCATGTTCTCTGTACACTACTCGGGTTCCTTTAGCAAAATTGCATTGGGTTAAACGCTGCGAAGTTCTGAGTCATTGTTCTGTTGTCCGAAAGCATTAATGGTATTTTCTAGAACTGTAGTACCGTTCCACAGGTGTGTACTATCCTTCCGCTCAGCCGCAGTGGTAGAGAAGGAGAGGAGCAGATGAGCAGCAATGGAGTGAGCTCCCCAGAGGGAGTGGGCATCTGTCTTCTTCCTCTGCTCCGCTGGTGCCCCATCTGTGAGCCGTGCTAGGGCCTGGGTTCCTTCGGAGGGTGTCACTTACACAGATGACTCAGTCTGAAGTCTTTAATGTCTTGCTCTTGGGATCAGGAAGGCTCCCGTGACCAGAGGACTGCGTGTTGTTGGCGTCGTTCCCACTTTAAATGCATTTTGGCCGGTGGAGGCTCATGAATGTTTGAAGCAGGGCAGAGGCCGAGGATGATCCTCGGCACCAGGTCACTCTCTGTATCAGTAAATGAGACATTAAGTCCTGCTGACTTTAGTACATTTGGGCTGTGAGCCTGATAGGGAAATTAAAACACCTCTCAAGGAGATGCAGGAAATAGCTTCTTTACAACAGCTACTGGTTGAGAATTGATCCAAAAGACTTAGGTTGCACATGGGAAGTTTCCAGAGAGTTCTTTCAGGCCTCCCTCCCAGCATTGCTTTTGTATTGATTTTCTTTGTTCTCTGACTTTAGAACTGTAAATGTGGTAAGCCAAAATTAGAACTGACTTCTCATGTGAATTTACTTACGGAGAGGATGAGAAAATGGTCATAGATCTGAGCTAGAAAATGCAGAACTTTGGTTTGATGCATATGTAGCTCTGCAAAGCCCTTCCCAGGTCTGGGATTCCTGCGGCTGAGTATTATCCGCCTGAACCCTGTCCTGTGCCTGCCGGGAAGGTAGTGCCGCCGCCTCTGACGACTGCCTGTGCTTCCCGTTTGTGCAGACAGGTTGGGACTAAGGAGTGGAGATGCTTTGCCTCCCTTCAGTGCTTTCATGTGTCAGAAATCAAGAAGTGAGGTCCTGACCGGAGGATGCGCACATCTTTCCACTCCTGTGATTTCAAGGGGAACTTGATGATGAATTTTAACAAACACCCAATTTCCCAGTTTGCATTCCACTTTGTTAATCCTTTTACGCATTCCTGCACCTGTCTTAATCAAGCCAACATGGTCTGTGTTTTCCCACAATTCACATAATCAAATTAAATTTAAAAGTGTGATTCCAGCTAGATAAGGCAGGGACTACTTTAGGCTACATTGGTCTGCTCGGTGCTTGGTACAGGGCACTAAAGAGTTGCCTGTGTCCACAGATGCGTGCTGTGACAAAACTTTCCTCTGCAGTGGCCGTCAGGAGTCAGTCTACAAATGGAAATTAAAAGCTTCCAGCAATAGTGAGAAAGTAAGTCAATAGCCATGATGCTTCACCTGCACAGCAGGCAAATAACAAGCAACCAGTATGCAAAAAAGCATAGTGACACTTTAGGTAAAGTCACTTTAAAGTAAGTTAAACCTGACAATAAACCACTGTCTAAACCTTTGGGTCCTCTGTGTGGTAGCCCACTGGAAAACCAGTTCGATTTTCATCTAAATTCTGGAGTCTTTCGGGTTTTTTCCATGTCTTGACTATGCACCTATCACAGGCTGTTACAGTTTGTGTCTAGATGTCTCCACAAAGCTTCACATGGTCATACATGTTTTTTGGAGGTAGTTGACCTTAGAGTGTGTGACTGACTCATATATTGAGATTCAGGGTGCTGGATTAGTCCACTCTGATTGATACCACCCTAATCCCAGTAGGCTGGATACAGTATGAGGGACAGAAGGACACTTGTCTCGCTGTCTCATTGCTTTTGTTGTCTTCCTCTGCCATATGTCACCTTGCCTTGGAATCAGCCAATTATGCACTAAAACTTCTACAAACTGTCAGCTATATAAACCTTTGCCCCTTAACCTTGGATGTCAGGGATTTTTGTCTCAGCAACAAGAACAGTAACTGAGACTCAAGTGATAAATAGAACTTAATTATGTTATGACAAGAACAAACCCAGGTCTAGGGTATAGTCATGGGAATATAAAGGTAAAGAATTCTGAATTTAGCCAGCTGTGCTGTTGCATGCTTCTAAACCCAGTACTGGGGGGAGACTGAGGCAGGAGAATTGGAAGATTGAGCCCACCCTGGGCAACTTAGCAAGATTGTGTCTGAAAACCAAAAATAAAAAAGGACTCAATCTGAAGGTCCTGGGTTCCATCCCCAGTACCAAAAATTTTTAAAAACAAAAAGAATTCTGAATTTTAACATGTTTCTGATATATTTTTACAGAATTTATTTACACTATGCAGTGTAAATCATGTGACTTCTGTTTTATACCAAAATAGTGAAATACTGCCCGAGAGCAAAAAAAAAGGAGGCAGGACCCCACTGGACCTCTCATCTAACTGTTTCTATCCCTTGTTCCTTACTTGGTCTTTAAATCACGCTATAGACTACTTTGTCCTAATGGAACAATGCTTAATTTGGGGGGGTTGTTCACCAGACACAATCGGTTTCTTCTTGAGATTTTTGGGTCTCAGATTGTACCACAGTCTGAGTCAGGGATTCCTGGTTCTCAGAATCACAGAATATATGTTCTTGTCTCTGTGTAACCTGTCTGTCTGAGAGACAAAAACACAAAATGTAATAAAGTTGTCAAAATCCAGCAGAACTTTCAAAAGCTTGTGTCTGTCAGACACCATTCATGGAGCCATTGATTCCTCATTCCAAGATGACAAAGCTCAAGGTCCTAATAATCCCCCTCCCCACTTTACAGAAAAGAAACAGGTACACACAGAGAGGAAAATCCACCATTCCAAACCACAGCAGCAGGAGAGAAGGCTGCAGTTAGCAGGAGCCAGGTGGACTACAGAAACCATGCTCTTCACTACTGCGTAAGGGCTTTTCAGACCTCTGGGTGATACAGCTTCTGGGTGTGTATCATGGACACCATGTGTATGCGTAGATGTGCACAGACATGTGCATGTAAGGGAAATACCTAACGCATGTTTTATATGTAGTATGAAGTTTCACATCTTTAATGAAATACAATATAAAAACAAATACTCTAAGAGCCAGTTTGTGTGAAAGCCCATTGCTAGTGTGCTCACAATGTATACCACACCGGGGCGCTTTTAACCATTAGGTGGACACAGCTGACCTCTTGGCAGACCCCCTTAAGGCTGACTCACTGTACGAAAGTTTGAGTTTCTCCCCCATCTTTGGAAAAGCATTAAAATCTACAAGGAGTATGTAAATTGACAAGTTACTACATGTCACCATTGAGCCCCTTCAGAACACTCTCCGTACGCCAGACACACTGCTCTCACTGTTTTGGGCACTCTCTGAAGCCCACTTTTATGAATGTCTATGAGGGGGATGCAGACAGGAGTGAGCTTTGCTGCCCAAGTGCCATGCAGCAGGAAGGCGAGCTCTGCAGCCCAGACGCCGCATCCTCCTCTCCTTGTCCACCACGTGACTTCTGGCACTGCCCCAAAGTCACAGTGATCATTGTGCCAGGTGCTTTGAATGGATTCAGGCATTCAGGGCACCACAGCTAATGACACTCACTGAAGACGACTTTCAGAACGGCTGCAGGAGGGCAGTATTTCGAGGACAAACTAATGGCTGTGTGTCTCCTACTGTAATAATTCCTTCAGCGTGTGCCTCATTTTTATATTACATGTTGCTGTTATTATTGGCAGAGAATATTTCGTGATAGCTCTGTGTATCCAGTTAGACAAGGCTGTTTGCCATGAGAGTGCCAACAACCGGACCTTCACCTAACTTGTTCTTTTAAGCTGCTAAAATGCAATTTGCTTGTTTTGTGGCCACAATAACAGTCCTGACTGTGAAGCAGAGTGAAGATCCTTTATATGATGAAGGTGGTAATGGGTTCAAGATTATCTTATTCAGGGAAGAGGACACGTAGAGCAAATTCTAGAGACTGGTGTTCATCACACGCTCCCTGCCTTTAGCATTGGAGAACCGCCGTCTGCAGCGTTTCAGAGGGCTCACCAATGAGGAGGACCTTCAGGAACTCAGGGGTTCTTTGAGGAAAGCTGGGGTTCAGCTTTCTTTCCTCACTGGTTTTGGCCTTCTTCCGAGTGGTAAGAGAAGGCTTATTCTCTTACAAGTATCTATTTTCACTATGAGAATAAGAATTACCAGAGGCAAGAAATAGAACCACAAAAAAAATCCAGAAAGAATCACCAAAGTAAGTGAAAGAGAAATACAGGTCCTATGAGTTTTAATTTCCATAGTATGGCCAGTGTCTCAGCATACTTTTTACCTGAGCACTTTAAAATATATACTATAAAGCCAAAACAGATCTTTTTGATGGTTACATCATAATCATTTTTTATTCTGATTATAAAAGTTGTGCCCATTTCTCATACAAATTTTTTTTAAATATAACAATTTAAATGTTGTAGAAAAGCACCATCTTTATCCAAGAGAGCCACTGCAGTTTGGAGATGTATTTTCCTCCGTGTCTGGGTCTGTCTACACAAACCTGGTCATATTTTGCACATTAGTGCAGCCATTGCTCCTGAAAATCTTTACTTACGCTTGAGGCTCAGTCGTTTGGTGATTGTTAGGAGTGCTCTGCATGTTTGCTAATGGGTGTTTTTATTTCAGCTAATTTCTATGATCCAGGTTCTCTTCATTCTTTCAAATGTTTCAGCATTTCTCAAGACCGATCCATTTGGAGGAACTTCCATGGTGTTTATAGTTGAAATGGTTTCCAGGCCTTTTGTTCTTGTAATGTCTTTATTAATTTCAAAAGGCTAAACAATATGGTAGTGACAACATTTCCGTTTTCTGTATCCAGATAAAAAGTAGTTTTGTGAGGTGTACTAGTAGCTACAGAGAAAGTCCTCCCAGAGGTATACTGCATTGGGTGAACACTTCCGGCGGTCCTGGTGGCTTACTTCCAAGTAATGTGTTAGTTGTACCCGCGGCTCCTCTGCACAAATCGAGAGTCGCCCTCAGCAGCTGCATGAGTCTACCCACACATGTTCCCTCTCCGACAGGATAGCTGATGCACAGTTGAACAAATTGTAAAATTATATGCAACACCAACTGAAAAATCAATACTGCCGACGGTCTAAATGCTTATTATGGTAAGGAGAAAGAAAGAAAATAAATAATGAAAACAAATAGCTGATTTTCTAAAATCCTCCACCAGTGCAAAATAAAATTAGTCAGGAGAGGCTCCATTCATTCCTTTATCGTGAAGTGAAAGAGACATAAGAATTTGGGACAATGCACTTGAGAACATGAGTTTGCAAAGATTGTTTACCGCAGCTCAGTGTTTTCACTGCTGCCTTTTCAAAGTCTTTGACACAGTATTCACTCTGTTCTCCACACTCATCCTAAAAGGAGCTTTCTGCAATCAAAATTGTTTTTATCTGAAGCAATAACGGTACTATTAGGTCTCCAGTAGCCTTAACGGCTTATAATCACAGATATTAGGAGGTATATATCTAGGGAAAGTGGACCACAATTGGAAAACAGACAAAAATAAAAATAAAAAAATGAACTCACATTAGCAAAAATGAGCAGCATATTTCTGCAATAATCATAGATATCTGGATACTTTTGAAACTTTAGGATAGTCTAACCTAATGAAAATTATCATTTAGAATAAGTAATGCTATATTTGATAGGTGAATGCAATTTAATTCTATTTAAATATTATTTTTCTTTCTTTGAAAGTTTGGGAAAAACAAAATACAGCAGAGCAATTGCATTACATCAAATGCAATTTGGATGTTCAAATCTAGGGGTAAGGGGAATAAAGGGAAGGAAAAGAAGACCTGCGTTGATCAGTATATCAATGTATGAGTGAGAGTTTTCCAGAGAGATAGAACCAATAGCTAGGTAGGTAGGTAGATAAATAGAGAGGCAGGCAGATAATTAATAGATAGATACACAGACACATAGATGGGAACACTGATAGATGCACAGAGAGATGAATAATGCCTAAAACCCCACCTACTCGAGAGGCTGTCAGAAGGATCTCAAGTTCAAGACCTAGCAAGACTCTCAACATAAAATAAGACAGTTTGCATGTAGCTGAATGCTATCTTGATTCAATTCTCATTACCACAAAAAAGAAAAGCCAAGAGGACAGGGGAGGAAAAGAGAGGAAAGAAACAGATCTATCCACATTTCTTCTCCAGATTTTCTTGTTGCCAGTATTCAATCATGTTGTGTCCAGTACTTGACCACTCACGGTTTTGGTCATAAATCAATGTCTAATCACAAATCTACTGTCTCTTCTTCCATGCAAAGTGAGCACTCACATTTAGTATCCTACGTTCTGCTGCCCACTGGGGAGATTTTCCCTTGTCACACATCGTCAGCGGCGCCCCGGAGAGGGGCGGCAGCCCTGTAGCTGTCCTCTTTCTGATGGTAGCTGGCTGCCGTGAAGAACCCCCCTGTACCAGGCCTGCGTTCTCTATGCTGCAGTTGACTTTACGTGAGGAGCAGCCGTGAGGCCACAGGTGCAGGCTGGGCTAGCGAAGGTGGGGCAGCAGAGATGGGCACCATGACATTCAGGCACCTTCTCTTCATGTCACTCACTTGCATCTCAGAGCCTGATTTCACAGAGAGCATTTCCACTTAATAATGAGAGATGGCGCACACCCACTGGTCCACGCTGGAGGTGGAAGACAGAGCTTTAGATTCATGATGAGAAACCCAGTTCTCGTGATAACTTGTGGGCAGCGGGTAGATCATTCTGCACAGGCCTGTGTCAGGCCAAGAGCTACTTCTTGAAAGGAGAACAGTTATCTACAGCGGGGATCAGGGCTTTGCTCCAAAGCCCTGCAGGCTCACACTGACACACATAGAGTGCCAGAGACTCAAGCTGCATCCCTGTCTACACTTCAGACACCACTGGATCTGCTAGTCCTATAGCTCAAAAGGCAGAATGGCTTGCATGGCATCCTGGACCCGTGGTTGAGTTTTTTCTTACTCTGGGTGCTCCTCAAAGCTAGCAGCTTTTCAGTCACATAGTAAATGAACTAAAGTAACAGACCCAAATAAAGACTGTATTGCCCCCCAAAAATCCAACTAGGCATTATACTCTTTGTCAGTTGTGAAAGAGACAAATGCAATAGTTCATCCTTCGCCTTGGAGGAGAGAGCTCAATATATCCCACACTGATGGACTACTACTAAAAATTGCACTGAATTTTTATGAAATCTGTTTTCCCCCTGACTGCAAATGTCCTATCAGTAAGTAAAAAGTAGTTTCTCCATCGTGCGCTCTAGCTCCAGTCAGCATAGCATCATGCCTGTAATGGGTCAGCATCATATTTTTTGGAAGGAAAGAATAATCAGGATTCCTGTGAACCGAATTAGGGTACAGTGCAGAGAGCTGGTAAAGCCCCTGACTCACGACGGTGAAGGTATATTGATAGCCTGGCTAGCCGGAAGCAGACGGGTTTTGGTGGTCCTTATGGACCAGTATAGAGAAAAAGACATTCTTTTGAACGTACCAGGTACCAGGGATGTGTTAATTGTCTTGAGCAATGAAAGCACATCTACGTTAGCAGTCGCAGTTGAAGTCATTACCTGAGGAGGTCTGTGATACCCCACTGTCGATCCGACAGCCCAGGTTGGGGCGGAAAGCCGAACGGTGATACAGTGTGACTCACCATCTCTGGACCTGCTAGTCCTTTGCAGTCCCTCCCAATGCGGTGTGCTTTTGGTTTCATATTCTCCAGTGTAGCAGCAGTTCTAGATACTGCTGCCTGCCCTCTCCCACTGGACTCGTTCTTACTCCACAAAATTAAAAGGAGAGAAGGGAAGCTTGTGCCAGCAGTGAGTATGCGTATTTTAGTTTACGCACTTCAGAGCCACAGGATGGATTCAGGGTCTCACTAGGCCACTGAAACATAGACCTGAGCTAAAAGTGTAGCGACCACCTGACCGCTCCAAGCCCTTGTGCTGAGCAGTAGGCCAGTGGCATGTTGATCTGCAGGAATTAGAGGCAGTTCAATTATCCCAGAAGGTCCGATTCCAAAAGCACTGTTATTCTAGTGAACAGCTCTAAATGGGGAAGACGGGAACTGGTTAGCAGTGTTAGCTTTCCTATGGAGACACCTGTGGGGGTCTCTGGGTTAGGGGTCCCTGGGTCTGGATAGTGGCTCCAGTCAGAGAGTTGATTAAGGTTCTATAGGTTCTGTTTTTAAGATTCTGGCTAGACTTTTATCTAACCTAGAATTTTTCTGCTTAGACGGGTTAAGAGCTTGCTAGACTTCCTACCTGTTTTACTTAAAGAAACACCATGATCGGCGTATCAGAACTGTAGGTCTGTTCTAGCTCCCCTGCCCGCCATGTCCTTTATGATAACCATATCCTCATTGCTTCTGGTAAGAGTGCCGCTCTTCAGCATTTGACATCGAGATCCAGTTACTCAGGTTCATTAACACAGATGCTGCGGTCCCTACTGTAAATTGTGGCCTGTAGATCAGAGCAGTCACAGAGCTCTCCAAGGGCACCATGATCTTGTCCTCAATCTGTTTCCCACTGTATGCCTGAGTGTGCCTGCTGCCCCCTGCCACTGTGGTTGCATAGGTCCTGAGTGACCAGTGCCCTCTGACATCCCAAGTGCCCTAAGCCTTTCAATCTCTTCTGTATTCAGCCGAGGGCAGCATGGCCTTTCTAAGTCACTTGCTGTGGGCCACCTCTGGTTGGTGTTCCAGCTGACCACCTTGTAAGAGCCTAGTCTATTTCCCGAGCTGCAGCCAACATTAAGTGCAGCATCTTCGCTTACCAAGTCCCTTTAAGCAAGTTCTGCCTGATCTAACTTCATGGTTTTTACCATTGTTCCACACACTGGCCCATTCCCACACCTGCTCTCTGGGTTTGTGTCTGTGAAGATATGAAACTCGGGTAGTTTTCGGAGTGTGGCAGACTTCCTCATGGCTCACACTGTTATGTGGCTTTCAGATGCTGTTGGGACTTGAGTTGAGTGACAGGTCTAGAGGCAAACAGGGATGATGGGAGGTATGTCCTGGGGAGACTCAGTGTTGTCTTCTACAGCATCCACCTTGGACAGTTCTTAGAAAGTTCAGGGTTCATCTCCTCCAGTCGAGATGCAGGGAAATTCCCGCTAACAAAGAAAGCTCCTAAGAACTGAGTACGTCAGTTCCCTGGCTTCAACAGGCTCTTCCCACATCTCCCATTCTAACTTCCGGGTGCCGTTTCTTTCCAAGAAATGCCTGTGACAGTCAACACCCTGAGAGTCTGGGGGTTCAACTCGTGTTGTGATTCAGTCAGTCACAGGATGAAATTCCGGGTTTCACTGTCAGCAGTGTCACCTCTGTGACTGTAAGGGAAAACCATCTCATTCAGAAGACTTACGGAATTTTTCAGATCACTTACAAAACACTTATGTTGTCAATTTTAATCCCTGAAATTATCTTTTTCTCTTTTTTTGCCCCACTTTGTCCAGCAAAATAAATAGCAACCAGCCAATTTTACTGTGTTTACTAGTCTGCGCGAAATGTTTAACATTATCCTGTTGTCACCCAGATCTTTGCTTTTTGGAAGCAGTTGATTAGGAGGTCGGTTGATAACATTTTGTATATCTGTATACCCAGGTACTACCATGGGCAACCAGTGGTCCTTTACTACTAGAAATAAAGAGTCAGCTCCAGAAACCCCAGACCCACCAGAAAAAATATCTGTTCTTTTAAAACCACTCTCAGTGTCCGTACCTGTTCGGTTATGGTTTTCCCGAGAAATAGAACCAATAGAATGTAGAGGAGGGAACTAAGAAAAGGAGGATGAGGGACAGATAATGGGAAATTAACTCACAAGGAGGTGGACTTGTTCAAAAATCGGCAGTGTACACACTGAAGTGCTGATGGTTTCCTTGCAGTCTGAATACTGGCAGGCTCAAGGTCTGGAAAGAGCTAGTATTCAGTTGAAGTCTGCACTGGGAAGGCAGGAAATATTCCATATCTCAACTCAAGGCGGTCAGGCGAGAGCAATTCCCTCCAGCTTGGCCTGTTGTCCCGCTCACGTCTTCAGCTGACTGCATGAATCCCACCCACACAGAGAAGGTCAGTGTGCTTGCCTTTGTTGGCCATGCTAACCTCATCTCATCCAGAAAAATCCTCCCAAACCCACCCAGAATCATAACTTGAACAAAGGTCTTGATACCTGTGGCACAGCCAGGTTGACACACAAAATGAGCCATGGTAATCAGTACCTGATGTATTTGTGTCAAGCGGTTATGTCTTTAGAGGATGTACCCTGCCGTGGTTTATAGCTAAGTTTATAATTATTGTAGTAACAGCCATTTTGCAGTTGTTTTGGAGGAAATATTTCTTTCCTCTTTGAGATGTGCATGCTGTGAACGTGCAGCCAGAACACAACTTTCTAATGATTTTAACAATCTTATGCTTTTCAGGCCACTTTCTTCTCTTTTGTGATCATTTTAATGAAGTGGGGGACAGATAGTCTTGATGGCTACATGCATTGTGAGGGGTTAAGCATTATCAACATGTAGCAAAAGGAGAGTTTAGAGTGGTGTGTGCCATTGCCTCATCAGAGCTGGAAAAGAGATATCTAACAAGGGAGAAGAGCTCATGTGGCCTGGTGAAAAGGCCGGTGTGGACTGGGGGCTCAGAGGACTGAGATTCTGCCTTGCATTATTTCCATGGTCTCTGTTTCCTTTCATATGTGTACAACTCCAGGTATACGTATTGTAAGATAATTCACATAAAAACCACCCAAAATATGCAACTGAGGGGTATGTAGGGTATTCACCAACTTGTATGCTCATCAACAAATTCTTTTTCCTCACTGCAAAATGAAACTGGTATATATCAGCAACCCCTCCCCATTTCCCCCCAGGTGCCTGTCCTACAGAATTAGGCAACCAGTAATCTACTTTCTATCCTTATGGATTTATATGCTCTAGACATTTCATGTAAAGAGAATCGTTCAATATGTGATCCTTTTGACTTCTGTCTTTACTTAGCATAATGCCACCCATTTGAGGAGAGGTATCTGCACCTAATTTTGATTAATAAAAAATATTCTAAAGTAGCATGTACTATATTTGGGTTACCCGTCCAGTGATTGATGACCATTTAGCTGTTTCTATTGTTTGGCTATCATGATAAAGCTGTTATATGTAATAATGTAGGTGTATACATAATAATATAGGTATATTGGTTATATACCCATTAATGGAATTGCTGGGTCATATGGTAACTCTGTGTTTAACTTTTTAAGGACCTGGCAAACTGTTTTCCAAAGGGATCATCCCACTTATTTTCCTGTCAATTGCATGTAAATGCCCAAAGTTCTCTACAACTCTGCCAATGCTCATTATTACTGTCTTTGGGTTATTATAACCCTATTGGGTATGAAGTGGTATCTGATTGTTAGTTTTATTTGCATTTCCCAGATGGCTGGTGATATGGAGTTTATTTTTATTATACATTGAACATTTAGATATCTTTTGGAGAGAAATACCTACTCAGATCCTTTGTGGATTTTTAAATTGAGTTATCTATTTACTACTGAATTGAGTTTTTAAAATATTCTCTAGACACAAGTCCCCTGTCGGACAGATGATTTGTAAATAACTTCTCCATGCTGTAAAGCTGCCTTTTCACTCTTCTGGCAACATATTTTTAAAAACAATGGTTTTTATGTTTGATGAGTTCTAACTGAGCTATTGTTTTATGATTTGTGCAATAGTCATACCTAAGAAAGCTTTGTGCAACCCAAGGTCACAAAGGTTTATATTTTCCACCTAGGACTTGAGTTATAGCTTCATATTGAGGCCCATGATCTGTTTTGAGGTAATATTTCTATAGAGATACAGAATTGGGAGAAAGACTTCCAATTCATTTCTGCGTGTGGTTATTCAGTTGTTGGCGCATCATTTGTTCCAGACTCTCATTGCATTTTCTTGACCTCCTTGTTGAAATCAATCAACCGTGTATGCAAGGATTTATTTGAGTGGGGATCTTTATTCTGTTCCAAAGGTCCTTACTCCAGTTTTTATGCCCAAACTGGTCTCCGTTTTCTCATAGGAAGAATAGGGAAACAAAGGAGCTGGGCTGTGTGATTGCCATGATGCCTTTGGAGTCTAACATCACTAGCAATAGGTGCAGAACTCCTTCAGGCTGTAGAGCACCATCCTTATGCATCCATGGCATTTTTCTTCTTTTCTTTTTGTCCAAAATTTCTTCCAAATCATGTTGAAAGGAGAAAAAATGATCTATTGTGTCTGGAAGGCAATACTTCCCACTCTGTGTTTAACCGCCCCCTTAGCAAAACTTAGTTTTCATATTCGTTAGTCACTCTTTAGAAACCACAGAAGATGAGAAATTTTAAAGGACTTGAAGAAGCTACGGTAAAAGACAAATAGAGAATGGAGCTCTTTAAATCAGAGAAAAATTCAAGAGGTGAATAAGAAAATACTGTTGAGAGGAAGGAGGAAGATGAGACGTAGGAAACAATAGTTTCTTTTAAAAACCAAGGATAAGGAAAGCTGCTTTGATTAATCAAAAAGCTTATCTCTGAGTGTCTTGCAGTAAAGGTAAGAAAGAAAAGAAATACCCCTTGTGTAATTAGAGGAGACAAGTACTTCAAGAGGGGCTATTTTTCACTGGTTCTCGGCTCCACAGCAATTCATGTCGTATGCATTTGGAGAGATTTTGAATTAAATGAAAGGCACCATCCTTGATAACTACAAAGTTATTTTTCTAGGAACTTCGCCATGTATTCTTGATAAAGTTCTAAAGTCATAAAATTGTAACTGTGCAGAGGCGATTCTCTGTAGGAATTGAATACTGATACCCAAGTACTCTGTAGCTTTGTTTGACTTGACCAATTCAAGTATGAAATTAAAACAAGAGGAATAGATGACCGATGTATCCCATAGTTGCCTCTTACTTGTCAGTTACCTCGGCCAGAAATTGGGCAGAACATCTGACATATCCAATAGAATTCTTTGCAGCTACAATTCCCAGGCGCCGATAGCAAACCTTGATGTCACAGAGTACAGAAGAGGCGGTCCTGGGACGGCCTTTCCCAAACTGTTTCTGGTTTCTCCAAGCTACTCATGAACAACTTAGAAGGTAGATGACTCGATTTGTCACAGTAAAGTACTAGGATCATACTATCATAGAGCTTTTTAAAAATTTTTGCTATTGGGAATAAAAAGGTTGGTAAATAAATTATACAAAATGAGAAAATTTTTATCCAATCTCATTTTTGGGTTAAAGATTCAGACAGTTTTACAGGGGGACAGAAGGGAGGGGCGTTTCCTGGGAGAAACAGGGCAAAAACCATGCGAATCACATGCTCCAGTTCAACCTTTGGCAACAGAGGTGTGAGTTATATTATTTTCTTCCGTTTCCAGAAAGGATGAAGCCAGGTTTCAGAGAGATAAATCACATGCGAAGTGTGTGTTGCTGGGTTGAGCTAGATCTCTGCATTCAACCTCAGCTATTTCTAATTCCAAAGTCCATGTGGTTTTCACTGAGCAATGCTAGTGGGCAGATGGCAAGGAGACGGGAGGCATTGAAAGTCCTTTCACAAGAAGGGACAGTTTACGGCTGAGCACGTGTCTAGTACCTGTAGAGTTAGAAAAGTGCATGGAACTGAATGATGGACGAGTTTGCTGTCGGGTGTGTTAGTTATGGTAAGTAGAATAAATGCTAGTGTGTAAGCACAGATTGTCAGCACTGTAACATCCCTGCCCATCTTTGCATGCACACACACACACACATGCATGCACATACACATGCACGCACACAGGTTTCTTACCCTCATCACAATTCACAGCAGGTATTCCTCATCAGGTAGCCTTATGTGTGGTCTTTCAGATGCCAGACACTTTCCACATGAGCTTGCCTTTTAAGTGTTTGGGTTCTATTCATTCATTTCACAGAAAGAAAACAAGAAAAAGGGCCGTACATTTTTTTTAAAAATCAGGTAGCCTTGAAAGTGACACTGTACTTCTACCCTGTTCCAGTAGCCCTAATGTTCAGTTTCTAGTAAAGGATTCATTCAAGAGAAAAAAATCTTAGTAATGAGACTTTAATAACAGACCTTGCAAAAATAATCACAATTAGCGGAGTTCTATAGCTTCAGGAGATATTTATTCATACACACTGTGGGTCAGGCTGTGTCTGAGCCCCAGTACTGTAGTCTAAAACACAGAGTTCTCAGCTTTAAAAAGCTTACATCCCAAGAAAGAAAGAAAGAAAGAAAGAAAGAAAGAAAGAAAGAAAGAAAGAGAAAAGAGATAGAGAAAAAAGATTATGCTTTCAGATAATGTTTTAAAACAAAAAGTAGAGCTGTGAAACCCTGGTCCTGGGAGAAAGTTGTGGGAGTGCCTTTCTTAGGCTCGCCACCTAAGGAAAACAGCAGGAATCAGCCACGTCCATGAATGTAGATGCAGGATTCTCCACAAGGACAATCTACTGTCTGAAGGCACAAGATTCATGATGGGCTTTGCTGGTGCATCTAAAATCCAGAAAATCAGAGAGATGTCCTTTGGTGACATGAAGAGTCTGGTCCTGATGATTCTGGGAGGCCTTGAAGAGGAGATTCCATGTGATTGTCAGGACACTGAGAAGGATCCAGACAGTTTCATCTTCTCCACCCTCCCTGCCTCCTGATGTCCCCAAGCCACCCAGGAACGTCCTCATCACTCCTCTCGGCCTGGTGCCTTTGCCCTTGCCTCAAGCACATCACTACAGAGTTACCTGGAGTGAGGTGTTTGCTCTCCTCAAGCAGAATGAAGCTCCTGGAGGGGAGAGCTTGTATCTAATTTGCAAGTTCCTCAGTAACAAGTGCAGTTCCCAGGAAGCACTTAGGTCCTGAGTAAGTGCATGAGTAAATGCACGGTCAATAAATGCAAGGGTGAAAACGGTGGAAAGGGCAGAGAACAACATCCCCTCAGATTTAGCGGAGGCAACATGCTGTGACTTTCACTGTGTCACTTGATCCCCAACCAGCCTGTTGGGTTCCAGTTGGTGCCCGCACAACTATGAGAAGCAGTCGACTTAAGAATGAGTCAAAGAGAAATGAAGACGTCGTGGCTTGGTGCTGGGAGGATTAATGGGGCAGCCGCAGAAGTGTGGAGCAGGAGGCAGAGGCAGTTGGAGTAGGGGAGGAAGCTGGTGAGAGAGTCCTGTTGTGACTCAGCTGATAAAAGGCAGACCCAAGTGGAATACCCAGTAGGCAAGTAATTAAAGGTTAAGTTGTGTGATGCAGACAGAAAGGGCTGCAGGAGTTCAGAAAAATCTAATAAAGAAAATAGATTTGGGCTGAGCAGTGAGAACAGCACTGAGGTAGCAAAAAAGCTAAACTGCCAGATAAAATGACACAAGTATTTACTGAAGGTAATGGGACATTGTAAAGAAAGAACGGGTTACGTAATGGAATAGAAAGAGCTCAGAATGCATTCATTAAGAGACAAGAAATCAGAACGAAAACAAAGGGAAAAATGTAAAGAGCTCTTATTTTCTTATGTTTAATTAAAAACTAAAATTCCTGCCCCTGTGCTCACTGGCATGTCCAACTCCAGACCTGCAGAGCAGGAGATACAGCCCTCTCTACTGGGATTCTTTGAGGCTGGGGACATTCAGTTTTGTGGATTAAGACCATGACCTGGGGAGGATATTCGATTGTCAGCGCAACTCTGCAAAGCTCTTCCTTTTTTCCTGGCCCAGTAGCCAACCGTGTTCAAATAGGTGGTTGCTTTTGTCATCCTGGATCCTTGGGTGACACACAGTAAGAACAAGAAATAGATCTTTGCTATTTTTTGTGACTATTACAAAAGTTTATTTAACAAAAAGTTTGATAGGAAAATGTGCATGACCTACTTTTCAGTCACAGTGAAACTGACCCTTTGCAGAGAGGACGTGGATTTCTCTGCTAAGCAGCCTTATTTAAACTCTTCCCAAGGCTTCTGGCTCAGTGGTACTATTTCTTCCGATCACGACTATTCCAGCATTGTCCATTGCCTATTAGTAGCCATCTCCACACACTCATTATTACTGGATTCATAAAGGGATCAAATCCCCACAGTATTCCCTGGACCTTTCTGCCACCATTTATTGTCGGTGAGAACTTCTTGTCCATAAATTTCTTGAGCTCTGCTTTGTTCGTGGTGCCTCCTCAGCAGGCTGTGAGCTGCTTGGAAAGATGTTTGCTATTTTTAGCCAGCCCAGACATTGGAGTTGTTTATTAATTGTGGCAGCGTGACATCTTTCTTTGACTGATGAACTCACCATCATTCTGGACGATGAAAGGATGGATGCAGGCTGAGATCACTCCTGAGATAGAAGACCCTGGAGTCATTAAAGATGAAAGAAGAAAGAGATGTTAAGTCGGCAAATGATCAGATCATCCCGGCCAGCCTTCTAACCCAGCTTCTAACCCAAAGGCCCCATAAGGGTGTGGCCTGGAAGCATCCCTGTCTGCAGGTGCATTCGCTTGCTCCTCCGTGCTCACTGGGTGAGAGAGAAGACAAACCTCTGCTTCGGGGAGGTTGATGAGGCTCTGAGAGGGCTGGCTGTGTCCTTCCAGCTCGGCCCTCTCCTCATAGCTGGTGGGACTTGGTCGGCTCTCAGGAGGATCAGAAAGTCGAGAGAACAGTCTGTGGTTCTGCCAGATCCCCAGCGCCACAATGCTTGGGACACAGGAGAAAAAAGAAGCAGAGATAATCACACCAAAAGCATAAAATAGAACAGCAATTTATAAACAGGAGAGTGCAAAATGCCCAATTGGTTTCTGACAAGAAAGATATATTTAGGAAGATAAAACCAAGCTTACTTGAATAAAGCAGAAATTGATTTTCCATATGGGGCCTACCAATGTAGAGATTAGTAAAAAGAAAGGAGAACAAAAAGAGAGATAAGTCCATTTTTGTTCCAACAGTGGGCAGCACATTGGTGACTCTCCCTCCCACGGGGAGGTGATGAGAGGGGAGGCAGAGAAAGGAAGTGAATGTCTTTTTTAGGTCTGTCTTTGACTACTTATAGAAACCTAATTTTAAATTTTAAGAATTATATTTAAACTTTATTTGAGATTATTGTGTTAATATTTTTAATGGAACTTTGAAATTTCATTGTGAACTTTAAATAGAAATAAAACACTCATTGATCTTTTTGATGTTTGAAACCAAAAAAAAAAAAAAACATGTTTTTCATTTTCTTCTTTTTTGAAAGAAGAGGCACGAATAACTGAAACTAATTCTTTTAGGAAATTTCTTTCACACGAAGAAAATTCTTACTGCTAACACACCTTGGCTAAAGCTCTACCAGAGTAGAAGCTCTGTGGTTGATTTGTACCTGAATTCCAAGAGTAGGGGCATCACAGTGTGCAAAAGTGTAAGTCTGACAGATCTCCCTAAGATCTGTCAATGGCCAGTGGTTCATTGACCATTACTGAGGAGCTCAATTCCTGCTGTCCATGTTTTCCAGAGAAATATGTGCCTGGGTGGATGGATGGGTGGTTGGATGTGTGGATGGGTGTGTGGATGGGTGGGTAGATGTGTGGATGAATGAATGGATGGATGAATGGATGGATGAGTGGGTGGATGGATGGATGGATGGATGGATGAGTGGCCAGACAAAGGGAGAGGCAAATAGAGCTATCAGGCAAGAAAGTTTGAGAGGCTTTATGTAAAACTCAAACCCAAGCAATCAGTCTTGAGTTAAAAGCAGTTTAAGAGCTACTGTAGAAAGCAATTGGCCTTCTTGAGTTTTGGTACTGTCATTTTTAGTATGACTTTAGTCAAGTTCTGTTCATTTCCTCTGCCACAAGCCTCCATCTGTAGGAAGAGAATTCAAAGAGCTATCATAGAAGGCTGTTAGAAACACACATAAAGAACTATTATCTTTAAACTGAGCTTTCCTTCAATTGCTTACTTTAAAAATTGTATCTCAACTGTGTTTCTCTTTGCCTCTGTGTTTTGAGGGTTTGTGTTATTTTTGCAATGATGCTGGCTTTTTTGCCCGTGTCTTCATCATTTGTTATTGAGCCCATGATTTGAAGGTGTGCTCTGTTCCCTTCTTATTGGTGACCCATAAGGTGATATCCCAGCTTATTTCAGAAATCTTCGTAAGTCTGCAAAGTAGCTGTTTCACTAGGTCTTGAGTCTTAGCGTTCATTTCATTAGGATTAGGCATAGTAAGAAGGGAAACAGATCAAACTGATTATAGAAACAAAAACAAATACACTGACTTATCTTTAATGCTTGAAATAATACTTTCAGCATTAAGTAGATAAATCATTTATAGCAGAAAGATCATACCATCCTGAACTCTTAGAACAGTGTTTTGTTACTGGAAAAAAATGTTTAATTATTATATGAAGTAAACACCTGTTCATACTGCAGAAGTGATGCTTACCATATACTGAGAGGGACCCTACAGATGTTGCCGTTCTTTCACTGATGAGGTCACAGAGGCTGATGGAGCACTGAGGTATCTCTTGGTGATGTCACCTGGGTGGTGAATGCAGGGACCTGGGCAGATGTGAAGGCAGAGGTCTGGTTCCACTGCCCCGGCTCTGGTTCCTGATGAGTGGAGCCTTGAAGATCACATGGTTCCGTCTCTTTGTATTACTGCTGTAAACATGAAGCAGAAAGGAACGAAATACACTGCCCAGGGGTCTCGTTTTCATGTTTTTCTTAGCATCACGCACTCTTGTTGAAACTCCTTTTTAGACTTCCTGCAAACTAATGGTGAAGTCACGACGTTCTCTAATGAACGTCCAATAAGAGAGCATTTTCATCTCATATTTTGATGTCTTGTGCAGGAGTGAAATGTAAAAATGCACTTCAGAGCCAAGAGTCCTTATCTCTGTGGGTAGATAGCGTGCCTGGTCATAGAAGGGAGAAAATCACCTTGAGGCGGAATCTATTTTAGGTAAAATAAGTCTGTGGTCATTTTCTTGGTGAAGAGCATCTCTAAGGCACTAAGGAGAAAGATGACATGAGTGACCTTCTAAGTCATGTAACTTTAACCTACAGTCAATATGTGACATCAAGCAAATCTTCCCTACTGTCATATATTTTACAGGGACCTCCAGGTCAGTCAGTATAGTTCAGGTAGGGCTTGAAGTGCAGTGTCTTCTCAACAGAACGGTTAATTTTACTTTTAGCTGTTAAGGTTTCTACTGTTTAGTCAATCTTCTTTTGATTACTTAAATATTAGAGTGGGTATTCATAATGTCTCTTAGGTGAATGATCTAATTTCAAAACCAAAAATTATTTTCCTTGAAAGATTAAAGGTGTTCACTACTACCTTTTACAAATCCAGGAAGACAAATGACTGTGAATCATTTTCTTTGACAACTATGCATCATGGCTAAATGTAACTTAAAATTGCATCTATTAAATGAAAAAAAAACCTCTGTTAGTGGCTCTACCCAGAGGTCCTGTAGTTTTACATAAAGACCTAACCCCTCACTAACCTTCTGCCCGAGATGAGTTACCCAGCCTCTCTGAACCTGAGCTTCTGTACCTGAAATGTTGAGAGCAAATCTGCAGAGTTGTGATAACAGTTACATGCCTGGCTGTATATAAGCTCTCCGGGGCAGTCCTTGGTACTCAGTGCGTTTCTGATGTGATGTCTCTGTTTAATGACAACGCACGTATCCAGTCCTCAGGTGTGTTTACCATCAAGCCTATGACAGACAAATAATTTTGAGCACCAGGCTCATACTCCAAGTCCTCATCCATTCATTCATTGCCTGCTCACTGGGTGTGCGTTCAGCATAAGACACTATCCTAGGGGTAGAACTGGGCAGCTCCGGTTAGGAGTTCCATTACTGAGCTCTTAGGCTCCATTTGATAACTGTGATCAGCCAATATACAAGATAGTTTAATAGATATCAGTGCTGAGCTAAAAGATGATTGAGAAATAGCATAAGACTCCTTAGGATGTAAAGGACACAGGTGTTAGGGAAGTGGATGGTGACTAATACCATTCTGGACAGGGTGATGAAGGAAAGTGTTCCCAAGAAGACATTTTAGTGCAAAGACGAAGGAGATGAGGGTATCAGCCGCCTTTTGCCCAGTGTCATGGTCCTCATGTGTCACACTGCTAAGGTACACCCTTCTCCACACCACGTGTCCACGTTCAATCTGTCGCAGTCCTTTCTCACCGCCTGTCACACGCACCGTCCCATCCTTCTGGTCACCCAGGCAGGCCGTTGATGGTGGCTGGGCGGAGGTTTGCTTTTCATTTTCCTAGCCACCCAAAAGGGTGTCCCTCTAGTCAGTTGAGTCCTGCAACTTTTACCGCCATGATCCTTTCACATCTTTGCTTTTGGTTTTTGTTTCAAAACAGTGTCGCTGTGACTCTTAGCACTTTTAACTCAAGTATTTTAATAATTCCAGCCCGAGGTGCTTGGTTTGCCTTTTCTGGCCATCCATGGGCTTCTTAGCACGCAGTCCTGGTATCCTAAACAGTTCTGTGTGAATCAGAGTCTTCTCAGTAATCAGGCAGTCCCAGGACAGGGACAGACTGATACGGCATCCAGCAGTATCCAGGCTGCGGTCCACTTACTCTGACCCCTGAATCACCCTCAGCATTGAACAGAAACACAGCAGCAGACCCCATCAGCTCTACCTGCCTGCCTGCCTGCCTGCCTGCCTGCCTGCCTGCCTGCCTCCCTCCCTCCCTCCCTCCCTCCCTCCTTCCTTCCTTCCTTCCTTCCTTCCTTCCTTCCTTCCTTCCTTCATGACAGGGTGGAACAAGGCTCTGGCCCTGGGAAAACTGGCTTGGTGTCACCACCTTCTGCAGCAGACTTCCATTCACTGTGCTGGCTGATTCCCAGTCTGTGCTGATCACAGCCCTGAGGAAGGAAGGCCCGAGCCACACACACCCCCTCAGCACATGAGTTTCCAGTATCTGAACACACTGCATGATTCCTTAGCAAGAGAAGAAGCAGCTTTGGGATAGACACTACCAATGTCCTCCAAGTCTTCAGCTAAATTGTCAAATCTGATCTGCAAGCCTTTGAGAGAAACCTTATTTTCCTTCTGTAGCAAGCACAGTTTACTCCGTATGTGCTCTGAACTCTCTCCTCTCTTGCCCTAGATCAGTTGATCTCAGTGTGGAGTCCAGGGACCAAGATATTATTGGCCTGTTTTATTCTCCTTCTTCCAGAAACACACAGTGAACTTCTCCGAAGACTGCTTGATATATATTACTCAATAGATTCGATGCAGAAGGCAATGTTTAAATCCAGTTTTCTTCTGTTAAGTTGAACAGTAAAAGACTTTCAAAAATATACTCACAGCCATTCTTTTCACTAAATCTATTTTAGAAAATGCATTTTTATAAAAATCTGTGTATCAGCCTGTAATGTGTATATTATTGTTTCCAAATGAATCAAAACGTTAAATGCCTGTTTTTTCTCACATGATAAATATTGATAGGTAATACATAAACAAAAATTCTATGCAGTCTCATTTTGAATTATAAAGGGGTCTTGTCAGCAAAGTCCCTGGAAATTGTTGCTTTACCCTAGATTAAGCGTTAGCCTCTTCTACAGTGCTGTTGCCTCCCACACTAAGTGCTTATCCTGAAAGACTTCAGTCAAGTGAGTCTCCACCAGTCCTGAGAGGTCAGACAGACAGACAGAGATCGGTCCCAGAGCACCAGTTTGCAGCCTCCCTGGGCACCATCTTAGATGCTTCTTCGCACGAACCCCATTGTTTTTCTCTTCTGACTTACTCTTTCCCCCCTGTATTCTGTAGTTTATGTGGTATTTTGTAGACCACACTAGGTGGTCATCTCTTGAAGGATAGCACTCTTGCAATGTATTTGTCCATCTGTCTGCTTATCTGTCCATCCACCCATCTGTCCATCCATCTATCTGTCCATCCATCCATGCGTCCATTCTAACCTCTTTGTCGTATAAAATCTGTAACACACATTAATCTTGAGTACATGGCTTTGGATTGAGCAAGTGCATGAGGCAGTGGAACTTGGATTTAAATTCCGGAGAGTGGTTTTTGTGAAAAGAATAATCAGAATGAGACGTTAACTTTGATGGTCCCTCAACTCTTGCAAGATTAAGATGGGCCGTCTTGGTCACTCCAAGTCCCTCTCTCCCCATCAGCTGCACACACTGATTTCTCTCTCCCTGTCATGAGCAGCCCCTCTCTCCAGGCATGAGTTCTTTCTGACCTCTACAAACATCTTATTTAGGTTATTGTCAGGGGCACGTGATTCTACTTGAGAAGAAAATTAATGATACAAGGGGCAGCTGGAGTCTGTGCGGAAGAACTGCTCTATTGGCGTTTATGTTTTTATTTTGGACTCCATCAAAATGGCAAGGAACTACACCCTTTTAATGGCTTGCACATGTGGTCAGGCATTGTATGGGCAAATAATGCTTCCCGGGGCTTGCATTCAGTTTTCAGAGAAAGAAAATAAAAAAGCTGAGCAGAAGTCTTTGTAGATCTAAGCATTTTCTTCAGTTTCCTTCATCGGTCTATCCCACAATGCATAAGCTTTCACTTCCAGCTCTATTTCAAGGGTCTTTTATAACGACAGAAACTAAGTCTTTGTTTCCAAGGAGCAGAATACAAAATACATCACTGTGCCATTGAAGAAAAAACTATTTTGCCAGTCTTGTTTATGCACGCAAGATAATAGTGTTTTTAAAGGCCGGACCCAGCCTCTGCCTGTTTATTCAGTATAAACAGAAGCATCGCTCTTGACATTGTCCGGACAGGATATGTGCTAATTTCCCCAAGAGAAAGCCACCGCGCTTGGCCATGGAAATCCTCCTCTGAAGCAACCTGGCTGCGTCGTGGTATTGTGAAAGCACACATAAAGGATCATACAACGATGTGCATCAAATATTAATGCACAATGACACACACGGTCATCTGTCACAGCAGGGAGGGTCACCCTGAGCCCCTGTGGGCAGTGCCTTCCCTCACCTTTGTCCTTCCACTTTGGCTCTGTCTCCTCCCACCAGGCCCAAACCAAACAAAGTCCTCTGCCCCCTGCCTTCGTGGCAGGTCCAGCTGCAAGCTGCCTGGTGTCCTCGTAGTGGCCTGTTTAGTGACAATAAGAGGCCTGTTGTGCTAATGCACCATTGAAAGAAGAATGGTATTTCTTGTCTTCGAGTTGATGATACTGTGCATTGAGCAAAAGAGAGAGAGACAGAGAGAGAGAGAGAGAGAGAGAGAGAGAGCACCAGGCAGCGGCTGGGGAGAGCAGAGAGAAGTTCACAAAGGTATAGATTATATTTATTTCCTTACCAACCTCTTTCTAACAATAAATGCATTACATTTCATCATCTTTTGTGAAGGAAGGTGTGAGCAGCCAAATGACAGTTCAGCTGTGCAGTTTCGAACTAAATGCTGGTTAAATAGTTCAGTTGGGTGTGCATTTTCTCCTCTGTGGCCAGCTGCAGCAGCAGCAGGCCAGGTGTGTGCTTGGCATGTGTGCACTGCCCGTCCCCAGGGAGGACGAGGTCCCCAGTCAACGCCCACCCCACATCCTGCTGCGCTGCAGGCCAGCGCCACACCTAGAGAGGAAGGAAGCAAGCTCTAAGAAAGGGTCTGTTTATGCCACTGTGACTCTCCCGATTTAAAAAGACAGATGCCAAAACCCAGCCTATTCCTTCCAGACGGAATTTTCTATCTCCATGGCACATCTACAGGTCTCTTCCCAAAGAAAATGCAAGTGTGGGTTTTGTACCCCATTGATGAGCTGAAAAAAGTTTTGCTTCTTTGCTACACAGAAAAACATTTCTACCTTTTCTAGCTCTTGCTTGAGTGAGAGTTTGACCAACTTCTGGGACTTAAAAGTGTGCTGTTGCCCATCCACTGCAGAGGTGGTGCTCTCCAGACAGCTCCCTCTCGTGCAAAGCGCTTTCCTCTGTTCCTGCCTCAGATAAGCCCTTGGCCAGCTTTCACTTCACAAGTCACTTCACACTTGGGTGTGGGCGCATTGCTCACCATCCCCTGATCAATAATTCAGGAGCTCTGCAGAAATGCTTTAAATTGAAATTGAACACACCATTAACAGCCTCCAAAAGGTGGGCATCCTTCAAGCCAGGCAGCCATAGACCCCGCACGGGCTGCGGTGTGATGCCCACCCAGTGAGCCTGAAATCTGGGTTTCTCACGGGCTGTCACTGCAGGTGACATCCAGGTCAGTTAGTCAGTCTGGAGTGTGCAGACGCCAGCCTCCTTGCTCATCTACGTGTCCGCCTGTTCCTTCGTGCTCGGCACTAGTGCATTCACTCAGTCCTTCTTCATTTAGGACTCTTTGCTTTTCATTAATTTCTCCCAGTCAGCCTGCCAGCTCGAGCGCCCTGTGGCTGTAGGAAATTATCCATTCAGTGAGCTTCAAAACTCTGCTGCATAAAGAGGTGGCCATGTGATCCTGAGTCCGGTTTGTGTTTACTTTCAGCCTCTGATTGCTCACTGACAGAGAAAGAGATGCTGAATTTAAGATATGTTGACAGAAACCCTTAAACAACTGAGATATAAGGTTTAGGCGCTACTCCAAATTAAGCGCTTAGGAAAGTAAAATCCGGCATCCACCTTCCTTCTTCTGGAGCATGAAAGACCACCACTGCACTCGGGGAGTATGATGCAGATTTTAAAATTTGTGTCTTTCTTGTTAGAAAATTTGATTTCTCTGCATATCTCAAATAGGTGACTCTAACTCAAATTTTGAAGTTTCACTATGAAATAAAAGAGTTTTGAAATTTTGTTTAAGAGCCACCGTTTCTTCTTCATAGCTGCCACATTTTTATGGCGTGTGATGCAAACAGAAAAAGGCACCCACTTAATTAGATAAATGTCTCGGCTTCTCTTTGGTGCCCTTGTGAAAAGACAGGAACCTACCATATTTAAAAAGAAATAAAACCAAGAAAGGAAAGGACTAAAGGGTGCTCCTGAATTTTTTTTATAGACACAATCTCATGCTGTATTAAATTGAAATAATGCACCAGCTTAAGACAGCTTTCTGTTGACTTAATGCAGCTTGTAGCGAAGTGAGGAGCAGGAAGTATCCATAAAATATAATTCCATTTCAGTACTTATGATAAATCAATTATAGAAAACCTCATGCATGGGAAATACATTCCAAAGGACCCCATGCATAAAGCAATATGAGAAAACTGTGCTTTAGCAATAATAAATTCTTACAGAAGAGAAATGTGACTCTTCCAGGGTACACTTGTGAGCCGACCGTGCTTCCGCCTGCAGTCTCCCCTTCTGTGGAGTTTCTACACAGGCTGGGGGTCCAGACTTCCTCGAGTGTTCAGCTCTGTCCGTGTGGCTTCTCGTCATTTGGAGACTTAAGATTGGGTTTAATCAATGGAAGTTGCTAAATATTTTTCCAATGGATTCCTTAAGCCATGTATCTCAGACCCAGGCACTTGAAGTCTTAACAGAAGCATCCCCAGATGGGGCCCTGGAGGTCGTAAGGGGAGATCTCCTGGTGACGTGGGGTCTGCCTAGCAGGTGGGTTGGAGTTTTCCAAACTAATGAGACAGCCAGACGGATAGACAGATAAATAGATAGACAGATAGACATAGATAGATAGACAGATGGATGGGTGGACTATCAAAGCCTGCATATATTTTTAGTGACTATAATACCAGTAAAACTGGATTTAAGAGTAGAACCAACACCCTTTAATTCTGTTCAGAAACAAAGGCTGCTAATCAGAAAACTCTGCACCCTTTCCTGTAGGACCTGTGCTACTTTCAGAAACAACTAGAATGCTGGTGTCTCTCTCTCTTTCCCATTGTCACCGCCCCCTTCCTTAAATGCTACGCTTAGAGGGACAGATAGAGAGTATAGAGTCATGGGGGGCGGGGCTTGATTTTTCTGTATTCAGTCTATTGAAGTGTCTCAGAGGAAAAGTGGGAAGGCCAGCCATCACTGATAGCAGCTGAGCCTCTAGATGGTGAACTAGGAACCGTTCATTCCTCCTCTCTCCACTGTAGACTTAAAAAAGAAATGTGGCCGGTAAGAAAGTAAACAGGACGCAATGTGAATCTGTCTGTATGCCACAGGTAAGTTTAGGTAAGCCAGCACTTACTCAAAGAAGAGAAAGCTTCGGACTGATGGAAAAACTTTAAAACTTTAAAAATGTGTTCTGTTTCCCAAACTTTGTAACATACAGCAAAAACCACCATAGTCCTCACCATGACTCACTGGAAGATATATCCATCACTGTGTGGTTGTAATGAGACAGAAACAAGCACAGCTCCTGACAGACCCATCCAATGGACAGTATGCAGTATTGACAGCCACTCAGTACAGGTCACACTATTTTTTGAATACAAGTAAGGAATCTATCCGTCAAGCAATAACTTTGTGCAGGTTGAAAGAGAAAATTGCCGTGCAAAATCAGTGACATAGTGAATAGACATGCACTCCTAGACACACCATGAAAAATATTTTTTAATCATAGAGATAAGAAGAAATTTGGCAGCTAACTGGAGAAAAACACTTTGCTTTCTCAGAAGGGTTCTACCAAAAAAACAGACTACCATGACGGAATCATGGATGGTTCAGAGGGTAAACCCTCAACATCTGTGGGATTGAGGCAATCATGGGAGGAAAAGCATTGCCTCTCCACCTGGTGGTGGGTCTTAAGTCATGCAGGTGAGCCCAGTCACTAGTTAAAGAAGAAAGGCTGGACGTGAGGTCAGCAAGACAGCAGGGAAAAACTGGAACTCCTGAGGGCAAACAAGGAGACACAAACACAGACCCCAAGGCCCACTAGTACCGCATCATCCTCCATTCTCTTGATGACCCTGGCCTGCAGAAGAGAAATACCTGTGTCTATACAGCTGCACACCCACCTGGCTCCACCTCCAGAGACGCCGAAGGAGAAGATCTACCTGGAGCCAAGCGCTGCCTGCCCACAAAACAAAGCAGCATCAGATGGCAGTGTTCCTCACACTGTGCAATTCTCCTGGTACCCTCTGTGGACGTGCAGGTGAATGGCACCTGCTTTCCTTCCAGTCAGTTCCCTGATGGCCACCACTAGCTCAGAACAGTGAGAACTATAGGAAATTCAATGCCAACTTACCTATACACCAGTGGGCAGAAATGAGAACAACCTCAGGGTGTCTTCTGTGAGTCTTAATTCCAAAAGACAGTGCAACATTAGCAACCGAATTATGGAAGAGGCGGACTCAGCTAAGGACAGAGTGCCTGTGGCAGCTGTTCAAGTCACGTTTAAAGATGTCTGTCCCCTTTAGTTCACTGAGCATTCATGTCCCTGGGATTCTCAGCACCTCCATCTGCCACGCGGGCGCCAGCTCTGTTTATAATTCTCTCCGGCACAGTGGTCCAGTGCAGTGTGGTGCTCCAGGGATAGTGCTCCCATCTCATTTGTGCTTGCGTCTTGTCTCTCTCTCGGGTATAGCACATGCAGTCCTATGTCTTACACTAACAAACACTGTCTTTCTGTCTCTTCTACCCACCTATTCATGTCTAGCCATAGTCCTCTTTTAAACTGATCTCAGCCATGCTTAGTTTCTTTCTGTCTGGGGCCCAGGCATAATCCATACATAAAAAGATACTCTTTGCACGATCCAAATTTCATTCATTAGCAAAATTACAGACTTTTTTGGATAATGGTCTTTTTGATGATTTTTGCTATTTTTGAAACATCTGGAGCTTTCTCTCTTAGTATCTATCAAGAATCCTGGAACCTTCGATAAGCAGTGTTCATCACTTCATAGACTCTGCTTCCTCAGCCTCTTTCATCCCCGACGCCAGGCCTCCTAAGAAAGTGGTTGGTAAATTAAAGAGAGCAGGGTACACACCTGTCCCAGATCCAGTACAGTATCAGTGTGATCGCGGAAAAACAGCAGCACTTACATTTGAAGACGTCCAGTGTCTCAGATGAGGGCTATGTCTTTATAAACTTTTTAAAATGCTTTTTCAAGTATTCGAAATGATAAATGCTTACGAAGAACTACTTAGCAAAGGATAGCTGAATATTTCACATTTGAGAGGTCACATTAAAATGAAACAAATGTTAAAAGAGAAAACAAGACATTTATTTTGCCCTTAAAATGTTGGCACATAATTTAATATACTGTTGAGAACTCAGGAGTAGTTGCAAGTCGAATGAAGGGTATATTATAATTGATACTTTAAATTGTTGAGGAGAGCCAAAGGTGAAATGTAGTGCTTTTTATTATTATTTTTTGTTGAAATCTTATTAAAAACTTTTAATGGAATGCAAACCAGAGGCCATCTTCCAGGTCCCAAGTTAAATTAGATATGCGGCCTTTAATAGTCTCAGTCTTTGAAAATAACTTTCCCAACACAGGCATAGGCTAATATAATTTCTCACTTCTTTGTGTTTTCTTTGCTAGTTTGGAGAAATTAATGAGCCTGAAAAATATAGGGCCTGGCCATCGTATTTAATCCTCAATCTGAAATATACTTAACATACTTAGATGAAAATTTATACTCAAAATGAAAAAGTATTAATTCAGCATTTTATTCTATGATTTTTCAATTATGTTTAAGTATCTGAATACCTAAAAACCATGACCTTAAAGATTTCTGTGAAAGAATAATATTTTAATTAAATTAAAAGAATTAGGAAATTTGCCTGTGGAACTATGACATTTTATATGTATGCAAGTCTCTACATATAAACATGAGTCATAATATATTTGAGAATTAGTATTATGAGATTGCTTTCTTTAGTTACATATTCTTGATTCTTTCATCAGAAACCTTGACATTTTACATTCACATATCAGCAAACAAACTAAAGAGCCAAAAATACTAGGAAAAAAAAAAGCAAGGAAGAAAACCAAACTTGAGAAGACTTCTACTGTGGATCTTATTTTCCTCAGAGATTAAAAAACAAACTGTTATTATTTTGTTTTAGTGACTGAGTAATCTTGGTCGAGCTCCCAGCAGAAAAGCCTCCTCGAAGTCTAGTGTGCCAGGGTAGTGTTTTGGTGCATCTCAGCTCTCACATATTTCCAAAAGGAGACACATTTTCTATAGGAGCAAGGAAAAGTAGCATAATTACACCAAAATTTTTCATGTTATAAAGAACTGAAGGCCTTTAAAATAACTCTCATTATGCAAAGCCAGGCCTCCATGTGGTCCTTGGAGCATTTTGAGCATTGTTTACATGTTACTCATTTTGAGAATCGTTTGCATGTTATTCTACTATTCAATTAACCTTGTCGGTCCTCCTGAATCACCAACCGGCAGCATTTCATTGTCGTTTATTCTTAGTGAAGAAAAATGTGTAAACTTCACTGCAGACATGCCAACATGAAGAAAAAACTACAAAACACGAGAACCCTAAGGAAGACAAAAAGACAATAAAGACATTTCGAAATGTAATATCTTGTGCAAGTTATAATCATCATTGCAGAGGAAGGAAGAAATTCTGAAAACAAATTTTAAAAGCTATTTTTATACTAGCATTATTTTTTCAAAATGTTCACCCATTATGGTACAGTTATCTTTTCCTTCCTTAAGCCCAAAATTAAGTCAAAGTTAATTTCCTGGTATGCAATGTGCCTGTATTTTTATATTATTAAGTTGTTTAGCCAAAGTCACATCAGAAAATCTATTTTTAAAAACATAGAAGGTGTTGGCAGGACACTGAAAAATATACTGGATACTGGCAGGATGAATTCTGTGGCACTTACCTAACTGAGGATATTCTTAATGCCTCTCAATAATGATTCTAATGAACATACATTGAATACTTCATTAGCGCATCTTGTGTCTTAAGGTTCTAATAGTAAGAACTTTAAAATGGTATTATTTACTTTTGAGTTTTCCTTTTTTATTGAAATCAGAGAGTTTCCATGTGATGATCAATTAAAAAATTCTTTCACCTAATAGATTCGGATAATATGACAGACACAAGTAGTAAAATACTAACCAGATATTTATTTACTGTTGTTTGTTTTGTTTATATTAGGAATGTAAGAAATAAAGTTTTTTCCAACACTATTTTCCTTTAGGCATTAAGTATTACAGTAGATGGTATATGAATGTGTATAATAGAGAATAAAAATACTGTACAGTGGTACTGAGGTTAGAAGAAATTGATTTGTTCATATAAATACAGAAAATTAAAAATATAGTCTTTAGCATATCTTGACTGTGTCATAAATTTATAAAGTTAATTTTATTACCTTAAAAATACTACAGATGGACACAAAAACATAATTTGCCTAAGTTCATATAGAAAAGCTATAATTTTGCCAGTGTTTCAATATTCTGTTATATGTTTGCTACCTATAAATGTATTGGATTGGAATTTCACTTGGATGGCATAGAGGGATGGGGTGGGGAAGGCCAGAGGGAAGAAAGGAGAAGTCCAGTTCCATCCTGGTCACCTTCAGCTGACCCCCAGGATGCCACAAGAGTCCATCACAGCCTCTTTTAAATAATAGGTGTATAAAATAAATGAAGGGGAGAAATACACGTGCACCGATTAAGCACTTAACAGAGGAGAGGGACTAAATGGACACTGCTGGCCAGGCTGAGAGGAAGGAGAATCAGGAACTGGACACTCACCATGTCTGGATGGGGAGGAAGGGTGAAAGGAAACGTGGTGCGATCAGGATAAACTTTTTGCTGATTAAAAATTCTGCCATAGCTATGTAAAATTCTCCTCTTGGCCATCTCAAATGATGTTCCCAATTAGAAAGAGTATTTGTTTATTGACAGAACAGAAATCTTACACTCAGAGAAGCTAAAACTGCCTCCAACCACACGCTGGTCCTTTATAGATGGTTGTAGATTGTGTCACCCTCAGCATCATAGGGCTCGAGCACCCCACACACCCATCCCTGGATCTCAGGTGGCTCGCCCAGATCTCATCTTCTGAAAGCTTGTCATTGCAGAGCAAGTGAGGTCAGAGAGGAGAGACTGGGGAGGTGGGAGAGAAAGCTTCAAGCCTGACTGGGGGCTCCCAGCGCCCTTACTTGCTTGATTTAAATTCCAATTACCGAGGTGGCCAAACATGTGGAAGCAAATTTCCCCAGTAAAGAATGAAGTTTAATTTTTAATGCTGGTTTATAGTGCCTGTAAGAAACCCAAGTGGATTCATCAAACAACCAAGTGGACTCCAGTGGTTGGATTCTAGTGCCTTCTGGCCTGGAAATGTAAGTCTGAAATTGTCACAGTGTGAACAAAAGAGATCGTTGAAGGAAAGATTTCAAAGCGACACTAAAAAGGAGATTTGGGTTCAGCTTTGAAAAACACCAACCTGTCGGTGTCAGCCAGAAAAGAGAGACGTTAAGCAGGCTGAGAAGAGGGGAAGACAGTAAGCTAGCAGGATGCAGGCAGAGCATGCTAACATAAAAACAAGGAAAGGAGAATGGGTGGCTGGAGAATGTGACCAACAGGATTAATCACACTCTGATCTCAGGCCTTATCTGCTCCATATTGATGCACCGGTTGAGAACTGGTCTTACTCCTGTCTAAGTCAAGCCAGCCCATCCCTCCTGCTGGAGGGCGTTTCTCAGAGAGACAGCTCCACCTGCCACCCTCTCCGTCCATCACCCAAAGCTCTTGCATCTTCGTGATAAGGTTCCAAGGGCTCCACAGCTCCTTATCTACCTCATGATTGAACCCCAACTTCCAGGAGGGCCCCACATGACGCCCTCTGGGGTGCATAGAGCCTCTCTTGCCATTAAATAATCACCTTTGGCTTGGGCTGGAGAGTGCCCCTCTAGCTGGATGAAATGTCCCTCTTTTTGTGCCCACCAAGACTTACTCAGCTTGTGTTCCTTCTCTGGGGAGCTTCACCGCTCCAGGACTCCCCAGCCTCAGCCCTGCATGTGCCCCTCAGTCAGCCCTCTGTAGTTAATATTTTGTCACTTTTTCTTATCTGTAGGTAGTGTCCTGTTTGTATCCAAAAATAAAAATAGTGCTGCTACATGTCAGGTGTTTAGCACAGGTGTGCTGAATGGAACTGAATGAACCACCACCTTGGAGCTTCTTTGCCTGTGGGATTTTCTTCCATGACTTTCAACCGTCCTTCCCAGCTGGAAGAGCTAGTATTTGATAAAATTCAAGAAAACCTCGGTTAGCTTCTTTTTGGTCATTCTGATTGAGGGATGCATCTTCTAGACTCTGATTCTCATTCATTGGCTAAAATAATGGAATATATCCTTGGGCTTCTAGTAATTAGCTGCTGAAAGAACCTGAGTGGAAGTGTGCAGGCCGTACGCGGAATGCACGGGGCCTGACGTGTGTTTCCTCAACCCAGAGCAGGTCTCCTCAGGCCAGGAGGGCATAATTCTGTTTCACAGCTCATATTTCAGTCGATGAGGCATGGCATTAAGATGATATTAGTCATCTGACTCCGTGCCTTTTGCAGATAGTTAGTGAACAGGTTTCGGTTGCCTGGTCAATCATAATGTCCACCAAGATTTTCAAGTAAATGACCCTTGATCAATCTAATCTAATTATGAATTGTTAACAAACAAAGGTGGACATGTATTTTCCAGCTAATTAGACTGTATTCAACAGGAGCGAGACTCATCCAGACAGCTTCCTGTAGCCTTGTAAAACTTCGTTTACAATGATTTTTTAAGAGAGTTCAATGAGGGGGCTGGGGATTTAGCTCAGTGGCATAAGTGCCTGCATTGCAAGCAGGCAGTCATGAGTTCAATCCCCAGTACTGATAAAAAGGAAAAAAAAAAAAAAGAGAGAGTTCAATGAGTCTCAACTTAGTTCATGGAATTCTAACAACTTTGCTCCATGTACAGGTTGGGTTGTTTAATGGGCTGCTACTTTCAAAATTGATGCCATGAGCCTAAAGCAGCTCTTAGGAGCAAAAGGTTCAAAAATTAGTCCCCTTCTTTGTGATTTACAGTATTCAAGCATCAGCCCATCTCTGTAGAGTCTGTTTACCAAACATGCATGTACAATGTCTTGTCCTGTGCGTCTTCTTTTGTTATCGATGATTGCAAACCTGTGTATCAGTCAGCTTAGGCTGGCACAGAGCTCACCTGAACTCTGACACCATAACACAGAGAGACCAACCCAGCATTTTGTAACACAGGCATTATGCTTCAAGTAGTTGGAGCAAACCCCAGTCACTCAACCAATCTGACAGGGCTGGAGCCACTTTGCTGAGTGTGATCCCAAGCAAAATGGTGTGCACTTGCTCATGGAAACAAACCCTCTTGGGGTGTCACACTCCCTGCTCTCACACGCTGAGCTGCGTGCTGATGAAGACAATTATTTTCCTACAGATACACTGTTCTTTTTAAAATGATAGCTATTGTTTTATTTAGTGATGGTCATTTCAGTATGACTTCTTCAAAATGTGTTACAGTTAACAACTAATGGTTTCAGCTGTTGGAAAGTATTATCGGAAGTGTGGTGATTCTTCAGCTTCGAAGTGTAGGCTGCGATTTGTGCAAGTGGGCTGCATTTTCCCTGTAATCACAAATCGTTTTAAAGAGATGCGCAGACTGCAGAGGGCCATATTCAGAACAAGCAGCTAAAACCCTGAACACATTTCGGTCCTTAGCAACCTGACAGAAAGAATGTCGGCGACAGCCTTTAGGATGCCATTGAACCATTTTAATGTCCCTCTGTCAACAGAAATATTCCAGAGACAAGTCACAGCTTTCACGCTTAGATTCAGTTTTTATTAGTCATTTTTGTGGGTAACGCTTTACACAGCAACCTGGAGTCCAGTGCCTCATACTAAATAGCTGCAGCTCTAACTGGGTGCTGCCTGCTCGTGTTCACCTCATGTATCAGGAAGGCAGAAGAGTGTTATTGCCTAAGACCTCTCGCGACATGATGGAACGTACTGTCTGCTTTATATTTGCTAACATCGTTAACTATGTTCATATCAGAACATACCTTGGTCTCTAGGAACTGCAGACAAAATAAAAGCAATAACTGGGCTGAGACGAAATCTTTCACCTCACAGTATTTATTCAGTATTTAACATGTCTTCTATTCCAAGTCATGATTTAATAATACATGCATAAAATATAAGCAATAAATTGATTTTCATGGGTTTTTTTCCGTATGCTACCAAAATTTTTGAACTTATAGAAAGTACTGTCAATAAGAACAGACTCAAGTTGATTAGGTTTTCAGTAGCTGTTCTGGTTTTAAAATTAAAGAGATCTGTTGATATAAATGTAATTGGAAATCAGATCAGAATAATCTAGGGGTCAAATCACTTAAATTAGACACATACTGAATCACCAAAAGATAAAGAAACTGCTGATTAGCACGGGCTTGCAGCAAACCCTAACCTTCAGTCATTTTTTTCCTCTGCAGTAAACGCTGACTCATCTTTTGATGGGGGGGGGGGGGTAGGAGATTTCCAGGATACCAATAACAAATGTTGGCACAAATTAAAATCATCATTGAAAAGAATGAAGCTGATTGAGCCTTTGTTGAGATTAAGAAGACTCAAAAAGGAAGTCTAAATCATTTTGAGTATCTCCACAAAAAATAGAAATTGCATAATATAAACTTTAATGCCAAGAGTATACCAAGATAGTCAAGTTAACTGGAGGCACCGCAGGTAGGCTAGGATTCTCTCTGCAGGGCCTTAGCTGTTCATGTTGATTACTGAAGACTGATCCTTGGGACATGAAATTCATCATTATGTCTAAAGTGATCTCACAGAGAAATCTGGATTTTTTGATAAAGACTAAAAATGACTATCTGTAAGTGGTAGGTGGTCTACTTGTTCAACAACTATGCATTCCACATTCACTGTCAGCTAAAGATTTAACAAATACTAGTGAATTCATATTATTAGCATAAATGAAAAAATATTCTCCTTAATTGAAGCAAAAAATTGATATAATGATATAATTCAAATCAAGACTTCATATCTACATCACTGAAATCTGAACACATGTTAAAGTCAGAGACACATTCTTTTTTTTCTGCTTTTTTTGTTTGTCAGATACTTGTTAAATCTGTATTGGGTGCTAGCCATGAAGAATACACAATAAACAAGGTAGACAAAGTCACTTTATGCGTGTGGAATGCAGCGTAGGAGAGAAAGCAAACATTGGAAAACATGAAGTATGTTATATAAGATACAGAGACAACAGTGGTGCTGATTGAGACAGGACAGCTCTCGAAGATAGAACTGAAAAGATAGTAGGTAACCCTGGCAGACATCAAAGGTGACACTATTCCTGGCAGAGGGAGCAGCAGGTGAAAAATCCTGGCACATCAGAGGAGCTGTAAAATGCCCAGTGAGATTGGAGCATCACAAGGGTGGATAAAGGTTGATAAGAAGTGAAATTGGAGAGGCAGCCAGTGGGCAGATCACACAGGGCCTCATAAGCCATGATAAGAACTACAGGCTTTATTTTCAGGTCTACAGAAAGTCTTTGCTGGGTTTTGAAGGAAATGATTTGATCTCATTTACATTTTAAAAGTGTCACCCTGGCTGCAGTGTGAAGCGACCCCAGGGAGGACAGAGACAGGAAAGCAGTTTGGAGGCTCTTCCATTTCCTGGTAATTTATACCTCTAAGCCCTTCTTTAGCAGATCTTAGAATCTGAGAATCTCAGTACTCTAATTCAAAATGGTCTCTAAACCTTTCAGTGATCAGAGATCTTTTTTAAAAATTTTATGCACTATTCAAATTTTTCTGTACCTTTGTGTTGCAATTTATATATCAATAATTTTTCTCAATATAATAATTTGAACCTGTTGTCTTGGTTATATTTCTCTCATTGCTGAGACAAAATACCTGATGTCCAAAATGAAAGAAGGAAAGGTTTATGTAGCTCACAGTTTGTGGAGGTTTTAGTCCATAATCAGCTGGCTCCAAGGCAGGGGGGTGTGGCTGAGGGGAACACTTCATGGCCATGGCGGCTACAGCAGATACCAGAAGTGACAATAGCAAAAGGCAAAAAGGAAGGAGAAAGTCATTTTTCCTCCCTTATATTGTATGCTGGCTCCCTGCCCCGGGGTGGGAGGGTGCTGCATTCACACCACAAATCCCAGCACTAGACAATCAACCAATCACAAACTGTAGACTCAGCTGCCTTTGAAATCCCCCCTGCTATGACCGCATGAGGCTTTGGGGGGACACCCAGGCACAAACCATAGCACCTATTATGACACAGACTACTACAATCTGTATGAGTACAAATTCAAAGTCAGGTCTCTTCGGGTCTTTTAAATTGTGTTTTCTATTAGATATTTACACTGAAAAAGCACTTCTCCCCAGCACCCAAATAGCATGTTTTCATAAATCCCAAGTCAGAAAACTAACCAAGTCATGTATTTCAGGGCACTATTTTAATCGGGGGGAATATGAGATTAACTCTCATGTGTGTCGGTGCTAGATTTGGATGAGTAATGAAAACATTCTGGGTGTGTTGTTGGCCAAAGTCTAGTTGGTGTCTTGATTCCTGTCTGGCAGTTAAGTGAGTAGCTCCTCTGAGAGCCCAGCATTGTCAAAGCTTGGTGGCTTATGTGTCAATGAGACGAGTTAACACACAGATTGCTGAGGTCCACAAACAAAAGTTGTCACCCAGTGATTTTAAATTGTAATCAGAAATAGGCCAACTTACTTAAAAAGATAAAGAATAGTAAGTAAAAACAAGAGAGATCGTAGTGAAATAAGAGAGATTGTCATTTAGTGTGTATAAAATAGACTGAAGATTTATGCAATGGATAAGTAGGATAAGTTGAATATTCTACACTGTATGATGTATGCAATCATCAAAAATGTTAAAATAATGACATTTAGGTTTAGGTGCTAACAGATACTCTGAATTTGTTATATTCAGTAGCTTATTGGTTTTATTAAGATTTTCTCTTAGAAGTAAGTCAAAACACCAATTTTTTAAAAATCTAATGTGTTCCCGTAGTGGCCCCTGCACCTAAAAGAAAACTGCACACTTAATTATGCAGTTTAAAAGCCTCCTGAGATGAAGCCAAGAGCAAGAACACTTTTCACTGCCACGCTCCACCATAGAATTGCAGACATTTTAATTACAATAAAAAGAATAGTACCATTACCAAGTAACTCTAGCATAAGACAATAAATGGGAAGAAAGAAATTCACTATCACTTCATGCGTGTTGCCATGTATTCTCATCTAAACCTGTGAGTTGAGTTTGTTTCTCCTGTGCTCAGAAGCAGTAGGCTGATCACATTCATTTTATGTATTCTATCAGTGTGTACATGTGTAACACCGATACTGTCTTTACTAGCAATATATGAAAAGGGACTTTCTGCATTACGAGCAACAACTTCAAATTTTCATGTTAGAAATAGCAAGATTCCCTGCTGAATGAAAAGGTCCATGAATATCTGGAAATTTTTTCCCTCAGTGTTTAGGCTATCTATGTAAAATACTTACGAGGGGGAAAAAAAGCACTAAAGAAAAAATAGGAAAAGCATTCTAAGAAGGAAGAAGACAGATAATCATAGCAGGAAGAGAAAGTGGGAGTGAAACATTACTACAATGATACTCTGTGATTTTATAAGGATTTGCAGTACCTCTAGAAAATCAGACAACTAAGCTAATTGCTGCCATATTTTAGAGTGACATTGAATAAAAATACTAAATTCTGGAAAATAGTGTCAGATAACTTATACCCAAAATAAAATACCCTAGTGGTGCTATTAATAACTCCTTTTTTAAAACAAGCAAATAGTCTACTACTCGCAAACATGACAGAGAAAAATCAATAAATAAATTTGAGATAAACATGCATGGCCACTTTCATCCGAGCTAGGTCAAAGTTCATTTGCAGTTAATCAAGTAGGAATAAATACAAAGGTTATAGACTTTGATAGCCAGACCAATTTAACAAAAGATAAAGCGTGAACTCTCCAAAAGCAAGGAAAGCAGCAAATTTATTATGCACTAAACATCTCATGAAGTTGTGTCCAGCTTTCCCCCTGGTGCCCTCCAAGCCACTTTTTAAGGTGTGTGTTATCTGCAGGGCATAATCCACCATGTGTGATAGATGACTCCAGGGACTTGAAGTATTGGGAATTAATGTATCGTTCATTCAACAAGTGTGTTTTAGGCACCAAGCCCTAGCTACAAGACTCATGCTCAGCATGCCCTGCACTCAGGTGAGCAGGGAGCTGACCAGAGCCCACCACAGCCCACCGGGGAGTCCCTAATTTTTTTTTTAATTTTATTTAAGGAGAAAAGAAAAAAAAAGCAGGGAAAGGGTACAAGTTATACAGATTTACAGAAAAAAATGAACAGTAGGAAATCACTACTTAATGGATTACATATTGTCATCTTAGAAATAATTGTTCAAGTCACAAAATTAAAACTTGTAAAGTGGACATTCCACCAATGATACTGCAAACAGTTCTGTTCATTGATCCAATAAAACTCTGTGATATCATTTTCTATCTTATGCACTTAAATATACATGCAGTTATATAGTTTGGAGCACTTTCTTTTCCTCTCTTCTGTACAATGACTATTACACATTTTGGGTTTCATTGCTCCCACGGTTCTTATTGCTTTTTTGGATGAGAGTAAAACCAAATGTGACATAACAGAACAGAATCGGTCAAGTCAAAAGGGTGGACATAATAGATAATGTAAAAACATAATACAAGGTGATCAACAATGGTTACCATAATGCCTCCCGCTATCTCTAATAGAATTGCCTAAATCGTTAGCTATAATACAATTGAACAAAACAGTAAAGAATAAAACCGACAAAACTAAAACATTGGAGACATTGTAGGTCTTCAAAAGTAGATAAAAGTCAACGAGAATGGGCGTTATAATGAATCTCATTATCTTCACTGCTGATGCCTAAACTTTCGAACCTGATACTATCCAGCAAAACAGAATAGGGGAACATCAGTTAAAAACCAGATGGTGAGAGTAACACAGGGCTTTAAATCAAGGTAATGGAAAGTCAAAGTGGGTTACTATAATATATCCTGCTATATTTTTTTCCTTTAATTAAAAGGATAAAGATAAAAAAGTAAATAATGGAGTGGAGATTGAGATAAAAGAGGGCATAACAACGAAACAGCGCAGATCAAAACAGAACCATTTAAGCAGAATAGCGTTTCACCACCAGATAATCCTAACCTAAAAGTAGTTACCATATTGTCTCTTTCTTTGAAATCCTTCAGTACGACTTCGTATACTGTAGCATTAAGTATATCAAAACAATGTAAAACCATTTAAGAGAATGACAGCATTACAGAGTATTCAGAATCGACTAACAGAAAATGGACAATGGTTTCTGTATAATCTCCTTGTCTTTACAAGGTTTTTGCTTATACTATCGTACGTAATAAAATCCAATGAAATACAACCTATTTAGACCATTGGAGACAGAAGGACAAAAGCTAGATGAGACTTCAAAACAAGATGATACTAAATCAGTATTACCTATTAAGATGTCATTTTCTCCAAAATAGCTGTTCCTATCATCCAATCTTCTCTGCCTCATTTCTGTTGAGCTCTTTTTCTGTCAATAGCTGTCAGTTTGTCTTCTTCATTTTGTTCTCTGCTCCATTCGTTGTGGCCTCCCCGCCACTATTTCTGGATTCTTTGTATTTTTCTTTTTTTAGCATATCCTGCAATACTTTCTGTAGAGTTGAATTGGTGGTTGCAAATTCCCCCAGTTCCTCTTTATCCTGGAAGCACCTTGTTTTTCCATCAATTTTCAGGGACAGTTGTGCAGGATATCTCAATCTTGGCTGGAGATTATTATCTTTCAAAGCTTGAATTTTTTCCCCCCACGCTCTTCGTGATTTGATGGTTTGTGCAGAGAAATCTGCTGTAATTCTGATGGGTGTTCCCTTGTAAGTGGTCTGTTTCTTGTCTCTGACAGCTTTTAATATTCTGTTCTTGTATTGAATTTCTGGAATTTTGATTATTATATGCCTGGGTGTTGCTCTGTTTGGGTTGTAGGTAGCTGGGGTCCTATATGCCTCATACATCTGAGTATCTTTACCTTTTGCTAAATTAGGAAAATTCTCCTGGATTATTTCTGTGAGTAGCTTTTGTAGTTCACTTGTTTGTGTCCCTACTTCTTCTTTTATGTTCTTAATCCTTAAGTTATGGATCCTCTTATCATCTTCTTGTCTTTGTATTATTGCTGTTTGTTTCTTTGTTATTTTTAGGAAGTTTTTCATTTCATTCTCCCATATTACAAGTCTGCCCTCCAGTTCAGATAGTCTGTCCTTAGTTTCTTTCAAGCTGTTATGCCAGTCTTCGATAGACTTCTTAGTTTCTTGGTAGTCCCTTTGAACCTGCTTCACGTATTCTATGCTTTCTCTGTTTTCTCCATCAAACAATTCTCCCCTCTTTTTCTGTTCTTCCATTCCACCATCTGTTTTTTCTTGGGTGGTGCTTAGCATTTCTCTAACTATTCTGCATACTTCTAGCTTCAGGTCGTTGATAACTTAATTCCTGAATTGGTCTATGAGGCTCTCTATATGGCGCTTTATGTCTATTGGTGCGGTGTCTGCTATTGCCTGTTTCTCAGAATTGGGGGCCAAGGAGCCTTTCTTGTTGCTGCCTCTTCCCATATTCTCTGTTCCTTATATATGTAAGCTTATATAAGAGGCCCAGCTTCTCTCCCAGTTAGCCACAGCCTGATCGAATTGCGCTGGTTAGGTGTTCCCGCTCACCGCTGCGCACCAGGGAGTTAAGGACCAGGCAGCCTATGCGTCTCCCCTCCCGGCCACTGTCAGGCTCTGGGATCTGGGTTGGGACAGCCTACCGGGTCCGCCGGCAGCGTCACGCAGGCCAGGCACTTTTCACCAATCCCGTCTGAGAGGGGGATGTGTGGCTGGAGTTGCCACCGCGCCCTGCTCCCGCAGGACTGCCGGGGCCCAGAAAGTCCTCCGCTGGAGTCAAACTGTGGTAGAGTGTCAGTTTATCTCACTCACCTCACCATAAGTCAGTGCACGCCTCCCTGCCGTTCGCAGATTGCCATTCTCAGCGCTTCCGCGTGTCTCTCTCCTTGCCGAGCCGCTGTAGAGGCAGCCAGCCGCCGCTCGGCGGGAAACCCAAATTCCGGCTTCCAATGGCGCGGGGTCCAGCCTCCACACCGAGGCTTTTCTGTTCCTGTTTTAGCACCAGGACTGCATTCCAAGTTGGTTTCTCTCAGCCCAGTTCATTCCTGAGTCAGCAGAGCATATCTCCACCTGCTTATGTCTCCTTAGTCCATACCATTCCTGGCTTCTGAGCCGAGTCTTTCAGAGAGCCTCCAGTAGTTGCTGTTATCTGTCCGCCATGTTCGGGGAGTCCCTAATTGAGGCTTCGAAGAGGAAGCAGCTGGCAGCCAGGGGAGAGGCGCTGGCCCGGGAAGGAAAGCGTCTCCCAGGAGCCCTGCACGGTTAGAAATCCTGGGCAGCTCACTGCCTGGGAGGATACTAGAGAAATGGTAAATCTGGGACAGGGATCTTTGCAGCTTCTGTCACTTGCAGGGAGACTATGTGCGCCTGGCCCCGCCCTGGGCACTGGGGAAAGCAGAGGAAAGTGCTGAATCCTGACTGAAGACTTCTGCGGAGAGGCAGCAGTGAAAACACTGAGGACACTAAGATGCACGAATGGGTGGGACACGCAGAAGCAATCAGTACCATGAGGATCAGGACACACAGACACAAGTGGAGCGGTGGCCACCCTGCTCATCGCAGTGCTGGGTTCCTTCGTGACCTGGCTGAGGGATGTTGGCTGCCGACCAGGTGCACGAGGTGTCTTTTGCAGTGGAAAACATGCAGGAGACAAGATTTTTACAGAGGAAAAAAGCACTTTGAATGCACAGGAGATGGGTGGAGAGGGAAGAGAGGAAGCAAGGGAAAGATCTGCAGTGCAGAAAAAAGGATTCAGAAGTCCCCTGTTACCTGTCCTGGGATAAAGGTCCTGCTGCACTTCTGCTCCTCCCTGAAATTCGGGCTCAAGCATCACCTCCTCCAGGAAACCTTCAGAGCCCTACAGGTCACGAGGATTCAGCAATGACCTCCTGTCAGCTCTTCGTCCTGACAAGGCCCAGCCCTGGTGACACTGTCCCATGCACGCTGGTTTTCCCCTTCTGTCATGATCTGGTGCCACCTGAGATCACAAGAGTCATCCTCATCTTCCTGATGTCCAGCCCAGATCAGTATATGGTACAAAGGAGACAGCAGCTACACTTAGCAGATTGAAATGAATTAAAGATCTGTGACCGATGATAACGCGTGTGCCCAGGAGGAGAAGAAAGCACAGTGCCCAGAAAGATAGCCGCTGGGTCTGCTCAGGGATGCATTTCCAGCTCACCTCACCTCTTCAAGCTTAGTATTTGGAGAAATGCAGAAGAATTTTGATTTCAAAGCAAAATCTTCAAACATATTTGTCCAAAGTCCTGCATCCCAAGGAATTTGGAACAGATCGCAACTTCTTTCTGGCTGATGGCACTGCCACACATCTTTGTTCCAGAGCCATCAGAACTCACTGGTAGTAATGCAGAAAGTCAGTGATGAACAGCTGGTTTGAGCCCATACACTGAAATGGCACCACGTGTTTTTAAGAATAGCATTTCAGTGTTTCAATGGGGAAACATTCGAGATGGGGAGAGACAGACAGACAGAATTCCCTTCATGTAATACATACTACTTGGTAATCATTTCTGTGTAGACATAAACTCAATCTTCAGTACTTAATTTACAAAGGAATATCACTTCATTCCATTGGGACTTCTCCCCACGTATTTCTTTTGCAAATTCTTTAAACAATTCAGAAATTGTGCTAGGAGTTTACTCAACTCTGTAAGTGCCTGCCAGGCAAGTGTGAGGTTGTGAGTTCAATTCCTGGTACCAAAAAAGAACAGTTCAGAAATGATATAACTCTACATCAACCCAAAAACATATACTTACCAAGATTGATAATTTAATTATTTACCATATAAATGTCACATTGAATATTTTTATTTTCAATGTTGAAATCCTTTTAAACTGTCAAAGGTAAGCTAACATGCATTCAACTAGTTTTCACAAATGCAAATATTTAGTGTATTTGCTACTGATCTTTTAAGATGTAACATCAAATAAAGATAAGGCATCCTGCGGTCTAATTTTTCCCCACTTTTTCTTTCTAGGTCTAGCACCTCTATAACTATTTTGTGTTTTTATTAATGAAATTTATGATCATATTATAATCTATTAAATATTGCTTTTCAAGCAAAATTAAATTGATCCCCAAACTACTAAGGCAATGATAGAGAAGGATGTAGTTATAAAGGAAGATCATTTGATTCATGTACTCACTGTGAATAAAGTTAGTTAATGCCACCATAATTTAACCATTGCTTCACTTTTATGCTCTATTATAACAGCATAACTTTGGCTAATACACAATTCTAAAGAAATTATTCTATGATTCATTGCAAGTATACAAATTCTACCTTTATATTTTAAGGACAGTGAGACCTATTGTTGATCCTATTTGTTAGGTAGGTATTTTCCTGTTTCTGTGTACTAAGCATTGTTCATTTTACCACACACACACACACACACACACCTGCGCGCGCGCATGCACACAGAGACCCTGTCCGGGGGCTGCTTGCGGGCCAAGGAATAAAGAAAAACTAAATCAGTCTTAGAGCTGCTACTTCCTAACAAGAGGAAATGGGCCACGTCTCCAGATGAAAATACCTTTTTTTGTTGTTCTGCTCGAGGAAATTATCATAACTGTTCCTACAAACAAATAAAAAATTAAGCCACATAACCATAAACCATCTGAACAATCTGACAGCAGTATTTTCATGCCAGCAGTTTCAGCAAATGCAGGGCCGTGATTCCTCTCCTCTTCCTTACCCTGCAGGGGTGAGACCTACCAGTGTGCTGTAAAGCTGCGGTGCAGTGGGGGAGAACCCAGAGGAAGGTGCAGGTGCGCACACTCCCTGTGACGGAGACACGGGGACAAGTGGAAACGGATCTGTCATGGTGTGGCGCGGGGCTCCCTACAGTCATGTCAGTGCCTCATCTCTGCTTCCCCCTTGTTGTTCTGGGGCGCGTGTGCCCTCTTGACTCGGGTATGCTCCGAGCCAGCCAGGGCACCCACACCGCTCAGTAACCAGAGTCGCCTTGGCTTGGTGAATATGTTTTCCTGCTTAATGAACAAAAGCAGACGGGCGATGCTAATGAGGGCTTTTGCTTCCAGAGAGTTTTTAGAATGTACCTGGATGAGGGGAATTGTTTATCAGATTATTGTAGGACAGAAGCACAGCTGCTTCAAAAGAAGGAAAAATAACCCTGAGAAAATGAACAGCTACACTCCAGGAGCGTGGGTCAGTGTTAAACCTGTCTTACCTCTTATCACACACAGACGAGGGACATTGCCCCACCCCACCCGCCTACCCCCCTTGGAAGGAGCCTTGCCTGCTTGGTAAGGCAGTGGCGCTGTCACCTGTGGGCTCTTTCAGTCTTCAGTCCTGCTGGGTCAGGCAGGGCATGCACTGATATGGGGAATCAGTCTCCTGGAACCCTGAAGGGTACTTGGATGATATCACCCCTGTGACAGAGCTCCATTTGTCCCTAAGCCATTAACAAAGACAGAAAGCTGTCCCTAGGAGAAAAGAAAGCCTCCCTGAGTCCCACAGGTCTCCCTCCCCAAGCCGGGCTTTCTCCTCTAAATTTCCAATTTAGAACACCAGGTAGGAAGGAAGGCAGGAAGGGGGAGGCCGGGAGGAAGGTCATCGCTGTGGCATTTTGGCCTTCCTGCTTCTCTGTGCTGTCCCCGAAGCCGGAAGTCACCACCACGCCCTGTTGATTCTCCCTGTCCTCCCCAACAGCTAAGGCCTGAGTCCTGGGCCTTCTGCCCTGGCCCCCCACCTTGCAGCACCAGCCTGCTAGTGAGTGCCTCTGCCTGCTCTGTGCTGTGAGCAGATCTTTCTAGAGCACCAATTCTATCTTGCTGACCTTCCCATCCCCCTGTGCTCTAAAAGCCTTCAGGACTCTGCATCACCCAGAAGATAAAGGCCACTCCTTGGGCTGGAATCCAGACCTTTCACAGACTGTCTGCAGTGCTGTGTTCCGGCAAGTGTTCGTTCCACCCAGATGGGTCTCTCCCTGGTCCCCTGGGCACCCGGCGCTCTGTCTGCTGCTCTGTCGGGCTGCTCTCTTCCCCTGGTCATCTGCTGTCCACTTCACTCCTTTTGCATCTTGCTCATCTTTCTGTTCACTTTCCATCTCTCCTCCTCCACCCATCTCATGCATATTAGTGAGGTGACCACAAAGAAGTGGGGACTGGATGGGCCTGTCCCCCAGCCCTCAGTCTTACTCTTTTCACAATTTTAGCTTGGTTTTCCCTGATGAATAAATTCTGCACCGCTGATGGTTTTTGACCCATCCATTTAATCACCTGTCCCTGTCACCAAACATGGCACCAATATTACCTGCAGTGTGTACCATATGAAGAAGCACCTCTTAATGTGTGAAAAGTGTACATTAAGGGAAAACATTGAATTCCTTAAAATGGAATGATGAGGAGAGTCAGAAAAAAGCGTGGATAGCACCAGGGTTGCTGAGATTTCTCAATCGGTGATATGAGCCATCTGGGATAGAAAGGCTGAAGGATCTTGCTTCAAATGCTGATTGAGTTCACCTCAGACCTACTAGAGGAAATTTCTCATGAGGAAGCTTACACTAAATTTAGAAAATCTCTTGTCTTTGAGGGTGAAAAGTTTTTAACATACTTGGAACTCACCATGGTAACTCCTCACAATCATTGGTAGCATTGGAACCAACTCCACTTCCCAGTACCTGGTACCAGACCTCCCAGTGAGAATCCCCAGGCTGGCCCCAAGCACTTGTGCTGTTGACACCTTGTTAATGCTGTTCAGCATGAGAAATATTGAAGCAAAAGTAAACAAACACTTTGACCAACATTCATTGTGCAATTCTAATTTCTCAGAAGTTTCGGGAAGCGGTTGGCCTGTGTCATTCCAATCAGCCGAACTCTCCAATCCTGAATTAGCTCCACTTTAACGGATGTGAGTTCTGACATTGAGGAAGTTACCTAAATAATCCAGTGCCTCATAACTGGTCTTCCTGATAAATAGTCCACCTGACACCAAATTCCAAGCTCTAGACAGAGTCTCCATCTACTTTACCATATTAGATATTAATGTGTGGCCATGAGCCTCTTTCTCAGAAGTAACCCTTTCTGTTGTATGTTTGATTCTGCTTTTGAAAGTTCTAGCACCACCCACATGAAGGGTTTTTCAGCTCAGTTTTCCTTTGACTGGATATTTATTATCATAAGCTTTTTTCCAAGAACTCTGTCCCAGTATTCCTAAGACCTTCCCATGACAAGCCAGCTCCTCTGATTTATCCTCTTGTAAAGTGGTCAGTGTTAATGGTGAGGAAGCTTTTGGCACGTGTAGGTAACCCTGACCACCCTTGGAAAACATCAGTGCGCCCTGGAAGATATTTCTAGAGACAAGCGCGACTCTTTCCTTCAGAGTTTCAAAACCGCTGGACTCGCCTACTAGAAATGAGCGAGATGCAGTATGGGTAGGCACCAATTCCCCAGGTGAATGTGACTATTATGTATCAGTAAGATATACAAGCGATAAAAAGAATTTTCAAAAATTCAAAAGTGACCTGAGTAACAATACAGGCACTCACTGGCCTTACAATGCTGTTGTTTTTTCCCACCCTCTGTGCGGAAGATTTAATTTTCTAGTGCACTTTCACATCTCTCACCTCATTTTTCTTCTTTACAATTCAGTCATTTCTTTGCAGATAAAGTACTCATAATTAAGTTCCATCAAAAGCAGTGCCGTGCGAGTTAGTAAGTAAATGGACTTAAAGTATCATAAGAGTCTTTTTTTTTTTTTTTTACAAGAGTCTTGTATGAAAGGTGCAGGCTGGTTTTACTACAATTGATACAACACAGCTTTTCCATTAAGATCCAACAATGCTCACAGATCTCACTATGACCTCATTTACTTCCTGGGCCAGAGAGGGTCTGTTTCATTGCCCCAGAGATGGATCAAACACAGGAAATAAACCCCAGTTCAGGTCCAAAGCAGCCCCACTGCAGTACACCTGGGTGCTTGAAAACTGTCAGGGAGCCATTGTGCAGTCAGAAGTCGGCTTAGACACACAGGTAAGGGCTTCACGGGAGGACAGAGTGACAACCATATTTGATAGATGCAGCGCAATCGGGAGAAATTAGAGGGCGGCCGCAGACCAGACCCATGAATAAGTAATCAGCTGGCCGGCGGCGTTGGCGGATGACACGGCAGTCCTGAACACACGGAAGACTGCTTTAGCTCAACGAGTCACCCTTGGAAGAGCTGTCTCAGCTGAGGAGGAGGCTAAGTTAATGCCAAGCTCCCCAGGGGTGCATGAGGCGAATGGTGTGTGAATGGTGTGAGTTGCCGTAGGTATCACATGTTACTTCTTACACTTTAGGTCCTTTACACCATCAAATGGTCTTTTTAAAATTATTTCATATTTTCTCCTCTTTCTCACAATTCAGAGGGCAAGGTTTTCAGTCAGTGCTAATTGGCTCTGAAGGATTGTCAGAAGGTAGCGTTTCCACCTGGAGACCCCTGAAATTATTGTTTTCAAGTAGGGCTGATTCTTTTTCTTTGTAGCTTAGAAGAAAAGAGATCTATGTAATCGCAGTGTCAAAATGTCAAAAGACTGAGATAGGTTTTTAGAAAAGAAGAAAAGAAAACTTACCCAAAAAAAAAGTCTTAAAGGCATCCATGCCCGTCCTCAGCTTTACAAATCCCAGGCTCACATAAAATACTTGTGACATGCTGCAATTAACTGGTTACTGCTCTCACAATGAATAATAATGTAATTATTTGCCAAAGGCAGAGAATAAGGGATAGTTTCTGTTTTAAAAATATATGCCTTTCATTTTTGTAGGAAGAAAACTTCTGGATTAATTTACATAAGCAGAGTGACCTCCAATTTCACAATCCCACCATAGCATAATTCTGTCACCTTTTTATCGCAACCTCACATTTTTTGATGATTGAAAGAAGCAATAAGCTGGCAGATTACTGCCATGCTAAAATTATACTAGTGCCTAAAACTAGATCCAGGTATCTCAAGAGGTAGGAACTTGGCAGCTCTTTCGTCCCATTGGACTCTGGTGTCGTGGGGGTTAGGAAGGGCTGGTACTGTATTTCCTTTGCCTGTGGAGACACAAAAAGAGGACACGAGTCTGTCTTCTTCACCAGTCTCCCTCTCCTTTGGTGCCTTCTGTCTCTTCCAAGTAACACAAAGCTAGGTAAAGATTTTCCTAAACATATCACCAGTTATCTCTTGTTGGTGTTGTTCAATCCAAACAAAATGTTCCCTGAACTACTGAGCCATTGTAGAAATGACAGGAGAAAGACAGGACCAGGTCATTGGATATCTCTTGCAATGAGGCTGGAGAACAACTGAGGTGGCATCCACCGAACCCAGGTGGCCTAGGTAGAAGAGTCTTTTTATAATGAAACTTGAGGAAGTGAAGCATATGCTGTTTACAATGAATTTGTATTGGTTACTGATAAAAACAGCGGGATCACCTGATGTCAGACAGCTTGGGGCTGGATGGACAATCTACTAATCAGAAAGAATTGATACGTTAGGATTGGTTGGGCTTCATAGGGTGTTACTCAGCTTCCTGTTCCCAGAACACTTGCATACACAAATTAAAGGTAGAAAGATTTGTTTAGGTTTATGGTTTCTGTGGTTTCAGTCCATGGCTGGCTGGCTCCAAGGCTGAAGCATCGTGATGGAGGAGCATGGAGAGGACAGCGGTTCATCTCATGGCAGCCAGAAGTAGAGAAAGAACCAGAGAGCCAAAGAGAGAGAATATGGCTAGAGACAGGAACACACCCACAGACCCACCTCCTCTAAGCAGGCCCGCCACTTAACAGGCACACTGAGCTACAAACTCAGGAACAGATTAACCTGCTCAGGAGGTTAATCACCTTCTGAAAGCCTCACCTCTGAACTCATAGGACAGTGAGGGGATATTACTGACCATAATGGTTGAGAAAGTGCATTTGTTAGCGTGGTTGCAATCCCGCCTAGTGCTCAGTGAGCTGGGCTATGAATCTGCATTCCCACACCTGTGTATTGAGTACCTTCATCCACTTCCCCCTTTCTCCCTCTTAGTGTTAAGATGTTTCAGAAGTGTCAGTGTGGAGCACAGTGATTTCTTTCTTAAAGTCCTTCTGACCCTCTCTAGGACTTGTCTCACTAATGCTCTTTGTTTATTGAAGACCAACTACCATACACTGAGCTAAGAACCAGGAATCAAAGATTAAGGCTTTGAAAATGTTACAGGAATGTAGATAAGCACCTGAGGAGCGCAGTAAATGCTGCCATGGAGGGTGATACAAGCCTGCCCCTCTCCACATGCATTTAGAACCAATGTGAACACCTAGGGCCCTCTTTAGCCCAGGATTCTGCCCTTCCAAGAATGCCTGTTTAGGAGTTTAAAAGCAAAATCTCAAAACAGATGTATGGCCAAGACCCTCCAATTTTGTGTGATTTTTGGTACAGTCTGTTCAGAAGAGTCTATTGTGTGCGTATGTAAATGTGTGTGTTAAAAAGGATATTTTTATGTGGAACCAACTTTATATAGTGTTGTAAAGTCAAAATGTTTGAATAACTGGTGCTTTAATAGTGGAGTTAATGTAATGCACGAAAGATTATTCTAACACCACATACTAACTCCCTGTGTCTTAAAATGAACATTCACTTACCTCTTTCGGCCATAGAAAAGAGCTTAGACCTCTTGTTTGGGAAGACAGTGTGAGTTCATGTTCAAAGAGTAGACACAGCATTGTGTTTCAAATGCTGTTCCTCTGAAGTACTCCTTTAAGCAGTTGGAGGAAATTGAAATCTATGTTGTTTTTCCTTGAACGCGCAATAATGTGATCCCTGGCGTCAGACCGCCTAGATTTGAAATCATGTTCTTCCCCTTGCCGGCTGTGCGACTTCACCGAGACTCAATTTTCTTATCTATAATATGGAGACAGCAACAGTGGCTACCTTTCTTTGAAAATACAAAATGGTTTCTGCATCCATTCATTTCATTTAGTTATCTATTTAACATGAAGTTATTGGAACTTTACTGACTCCAAAGCATTGGGCGGGTGGGGAGTGCTAAGATAATTCACCAACAGAGTCAGGATGAATGTAGAATTTCAGCCCAGGGTCCTGGAACCCTGCCTGTTTTTCCAATTAACAAAATTTAACAGACTCAGATATACAAACTATAATAAATGATGGTTATGTAATAAGAGCTTGTTGGTCTAAGGAAACAGAAACAATGGATCCTTGGTGATCACAGACTTCCCCTTCTCCAAGCAGCTTGGTTTTCGAACTATTTAAGCAAACCTTTGACGTGTCTTCAATTTCTTTAGGAAATAAGAATACTGCCCACACATTTCCCAGTTTTCAGTGATTGCCGGGATATATGAGTCCTTTGTTAAAATTCACTTTTCTTTTATTTATTATTTGCAAGTCCAGTGAGCAGAAAAGAAAGAGCAAGGTGATGCAGGTAAACAATAGAGGGCCAGCCCAGTCCACCCACGCTCTCCGAGGTCTGTATCTCAGTAGCTCCTGCAGCCGGCAGTTTTAATGACAAGAATATGCTTCAGAAAAGCTCCAGCTTGCTTTTATCTCAGCGAATCTGTGTCCGCCTTTTGAGTTGAGAATAGAAATGCCATATATCTGCACCATTTTCTTAGCTTTTTCCCTGGAAGGTTTTATCTGAGGCAGCAAGAGCTAGGAATTTCCAAAGGGGAAACATCTTAAAAGGAAATCCTGAACAAGTAATGCTAGGATAGAAAAAGAAAAAGGTATAGGTAGCAAATCTGTAGAACTAAAATAAAATCACCCATACTAGAAGAAAAGACAGTAACCAATTGGAAAGAAAGCTTTTGTGAAATATCCTGCACTGTTGTTTAATTTGGTACTTAAGTGAATTTTTCACTGAAATATTGGCCAATTCAATTCAAGCAAATGTTCTCCTCCCACCCCATTCTAACATCTGATTATTTTGTTTTGATGTTGAATAGATTTCAGAACTGCCAATTCCTTTTGGTCCAGAGATACATATACACTCTAAATTTCTTTGAGCTCATGGATGTTTGCAAACTTTAAATATTATTCGTATTTACTATTCAGATAGATGAGATAGTATACCTTTTTCTATATCCTTCTACTGATAAATTAATTTTTAAGATTCTTCAAGACATTGACAGTCAAAACCTAAATTTGTTGGAAGGCAAAATAAATCACCTTTGTCAAACAAACAAAAAAAAATGCAATCAGTCTCCCCACCCCTTTTTTGTTAAGGCAGTGCCACCCTACCAAGCCTCTCGTCCCAGCCACCCCTGAAGGACCCAAAGCTCTTGACTTCAGATATTCACGGGCCAAGATAGCAGCATTGTCTGAGCCGAGAGAGGGCAGCTTCTCAGCCAGCAAAGAATTTAGGGGTGGTTACCATCTGCGCTAGCTCTGTGTTCCTAAACAGGTGAATGTAAAAATAACCACGTGTTTCTAAAGCAGTTATTTTGCATGTTTGTGTTAGTGTTTTTCACAGCAGTTTGAGAGCTCCAACACAGATGGTCTCAGGACAACACCCAGAGAAACACTGCTGTGTAGACAACCCCTCTCTGCTGAAGGAGCTAATCAGGCAGGGATGCCCAGGAAACAGACCCGCTGCCAGAGAGCCTACTGAAGAGTGCGCAACCCCAAGCTCTCCCCCAGGCTCACTGGGGCCCGGGATCTGCTTATGAATTTGTGCATTTAAAAATCCTGGGTGACACGCTTAGTTCACAGCTCTGGTCGCAGAGGAGAATGCTGGGTTTTAAGTTAACTTATCCGTAAGTGGATCCTGGCTCTACAGTTCAGCAGCTCTTTGACTTCATGTAATATCTCAGTCAGGGAAATGGCCATGGTGAGGATTAAATAAAGCAGAGCCCAGCCGGTAAACCTGCTGGTTGCTATCATCTTTATATTCTATGCCCAGCTCTATGCAAGATGTAAGAACTAAAATGTGTGATTCACAACTTCGAGATGCATAGACTTTATTTATAAAAATAATATAAATATTAATAAACACTTTAAATATGAGTTCACATTCCCAGGCAGTGGCAGGTTTGCATACATACTGAAAAAACCCCACAATATTCTGAATACCAAAGTAGACTGTAAAATATAGAGAATTATAAGAACATTAAAATCACATGGAATTTGTTTTAAAATGTTTAATTTCTATAGTTTGTTTAGGTGATTCAGTTCCCATTAATATACCAAAAGTTTATTTAGAGTAAAACAAATGTTAAAAATTATGAATGACAACTTATATTTATTATTTTATAATAATCATTATTAAAATATCTTACAGTCTAAGAAAATGAGAGCTAGCAGTGCTTACAAAGGGACAATGTCTAGGGGCTTAAAAAAATCCCTGGTATACAAATAGTTGTTCCTATGAGTGTGATTATTCCTAGGATGGGATTTGTAGGTTTCATTTCATTCTTAGAAGCTTTTGCAACATGCAAAAATGTTAAGGACCACTGAAGATTCCATTTAGCACTTTTTATGAATGTTGCTGCTTATACCACAAAGAATTCCCTCTCAATGGTTTTCTAAAGAACTTACTTCCTCGCTTTCTCTTAACTGACCTCCAAGTCATTTTCCCAAGCTTTAACCATTCTGCAATCCCTGGAAAAGCAGTAAGATTTCATTGAAGAAGATTAACCCCAGATGTTCTCGACTGCCTTGGCCTACCCCAGTTCTGCAGGCTTCACTGCGGAAGTTTATGCACATCTCTTAAAAGTTCCAGGACTAGAGATTAACTGATGATCACTTTCTAAAGCTTTCCTTTTTCATTTTTTTATCCTTTGCTAGGTCCTTTGAATTTCTCATTTTTGATTAGTTCTGTGTCTGTGTCGTCTTGGGTAGAAAAGTAAAGCAGCTTCCCTGGAAAGATTCAATTCTAGTTTGCCAAGCTGCGTTTTCGCCAACCAGCAATCCTCCCATTTGTGCTTTGTTTATGCTATGGTACCAGCCCTATTGACGTCGCCCGTTTTTATTTCTCTCTTCCTTTAGGTGTGTGTGCAACATTGACTGTTCTCAAACCAACTTCAATCCCCTCTGCGCTTCGGATGGGAAGTCTTATGATAATGCATGTCAAATCAAAGAAGCATCGTGTCAGAAACAGGAGAAAATTGAAGTCATGTCTTTGGGTCGATGTCAAGGTAATGTTCATACCAAATTCATTTCAAAGAATGTTTTTAGTCTTTGTGCAGAAGTGGAGAGTGAAGGCAGAGCCTTATTATGCAGCGATTTCACTTCTGAAAGACAGTTCTGATTTACAATGGGCAGCAGAGTCTACTATAGCATTTGTGTTGATTGCAGATGTTTGAGGGGCTATCAGGAACAGCCCCCCTCTTTTTCTATATAATGGGGCCGGATCATCACAGTGCAGCAAATGCAGAATCCTATATTCAGAAGAGAGGCCAAATAGAACATCAAAAACACTTTTAACAATGACTCTAAAAATTCATTGGAAACCTCCGAATTAAAAGCAAATCACTCTATCCTATGTATCGATTCAGGAGAAATATTTCAAGTGCCTTTCTAAAAGCAGCATTACTGTACTAGAATGTTCTGCTTTGGCTTTGTTCAGAAGCAAACCTGTTTTGAGTTTTTGACCTGCTATCCTTGATGCAGCTTACTGCAGTGACTATTATGAAGCTATTCCTTGCCCCAAACTTTGGAAAGCTGCCATCATTCTAGTGTTCACTGTCAAAGAGAATCATGCATTGGAAATGTATCTATTTATAAAGATGCTTGGAATCCTAGTTGTAGAAAAAAGTTAACTGCAATGAAGGTGGTGTTAAAAAATGAACTTGAGATATTTCGGAAGCAGCTGATCAATCTTTGTTGTTAATTTTTTAACACAGATAATACAACGGCAACTACAAAGTCTGAAGATGGGCATTATGCGAGAACAGATTATGCAGGTACATAATAATTTCCATTCAAAGCACGAGCACTTTTCTAAGAGTCCTGGAGAACCACTATCATTTTCTCTAAATTGTGCCCTGCAAGACTGCTCATGTGTGCTGGTCTTCTTTTGCCAAGTTTAAGCTTGCAGTGGGCAGAAATAAAATTTTTCTTGAAACAAGTAAGACTTTTTTTTGCCAAAGTTAAAGTGATTGTCAAAAATGTCAGTAAGCTATAATTAACTTGTTTTGACAGTGCAAATGACAAAACATTTATTGAATTAATGGGCATCAGTGGAAATTAATGCAATTTTTAGCAGGATAGTAAATTTGAATTTTCATTAAAAAATCAACAGTAAAAGGTTCCTTAGTCTCTGAGAAACTAGAGAGGATATTTACAAATAATAATGCAGGCTATCTCTACTTAGATACAAAGTTTTAAAAGTCTTTATAATTTATTTTAAAATAAATTTGCTTTAATGTATTTAGAAACTAGAAGGTAGTTTCTCAGACATGCAAAACTATAAAAATATCACACAAAAATATAGATGATCTTTAGCAATTTATACAATTTTATTTTGAAGAATATATGTCCCTAATACAGTTTTCCTAGAATGAGGAAAAAAATTATGGATGTATAATTGGAATTTTATCAGATTCTATTATTTCATAGAAAATTGGTGTAAGATTGAGATTGATCATGGTGTGTGAAGTATTTGGGGGCAGAACTTTCTATTTAGACATTAATTGCTTGTATCTAGATGTAAAGTTAAATTTCAATCAAGAATTATTTCCTGTCTTTCATAGTACGCACTATCATTCTTCCTGAAATTTCATTTTCTGACAAATGTATAGAAAATTTCGTGTTCTTACACATGTATAGAAAAACATCCTGAGGAATTGGAAACACATTGTCAACCAAAGATTTGACTTGCACGAGCCTCAGATGTCTCAGAATTTGGGAAAAAATATAACTGTGCTTTTTCAAGTTTTCATATTTTATTTCCATGTTTCACAGCATGGAAGTAAAACTTTTAATATGCCAGGAACCTGGAGTTATCATGAACAATAATATATGGGAAACATCGGTTCTGCTTTGATATCCTCGTACCCAGAGAGATACTAATAGTAAAAAGTAATGCCGTGGTCAGGAAGTTTGAGAAAACCAAAGATAACACATGGATCTTCTACCCAGAATGCCTCACAGTTCTTGTGTTCATTATAAAATCTTTAGGAATAAGCATCTTTCATTCGCAGTCACCTCCAGGATTTATGGTACATTGCATCACCGAGCCCTCTACAGATACCAAAGTTGCCTAGATGCCCCGAGTAACTTGGGACAGTACCTGCATGTAACCTCAGCACATCCTCTGGTGTACCTAAAATGATCTCTACTTTGTGACAGTACTACCATTCAACATTGCTTGCATGCATAAAGTTGTCCTAGAATCTACTTTATATGTCTTTGTCTTCACTAGTAGCTTATTAAAATGCAATATATACCCCCTATAGGAACTAAATAATCATGCGCCTTGGCATTCCTAAGCTTGCAATGATATTTGCATATACCGAATTTTAGGACACACATTTGGAAAAATGCAGAGTCGGCATGTCATTGTTCTCTTAAATTTATAGCCCACAAGCTAAAATCTCCCCAAAGAGAGAAAACAGGGACTGTGTAAGCCATATTCCTAGAAGCAAGCTGAGTCCCTTGCTGCCTTAGAGGCGCATTTGCAGACTCTCCATGGGTGGAAAGGAGCGCTCAGGCTTTTTCTTTGCCTGTCTACACAATTAGAACTACACAATTAGAACCCTTACTAATCACTTCCGTTCCACTGAGCGTACATTAAAAGCCATAAATATAAGAACACATGCTTCTCATTGTAAAAGTGGGAATCTTTAAACAAAACACCCTAAATTTTAAAATAAATGTATTATTGTATCTCCTTATTTATTTTTTATTTATTTATTTATTTTTGATACTGGGGATTGAACTCACAACCTCGCACTTACCAGGCAGGCACAGAAGCCACTGAGCTAAATCCCTGACCCTATATCTCCTTTTTAATATCATTTAAAAGAAAGAGTTCAGCAGGATCAGCAGAGTATAAACTGCAGAGAATACACTACAAAATTTTTAAAAATTCAGAAACGATGCCTAAATTCTTCAAGTAAAACTAGCACATCCGATAGACTGGAATGCATTAAACTCACAGGGGAGCAGTCAGTTCGTTTTCAGAGACACAGAAATGCAATCCGCCCCAGGAGTCCGAGCCCTGGCCAGGTCTTCTGGGCAGCACCACGTTCTGGCCATCCTCAAGGGGCTTCTGTTCTGCTGTCCTCTCTCCTCTAATGGGACACAAAGCATTTATGAACCTTGAGTCCCAGCTTTGGAGTTCCGTGTTTCGGGGTCTCAGGACAAGATTCCTGTGAGATGCACTTAGATTTACCGTAGGCTTAGATTTAGGTCTTTCCCCTCACTGGCAGGAAAGATCCAGAGAACACACATTAAACCACAGAGCTAGGGCTCCCTGGGCTTTCTATTGTTTCAGATTCTTAGCAAATTTCCTTTCTGGAAGTTTAAAATGGCAAATGTTTTATGCTACTTGAAAATTGCAACATTTTCTTGAAAACTATATCATGTTCCTATCATATAATCTTTCTGTGTATGATATATATACCATGTAATGTGTTGTTCTGAAAAGAAAATGGAGTTCACCTATTTTGTCTGTCTTCATCTTGGGTGTGCATTTTCTGATTGTGTTGCTTTTTTTGTCTGAACATCTGGTCATGCTTCAGAAAAGGTGGCTACATATCTTTCCAGTAAAAATGTACTTAATTTTACAAGTTGCTAGCTGTTAACAATCCATAAGCTTCAAGTATTTTGTTTTTAGATCTAAAAAATGAAATGCACTTTACTTTGTGATATCCTAAACCAGTTTCAAAAAAGTATTTGCCGTATCTTATAATTAAAATGTGTTCAATGAGATTGTATAAACAGAAATGGAAGACATAAAGGCAGAACTGTTAAGAAAATAAATATATCAGCAACATAGACATTACAATTACTGCATTTAGCCTTAAGCTTCCTTGCAACTAAGATAAAAAGAGAATTTATGGTTGCATCAATTTATTCTGCAAATATATTGAGCTCCTGTCATATGCTAAGCAGTATCCTGAATTTCACAAAAGTAAATGCACCCACCTAATTCTCTCCCAAGTGGAGGTTAGATTTTCATTGTCTGATAAGTAAAAATATAAGTTCAGAGACCAGAGACAAAATTTCACTGTGCTAAATTATATAGGAAACACATAGCACAGCTCTTTTTATAAGTCAGTGCAGGAAAACACAGAATAGCTAAGATCCTCAGCAGTGATTTTCATGAAATATGGCAAGAAACTCTTCTTATGGCTGGGGATTTTTAAATCAATTTTTGATAACAGTCTAAAGCATCGCATTAAAATATGTATAACTTCATGATAGTGTTTCTGTGGCAGATGAAAGTAATGAGATTCATTCATGTATATTTTTAAATTGGAAAGAATAAATAAATAACGCAGAATTCCCAGGAAATCTCCAAGGGGACAACATGCATCACATAGCTGTAGGTTAAACAAGACCTGGCCAGCGGAACAGTCAGGAAACCTGAGGGAAGGTGAAGACCATGCTGGAAGATCGCAGTTGTATGGGGAGGAAAAAATTCCTGGTGTTGGTGACTGGGGATGAGAAAGAAAGGCCCCAGGCTGGGCATTTCGCTGGGTTAGTTCTCCACTTCCTGTAACATTCAGGAAGGATTCATTTTTAGGAAAGTTTCTCTTTGAAGACCACTTCTTATCTTTAAGTAATTAAGAAGACAAACTCAAGACTGAAATATGGAAGAAAGAAACCAGGAATGCACATAGTTAAATTCTGTCCATCCTGTTAACATCCTTGTCAATACGCTTTCCCCTCCCACACACGGAGCAGATACTGACATCCTCGAAGAGTATCCAGGCAATCTGAGTGAACTGTCAAAATCACTCGGTCTCCATAGAAGCCGTTGCAATTTACAAAGCCTTTTCACATACATCATCTCCTTCATCTGCACCACAGAAAGGTGAGGGGAACATTATGCACATTTGACAGGTGAGAAATGGAGATTCAAGGCGATTAAGTAAAGAGCATATGATAGAACAGGGGGTCAGGCCGTCTACTGATCCAGTTGTGAAAGTGTGACCAGGGAGGGGTAGAGGGAAGAGGTCGCTGTCTAGCATTCTTAGGGCCTTTGAGGACTGATTCTGCATCCTCAGAGTTAGCCTGTGCAGAACTCCAGGCTCGGAATTGTTTCACCATATTAATCTTGCTGTGAGATGCCCCAGAGAGGTACTTTCTTTAAAATTTGTGTCTATCTATTCTGAGTATCTTTTTAAAAATTTTTCTACATGCTTACAGGACAGGCTGATTGCATTCATCGCAGGCAGTTGGCCCATGCGCAAAACAGGCTAGTCCTTTTCCATTCCTTTACCTTCCCTTCCCTCCCTCCATCTCCCAGGCCCCCTCCATTGCAAAAGATCGATCTTCCTGTTTCCTGTTATCTTTTATTTTGCCCTTTATAAGTGCTGTTTTGTTTGGTTTTAAATCTGTCCTGTTCTATTTGCTACTTCTACATATAGATCAAAAAAAGCAAATCCAATAGTGTTTGCATTCCCGAAATCCTACTCTAATAATAATATAATAATAATAATAAATTTTTCCCCAACCTCTTTGTGTTACTTCGTAGTTTTACCAAGATGCATTCACATTCCCTCATATGTTCTAATAGCAACCCAGTAAAACAAGGTTACAAACACCAGGATAGAATAAACTGGAAGCTCAGAGGAGCCAAGTGGCTGACCCAAGTGGTCCGGTCATGGAGCACTGAGGCTCCAGCACCCACCTGTGCAGGGCGGGTGCTTGCTTGATTTCCCTCACGCCTGGCTCGGCTGCTTCCCCACTACACATCCACAGGCATAAATGCCAAGTGGTTTTATATCATATTTAGAACATGAATTAATTCAGTCATGTGGCAAAAATCTACATTTAAAATGGAAGCCCTTTCCATTTGCTCCTGAGCACAAGAAGCACTTTGCTGGGAAACATGTTATATCTGGGCCAGTAATTTGATCTTCAGGAAATAAGTAAATAGCAGCAAATAGAGGCGGCAGCTTGTAGCACAAATATTAGTATCAGCAATGAAATAAATAAAAATGTTTGCCCAGCCTATTAGAGTGCCACTAGACTAGCCTAGAATATTTAAGTCCAGGAAATGAATTAAGATGTCAAGATTTCCTCAAGATTTCTAAGGGAAAGTGTCTCAATTCAAGGATTTTTCCCCTCTGGGATTTACATTAGAGCACTGCAAAATTCATAAAGCTTTCTGTGAACTCTAACTCACAATTTTCCCTGCGCTCTTGAACTTGTGTGCTTTCATTGTTTTCCCCATAAAATGATGTAGCCAGTCATCTGTAATATTATGTTACGTTCATGGCCGTAGATAAACACAGAAATGGTATTTGCAACACAGATGAAGTTCACTGCTGAGAAGTTGCCTTGGGCCCTGGTAGACACTCTGGAAAAGTTTCTGTTTATGCCCCAGTTCATAAATACTTCCTGCATCATTTATGTGCTCTTTGCCGATTTGAAATAGTCCTTGCTGAAACAAATTGTTCACCCGGAGGTGTTACGCATCTGTCTGCCTTACTCTTTCGGAAGGCAGCCAGTTGACTGGTGATAGCCACAAAGCCAAGTGTGTAAGCCTGAGTGTAAAGACCAGGCGCGCCATCATTGGCTGTTTAAACTTGCACCGATAATTGAACTTCCTGTCTCTTTATCTGTTCAGTGAAAACAAGCCTAATTCCCAAGGATTTAATTTTAATTTTAATTTTAAATGCAAAAGTGCCATGTGAAGTATTAGCAAGCACCTTAGTGTTACTATTTTTGTTTTGTTCTTACCATTGGAAAGAATTTGTTTTTGTGGGAAACATGGTCCCATGTATGGGGTATGGTCTGCCCATATAAAATGTGCTCAGTTTGTATCCATATATGGGCTCGATACAACAGACTTGCAGAGGTGTTTTCTATCCAAGTAGAAAGGTCTCTTCCTGAGAGTGACCTTCACTGACTTCCCATAAAGCAATATTCGTATGTTTCCTGCAATTCGACAAGGCAAAATATTCACACAGCTAATATTTCCATTTTCCTAGAGTCAACATAACTTTATGTATGGTATATTTTTGCCCCTGAGTAATATGATCACAAGATAATTATATCATGAGATTTAAATTAAAAAATTACAAGGATTTAGCATGTGACAGAATTACAAGATGATTATATTACTTGCATTTCTTTCAATGAGACCTTTAAAAATAGGCATTTATGCCCCAGGGTATGTGTTTGAAAGACATGCATGCTTGTTATTAAAAGAAACTTATATCCTGGTAACCAAGCAGAAATAACAGGAGGTAACAGAAATGTAGTCTTTAGGAGTTTGTTTCTGTTTATGGAAAACATTATTTTTCACTCAGAAATATTAGTGCTCACAGGTTGTGATTAATATACATGCGTATCTTTTTTTTTATTTTAAAAAGAAAAATAGAAAAAAAGGATATAAATGATACAGAATTCAAAAAAAAAGGAGGGAATTAAGTTAATATATTGCATATTGTTATCTCAGAACTAGTTGGTTCAGGTTACCAAATCTAAGCACAAAAGTGATCAATCAAACAATGACACCACAAACTATTTTTGATGAATTAAGAGAGATTTGTAGTGTAGGTATCTCCCTAGAGTACATATCCATACGTACATTTATATGTGTTTACCAACATACGAATAACCTTTTTTCCTTTCCCCTGTCCCCGTAGTTCTGTCCTTTGGGGCACTTTCTTTCCCTTTCATTATTACAATAGCTATTGTATATTTTGGATCTTACTACTCTTTCAGATTTTTATTTTTTATTCTCACACGCCTGTCTTGAGACATGAGAACAAAAGTTTTGAAAAACAAAATTCGATCAAAAAGAAAGGCCTACGTAGCCCAGATAGCAAAGGGAGCAGAGCTGTTCACACCCAGACACCAAGACCCACCGGGGAGAAACCCGTCCTCCTTTTAACTGGCCTTGGCCACCGAAGCCCGCCCTCTCCTTCCCGGGAGGACAGCGTGAGACTCTGGAGGGTGAGTGCAACTGAAGTGAGAGAGATCTGACTCAGTGCTCCGTGCACTTTCAAGGCACAGAGTTTTCCATAAAACTAGTAACAGTACACAAACCCCTGTCCAAGCACTTTGATGCCCTGCTTTTGTTTCTGAGTTTGATGCTCCCCAAACGTGTGAAACACTTCATTAAATGCATTAGAAATTCATTCCTCACATATTGATGTGACGAGACTGTGCAATTACAACCAAGTGAAATACTCTAAAATACTTTATAGCACCCTGCCACGGCTGAAGTTCAGAGCAGGAGTGGGCTTTGGAAAAGGTGTGGATGATGGAGCAGAAAAGCAGGCTTCATCCGTGACAAAAAACCAACATGGTTGTGCATGATGGGTAGGAAGACTGGTGGAGACAGACGCTGGACACGACAGTAAGGGGCTGCCACTGGGGGTGTTAGCCAGACTCACAGCGGAAGCAGGGACAGCCGGCGGACATGCAGACTGAGAGATCTGACTTTGGACACACCAGGAGAAAGCCATCACTCCATGGTGAATTTCCATGAACCAAACTCAGGGACTACACACCGACTTGCAATGAGACAAAATTACTTGGAGGTCGTCACCCCTCTGATCAATGCGTTGTGTCCCTAGATCTGAATTATCTAAGAATGCCGATGAAAACATGGGCATTTCATAAACCTTAGGAGAGCATCCACTCAGTAGAGTTCAGGGCATCAGGCTGAGACTGCAGCTAGCACAGAAGCGTCCTCCAGTCCTAGAATAAGCCAGGACCTTGGCTGGGCCTCCTCTCTGTGGTCAGAATTGCACTGGTGCTGCTGGCTGTGTGACTCTCAGTGGTCCGAGCCTCTGTTGGAGTGGTCACCTTCCCAGCGCACCCCGTTTTCCTAGAACCAGTCCGTTTATCAAGGGGAAACTGATGCCATTTGGAGATGGAAAGTCCTTTCCGGGCTCTTGGCCAGCACTGGCCAATCTGCACTCATTTCTGGACTCTGGGTTCTCTCACCCATCTGTCCCCAAGAAATAACCGTATTTCGACACAAATACAGCCTTTCTAGACGTGAGTCCCGTCCACATTTTAAAACCTGCACCAAATTAACTTTGATGACAAATTTCTAACATACAATCCAGAGTTTCTACTAATAACAAAAAAAATTAATAATTCATAAAAAGGAAGTTTAATGTTACTGAGTTTTCTAAGGAGATTCTTAGTACTTATTTTAACACGTATCCTGTTGGGTGACTTGTGAAGGTTAAACTTAATGAGACCCCAACAGGAGGAAATCTATTAATTGTCCCACATAGAATGTGATTCAAGGTTGGCATTATCCATATTTGATAGCATGACATGATGGTCCTGGAAAATGTATTCCAGACCAATACAAAATTTTTTAAGCTTTCTTTCCCATTTTATGGAATTCATACATTAGGAAATTCCTTCCCAACAGTATGTTTTAAATTTTCTCTCTAGTAATGAAAATACTGCAAAACCATCAATAGTTTTTAAAAAATCATTCAGAGAGGTTAACACAGAAAACAAATCCCATTTCTCCTCCAGAAATTAGGTATTGCCAAAAATTGGGTTATAAGTTTACTGACTTTAAAAAAAAAAAGAAACATACAGTTATTGTTTTCCCAGGAAGGAAACATCCAAATTTCCCAGCTGCCTTTACAGTTATCCTACAAATCTTGTTACACTGCTGGTTTTGTTTGTTTGCTTGTTTGTTTATTCATTTATGTTTCCTATTTGTGTTGCTGTCACTGGAAAAGATCTCTAGGAAGTCAAAGGCTCCGTGGTGTTTGAAGTCCTCTCGGGGCAGACCCCACCCCCATCTCTACACCCTTAGCCACTTACTCACTCGTTCCACGCAAATGGCAAATATGCCTTCATTATTGGCTTCTAATTGTTAATGCAGTGTAGCTCTAGAACCCCAGGGAAGAAGCAGTAGGTACACACAGAACCTGATCTGTAAGGTAGCTGTAATAAACAGTCTATGTTGTCTTCTGTATGGAGAATGATCAATAGTGAACACACATCCGTAAGACAAGAGGCAACCACTAGCTCATATGTATCCAAGTCTATCTCAGTACCATGTTTTAGTATCGATGCTGGTTGCTTTCTTCAATTTAGCATGCTTCTGAGCTTCCCCCATATCCATGAATTGGTAAGTGCTTGGGAAACATAGATCACGGTAATGTTCCCCTAAGAAAATCATTATCATCTTCATTGTAATCATGATTATCATCATCGTCGTCTTCAGCAAAAAATATCACTGGAATAGGCTCACTTACTTGGTTCATTCCAAAACAAACTAGAAATTATATGTTTTATCCGTTGCTTGGATTCTCGAAGAGGTTATTTGCCAATGATGTGGATAATCATGTTTATTTCTTAATTTCATTTGGGTTTTATAGCAGATGACTTCCAAATAGCATACTGTAGGAGAAAGGACTTGGAATAGAAATGCAGAAACTTCTGATGTACTTTCTAAATGTCATAATTCAGTGTCGTAGTTCAGAAATCTGTTCTTCAGTGCTGTACATCACAGTGTCCAGAAAGGACCACTTTGTGGTCTAGAAGTAGGAGGCGTTTGCAGTCTAGAGCTGAGCTCCCAAATTATTTTTCGATTCTCAAATCGTTTTGTTATCCAAAAGGATATCCAATGCCAGATTACAGTTCTTTTAATCTTCCTGCTTCAAACACATACACACACTCTTTTCAAATGGTAATTAACTCATAACGGAAATGTAAGATTTCACAAATAAGAAGGGAAATCTGTCTTTTGTGAGAGCAATAAAATAAAGTCAACTGGCTAACGAGGAACTTGTGCTCTTAGTGGTCAGAGGTCACTGAAGAGCCTCTCGCTCCTCACTGGGTCTCTCCACTTACCCCTGACTAGTACGCTCCTCCCTGGGATCCTGCTTTACCTCTGATCAAAGCAGCAGCATTTTTCTGGTCATTCTGTTTCTTACAATTTTCAACTAAAGTGCAGAACCCAACACTGCCTGCTGGAAAGATCTTAAAACGATGCAGTTTGAGGAGCCACCAGCAGCCAAGTCAGAGCTCCTTATTATCCAGGTGCCTACCCATTAAAATCTGTGTCAGCCTCGAAAACCAACCATGTACATTTAAAGCCAGCTGGCTAGGTCCCGTTAAAACGTTCAACAGAAATTCTTAAAACTGAAATGGCTGTGTTGTTGTCATGGAACAGAATATTGGATACAGTACTAGAAATTAATGTTTATGGAAAACCTTCACAGCTGAAGGAGAAGAGGACCTAAGATGTCGCTTAAACGACAATTTAGTGCTCAGCTGCCCTGCGCTAATGCTCTGGGGAAGGGCACAAGTCTGCACAGATCTCCTGGGAACAGGGAATAATCCTTGCTGCATCGGTGTGTTGTCTCAGCGAGTGAAATAAAGTTATTGGTTTTACAACAAGGACAATGAGGATATTTGTTTAAAAAGACAACTTGAAAAAACAGCAGAGACAACAGGATATGATAGATGAGCGAGTCTCTGCTACAGTAATTACTTTAGCATTGAAACAAATGAATAACTTTCACAGCAGTGCTGTGCTCTGTCATAGATTATACCACTACCTGTTCATTCAGTATTGCACTGGTATCCTTTGTAAGGAGAAAATTATCTAAGAAGGAGGCGTTGGTGAATAAATTGTCTGAGAAATTTACGCTAATGTTTTGAAAAACATATGATATCCTTTATGAGGAGAGAGTATCTCTGAAGATATAATAGTTTTGTTGGGGTTTTTGTTTCTTGCTTGATTTGGTTTGGTTTGCTTTGGTTTAGCTTGGTTTCAAAACAATTTCATCTACCCTATTTTTATGCCAAAAGCTCAGTTACTAAAAGAAAAATTGAAGCAATCTTTCTGGTTTAGACAGGTGAAATGATATACATGTATCTATAGTCTGCTTATAATTCTATATGTGGTTTTTGTTTTTTTCTGGAAAAAAAACAAAGTGATGAAAACATATTCTAAACCAGCTGCTCAATTTTCAAATGTCATGTCATTTTGGGAAACCCCTTAACCTCTTTGAGAATCTTAGACATGAAGAAGTCATCTTTTTTGCCTCATTCATGTTTTGGACTTAAAAGCCCTTTGCTTATTTATCATTTCATGAATTTAGGATGCGGATATTCTTTGTTTGGGAACATTCTCCTGTTGTCATCAAAGTCTTAAATAATTTCCAGTGCAATTTAATGATTTAAGCTACACAGTAAAATTTCACCTAGTTTTAACAAAATTGAAAGTGAAGACTTTTAAATCATCCATGCCTATTTCTGTGGATCAGTAGATTAATTGAGTTATATAAAAAGGTGACTGGTGGTTGGGCTCCATCTTCCATTGACCACAAATAAAAGCTTTGAATTCAAGCCCAGTGGGCTGTGCACCATTCTGATTGGCTGACAGCCTACTTCAGCTCCATCTTGCAAATCAGAAGGGCTCTCTGGGTAAGTTATGTCTAATGCAGCAATGAGTTCTATGTCTCCCTGACCTCTTTAATATGTTACTAAAGAAAAGGGACAAAAGAGATATTTGAGAAGAGCATGTGTAGATTGTCATTAGTCTAAGGCAAAATTATTTGACCTGTGAGAGAGATCTGTTACAAAATTTAATTATAACACTGTGTCCATTAAAGTTACGAATTAGAAATGTTTAAGAGCATATTGCAGATAAGGTATAACCCCATACCCCCACAGTTCAAGTGTAGGATCTTATTGAGATACTACAGTGATCTAAGAAACATAAACCTTTTTATTATTGCAAAAGAAGAATTTCAAATTGTGATTCTTCTCCTGTCTTCTTGGGAAATAGGAAAATAAAGAAATAACCATTAGGGTCCACCAAGATTAAGTTCTGACCCCTTTCCATCACATCAATGAGCCTTTATTCTGTTTTCAAATTTATTTGGAGAAATAGATTCCCTAACTTTTCTTGAGCACCCAACTTATGTGTTAGTAATCCTTGATTATGAAAAGAAAATACTTCTTCATTAACATTTCTTCCCACTGGTACTTGATAGCCAGGGTTGCTCTTTATTTCTTTAAAAAGAAAAAGCAACATTGGTATCTTGCCTTCATGGCTTATATCACCTTTACTTACCGTAATATTTTCAGTCGATGGGCTACCTAGGGCTTAGCAGAATACATCTACACAATATTATTAGACTTTGAATTTAATCTTGAGCCTTGAAATAGCATAGTTCATTCACTTCTCTATGTGACATTTTAAAAACCTGAGCAAACAGTATTATTCTTGGATAAGAAAAGCTCTTTCTCACTAGATTCAGCATTTAGAAACAATATTGAATTGATTTGAATGAGAAAATTGTCTCTGAAAACCTGAAATGAATATAAACATTAGGCAGATGATCTCCCCTCTTATTTCCTGCCTTAGTCTTGCTCTCCTTCTTCTGAGTGCTCCCCAATATTCACTTAGACTCCACCTGTGCATAGGATGCAGGTACCTCGCAATTTCACCAGGCCTTACTGAACTGTGTGTACTTCAGCGCTGTGATGGAGACCTGTACCCTGGGGTGGAGCCCTTGTAATAAGAAGCATGTTAGAGTCATTCCACTGGTGCTGTCACCTCAAATGTCACGATCACTTGTATATTTCACTACTATTTTTTCACCCCCAAAACAAAAATGGTGCCTGTAGGTGAATAGAGTTCCCCTGCCTTAGCCTTCAGGCAGGATTCTTACATGCCTTGGAACGATAAAGGTTCATATCCTTTTTGCCCTAAGAGGAAGAAGAAGACAGAAAGAGAGAGACTCGGATGCATCATTAATCATGCACACTGTCTCCTGCAGCACCGCCAAGAAATGATCCTCCTCGTACCACCCATCAATATCCCTGACACCTGTCTAAAACTCAGGTCATGCATATCCATCTGCCTTTAAAGAAGTGTCAACCTGCAAACAGCCCTTCACTATTTTTAGGGTCATGTTAAAATTATTCATCACCTGCCTGTCAGTTCATCCAATTTGTCATATTATCCCCATCTACCGGTGGCGGTGACTGGTCATTTCCCCTTTGCATTGTGTTTTCAGAGCACGAGGGTGCAGGATGTTTTTGAAGCTGTCAGATAGATGGGAGACAGCAGAGTCTCACTGTGGGTCAGAGTTCCCGCGGAGAAATGACAGTGCCCGGCGCCCCCTCATGCTTAGGGTGCAACCCATACATTAAGGGTTCCTATGCCGACTGCAAGTTCCACTTCGATCCAGTCCCCGGTAAATGAATTCTGCTTTCTAATGACTTTCATGAGAAAATCCACGATGTGTCAGTCTTTAGAAATGGTTCCAAGAGGTTGAAAACATGCCTTGCAAATGAAATAAACCTAAAAATTTAGAGATCAAAGAAAAGCTATCTGATAAAGCTGCCTAGAAATGTGCTATATACAAACTTTAAAATGAAATGGAAATTTAGATAGAAAAATATGATTACAGTATCAACAACTCATGGTGGTTTGTCTATTATTTTTAATATAAAAATCTCTAAATCTTATAGCTTGTTGTCAGATTTTCTACAGGTAATCAAGTAATTTTAATAGTTTTTTAAATTTTCTGTCTAATGTAATTTAAAACAAGTATAAGTCCTCTAATGCCACCTGTTTTTTTTTTTTTTCCCTTTGACCAGTTTTCATAGACTTCAAGCATTTCCACATAGGTGGGGGTGTCACAGAAATAGGGTCCGGTGCACCCTTGATTCTAGCCGCAGCAACACAGTAGTCCTGGGGAGACTTGAGTTAGGTCTTGCCTTTGGCCATAACCACCTTGAGTTTTACTTTTCTTACCTGTAAACAACAGATCTCTGGTGGACAATCTCCAGCAGCTATTCAGGATCAAAGTCTTCCTGCTCGTTATGCCTACTACCACAGATTCAGGGTTTCAGCACTTCTAAACAGTGTTTGTCTGGAATTTGCGTAAATATCAGAGGCCCCGAAACAACTAGCACAGTGGCTGTGGTTGTAGACAGCACTGCTCGCCTGCGCTTAATCCAAATGGTAAGTTCTAAATCTAGAAGTAGCCGTTATTTTCAGCCACTATCAAGTGACATGAGTTAAGTGATGACACTCATGTAGTAACCGGTCCTGAGTCTCAGGCAGCTGATACCCAGGATTGGCAGATCAGCATAACTACTTGAGACCTACAAACATAGTAACGTGTGTGGACACTGCAGTGTCTTAGAGAAATTGTGAGTCAGCTCTTTGGGATCAGGGTTTTTGTTAGTGGATTTCATGTGCAGACTGATCAGTTGATCATTCATGCCGGGAGTATGTGTTTGACTTTATGGGAATAAGGAAATTCAGAGACAAACCACACTAAAAGCTCTCTAACCTCAGGACCTCATGTTGTACCAGTAAACATTCATATACTCAAGTATATTACTAGAATAATTTTATAGCAAGTGGAAAATAAAGACTTAAAGAAATAACAGAAAATCATGTTTATTCTGTGTTTAATTTGTGCTATGTATTGAACATGCAGCAGGCCGTCTCATTTCCTTGGGGTCTTCTTGGAGAAGAAGCAGGGGGAAGCCTTTCAGAGACAAAGGATGTGTAGCCTAGAGACAGTGGCGTTGTAGAGCAGGCAGGACCATGGTAGTGGGGTAACCGTGACTGATGACAACAGAAGTCAGACAGCGCTAAAAAGGGTTTGTGTCGGGCTCACTTGGCAGAGAGGAACAGCAGTGTGAGCAGAGGGGGCAACATTCCGGAAATGAAGAGTCTAGGAGAGGCTGCCCAGGTGTGGCGGTGGCTGGCCACAGACCAGCAGGGCGTGGAGGCGAACCCAGTCTGCAGGCTCTCAGGGCTGTCTCCTGGCTGGCAGTGGAATTGGAACTTCGTCCTCTGCTCGGTGGGAGCCAAGCAATCCATTTAGATATTATTAATTTTGTAAAATAAATAAGAGAAGGAGGAGGAGAAAACCTTGGCAGCAGGTGAAAAGTGAGCTAGAGAGGGAAGGGACAGAGGACAGGAGAATGAGAAGATGGGGGTAAGACTGAAGACCGATGCCGTCCCCGGTGGGGGCAGCAGCGAGGAAGAAGAAAGACCTCGAGCTGGGCTTGGGGAGATGAAAGCTTGTTCAGCTTGCTAACTGACCTGATCGGACTGCCAGGGAGCAGAGAATCAAGAAACATTGGAAGAGTCCTTGCTTAGTTGCCTGATGAGTGAGGGTTCCATTCCCAAGACAGAGAGAGGGCGTGAGGAAGCGCGGGTGTGGGGGCAAACAGTAAACCAGGGCACGGGTGGGACGCGCTGCATCTGAGGACATCAGCGTAGAAGTGAAGCCCGGGCCTCCAGGCCTGGAAGAAGGGGGAATTGGGACAGTGATACAGCTGTCTTCTCCAGGAGAGGCTGGGCTCAGGTAGGAGGAAGCAAGCAAGGAAGGCAGAGCCTAAATACCTGGGGAAGGGTGAGCAGCTAGTAGGGGGAAGTGGAAACTGCAGAGAATTGCCAGGCTCCTGATTTCTCTTCCTTACTCCCTACTGCGTGTGGAGAATCGTATCTAAAAATGTCCTTCCTGCTCCAAAATTTGTTTTTTCCCACAATTATGCCTGAAGCTTGTTACCTTGCAGAGTGATGTGCTCCCGTCCTCCTTTCCTGGGGGCATCTTCACCCCATCAGGAGGGAGCACCCCTGCCTGCTGGGCTCTCTCCCTGCCCACACTCAGCCTTAGGGTTAGGGCAGGGTTAGGGGTTTTCTTCACCGTGTTTAGTGCAAGCAGGACTTTTGCGCAAATTTGTGCATTTGCGCCATCATTTGTGCATTTGCGCAAATGATCTTTATTTATTTTCTGTCTTCGTTTGTTATACTGTAAACTCCTCAAGGGCGGGAAAAGGATGCTGCTCCTCACTGGGAATGGAAAATGGAGCACCTGGGAAACGTGTGACACAGGCTGACATTCAGTAGCTAGGCACTGAAAAACTGTGAGTGAGCCTGGCTGTGGCCTCTCCAAAACCCAAGCCACATGAGTTTTTAAAATTCAGTATCAGATTTATGTCTCTTTACTTCTTAAGAAATGTTAAGCATATTAATATTCGTATAACAAACGTTCCGTGCAGAGCCACATAAATACGATATGCTAAAAGAAATTCCTATAAACATGCACACACACACACACACACACACACACACCTATATATCATAAATTATAGATTAATTTTATCACCTCAAAGACTGATGGACTCCCGTTGGAAAGTTTCCTGTTTCATCTCTACTGGGTGTTTAAAAAACATTTTAAGAGGACACCTTGTATAGGAAATACAGTTCCAAATGGGGCTTTGGAAGTGATAGCAGCGACTATTTACTAAAAGGGAAAGAAAGAGACCTTCATATGCAAATGTATGGCATTTGAAAATGTCATATAGCTACATCTACATATAAATAAGATGCTCTCTCAATTCCAGGGAAGGAGACTTTGTGTGGCAATAGCCAATTTCTAAATCAAAGTAAATGAACAGACCAGCAGTGGGTGCAGATACAAGAAGGGCGCGCCTTCATTAAGTCCTGTAACTGCCACATGCCAGGTCAGAGACCACCTGGCCGAAATCAAAATCAAAATAAAATCAAGCCTCTGAGTGCTCCAACAGTAATGGGAATAAGCCAGCTGCAGAGGAGGGACCCAGGGACTCACAGGTCACAGACTGACACCTCTCTCTCTATAAGTGTTTGCTTCTCTTCTAAAAGATGTTGGCTTGGAAACCAAAAGCCTTGGAGATCTCCTACATTTAACCTCTGTGGCAGGGTTTTTGCTTTCATGTAAAATTCTAAAGGTTGGAGCAAAGCAGAAAGCTTTTCACCTCTTTTTCTCATATTTGTTCTTTTGGCAACTTAGTATCACAATCACTTTGGGTCAGTTCCTCCAGGAAACCATAGTATCTAAACTACCTGGTAGGGTTAAATAACTTCTGTGTACTCAATAAATTATCCTTCCAGGCCACCAGGAGATCACTGTATAAATTATATTTTTCCCTTATTGTTATGGTGCTCCCAGCTGCTAGAAGAAGCCACAGGGAGAAAAAATTTAATACATTATTGTGTGCAATTTTTAGTGGCCATTTCCTGGCATGCATGTGGAAAATGCTTCCCTGACTGCGAGAGCTGACTGCAGTCTGTGGTGCAATGCACCACAAGTTCACTTGGGGTACTAAAAAAAGCATAACAAAACCTGTCCGGGCCCTTCCACAGCATATTTAAAGGGAGCTGGGGCTGAGAGACTAAACTTCTAGACTTCAACCACTTGAATCTTAGGGGGAAAAAAGAAATTTTAATAAACTTAAGCTATCCATAGGAAGGATAATGGAAAGTCCAATTGTCAAAGGAAAGCAACAAATCAGAATGGCTTTTAAACGGATAAATACGATTGCTACATTTTATCAACCATAGATGAATGTTCGGCACTTTATTATCTTCCCTTTGAAGTGACCTTTCAATACAGGAATTATTATCATGACTGGAAAGATTAAAAACTTTAAGACTCAGAAATTTTAAGCAATTTGTCCAAGGGCATTTGGCTTATTAAGAAGTTAAGAGTATGTGTAGACTCTTCACCGTTTGACCTGAGAGCGGGCTGATCATTGTCTATTATACCCGCCTGGCTCTTGCTCTGTGCAGTGATAGAGAAAAGGTAACAAGATGCAGGTGGGCAGCCTCTGAAACTATGCAGTCTCTGGTAGCAGATATTACAGGGACCAAAACAAACCCTTAATGAGGATTAAAAATACCGTATCAAAGAACATGGTCAAAAAAACTAAAAAAGGCAAAAGAAATAGAAATTTTTGTTGACTTTCTGCTAAAATATGCTGACATGTGGGGATATTTATGTTTTGTGAACATCTGGTGGCTATTAGTATGTTTTTATTCACAATCTTCTATTATTAATAATAAAGGAAAGCTAGATAATTATGATATACTGTCACGTTGAATGAATATCATGCGTGATTTTTTCCAGTGTGTTACAGACCATTCGATCAAAAATAAAAGCATAAATTTATTTTTAGAGGACTAGATACTGTCTTATTATAACAAACTTGTTTCCATCAAAGTAAACCATATTGAGTCAGTAACACTTGTGTATGAGAAATGAAGATACATTTCAAGTCATGTTTGTATTAAGCAATTCATATGATACTTTCAATATTATCTTTAGGTTGAGAAATGACCTAAGCCCCATATATATTTGCTTTACCAAGACAGAATTGCTTTTCTTGTTAAGATTTCACGACTCAGAGATTATTTTATTGGAGATAGAGATGCCAGGACTTTTGTCTCCTGTGTAGGTTGTCAAAGCCAAGTGCGTCTTTGGTGACCCTGTCAGCTTACCCCCAGGTCTCTGCAGTGGGCTTATTAAACTGCTCAGGGCTCCCGTAAGAATCATCCCTGAATTTAAGTAAGAGCTACCACCCACAAGCGCCAGCCACGACACATAATCACGGTGTGGCCAAGAAAGGCAAAACTCCTGGGCCTTTAGAAGAGGCCACTGCCCATGAGTGGGAGCATTGGCCTCCTTGCTTTCCAGGTGGTGGGTGCCCACTGGGTGGGCACCTTGACAGTACTGTGTCTCCTTAACCCATGCCCTCCACCTGGACCCTCCTCACTCCCTGTCCTCCTAGACACCCGGTTCCCCCAAGAGCCACGGTTGGTCTCCCACCTGGCTTCCTGTTTGGATTCTTCAGATACCGCATACGCCTATGTTTTTGTTGGTCTAATTCTCGTTCCCCTTCATGTTTCAGCTCAGATGTATTTCTGCTGGAAATGACCGCGATTAGGACTGGTACTGCCCTTTATTGAGCACTTACTGTATGTCTGGCACTGTGCTGAACAACTGCATTACCTTTTACTCATTACACACATTATTTTTGACACAGCTATAATTTCTTGCATACTGGCTGCTGGCTAAGACATTGTTATAGATGGTGTAGGCATGCATAATAATTAATGGCCTGCCCATGGTCACAGAACTAGGAAAGCAATGCAAAATCAAATACATTTTGAATCCAGTCAGACTCCAGAGTCTGTGATCTTCTTGCCTCACAAATGTTTACAGGGAGTTAGTGCCGTTTCACCCACTCCAAACCAAGGCTCTCTGCCCCCCACCTCGTGCTTGGAGTCTGAGCATGGGTCCCCCTGTGTGCTATGTGATCGTGCTCTCATTTTACTGCGGACATGTGTCTCGCTTCAGTCCCACACTGCTCCTCAGCAGCACCAGCTTCTAAATGCTCACAATTTGACAGAACCACTGAGTTTTTAGGAGAAATGAGATTACCTGCAGTGTGGCGGAAGGCACTGGCAGGTCCGTACTATTTGACCCATGCATCAGCCACGTATTGCTAGACTGACAGTACATATGTAGCATCTCTTCACTTGCATTGTGTATATTCCTTAATGCTGTGTGGAATGCTTCTAGAAAATACTGCAGAACGCCCTGAGAGGTGAGTGAGAGAGAAATAACTGTCCCTACAGCCCTTCAGGCTCACAGTTTGCTCCTGATTCCTTTGGAATATACCAGCTAGCAAAGATGGTCAGGGACTTTGGTTTCCCATTTGTGTAGCGGAAAGACAGATGCAATCCTGTGACTGGCTCTGCAGAGCTGTTCAGCCAGGGATACTTCATCTTCTCTGTATCAAACACTGTTTGACACAATAACTCTTCTTCAGTTGGTGCTGAAGATTCATTGCTCCAAATCTCAGGCGAGGATCCCTACGTTGGACTTACTCGGCCTGACAGAACTCTGAAAAGACGATCTTGTCACCTCTAACCATAGTCAGGACAAAGTGACAGTATCCTCTTGTGACCCAAGACAGATAAAAAATATGAAAGAGGCTCTGCCTCCAAAAGCAATTAGGACACTTCTGGCACTGCCAAGTACGATAGAAAAGATTGCCAAGCTCTTAGACGTGGAAGTGCATTCAGCGGCGCTTGGCAGCTGGGGAAAACTGCTTCCAGAAAAGTCTGAGAGCAGCCACAGGTACCTAAGTTTAAGAAAGTTGAAGGAAGTAAGATTTCACATTTTTACTACAATAGGTTATTAATAAACAATAAGCCATGAATGTGTTAAACCGAAATGGACAAACTGAAATCTCAGATTTTAAGACTTTGCCCGCCCTTGTTGGGACAAAAAAAAAAAAATTGATGATTTTTATTTTTCAGTTAATGTGTATTTTATAATAAAAAAATTCATATTATAGGAAATTATCTCTCATGTAAAGATAATCACTGTCGAATTTTAGGAACTCTCCTGCCAGTATTTTATATTTCCACATATATTAATGCAAATATATTAACATCCTATTCATCTTTGTAATCAAAATCTTTCATAATTTTAAGAGAATATTATTTTGTTATGCTATAATTTAACATTATTGTTAAATTGTTAATTTAACATTATTGTTAAAAATTTATACAATGTCCCTTTTTTGCTGTTTTAGATGATAGCATAATTAATATTTTATCTTTGTAATATGTGTCTGTCTACTTTCAAGTTTCTTGATGCATGATTGATATTTGGAAGTTTGTACTTTACTCAGATTCCTCTGTCTGTATCACGGACCACAAGTCAACTAACATGAGACGTGGCCTTTTACTGCATACAGCTGTTCTCCACACTGACTAAATGTCCTCCTCCGAGTGACACATTGTAAACAACTCACTCAGTTTCTCTGCTGTCGAAGAACAGCTTTTGGAAGTGACCTTAGATACAGTTAAAAAAAAAATTCGCTCTGCATCATCCACACTAAGCACACATAGACACAGCTTATGTAAACTTTGTGTAGTTTCTTTTGTTCTGTGTCCATATTTTTTATCATTCTCAACTCAGTGTGGATTACTTTTATAATGAAAAATACCCAGAATGCTTTATTTGTAAGAAAAATAATATAGAACTAAGCAATTTAGGCTTCTCCGAAAACTCCTGTTCTTCAAGTTGAGTGATAACTGTTTCCATTAGTAAGTGCAATACTTATAATACCCATGGTTATGACTCTACATTACAGACTCAAGTGCAGGAGAAAAGCAATCTCAGGGATCTCTCCAGGCAAAAGAACAAAAAAGGAGAGAAAAATTTCTGTCTCAATTATCTAGACCTTTCAGACAGAATTGTTTTCCAGCCTGGAATTATCCAGATGACTGCCTCCTCCATTTTTCTCCTAACACTGCATGTACAAATCTAAGGCAATTCTTCACCATTGAAACATCGTGAAGAAAACATCAGATTAAAAATGAGAGCACACAGAACAATTGAGAGTGGGGAGGTGAGACTTCTTTGGACTATCTTTAGAACTTTTCTATAAATCAAAATCTACATAGATTTTCAGAGCAGACACACATGGTTCCCAGAGCTAGATCTGCCTTTTACCTTCTGGATGATATTAAGGACTAACTGGATATTTCTGTCTTTAGTTTCCTAGTTTATCAAAGAAAACATACATAGTGTACACAGCTAAATATAGGCATAGATATAACTGTACATATGTATGTGCACATGGATGTGTGTGAGTGTACACACACATGCATCAATAATGAACCTTTTAGAGGCATAGCAGTCTTAACATCAAAACTACAAACACTGAAAATTTTAAAGCATCAAACAGTTATAAAATAATAATGTCACTTACTGACATTTCTACCAAAGCTGACTTCTTACATAAAGGAAGTTGAACACGACAAACATTTGATCTTTACTCTTATTTTTCTTGTGATAAGTTTTTCAAAAAGAGGAGAAAAATGCCTTGCTTAAAAGCATTCCTCAGTGACGTTTCATCACAGTCTAAATTCCCTTCCACTTCCTATTTCTTAGCTCGCCTTTAAATTTACCCCTCGAAATGCCCGGGGACCATCATAAACACCCCCCTCCTCCTTTTCACATTGTGTAGTCATAGATTTCCATTTCACAATGACATTTTCTTAGCATTATTTAGTACACATCTCACGCCATAAGATTTTTTCCACCCATTCTGAACTCTTCTCAATTTCCATCAATTCTATTATAGACATATTGAGACACAAACATGTAATTTTCCATGATTTCTCAAAAATTAAGGCATTCCTGACATATATTGGAATTTAAATGTTTATCCTGTTCTTCCCCAACATACAAAAATGGCACTGCCTGGGTATTAAAGGCAAGAACTTAGTAATCTTCAAATAGATCCTCCTATTTGACAGCACATAAGCAACTCATATTGTAGGTTATTGTTGTGCCACCATTGCTATTCCCGAGTCCAAGGCTTAGACGTTGTCTTTCACATACACTTCTCACTACCATAGCAGTCTCCGTACCCCTTATTGATCCATTTCCTGTTCCAGTATGATACGCTCAAGATCATCCAAACGGTTTGCACTTGCCCTTGAAGTTAACGCAACAGCTCTGCATGCCTGCCGTGCAGAGCTCAGCACAAGACCACCTTCCCGGGGGCTGGGGATTTAGCTCAGCAGCATAAGCACTTGCCTTGCTAGCAGGCAGTCGTGAGTTCGATCCCCGGTACCAATAAAAAAAGGAAAAAGACCACCTTCCCAGCGATTCTGTCCTCTTCTGTCTCTCCCCCACTCTGCCTGGCTTTTCTGCTACGGCCACAGGCTGCTTCCTGGAACCCCTCTTTCCTAGGGTAGAGCCATGCTGGACACAGGTCAGGAGCGCTTCCCTCCTGCCTGAGTACAGATGTCCTCACCTCTTCAGAGCAGGTCTCCTGCCCTCCTGTTCTCTACTGGAATGCTCTGTTTTTCCCTATAACATTTCTAACTTGAGCCTTAGGTTTCTGTGAGTTTGCTATTTTATATTGAACATTATACTTCTCATATGTGCCCCCTTCAAGAGAAACACCCTATTTGGCTCACAGCGTACCGCCTAATATTTGGTGTATAAGACAACATGAATCAATATTAAAGTGAATGAATACATTGATAAACTAATAGACAGGCTGAATCCCTAGGAAATGTAGAAGCCTCATGAGTAGGAAGTATGTTTCTTACCTTCCCAAGGCTCCACAGGCTACATGAGTATGTTCCATGAACTAAAAGCTGTGTGATGCTAACAAAATCAGTTACCACAAAAATGAAGGATGATCTGTCCATGTCACCCTACTCCTGCCCATCTCTGAATACATTCATTCTGTGCTTTCCCTGTTTCAATATAAATAGTTCTCTGGAAGCCTCAATTGTAAATGCCCGGCTATTCTATGTTTCTATGGACACAATAGGTATTTGACTTACTCCAAATTCCAATTTGTGCATGTTTTATAACCCCTGTTGATTCCTTGAGTGGCTAACCATCTTGTTGGAAAGTGTAAATTATACACTGTAAGTATGTTAGACTTGTTAAGAGGTAAACGAACACTATGAGACCACGAAGTGCCTTTTAGTTAATAACTTCTTTCAAGCCCTAAATGGTGTCCAAGTGGAAAGAAGAAAAATCCTTTACTCTTGCTAGACTGGAGGTTTGGTTTGTTTTGGTTTTTTTTGTTTTTGTTTTTGGTTTTTTTTTTTTTTTTTGCCTCAGAGTTACCAGTAGTAGAAATTAAGGAAGTGTCTAAAGCAAATCAGTTCAAAACTAAGAGAAAAAAAGAGTTCATAGCTATTTAAAAATAACTTGGGGAATGAGTCATTCTGGACTTAAATTTTTAAAAAAAAAATTTACACTTAACCAAAAGATAGCATTTTACGTGTAAGAATATTTAATTTTCATGTTTTTCTTAATGGAGTACACTAAACTTCTGTCTTAAACGAAAGATATCAAATAAGCTATAAACTCCCAAATTCTCTACCCAGAAGTCCTTACGTCAGAATTCCATGTGAACATCAGTTTTTCGGGCAAGCTGAGAATGGAGTTAGGTAGGAGATCACAGTTGCAATGCAATCTGGAGTGTTTTGTTGCAACGTCATTGATATCAGTTTGCCTCTTGATCATTTGCTTCTTTCCACTAAAGTTAGAGTGCAACATTTGTTCTATGACAAAAGAACAACCATCCTTCTTATATGATTAATTAATACATTAAAAAATAAACTCAGCCCCTTCCAAACACTTTTCTCCTCCTCTCAAATATTTTATTGTATTATTAGTACTGTTTTACTAATTGACACCTTCAAAATATACCTCTTTTGTGCAAATACAGGGAACCAGACGTCCCCTGACATCAGCCTGTCACGCAGTGTCATTCAAACAGGGAAGCCTTTGAGAGTGAAAGGAAGCACCATCAATAATTATGCTGGGAAGAGAGACGTACACTAAGACTTCCCAGGTCACATAGCAGCTGAAATTAATCTTTCATTTGATCACATATGAACTATTAAAAAACACACTTCATTGACATAAGAGCTTGGTTAGTTTGCTAGGGTATGATAGCAAATTATCACAAACCAGGTGACAGAAATGTCTTATCACACAATTCTAGAGGTTATAAATCTGAATGCTTTTCAGCAAGGCCACCCTTGCATGGAAGGCTCCAAGGGAGATTCTTCCCCTGACATTTCCACGTGTTGGTGGAACGCCTCGTTTTGGAGTAGCATCGGTCCAGTTTTTGTCTTCATCTGTGTGTGGCCTGCTTTTGGAGAGACATAGTTTAGTCAGTGTAATAACCCTTAAAATACTGATTATTCTACCAGTCACTAAATGTAAGATTTTGTAAAGTCATTCTAGGCCTGAGTCATTGATACTCACTACCGGAAACACTACCGGAGAGATCATGTGGAAACCTTGAGTGGTTGGAAGTTCTGTTTCAGAAAGCACCACCACCTTGGGTAACATTTTTATTCTGTTAAACACAGAGACATTTGATTAATTTGCATGTAATAAAATATAATTAAGAAATGTCATCAAAATAAAGATGCAGCATTAGATTTTTTAAAAACTCCATTAGATTGTTCAGGAACTATATTGTGTTTAGAGTTGATTCTGTTACTTTCCAAAATATCAATTTGTTATGGAATGCTAATTTGAAACATTAAACCCACTTTCAGAAATATTCATGTAGCATCCTCTTCTACAATTTTTCTTGAAATCATTTTGCTTTATCCTTAAATATCAGGAGGGAATGTCTGTTCACCTTCTAACTCTTTCACTGAGAACCACTTAAGACTTAATTTGTCAGATACCATCATGTGGCAGAACTCCAAATCTGTAAGTGAATCCAAATCTACACTATAAATGCTTTAACTGCCCTTTCTAGACCATGACATCATGGAGAAGAAAAATGCAAACCCACCAGCGTTTGCTTACACTTGCTTTTTCAGTTCATTTATAGACACCCTTCTTGCCATTTACAATTAGCAGCGTGTTTGCCCTTCGTATCTTTGGATCTTGCTGGAGAAGACTGAAGTGCATGGTGAATGTGGCTTCTCCTAAGCCCTGAGTTTTGTCATACTGCATACATGCAGTCCATCCACTGGGGCTCTCCGCCATGCTGCACCTTACCATGTCACTTAGAGTAAGACACTGCTTATGCCTTTGTAGCACATCACATCACACTGTGCTTTTGGAGGAGAACAGCCAAACAGCAGTAAGTTTCACAAAGCTGTGACACCAGGATATAGAAGGCTGGGTAATAGCTCTCTAGGCCTGTCCTGTTCAATCATTTATTCATGCTAGGTAGGCAGCACCCCACTACATGCCTTCCCTGTTCTAAATCCCAGGAATAGCACAGCAAAAACCACAGCCTGACCTAAAGGAGTGTGTAGTCCAGGGCATACATACCTCTGTTTTATCCATTCATCCATTGGTGGACACACAGGTCACTTCGGATTTAACTATTATGAGTTATACTGCTGTAAACATGAATCTGTACATGTCATTACAATATGATGCCTTTAACACTTTCAAAACAATGCCTAGAAGGGGACTAGGCGAGTTGAATGGAATTTCTGTTTTTAGTTCTTAGAGGATCTTCATTCTGACTTCCATAGTAGTTGTACTAGTTGACCTTCCCAACAGTGGGTTACGGTTCTTTTTTCCGAAAGCCTCGCCAACACTTGATATTATTGCATTTCTTGATGATAGCCATTCTTTCTGGAGTAAGAATCTCTGTGTCATCTTAATTTGCATTTCTCTAAAGGCCAGTGATCTTGAACATTGTTTCATGTATTTATTGGCTATTCATACTATAAGAAAACAGCTCTGTTCATATAAAACACACAGACTTATGCACATATGACACTTTGGTGAGAGATCTTTAGAACAACAAAGTTGTCTTCTAAGGTTCTGTGGCATCCAGCTGCTCAGGTATCCAGCATTGCATAATACTGCCAACTATGCTTACACACAATTTCTAGACTAAGTTTATTAAACTTTAAAGTTAAATCATAAATTTAAGATTCCTTTGAAATAATAGAAAACATTGCTATTAGACGTCAGTTTACATTCACTTTGTGAAGCTTTATGTGTTTCCTTTATTTTTTTCCAGAAGTTCAGTTCTAACGCAGTTTCCATAGAGATGCACACATTTCTACCAGAATCTTAACCACTTTTGAGACTCTGTTCATGAAAGTTTATTGAAGAATAAGAGTTATACCTTTGTTCCTTAGCTTAAGAAACGGTGAGAGCTCTCCAGTTCTTATAGGGCTCTTGTAGAACACCAAGCTGATTGCTAGTCTTAACTCACTGCAATATGCTCACATACATCTGTGCTGCATTTTTATCATCTACATCTAAATTATCTTAAATATAAAAGTGAATGCTTTTTTGTATTGAGATTGTATTCTGAATATTGTATTCAGAAAATACTGTATTAACTTATAACTCTAGTTTCTATTTGAAATGCATTTTCCAGTTTTCTTCCTTGTTGTCCTGGAAAATGCAACATTTCTTACGTCTGAACAATACCACAGACCCAGGGTGGATGGCCAGATTAGAATATGCAGATTCGGAATTGGCAATACATAGTTCCAGCGAGATTTTTGGAGCATGGCATGCATAATACCATCAATTTATCCACTTAGGAGAGCTCAGGTTTCCATATCCTTAAAAATCTTTTTAATCTTAAAAAAAGGTGGTTGTAAATCTTGCATTTTAGAATCCCCCATCCATGGTGCACAGAGAAGATATTATTTTGAAGCTAGATGATCTGCTCATTTCTCCGCTGTCCCTTCAGTCATTTCTTGACACACCACCTGCACTCTATGAAGCCTAGTGGATCCTTTTCCTACTGATGCAATTCCTGCTACTTTTCTGGCAGCTTCCTCATGGTCATCAGCATGTCTGTGGGAAAACTATGGGACGAGTCCACTAGCAGAAACACTGTGTGTTCATCATGTTGCTGTGCCACCACCACAATGCTTAAACAGATCAGGCGTTTTCTCAGGATTGGAGCCACAAGCCTGTGGAGCCCAGGGGAAGGCTGAAGCAGGAGGATCTTAAATTCAAGCCCAGCCTTAGCAATATAGAGACATAAAGAGATCCTGTATCAAAATGAGAGAGAGAGAGAGAGAAAGAGAGAGAGAGAGAGAGAGAGAGAGAGAGAGAGAGAGAGAGAGAGAAGGAAGGGAAGGGAAGGGAAGGGAAGGGAAGGGAAGGGAAGGGAAGGGAAGGGGAAGGAAGGGAAAGGAAAGGAGTGGCACGGCAGGACTGGGAATGTAGCTCAATGTAAGGTCCTGAGTTCAGTACCCAGTACATAAAAAAAAAAAAAAAAAAAAAAAAAATCAACATAAAGGAGTTTCTGAGGTCATGTGTCACAAAGAGAAGTAAAAAACAATGAAAATTTGTGTGAAAAGGAGCCAGGCGAGGGTCTGGTTGGAGGGACATTGAACCTGGACTTCAGGGGCAAAGGGGAACATCCAGGAAGTGTCTTAGAAGTGGTAGTCCTGGGACCTGACTAGAGCTCTGGGGTGGCAGAAGAGTGCCCTGCAAATCGCAGCCATCAGGAAGGAGGAATTTCCTGGGTGCCTAGCAAGGAGGATGCAGAGCCCCGTGACCACGAGGGAAGGAGCCCAGAGCAGGTTCTCCACAGTCTTCACAGCAGCATTAAACTCTGATTGCTTGATGAACCACGAGGAATAGGTTGAGAGGTGCTGCTTGACAGGGAGGCATTTACTACCAAACAAAAGGATGTAGAAAATCTCAGACAAACCAACGCTGGCAGTGGGACAGATTATAAATATTTGGAAAATTTCACATTTTCCCTGCATGATATTTTCCCCATAAATACATTTTAATTTTTATACAGTCAAACTTTAAAAAAAAAAAAAAAAAAGAGCAGATAGTATGCACCAGACTTTTCTTCTAGAAAGATTTTTTTAGGTAAAAAGCTCTCTCTATAGAGAAAAATGGACCTGGGCGAAGGATTGGAGGTGACCGTGGTGAATTGCTGAGGGGTGAGGATTCGATTTAAGTGAAGCGTGGAGAAATGTGGAGGAATGAATTTGGGAGTTATTTAAAATCCCAACACTTGGGGCTGGGGATTTAGCTCAGCGGCATAAGCGCCTGCCTTGCAAGCAGGCAGTCGTGAGTTCGATCCCTGGTACGGACAAAATCGAAAAAGAAAAAAAAAAAAAAGAATCCCAACACTTGGTTTATTACTCAATTAGAATTGGAAGCGCCACTCTGATTTGTGGTTTGGGTGAATGAGTGAAGGAACGAAAAAGCAAGAGGGAGGAGGAGTGGGCTGGGACGGTGCCTGGGAGAGGCGGGCTCCTGGCTGGAGAGGTCAGACTCTGACCTGCACAAGAAGAGGGGCGCTCACTCAGCACACTGGCCAATGAATGCCTGATGGCGGGAGCCTGGGTAGAAAGAGGAGGACCCTAGAAAACCACGAACACTTAAGGAATCAGTTAAGAAATGGGACCCTACAACATAGGCAGTGTAAGAAAACCAAAAGAAAGGTAGAGGGAGGGGAGGGGAGGGGAGGGCAGGGCAGGGCAGGGCAGGGCAGGGGAGGGGAGAGATCATACGCTGGAACCCACGGAGGGGAAGACCTGGAAAGAGGAGGTGCTCAGCTTCAGCCGGTATTGCTGAGGGGTCCAGACCCCTGAGGTCTGAGAATGTCCTGCCCTGCTCACCATCAAGGATGTTCCTGGGGACCTGGGTCATTGCAGCGTCTCTCACAGGGGCCAGAGAGTTAAAGAGTGAGAGGGTGGCAGTGCAGGAAGAGAGGAGCGGGAACAAAGACCCCACTTTTTTAAAGAGCTTAACCATAAAGAGCAAAAGGGGGAGAGAGATTTGCCAAGGGACTTGCACTTTGAGAGGCTTTCACATTTTAATTTTAAGAAGAAAGACATTTTAAGGTGTTTAAACACTGCGAGGAAAGAGCAGAGAGTGCAGGAAAGTTGAAGATAAGGGGGAGAAAGGAGAGGACTGATGCGGAGAGCCCTGGAAGCTTGGCAGGGTTGGGATTCCTGACGACTGGCCTCACACAGGATGCCTCTCTCTGGGTCGAGGAAGAAAAGAGACAGTTTTCAGAACGGAGTTCCGGTCTAGGCAGAGCACAGAGGCAGGAGTCAGCAAGGGAAAATAAATACCCCAGAGCCAGATGCTGTCTGTGTTTTAGTAGCTTCTTAACCGCGTGGCCTGCCGGTCGCTTGGAGAGCCCGACTTCCACTTTGCTTCTGTTTATCGGTTGTGTAAATTCTTAAGACAAGTAGTTTAGGGGCTGGGGATTTAGCTTAGCGGCATAAACGCCGGCCTTGCAAGCAGGCAGTCATGAGTTCGATCCCCGGTACCGATAAAAAGGAAAAAGACAAAAAAAAAAAAAAAAAAAGACAAGTAGTTTAATCTGTTAGCACTTGCGTGTCTTGCTCTGCACAGAGTGGAAATTGTGTAAAGCTACCGTGAGAAGCTGCTATCAGGAATGTGTTTGGTTGCATTGCGTACAGCGATGGCCCTGTGGCCGATGGACCCTCAGGGAAGTCCCAATGCACTATAGATGGATTTCTTGTCCTTTTATGCAGCAATCTGTTTTGTGGACTGTGCAAGAGAAAACACTGGGAGACGATGGATGTGGCACCCCGTGTGTCACACATGAGACACATAGTAGCTACTCCAGCAACATCATTTAATAAATTACTGGGTGAACTCTGCATACTCAAACTTCTGTTTTTATTGCGTTCTCCAAAGTGCTCTGGCTGCCCCTCCCCCATCTCTGCTGCAGGCCTGTAACTTCTGGTCACAGAGAAAAGCAGATGGGTGGCTCCCGAGGGTCCTCATAATACTTAGCCCTTTCTACACACCCAGCCTCAGCAGGAGAAAACAGTTCCAACCCATAGTCCAGAAGGCCAGTGTGGACAGGACCTGGACGCACTACTTTTGGTTGTCACACGGTATCTTTTTCAGAATTGTTACCAAAGATGCTCACTAGGAAAGGATACCCAGATTCAGTACTAAGCAAGTAAATTTGGTGAGAAATGCAGAGATTTAGCTCAGGACCACAAAGGCCAGTATTCTCAAATAAAATGCCCTCTCCTTTCTTTTATTTGAAATAAGAAGAGATGCTGCGACAAAGCTCGGTGAGCAATGTTAGCTTAGCAGTGTTCTCGGCAAGCCTGAGGCAGCTGCAGCCCTGGACTCCCAGGAGGCGAGGGAGCCTCAGCCCCTTATCTCTTCCTGAGGCCTGGTATTTGCAGAAGTCTCCTCAAAGCCATCCGGAAGCTCCATAAAATTCAACATTTATAAAAAGTCTCCAATCTGAATGCTCTGACCCTCTCAGGGGTTCCAACTTGAGAGAGCTCTTAGGCTGGTGACTAAGGGTGAGGCGTGGGAGGGACCAGCAGAGGCTTCTCTGTCCTGGGGATGGCTCACTGCGGTCCCTGGAGAGTTCTACCATCTGACACTGGGCAACATATCTGAGCCAAAAAGTAAAGCAAATGGCTAAAAATGTGCATAATCGGCTCATAGTAATAAACAAAAATAACATTTTAAATTTCTTCTTAAAGATCTAGTACATCTCATTAAATCAGTATGTCTTGTTACACACGATCTTTGAGCTCTGAGCATTGCCTTTGTATGTCATAGGTTACAATACCACATACCAGTTTCCCACTCAGGATGTCACAGATTTTGCTGTGTCCACTATGCAAATGAATTAGAAGCTGAGTTAATAAATGACGGTGCAGATAATCACTAGTACCTTTGCATTTCAGTCATCCAGTTTCCCAAATGACTACTTTTATTTCAGGTTCTGGATCTTTTTCCAACTTAAAAATCAAACAATTCCTGAAAATGCCATCATGTCCTTGTCTGAGAATGCGGTAGCATGAACCCTGGTTTTCTTCTGCTCTGTTTTACTGTTGTACTATGTAAGAATGTTTACAAGTGCTAATATAATCACTTTTCACATTTTTTATTAATGCCTGATCCCTAAGCAGAAATGGCCTGTATTTCCATCCAGCCGGTTCCCAAGCAGTGACATTGCCTCGCTAGCAAATCTCAGGTCCAAGCAGCACAATTACTCTGAAAAAACAGGAGGGTGTTGAATTTGCAATGAGTTCATAGTATCTGGAGGATCGAATCTCCATTCTGAAGAGTTATTTTTCCTGACTCTCTAACCAAGACTAAATACCCAGGAACACGACCGCTGGAGCTCTGGTCTTTCAAACCCTCATGCTGATGGTGTCCTTAAATGCCTGTGCGTCCCTTTTACCCACCTGTCACTCCTAGCTGGTGTTCTTCTTTGAGTCTCTGTCCTAGAGGCTTAAAAGAGAAGAGACTCTAATCATCTCCTCATCTCTACCTTGAAGGAATGACAGCGGGTGAAGCGACTGTGGAATTTGTGGTGTTACAAGAGCTTCCATTCCATTATATTCAAAGCCCATTCAACAGGAGTGCTTTTCTGATTTAAAAAAAAAAAAACTTCCATTGCAATTCGAGCTAGATATGCAGCTTTGCTGCTACCTCTTATGTTTGTTCCTGATAAGTACAGGAAATAAGAATTGTATGTGCTAAGACCAACTCAAGTCAACAACGGGACCATCATGACTTTGCTCACATTCACAACTTATTTCTGTCCTGGGTATAATGTAAACATAATGGAGAGTAAGATATTTTTTCTTTTCTGGTTCGTTGAAAAAAATTATTTTGAATTGCTTTGGGTATACAGCAGTAAACAGGGTAAAATCAAGTAATCACAACAGGTAAAAGATGATGAATATTTCAAGGCTGAAGTTTCCCTTTACTATCATTAAATATGAAAAACACCAGTAGGATATAAATATACTCCACATTGAAAAGTTTAGTCTTCTAAAACAGTGTGGTGTGTGTTGTGTACCCACAAGACAAGATAATGAACCAGAGTGGTGTTAAATTTGAATTTTGACCCACAAAATATATGTTCTCAAAAGGAAGATGATATAATAAGGATCTTCTTAGGGTAAAATGTCTGCATTATGCACATAGAAGAAAATTAAGATATTGCACATCTCTTTTTAAAAAAGTCTCCACAATTAAGGCAAAAATGATTTCTTCTGTTATATATGTGTATGTTTTATATGTAATATAAATATATAAATATAATATAATATATATATATATATATATATATATATATATATATTCTTTCTCCTAGACTAGTAATGGCAAAGGGCATACATGTTACTTCGTTTTGTTTTAAGACAAAAGATGTTAATGCCTGAGTTGTTTTGCTAAACTGATACCTCAGCATTTGGATTAACTTGCAGTGTTTGCACTTTGCAATAAATAAATGGGTTTCGAGTTGCGTATTGGTCATCCTTCTCTAAAAGGTTCCCCATCACTGTCCTAGACTATCAACCCTAGTATTTTACAGTAAATATTAGTAAATGCTTATTAGTAATGTCATATGAGCAAGCACTAACAATAGAAAAAGTATACCTTACATTAAGAGCTTAAAGCACCTGGAGTCTGAAATAATCGAATCTACCATACAGTGCCGTACACAGTGCATCTGAAGGAAATGGAAATTCGGCTCCTTTTTGAGACCACCAGAAACTGACTGCTTCACTGTACAACACTTACCTGTCAGACAGCTCTAGTTGCTTAAAAATGCACAGCAGAAACCTGCCTTCCTCAGACAGCCCCGTATACTTGCTGTTAGCTCTTCTGCAGGATTAAAAGATCCTGGTGCGGGGTCGGTGACCCTAGGGAACTGAATATGTTTGGAAGAAAGGCCTGATGAAAGCAGGTAGGAGTCTCTCTGAAAAAGAAATGGCCTAACCAGCCCCCAACAAGTCCTCCTGGATTATGATGGACAAGGATGTGTCTGGATTTCCAGCCCCTAAAACGTGGCATATTATTGTCAGCATGATTTTACAAAGTCCAGAACTCAGTGGGCTGAAGGAAGCTGACCTTTGCCCCTGCTAAAGGATAATACTCAAGAATTCAGAACTAATCAATTCAAATGCAATATATGACTGTCAGATGGGCAAGATAGTCATGCGGTACTGTCAAAGCCATTCACTACTTGTAGGCTACAGACAAGTCCAATTATTTTAAGACTAGACAGCAGAGCGTCTGAGCAAGAGAAATGGGTTGACTGGGAAAATATTTAATAACATCAGACGCTAATCATACAGTATGTCTGTCTCTGTGACTGAGACCTGAGGTTTGCTTGTGTAGTTGCTTTTCAGGGCACACAACCCTAGAAGAGCACTTCTATGGATGACATCACTGGACTCAACACTGCTTTGCCCAAACTCTAACACTTACCACAGGAAAACTCAACTTGGCTTAGAGATACAGACTGTCTTGGTCTAATCTCACATGATGCTGTTTATGCTTTGTTCCATAACCCGCAGCTCTGGTGGACTAATTCTCTAAGTATCGCATTCTTGTGTTTGGGTAGAAAAGAAGGCAGGAGTGACGGTAAACACACGTACACATGCACACGTATACATGCACACGCACACACACGCACACACGCCCCACACTGTAGTGCATGCCTCTGCACTTCACTCACCGCCTGTGCACGAAGGGAAGGCCCCGCCTTGGGCCAGCCCCTCGGTCTCTTGGCTTTTTCTGTCTCCTGCCCTTAGAGCCTGAGGCTGTCCCTGCAGTGGAACAACCCACTTCCTTGGCTCCTGCTGAGCGCTGACTAGCAGTGGCTATGCAGGGGTTAGCCTGCGACACTGGGGAGCCCAGAAACTGTCTCTTAAAAGAGCCCAGCTCTCTTTACTGACAAAACCATTTGTAAACATTTTAAGAGAAAACTGGTCAAGGATTTTAAACAGAGACATGGAGGGTTTCCACCATCGCCACTAGGTCCCCTAGAAGAGAGAGCACAACCCTTACATTAAACCTCTTTTTAAGTGGAGGACAGAGAAATCAATGGCTGAGCCACCAGCCACTGGAGGAAAAATACAAAATTTCCCAGGATCATTTTTACATCATTTTAAATCTCTAAAAATTCTTTATTATTGTTTAATGTAAATTTCCAGATTACCGTGGTCCATACACATATTTGTTTGGGATATTAGATTTGTGTGCTTCTACTTTTCTTAATATACTTAAATCTCATTTCGAAGGTATGTCTATTGCATTACTGGAAGTGGCTGTATATTTAGGTTTTCAATCAACTGGTTTACTTGGTTGGATTGACTATAAATTTGTTGACATATATTGATGATTCCTCATTTTCTTGCCCAGAGATCATTTCTTCTACTCATTTATTTTCAGTATTTCTCCTTTCCTAGTTTGTCAGTTTCATATGAGCAGCAAGCTTGTGAGAACAGTGTAAACTGATTACCAGGGTTTATGATGGAACCTGTGTGCACCTCGTGATGGCTGGGCTGGGGGGTGATCTCCATGAGAGTGGCCGGCTCTTAGCTCACCGAGGCAACACACAGCCTCACGCAAGCACTTTGCCCTTTGGCTTTGGTGTGTAACAGTGAATATAGTTCAAATACAGAGAGAGACAGCCCGGAAGAGGTGAGGGTCTGTGATCAAAACAAATAACGATAGTAACAGAGCCCCCAAAAGGTTTTTGAGGTAAGAAAATTCTTGATCTTCTTGAAAGCAAACCCTAGTAAGATGTATTTGGAAACAGTTAGGATGAAAAGGCAGTGTCTAACTGAAATGCGGGGAGACTCCCACTGCATGGAGGTGGACACAGACGCATTGAGGTACAAACACTAAACACAAGTGTGGAGTCGTTTGCGATGGAAAGAAGATCCACAAATAAACGTGGAAATCAGTGCTGCCTCCTTACATCAGCAATGGGACTGCAGGTCCACTGTCCCCTTAAACTCTGGGTGTCGTTTGGCCACTCATCTTTTCTGCCCCTGGCTCTGTGCAGAATGAGCCTGGTCATCACCGCAGACCCCAGAATGCCCACAGACCACTACGGTGTGTGGGCTCGCCTTGCTTCCACCATGGTCTGATCGGAAATTTCACTTAAAATCACCCCTGTGCTTGGGGTGTGTTTGCTTACCATGTGTGTGATTGGCTACCAAATCACCATGCACAAAATCCCAGAGTAACTGGAAACAGGGGGAAAAGACAATCAGTCCAGAACGTACTGTGTACTCAGAGCATTCTGAGTGGAAGCCGTTCATCTACTTCGGTGATCTTTGTCAGTATGGAAGTATTTCACTGCAAAGAATCACCGACCAGCCTAACTAAAGGGACAGAGGCACAACAAATGGATGATGAACATGTCATCTGTAGACTTTGTACCGTAATGTAAACAAAAATCTATTAATTTGAAAATCACATAGTAAATCCTTCATGAATCTGGGTATGTAACTTGAAAAATCATAACAGTATACCTAAATAGCTCCACCCAAGAAAGTACTACATATGCCTAACAATTTATCTCAAGCTTTAATGATTTACAGGTGCCATCTAATCTTAAGATATGCCATCTAATCTTAAGATATCTTAAAATATGTAGATACTTTACAGTTTTGCCTAAACACAAATAATACATTTGTCTGATTCACTAATACCAGAGGCACTTTTTTCCTGATGAATATGCTCATCACCCGTGACTGTCTATGAAAATTATTTTAAAATTATAAGGATGTTTTATAAATACTGTACCCCTATGTACAAAGAATTATTTCAAGGGGCTGGGGATTTAGCTCAGCAGCATAAGCGCATGCCTTGTAAGCAGGCGGTCATGAGTTCGATCCCTGGTACCAATTAAAAAAAAAAGAATTATTTCATAAAACTAATAAACTTATAATTTTTTATTGCTACTGACCAATTACTTTGCTTTTGAAGATTACCTTTAGATTGAGACCAAAATCTTAATACTCTTCAGAAATTTTAGAGACTATCAGAATCAGGTTATAGAAGAAACTCAAACAAAGATGAACTTTTTATTACAAGTGAAGATACAAAGAGTCAAAAGCCCACTTACAGTTGACAGATGCAAAATAAACATGTCTACAAGCAACTTCAGAAAAATATTTATCTTTATTAAAACTTGCTAATGACAGGAAAAAGGGTTCATTGTAGAAAACAAGCTTTTCTCTGTAAGTTCCAATTTCATGTTGTTAGCACTGGCTAAACATCATACATTAAAATGCGTTTGCAGCCTTCAGTATGTACTGTGTGAATATCTACATAAGTGATTCTGAAGTGACATTTGCTGTTCCAATAGCTTTATTTTGGCAGTAAAAAATGTATGGATGCTAGTAACAATCTTGTTCACAGTAGCTTAAAAAGCCTGAAAAGGATGCATTTGTTGAAATTTGCATTTGGTTTTGAAAATGTCTGTTTAACAATTGACATGGCCGTATTTTAACTTCAAAGCTCTCACACTGAGAAAGAACCAAGGTATTACAGCAATTTACTCTTAGGGACATTATAGTGGGCTTTGAAATTCCAAAAATAGAATATTCCTTCCTGGATTATTTTATGATCAACGCACAGCCTGTACACAGGGAAAATTAAAGCTGTCTGATAACTCCTGGAAACACCACCATTAAAAATGTAGGAAATTGCATAAAAGCACAAAAAGCTCTGGGTAATTTTGCAGCTTCATGTCTAAGCACAATTGCCAAGAAGTCTGTCTTTCAGCGCTCTCGGTCTCTTGCTTCCAAAGCAAGGACTTTCAGTTCCTGCCTTTTTGAATAGCTTTGCTTGCCGTAGCTTTGCTTCTTAATGAATGGGTTGATCTTACCGGGCTAAGACCATATTTACAGAAGCCACTCTTTCATCTGTATTCACAGAGAACGCTAACAAATTAGAAGAAAGTGCCAGAGAACACCACATACCTTGTCCAGAACATTACAATGGCTTCTGTATGCACGGCAAGTGTGAACACTCCATCAGTATGCAGGAGCCGTCTTGCAGGTAATGCACTCACGCTTCAGCTTTTAAGGTGCATAAAGTACAAATGTAGAAGCTAAATGTTAAGTGTTGTGGAGGATTGGTTGGCGTTCTTCTTGAATGGCTGATCAGCAGCAAAACCAGATTTCTCTTCCCCCAGCCTGCACACACAAAGCCATGAACTGCCCCTGCTTTAGCACTCAACTGTTCTGCACCATGTGGCTGTAGATGCTCTTCTAGCAGGAGGCAGAGCTGTGCTGTGAGCAGCAGAAGATTCTGAAAAGCACAGGCTCCCCGTGGCTCCCCACTGCCTGCCCTGCACAGAGAGCATGCTTGGTACTGCTCACCAAGTCAGTCAGTGTTACTTTGGGGCAGTTGTTATACGCAGAGTTCTTCACAGCTGCTAATAAACATCGGTCTTGGTTGATAGGACGCAGGGTTTTCTAGGTGTCTGCTGTCCATGGCGATCTGCATGGTGAAGCAGCTCACCATACCGCCACTGTTTCAATCATGTACACACCGCCTGCCTGTCTGGACATAGTTTGTAGCCAGAGAGTATTCACATCTAAAACACAGTGGTCATTTCAGATGGCAAAGCCAAAATGAAAAAAAAAAATTTTCATTTAAATTGATAAAGTTGCAAAGATGAAAGAGCTTATATTTTGAGACATACATAGACAATTGGAGTTCTCTCCCTCCCTGTCTCTGCCTCCCTCTGTCTCTTTCTCATCTACCACTGCCTCCACTGAATACGCTCGCACCAGCCTAGCGGTGCAGCCAGGCAAGAGGACATCACAGGGCACTCACGCTGCTGCTCCTCCCCCTCACAGTCACAGTTAATAATCCTGCCATGCCACAGCAGCGGCCTCAGGACAGAGTGACGAGAAATGCAGCCATGACCTGAAATATTCCCACAAAATCAAAAAGATGCATTGGTGCCCTTCGGGATTGTTTCTGAGTTGTTTCCTTGTTGCATTTTCAAATGCTAATTTCAGTTAGCAAGCTATTTATCCAAGTTTTTGTTTGGAAATTGAGGGAGAGGCAACATTCATCTCAGAGGAAGCATCCCTGGGCATGTTTGAAGAAGTATGCTGCCTACATCCTAAGGGCTTTTCTCTTTCCACTGCTTAATTTTTTGGAGAGAGGCTTGCAACCTTGTCCAGGCTGACCTTGAACTCATGATCTCAGAAGATCTCCTGCCTCTGCCCCTCAGATAGCTACAAGTACAATCCTGCACCACTGCACCTAGCTACAAGTACTTTCTTCTAACACAATGTAGCTCCCACATTAGCAGAGACTTTAGGAAGGAAAAATTAAAGAAATGACTCTCACTGCACCCCTGGTCCTAATGTTTTTCAACATTTCTATGCCAATAGCATAGAGAGTGTTTAAAACACATAAGCAACCTTAGTTTTTTGTACCGTGTAATCAGGAACAATCTTTTTCTCAAGTAAATAGTTTATGTTGATTAAAAACTTAACTGAAATGTGAAATTCACCTTTCCCCCCTCAAAATGGAACCATTATTCTTGGGCATCATTATCTGTCTGAAGTCATCAAAATCAAATTATCTAACAATCCTGTCTTCAGAATTCATTCTTATAATATGAGCCTCATATCTTCCATACGATAAGCACAAAAATATCTTGCTGGAACAGTCAAGAACCATATCTACAAATAGGGTTTATTTAGAAATTGGTACCAAACAACCAAAACCCTCTAGCTTTATGATGAAGGTCAATGCCAATTGGCCACCTGTAACAACACATCCGGCAAATACAGGTCACTGGACACTGTGATTTCTTCCAGGTGTGATGCCGGTTACACTGGGCAACACTGTGAGAAAAAGGACTACAGTGTCCTGTACGTTGTGCCCGGCCCTGTGCGGTTTCAGTACGTCTTGATAGCGGCTGTGATTGGAACCATCCAGATTGCTGTCATCTGCGTGGTAGTCCTCTGCATCACAAGGTCAGTACCTGTATAGACGGTCACCCCAGAGAGGAGCATGCTGTGCTGCCTTTTATTTAATCAGCCCTGTCCAGTCATGGTCCTAGTGTGGACTTGCTGGCCGTCTGTTCTCCCAGAGTCCTGTTTCCTTGTCATGAGAGCATTTGAATGGCCGCGTGGAAAAATACTGATTTTCATGGTAGACTAATGCAAACTAATTTTTTCATTGTTGCATTCTGATTAAGATTACTTGTTTTCTAAATTATGATCTTTATTTTTCTTTAACATACAACATTTGTTAAAACGTGCTTCTATCTTTTAACTAAAAAAGGTCAGTCTTGACTCATACTGCCGACAGCCTGTTAATACAGCCAGTGTGTTCCCACCTGCCTGAATCAGTACACCAGGCGAGGTCAGGGTACATTTTCCACAAGGCCTGGGAATATACTGGATCATTGCTGTCATTCTTAACACTTGTACCTCCAAGTCTAAGTCTCAGATATAATCGATCCTAACGTACTGTCTATAAACAACAGATAATTTTATCTTAAGCTGCCAAAGTAGCTCTGCACAACATATTAAAAAGAATTGTAATGAGGAAAGAGAATGCTATAGTCGGTGAACATGTGTGGTACAGGAAACATGCAGAAAATGTCACAACAAACTCCCGATCTACCCCAAAGGTCATTGTTTCCTGGAGAACCAGGTGGACAGAGAATAGAGCTTCCATCCAGCTTTACCAGGAAAGCAAACCAGGATTGAGTATTAACGTCTGCCATCGGGCTGGGGGAAGAAAGGCTGCCTGGGACTTGCGCTATCTCATCTGTGCACCAGCTCATGGCAGCCGAGAATTAGATTAGAAACGAAGTGTGTGTCATTCACGCCTTGCACACCCGGAAGAGCTATTGGAGCTCTTCTGTCTGACCCCATTTCATTCTCCTTTAAAAGCTTCCATGAAAGTTCTTTTTTAAGATTTTCCCCAAACCCGTGAGACGTTCAGGTTTTTATTCAGGTGAATCCAGTCCTCGGCGAATCCAGATGCTTCCCAAAATAATTTTTTTGAAAAACACCAGGAAAATAAAAGTATCATACCTTTAAACAATAAAGGCCGTGATGCGGCCTTGTCTCTGTACCGCACTGTCTTCTCTAAGGACAAGTGTGGCATTTGTTCTTGAAAAAGACAAAATGCGGCTCATAAATCCTCGCGTGGCCTAAAGGCTTAGGGGAAGATCATGACAGGAGCTTTGTGCTGCTCTAAACCAAGTTGAGTTCATCAGCTTGACGCTCATATTTAGAGGCCAAGCGAGTCAATGGATTATGTTCAAATGGTTCTGGGAAACACAAAAAAAGTCAAGGAGCCAAAAATACTGAGTATAAAATGATAAAATAGAAAAATCTAAAACACGGAGAACACTGCCACACTGCTCTAAGAGCCTGAGCTTTCCAATACCTAGGGAACAGCAGTGCATGGAAAACAAAACTCATCTTTAATGCGTACAGTGGCATAGCAATTTGATTATTATTTTAGATACCAGAAGAAAGGATTTAAATACTTCAGCAGATGTTTTCAACTCTTTTATTAATCCTGGTGTCGTTCTCATGTGTAATAAAAACAGCAGAGTATCCAGAAGCATGGCCTTGCCAGGAACTGGGCAGCTGTAGGTGTGCATTGTGTATTTCTATATACATGCACGTGTGTGTGCAGACACATACACGTTTAATCACATTACAAACAATGGACAGCAATCCTCCGTTCCAAAGTGGAGCAGAGTTCTGAGTTCACACAGCTGAGAAACATGAGATGCTAATGCCTGGCTGTCACGTACCACAGCCTGGGCATGGACCACTGCGCAGACCACCCTGTGGCTGGCCACGGTTTTATGTGTTCTTAGGCTCAAACCTACATACACTGCAGATTAAAGAAAGCTGTATACTTCAAGGCAGATGTGTTTTTTTCTTTCCATTTCTTCTGTTAAAACTTAGTCTGTACTGCTTGTTTTTAAAAAGAAAGGGCTTGTGAACTAAATTAGCATCACTGTAATGCATTTCATAAATCTGTACTTGGACCACTATGACTCCCAAAGCCTTTTCAGGGATTCATACTAGTCAGTGATATGCACGAATTCCCACAGTGGGCTGATTTCCTCCACTGGAAAATGCTCTGCTTAGAAACCAGGCTTCACCCGAGGCCACACCTCACCCACCAAAGGCCTTCTCCCCTGGGGACCCAGCGCCCTGTGTGTTCTGATTCCATCCGAGACACCCAGGTCCCGCCCAGCACAGAACTCTGCTCTCCTCAATTTTTTTTTAATGTCTTCCTCACCTGTTCTCTCTGTTCCCTGCATTTCTCTCTATTTCCCTCTGTTTCTGTATTTTTGGTTATTTCTTTTTGCCTTTATGTTTTAGTCAAACACCTGTCCTCCTCCTAAACAATATGGATCCCATATGGATATTTAGAGACGTGTTCCAAAATACAAAGTCACCCTGTTGAGAAATTGGATCTTCGGCCACTTCATCTCTAGCTCATGCTCATTGGGAATGTGATTTCTAGCTCCTGTTCATCTTTGAAGATTCCTGTCCCAAAAAGCCTAATAGATGTCTACACACATTATCTGCCATGTGCGTGTGCACCTGTGTATGGGCGCACATCCACGTATTTCCGCTGGTGCTTCTCAGCTTGTTTTAATAGGGTTTTACATGAACTTTGCATTGTTTCATTTGCATGACCAAAAGCATCTTTTATTACATGAGAAAAATACTGGAACAGTGATTTTCAGATAAGTTGAAGATTAGCTTTTTATAGGACCTACATAATTGGGACCCATTTATGTCTCCTAGTATTAATGGACCAAAATGGTATTAGGCTCACCCAAAATAACATTGCTTTCTGTTACATACTCAGTCTGTTAACAGTTGGCTCATTCTCTGGCATGATAGGATTTTCACTTGTAGCCCTGAAATGTCAACATCCATCCCTCAGACATTTAAAACATAAAAGTGTTGGAGACCTTTCCAATGAAACACGAGGAGCCTACAGGTTGCTCGATTGCATCCTGCCAGCTCCTTTGCTTGCGCCTCAATGAGGAGCAGTTGAAAACCAGGTAAATGTGTCCTGTTCAGCCCTCGCCACTCCTCTCCATTTCCCGCAGATGCCCTCAGGCAGCCACAGGGGAAGCACAGCCAAAAGCAACCCCAGCCCCGACCAGTAGTCACAGTTCGCTTAATCCACAGGGTCACTCTGTGATTTTAAGACCAAACGTGTTGGACTAAGATTTGTAAACTTTCCCATCTTCTAGGAAATGCCCCAGAAGCAACCGAATTCACAGACAGAAGCAAAACACAGGCCACTACAGTTCAGACAACACAACCAGAGCGTCCACAAGGTTGATCTAAAGGGAGCATGTTTCGCAGTGGCCGGATTGCAGAGAGCTTGGGCTCATAATACAGTATTATAGACAAAAGAGTAAGACAAGAGACCTACACATGTTGCCTTGCATTTGTGGTAATCTACACCAATGAAAACGTGTACTACAGCTATATTTGATTATGTATGGATATATTTGAAATAGTATACATTGTCTTGATGTTTTTCTGTAATGTAAATAAACTATTTATATCACACAATATAGTTTTTTCTTTCCCATGTATTTGTTATATATAATAAATACTCAGTGATGAGAAAAAAATGGCATTCTTAAATTTGCAGTATTTCATAACTGTAAATATAATCCATCTAGTACAAGCTGTTCAGGTACCGTATTTCATCTCTCTCCACATCTTAACACATGACTCGGTGGCTAGGTTTTGAGTGATTTCAAGATCAAGGGAAATGACGGTTATTGGAAAAGAGAAAAATAATTTACTGTATATCGAATGAGGATAAAATATTTCAAATCTCTGAATCATCTCTATTTCATCTACTTTCTTCTGAGGTCTTCCATTTTCAACCCCAGAGCAGAAAAAAAAATCCCTGGCATACAAATTAAATAAAAGCAGGAGAGGAGGGAAAGTGTTTTATAGCTCATAAAAGAGAGAAAAGAAGTTCCTGGTTTTTATTTGGGCAGCTGCTTAGAATCTCCCAGTTAAATACATGTATCAAAGTCATCTTGAGCAAGTTTACCTGTTAGCTGTGTTCACAGGGGCCAAATCTGTTCCCTTTAGTTGGGTGGAAGGCACTGCTGTGGGAATCATTTAATAACATCATTAAATGCAAAACGCCAAAATTGTGACTTATAAGAAGCACCTTGCTATATTTATAGATTTTGAAAAGAAGTTAAATTCATAACCACATGCCTCACGAATAGCTTAATGGCTGGCTAATGAGATACCATTACCTGAGCTGCAGCTAAATCAATGACAGGACTTCATGCAAACAGAGAAACACATTTTGAGTCTATGATGAGATAAAGAACAATCCTACAGCATCTAAACACCGTTGGTGGAAAGGTGGTGTCAAATTATGCTGGCTTTGATTATTCAAATAGATATGGTCACCTTGGGAAGAACTGTAAAGATTCTCAAAGAATAAGATGAAAACAACATCAAATAATTGCATTATAATTTATCCCCACATACTTTCTCTGACTCATAAAGTAACTGTAAATAAAGTTCTTTCATCTCTTTCAAAAGAGCTCTGAGTGGACTAAGAAATAACATTCATATCCAAAAAGGGACGCAAAATCAAATTAACATGTTCTTAATATAAAATATTTAGTGAAATCTAAATTGGTCAAGATATTTGTTAAAATATAAAGTGATAGTCTAATCAGGACTTTGAAAAACCTGGTTTTCTAGGTTAGTCGGTCTGAAAGCTTGAATTCACTGGCATAAGCATCACTTAAGTGGTCCTATAAATCAGACCTGTGATACTTCTTTAAGACAAATTTCTCATAAACTGCTATGTAGAAATTTGGTTTTTTAGCGCATGTGGAGATATAAGTAGCCCTGGCCTCCTTTGTAAAATGGCACTTGTGGCAAACAAACCCTTCTTCCTCCTAAAAGAAGAGGAAAAAGCTGTAATATTGACAGATGCTTGGAGTTTAAGAGAAACAACAATTCCACTGACTTTTCATTCTAAGAATGTGAAGCAGCCTGTTTTGTTAAGTCCCGTTGCATTACCATAAGCCTAATCTTGTCAAAGATCGTGGACTTACATGTTGGAGAGTCTTTGGTGTACTCCTGCCCAAACTCACCCACCCCATGAAGACACCACGTTTTTTATGGGTACCGGGGATCGAATTCATGCCCACACTTTTTAAAGCTGAGTGTTCAGTGAACAAACACACGTGCTTTGCCAGGCACTCTCCAAGGTCCTAGGGAAGCAGAAGTAAAAATCTCTCTTGTCAAAAGGACCTCACAGTCTCACACTGATAAATAATCAGCCAACCTCTGCTTGCGTATTTCTTAACCATTTGGAATTTCATTCTTGGGAAATTCTAATTTTTTAAATAATTCATCTTCATACTGACTTACAGCTCACTTTTCTGTGGTTTCTCCCACCAAGATGCTATTTCTTGCTCTCTAGAGCAAAGGAATAATGGTGTATGGATTTAGGCTCTCAAAGATGGAACTCATGTTTTCCCACTCACCCCACAGCCCCTCTGCAACTGTTTTCTTTATTTATTTTAAAAGCGCTCAAGGAGAGCTTAATTGAAACATTTATTTATTTTATTTTATTTTTATCGGTACCAGGTAATCTAACTCATGACCATGCACTTGCAAAGCAGGCGCTTATGCCGCTGAGCTAAATCCTCAGCCCCTATTTTTTTTTTATTTTAAAGAGGTTAAGATAAAAGAGGACATAACAAAGCACATCAGAACAGAACAATTTAAGCAACACAGTATTTTACCACAAGACAACCTGATATGTCGGTAGCTACCATAATGTCTCTTTCCTTGAAATAGTTGAACATACCTTCATACACAATAGTATCATACAAAATAGTATAAAACCATTAAAGAGAATGAAAGTATTACAGGGCATTCAGAACCAAATAACAGAAAACGAAAAACGGTTACTATATTATCTCATTGTCCATAAAAGATTTGTTTATCACACATAATAAAATCCAATAAGATACAACATGATAGAACCAGTGGAAACAGAAGAACAAAAGCATGGTAGGACTTCAAAGCAAGATGATATTAAATCAGCACTGGCTATTATAATGTCTCGGGTGGAACTGTTTTCTTCCCCACGTGAAACATCTTTCATTTCATCTGCTCGTCCTGCGAGAATCCCCGCCTCTTCCTGGCCTCTGCCTCTCTCCTCCTTGACTTGACCTTGACTCTCATTGTCAATAGACTTCCTTAAATGGGAAGCTCAGATGCTCAAGCTACTAAGGCTGTGTGACCGGGCAGCTGCTGTCTGGTAGCAAATTGTACCGAACACCGTGGTCCCTACACTCCACTCCTATTTTGCCCACCCAGTTTCTGTAGAACCATAAGCAAGTCATCTGAGACCCCAGTTCCCTCCTCCCCAAGGTCACTTTATCTCTGTAATACTAAGATTCTGTATACTCAGATAAAAAAGGCACTATATAATTTCTGCCCAAAGACATTGTTTTTCTTGCTTACCTTAAACCTAAATTCAAAGTTCTCTTCCCACAAAACTGCTAATATTCCATGGCATCCACTCTTACTCATTACACACTTAACACTGACAGTTATAAGATCTGTGATTGGCTCTGAGATGACAAAGATAAGTAAGTGTCCCTTTCTGAAAGGAACTTTCCATCAGATCATCCTTGCTTTTGGTGAAATCAAAATTCTCCCAGTGTAGGGGTGGGGAGGGGGACTAAGAGGCAAATAAAAAAGCAAAAGGAAGGTAAGGAGGCTGTGACACTGGTCAGTTCCCTGCCTGAGGACCCCAGGAGACCCTGCAGGCTAGGGAGAGGTGCTTCTTCCCACCAGGACATGCAGAGCCACAGCTCAGGCCCCACCCATTCTCTGATCCCAAGAGGTTACACACTCCCTGCCCCGCCTGTCCCAGCACTGAGGGCTGGCTGGCACTGGAATCTGGGTGAGGCCTCCATGGACATTCTCCTGCTGCTAGAGGACTCCCCAGGGAGTGCCCCGACGGTCCATACAGGCTGGTCTTGCCCTCAGCACAGAAGCAATCAAACCCCAGAGAACTGATGGCTTCCATTTTTTTTTTCCGCTTACTGAGCAAACATTTATTGAGTGCCTGTTCCACACCCAACTCAGCCCTAGGAGCTGTGATGTGGCATGAGATGGGACAGAGGTCTTGCTGTCAGGCTCACATTGCTCGCAGGATGTGAAGGTGGGCGAGAGGAGAGGCTCTGTCAAACAGCAAAAGCCAGAGCGTTTTAAGGCTCAAAGACTTAAACATTGAACACAATGACTCAGGATGTTACCAAGGCAAGAAGCCTGGGTACCACACAGAGTGTAATGTTTAAAGTTTAGGCTCCTGGACAAGGCAAGAGTGGGTCCACCCTAAGCTTGGGTAATTTGCCTCATTTCTTTATGTCTCATTTAAGAGGATGTATCTTCCCGTATCCCAGAAGCCTAATGTGGACAAAACACAAGACCATGGATGTTTGGTCTCTCAAAAGACGAACCAAGAGACCCTCCAAGACACGGGAATTATTTTCAGGAACGTCACAAACCTTTCTTGTAAAAGTAAATAGCAAGGCCTCAGCATCCAAATGTTGCCTGGTTTCTATCCCAGTAGGGATGGGGGAGCCCAACAATCTAGCCCCTTACAGGGGTCCTCGTGTCCTCCAAGGCAAGAAGCTGCCTTTCTGTGAAAACTTTGAAGAAATTGGGAAGGCAGAGTTAATAGGAAAAAAAAATTTTTTTTCAGCTCCTCTGGGTATTTTTTTCACTGATGTGTCCTGGTATTGTGTCTGAACAAGAATGGGAGGCACTCTTATTTTAAAACAGGTCTACCGTGACAAAGCCTTCTGTGTGTCTGCAAATGCAGGATGAGTGAGTCGGTATCCTGGGACTCGCAGAACCCAATTCCTTACTAGAAAGCCTCCTCGAGGAGAAGTCTGGGCAGGTACTGAAACGTGATGGAGATGTCCTCCAAGCCGTATTAGACTCTTATTTTCCTGTGCCAAAGTCAGGCAGACTGCTCTTCCTCAGTCACAGCAGACATTTCCCTTCCATGATTAACATCTGGATGCCAGTAGTGGAAATCTTTCATTTAGTTAATTGATACTTTTATATGTGGACCCACAGAAAGCTTATTTAAAAAGATAACAGAAGGATAAAGGATGACACGATGTGATTGGTTTGATAACCAACACATAAACACACAAAGAGCGCAAGACTTTGCCAGTGGTCCCAGAGCAGGTGCATGGTCCACACATCACCGTCCAGTGTCACCATAGACAGAAACCTACCCAGGGCTCCAGTATGGAGCACTGTCCTCCACATTAGTACCTGAGCTAATGGTTTCTTTGTGAATCTTTAAACTTTTCGTTAATTTTCACAGTTTCTCTAGCATCAGGTGAAAATTGAAGGAAATAATATTTTTCATTGTTTTGCCAAATCAAATTCAACCCAGGACAAGAATGTCAGCCTAAGGACAAACCCAGAGTCAGGAGAGGAAACAGCTGTCTCTCTGTTGCTGGCAACCCTACTGCCTCGGGTTCACACTCTTGCCATCCTGGGCCAGTCAATGATCCAACCACACAGGATTTCACCCCAGAAATTGTCCTGGACTCAGGCTCTCAGCACCCACACGAGCAAACCCCCTCTATGCGGTGCATTTTAGACAGCTCTGCACCCTTCCTCTCTGTGATCACCTCCTCTTCCAAGAATGTGGGTCTCTGCTCATCTTTGCAGGAAGCACTCACCTTTCACTCCAGCCCTTCTCCACCACAGCCTGTCTCAGCTCTCTGTCGGCTTAGACCTCCAAGAGCGGAGGTCTGTTTACGACTCCAGTTTTTCTGAAAACCAAGCACAGAATAATACCCCAGTGTCACACCATGGGGTATCAGATTATTAATAAAGGTATCAATAGATGACACTTGATTAACCAGTCAAATTAGAAAACATAGACAAACCAAAAAATAATCATGCAAGAGCTGGAGGAAAACAGTGTGGTATTTGTGTATGTCATCTCAGAAAATCTCTGTAGCTCTCTGTTCAAACTGGAACACAGGGTAAAATTAAATAAATACAATGAAACAGTATTGTTAATGCACAAAAAACTGCCTTCCAGCATCTTCAGGGAGGCTGGCTAACAGAAAAGTGTTGTGAATGTTATTAGGTGAAGTGGCCCAGTAAAGACAGCTATGCTGAATTATTAACCTGAGCTATTGTGAGTTATACATGTTAGAGAATTTCAGGGGATTTTTGGTTTTCTTTTTTTGGTGGTGGGGTTGGCAGTACTAGGGATTTAACCACAGATCTTCACACTGCACTGCATCCCTAGCCCTCTTTACATTTTTTAAAAATTTGAAACAGGGTCTCACTGATTTCCTAAATTGTCCAATCTGAGCTCAGATTTTTAATCCTCCTGCCTCAGCATCCCAAAGTGCTGGGATTACAGCTTTATGTCACTATACTCCACAGGCAAGAAGTACAGTGCTTTTGATAAGAACAAAGATAAGGAGAAAATTCAGTGGCCACTAGAACTCACTACTTCCCTGTTAGTTTGTGGGTGAAATAAAAATCTCAGAAGTTCCTTCATCTATTCACATCCATAACCTGTAGACAGATTATGTGTCACGTGAGAATTCTCCGGACGGGAAGTGGCAACATAGGGGACAAACAGAAAAAGAAAAAATGATCAAGAAAATGCTGAGTGAACCATCAAAGGCCCTCAAGCAACTGGGATGGGAGGGTTAGGGTTAGGGCTAGGGCTAGGGTTAGGGTTAGGGCTAGGGTTAAGGTTAAGGTTAGGGTTAGGGTTGGGTTAGGGTTAGGGTTAGGGCTAGGGTTAGGGTTAGGGTTAGGGCTAGGGTTAGGGTTAGGGTTACGGTTAGGGTTTGGGCTAGGGCTAGGGTTAGGGTTAGGGTTAGGGTTAGGGTTGCGTTAGGGTTAGGGTTAGGGCTAGGGTTAGGGTTAGGGTTAGGGCTAGGGCGAGGGTTAGGGTTAGGGTTAGGGTTAGGGCTAGCGTTAGGGTTAGGGTTAGGGTTAGGGTTAGGGTTAGGGTTAGGGTTAGGGTTTGGTTAGGGTTAGGGCTAGGCTTAGTGTTAGGGTTAGGGTTAGGGCTTGGGTTAGGGTTAGAGTTAGGATTAGAAGGAAGCCAGTGATCAGGGCAAGAGCTCTCCTGGAAGGAAGGCATCTTATGATTTTGGGCAGCCAGGAAGCAGCAAGCCACAAGGTGCCCCCAACAAGGCTTCCTACCCAGCATCTGAGGATTCTACCCGGAGCCCTCCTGGGCTTTGTAGGCAATGGCCTGGCTGGGCCTGCTGGGCAGATTGAGGCCCAAGTAGAGCCCCCAAAATGGTTTTCAGGCCTCCCAGGGAGGGAGGATGTGTTTAAAATCAGCTTGTCATGCGTGTATTTTCCTCTTCACCAGTCCTGACCTCAAGATATGTGAATTAGATTCTTTATATTCTGCAGGACAATCCTGTCCTGGAGCAGGGAATCTGCTCTGAAAACAGAGAATAAAGGTCACCGTGGCCTGCCCTGAACCCTGGGTCAGCACCCCTCTCCCCTGGGGCTGTGCTCCACACCTCAGGCTGCCTATGGGATCTGATCTGGCCACACCTGCAAACCACAATCCTGGAATCCTCCAGCAGCCCTTAGTAGCATCACAGCAGACAGCTTAACAAGTGGAGCCAGCTCCAGCCTGCTAACAGGAGACAAATCAGTCTGCAGTCTGCCTGGGGATATATGGGTCAGATCTGCCGAACACTGGAAAGTATTGTTTAGGTTTGAAAAGAGGAGTAGAAAGAGAAACATGACTGCTGTATAAGTGGAAGTTAAGAAGGAAATGGGAAGTGCCCCCCCCCCTCCCCGCGCACCCTGTGGCACCTCTTAGCCTCTTCTTCCTGCTCTCCTGGTTCCCTTCTCTCCAGAATGGAGCAGAGCTGAGCTGGCTGATTTGCAATTAAGCTCACAGACCAAAGAGTGAGTCTTGTAAACAGCCCAGGACGCTGCTGATGTCCCCCCAGAGAGCTGCGACTGCCGCACCAGCATCCACATAATAACATTATATTTCACTTTTAAATAAGATATACATGAATGTGCACTTGCGCCCAATTACAGTAATGCATGATTTACATAAAATTAACTCTGCTGCTTAATTACAGTCATGCAGAGATGGGAGGAAAGGGCTTTAATGTGTAAGCAGGAGACACTGTAGCACTGCTGAAATCAAAGGAGTCCAATGGTAAATGGAGATGAGCTTGGGCTCTGGACGCAGCCAGTGTTTTCTTTCCTTCTGTCAAGGTCTTGGGTAAACTGAGTCATGAAAGTCCTTATTGACTTAGAGCAAAGGATGCTGTTCTTCTGAAATGGGAATCTGTAATCCAGGATCTTCGTAGCAGGGATCTGGAGCTGAGACGTTTTGTAATCTCTGTGGAGTTTAGCCCTCTGGGTAAGGAATCTGCAAAGGGCGAAGAGTGAGTCTTCCATTTGCTGGAAGAAGCTAAGAAAATGCTCTCCTGAAGGGGGATGCAAGGCTGCTTTGACAACAAGATGATTAACGGCTGCCTCCTCTCTCATCGTACATCTGTCAGTTTCTGCGCCCTCCTTTTTCTGCAAACTCCAACACAATTTTTCTCTGAATAAGGTTTAAGATTGCACATTAACAAGGGATTAAAAGCAAAGTTCCCTGCAGCCTGCACCAAAAGAAGTGTGTGTGTGTGTGTGTGTGTGTGTGTGTGTGTGTGTGTGTGGTATGTGCCAGAAACGCACTTGTGCAGAGCTAGACTTGGAGAAATTCATTGAGCTGGCATGATAAGAAAAAAGATTGAAGGCCACAGAGATTGAAGTCTCCTTCTTATCTGTTCTGTGGGTAACTTACAAATGTTACTCAGGGAAGTTGCACAAAAACACATCCAGGAGACCACTCTGGCTTACCACAAAAGATGGCAATTTCATTTGGCAGGTCATCGACCCTCCTTTCAACCAACACACACAGAAGAGCTGGGTTCTGAAAGAAAAGAAAAGGCTTTGAAGGAGAAGAAAAAGGCAAGATAAGCTGTAAGCTTCCAGGAAAAGGGGAAACTGGCCAGATCTACTCGGAACGGGTTGCGTTTGGAGCAAAGGACTCTACATTGAAATTAGGCAAATGGGATCTTATTTGCAGAGAATTAAAAACTAGAGAAGCACATCTCTAACTTAATATGGGATGCTTGGTTTCCTTAAAACTATTGCTAAACACTACCCTAATACCTAGATAGATACCTAGACAGATACCTAGAGAGACCAAGCACTTTCATAAAAGAAGCATGAACTGAAAATCATGAACCAAGAATTACCTTTAACATGAAGAAGCAAGGTGTATGACATAAGTGTGTTTCACGCTTTACATTTTACCATTTGTCCTCCCCCTAAATATAAAGTAGAAAGACTTAGGCTTGACTTCGAACTCATGAGGACCTCTGGAAAGGGGATTCTTTTCCCAGATTCCCTTGGGGAGTGTAGAGACAGCGCTGGGTAATGTAGTAGCTTCAGGAGGACGCTCTACTGTCTCCTCGCTTCTTTTCACCCTTGAAAATTTCCGTCAGAGCTGATGCCAAATTGCACGGATGACATGGTTGGTTTTTGTCTCTGAACTTTTGCTCCTTTGAAACCAAGGCCTTTGTGTCCTCCTGAGTTAGCACCTCACTGGCGCTGCTGCTTCCCCTTGCACCTGGGTCTATGAAACACCCTCGCTCCGAAGAGGAAGAAGCAGTCTTCAGTCTGCCCTCTCCGGGTCCCTCATCGAGATGTCGCCCCACAGTGCTCTGTCAGGTTTAATCCTGAAAGCAGGAAATCAAGGCTGCTTCCATTTCAGACAAAACCTTTATTAGCCTTGAAAGTCATGGAATGAAACTGTCCTTACAGGACTTTGTCTTTCTCATTATGCTTGGGAATTTTAGGAATTGATTTATGGGTTATTGATTGGGATAAGGTATGACATACAAAAAATTGCAATGTATGACTGAGGATAAAAATAGCAACCATAGTTATTGATCTCTTTCCCTTCACAAGACAGATATTGCTTGGGGTACGTTATGAGCATTATTTCCCTTATTTCTTAGGTGGCGTCTCTCTGAGACATAGTGACACCAATTTTATGATGAAGACACATAAAGTCTTTGGAAAAATCACAAATAACTTAGCCAATGTCACAAGTCTAGGACAAGCAGCTGCCAAGATTGGAATCCAGATCCAAACTCCATTCTGCTCCACAATATCACATTGTTTTCATCAGTTTCTATTTTATGCTCACATGAGAGGACCCACACATCTTCCAAAGCTACCTGCTAGCCAGTCAGGGGCTTATGCCAAGATTTTTGCCACCGTTCTTCGTTATTTTCAAATTTTACCCTGAGAGACAATTTATGAGCCACATTACGATGCCCGTTTCAACACACACTGCTGTCTACTGGTGTCCACCTTTCCCTCCCTTCTCCTCCTTTGTCTTTCTCTCAGCTTTAATGAACTCAGCTACCCACATCGTGCTTTCTACCTAAGTACAGGTGCCAAGGAACTGAGTTGAACAGAAGCATTGTAGACTGCTCTGATGCACCAGACATTTCCTAGTTCATGTATTTGCATATTTGTTTTCTGCCTCTTTTCCAACCCACCCCAAGAAATGTGAAGCTTCATGAGATTTAGAAGTTTGTCAGGTTGATCTGATCCCAGTGCTTAGAACAGTTCTGGGCACTTGGTAGGTGTCCGATTTCAATGAATGAATGAATGAAATTGAAGTCATCTCTGAGTTGTCCAGTGCAACTCAGAAACATGAATAAATATGCCAGTGCAGCATAAATCCGCAAAAGGTGGCTAAGATATGTCAGTTTGAAAACTGCTCGCCTCTAAAAAGAGCCTGCAGAGTGTAAGCTCCCTGTGCAGACTCCTAAAGGATGACTCTCCCTTCCCTTTCTTTTCTCCTGTCTTGCATAAGGCTGGCTTCCAGGCAGCACCCTGGTGGGACACAGGGTGGTATGGGGTGGGTGTGCCATAAATTATAGTGATTACACCACATCAGCAGCAACCCCTGCTGAGAGCTTTAACTCACTGCTAGGAGAGTTTTCAAGGACATTCGCTTGCATGGAGCTTTAGGAGCCTGAAATGCCTTTTGCAACCCGCAAAGCTTTTTCACTTATGTGAGACTGACACTTGTTGAGGGCATTTTATCTTGCAATCAATTTAATTAGGAGCTGTCAGATTAAAATGATTAGTTGCTTCAGAAGGCACTTGAACTCTAAGATCCATTTATAAAAATCATTCTCCTTCCCTTCCATCTCATCCTGTCCTTCCAGGATCTATCAACCAGCAGCGTAGGGAGACAAGGTATTGTAACCACCTTGATTGCCAGAGAAAGGCCCCTCATAAAGCTCATTTAGGGAACAAGGTGGCGGCTAAGCCATTATGGGCGTATTCAGATGTCACATAGACACCTTAGAGCAGTCAAGATTTAAATATGCCCTTGTTTTATTTCTTATTAATATTACTTTTTTCTGACCTTTCCTCTAAGAAGGAAAACTTTGTAAGTGACTCCCGCCATGTCAGGGAGATGAGGACGGCCAAACGGTGAAGCAAGACACAGTCTAAAGCTCAAACCCCAGTGACTCCAGGCAGGAATAAAGGCACAGAGGTGCCCAGTCTTGTTCCATTTGCTCAAGACATGAGCTCAATCCTGTCCTTAGTCAAGCGTGTGGAGGGACACATGTGCACAAGAAAAATGTTGGCTCTCCTAGGTCAGTGTCGAGCTGCCAAGGCAGAAACTGCACGATGACCCTTTCCTTCCATGAGGTCAGCTGTCAATGTGAGCGATATATGCAGAATAAATGACCACCAGCAAAGATGAGCAGAGCTCTGCGTGCTGTGCAGGGTGGGTAACTCTGGATTTCACCTGCCAAGTTCCAGTGCCATCTGGAGGTGTTGGGGAGGGGGGAGGTGAGGAAAAGCTCCTGAAAATGACCTCATTCGAGGCAACCACATTGCAAACCCTGTCTGTTTTAAAATTTCAAATAAAAAGAGTCTCCTTGGCCAATGGTTAATACAAATGATTGATTAGTGGACAGACTTAAATGTATCAGGCCCAAGCTATGCTAGAGAAAAAAATATAAGTGATTCTACAGGAGACCAAACTGCTTTTAATTCCGTGTATTACTATTACGTGTTTGCCCATTTATTTATTACTCCTTCCTTATTTATTACTCATTGGAACAAGGAAAGTAAACAGGAAGTTCTGGTGATAATTAATTGTGTCGTGTTTTTTACCTGAATTGAGCCCACTCAGACCTGTCCCGGATCCAATGAGCTATCCCAGAAATAGACTTTGGAACAGAATTATATTAGGGACAACAAATTCAGCACAAGGACAGCCCTAAATAACAAAGGATGCAGGAACCCAGGTAGAATGCTAGTCATGTACTTTCAATTTCTGAGTAGAGATTTGCTAGAAAAAATACACTGTAAGAAGAAGTAGCAAGTCAAGCTGTCTGTCAATGATGCTCTGTAGTCACTGGTTCTTTTTGTTGCTATGCAGTATCACTAGAGTTTTTCAGCTGAGCGCACATCTCTTTCTAATTCAGTGTGAAAATCTACACTTTAGCGTCCCCCTGTGTTTTCTACACTTGGAGCCATTTTCCTTTTATTTTGTTTGTGTTATGGTTCATGTCTAGATCCGCCCCCCACCTCCACCACCACCAAAGCTATGCACCCTGATAGACGAGGCTTCTCAGAGGCAGCTGGATCTGGGCTACGGGATACCAGGACCAAGGATTTGTGGTTACTAAATTAGTCCACTGGTCAGGTTGGTGTAATTCTGGGACTGAGCCATGGAAAGGCCCTCCCTAGACAGAATACGAAGGACAGAAAGAGAGCTGCTGTCACTGCTTGTTGCTTTGCTGCCTTCTGCCCACCATGAACTGTTTCTCCTCTGTGATGCCACTCTGCCTTGGAGCCAGCCAACTGTGGACTGAAACCTGTACCAACTTGAGCTAAATAATAATTTCTCCTTTTCCTGGGGTATCTGGTGTTCTGTCTGTGCAACAAGAAAAGTAACTAAGACAGTTTGTGATGCTGGGGATCAAAGCCAAAACCTCACCTGTTAGGTAAGCATTCTGCCATGGATCTATGCAGCCCTGCCTGTACCATTCTTGGGATTTGGGTTGGAGGAGACCAGGGTAGAGGGTGATGATGCCTCGAGTCTCAGCACAAAGTGACTATTGTGTACCGTTTGAAAAGTCCTGTCCAGGCACTGAGCTGGCCTTGGCTCCACCACATTGACATTTTGGCAGTGGATCATTCTGGCTGTGGAGGAGAATCCTGGGTGAAACACAGTCTACCTGTCTATCCAATATTTCAGCATCAGTTGCTTATTCTAATGACTTTTTAAAGTATGGAGGGGGGAATCCAGTGACCTGTGCAGTAATAGCAAAAGCCTGTCTATTAGTGAAGTGGTAGAGAAAGCACATTGCTTAGGTTTTTGGATAGTGTTTACATTTCCTGAGAGAATCGTCCACTCTGTGTATTACTCTAGATATGCATGCATCAGACAATCAAATTCTAGGTTAGACTTTGAGTGGAAGAAGCCCTAAATAGTATACACTTTTTGAAATCAAGACTGCCTGCTGCCTCGTGTCTCATTAAAGTTCCTACGATCAGCAGGAACTGACTAGCTTGACCATCCTGATGTAGTTTTGAAACAAAAGAAAAGAAATGAAAAACTCTCCCCGAGGAATCCCTTTAGAAAAACCATTTATAGTGCTTTCACAATCTTATTTAGGGTAGGAATACAAACCATTTTCCCTGACTTATGAATGTCTTTATTTTATAAAATGTTATTCAGATTCCATAACTCAACTTGAAAAGACATTCTCTCTTTACCATTCACTCAAGATTAAAAATGGTACCCATGTTGTTCACCCGTGTGGATCAGACACAGCAAGGTGGAGAGTTTCTGACAATATTATGATTGTGTCTGTGTGTGTGTTCCACCCGTAAGGCCCTACAACTGCTAAAATGCTTGAGTGATTTAAATTATTATAAACGTCTCTTCCTTGACCATCCTGATGGAGTATGAATGCCTCCAAAGGCAGAACACACCCTAAGCTGAAGAATTATTTGGCTCTTTGAAAAATTAAAACAACAAAAGGAGTTCAACGTTCAGTAGGAATGAATACTAAAATTCAAGAAGGTTATGTCAGATTTAACTTTCCTATTGTTATTAATTTAATTTCTAGTCATTATGATAATGCCAAGCATTTAGAATGCATTTGGTGTTTATGTAGATGGAATTACTCCTCAAAATTACAATTCTGAATTAATATGCTATTAAAAATGTCACTAAAAAGTGCTTTTATTATTCTGCCAGTGAAATAACTGTTCCCTATTTCTTTTTTATAAATGAAATTTCAGCATTTTTAAACCTTCCTTCAATTTTGAAAACTGTAATGTTTCTGTTTAAGAATTCTCCTTATGCTACATTAGTGCCATGTTCTTTGACAGCAGAAAAAATATGCAAATATAGCCTTTTTAATGGTGATTTTTCATTTTGTTACTGTCATTTAACTAAAAAACAACTGATGATGTTTCAACTTATCACTTACAACAGTGAAGTTACTGAATTGATATTTATGCTCAGAGCAGATGACACAGAAACAAATATGTTTAAAAGTACCATCTGCAGCATGCTGGTTTCTCCTGGGAAGGTGCGGTCGAGCTGTTGATGTTCAGCCTTGGAGGGAACTTGAGACTGGGGGCAGAGATGGCACATTACCACCTCGGGAAAAATGAGTCACTGAGGCTCATTGCATTTGCGGATGGCTTGAAGTGGAGATGCAAACACTGCACCTTCCTAGGAATCTTTCCCTTGACACCCAGAGCGCTCAGTCTCCATCTCCCTGACCGCCTCCTTGGCCACCTACCTCCCGGCCCGCCTGTTCACACAGCCTCTAGCCAGCATTACACGGATCCGCCATCTGTTGCTAAGTTGCCAACCTGGTGCTTAGGAAACCCCAGGTCCTCAGCACTGAAATTACGTGGGAGTGGCCCATTGCGGCTGGTGGAACCAAGGGAGGCTGGCAGCTGGGTGGGGGAAAGTTGGACAGTGAGCTCACTGGAGCTGCGTGCTGCAAGACTGGCTCGAGATGCAGAAGGGCCTCCTGTTAGGGTTCTGCGGATGAGGCATAGTGCTGCGGGAGACCTTCTGTTAGTCTGACTGCAGTAAATGACGCTATGGAATTCAGTAAACTCAGTTTGCCTGGATGCCCTCATGCTGGGATACTCGGCTTCAGTTTTCGTGGGCACAAAAACGGGATTTCTTTGGAACCTCTCACATACACACACACATTCTCACTCACCTCATCAACATTCGCCGCTCCCATTTGCAAGCAACAATAATTATAATAATGGTTAATTGAGCACTGGCTTCCTGACATAATTGGTGTTAAGTGCTTTACACGCTATGCTGAGTCATTCCCATTTGCCCTCAGAGTCACTCTCTATGTGACCGCGTCCTGCTCTGTGCCCTCTCTGTCCCCGGGAGGCGGGACCCTCTCTTCAGGCTCCCTTGTCTCAGGCTTCTGGATGAGTTCAACTTGCACGCAGTTCACTTCGAGTAGCTTGATAAAAGGGAAGGAAATGAGGCTGAGATCGTTTTCCTTTCCTGTCCTGTCATAACAGGTTGGCTTTTTCTTCTATCTAAAATCCTAATTGACACCAAATTCCTCCTCAGGTCTAGAGGATGGGAACTGTTCTATGCCGCTTTCTATTTTTCTTTCCCTTTACTGTGCCTATATTTTTGTAAACATTCCCTTTATTAAACTCTTCTTAATCATCCTGCTTTGAGTATGCCATCCATTCCTTGAGAACGGTTTATTTTTGTAGATGAGGAAACTATAATTTAAAATTGGTTTAGAACTTGCCTCAGGCTGTCCATCTCACAAATGCAATGGCCAAAGCATAAAGCCATTTTCTCCGACTCTGATCCACTGCCCAGTATTTCCGAGATACTCAATTTTAACTTCATAACATTTATTGTATTAATCCGTCTCTTACCCTTGTCATTGTAAAACCCAAAATATCTCTCTCTCTCTCTCTCTCTCTCTCTCTCTCTCTCTCTCTCTCTGTCTCTCTCAGATTACTGCAATTCTATCATATTAGGCAAGATTTACCTAGTTTTATACAACAGCAAACAATTCAAATTTCACATGAAACAAACAGAAAAGGAATCAAAGGTTGTGGTAGACTGTCTTAAGTAGCCACGATTCCTGCTTTGTGATCTTGGTGTTCTGTTTAAACCCATTCCCTTGAAAACTGGCCTCATGTACTAACTTCTAATGAATAAAATGTGTCAGAAGTGAGGGCTGTCCAAAATTAGATTTGAAATACTCTTGGCTTCCATTTTGGACATCTGCTCTTTGCCTCACTGGGAAAGTTCTTTCCTCACTGGTCCTGCAGGAAAGCCAGCTGCAGTATTATACGGCTGTCTCTGAAGCGTTCCATGAAGCAAGGCACTGAGGCCTCCCAGGAACCGCATGAGTGAGCCTGAGGTGTATCCTCCCCTACTGACCACCAGGTGACTGTGGTCCTTGATGGCTACGTGGGAGAAAGCGTGAGCCAGAACCTCCCAGCTAAGCAGCTGCCAGAAATTAGGAATTAATTAACCCTTGTTGTTTTCAGCTGCTAACTTTGGGATCATGTGCTAGGCAACAGTAGTTAATCTACGTGGCTGTTGAGGCACGAGTTCTGGGAATGGGTTCCCGTGCTGTGAGTCCCAGGGGAAACTGGGCTGAGGACATGGAGCAGGGCACAGCTGTCTTTGCTGATCTGCTCACCGCTGTGAGGCTGGGACAGGGCCAGCAAGGGCTCCCCGTTCCTGGGGCTTCCCCTTCAGCTTCTCCAATTCCTGGGCCTGTTGCATGTTTAGTTTACAACCTTCCAGAGAGCATAAGGCCGGATCTTGCGATTGTGGTGAGATCAGATACCCTGAATTTCATAAATTCAAAAAAGTGTGTGATAAGAAGCCAAGGAAAGGCAGGACCCAGAATAGTCGGCAGGAGGAGAGAGCTGAGCGTGCCTTTCTAGCTCTTCCTTGAAGTTGATACAGCTTTCTTTTTTTTTTATTCTGGTAGCTCCGAATTCGACATCTTGAGAGATAATCTGATTACTTGGGTGGGGCTAATCTGGTCTCTCCTGCAGCATCAGCAAGCCTTTGCAAGATTCCTGCGTTAAGGAATACAGGTAGGTTCCAAGGAAAGGACCAAGCCCGCCAGCCCGCTGGGGCACATGGCCTATGCGGGGGGCTTCCTGCTTCTCCTGTCTTCCCTGATTTGTTCTTCCTTTAGGATCAAAGCTCCCTAAAGTCCTCGGAATTCAGCTCCTGTAAAGCACACACTTCAGATGCTGGGCACTGACGAGAACTTCTCCACTTGAACTCCAGTAGTGTGGGAAACAATGGCAAGAATCGATGAGTGGTATTACATGACATTAAAAAGCTTCTCCCCAGCAAATGAAACAATTCACAGTGCGAAGAGAGCTTCGAATGGGAGAGACTCTTTGCCGGCTAATCTTCCAATAGAATGTTAATACTTAGAATATATAAAGAACTCAAAACTTAACTCCAGAATAAAAATAGTCCAGTCAATAAATAAGAAAATGAGTTGAACAGATACTTCTCACACACAAAAATACACAAATGTATGATAAGTATATTAAAGATGTTCAGCATCTTTATCCATTTAATAGATGTAAATCAAAACTACATTGAGATCCTAACTCACCTCAGTCAGAATGATTATAATTAAGAATTTTAAAAAAGCAATAAATTCTGGTTAGGAATTTGGGGGAAAGACACATTACACACTATGGGCAGGAATATAAATAATTATAGTACAGTAACAACGGGGATCAGTGTGGGGGTTCCTCTGAGCACTAAAAATAGAAGTACCACTTGACCTGGCTCTACTTCTACTGGAATGTTTTTCAAAGAATTAAAGGCAGCATACTATAGAGGTACTTGCATGTCCATATTTATTGCTGTACAGTGCACAATAGCAAGGCTGTTGAAATAGCCCAAGTGCCCATGCACAGATGAATGGATACAGAAAACGTGTGTGTATAGGTGTGTATGTGTGTGTGTGTGTGTGTGTGTGTGTGTATTTCAGACATAGAGAATGAAAATATGCCTTTTCACAAAGATGGATGTTGGATGAAATAAACCAGATTCTGCCAGGTGTGGTGGCACACAGGTGTAATCCCAGCACGCAGTAGGCTGAGACAAGAGGATCATCACAAGTTCAAAGCCAGTCTGGGCTACAGAGTGAAACCTCTGTCTCAACAGAAAAGAAAAAAAAAAAGAAAAGAAACCAGACTCAGAAATTCAATACCACGTTTTTATCTTATTATACGGGAAAGAGGAAGAGAAATATTATTACAGAAGAAGAAGACAATGAGGGGGACGGGCAGGGAAGGGAATGAGCAGGGTCCAAATGATCAACGGTGATATATGTATATGCAAGTAGGCCAAAACAAAACCCACTATTCTGTCTAAAGTGAACTAGTTTTTTAAAATTTGTAGTTAAAACAATTCACAATGTGACCCACCTTCCACACCTACTATGCTCAAGCCACTTTGAGATTCCATGGAATTACCTTTGCACATGATTCATGACAGCCATCAACTTGGTCTTTTATTATGATGTCTACTTACAGATTTCAAAGTGGAACTAATCTTTAAAATGAATTGCATGGTAGTCTCATTTTCCTGGGGATTCTCATTGTCCCCATGCAGTGGTCAGGGCTCCATCAGTAGAAAGGCTAAGTGGAGACACTTTCCAACATTTTACAGAGTCTAACTTTTTCTCTAAATGGATTCTCATCTTCTTGCTGTCGGTAGGTTTGGTGACTCAGTGAATGACTGTCTGGTAAACAGTTACCATGAGCTTATAATGTGCTTGGCCCAATAAGATCAAGAGCAGTTGGAGGCTGGAGGGAGCCTGACCCAGATCCCTCAGGCAATAAGTAGCTTTTTTTAAACCAGGTCAGCGGGTGCACAAAAGGGACCCTACTTTTGCTTTCATATGTTCATGGGACCGTGTCGTGAAGTTGTGTGCTGCTGTCCTTTCCTTCACATTTAAGAAATACCTCATAAGAATTTTAAATTCTAAAAAGAAAGAGATCTGGCAGCTATAGTACTAGAACTCAGTTTTTTTGTGTGCATGAGAGTCATCTGAGAAAGCCATTTTGTAAAATCGCTATTCCACAAATTTGGATTCAGTTGATGCAGGTAGACCTGGGAACTTCTTTCTTAAGAACCTGCAGATAACTGTGATTAAGAAAAAAAATCTCCTTGTCCAAAACTTGAAACATTCAAGCAAGCTCAGAAACTGACCCAGTCAGTTCTTGACTGAATGCACACAGAATCATCCTAACTCTTGGTTTGTTTCATTTTGTTTTGGGGGGGAATCGAACTCAGGACCTTGCACTTGCCAGGCAGACACTGCACCACTGAGCTGGGTCCCCAGCCCCCATCCTAACTCTGGTGAACTCAGTTACATCACCAAGCCGTTTTTGCAGCTCAAAACCAATGACTTCCGACCTGGAGGCTTGCGCTGAATAAGAAGTGAGTTCAGCAGTTCAAACCAGCAAAGAAAGGCCAGAGGAGGAAAAGCCAGTGTGAATACTTGTACCCCTCAGCCTGGGTTCCTGTCCAGCTTCTTGAAAAGACATAGCAAGCACATGGTAGCTGAAAAGTGCTCTAAGTGTTAGTTAAGTGAAAGGGGAAAAAAAAAACTCCATTTAAGGGAGAGTTACTATTTAAAATGTTCAGAAAATCATCACAAGTAGCCCCTTTTATTGATACCAGCTCCACAGATTCGATTGCTTTGAGAACGATGTTATCAAACACCTTGCCAGCCCTGTCGCCTCCAATCTGTGTCCGCACAATTTAACTTCCATGGTGTTATCAGCAGAAGCGTTTATAATAGATATTGCAATCTCAGTGCACTGAGTGCTTCCACAGCCACCAGTAGCAGATGCTCCAAATTTATTTAAAAAATTTTAAAATCCCAGGTATAATTAGCTTACCTGTTATATCCAGCATATGTCTGTAGGCTTCGAGGATGGAGAATACAAAAATGGAGCTGATTATACTGAATGCCAGATTCACATCCAACTGACCAAGAATGAAAAGAAATGCAAGTTTCCTGGAAAAGACTGGAAAAAAAATGGGGTGATGGTCAGCAGTGGGGTAGGGACAAGGGTCCCAAACTGTGTAAATGGGCCACTGATGGACTCTTCCATCCCAGACAAGGGGAGGAATGGGAGCCAGAAGGTCAAGGTCTGGGGAGCGGAAAAGATGGCAAGACAGGAAAAAAGAACCCTTCACCATGGACCAGATATCAGCATCCAGGAAGCAGGGCACGGGTGTCTTTCTGCTGACCTTGACAGTGCCTCCCAAGCAGGCATCTCTGTGCTGCTGACTTTTCAGCTCACCCACGCGCTGGTTAAGAAGGCAGATTCATCTGACTTCGCTAGGAAGTGCTGAGCGAAACTCTCTAAGGGTGAGGCCAAACTCCCACTGCTGTTCTGGGTTCATGCATTAAATCTGGAACCCCACTGTGTCAGTGGCTCTTCTGATGTATTTCGTCCAACCCTCTTCCTCCACCTTCTTATCTCATTTAATGCAATTAGGTCTCAGTGTCTTCATCTCATTGCTTTCATCTATTTTCCTTGAAAACTCTTACTGGATCTAGCAGAGTAATAGTTCTCATGGGACAATAGACTGTACCCTAAATGACTTTCTACACCAAAAGTTCCAGGACAAAACATTTTAGGTCAATGGCAGCATAATATCTAGGAAGAGAACACCTGAGAAAATGTTAAAGAACCTATTTTTTTAACCAGGGTAGCAAAATATTACTGTATTTGTCTATTGGATTAATGTAGCAACTTTCCCCCAAGGAGCTCCACATTTTGGCATTAGAATAGCTGCAGGGTCAAGGCACCCATGGTGGGTATTAACACTGGAATAGGGAGGACTTGATTCAGTTCTTCTAACCCTCGGTGGGATGTCGCTGTATCTATTCAAAATCAAGGATGGGAAGGATTAGATAAAAGGCTCCCAGGAATACCTCGGTGTTACTTTCTGTAACTTGAATAGAAAATGAGACCTGTCGCATTAGAGATGACAAATCAATATTTAATATCCATCTGCTAGAGGAAAGCAACAAATAAATACACTCTGGCAAAGTACACTGTGGGAAAAGGATGAGAGTTAGTAACCATAATTTTCCCACAAGTTGCCATGGAAAGTGATGATAAAATTCCCAGGTCACAGGAACTGAGTTTCCAACTCGCATACACACAGCCCTGAGCAAGAAGAGAGGCCAAGTCACATCTTATCACCAAAGCAAAGGACTCTCACTGGGAAACCCCATTAACCCCTGCTTTCCCGTCTTGTGCACCTGTGCAGTCACATGTGACCCTGGAGTGGGCCCCAGAATAAACAAAACTGCGCTCATATATTCCAAAAGAGAAGAATTTCACTTGCTCGGAAACGTAGAGGGCTCTGAGTGCTTTCATGTTAAAGTAACCTTGCCAGTCTTACAATTCTGTCATTCTTTAAGGAGCTCCTATTAAGTCTTAAATGCTTCAGAGATTAAAAGGGTATATTAATGTTATTAGAGACCTGAGATGAAATGCCATGCCTTGCCGGGTGTCTTTGCACTTAATGAAAACATTTTCATCACATTCTGAGTCTATTATGCCAGATCTTCATTTCATAAGTTGTAAGATAATCTTATTTTAATTAGAAGAGATACACCAAGTATATTAGGGTAATACAGTTAAATATATTCATCAACTTTCTTCCTGCCAGTTTCAACACCTCCTTCAGAGTCTGGTATTCTGATGTGCTATCACCAGTGTAAGTAAAAGTATGTGTATAAATATGAAGTCATTTCTGGAGCTATGCATGACTGAATTTGCCAAGGAGGACCCTAAATGGCTGGTACTGAGCAATATGGTAGCCACTGTCAATTGTACTCCAGATTGGCTGCTTTACATTGAAATGTGTTACAAGTGTAAGGTATATAATGGATTGCAAAGGTTTAATATAAAATATGTGCTCACAATGTATGCAATCTCATTGATAATGTATACATTGATTTCATATTGAAATAACTACATCTAGACTATTTGACAAATTAAACTATGGTATTAAAATTAATTCCATAGACATTTGCTTTTTACTGTTTTAAATATGGTAACAAATGGATGTTAAGTTTTGCATGTTATGCATATGACATTTCCACTGGACATAGCTGTTCCATATCATCTCCCCAATATGTAAGAGCAATTTTAATTGGCTGTGCCATAAGTAGCAAACTTAAATAATGAAGTGATAACTCGTAACAGGTTCCTTCTGAAATCTCAATTACCTTTACTCACTGTCCCATCAGCTACAATGGTCGCACAATCCAGACTTTCAGGAGGGACAAGGAAAGCCTTCGGTTCTGTCTTGTGGCTTTGTGCTTCTTGAAAGAAGCATAAATATTATACATATATACATACATATGAAATTTTAAAAAATAAGAACCTGTAGAGACTATTAAAACACCTTGTTGTAAGCCCAGGAGAAACGTGAGAGCAACCCCAAACAGAGAGCAGTTAAACTAGAGATTAATGACAGATTGATAGCATAAAAGGGCCTCACATCTAGGCATCTATGTTCCAATGTAAAAGTTGCTGTCTCCAAAGAAAAGGAATGTAGAATAAGGCAGAGGAAGGCAGAGGCAGACTAGAAACAAATGGCCCATGGTGAATCAATAGAGAACCTCACCAGGGTCTCCAAAGCAAAAACCCCTTTAACACAGTGAAGTCAGGAAGGCAGCTAGACATGTGCAGGTCACTGGGGCTGGAAAGGTGATGATGGTCTTTACTGAAGAACACTTGAGCAAGAGTCTCCCCTCCATCCTGCTTTAAAACAGGCAGGTCAGAGGTGTTAGAACCAACAGTGGAGACAGAATTTTCCTACGCTCAGCTCACAAATTAAATGAAAACAAAAGTCTCCAGGACTGATGGCATCCACCCAAGGCTTCGGAGGGACTCTAGGGTAACATATGACACTACTGGCCACACTCCGTGACCTATTGTTATTCTCCACCACTATGGGGCAAGAGTGGCAGGCAGTGGTGACTCATGTATCTAAGGGCTCAAGGAAGATTCCAGAAACAAAATGGTCTTGGTCTGGTTTTTCTTTAAATTAAAAGCTACTTTAATTTTTTTCTAATTTAAATGAAATTTATTTTAAATGACACAAAAATGAAAAGTATACATATCGATGGGATCCCATGTGAGTTTTGGATATATATCTTACAGACACACTCACATATAGTGTAATGTAATTTAAACGTTAAATTTCAGCAATCATGTCTACCTCCTCAAGCATTTAATATTTATCAGGTCTTTAAGGTAGAAATACCCCCCAAATCCTTCCTTTTGAAATAATTAAGATATTACTGTTAACTACAGTACACTACTGTGCAATAGCAGATGAGAACCTCTGACTCGGTACCCATGGGCTGACCTCTCTCCACTCCTCCGACCTGCCCTGCCTATACTTCCCAGCCTCTAGTAACCACCATCCTACAGGCATCTTCTATCAGATCAGCTGCTCGTGGCTCACATAAGAATGAAATCATGTAATGCATATCATTCCATTCCTGGCTTATTTTACTTGACATAATGAGCTCTGTTTCCATCTGCGATGATGTGAATGACAAAGTGATTCACCATAATCAAGTGGGATTCATTCCAGGGATGTAAGGAAGTCTTAGCATGTACAATTCAATAAACAAGACACAACACTTCAACAGAATGAAGGACAAAATCCATATATAATCCAGGTGCACCAGTATGCACACTTTATTCAGCAGTCAGGAGACTGAGGCAGGAGGATTGTAAGTCTGATTCCAGTTTGACCCATAAAGGGAAATCTGAAGAGAGAAGGAGAGAGAGAGAAGAAGAGACAGAGACAGACAGAAGAGAGAGAGAGAGAGAGAGAGAGAGAGATCATATCCATAGATGTAGAAAAGAGAGCTGATAAAATTCAATCCTTTATGGTTAAAAACATTTAAAAAGTTAGGTACACAAGGATCATACCTTAACAAACGTGATATGTAATAAGACAGCAGTTAATAACAAATACAGAAAAGCCAAACATTTTCTAAGATGTAGAAAAAGACAAGGATGCCCACTTTCTCCACTTGTACATCGTACTATAGTCCTAGCCAGAGCAAGCAATCATGAAAAAGAAGTAAAGATCATCAAAACTGAGGAGGAAAGGAAGTCATTTCGGAATTCCCATATTCATAGAATGCAAGAATTAATATTGTTAAAATGTTCATACTAACCAAGATGATGTATACATTTGATGCTTATCCTTACCAAAATACTAATGACATTCTTCATAGAACTAGAAAAAAGGTACCACTTTTACAGAACACAAAAAGCCTTGAATAGCCAAAGCTACTATGAACAAAAAAGTACAAAGCAAGAAGTGTTACATAACCTAATATTAAATTATACTACAAAGCTGCAGTATCAAAACAGCATTACATAGCCATAAACCAGAGACATGGAGCAGCATTACAGAATAGAGACCCTAGAATATAGCACCCATAAAATTACAATCAATTCATCCTCAACAAAATGGCTAGCAACAGTGGGAAAAGGACAGTCTTCACTAAACAGTGATGAGAAAACTGAATGTCTGTGTCATAAAAAAAAAAAAAGAAATAAGGCTCTTTATCTTTGTCTCTCTTCAGTTAAAAAATCAATTCAAAATGACTAGAAATGTTAAATAGCTGACCATATTAATGTTTTTGGTTGGATCATTGAACACAACTGTTTGCAGTCTCTCTGTTTGAATGTTCACTTTGTATGCTTTGATACTGTGACTTGAGCAACTATCTCTAAAATGATAATGTGTAATCTATTAACTGGTGATTTTTTAATGTTTTTTTTTTGTAGTTCTGTATTACTTGTACCCTTACACCACTTTGTTTTGTTTTGTTTTTTCTCTTTTTCCTTTTAAATAAAATTTTTAAAAAATGACTAGAAACAAATATAAGACATGAAAATGTTAGAAGAAATCATAGTGGAAATGACTTAAGATACTGGAATAAGCCAGGATTATTTTATAAGACCCCTGAAGGACAGGAGACAAAAGCAAAACTAGACAAGTGGCAGGCACTGCACCAAACTAAAAAGCTTCCACAGTACACAGGACAGCATGGTGGGCAGACAACCTAAAGAATGGAAGAAAATATTTCCAAACTACACCTTCAATAAGGGGATAATATTCAGCATAGAGAACCTGATTTACAACATGGCAATAGGTCTAAGGAGAAATTTCTCAAAAGAAGACAGAAATGGCCAAGAGGAGGATGAAAATAACTGTCACTAATCATCAAGGAGATAAAATCAGAACCATGGTGAGGGTGAGCTCTCGGCCCTCCCACTGTGAGAATGGGCCGTGAGGGCGGGGGCGGGGGGAGTGGACGTTCACACACTGCTGGTGGGGATGTAAATTAGTATGGCTGTAACGTAAAACCGTGTGGAGATTCCTTAAAAATGAAAAATAAACTATCATGCAATTCAGCAATCTCACTTCTGGATATATATATATGTGTGTGTGTGTGTGTGTGTGTGTGTGTGTCTCAACATCTATGACAATATGTATTCTTACTATATATATATATCATATTCAAAAGAAATGAAATCAGTGTATCAAAGAGACACCTATACTCCCATGTTTAGTGCAACGCGCGTCACCGTAGCCAAGAAATGGAAGCAAATTGTCCACTAAGTGACGACTGGGCAAAGCAAATGTGGTACAAGTGAATGCTATACATCCAGCCTGATTTCTAATCTTGATAGGATAAGCAAGTTTGCCTCTTGGCTAATAACCTGGGATGGTCACTCTTAGATGATTTGGGAAACTTGAATCAAACTCTAAGAAAATCTTGAAATCTTATTGAAAGTTTTTGAGTTGTATCTGATAACGGACCAAAGTATTTATGGGTGAAACTACGTGATATGCAGGAATCGATTAAAGTAATTCAGAAGCAAGTAATAGATTATATCAAAGGGAGAACACTGTTGATAAGATAGATACTAGTGATTCATTATAATTTTCTTTCTACTTTTGTTGGTTTAAAAATCTTCATAATCATGATAAAAGTTAATCAAAAAGGCAATAGAGAAATTTAAAAAAACACATAAATGAAAAACCAGCAAGATATATTTAGACTTTTGAAATCACTTTGACACAGTTCCATACTAACATTTTACACTTTACAAATGCACACTTTTTTGTTGTGTGTGTATTTGTTTCATTACAAAGAAATTGTTTCCCACAAACAGGGAGTGCCCCCTTGAGACCAGGCAAACAGGAGAGACAAATGAGAACTTCTCTGCAAGCCGAGGTGTAAATAGGGGTACACCCAATGGGCCAGTTTTACAGAATCCTGAAAATTCTTTGAATAATGGAAAAATTAATTTATGTAGTGTCCCAGTTCACAGGCTTAAACAAATTCCCCCAAACCCTTCCCACTGCTGCTCACATAAAAATACAAATATAAAAATGATCCTTATCATTAATATATGCCTGCATTAAGAAATAACTTTAGAAAATTTTAACATGGAAATCTGTGTATGAAATGAAATCTTAACAGTTACTAAAATTCTTGATAAGTGTTTAGAAATAACTACAAACGATGCTGCCTCTAATCAGTATGTTTTCCTTTGGTGACTAAAGAAAAACAGAACATGTTCTAAAAATAACATTTCCAAAACTAGGGATGCCTAAAGCAGCAGAGTTTGCCTCTCTAGACCACATCTCTGTGACCGTACAATGGGACCGCATGGAATCTAGACAGTGACACCCAGTGACACTCATTAAGGATCTTAAGGAGACCAGGAAAACAGACTCAAATGATTAAAATTTTTCATCTTAAAAGCACACAGCTTGGTCTGGAAGAACATGGTGGACAGATAGCGGCAGCCTCAGAGGCTCTCTGAGAAACGGCGTTTAAAATCTAGGAATGGTGCTGGGCAGGAAGTCCCAGGCAAGGGGGGATATTCTTTGCAGACCCAGGAATGAACTAAATTAAGAGAAACCATCTGGAAACGCAATCCTGGTGATACAGCAGGCACAGATAAGGTCTCAGCACAGAAGCCAGACCCGCGCCACTGGAAACTGCGATTTGAATTACCTGCAGCCACTGTTGCGTCCTGGTCAGCACGGTGGGGAGAGAGGTGTGAAAGCTCAGAAAGTGCGAAGCGTTGAAAGGAGTTAGGAGAGGGACTGGCCGGGTGCCCTGCATCAACCGGCGGTGAATGAGCGAATTGGGACCCTTCTAAAGAGAAGGAGGCTTCAGCAGAGGACATACTCGGACTGGGCAGACTACCCGGAACAAGATGCTGCAGTGACTTCAGACACATATCCCCCTCTCAAGCGGGATTGGTGGAGAGTGCCTGGCCTGTGAGATGCCGCTGGCTGAAACCCAATAGGCTAGCCCAACTCAAGTCCCAGCGCCTGGAGGTGCACCTTAGCGGTGAAGCTTTTGGTAGGTTGACCTGGAAGGGCAGGCCCAGCAGAGGCTGCCCAGGTCTCTGTCTCCCTGGTGTCGCTGCAGTGGGTGGGAACACCTAGCCGGCGCAATTCAAACAGACTGTGGCCGACAGGGAAGGAAGCTGGGCCTCCTATACATGCTTAAATATCAGGAACAAAGAAGATGGGAAGAGGGAGCAACAAGAAAGGGCCCTCGGGCCCCCAATCCTGAGAAACATGCAATATCAGACACGGCACCAATAGACATAAAGCACTATCTCCAGAGCCTCATAGACGAGTTCAGGAATGAAGTTATTAACAACCTGAAACAAGACATAAGTAGAATAGTTAGAGAAATGCTAAGCACCGCCCAAGAAAAAATAGATGGTGGAATGGAAGAACAGAAAAAAAGGGGAGAATTGTTGATGGAGAAAATAGAGAAAACATAGAATACGTGAAGCAGGTTCAAAGAGATTACCAGGAAACTAAAAACTCTATCAAAAACTGGCATAACAGCTTGAAAGAAACTAAGGACAGATTATCTGAACTGGAGGGCAGATTTGTAATATGGGAGCATGAAATGAAAAACTTTTTAAAAATAACAAAAAAAAAACAAACAGCAACAATACAAAAACTAGAAGATGATAAGAGAATCTATAACTTAAGAATTAAGAACATAAGAGTAGAAGTGGGGACACAAACAAATGGACTACAAAAGCTATTCACAGAAATAATCCAAGAAAGTTTCCCTAATTTGGCAAATGGTAAAGATACTCAGATATATGAGGCACACAGGACTTTAGCCACCTACAACCCAAACAGAGCTACACCCAGGCATATAATAATTAAAATTCCAGAAATCCAATATAAGAACAGAATATTAAAATCTGTAAAGACAGGCAGTGGGGATTTAGCTCAGCGGCATAAGCACCTGCCTTACAAGCAGGCAGTCGTGAGTTCAATCCCGGTACCGATAAAAAGGAAAAAGACAAAAAAAAAAAAAAAATGTCGTCAGAGACAAGAAACAGATCACTTACAAGGGAACACCCATCAGAATTACAGCAGACTTCTCGGCACAAACCATCAAATCACGAAGAACGTGGAGGGAAATAATTCAAGCTTTGAAAGATAATAACCTCCAGCCAAGATTGATATATCCTGCACAACTGTCCCTAGAAATTGATGGAAAAACAAGGTGCTTCCAGGATAAAGAGGAACTAGGGGAATTTGCAACCACTAATTCAACTGTACAGAGAATACTGCAGGATAGTCTAAAAAAAGAAAATAGCAAGATTCCAGAAATAGTGGCAGAGAGACCACAATGAATGGAGCAGGAAATGAAGAAGACAAACTGACAATAAACGACAGAAAAAGAGCTCAACAGAAATGAGGCAGAGAAGATCGGAAGGTAAGAACAGCAATTTTGGAGAAAATAAGACATCATAATAGCTAGTGCTGATTTAGTATCATCTTGTTTTGAAGTCCCATCTTGTTTTGAAGTGTATTCTTCTGTCTCCATTGGACTTAAAAGGTTGTATCTTATTGTTTTTTATTATATATGATAATATAAGCAAAAACTTTTATAGACAAGGAGTTTATATAGAAACCATTGTTCATTTTCTGTCAATTGGTTCTAAATACCCTGTAATAATGTCATTCTCTTGAATGGTTTTATAGTGTCTTGATATGTTTGGTGCTACAGTATAAGAAGTTATACTCAAAGATTTCAAGGAAAGAGACATTATAGTAACTATTTTTATGTCAGAATATCTTGTGGTAAAACACTATTTTGCTTAAATGGTTATGATTTGACCTGCGCTGTTCTGTTGTTATGCCCTCTTTTATCTCAATCCCCCCCCCTTTTTTAATTATTTACTTTTTTCTTTTTATTTTTTTTAATTAAGGGAAAAATAAATAAAAAATAGCAGGATACATTATAGTAACCAACTTTGATTTCCTATTAACTTGATTTGAAATCCTGTATTGCCCTCACCATCTTGTTTTGACTGATTTTCCTCTATTCTGCTTTGCTTGATAGTACCAAGTTCGAACGTATAGGCATAACTGTGAAGACAATAAGAATCATTATGATGCCCATTCCGGTTGACTATTATTTTCTTTTAAAATCCTGTAATGTCTCCAATGCTTTGGTTTTATTGTTTACTGTTTAGTTCAATTTTATTATAACTGCCAATTCTTCTTAAAATAGCAAGAGGCAGTATGGTAACCATTGTTGATCACCTTATATTTTGTTTTTACATTATCTATTATGTCCATCCTTTTGATTTGACTGACTCTGTTCTGATATGTCGCATTTGGTTTTACTCTCTTCAAAAAAAGTAATAAAAACTGTGAGAGTAATAAAACCCAAAATGTGTAATTGTCATTGTACAAAAGAAAAGAAAAGAAAGTTCTCTAAAGCTTATAACTGCATATATGTTTAAGTGTATAAGATAGATAACCATATTACCGAGTGTTTTTTGGATCATTGAACAAAACTGTTTGCACTTTCACTGTTTGAAAGTCCACTTTATATGCTTCAATTTTGTAACTTGAACAAGTATTTCTAAGATGAGAATATGGAATCTATTAACTAGTGATTTCCTTACTGTTTATTTTTTAAATTTTGTATTACTTGTACCCTTTTTCTGTTTTTTTTTTTTTCCTTTTTCTCCTTAAATAAAAAAAACACGCAGCTTGAGTGGGGATCAATACATATTGTATAAAGAGCATATGGAATGACTGAATATGATTTATTTCACAAATTCCTGGAATCAAGGGCTATTCTTTGAAATGATACAACTTTAGTACTCAAACAAATAAAATTAGCAAGTCACTAGACATGAATGATGAACATTAAGAAGATATTAACACCAAGAAAGAGGTGAAACTCTTTATGAAAGTATAAAGAGATGGAAAAGTACTTGAACTTACATCCAAGTTACTAATGATTGCTCATGGATACTTAGAAAACACAGTCCCTTCTCTCTCTCTCTCTCTCTCTCTCTCTCTCTCTCTCTCTCTCTCTCTCTCTGTGTGTGTGTGTGTGTGTGTGTGTGTGTGTATGTGTGTGTGTGTGTGTGCACACACATGCATGTGGGCTACTAAACCAGAAGTCTTTGTGCTAAGACACATCCTCAGTCCCTTTTTGAATAAAGTTTTGTATTTTGACGTAAGTTCTTGCTAAGCTATCAAGTGGTCCAGGCTGCACTCAAACTTGTAGCCTCTCCAAGTGCTAGTAGGGTAACAGTTTTGCTGTTTTTGAGGAAATTCAGGTGGCTCCTGAATTGGGTCCAGGCATATGGACCCAACTGCTTTTGGTGTAAAGAAGAAACTGAGAAGATCAAAGAAAATAAATACCCTACAGTACTTCATGACACTTCTCTGAATTCAGCAAGAGACCATGTGAGAGCCACGTAAATTTGATCAAGTCATCTTTTTCTTTGACTCACTGGAGTCATTTTTGTTCTCTATTCTCATTTAACATTAACTATTACCAGTCATTCAGTTGTATAAATCTGTATTACAAACCATTGCTCACTAATTATGGGGAGAGGGTAGAACACAACTCATGTATGAAAGTACTCGTTAAAAGTTGAAAATAGTTACATTGTGATTTGTTATATCATTCTTACACAAAAAGCTTAGCTAATTCATTTAGCTAATTAGAAAAACTAATGTTCGTAAGTTATTTTCTTTTGTTTTACCTTAAAAGCTTTAATAATTTTGCTAAATCATTTTCTCATTCCAAAAAGTACATTCTATGCCTATAAGACATTATTATTATTCAGATTTTTATTTTTATTTTACTTGTGGCACTGACTTGTAAAACCCAAAGAGCTGAGTGTGGATGCATAACTTATTTCATCAAATAACCAAAAACAGTTATTTTGCATTCATGGGAACCAATGTAAAAGAGAAACTACACAGCGACTGCAATGTTGTCCCGCAAAACCTGCTTATTTACGTGACTAAAATCATCACAGCGCCTCCCAGTTCTGTTATGGGAACTAATCACCACATTCCATGAATAAATGCTTTATGCTCTATTTCTAAAAAGCATAATTTCTTCATCTCTTGCAGTTCTGATTGCTCATAGGTTCATCAGATGCTTAAATATCTGAAATCTTTTTTGTAAATTTATAAATATAAAACAGAAAGTGAAGTTAAAGTAAAGGCCCGCGTCTCTTGCAGCAGATGGTGGTGACAGTTCTGTTGCTTGTCCAGCCACCGATGAAGAAAGCCTGATACCAGGGCTGGCCGCACACAAGACCAGCTTCCATCACGGGGCTGACCCATACATTTTAGGTAAATAGCAAGAATACAAACGCTTCATCATTATAAATGATACTAACCTTGATCTAATTACATTTAACCAAATGGTGTTCTATGAAAATATTTTAGTTAAAACTGCTCACTAGCTGAAGGATTAACCATGTTGACTTCTGGTAAGTGGTTTTATTGGTGATTTTATTCTAATTTCTTTAATACACATTAATTGACTTATAATCAGGAAAAATATCAAGAGTATTTTAAATAGACATCAAAATTTCCAATCAACATGGCCTGGAGGAAATATTTAGCGTGACTCACACTTCTCTGGTGAAGAAGTTGTCGGATCTGGGATCTGACCTGACAAATTCGCCTCTTCTCTGACATAGAAAGTGCACCTGCTTGCCGTCCATGCAGAAGTTGGAATCAGAATCCTTTAGGAGAAAAGCAAAGTAAAAAGCTGGCTGGGGCTCCCCTTTAGTTTCCGATTGGAATATATATATATATATATTTTTTTAATTTTTATTTAAAGAGAAAAAAAACAAATCAAAACAGTAAAAGGATACAAGTAATACAGAATTTCAAGAAAAAATATACAGTAAGAAATCACTAGTTAATAGACACCCCTGATGATCTGTGGGGAGCAGACTTGGACAGCCCGGCACAGGGACAGCACCTCACCCCAGCCGGTGACTGATATGTTTCCAGTTAGAGAGGCAGGCATTTGACGCTTTGAAGCAAGATGCCACAGAATCTCCATAGAGGACTTTTAGAATCCTCAGCGTTCACATACAAGTGTGTGTGTGTGTGTGTGTGTGTGTGTGTGTGTGTGCATGTGTATGTTTAACTGAAGGAACTAATGAGGATTTCATTTTACCTTACTCACAGAATCCCAATCAGCCGTTCCCCAAATAGCAAGGCACAGACTCAGCAAAAGGACCCAAGAATTATATCACACATTGCTCATGGCTGAGCAAGCTCACAGGGCACCGGTATATGCTGAGCACACAGCCATTTGTCACGAAGCTATCAATCAAATTCAGTTGATAATAGAAATCCCTAAATAAATGAATTACAGAAATCAATGAGTCTGCTATTCTTTCTGAGTTTAAAATCACTGAAAAAATTTACCATGGGTTTAGGAGGCAGTTAAATGTTGGGGCACCGATGCTCTCTCATTCATTTCTCAGCTCGTTCGGGCCTGACTGCTCTTTCCGTCTGCTGTGAGGCAGACTCCAGGAGGCCACGCCAAGGTCCAGGGAGGGAAAGGGGGCCGAGACCGTGGGCAGCCTGGGCACCTGTTCCACGTGCTCCCCGGGCCTGTCCAAGCCCTTCCACCCCGGGAAGACCACAGCTCTGTGAGCACAAGGAATGAGGCCTGCTGAAAACCCTGAACACCACAGGGAACCCCAACCCTGCCACGGCCAAGAAGCAACAACGACTTTCTCTCTGTTCTGCTTCAGTTCGTTATCATCAATGTTTGAAGTCCCCAGTGACTCTCAGGAAAGGACAGACACAATGGCACGGATCCTTTATTGTAGCTTGGCATAACTGGCGCCATCTTGAGCCCTGCATTTAACTAGTGCCCTGTATTTGACCCAGAAACATGGAAAATTATTCAGGATTTAAGTCCCATGAGAAAAGCAGAATGAGCTGCACCCACAAGAGAAAAATTGACCTGCTCAACAAAAGCAACAAGATACAGGTGTCAATCAAAAATTAAGGTAAGATTCTAGCTAAACTATTTCCAACAGGATTCCTTTTTGTGTTTCTCTGTTTTAAAAGTTTTGTAACTTTCCAATTCAGGGCCATTCAGTGAGACTTTGAAACAGAGGTCCATGCAAGTGGTCGCTGAGCTCAGCTAATTAAATTGCAAATCTATCAGTTTGGCTGCTTGGATTCCTACATTGCTCATGAACCCACTTCACTTATAAACTGAAGAATACACACCACAGTAAGCAGTTACAACCTGTCTACCCGGGGTGTACAGACTCCTACAGAACCGTGAAGCCCTAGTCCTTTTTCTACAATTAGTGTATGTCTGTGATACATAGCAGTTACATTCTTTGGAAGGATCTGGCACATTTATGCTGTATCTTGACCATATCTGATCTCCCAGCCTCCCTTCCTTCCCTTCCCCATCTCCAGAAAGTCAGTCTTCCTGTTTCTTATCATCTCTCCTTTATTTTAAGCTGTAAATCATATTCTGAGTTTCTCATAGAAGGGAAACCCTGTGATATTTTACCTTTTTGTCTAATTTATTTCACTTTCACTCCAAATTCACCTATTTTGGTCTCAGCATCCATTCATCTTGGTCCCAAGTGCTATTCATTTTTCCTACAAATGACTTAAGTTCATCCTTCTTTCTAGCTGAGTAATACTCCATTGTATATATATACACCATAATTTATTTATGTATTCATTCGTTGATAGGTACAGAGGCTGTTTTAATAAATTTACTATTGTGAATTATTGTACTATGAAAACATGAGGGTGGTCATATCACTGTCATATGATGACTTTACCACTTTTGGGAAGACACTTCTGGGAGTGACAGCTGGGTCAGATGGGATTTCTGCACTTAGTTGGCTGAGGAATCTCCATATTGATTTCCAGGATGGTTTTATGAGTTTTCATTCCATTAACAATGAGGAAGGATTTTAGCATTTGTTATTTACGGTGTCTGTGGTGATAGCTGTCCTCCTTTTCTTTGTTTCAACCTTTGTTTTTACTAGGATGTTTCTACTACGTGATGCCCACATGCCTTGCTTGGAGTTGGCATGTGTACCCAACGCATCTCCTTTCCTTCTCCGTCTCCTTCCCCTCCTGTCATCCTTTCCTCCTCCATCCCGTGGTCTCCTTCCCACTGGCAAAAGATCTATCCCCATGCTTTCCATTATCTTTCTTTCACTTTGTTCTTTACTTACATTTTTTATTTATCAGAGACGAGAAACCGTGCAATATTTAAGCGTGTGTGTCTGATGTGTTTCCCTTAACATTACGGTCTCAAAGTGCATCCATTTTCCTACAAACACACCAAGTCTATGTTTTCTGGCAGAATAGTACTCCACTGTGTGTAATGCCACATTTTATTAATCTATTAATCTGCTGATGGCCTTTTTCAAAATTTGGTTAATATGGATTATGCTGTTATAAAGTACAGATATGCATTCTTACTGGAGTAACATAGAATTTCAGAGTTGTTTTGGTTTGCCTTACCCTGATGGCTAAAGAACCTGGTCATTTTTTTCATGTATTTATTGGCCATTTGAATTTCTTTTGAAAAGCATCTATTCATTTCAGTTGCCCATTTTTTGTTAGATCTTTTGTTTGTGTGCTCTTTTTTTTAGTTCTTTATATATTCTAGATATTAGTCATGTATCGTAGGAGTATCTCACAAGTTATTCCCATTCTGTAGATTGTCTCTTCACTTTAGTGGTTGTTTCCTTTGTGTGCAGGGCTTTAGAGTTTGGTATAATCATATTTGTTGACTCTTGGTTGTATCAGACGGTGTCTAACTAGAGAAACAGATATAACACAAGATACACAAATGTACTAGAAATGACAAGATTGGCTCACGATGGCCAGCCAGAGTTGGGTGAGGGAGCGTGCAGAGTGCCTGCACAATGGAGCTGAAGGGTGCAGCCCGTGGTCTGGTGTCCACTGCAATGTCCCATGCAGGTCTGTATCAGGAGGCCCATGGGTTTGTAACAAAGGCTGAAGGATCCAAGGCAGAACCTGAAGAGTCTGTGCTAGAAGCCAAGAGATGCCGTCCAACCTGAAGGCAAAGTCTGGAGCTCCTCCAAAGAACCAAAGCCAGTCTGTCCTTCCTCATTCCCCTCTTACCCTGCTCAGGCAAGGCCCCACCCTAGGGTGGGTGCTCAACACCTTAGGGTGTAGAAATGCTGAGCTGACTTAGGTAAGCTTTAAAACTTCTCAAATTAACACCATCAATCACCCATTACATCGTTGTTATGTTTTGTCCACTTTTTGATGTGCTGAAAGCTCCTGCCTATGGCTGGGTCTTCGAGAAATTTACCCATTTTATTTTCCAGTGGATTCAATGTTTCTGTTCTCGTGTCTAGGTCCCTGATCCATTTTCATTTCAGTACAGGATAAGGTATGGGTCTAGATTCATTCTTTTGTGGGTGGAAAACCAGTTTTCCCACTGCCATTTGTCAAAGTTTAATTTCTTTCATTGTTTTGATTTTGTTGGGTTTTTTATCTTGAAGGTAGTAAAATAACAGAATAAAGCCAGCTGAGACGATGCAGTGAAATTGGTACAGAACTTCACAACAGGATACCAGAATAACAGTAATAGGTATCGTAATATATCTCGTTATCTTCATAATAGTTGTTCAGTCAATTACGTATAGCAAAATCAAACCAAAAACAGAACATTATAAAATGTATCAGAGTATTGAATAGAGCAAAACAATTAATCAGAACAAAACAAAACAATATTTGCCTTCAAAGAGAAGACAGAAGGAAATCCCATTTGCTATATTATATACGGCTATCCTCCCAAGAGATGCTCAGATCTCTGGTACCCAGTTGTTAATAGTGGGTAGGATGGGATGTTTGATGCTCAGCCCATACTGGTAGACTCACAGCTACTTAACAGGAAGGAGGGTGTGTTGCTTTTTTGCTTAGCATCCTAAGTTCCTACATGGCCGGATCTCAGGAGATGCTGCCTTGTTCTCTCCCTGGCTCGCCCGCCGCTCGCTTGAAACTACAACTCTCTTTCATTGTTATTAATTCTGTTGCTTAACACCATGAAGCCAACCTGCAAATGCTGCTCACTACCTACATAGCACTGTAACTTAGAAATGAACAAACAATGGGGATTTTTCACACTGACAGGGAAAAACACAAAAACCAATCACTATCATGCAGTGTGTAAAGTATCATATTGTATATGCTGCAAGCATCGGAAAAGACTATCAATTTTTTTAAAGGTTAGGATCTTAAAGTTCTTATAGGAGGTGACACTCCGGGTGTTGGTGGTTGAGATCCTTTGAAGAATAAATGAAATTTAGCTGGTAATTCCTGTGAAGGTCATAATGAGCCCAAAGGTAGAGGGTGTGGAGCAGCTTTGTGTGTTGGGGACGTCGTAGCATGGTGGGGTTGGATCGAAGGTGAATAGTATAAGGCCCTGTCCTAGCCTGCACGTGTGTACCATCCGCCCACCTGCTGGCTGTGCACTATTTAGAGAGATGAACGTCACAGTTCTCTGAGTTGTATCTTCTTGGTACAAATCAAAAGTCTGATTCTAGTAAATCCATATTTATCCTCTCCTGTCACTCCTGGTCACTAGCAGCTCTGTCACACAAACTGAATCCAGTTCTCTGCCATCATAACTTCTGCCCACCCTGTTTGGAAGCCCTTAAAAAGAGGACTGAAGCAGGAGACTCAAATGCATTTTTTTTTATCGGTACCAGGGATCGAACTTATGACCGCCTGCTTACAAGGCAGGTGAACTAAATCCCCAACCCCTTCAAATTCCTTTTTTTGAAAATCTAATTTCTAACAGGGCTTTATTATTGAAAGTACAAATTATGTTCTTTCTTTCCTCCTTTATCCCTCTCATCCTCTTCCATGCTCCAGTCAATGATAGGCTGTTAGTATGTACCACAGAGTAGTTCTATCCTCTTGAATATTGTTCCTGCGAATTGGCTTGTGTTTTATAACTGTCCGTAGGTAGCTGGCGAGAGGCTTGCCTACAAAGGGTTGATAAGCAGGGCCATCAATCCATCAGCCCATCTGATTGCTGCACTCAAGGTAAGGGTGGGAGCAGACGCTGAGCAGAGCCAGCCAACTAAAGCAAAGGAAAATCTTGTACATTGTCTGCAATCTTAACAACATAAGAGACTCAGGCATATGAGAAATCACAAGCAGTAGTCTTGCATAAATTCTAACTAAAAAGAGGATGATGCAAGGTTCTGGTTATAAGAAATGAAGACTTTGTTACCTAAACAATAGGAAAGATATATTCTCTCACTTCAGAAGCCCAAAGTTCCAGAGCTGATTAATTCAATGGTTCAGCAATGCTGTGTGTTTGATCCTCTGTCATCAGACTTACCTTGTAGTTTGCCTGTCTGCGGTTAAAATTCAGTGCAATCGCTTCAAACAGTGCATGATCACACACTATCCAAATGCCGGCTAGGAAAATTAAGTCACATCCTTTCTTCCTCATGCCTGTGGCCAGAACTGCATCATGTGCCCAGTCCTGAGGCAATGGGCAGCTAAAGGAACTGCAGTTACTGTGACTGGCTCAGCCGTCGGCTCATGAAGAGCCATCTTCCCAGAGGGCCCAGGAGGGCTTCAGTGTCACCGGATGCTAAGGTCTACATCCCACGTAGTGAAGAATGCACCCAGGGACAGAGGAGAAGGTTAAAACAAATGTATTTAAAACAGCAAGGAATTAGAACTCTCACAAGCCAGGAGGGGGGCCTGAGTAGAATACCCCCAGGGCTCTTTATGTAGGGTTTTAAATGGATTTGGAAGGGACCTTGGACCATGGTGCAGGAGACTGTGTATAATCTTAGGGTCCAATTTATGTATTACCCTGTGCAGTGTCCACGCAGAGCTCTATGCAGAGCTCATGAGTTCTTGAATGAATGGCTGGTCTGATCACGCTCTGAGGAGGGCCCCGATATCTGAAGGACCCCTGGCAGATGTCTTTGTAAGCTCTCTGGAGCATCATCACTTAGCAGACTTCATTAGGCTTCCTGATTCCATCTTGAGGCCATCCATGGTCCTTATTCCTGACAGCATACTAACTCTGTAATCCTGCTACACCAGCTTCCTGCAAAAACAGGAAGAAAATGAGATTCTAAAGCAAGGAATTGGGAGATGGGAAATGTAAGTAACATCTTTTATTAAACAAGCAACCAATATTGTCCACAATAGCTACAGAGCTATTTAACTCATTAAAATTCTATAGACTCAGATGAACTAGAGGTCCAGCATTTCTACAAAAACACACAATTGTGTTTACTTTTTTAGAAAGTAAAAATAAATTACAGTTCGAACAAAAATAAATTATGAGGAAGATTGTTGGGAGCCGCGTCTGTGATAGCTCGCCTTGCGCGGCGGACGTGCGGCCTGTAGTAAAGAGTGAAGCCTGAGGTAGATTGCCCCTCCCATCGAGCACGTTAGTTTCCTGCTTACCGCGTAAGCAACCCGCTCAACAATATAGTCTGCCTGGCAACTGATGATGTTAGCCAATCAGCTTGCCTTGCTTACTTTAACATGATTGGACACTGTACCCGTATATATACCGGTGCCACCCCTGGGGGGGAAGAAGAAGCCCGGAAGTAGAAGCCCAGAAGGAGCCGCGGAGAGCGGACCGGTAGAGGCTTCGGAGTGAAGCCCAGAAGGAGCCACGGGGAGCGGACCAGAAGAGGCTTCGGCTGGGAGCGATCCCAGGGCAGGCTGTACGGAGAAGGAAAATAAAAAGAAAAGGTTGTCCACTGCCAGACTTTGTCGTGTGTCCTTCCTGCCGGCCGGGAGCGGACATCGACAGAAGATAAACTAAAGTAAGATCATAAAACATTTTAAGCCCCATGATCTTTGAGTGAAAACAAAAATACTATGTTCTACTATGGCAGATTTTCTTCCCAAAATAAATATTAGAATTTCAGTGCTGCATCAGATAGTAAGTCAAAGTTCCTCCATGTTTTTCTTTGTTTGACATTAAAGATTGAAAAGTGATCATATTTACACAAATAAAAAACAACCAGAGGCTCAGCTTCAGCTACAGACCTTAACAATTAATTACATGTGTTATGTCCACAATATCCTTCAGCTAAAAACATGCAGGCTTTCACCAGATCTTTAAGGATAACATTCATTAATCTGTTAATTTATTCCAAAGTTATTTTGGTGAGCAGAATAATTTAGTTCTAGCCACAAGTTAATACAGTTTCTGGAACTCAGTGCCTGTCACGCATTTAATGTTAATACCATGTTGCAAAATTTAAAAGTTTATTACCATAAAGTATTTCAAGCTATACATTTTTAAAATTAATCTCAAACTAAATTGAAGATTACAGCCATTAAGCATACCCGTTAAGAGTGGAATATTGGGGCCCAACAAGCACCACAGGTTGCCTAGCAACCATGGTACCTGCACTTGCTGATCCTAAACACACATAGAAAATCGGTGATGAATATATATTCATCTCAGACCTCTATTTACTAGGGAAAATGCATTCTTTCTGTTATTAATGACTCTGCGTGTGCTATTCAAGGGAGCCGAATTTGGACGGCAGCATTGGGGAGATGGTGTGTGAGGGCTCCCCATATGTGAACCCTCATAACAATGCCAATTGCTGGTCATTACACTAAAAATGAAATTCATGTCAAATGACCAGCTCAGGCCACAGTTTTCTAAAACGTCATGTGGAAACCATACTTTGCTTCCCCTACATTCTAATTTCCAAAAGAATATAAGATTAATTATGATAGCCTCGGGGCTCTCCCAGGGCTATCCTAGTCTTTAAAATGCCCGAAGTAGGCCCCACAGTCAAAAAAATGTCATCTGTCATCCCATTTTCTACTGTCGGAGTCTATGGGAGCAAATCAGCTTTCTAATTCTGCATAGGTCCCCCCAGTCTGTGCGCTTGCTTTGCTGGAGGCTCGGCTGCCGCAGTGGCCAAGGAGCCCTCAGCAGCTCTGCAGCCGGGCTCTGCCAGCTCCACCCGGCTGCCTGGCCCCTCCTGGGCTCGCGGAGCTGGCAAGCTAATATGCTAATAGAATTCATTAGCCCCGGCTCTGACCGACAGTTAAAACGGGACTGCACATCCTGCTCCCGCGCTGCGCAGCCATTACGCCGCTTCGGGAGGCGCAGCTAATTCAAAGGAGATGATGACAGGGTTTGCAATCAGGGAACATTAGAGTAGCGGGCAGTCGAGAGGCTGAACACGGTAGGCAGACAACCCTGCCAGCAACCCTGATTTGATTCCTGGCATCACTGCCGGGGTTGGCACAGAAAAAAAAAAACCAGAGTAATGGGATAAACTGAAATACTGGGCACTGAGACTGGTCTTTGAAGTAATTATTCTCTAGGGTAACAAGGGACAAGATGAAAACGCTTTCAGGGACAGGCTGTGGACACCCGAGGGACCGGTTTCCATTACAGCACGGTGGCGCTGTGCTGAGCGACTGTCCCTCCACTCAGACTGCACAGGCTGTCCAAAGTGAGGGACACGGGAAAGCTCAGGAAGCTGCAGAAAGGTGGGAGCAAGACACAGTGACAGTCAGAGCCCCCGGGGGACAGAGAGTAAGGAAGGGGTCTCAGATTCCCTGTCAGGAGCTGTGATGGCATAGGTGACGTGGGTCATTTAGTCCACATCCACCATTCTGGGAGAAGAACTAAGGGAGGACGAGGTGGAGGGCGCAGCTGTCCACAGACGCCCTGAGAGGAGCGGAATCCCTTAAGATGCTGGTCCAAAACAAAGCCTTTGGCATTTCCCCCTGGGGCCCTCGGTTGTGTCAGGCTGAGGTCCTGAGTGCAGTGATTAAGAGAGCACTTTCTGGAAGCACAAGCCTCTAAGCCTCTGAATATAGCCAGGCTCACCCTGCAATTCTTTACAGAGGAGCAGGCCCAAGGCTAGAGCTGAGCCAGAAATGAATCATTTCTTATTCTGCAGTGAATACAATTTCTTCGGAATCGAGTTGGAGGTCAATAGCTAAACAAACTGGGAAGCAAGCCTTTTACAAACTAGGAGAGTTACTCCCCATGCAGGAAGCCAGAGCTCTTGCACTTTTTCTTTTTTAATCTTTACAAGAGAAAACATTACCCAGCTGAAAATAAACACCATGCCAGGACTGCAGAATTGACAACTGAGAACATGTACAAATCATCCCCTTTGCTCTGCTTGGTTTAAAAGTTGGAACCAAGGAACAGTAACTGACCACATCCTGCTCCTGACCCCTCCCCCAGCATGCAATGCTGCAATGCTGGGCAAGCTGTGTAGTTCAGGGGGGGCCTCTTTTGATTTCTGCATATAACAAAGCCCTCCCTTCCCCAGCACACTCAACAACTATTTCTCTTGCATTTCCTCTGACGGTCTCCCCAGCTCCTTCTCTCCCTCTTTATACTTGGCAGTGTACCCCAAGTGTTCCTACAAACTCAGCCATGACGCTAGCAATGCCTCCAATCTAGTCCAGTAATTTCAACTATTACCACCATGGCAGCTCGGTAAGCTATAAACTGTGGGCTCAGGTTTTCACTGGCCTGATGGAGGATGCTAATGATGTACATGGAGCTGGCAAGCAACATGCCTTGACTCACAGCCACCAACTCAAATTCCACTTGTTCAAAACGCCTCCTTCTATGTTCCTAGCTCCACAAATAACATCATTATCTCATTATTCATCCAGTGCCAAACCTGAGAGTCATCCTCTTGTGTCCTGCATCCAATTTGGAGTGGACTTTGTAGATGCATTTCTCATGTCTCTTGCATTGATTCCACTTGCTATTTTTCTAACACTGGAACCACATCATGAATGAAGCAGTATGTCGCAGATAAACTGCAACTTCTATCATTGGAAACAGATGGTGCACACACCTACTGAACAACCACGTGACCTGCTGACTTTCATTCATTCCTGACTCTGTACTGTATCCTCAGTTGGCATCCAGTCTGTTCCAGATCTTGAGCCTAATCATCCACCTTGTTTATATTTGCCATCTGCAGATAGTATTCTAATGCTATCTCTATAGTATCTCCAGTGCTAGTATCTTAAATTTTCCCTTAAAAATTTTTCTGCAGTGTTGCAAGAACCCTAGACTTTGTTATATGCATTAATAAAAGATTTAGACGGCCACAGCATGGTCCTACAGTACTTTCTATCCTGAATTTATGTAATGGTTAAAAATGGTTAATCTGGTCCCAAAGACCTCTTGTGACATGGCTAGAAATAATCCAGTTTTCCCTTTTCTCACAGATATTCTAATGTCCAGCAATTCACCATTGCTTTTTCTTGCCCAAGAAATAATACACTTTTTAAAAACCACCTCTTCTGTTTAGAATGCATTACAATCCTAACCATAAACATCTTCCTGTCACATCCTACCAGTCCTCAAGATTGCCCAAATGTGATGCCTTTCCACAGGTATTTCCAGGGTCTTCACACAGGTAAATAAATAACTCAGCTGCCCTGATGAATGTGAGTAGTTAATATTCCCAAGGTTCTCCAGTCTGCTTTTTCTTTGAAAGTATGATGACAACACTCACAGCTGTGAAGATTACTGTGTGGAACATACCACATGCAGCTAAGAGTATTGAGTCTTCCCTGTAATATAAATTAAAAGTTGATGTCCTTATAATTAGGTTAGCAAACAAATTCAGTTGACTGGGAAGGGTAATATGCAGAGCTAAGTCATCTCAAGTTCTTCGGAGGGACTCAATGTGGTGCTGCTTCATGGTTTCTACATCTATCCACAGTCTTGAGGGAAGGACTATTTGGAAAAGTGTGTGCCACAGTTCCCTGCACCCCTCACGTCTCCACTTGAGATGTGAAGAAATCCACACAAATCCCTTGAGCTGTCCTCAGTGATATTCACAAGAAACCTGGCTAATCCAAAGGGGTTACCAGTTAGAAATAGGTTGCAGCTAGAAGAGGCCAGGGGCAGCATAAGGCTCCACCAAGTGCATTTCTTGGTTCAAATTTCCAACACACGTCCTAGAGTGGGTGGGAAGCCCTCGGGCTGGGAAGCACTGACACAATGATCACTGCTACTGGTTTGAGTGTACCACTGGGTATTTTGAGGAAGAAAAGAAGAAATGTTTTTAGAATTTCTAGTACGGGTCGTGCTGATAGCCACATCACTTACATCCCAGGGCTTTTATGAGAACGAAGATGCCACAAATATGACAAAGCTTTATGAGGAAATAAAAACCTCTAAATATGATAGTTCAGGCAACCGAAATCTGCCTGACTACCCAAGATGGAGTATCTTGCAGTTGATAGTTTTTCTTTTGTGTCTGTCATCCTAGACTCATCTGTGTACCTCCTCTTTCAGATGGTATTCACACAACATAATAGCCAGGAAAAAGATATTTTCTGGCTTCCCTTCCTGTATTTGTCATGTTAACTGGGCATTTTTATATTTCTACTTTAGCCAGAGTTGCATAGAAGCAATCTCATGTCTTTTTTTTTTTTAAAGCAATTGAAACACATTCACAGACAACATAATTAGAATCATAGAATTTTAGAGCTGGAAGAGACCACAGAGATCATAATTGAGAGTAAAGTTTATTTGGGAAATATAATTTGATTTTTCCCCTTCGTGGGTAAAATGGCCAGCACAATCTGCTCCAGATTGTTGTGCCCCTTTCTTAAACGTAAATTAACTAATATCTTCCAGGGAAGGGAATTATTTTCTCTTTGCACCCACTTTCAATGGCAGTACCTAGTACCCTTTAGAATATTTTGTTAGTCTCTTGTTGCCAAGCCAATCAGAAACCTGCTTGGCATCCTCACTTCCTGGTGCATGTTTTAATTACAATACATCCTTTTCTCCAGATGGTCTCAGGATAGATGAAGCAAACAGCCACATAAAGAAACACCGCAGTGAACAACTTCAGTGACAAAAGAGGGGCATGTAAACATGAAAGAAGATCTTGTGCATAGGAAAAGCAATTGCAGCCTTCAAGTGTGGTTTTAATGCCAGATAAATAAAATTAGCACTAAGATGATATGATTGCAAGCACAGAGGGGAAGAGAATAAGATGCGAATCCTGACCCCAGGTCTGCAAGTGGTGTGGACATGGGTTAATGTGGCACTCTACAAGGAAGTCATTTGGAAATACCTTCTAAAGTATGGATCCGGATAGTTTTTCTAATCATCCTGTATTGGATAGATCTATAATCAGTACTTATCTGCCTATCATCTTGTAAATCCTGGATGTCAAAAAACAACGATTTAGGGGCTGGGGGTTTAGCTCAGCGGCATAAGCACCTGCCTTGCAAGCAGGCGGTCGTGAGTTCGATCCCCGGTACCAATAAAAATGAAAAAGACAAAAAAAAAACCCCAAAAAACAACAATTTATTTGGGTGCTGGTTTTTGTAAATGGCAGGACCAGTTATCACTTATCTCAGTCACTTTCTCATCACTGAGGTGGAATCTCCAACACCCAAACTCGAAGGAGGAGAGTTTCTTCCATCCCAGTTTGCCAAGCCTTTCCTCCACAGAGGGCTGGTGCTGGGGCAGAAGCAGTGTGACACAGGACACAGCAGGGGAGAGCTACTCAGGTCATAGGTCATGCGGAAGGGGGAACTGGGGCCACTGGAGGGAGGAACCAGGAAGAGAAGCTACCTTCCCAGGCCACACCCCCACTATTCCACCTCCTCTAATCAAGCCTCATCTCTCAACATCACACTTACTCCAAAGCCCCATCATCCAAACACCCCCCAAAGCCCCACCTTTGAGAACATGAGGCTTCGAGGGTTCATCCAGATATAAGTCATAGCATCAAACATGGTATCTTGCATGTAAAAGATGTTTCATATGGAGAAAAAACACAAATGTCATATAATGATTATGTGATTTAATGAGTAAAATAACATCTTACAGGAAAAAGCATTAATCACAAATGGGCTGTAAACACTCTAATAGGTTAGAGTTGCTGAACTGCATTCTAATGTGACACGCAAAATGCTTTCTGCTTTTAGTAAAGAAAAAGACTATTAATCTAAGGTGTTGCTCTTCCTATTTTCAGTGGAATAACATTTCAAAATACTGTCACCTTTCAGATTCTCTTTGTAGATAGGGCAAGCTAGAGTGCACCCACACTAGGATGGGAATTATAAAGGCCATTCATCTGTAAGTTTCAGGGTATAAACTGATCGCCAGCTGGGGTCAGGAAGAAATTATGGAGACTCCTAAAAGCGTCCTCCAGAGCACACTGCAGTGCTCGCTGCTGGAGCCACCAGCCCAGTGCTGAAATGGAGCTCAACCGTCATTTTTTTTTATTGAGCAGCAATTCTTAAGGTTTTCAAAATGAGAGGGGAGCACAAAGAAATCTGCTCAAACGGTCCCAGCAGTTTCTGTGTTCTGGCTTTCAAACAAAACACCAGCAACCGATGATGGACATTGAAAAATCAGTGCCACAGCTGATGTGAAATTCAAAGCATTGCTTCCTAGGTGAGGGACCATGATATTCACTGGAGGATCAGGAAAATAACACAACTTTCCCTGGAGAAAGTACGCAGCATGAAAAGGCAAATATTTTATCTGTAAGGTCCATAGCTGTATCACCATCACTTTTCTTATTGAAAAGCTACTTGGAAAGTAAACACTACATTCAAACATAAAGATTTTCCAGCCAGGCTGATAATTTCATTACATTAAAATGACTTAGAGGATCATTCCTCCTGGGGAAAGCACAATATGCAAGAGGAGACGGAACTCCTCTCAAGGACACGATGGTGACCACAGCGGGAGGTGAAGCACCAGGGTTTATTTACAGAAGAAAACAATTGTCAGACATTGGTTCCAACGCCTGGATTTCCAGGGATCCTGGAAGCCACGTTCAAATCAAGTCTTGCTCTTTCCCTGTCCTCTGTGCTTCTTGGTGGAGACCTCCTTCGTGATGCAAATAGAGGCGAAGCTGCCTGAAATCGGCTTCAGCAAAAGTCACTGAGTTCCTTAACTCCATCCAAGCTCTCTGCTCCTGCAGGGAGCAGCTGGACGCTTTATGCTGTGCCCAGAGTCAAAAGTTCATTCCACCTTGGGAATGTTGGCATCCATGCACCTGAAGAGAACAGCACCGCGGTGTGCACAGTGGAGACGTTGTGCCAGAGCCTCGCTCAGGTGCCCGGGCTGTCAGCGGGGATGCTGGGAAGGGAATGTGAGCCAGACGAAGCAGCCCGTTGTCACACTGATGGTGCTCTGAGAGGATAACGAGAATCCAGAGTACACGAGGTGACGCTGTGAACGTTAGGTGCTGCCTCGCTACTGAAAGCAAAGATGAACACATTCCACTTCAGCGTGGCTCTCCTGGAAACTGCAAGCCCATTGGCATAATAAATATTTGTGGAGCTCATTCTCTATGTGTAGGTGACAGACATACAGCGGTGAGCAAGGCATGGCTCTCATCCCTGGAGTGCTGAAGTAAAGAATTCACCAAGCAGACTCTTCTTCCAACGTTTTCCTAGCTCTCAAACTTCTGGAGGCAAATAGGAGGACATGTTATTGAAACCACGTTTGTCTCCATCAGTTTGTGCCTGCAGAGGAGACAGGGCAGGGGTGGTGGGCGACAGGATTGGCATAACGAGTGGAAAAGGAGAAGGGAGGCAGAGAGACGTGGGAGGAAGAGTCGGTACATTGTTCAGCAGAACTCGTTGGTAAGTCATAAAGGGAGGTTCAGAAGAGCTCACGGGTAGACACTGGAGAAAGCCCAATTGCTCGTCTATATGACTAAATGAAAATATTATTTTTCATTTTGTAATGGCTCAAAAGCAACCCAGAGAGGAAGGAGAGAGGAGGCCAAAAACCATAACGAGCTTCCGGAGCTCACACTGAGGGAAATGGCTGAGGGACTTTTGAAAGGACCCAGGGTTCCATTTTCAGTTCTCTGCCTCTGGAATGTCAGACGACTTCTCTCCCAATTAGTTATTTCTTCACTCAAATGCTTCCACATGCAGCTGCTTCCCAGAGTGATATTGTTGTACGGTGAGGGGAAGAATGCTAGTGGAGAGATGCAGGCCTGTGGAGCAGAATCCGCAGCAGGGCTAAAGGAAAAAGGCACAAGACACAAGACAGGCAATAAAAACCCAGTGTCAGGAAAAACCAGAGCCCAAGATGATGAGAGGAAGCAGAGCTCCCTAACATCCGCAGAGCTCCTCGGGCGGGTATTGGATTTCCCTCAGGATGCAGGCCCAGCCTCTCAGTAGCAGCAGGTGATAGCTGGATCGCACTTCTGAAGGGCAGGCCCGAGTCTTTGTGTCTCACATAATGCCTCTGCGGACACTGCACAAACCTCCCAGGAAGAACTTACGGATGTTGGTTGAATAATTTATAATGGCAAGATGAAATCTCAGTGCCTAACAGCCACAGGGGGAATCAGAGGCTTCCCAAGGGCCTTCAGGTCTAAAACACAGGAACTGCTCTGTTTGAATGGGACAAATAAGTGCCCCAGGACCGTGGTTTGGAGGGCACCTGCTTGGACGTTCTTTGTTTACCAGTCAGGTCCAGATTGAGATTCCCATTATTAAAGTAGATGTAGGACAACAGATCCCAAAGCAATCACTTTGTGCTTGCTTCTTTGACCCAGCGCAAAGAAAATTCTCCTTCATCTTTTCAAAAGGTTTTAAAGATATTGGAAGACTCCTAGCCATTCTTGTGGAATTTGAACAAAGCAAACACCATGCTAGTAATTCTTTGGGTTTTAATAGGCGTTGAGACAGAGCCTTAACACCAGAAGGAATACGTGAATGAATAAGTATTTTTTAAAATTCAGCAAATTTGCTACCATTATTTCGGTCTTGGAGAGATGACTCCTGGCGTTGACTTACTGACACATGCGATGGCTGGAAGAGAGGGCAAAAGTGGGACTGAGATAAAGTAACGAAATACACAAGTACAGGGGGAAACGTGACACAGAATGGTAAGAACAAAATCGGGGGCCCAGTGTGCAGACAGTGCCTAACCAGGGCCAGCTCAGCAGTGACTCAAGACCTAAAGGAGGAACAATAGAGCGAGCGGGCAAAGAGGTAGTTGTGGGTCTGAAGAATGTTCTAGAAAGAAGGAAAAGCATTCAGTGGAGCAAAACCAGGAGTTGATATGAGGCCAGTTCACCAGCAAGGCAGGTACAACTGTATTTCTTCTTTTGCTTTTGAATCCAGCAATTTTTTGCAAAAAGATAATTGAAAGAAAAGTCTGTGTTAGACTTCCTTGCCTTAAACATGCTCGACAATTTTGAATTGTTTTCATTTTGAATTCACAAAGGCGAGGTCCCGAGATGCTTTTCACGGCGCTGAGTGCCCCTGTGATGTGAGTCAGGGCTGATGCTTCCCAGTTAGGACCGGCATTGTTCTGAGTGTTTTATCCTTGCCGACTCATGCAGTCCTCACAGAAATGCCACTGTCACCCCTAATGATAGACCGGGAAAGTGAGACCCACTAGTGCAGCGGTCTGCTTGAGGTCTTGGCATGACCAGGTGACGAGGGCAGTGTTTGAATCCTGCCTCCACTCAGGTCTGTGCTCCTACCGTGTACTCTGCACCCTTGAGCTGGAGAAGCGAAGTCTGTGTACCCTGTTAAAGAGGGACTCAGCAGGAGAGGGAGAGGAGCTGTCAGAGCCCTGATGAGCCCTGTCAAGGAGCCTGGGCTTCTTTACGGAGGAGGGTTCTGGCACGCAGAAATGACACTGACTTCCTCACACCGAGAGCTCTCTGGCTTTGGTGAAAACCAGTGAAGGTAGAAAGGACAAGGCCATGCACAGGGGGACGAGGGTGTGACAGAAGTAACCAGGCTAAAGAGGGGGCTGCAGCCCAGATGGGCAGGGAGGAAGGGAGGGAGGCACGGGCTGGGGGACGGTGGAGGTGGACAAGGAGAAAACGTCAGTTCTCAGTAACTGCTGCTCTGTCAAAGTCACCGCAGAGCGAGAGGCGGGACTCAGGAACAGAGCCTTGGAGAGAGGCCCCGGCCTCTGCCAGCCACTTCGTGGCCACTGTGCAGCTTCAGCCTCAGGTTTGCCCGCCTTTAACAGGAGACCTGCACATCTGGCTGTTTTATTAATTTTTTTTTTTTTTTGCAATTTTTATTTTTAGCAAGGGAACCTCTGTGGTACATACCAACCACATTCCTTGTATGGCTTTGCTGGTAAGCATATGCTCCCCATTTTAATTTCTTTTTATCCCCTTCCCCTTGCACCGTACCCCCGCTCATGGCCCCCTCTCCATCTGAGAGAGATCCACCTCCATACTTCCTAGTATCTGTCCCTTATTTTGCTCTTTATGTATACTTTGGGTTTCTCATATAACAGAAACCATGCAATATTTAAGCTTGTGTGCCTGATTTATTTCAGTTAACATTAAAGACAGAACTATGCTAGATAAAACTGTAGGCATAAACAATAGAGTATGTCAGGAAAAACAATCAAGAAATCATTCCAATAGAATACATCTTTTTAGTTGAAATGATAAGCTATTTCTCTCTAGGATGGATTTTTGAATCTTCTAGAATACTTATTTTGGTCTATTTTTATATTCAGCTTGGACTTTGAGGTCTCTAATATCTGTGTAAAGAAATCTGCCACATTAATAGGGCATAGCATTGCAGATTTTTTTCCTTTCCTGTATTCTTTAAGAGTATTACAATTTTCAGAATGGGGTCAAATTTGTAGTACAAATTTCTTCTTCATTCCTTAAAAAAAAAGTATGCTTATCAAAAGCATAGTACACTATGTTGCCTAGATACCTCTTTCTGAGACGCCGAGCATTAAATTCTACTCAGAATAAAATATTAAAATGTTCTCTTCAGAAGAACTGACGTATTTCCTCTATCCTGCTAATGAGAATTATGCAGTATATTAGACCCCTCTTTTGCCCAGCCTGCAGAGGAATCCTCCGACTCTATCAGAGCCCCCACACTGACCCTCATCATGGGCATCTGTTGCCCATCCCTGCACCTGTCCTATTGTCTCTTCTGTTCTCTTAGCCCAAATGGAAGTGTCCCTTCTAAACACCCTTGTGGAATGTGTCATGCAAATCAGTCAATCAAAAAACTGGATTAATCTCAAGTGGCTGAAAGCCAATGGTTCTCCATAAACATAAGTTTTTCCAGGGTCTTTGTGATAAACACTAAATCTGTATAAACCGAATGTCTGATTTCATGTTACCTTGGAAGAAAGAAGATTATTCCGAGCACTTCTAAGACTTCAGATTGAGTTGTACACACAGCTAGTAAGCAGCATTCCAAGCTCTTGTTCAATGTCAAAACAATGTGCAAAGAATCAAACAAGACCATGACGCCTCTTAGTTTTAGACAATTTAGAGGCAAATTTTTCATCATGTCTTTTGTTACCCATTTGACCTGGGTGTCTCCCAGAAGGTGGCCTTCCAACTTTTGGGACATCACTGCCCCTCTGTGTTCTCTTCTCAGTGGCTTTTATTCTTCTGAGTGATTTGTTTTCCTCAGTTTTTACCATCGATGCCACACGCTCTTCTCCCGGAGCCAGCTTGTGATGCTGAGAGCCAACACACATCTGGTACCTTTACACTGAGCATCTGCATGGCCCGAAATAATTAGCATTTTGTTTTACAACACATCCTGCTTTGCATTTATACTGCGCCCAGAATCAAGGGACTTTAAGGCTCCAAATTACTTAACCTATCTGACACAGCTCTCTCTCCCAGTATTGCAGAAAGAGCCCAAGAAGTTCTATTCAGATTTACTGTAGAAAACAGGTGAAAGTGAAATTAGGCAGGAGAGGCTAGAGTAGGAACACGTGGAGGCGAGGCTTGGTGCTTCATGTGTCTAACCCCAGCTGCCTGCAGAGAACTCCTGAGCGCTTACGAAGGCCGTCAGCGCCGCACACAGCTGGCCTCCACGCTGTACTGCAAGCCGTGGCTCTCAGTGGCCCGCAGGATGCTATCAGCCTAGCATTCCCCTCACACTGGATCACACAGGTACCTTAAAATCTCTACCTCCTTGTTTCCTTGATAAAACACATAGAGAGCTTAAAAAGCAATTTTTTAATGATCGCTTTAAATTATAACTATGCTATTTTGTCTTTGTAAAAAAAGTCTAAGTTCCTTCCCTCTCCATAATATGAGGAATGGGAAAAGAGTACACACAAACTCGGTCCTGGTCAGCCCGGATGGCGGTGAGTATCTTGCTTCCTGTGGACACAGGAACCAGTCCTTTAGTTGCTGAAGTTGCCAGAGTAGCAGATCAACAGGAACCTTTAATCTCACCAGCGCTGCTGTGATGCATTTTAGAAATTTCACTGTGTTAATAACGTGATTCGCATCCTGCAGTTTAAAGTAAATGAGTTGTCCCGACATGGCTTTTCCCCATTTGGTTCAGGCCATGCCTACATCAGTTAAAAAATCTCCATTTTTTGAAGTCTATGTCTGAACTTCCTGTGTGTTCCTGGGACGTGTCGCATTATGCACTGGTAGCACACCCTGCATTAAATCCCGAAGCTGTATGATAGGTTTAATATCTGATCGTCTCACTCTCCCTTCAAATGCTCATTTTAGAATTTTACTAGCTATTAATATTTATCGCCCCATGTATTCTTCTGCATCAGCATAAATATTTCAAAGAATAATATCGATCTTTTTATTGGGATGCCAATATATAAATTAGCTTAGGGAGAATATCTTTATTGAATATTCCTATCCAAAACATGATATATCTTTCAATTTGTTCAGCAGTTTTTTGGTGCCTTTCTCGAATGCTCTTAACTTGTTTTTTTATATATAGTGTGCGTGTATTATATTAAGTTTATTCTTAGGTATTTTACCCTTTATATGGTATATATGAGATCTCCTCTTTGAGTAGATCTTCTACTTAGTTGTTATTTATAGATGAAAGTTATAGATTTTTTTAAATATAAAATTGTCACCATGCTACTTTATTTAACCTCTTACTATTTTAATTTTTTTCACTTATTCCCTTGGTTTTGCAGGTATATAATCATCTAAAAGAATACATTTTTCTACATTCTTGAAACTGTTGTACTTCTATTGTTTCTTTAGTTTAATTATACAGTCTGTTTTCAGGTATAAGGTCAAATCACAGTGTAGATCAAAGGCATGGGTGTCTTATTTTTATTTCTAGAAGGTTGCCATATAGAAAAGAAATACAGTCCATAGCTTATACATTGTATGTTACATTGTATGTTACAGTCCATAGCTTATACATTGGATAAATTCCAAATCGAAAGTTTCCAAGTAAATAATTAAATCGTAGGAAAAAAGATGGGAAAATCTTTAATGAACTTTATTTCAAGAAATTCTTCCAAATATTATTCAAATTCCAGAAACCATCATGGGACTAATAATTTTGATTAATGTTTAAAAAGATTTTTACATGATAATAATGAAATAAAAATAAAGCCAAAAAACCAAAATTTTAATTATAGCCTCTTTATTAAACAACTGCAACAATATAAAAAGCTTCTAAGTGATTTCAATTATGAAAGGCCACTAACCCAAGAAAAATGGACAAAGGGTATAAGTAGACTTCGTAGAGAATAAGATACAAATAGTTCACAGTCATATGACAAGATACTCTCGCTCACAGTAAGAGAAGCGATGATTAGAGTGACAGTGTGATAGCACCAACCAGCGTAGGGTAAAATCTGAAGGCTCAGTGAGTCACCACACTAGCAAGTCTCTAAGGAAGGAAAGATTTTAAATTTCATCCATAAGAATACACATTGTCACCATCCCATGGATGACACTGGCACTGTCTATCAATATTACAAAAGCAAGCACTATCTAGTTCAATTCTTGGGCTTCTATGAATTTGTTCTGAAGACATATTTTGCCTCCCTGAAAAATGAATAATGATGAAGTTATTCATTACAGAATCTTTGTAAGAACAACTGATTAGAAGCCTTCCTAATGTTCATCTAGAGGAGACTGGTTAATGAATTATCCTGCGGTAGAATATTATACAACTAGCTAAAAGAATGAACCCATCGAGCGAAGGCCCTGGAAGAAACAGCACGTCAAACAGCAAAAGGGTAAGGGTATCTGCTCACCCCAATATTCCTTAGGAATCACCTTTCCCAATGTGATAAAATGCTTGTCTGAATTAGTCAACATGCTTGAGACAAGGTGAGAGAAAAGAGGAAAAAAGAAAAAAAATTATAGGGAAAAAACCTCCTTACAGTAGAGCTGGTTTCAGGAGGAGGAGGAAAAGGAGAAAGACAAGAAGAAAAGAAAGAAAAGAAATACAATTACCCACAGTTGATGTATTCATTCTGACTCAGGTATTTTCTTAAACAAAGCATTTGCCCAGATGAGCAGGCAGACAGAGCAAACGATGTCATTTACCTAAAAGCAATCACTAGATTATAGGAAAATTCAATATGGGAACCTGGTTACTTTAAAAATGTATGAAACTTGCCTTCCTTCAAGTTCTCCAGGGACTGTCTTTCCTCGATTTTTCTCTCCACCCCCTCTGACTGCTTAACAGCCGACCTATAACTGTGAACCTGTGTCATCTCTTTATCGTAAGCTCTCAGAAAGGGAGGGGGAGACATCAACTAAACAGTGAGCAAACCCAAAAACCATGTTAATTTTTATTCCAATAACAGATCAAAATAAAGCTGCCTCCTATGAAAGATAAGAATACACAAAATAAAGTGTCAAGTGCTTTAAAAATTTTTAGCAACAAAAGCAAAATAGCTGGATAGCTATTTTGGATAAAGCTGGAAGAGTATGTTTTTACAAAGATTTGTTCTGAGACATAAATATTCTACAGCATTGCTTTTATAATATTTTTAAGTGAATGATAGTATATGGGAAGACATTTTTTGAAAAGAAGTTGACTCCACTAGGGAATAAAATGTAAAGCATGGTAGGTAACTAATAATACTGTGACATTATTGAAAATATCTCTCAAAGCCAGAAAGAGCTAAACTGACCTTGCAGAGCCCTGAGCCTGGGGTGTGGAGAAAGATTTAATGCACTTTTTCGGAAAGCACAGGTAAAAGAAAAAGAAATGACAAAGTCAGAGGAAAAGGATTGAGTAGAGGAGCAAGTGGCAGAAATCTGACATCTGGATAATTGATCTTCCTTGAGGAGAAAATAGAATTTCCCAGTCCAAAGCCATTTAAGAAATAGGGCTTTACACTTTCCGGACTCTCCACAGGGTTTTACTAAAAACTGAATGCTACTTCAAATGTCCAATCCATTGATCTCTCATCAGAATTGAGGGTTGTTTTCCTCGGGAGCCCACTATGAGAGTGGCAGCCCAAATTCCTTATCTGGAAAAATATTAGGTGTATTCACTAGATAAAAGTAGATGGAAACAGCTGTAAAATGCATGGTATTAATTTTAGATATCGAACAGTACTAATAACAGCTGAGTCCTGCTGGCTATCTCCTGTGTTACCTAACTGAACAATCACTAGCAACTCTAGAAGGAAGGCATGATTACCATCCCATTTTACTGATTAGCAATGGAGACTTTAGCAAAGTTGAGTTAAAGGTCACACAATTAGGAGAAAGAGAGTGGACTTGAGCTGGCTCAGCATCCTCCAGAGTGCATGCCCTTATTAACCACCATGTTGTCCATGTGCATGATTCTGGAAGTCAAGGCCATCCTGAACTGCAGTGCTCATCCCCAAAATGCCTCTTCTGGTGGCATGAGTTTGTCCTTCCAGATATAGCCCAAGAATCACAGAGGTTGGACCTTGATTTTGAGTCTCAGTCTTGGCCAGAGCTCAGAGCTGTGATAATCACTAAATAAAGGCTAGTGTCACTTGTAAGTGAAACTCTGAGCTCCTCCTCATAAGGCCAGGACAACAAAAACCAAGGGAGTGGTGGATTAGACATAGACCAGGAGCAACTGATGGTTCCTAATAAGAAGAAATACACAAAGCCGAATACCCAGATGATGTGTCAAGCAAACTTACCAACAACATGACTGTCCTAGTAAAGTATTGGCTTTCCACCCTGAAAAAGAAACAAGTCTAAAGGCAGGAAATGAAAGGTGACCTAGCATATCTAATAAAAAATCAAATGTCAAATATTTAAAAATCAGTCTTCTCCCCTGAGACATTAAATTCTGGAAAGAAAATGGCACGGCATCTACCCTTTGTGCTGTGATCTCTTCTTAAAAGCTGAGAAGACACATTAGCATAGGTGGCTTCTGCAAAGTCCTGGCGTGGTCTAGAAAGAGTAACGAAACAGAGATGCCTGCACATACTAATGACTGACTTCTCAGTTCCACAGAAGATATTGTTAAGTCCATTTTGCAAAAGAAGACACTGAAGCATAGAAATTCAGCAAACAGCCTGAGGTCATATACCCAGAAAGTCACAGACACGGGGATTTAAACCCAGAGCTAAAGCTGTCATCCTATTTGGAAAATGAACAAACTTCCTGGGGAAGGCGGAACTCCTCTAAAGAGCAAGTTTTGTTCAGAGCTCTTCATCAGTCTGGCTGGGACCTTCTCGGGTGCTCAGTAGCCTAGGGTTTCTGTTACCCAGTCCTCCCTCCGTCTTCTCTTCCTGGAACATCACCGGAACTGGGTCCGATACTCACATATTCCTACCACACCCTTTTGCGGACATCCATCAAGGGTTTCCTCCAGCCAGGTTCTTGCATTGCTACTAATTCCATTTCCATATGTGTTTCTAGAAAACTCACCAAACCAGAATTCCATAGAAGAGCAGATGTGTAGTTCTTGTTTTTAGCTGTAGTCCTGTCACCTCATACAGCACCTCATACATACCAGATGCTCAGTATATATTAAGTGAATGACTATTAAATATTTGGAGGAATTAAGTGATACTGCACAGTCTTTAGTGCTCAGCTTGAAATATGCACAGATATGAGAAAAGCAACATCTAGCTTTCAGATGAGGATTAATTTTGAGTCATTCTGAGTTTTCAACTTGTCCACACACACAAAATAATTCTGTATTAATCATTAAAGTGCGTAAGCGCAAACATTCCTGAAAAATTCCTAGTATTTTTTCTTAATTTCCCAGTAAACCAAATAACTTTTAGGTTAGCATTTCAAAACCTTTAGCTTTTCAGTATCCTTTGACAGATGTGTGTATTCAAGAGAAAGTAAACAAGGAATCTAGAATACATCAGGTCAGAAGAAAGACTAATTAATCAGATTATTTTTCTAGTTAAGAGGACTAAATACTAGAATCCAACTTAACTGTCCTCTCTTTTGCCCTATTTGAGCCACATTTTTTTCTTCTTCAGAGAAGGAAATATTAAATTATTAGATTAAAAATCTAAATCAAAGCTGAGTTTACTAAAGTCAAATACTTAGTGCAACAGAGTGTTGATAATTTTCTTTCATCTTACTGCGTAAAACCAAAAGCAAAGAGAGAAATAATAGACATCTGTTGTTGTGTGAATCACTTCTTCAAAGCCTCTTGTGCCACTAGTGTTAGTCCCTTCCTAAGACAAAAATCTCAAGCAGATAATCACTTGCATGCTTTTGCGTGATGTTCTAGAGAAATCTGGGCTTCCATTGAATGCATGCTTGGTCTATTATTTCTTAGGAAATGTATAAAATAATTGAAGCAAAAACATAAACATTTCCCTTGACCTATATTTCCTGTAAACTGGTAGGTAAATCTACAGGCTTAACTATGATGCAAGCTTTGCTTTCTTAACAAGGCTACTTCAGAGCTGCACTCTGAAGCCCTGTCCAAGGCACACGAGCTCTGCCTAGTTTGGACTTTAGCAGCACCGTGCTCAAGGCCTTGCTCTAAGCGAACAGGAGTTACAACCATACTGTTACACTGTCTTCACTGATTAACTAGAATATTTTATGAATAAAAACCATCTCATTAGCCATGTTATCACTTTAGGTACAATTAACAAAGAAAACAAACAAAAGCTTGAGTCTTTCGATGTTCTTAAAATTTTTCTAAACAAGTGCTTGGATTCTCAGCATTTTCCAAATGTGATGGACAAAACATCTTTTCTTCCCTGTCTTAGTCCACCTTTCTGACCTCTTCTCTTTAAATCTACGTGAACGTAGTTTGTTGAAGCGGTTATCCTCACTGACGCACAAATTAGTTCATCTGCTGCCATCTGGCTCCTGAGTTCTTTCAAAATAATCTCAACAGTCTTTGTTATCGGGTTTGCTTTCAAATAGAACAAGATTTCCATTTTATTTTATGCATTTCCTGCCCCCGACCTGAAATCAGTCTTTTCTGCAAGAAGTTCCAAGGTTGCATTTAGTGAAAAAGCATTTTAGTATTGGGATGGGCGGGTAGCTCGGTGGTTAGCACTCATTAGCCACTGAGGCAGTCCTTGTTCTAGCCATTTACCTGGAAAATGGTGGAAAACATGCAATCTGGAACATTGATCCCCAGTACAAAAAATAAAAGGAAAAGAAAGCCTTTGTATAATTTGAAAAAAGGGTATTATATATGAAATTCACCCATTCCACAAAGATATTTCTCAGTTCAAATTCAGAACCAATGGATTTTTAACATTTTCACAAATTTTTCATTATGTACTTCCAGTATAGGCATTTATTCAGAAAAAAGCCTTATTACAGAAAAACAATCCTCTTTCTCAGAGAGAAAGAGAAAAGGAAAAAAATGAAATTTATTGATGAGAACAAAGTTGAGACATATCCATAAACATAACTACTAGAAAAACACCAAGCAAATACAAAATAACGATTATCAAGACCGTAGAAACACAAGAGCCCTTGCACACTGTTGGTGGGAAAGTGAAGTTTAATTGCCATATGACCCAATAGTCATATCCCATGTTTGTGTCCAAAGAGCAAAAGCAGCGTCTCAAAAAGGTTAGTGTATGATCATGCATTATTCCAATAGCCAAAAGATACATGCAAATCAAGGGCCCATCAATGAATGGAAGTGGTATAAACACTCAATAACATATTATTCAGCCTCAAAAACAAAAGTGTTTCTGACACAATCTATACCCTGGGCCCATTATTCAAAGTGAAATAAGCCGATCACACAGTGATGAATAATGTAGGATTCTCCTGACTAGAGGCCCCTAGAGCAGCCAAACTAATAATGACAGAACATCATGAATGCATTCACAGTAAAATGGTGGGTGCCAGGGGTCGTGGGTGGATAGGGCTTCCAGGAGCAGCAAAATCAATTTACATGGCTGTCTCAACTGAAAACTAGTTCAGGAAACAATGCAATTAGCAACAGCATCAAGAAATATTAAATATGTGGGGACTATCCTCATAAAAGAAGTGAAATACCTCTATAATTTATACTGCAGAATTCTGAAAAAGGACATTGAAGAGGACATCAGAAAATGAAAAGATGTCCTTGTTCTTGGATAGGCAGAACTAATAACCAATATCTCGGTCAACAAACATTTTTGTTCACAATTTGTTTTGCAAACTGAAGCATTCAGCAATATTTTGCTTCTGTTCAAAAACACTAGGTGCCAAACACAATCACAACCATCTTGCTCAGAATCATAGAATGACTGAACTTTGTGAACTGAGGTACCACCGTACTGTATTCAAAATGTTCATACTGCCAAAACTGATGTACAGATTTAACGTAATCTTAACTGAAATATAAATAGCATTTCCTCACAGAACTAGAGAAAAGAATCCTAAACTTGATTTGGAACCCAGAGAAGTCCATAAGAGCAAAACCAATCCTGTGTAACAAGAGCAAAGGAGAAAGTGTCACAATCCTAGATTTCAAATTATATTACAAAGCTATAATGATAAAAACAGCATGGTATCATCATGAAATCAGACATGTGGATCAATAGAACAGAAGATGCAGAAACAACCTCAGGCACATTCAACTATATAATCTTTGACAAAGGTCCAAAAATTTACCCAGGAGAAAAGACGCCTCTTTAATAAATGTGCTGGGGAAACTGACTATCTACATGCTGGTTCTGCCGTGGGCTGGGGCTGTGAGGAGAGGAAAGGGCAAGTCATAGCTGAGTGGACACAGAGGTTCAGCTTTGTAAGATGGAACAAGGACCGGAGAGGAGGGCGGAGATGGCGGAGACCACTGCCCATGAGTCAGGGCATCGTATCACGACTTTTAAAAAGAAATTTAAGAGCCAGCACTCAGGAGTCTGAGGCAGGATTATTGTGAGTTTGAGGTTACCTTAGGCTGCACAGCAAGTAAGACCAGCAACCTACACTATAAAAAAAAAAATCCTGTCTCAAAAAAGAAAGAGACAGAGAGGGAGAGTTAAAAGGAACATCACACGGCGCAATGCTACTGGGACCTGGATTCAAAACATACGTGGCCTCATCGTGTGTATTCCCCATGGGCTTGAGCTGCGATGTCAGGAAACAAAACTGGGGACTGAGAAAGACTGTCTGGGTGGAAGAGCCAGCACAAAGGGCCGCTAGGAAGGCTGCCACCCGAGCACCTGTGGCTCAGCTGGCTCACTCTTGGAAAGGCTGCCAAGAAGGTCTTCGAGAAGGACAGGAGGCTGGGACCTGCTACGCAGATGCTGGTCCCCGTTGCTTTCTGTCGTACCTGGGCTCGTGTCATGAGCTGTATCCCGTGGTGTGAAAGGCTGGGAACACGCTCTGAGAATGAGCCACCGTGTGATCCTGAGCTCACACAGGACCACGAGGCTGACACCCAAACAGCACGAGGCATGACCTGGGGACCCTCAGAGTCTCCACAAAGGGTCACACCCCAAATCAGGTCACTGATGGTACTGTCAATACAGAGGAAGGACTACTCACTTTGTAAAATGTGATCCTTGTATTGCAGTGTGTTTATAAGAAAAAAGAAGGTGAGAAAATTCTTGTTTAAGATACATTCCAGAGATGACTTCTCATGATGGTTAAGACTGGCTCTAAAATAATCAGGTAAAAGAACATAGGTGATACATATAGAAATAAAATTGGCCATGGAATATTTGTTGACCCAGAATGATAAGTACATAAAAGTCTCTCAAATATTCTTTCTACTTAACTGTGCATTTAAAATGTTTTAGACAGCAAAACAGTCTTGAAAAATACAATTATTTGACATTGTAAAGATGGCCTCCTAAATTCACTGAGATCAAAGATGTGTGTTTGTGTGTGGCCTGTTTTTATTAGTCATGCTGATATTTTCCACTCTCAAATCCTCAGAAATCAGAGATTTCCTAAGTGTGAGTCTCATGTTCTGTAGAAAAGCACTTTTCATCTTCAAAAATTGCACATATTTGTAGTTAAATTCATATATCGATACTGAAATAACTGTTAACTGTACATGTAATTATTCACTATCTATACTTGTTTATTTCTTGATACCAAAGTGTGTAAATCTCTAACTTTACTTTTGTGACACCATATCATTGACTGGCATAATAAAACAATAAAATAAGAAATCCAAGAAATAAAGTTCCAAGAATAACAACTAAAAGAAAAATCTAAGAGTTGTGATAAGAGAAACTTGAACCGTAGAATTATTGTGCATGGTTTTCCAAGCAAACAGCAACAGATAAAAAAAATCTGTCATAAAAGTCGAGCAGAGGCCACTTTCCTGGAGCGCTCCGCTGTACTGAGGTTCTTTGTGTGTGTTCTACTGCTGCTTCTATTTCTTCAGTGGAAAAGCAACAGTAATTAACTGCTTCTTCACTGATCCAGAAAGGAAATTATTGGAAGCACATAGGAAAATACATGGAGTGGAAGAAGCAGCTCCACATCCAACCTTGAGCAAGGGCAGAGACGTGAGCAGCTCCTGGAGTAAAACGGCGGAAAAGAATGGATGCCATCTTAGGGAAGCACCATAGAGTGGATGATCTCGCTGTCTCCAGGAGTCAGATGCTTCCAGAAGCTTCTAGCACAGCCTGGGTCAAGGGCCCCTCCCTTGGTCTTGATAGGTCATCGTAGCTTGACTCTACTCATGAGAATGAATATTTCAATAAATGCATATTCTTTCACTGGAAAAGAAGACAGAAGGACAGATCAGAAGAATATATATATATATATATATATATATATAATATACACACACACCATTAGAGTGTGTGTGTATATATACTAATCAGACTAATTCTTGATTGAGCACTTGAGTACAAATCACTGATTTGTGCATGGAACTCCTAACTTTAAGACATAGCTGCAAACAATGTCAGACTGTGTCAATAGTCTATAGTATTTTCCACTTTGTTTGCGGTGAACTATTGATCATGTATCGATCTGTTAGATGCAACCTTACATGTTCTTGTCTTTAATACCATTTCCAAACAGGAAGAGCAGCTGGATTTTGCCTTGTGTATGAAGAGTATCATATCACAGATATTCAATTAAAAATATGCATTTTACTGAAAGTTGGAATGCTGTATAAACAGTTACAGAAAGCATGTCATTACCTCGCCATTGTCCACTTGAGGTGAGATGAAATTTAGGCAAGTTTGCGACTACAAAGCTCTTTTTAAACACGTAATTATGGAGCAGTACATATAAACGAGTAAATATTAACTTATATGTGCTATTCATGAAAATAGGGTTACATGCAATAAAATAACTTCATACCAAAATATATATGAAAAATAAGTTAGAGGATCAATGTACAGATTGTAACATAGCAATAAAAAAGCCTGATAATTCTAAAACAATCAAAACATGCTTTTATTACACAAGCATAGATTTACTAAATAAGGAGAAAACTAGATCATAAATTGTTAGTCATTGGCTCTTCCTGGAGAGTTTGAATGCTTGTGTAGCTTTCTAGTTATTTCTATTTGTATCAGTCAGCTTCCTCATCACTGGGACAAATTATCTAGTATTTGCAATTTAAAGTAGGAAAGGTCTGTTACAGTTGATACATTGTGTCAACTTGAGTTTAGAAATTTAACTAAGAGACTCAGGAGGGAGCCATGATCCTTACTTTGTAAACATCCTCAGCCTGTGCAAGCAGAAGGCACAGAGAGGGTGTGATTGCTACTCCACTCCATGGCAGGGTAAGGGGTAGCCTGTCTACCCATACAAGGCAGGAAAAGAGGCTTGTTTGCCCCGTTTTTTCACTCTTGCTGCTTTTGATGACTGCTGCTTTTGATGGCTGCTGCTTTGAACTGCTGCCCCAGTGCCAGGCCACCCTGCCTTGAAGCCGGCTGATTATGGACTAAAACCTCCACAGACAGTGAGCTAAATAAACCTTTCCTCCCTTCATTTAAGGATCTCACTATTGTCTCCCAGCAATGAGAGAAAAGTAACCAAGACAGTCTGTTTTGACTCACAAATTCAGTGGATTCAGTGCATGGTCTGCTGGCTTCAAGGAAGAATAGCATAGTGGAAAAGCATGGTAGAGAAAAACCGTTCACTGCATAACAGCCACAAAGCAGAGTGAGAAAAGAGAAGCCAAGGACAAGAATGCAGTCCTCTGAGCCACACCCCCAGTGACCACCTCCAAGTGGCTCCTGCCTCCTAAAAGCACTGTCAACAATTGAACTTATTGATGGATTAATTACAGGAGGAGCACACCACTTCCCCAAACCCAGTCATCTTCCAAACATATGAGACTTTTGAAAAATATTGTAGATCTAAGCCATAATATTCCTTTACAAAGATGTCTAATCAGCCAAACAAATTCATAACAGCCTTTGGTGTACATAACGGCAATGACTGAAGGAAACCTGTCTTTCTCCACTAATTGCGTTTTATTTGCAAATGCTTTCATGGCCTCTGTTAAGAGGAGTTTAAATGCCAATTCTTCTATAGAAACTAGCCTTACACAGGAAAACAAATTCTTTAGGAAGGGAAGAATAAAGAAGAAATTAAAGCGATCCTACAGACAACATTGTCGGGAAATATTTCTGGGAGGAACAGTACCAAGGATGCCAGCATGAACTCATGTTGCCATGATATTCCAGAAAACTGTCTGGACATCTCAGGCAAACCAGTAGGGAGACCAGACAGAAGTTATTTACTTTATGGCATGAAGAAGTTTCCAGAGTAAGTTCTGGCCCAAAGCTGCTGAATGAACACTCAAGTTAACACCACCTCTTCCTCTCTCCTCCGTCTGCCTGCTACCTGGAAAAGAGGGTCTCAGGTAAATGGAAGGCTCACAATGGCTTTTTTCATAAATTCATTATAGATAGGGCCTCAGCACCGTGTTCACACAGCTAAAACATTGCAGCACAAAATAGGAACAGGCCTCCTCCCTCACCTTCCATACCCTCAGGTGTACCTCAAGAGATAGCACCCCGAGCCTGGAGAAGAGAACAGCTCAGGGCAGCCGACCACACATCTCACAGGTGTACCATGAGTCACCTTGGGGAACTCGAGATGTGGCTCGAACAGGTATCAGGAATAGGCTGTAAAATTTGGGGTAGTACTGGTCAGATACCCACAGATTAGGAAGTCTTAAAATACATAAGGAAGCCCCAGACACTTTAAATCACCTTTCCCTTCACGGGATTTGATTTCAATCAAAACCATGGAAGTGTGATGTCAGGGAAGACCGTGACACACAAAGGAGCACAAGAGATGCCATCTGCATTTATCCTGGACAAATCAGGTTAAATATCAGTCTGTGATAATTATCATTTGTTCTTTGATTTCCATGGGTACAGGAAATCAGTCCCAGCAATGCATAAGCACTTTACAGATTTGCTGAGGTTTTTTTTTTTTAAGTATGCATTCCGGATGGCTTCTTTTAAACATTTTAATGTCATCTTGTCCTATCACATCTGATAAGCAAAGAACTAACTCAGGGTGACATCCTCTTTTCCAGAGACACAGAGACATTCAATTATCTAAGGATGGTTCTAAATACCAGCCTTTAAATGATAACTGATCTGCAGAAGGCAAGTATTGTTTCCAACAGGCCATGTCACATTTCCAACTCTTCATCCGGCATTGTGCTACACCCTGCCGTGTCAGCTTCCAGAGGAGGCAGCCCTGCACGACGTGATGGGTGACTTAAAATGGAATGAAAGCCACTCTTCAGCCGGGGCATCCATTCTATGCCATCCATTAGGAAGGCAGCAGGGCAAAGAAGGAAAGGTTATTTCCAATCATTGTTTAAAATATGCTGTGCTTCCTTGAACACTTCCATTACATCTGTCTCTCTGTATCTTATTCCACGATTCATTATTGTGAAAACTGATTTAAAAAAAAAATAAATCCGATGCCATTTCCCTAATCAACTTGCACTTACCCATGCCGCCACCTCATCCCGTAATAGAGTTTTTGGCTTGAAATCATGAGGTTTTTAAAATTCTGGAGCTGGAAAGGACCTGGGATCGAATCTAGGTCAGCCCATTTACTGTGCTGATGAGAAAACAGTGCCAATATGTAAAAAGATTCGTCCAAAGTCACATTGCTAATTAGTGGCAAAGCTCCTGCTAGAACCTGCGTCTCTTTTTGGTCCCTGTCTTTCAGTCCTGCTTCCTGGGCTATCAGCTGCTCTGGGGGAAGGTCGGGATCCAGAGAGCACCTTGAGATTATTTACAGTCGTCTAAGCGGTGGACAGTTAGAACTAACTCGCTCTGATTGAATTGCTGCTGTATTGTCATTTCTTGTCACATTTCAATGATTTCAGAGGGCTTGTTTTTTATTTAGTCAAGAAATAAAAAGCACAAGACTCTGATAAAATATGCTGTGTCATAAGATGAAAATAAAATTAATAGGAAGCCCACGAGATGAAGAGAGAGGGAAGGAGCGTATATTGGGAACAGCTGCATGGTTACCGCCTGGTTATTGCTCTCATTTCCAAGAGGCGAGAACTAAGGATGAGCCACTCACCTGTCCGAGGTCCTCGGGAAGCAACCGGGTGTCGGATGTAATCTCAGCTGCTTTCCCAGCAAACGGTTGCTAAGTCAACCTTCCACGACTTTTTCCCAATTGAGATAACCATTTTGCTAAACGGACCGACCCAAGCCAGGTAGTGAGAGATGTCAAAAGACAGAAGAGCAGAGTGGACAGAGGCGCCCTTAGACAGGGACCTCTAAAGTCCGGCTGCATTAAAAAGGGTGGAAGAGACACACTTAGGGAAATTCCAGGGGAGTCACAAATCTCATCCCTCAAATACACCCAGGCCTGAAATAACCACTGGGTTGCCGCAGACCACCTTGCTTGGTGCTTTCATTAACGTGTTCAGCCAGGTTCAGGTTCACCTTTGGCTGGTGCTTTGCGTGACCCCTTAGCTCCCCAACCTTCCCCCACTTCTGCAGACTTCCTTCCTAAATATACACAGACTGTTTGCTTACAATGTCCTCTTCCTTCTAGAAACTGGAACGCCTACGTAGTTTGGGGCTGCTACTATTTCCCCTCTTGGCCTTGCTCCTCGAGGGCCACTCACCCGTCTAATTCCTGTCCCCTGGGAACCAGACACGGGGGTCTGCCCCTGAAAATCGGAACAACGCTCTCTGATGCTCTTCTCCCGTATCTCTGCCTGCTGCTTCTCTCACGCTTTGTTCTTCCATCCTTCCTGCTCTTAAAATCATTCTGTCTAGCATAGGAGACATGTCGACGCAAAAGAGGCCTTTTGCTGCTGTCCACTGACCTCAGAGGGCCACTCCAAGCACTGAACGCGGATAATAACTTTGAAGCTTCTTGTCCTCTTCGGTATTTTTCAAAAGTCTCCGATCTTCCTGAATCTTAACCTTTCTGGCTTTCTTCATGTAAGTCCTGTGTTTATTTTGTGCTTGTACAAGGTCATCTGCTCATTCATTCTTCCTTTCTTGTAAGCTTGAGACAACCCAAAGGGTTGGTCCTCAGAAGAGACGGCACCCTTTTCAGTTCTCATGAGGAAAGGAAGCAATCGGAATTATACTATCACAATCAGATTTTCAGAGCCTTCATTTTCTTCTGCAATATCTTGCCTGCGAGGCTCGCAGAAATGAATGTAGGAACCGAAAGACCGAGAGAGACACATTCAGAACTGCCGCCCCTTTCTTCATGTAGACAGACGCAGTTACACCAGAGCTCAAGGACAGTGACTTTTAACCTTTGGATTTTAGCTTTGATAATAATGAGTGACGTTTAGAGTCCTCTCTCTGCTGCTGAACATCGTATGACTGTCTGCTTTGCAGAAAAACAAAGAAGAACGCTATCTCAGGACCCCTGGATACAACAATTTTGTTAACCCTTCTGATTGAAGCACCTTGACAAGTGCCCAGTGAGACTGAAGGTCGCCTATCCAGACCTGGAGAGTCAGAGCTCCCTTTACCCCAAACAACCGAAAGCCCTATAGCAAGATGTGAGGAAGTGGATGCAGCCAGCCCTGCTGCAGGGGTGTGCAGTGCCTGCATTTCCACAGCTGCCATCGTGCAGGCTCCATGTGCACTGAAATTTCTCTCATGTCCAGGCCCCATGTGGCCCAGCACTCGGCATGGGTGTTGAGATGTGCAGGATGAGCCATGGAGCCCTGAAGACTCTCTGCCCACCTGTGACTCACACCTTCTGTCATCAGGCATCACAGAGCCACGAGGTACTGACTCATCGGGGCTGGAAGTGGGGCTGCCAGTAGACACAGGTGTTCCTGCTGCTTCTTATGATGTGACGGCTGTCAGGAGCAGGAGACGAGCACCGTACCCTCTCTTCTTCCAGTCTACATGCATTTCCTTCTCAGAGCCCCTTTCCTCACTGAAAACAAAGGGATCTCTGCACACCCCAGAGGGACTTCTAGCTGTGGTACTCACCACGCCCTCTCGAACCCACTTCTGCAAGACACCTTAGAGCCTCTAAAAGGACTAAACTGCAGTGGAGAGCCCCTGTGCCCTTCAAAGGGGCAAGGCTAGGGTCACAGTTCCAATCGCTGTCAGAATGTCCATCATTTTCCAGCTAGTTACTTTGCAGCGTTCATAATCCCAGGCCTCAGTGGGGAGGCCCAGGCCAATTTTCATGGCTGCTATTTAAGGATGAAACCCAAAAGGTATGCATATGCTCCAACATGGCTGCAATTTTAGCTGTTCAGAGAACACAGGAAGATAAATAACCATGCTATGAGAAATTACAGCATTATGTACCGCAATAAATATGACAAATGATAGGCCAGATATTCATTGGCTCATAACAGTTGGCAGGCATAACCATCTGTGGATCCAAAGTTCAAACTATTTGTTTTCTCTCCTGCAGCTGCCTTGATATTTCTCCTCTGCAGCTGGAAGCTCTGGCCTTTAAGGTAGGCTGCACAACCTTGTGAAACCTTTGACCTTGTTAAGTTTTCATTAAGAAATGGAAGTATTGAAGCAAAAATACCAAACTGAGAGAGAGAGAGAGAGAGATTTGATGTTCCCATCTTAGAGAGCATTTTTACTTGTGAAGAATCTAAAGGCAGGAAAGGTAAACCTGCGGATAATTAAGAAAAATGATGGTGCTCGAAGAAATAAATCTTCCATGTCTCACATTTATTTATTGATTAAACAAGGAACCCTACAATGGATTTAAGTTCCTGCTTTTGTCACCAGAAAGGTAACACTGAAGTCCATTATTTCCTTATGTAGAATGCTACTCTCTAGTTCTCATTAGGATCTAAACTTTCAGCTTGGCTGAAATCTCACATCTTACACCATGGACAAGAGAAATCCTAATAAGCCCTGATATTGCCACAGCAAAAACTGCCCAATCAGTCCTGCAGCTCTGCTTGGGAGTAGATGTGAACCTCCAGTGCAGAATTCGGACAGTTTGCAGTTGCAAATCCGTGCTAAGAGACATCAGGTTTTTAAACAGCTGTCCCCTCCTATTCTTGGTTTTTTCTACTAAGATGTAAGAAAGTTTGTCACAGGAAGGTGGAAAAAGTGTTTCCTCAGGCAATGAAAGATGCTAGCAAAATTCCTTGTAATAAGAACCTTTTCCCCCAGTTTCTAACCCAAGAGTGAGAGTCCTGCACAAGACAAGGACATTCTCATTATTAGGTATTTTCTTAATGAATGCTTCCGGTTTCAACACCTATTAAAGTAGAGCAAAATGATCACTCTCCAAAGCAAAATGTTTTCTACCCCTCTCCATTGCACACAAAACTAACTGCAAACCAAAACTGTCATCAAGAGCATATTTTGGAAAAACAGCAGCTGCTGGATTATGAAAGAACTGTACTTTCATTTATTACCTACTTACCATGGCATCAAATGGTTGTTGCCACAGAAATCAGTAGTATTTATTGATCAAATATGCATTGACACCATCTATATAAGAAGTAATAAGAATAATTCGTATGCACCAGGCATTGGAGGTAATTCAGACATGGACCTCTTTTACTGCTCCCCATCCATGAGGATGAATCTGTTTGCTATAAGCCAGACATCCGAGAGCCACAGGCAGGGCTGGGGAAATCCAAAGACATGTCCAGGGGGAATTTCCCTGGAGAACATGAGACTGACAGGAAAGCAGAGCTTAACCGTTAATACCCAGGAATCACTAGGTCACCCCCATAAGCTGAAGATACCCAGACCAAAGCAGAATGTTAGGGGAGGACTGTGAGCCCAGTAGGTTGAGAAAACAAGCAGAGGGTGAACACGCAAATCAACATCAATAAGTCAATTTTTCCATAAATATCAACTGGTCATTTTCCTTCATATATTTCTGACATTCTTTAGGACCCTGGGGAGAGAGTAGCTAACTAAATAAATGGAACGAGTCTCCCACAGCCTTGAGTTCTAGGGAGAGATACGATGAATCACATCTCAGATGGATTTCAGTTATACATGCCATAGTTTAGATCTGAAGTGGTCCCCAAAGCCTCATGTGAGTGGACTATGAGGGCTCACAAGGACTCACTATTAGGAGCCTGGGCATGACAGATGTGTCGCTGTGGGCATGGCCCAGAAGGATTTCTGTCCTTAGGTCTTCCCTTGCCACTCTGCTTCTTGACCGCCATGAGGTGAGCAGCTCTCCTTCACCAGACCCCTCTGTTACGCCGTCCTGCCCGGGACCTGGCTAAGCATAGGCTGAAAACATGAGCCACAGTAAACCTCTCCTCCCTTGTGTTTTTTGTCCACCAAGGAACAGAATGACTAAGCTAGTGTTCGTTGAAATATCACAATTAATGATCACAATAAGTATATAGGATGGAGGCTATAAAAGATATTAGGGCCATTTCTTCAGTAAAAAAAGGCTTCTAAGCAGACATTTAGAGTAAGTAAAGAGTAAATTAAATGTCCATCTCAGGGAATTATTATCCAGGCAGAGACCCTGGGGCAAGTTGCATCTAGGATGGTTAGGGAAATAAAAGGCAGTATTGGCTAAGCAAAGGCAAAGGAGACAGGAAATAGGTACCAGAGCCTCAGCCTAGGAGATAGGAGTGGTAGGCTAAAACTTAAGCTGTGGGAAGGGAAACCATGGGAGGCTTTAGAGCAGGGGAGTGACCTGACCTAGCCGCCATGTTGGGGACAAGGACTGGCTGCTATGTGGAGGAATAACAGGAAGTAGTGAGGAACAGGAAGTGGTGAGGAACAGGAAATAATGAGGAACAGGAAGTGGTGAGGAACGGGAAATAATGAGGAACAGGAAGTGGTGAGGATTAGGAAGTGGTGAGGAACAGGAAGTGGTGAGGAACAGGAAATAATGAGGAACAGGAAGTGGTGAGGAACGGGAAATAATGAGGAACAGGAAGCAGTGAGGAACAGGAAGTGGTGAGGAACAGGAAGTAGTAAGGACGGAATTTGAGAGACCACAAGAAAACACCACTCACTACATCCAGATGGATAAGAAGACTGTGGACAGGGTTGATGGTGGCCGGCATGAGGAACATGTGACAAATGTGACTGTCATAAGGGAAGGAAAAAAGTTGGAAAGGGCTTTCACTTAGTGCTTATGCCTAGTAGAGCTGATGAAACATTTCCCTCATGGAAGTTTAGCTTACATATTTGCAAGTTGAATGGATGCAGACACACAATTATATTTGAAATGTATGAACAGCAGAGTTAGCTGGACTTATTCAGAAGTTCCAGCTATAATGTCGGCTTCAGCAAGCAGGGCTGTGAAGGTGTCATAAGTGACTTCAATGACAGTGTTAGTAACACTGCACCAGAGGATGGGTTTTTGGGATTCTAGCTCAAAGTTCACAGTTCACAGTTCAAATAATTCCCAGTCTTAAAAGCCAATTGCCCTCCTCTGCTGCTGTAGTTAATGAGAGCTGTTAGAAGGGGACCCTCTTTGTGTGTAACAGCGCCATCTTGTCCAGCTTCCTGGTAAACCCAGCACAAACCCTTTCTGAGATGACGCCTAAGGAAATGGGTGTTGGTAGCTGTTGTCGCTGACTGGACGCATCAAGAAGGGGCATAGAGTGACAGATGGCCATTTCCTGCCACCAGGAGTGATCTGTGTGTGCCCTGTTCTTTCAGGGACTTAGGGAGAAAATACCCCTCGCTCTATCCTGGCACCGTCTCCCCTACTCCCTCAGGGCAGCCTCCAAATTATGTTACTCCACTGCTGCCATCACAGCTTCCTGTTGCTATTAACATATGCTATCATGTCATGGGAGAGGTGCTGGCTGCCTGTTCTGGGATCTCGACGGGCTCACGACTGATGAGCTCATACTACCTCCCAGGTAGACCAGCTGCAGCAGCCACCACCGAGCAATTGGAACAGACTAGGAAAACCAGTGTTTCCAAATGCCTGCAGCAACCTCCAGGTCAGTTTCCTGCTCTGACCCAAAAATTAAAAAAAAAAAAAAAAAGAAAAGAAAGAAAGAAAAGAAAAGGAAAGAATCCACCAGAATAATGTGACGAGAAATGTAAGGTGATGTGTCAAAAATAGCAATGCAGGTCAAACTGGCATTTGTTGCTCTGAAAATGATGAGCTGTTATCCCTTTCCCCACAGCTGCTTTTGCTCCTCCAGGAAAAAAAAAATCAGTCATTATCTTGCCAGGGCAACAGAATATGAGAATTTTTCTCACTATGCTATGATGGCCCCAGAACAAAATAAAGATGACCATTATTTTTAAGGTGTGACAGTGTCCTTGGAAAACAATAATTCCATTCACAAGAAAGTCTTTGAAGATAGATTGATTTTGAACAGCAATTCCATTCACATAATTCCATTCACAAAATACTTTAAAGTGCTGCTTTTCAAGCTTTAATGCACATATGAATCACCTGAAGATCTAGCTAAAAATTAGATGGTGGTTCAGAAGGTCTAAGATGAATTACGATTCTGCATTTCTAATAAGTTCCCAAGTAAAAGTCACTGCCATGGGTCTTTAGATTCTATCTGCTGTACGAAGACATTAAACTACTGCTGCATTATAGTTATGATGATTCTGAATTGTTTGACTTTTTAGAAAATGCAAATTTCCACCAGATTTGGATTTTGACCAAGACTTTCTGCACCTGCATGTAAAAGTTCTGACATGCTAGTATGTGATTTTTTTGGTGATTACGGATGCCCACATATTAGCATGCCCTGTGACAATGGCAATCTTTAACCATGATTCATCTATATATTTGATTATTAATATATGCTACTTTGCTGATCTATTCATGCAGAGAAATTTTCTTTCTCAGCCCTTTAGAAAGTTAGTAATTAAATTCTTAGAACTCCTCTAAGCAAGAGGTAGATTGCTTAAGATACAGTTTATTTCTTTAGAAAATATTAATGCTGTCACACTCATCTTTTAGAGGAGACACACACTCACACACGCGCACACACACACACACACACACACACACACACACATGCTATTTCACTTGCTCCTTGGTAGTGTGAAAGCCATGAAAGTTGTGGAAGAAAACTCAGAATAGGAATAACATTACTTTACATTTTGATTCAGATTCTGTAATTTCAAAGAAAGCCTTTGAAGATACATTGATTTTGATAATTTCCTGCCTTCCACTTAACATCACCTGGAGCCAATCAAGAGAAATCAGAGTCTCTAGCTCTGACACTTGGGTGTGAAGCAAAAACAACACCTTTATTATTTTAAACTTCAGTGTTCCTGAAAGTGAGAGGCTGAGAGGTTGAAAGTTCTGGCTCCATCCCTGCACATAAAACAGGAACACACCATTTTGTCCACAAAGAGATTTTAATCAGAATGGTGAAACTGGTGGTTCCTCCTGCATCTTATTCTAAGAAGAATCCGCCAATCAAGCCAAAGCATGCCTCATGGTTTGCTTTGCAGATAAGCATCCTCCAAAGTCTGTGGCTGAGAAGATTCCATTGCCTTAAATTCTATGCCAATTTTAAGATCCTCAATTTATTTTCAGATTGCAGAGTTGGGATGGTATGTGGGGATGTGGGAGGATATATTGCTCCATTGTCATTTAACCATTCATAAATTAAATGTCTGCATAAAAAGGAATGCATTTTACAATTTCCAAATTGATGAAAGTTTTATGGGGAGATGTAATGAGAATAAGGATGTATTTTATGCAGGAGGGATGCTGTCTGGCATGAGCGCCAGAGACAAGGATTTAAGGTCCTATCATTGAATCGGTGCAACACAGACAATGCCTTCAGGCATGGATGCTCCGAGGTTGGTCAGGAGAGCACGGCCTGACTCCCAGGGCTTGCTGCTTCCTTTAAAATGGAGAGACACTCTGGTTCCAGAGGGCAGGTCCCCTCACATGTAGCTACGTGAGCTTGAGCACCTGATCTCACTGAAGAAAACGTAACGTAGAGCTGACATCTCATAAGATGGTGCTCAGTGACTTGGACATCACAGCCAGAATACCTGCCCTAACTGTGTGACCCTCTGCAGGGTGTGTGCCTCTGTCTTTATGCAAGAAAACGATCACAGTGTGTATGTCATGGTGCTGCAATGACAATTCAGTGAGTCGCATTTCTATAGTGCCCGGGATCAGTCCCATACGTGATTGTGAACACTGTGAAAAATCAATCACCTTGAAGCAAAGTGGGTTGGTGCACATTCTCGGGATTCACCTGGCTTAGTTTGCCCCTGTGCCGGGAATTTATTAGACTACCTGAAGACCAGGTGGCTCTCATAAGACTCTCTACCATTAAATCAGTAGTCTGGGGCATACTAGCCTACTCATAGCTCAGTTTACTGCTGGGAAAAAAGTATTTCCTAGAGGTGACACATATTTGCTGCCTCCCCCATACAAGTACAACTCAGCATTAAATTTGATAAGTAGTCTTTAACCCTCTGAAAAACAGTTCGTACAAGAAAAGGGCAAAGAAAGGAAACAAACAAAGACTTCTGTTGCATCACACTCACGGTATTCTTCCAGGTGAGACCCACACATTCATCAGCCCTGTCCGGCCACAGTCATTCATCAGTTATGAGTCCTCTTCCCAGGGCTGTCACACAGCCCATATTTGACTATTTAGCTCACAAAAAATAATCTTTCTCTGCTGTATGTTTTTTGCCACACAGTACATGATGATAACACCTTCCATTTATAGAGGACGTTAATGTTTTTCCAAAGCCTTTCACATCCATTATTTTATTTAACTAGACATCTCGTAAAAGGCTCATTTGTCTTTGAAGAGGCAGCTTTGGAGAAATTTTCAAATTTGATTTTAAAGTGTACTTTCGCTGCTACCAAAAGTTGTCACTGAAGACAAAATTTCCACCAGTGATTCCTTTTAGGCGACAAACTGTGGCCTCTGCCTGTCTGGTTATTCACTGCAGAGGCAGAGCCACTGTAAAATCATTCTCATTTCTCCTTTTTTCCCTTCTCTCTGTTTCTTTCTGATCCTATGTCACCCATTAATCTGAAGACACCCTTACTTAAAGTAGCTTTGGTGTTCTCACATAATCCAACTCCCCACACGTTATCCCGACTGGGAGTTGGTCTCCATGGTGATGGGGCACCTTTTAGAGAGCGATGCCAAACTGCAACCCCAAACCCACTTACAGAGTGCAGAGTGTTGTTCAATGCTGCAATTAAACCTACGTAATGAGGTTTTAGTTTAGAAAAACAACCCCTATGTTAATATCTTTTGTCTTAAAAGAAAAGTACAATAACACACATGCTTAGGTGAACCTTTTCTCAAGCCTGGTACTCCAAGGCACGAGGCATGTGAGAAGCACATACTTGGTCAGTGTGTGATCTGAAGATCTCGATATTCAGAGTCTATCCAGCATAGGATCCAGCAGCTGATGACCCACTGGGATTTAAAAGACATCACTAAGGATGGTTCCACAGGCTCTAGTATTTCTGTCTTCTGCACAGAACGTAATTTTCGCATTCATCTTCATGAGCAGCTTGTGAACTAGAGACACGAATTCGCTGTCTAGTTGGAGGGAGATAGAAATGAAACGGAACAAACTCTGCATACCACACCAACACTTTACAAAGTATTTCTGAATTTTTTTCTTTTGGAGAAAAAGAATAATATCTGTGGGGAAATATGAAGATGGCAATTTTAATAGTTGTGGAGATGTACAGCTCCCTTTGTGTAACCTGTAACAGCAAAACTCTAGGAAGAGCCTAGCATTCACGCAGACCTTCCGTTCACCAATCTGTTTGCAGCCCACCTTCTGTATTGTTTTCATTATATCATACCGCTTAATAAATTGTCAGTAATGTACTGGCTTAAAATATTTATTATCTGGAGTACCACATGATCAGTGAAGGATGGCAAATTCCTGTCAGGATAACTCACCCCCATTGATTTTGTGCAAAACCGATTTGCTTTTTATTATCTGGCTCTGGGAGGGGGGAAAACATAAAAAGTTCAATCTTTCCCTATTTCTCTCTTCCTCCCTGCCAATACCACCGTCAAAGAGCATAAAATGTTTCTTAGGGAAGCCTTCTCTAACTCTTCTCGGTATCCAAAATTTTTTTTTTAAATTATGTTATCTGAGGAGCAATTTTCTTTCCTAGGTGGGAAGCAAGTCATTCTTAAAGCAGATTATGTCACAATAAATGAGTATAATTTAAGGTTTTAATTTCCAAAATTTTAACAAATTAAAAATGTTTAAAAATGCAAGAATGGAAAGTGACAACAACTCAAATATATTCTTAACTTTTTGAAATTAATATTTGTTAAAATTGTGGAGGACGTGCTGGAGTTACAATGGGCTATGCTATCTTATTTGTTCTGACCAACGCATTAAATTACATATTTCTAATAGAGCTATGTCAGTGCTTCAGAGATGAGCATCAAAAAGTTGTCGCTTGTATGCAATGCAAGATTGCCATTTGGTAGTGAGTTTAGGAAGCGAGAACCCCCTTCAGACATCACATGTCATAGACACCTTAATTAGCACGTGACCAAGAAAACACCCCAGACTATCAAGGGAGGAGTCACTCGGTCACTGAAGGGAAATGGGATGCTTAGGAAAGTAAGTGTCTTCATCTGGTCCACATCTGAAGATGTGTTTTAAAACAGTATTGTGTGTGTGTGTGTGTGTGTGTGTGTGTGTGATACCAGGGATCAAGCTCACCACCTCACACTTGCCATGCAGGCGCTTATGCTCCTGAGCTAAATCCCCAGCTAAAACTGAGTATTAAAGAAACACAAAATGGGGCACCCATTCAGGACCCCCCCCGTCTCTCCGCAGCTATTCCTATTCCTTATTCCCCATTCCTTTCCTCTGATAAATTTTCCCACGCTTAAGAAAATAATATAAGGCCTGAAAAATGTAGTAAATGTAACCCGCGGGGTGGGCAAGAATTCCAAAGCAATAGAAGAAGGCATGTGCATCAGGGTTAGTTACTTATTAGACACACTTTTAATTTCCAAACATTAATATAATCTTTAAAATACACTATTTAGGGCTACATTTCACAAAATTCGAGTGCACCAAATGTTGCACACAAGGTTTTCGGAAAGCTTTTGTTTAGTAAGAAAAATATTAAACCTCTGTGAGCATACGGAACGAGGACATGAGCAGATTGTAAAGACAAATACAAAGGATCCATTAAATAACACACAGAAAAATAACAGTCGACTCTTCATACCCATAGGTTTTGCAACAAAATGATTTAACCAATCTTGGATTAAAATATTTTTCTAACAATGGCAAACTGAATGTGCGCAGACTCATTTTTCTGTGTCATTGTCCCCTACAGTATACACCATAGCAAGAATAGATGTAGTATTTTCATCAATTAGGCAGTGTAAGTAATCCGGAGAAGATTCAAGGTGCCCAGGAGGATGAACGTAGGATATAAGCAAATACTACCTCTTGCTGTATAAGGTGACTTGAACACCAGCAGATTTTGTTTCCTGTGGAAATGCTGGAGCCAAATCCCTCATGTACTAAGAGACAATTGTATTTTACCAGTAAACAAAAAATGCTAAATTAAAAATACATTTTTCAACTATCTTAACAGGTTTTAAAATTAAAATATTTAGTTTTGTTGAATATGTGAGGAGAAAAACAATCTCCAATAATGTTTCATGTATATAAATTGCTATAATCTTTCTTGAAAGCAGTCTGGAAATAGAAAACCTTAAAATAAAATTAGACACTTTAACTCCATAATTTCTCTTGTAGGAACCTAATGGCAATGGAAAGCATTTATGTACCAAAATATTCATCATTGTAATATTTAACAGCAAATTTTCTAACACTGAAGGAATTTTAATGGCATATTAATGAAAATATTATGCAATTATCTTAAAATCATAATTTGATGGAATAATTCATGACCTTGTACAATTTTCTCCATATGCAAAAAAAATCACGATACATAAGTAAATAATATTATCTCAATTTGTACAAAAAAAACATGAATTGAAGCATTTAAAATCCAGCATTTTCATAATGATTTACTTCTGAGTGATGCAAATGATTTTTCTATTTTTTATTTTTATATTTTATATTTTTCCATTTTCTATAATGGCTATGCAATACTTTTATTCCTAGGGAAAGAAGCAAAATTGCAATTTTGTATTTATTGATAGAAATACACTTAATATAGGAAGGCTTTCTGGGATCATTTGGAAAACTGAATTCAGAGCCTACATAAGCAAGGGACTCAACTACCTCCAGTTTGAGACAGTTAAAACTTATCAAAAACAAATTTCCACTATCACATATGCAATCCATGTTGAGGGGCAAATCTCCCTAGGTCTCTCCTGTTTCTACTTACCATTATTCTTCTGCAGTATGCTTATATAATGAAGAGTCTTAGAATACAAAGCTGTCTCCCTCCAAAACAAAGCACAGACATATTTATTACACATCACAGAAGGCTTAAATTCACTAAATTCTGGGTTCCAACCCTACATCCTGTAACACAATCACTGATAGGTAAGTGTCATCTGACACTCTCCACATCACCCATTGAGAGTTAGGACAAACACCTGACTATGAAAACTGCAGTGAGAAAATAAGATTCCTCCACCTTTGACCCGGAAGACTGTTGTCTTCTACAAACACCCATGAAGCCATAAGAAGCTAGCTTGTTACCTTTTAAGTAGGATAAAGTCTTAAATTCCTCTTAACAATTATCTGATTAAACATGAATATCCTTGGCTCTAAGCCAAGAATATCCAAAGGATAGTACTTTAAGGTTTATCAATAATTTGCATTTTATTATGTGAAAAGACTTACAAGATTCTTTGTTATGAACAAGTCTGGATGGAGAAGACTCAACATGCACAGCTTTACCAGTTGAGGTTAGGAGAGAGTGGTATACATAAAACAGGAAAACAGAGCCTTTTGCAAGAGAAATGGGGAAAACAGACCACAAAGGAACAGGGTGACCTTGCAAATTATTGTCACTTTGGAATTTGAAAGGGTGTCATGCAGTGATGAAATACAGTAGAATAAATTTACAACAATATAATAAATGGTAAAATTACTAAAGAAGGGTGTGCTGACTACACTCTTCCCCATCACAGAACTGCTCACCTCTCCCTAGTTTCCCAGATGTGGAGGTAGCAGTTAGGGTGGAGCACCATCTTGATTGGCTTTGGGCTGTGCCTGGAGCATTGGAACACACTTCCAGCTATGTCTGAGTGGGTCATGGAGGTGTGGCCTTGGGGGCTGATTTCTGGTTCTGGCCCTTTCCTCTCTTCCTCTGCTCCTCTGCTCTGCATTCTTCCCACCATGAACTAAGCTTCTTTGATCCACCACACTCTTCTGACATGATGTTTCTGCCATATGGCCCATTTACCATGGACTGAATTCCCTGAAATCATGAACCAAGTTAAACTTCTCCTCCTTTAAGTTAAGGATTTTGAGTACTGTGCCTGAGCAATGAGAAAACTAATATAGAAAATCAGTACCAGAAAAGTGGACCCGTTGCTGTAACTACCTGTCTGTATGGCTTAGAAGTCTCTGGAACTGGTTTGGAGGAGGGATTTGGGAAGATTGGAAGATACAGGATAGAGAAGCCTTGGAATGTTGTAAGTAGGGCATGGTGGATGATTCTGATTGGAGTTCAGAAGATCAGAGCGCTGATAAGAAAGCAGACAGTAAAAGCTGGGCTCAAGAAGTTTCAGTTAGAAACCAGGACTATACTGGCAGCTGGACTATAAGCTATTTGTGTTAAGCTGGCAAAATACAATCCGCATACATTTTGCCTAAATCCTAAGACCTGTGGAAAATTGAGATTAAGGACAGTGCACTGACAGAAGAAATTTCAAGACAGTCCCTTGTTTGCTGCTTTAAGTCAAATTTATAATAAGAAGGAAGGAAACAGTAGACCAAATTTTTTGAAAAACCCAAAAGAAGCACAAGTATGGTGGGAACCAAAAAACATTATAATTGCTAAAGAGAATAGTTCCATTTAACAAGGATCAAGTACTATGTACAGAAACAAGAAGAAAGATGCCTCAGGCTGTCTCAGAATTCAGCAAGATCTCATGATTCACAGACTCAAGGGTGAAAAATTATAAATCTTTTGAGAAGCCAAACCCTGGGAACATTATTTGTGAAGGTCTTCCCAGGGAATTAGTTCACTGGGATTCATTTCACTGTGCTCAGTCATCCAGGCACTCAGGAGACACTATAGCCATGATCCAAGGGGACCTGGCTCCTGCTCCAGGTGACAGCCAACCTTGACATCCTCACATGATGCTGCATTTACTAGCATGCAGAATGCAAGAGTTCTGGGGTCACGGAGGCTTCTGCCCAGTCATCAAAGGAAGGCCTGAGATCCAGGCAAGAAGTCTCTAGAGGGGAGTGCATGAAGCTGTGGGAATGAAACCAAAGGTACAGTGAAGAGCCAAGGAAGTCAAATATACTGGTAATGTGAAACATCTCCCAAGGAAAGATGCAGGCAATGGGTGGAGTAAGCCCAAAAGACATAGCCCACAGGAGTGGACCATCCAACTCTGGAATTCACATCTTATTACCATGTGCCCACATGCTGGATACCAAGCTACAAGATTTAATGTTTGCCCTGATGGATTTTTACCTAGCTTTAGTCTAATTGTTTTCTTCCTCTTTGTAATAGGAATGTTGACCATATGTCAGTGTACTTTGGGTTTGTAAAATTTGCTATTTTTTTTTACAGCAGTTCACAGCTAAGTGGTTTCCTTGAATTTGGGAAGAAACATTGACTTGATCGTTGGAAAAATGCTGTCATTGAAAAGTACTACAACTTTTGAAGCACTGAGGAAGAAATCATTGCATCTCTGGATGTATGGTATAGAACTGTGCTATGTTAGGAAGAATTATGAATACGGTATTGTCTTCATTTGGGGATTAAGTAGGGTTTAAGGAGATGTGGTCAGGTATGAACTGATGAGGAGTAGAATGCAGCATGAGTGAAGTGCTGATGTGATTGGCTCTGGGATCACCGTGGGGGATTGGTGAAGCACACTTCTGGCATATCTGGGAGGGTCATGGAGGAATGACTTTGGGTCTTGATATAAACCAGGCCCTCTTCCTCTGGCACTGTTACAGTATTCTGTTTCCTGGCTGCCATGAACTGAGCATCTTTGCTCCACCATGCCCCTCTGCCGTGGTGTTTCTGCCTCTGCACCAGTTGACCATGAACTGCGAAAGCTGATTAATACAGAGGAGATCAGCATGCATCCTTAGCAATTGAGCTGATAAGTACATAATGGCACACACAAAACAGAAAAGGAGAGTCTTTGGGAAGAAGTGGAGGGGTGTGAATGGGTGACCATGTAACTTCTTTTGTCAACCTTTTATTATGAAATGGTGTCACTGGACAATGAAACAAGGTGCAGAAGAATTGTGGAGGACCATGTGGATGGCTCTCCTTGAATAAACAGCAATCACCTCCATTTTGGTTAAAACTGGCCCTATCTCCATGCACTGATGTGCACAAAGCTGGCTAAGTTATTTCTTTTTCCTTTCGGTTGGCTCTAAGCAATATTAATAGGGCAATGGGGCTGGCTAAGGTGTTGATGTGTAATCTTTGAAGCTAGGTGACAGCAGCTGTTTCCCTGCCCCATGACTTCCTAAACATGGTCAAGCAGGTAGGATGCAGAGACACCACTCTAGAGCTGTCAACTGGGTTTGGGCCTCAAGATAAGAGGCTACGACTTCCCAGGGCAGAGAAGTTTGCACATCAGAGCTGAAGCACCACCACCCAAACATTACACGCTACCTCCATTATGTTATGCAGGTTGGTCTTTCTGTATGTCCGTCTCTCTGCATATTGCAGAGGAGCTTTCAGGTCTCCCCACATACCCTGGATAACAATGCTCATATATCTCCTGCCATTCTCACAGCCACTTATCCTCAAGCCACTCCCTTCTCCATGAATTAGTAAAATCCAGGTTAGGTCCTGGGTTGAGGCCTTTGTTCCAATGATCCTTCATCCTAGTGAGACTCAGTGCCCCTTTGGCCCCTGGTAATTATAAATATGGCTTAGTGTCTTTATTTGCACTGGAAGTGGTGGGTTGAAATTAACTCACTAGAATGCCATTAACATTTCCCTAAGGTTACAAATTTAAACTTCCCAGACCACGACAAGGATGGAAAAGGGATCTCTACGGAGAACATCTCTACACATAACAAATGGCAAAACTACTGAAACAGGGTGTGCTGGCTGCCTGATGTCCTTGCAGAACTGCTCTGTTCTCCTAGTTTTCCACACCTGGAGGCCCCGTAGCTTGGCCCAAAAGAGCCATCTCCACAGTACAACAGCGTGGTGCTGAGCCAGTAACACACGTTGTCAAGCACGGGAGTTTCGGGTAGCATAGCACAGAGACTCAGAATACTGTTTTTTCTATCCTCTGATAGCATATTTTGGTAGCAGCCACTACTTGGATGTTTTTTAAAGGAGAAAATAATGTGCTTTTGAGTAAAATATTTTCCCCAGTGGAGAAACTTATAAGGAAAAGTAAGTACAGTCTGCTTGCAATCAAATTCACTTGCCTTCTGTTTCCAGGGATCTGATGCTTTCTGCAGCAAGCCGGAGGGGCCCCTGGTGCCTTGGTGACTGCAGCCGGCTCAAACTGAGGCTGGGTTGGACCAGATGCCCACAGCTGTGCTCCCGAGGTTGGCCTTCCTAACCTATGCGCAGGTTTTGGTCAAGCTGTTGTTTAAAAAGAAAGGAAAATCAATACATCGATTAAATGTTTTTCCCATAAACTACCCAAAAAGTGAGAAGATAATGAAAGAGGATTTTTTAAAGCAGTTAATTCAAATGCTTCCACTCATAAGCGTAAGTGATGACAGGTGCAAAGGAGGGGACCACACACTTAAAGACTTGAAAACCTCGGTTCTTGAAAATTCCACAAGTGCTTCACCTTTCTGTAAATTCCAAATTAGACAAACATGAGCATTAGTGTTTCTAAGAGCATTCTTTACTCCAAAATAATTTTTAAGTAAAATCAAATTTAATCTTGATGAAAATGACCTATATGTGGATAGAGAAATATCAGCTCATAGGGCCAAAGTCAATTAAGACACATTGAAAATACCTTGGTGTTTACTTAGCATTATTTTTACTTGTAGTACTTTATCTGCATTAATCTTGGATAAAGCTGTTTATGATACTGGATTACCCCATCTCACACTGAAGTTAACTAGCTCTGTTTTCTCTTCTTTTTTTACAAGGAAAGAAAAAGCAGAAAAGAAAAGAAAGCAAATAAGAAACTCCTGGAGTCCTACATGGTGTGTGAATCCACTTAGCACTATTATAATGCCCAATTAATCTTAGCAACATGGGTGATGAATCATTTCTCCAGGTGTCTTTTCTAAAGAGAGCAAATTTAGCTCCAACATTTGGTTATTGTCTTAAACCAACTGTAATCTCACCAGATCAATGGAGAAGCAAATGACTGAAGCCAAATCTATATTCAAAAACAGTCTACCCCTGGTTGCTAACATAGCACACTGACTGCCCTGAATACCAAATTTTCTAGGTAATCCTGAATTCCAACATTTGAAAATGATGACTGAATTCATCACTCGAGCCCCTTCTCAGGTCTTGATGTGATGCTATCTCCTGCCATCTACTGATAGATAAAAAGGATAAAAATAACTTCTCTAAATCATTTGATCATTATACCAATGGTTCAGTGGCAACTGATTCATTGCGTCTTTTGTTTGAATATGGAAAACCACCCAGTAGCTCAGGGCTTTTACATCCAAAAGCTAGCAGTAAGCTTGATACCTTTAGAAAGCTTTTTCTTTCATTCGCAACATCTTCATTTGAAAGCGTTGTGGTGTAGGAAGGCATATCATTGGATTTGGAGCAACAGACTCTGGGTGCTTATGCCAGCTCATCCAAGGACCCACAAGCTTGTTCTCAACTTAGGTTTCTTTTTCTAAAATAAAAGTGTCAGGATTGGGGTGTACCTCCTCCCACTTCTAAGATATTTCAAGTTTTCCAGCGTATTTGTGTTCTTGGTGCAAAGAATAGGCCACTTGGTTTTATAGATAGTGCAACTAAAACTCAGAATGTCACCCCTTGGTCACTCCTCTGCCTCTGCAGAAGGCATCTCTCAATTTTGTCTGCCATATGGAATAGCTCACATCCAACCTGTCCCCAGGGGCCAGCACCCCCAGGAGCCCTCTGCTGCTCCTCCTCCTGTTGACACCTTCACCGTGAAAGATGCAGCATTTACACACAAAGTTAGCAATTAATATTTGAGTTAAGTGACCTTGCCAGCTGGTCAGCAGCTGACCCCCCCACTCCTGAATGGGAGATGGATAAACTTGATCTGTTTTCTAACTTTTGAAGTCCACGACTCTTTACTTATCTGAGGGTTATTTATTTGCTAGTTTCAAATGTTCAGGACACCACTGAGAATCAAAGATGGACAAGAAAGTTTTGGAGGAGCATCTTTAAAGGTCGCCAGAAAGCAGAAATGCACGTCCCCAGGCTCACATTTACAGTTCATGTGCTTGACTTTTGAGAGTTTCTCCTGCCCTCTTCAAAAACCAGGCAGCACCAAATATAAACACAGTGCTAAGCTAGTCCAGGTTGAGCTTTTGCTTGTTGCCATTTAGAGACAGCAAATTAGACATGGGGACAGAGTGTGAGAGGCACCATGGGAAGCGACAGCAGAGCATCTGATAGTGAACAGGGAGTGAAAAATGCAAACTATCTCAGCTCAGTCTTCCCAGAAAGCACAGGACTGCGCAATTCGGGTTAGAAAGATTAGTATCAAAATGCATTAAAGTAACAAGTGGTCAGAGGCCTGGAAGGTATCAGTTTTAGATAAGAAAAATTCACCATGCAGATTTTTTTCCCGTTTTAAATGATGGTTAAAAAGATGAAACATACCCATGGAATAAAAAGGGCAGGAAATGGCATACGGCTGGGGTCTTCCTTGGCCAAAATTTTCACCTCAAAGTGGTTGTCTCCAGTGAGCGCTGTTAGCCCGCTCTGACCCCTGCACTCCCCCTGGACGGCTGATTAAAGATGATGCAGGACGCACAGTGTGCAACAGGGAGTTACTTCAGTAGAGCCTGTTCTTCTCCATCAGCAGCGCTGGTCAAGGCCAGACGCCATCCAGGGTAACAGAGCTGAGTGGCCCTGGACAGCATGACTGCTGACCAGAGCACTGTTTCAGCACCTCCACATGTCCTGGTCCCCATAGCCTATCAGCCTCAAGCTTGCCAAATACCCGGAACTCACTATTTTGATTTTTTGTATCTTGAGGAGCTGGTAGGCTTTCTTACTGCTTCCCCTGGCTCTTATAAGTCATTTCCCCCTGGAGTGCATGGTTTTATTGGACGTTTCTCTTTTCTCCCCATTTTTACTGTACTTCACACATGTTTGCAGTACGTAGTGATCACATTTCTCATGGAGCATTGGCACAAGTACACAGCACGTCTCAAGTTCTTTCATCCCCTTTCCCTCCTCCCCTCCATCTCTCCATCTCCTTCTTCCCTTTTGCAAAACATTTCCTTACTTCCTCTTCTCAACCTTTAATTTTGCACTTGACTCATGTTTTGGGTTTCTCACAGAAGCGACACCATGCGATGTTTAAGCACGTGTGTCACTGTTCCAGACTCAGTCTTCTCCCCTCAGGTGCTTTCCTGACAATAGCACTATTTGCCTGAATCCTGGGCAGAACACTGCCCGCCCCCCTTCTGCCTCCTTTCTAGCCGGGCTCTGGGTTTGCACATTCACAGGCGGCAACCCAGGTGAGTCTCTGCCACACTTGACCTTCATTTGCACCATTAGTACGATCATGGGAAGCCAAGTGTGTCAGAACAACAATGGGTAACAGATTGCAAGGAAAAATAAAAAGCAGGGCTGTGCGTCCTGCTCCTTGGATTTGCCCTTTCGCTGTCATGTACCGGGGTGTGACAAAGCACAGCTTGGGAGGAATGCGGGCTCCTCTGTAAAGGTCACGGAAGTTTCCAACAGAAAGTGATGACTCATGCGCCATACATCCTGATATTTCAGAGTGTTCAGGAAAAAACGCACTCTCGGCCAACACGCCCTTGCTTTCCATCATTTTCTTGCCAGTTCTCAGTGCTTGTGAATTTCACCACAAAGGGAAGTTCAGCGGCCAAGGTGAGGGAAATCGCTAATGCGAACAAAAGTTCAGAAGCAGGGCAGGAGGGATGGGCCGCTGCATGTTTGCCAAAAAGGCGGGTTTCACCCAAACATACAGATCTTTCTCCACAAATCTGCAGCTCAAGCATTTCGGTATCTGGCCAAGCAGAGTTTTAGGGGCTGCTTTTCCTCCCCAGCTATACACACACGCATATGCAAACACACACAAACATCAGCTTTGAAATCACATGGTATTGTCTCAGAATTTGAAATGCATCCAGCCTTTGACCTTAACTTTCCAACACTTCAGGAAGCAGGAATTCTCACACCCTGAGGCCTCTAGTTAAACCAGCCCATAGCAAATCTCCTCCCAAAAAATGCTTGATTGTATATTCTGCACATTGTATATGTGAGATTGTATATTCTCTTGTCAGTGAAAACATGTAAGATCACACATTCCAAATCTTGATACAAATTCCTCATCTTAGCATGGAGCAGTATGGCCGCGTAACAAATATGCAGCTCGAGAGGTCAGTTTGTCATCTGCGTGTGAGTCTAGGAACATGAGCTAAGTAAAGGATATTCTCACAGAGCAATAGGGTGATAGATCCAATGTCTCTGTGTCTATATCATAGAACTCAACATTCAGCTTCCAGGGGAGAGTGGCACTGGCCAGGTTTCAGTTATTTGTCACCACTTGGTCAAGGAGAGGCCAGGATTCTCTGTAGAGGGCAGAGAAAATGCTGATGCATGCCGGGTAGGCAAAGCCACAGGCTTGCTGTAAGGCAAGGAGGTAACACAATGCCAAAGCTCAGCTATGTCTTGGGAAGTGCGTCGTTGTAAAGAGAATCCACGAACACTCGGCCTATGTCCCGAGCGCCCCTTTGCCGGGAATGATGTACTCGCAAAGAGAAAATAAATGTTTTGAAAATAGATATAAAACTACCTTTTTTAAGATCACATAATGAGTTCATTTTTCACTATATTTGTCCTCTAGAAAGGAGAGCAAGATCATCCAAGACTCCCATCAATCCACTGTCAAATGAAAATTGAACAAGAAGCTCCAAATTCAGGGAGTTTACAGGGGATGGAGTGTGGCTCAGTGTCCAGGGCTTGTGTGGACACTGGGTGGGGAAGCGTGGGTGGGGAAGGATCCTCAGCACTGCCAAAAGAAGGAGACGGGCCCTGGAGAACAAGAGGACACGAAGCTTACGGAAGCGAATCTTTCCAGGTCCTTCCAGGTCCGGCCCAGTGACCCTCAGCTTTTGCTTCTATACCGGTACTTCAGCCCTGTGCTTCTCTAATAAGCAGAATGATCTTCCTTATGTAGAGTAAAAGTCAGTTTACCTTTGAATTCCACATATTGATCCTAGTGCTACAGACTAGAACTACATAGAAAAAGAAGAAAATAACTTGTAGTTTTATCCTGACAGCTTTTTAAACACTTGAATCATGTCTACCACCTTCCGCCAAAAATAATAACAATAAAATTGATCTTGCTGCACTGAACAGCCCTACTTGCTTTGAACAGTTTCTCGAAGCATTTCGTTAACCCTTCACCATGTGTTTGAGTCCCCTTTGCCCACGTAGCAGGTACACAGACAGAGTTGGAATTATTTTTTCTCTTACCTCATTCCAAAAAAGATTCCAGTGGCCAGCTGCCAGTTTACCAGTACCCCTGTAAGAACTAGGATGCCCCAAACACACACCAGGCTCCAGAGTCAGAAAGCAAACATAGCGCATTTGGCATACCGCACACATAGGCTGCCATATGTCACCGAGCGTGTCGGGAGCTTTGACGTTGAGGAGGAAGAACAGGCTGCAGAGGAGCCCAGACAGAGGCCTGGGTTGTGTTCCACGACCGGACAGTGTGACGCAGACCTTAGCTAAGGAAGCAGCAGGTGCGAAGGCTGCCTCTCATACGAGACTCCTCCTAGGAGAGCATCCAACCGTTCTCACAGTTCAATGTTGCCTCGCACCCCTAGGGGAAATTCCCCCGGGAGGTGTTAGAAGAGGAGACTGCTGTGAAAGACATTTTTCAGGCACATTAGAGCTGACAGGAATCAGTTCCGATGTCAGGACTGGATGTGTGTAGGAGCTAAACAGAAACACACACCAGGCACCCCACCAACCATTCCCTGGGCACTGAAAACCACCTCCTCACGCTCTCTCAGACTGGAGTTTTACCTACCTCCCATGAGGGGAAGGAGAAGGGCGAGGGCTGGGATGGTAGGGGGGTGTCACCACAGGAAGACCTGCAAATGGGACGTCAGACGTACACTTAGTAAATCAGTGCATTCCCGTGCCTGGAGGGACACGCAGCCTAGAGAGGGGCCGCCTTGATTTGTAGCTGACGGTAAGCTCTCTGCCATCATTTCAGCCAGTTCAGACACTTAAGCCTCCAACCCAGGCAGCATCTTATGCATGTATGATGGTGACAGATGACAGGAGCTGAAGTGGGAATCTGTAATATCTCCTCATCAGGTGGCTCACATAGGGCAAGGGTCAGTAGCGGGCGCTTGTGTGTGTGCATCTGTGTCATTCATGTATGTGATAAGTCTCTTTTAATCCAAGCATGATTGTTTATTTTCCATAGACAATGACAGTTTCTCCACACCTGGTCTAAAGCTTACTCCTAAGCTTATCTTCACTAAGCTCACTGTTTGTAGAAATGCGACGATACAGTTTTGTTTGTTTGTTTGCTTGCTTGCTTTTCTTTAGTCGGTTTTGAACCCTGGGTTGTCAAAAGAAAACCGTCTGAAAACCCTGCTTGGCGATTCTGGCTAACACCGACTGCACGCAGCTTCTGCAGCGCTGAGCTGGGACGGCAGCGTCTCTCCACCGGAGGTGCAGCCCCGTGCTAGATAAAAGTTTGCTCCCACGCAAACTGCAAGAGAAGGGAGCCAAATCACTCATCTGAAAAGCCAGCCTGTGACAAAACTCTACTTTGTCAGGAAGGATTCTACTTCCTGTACTACACACACTGCTAATCCCCACACGCAGAACATGGGAATGTCTGTAGGGTACAAGCAAGTACAGAAAGTCACCTGCCTTTCTCTGTATGTACGCTAAATAGGTAACTGGTGTCCTGAGGGCAGGGATTCCTCTGTGGTACACGGTCTGTCTCACTGATTCATTATCCTGAATGCAACAGAGCCCAACACATGCGTGTTCTGCAAATGACGTGGTCACTGTGCCAAGTTCACTGCCAGGAAGGTATTATCAGAGTCCACTATTCTGCCTGTAAATGTCAGGAAGTAAACAACTCCACGCTGGTAAACAATGGCCCACAGAATAATGTAGCAATGGGTGGCCCATGAGGAACCTCGGAAGAAAATACAATTTGGATTCACATACATCTAAAAAAATTGTGTTGATGTTTTAGGCCTAAGAAATTATCATCCCTGTCTTTTTAAATGATCCAAAGAGGATGCAGTGGGCTCCTTCTTTATGGCTATTGGAAATTTAACACCCTCGTTCCTTTTTAACCCTTTACAAGGTGTGAGAACAAACAACAGGGTGAGTGGAGCCCTGGTGCCAATGCAAATCTCTCCAAGTGAGGTTAGGGAGATAGAGTCCTGGGAACCCCGTGTGACCAGGGCTCTGAGCCTGGACTAGAGGGACAAGGGTGGTGGCTCACAATGGGGCAGAGGAGGAAGCAGCGCCAGAGGAAGAACGCAGCAACCCCCACCACTCCCCGAGAAGGATGAACACAGAAGCAATGAAGCCGCTGTGGCAGCTATGTGCAGCCTGCTACAGCTCCCTAACTGCCCGGCTTCCTTACGTGCCCGCGTCTGACAAATAGCAGACCTGGCAGATGGATGAGTTGGGTTTATCCTCATGAAAATTCTACATGCAAAGAGTCAGCACTGGATGTGTAGTCCTACACTGTGAACATTATATCTGATAGATATATTAATACCGAAAATAATAACTCTAAGATGTTCGTGGTCACCTTGAAGATAAGTAACATCATTCCTCTAGAAAATTTCAAGCCTCCCATTGTTATTGGCACATCAGTAAAAACAAGAAGTTAAATAATTTAGCTATGTTTTCTGTAGCAAAATCGGTGCTGATTTGGGTTTTACACGTGTAAAGTATGAAGTTTCTATTAGATTGCTACTTCATGGTTTGTTTTGCTGACTTCACGAAAAATCTAGCATTGTATGACATTTTAAAAAAGAGAAATGAGGGAGATCTGTATTAGAGGTTTGTTTTTTTAATGCACACTCAGAGGTCAAAAATTGTAAAGCCTTGAGTGAAATGTTTAGCTTTGATATGGTGCTAATTCGAAGGACTAGAGGTGCTAATTTGAAGGACCAGCATGCTCAAGTTCAGTGCTAACCAAACTTAAACTTCTGAGCCCCAGTGAATAAGCCAGAATACATGCGGTGAGTCACTGTAAAAGCAAAACAAACAGAAAGCTGAGCTACCTGGATGTTAACGGTATCTGTGGTTTAGAAGTGTTAAAAGCAGCTCTGAGCCTTAGAGTCTTTCCAGGGTCAGCTATGACGGATGGACAGCTGGGAAGGGATGGAGAGGGGCCAACTGCTATCATCCAGAGGGTCCAAAGGACAGGCACAGTTCCTGGGACTGACTCCGCAAGCCTTTCCCAGGAAAATCTGATGTCCCTAACAACATCTGTAAGTCTGGGAATTAGGAATCACTCCCAAAGGACCGTCCATGGAAGCTTCCTTGTTCCTAAGTCATCATTTTATACTGAATGAAGTTGGAGGCTCAGCCTTCTCACTAGAAATCGCCACCAATAGAAAGGTGGGATTTACTCATCATGGCTTGGGAGGAGCAGAGCCAATCAGGAGGCCCAATTCCACCCAGGCGCCCAGCTTGCCAGACTACAACGGTTTCCTCCATGTTTCTTCATCTGTGGGATGAAAAGGCTGGATAACGGTAACAGAAGGTGACAATCATAACAAAGGTAGCAACAATAGTAGCTAATTAGGAGAGCTTACTAGGTGCAACCTAATTTAATCATCCCAATACTCCTATGATTTAAAATAAAATAATTATTATCTGTTTTACAGTTGAAAAAATTGAGAGGCAGAGTTAGTCATCTCCCTAACAGAATGTCAAGAAGGGGTGAATTTACTATAAAACAAGTGAGATTTAAGCTTCAGATCACCTGTTTGCACAGGTTCCCCTGCAAGACTCTGTAACTAACGTTGTATTCTCGGTCTTAATGATTAATGATTAAATCCCACCTTTGCATTGGTGGAGATTTAGAGTTTCTAAAAGTGACTAAGTTCCAGGCCGAATAAGAAGTGAGTTTGCCCCTGACACAAGCAAACTTGCAAGTTCCAATTTGAAGGTGTGATCCACACCCAAAGCCTGGAATCTCAGGCGGCTTAGCCGGCCCCTTTTGAGAGCTTCTCTTGTTTTCCATAACCTCCCAGGCTTTCTGTTATGGACTGAATTGTGACCACTGAAAGTCCTAGGTTGAAGCCCTATGGTCTGTGTGACTGAGCATACAAGGAGGTAAACAGAGTTAAATGAGATCCTTGTCCGCACATAGGGGAGAGCCTTCACCACCGACAGAATCTCAGCCCCTTTGTTCAGACTCCAGAGCTGTGAGAAAAGTAGCTTTTTAGAGAGTTGTTCCACACACATCTTAGGTATGTAGCATCAGGCTATCTTTCTGAGCCTAACTTTAGAGCATTCCTCCTAAAAATCAAAATGTCTTCCTCCTCTCTGGTTTAAGGGAAGCAGCAGAATATTAAGTGTTCAGCAATACATGACAGAAGGCCAGGTCCTACATCCATCCCCGCCTTGCTCATGACAAGCTGGGCTTCTGTACCCCTGCCTTTCTGGCATCGCAAACTTAGTGCTTTCAGCTCCATGGAGCCGCTCAGCCGGACTATGAGTCAGGACCACTGCAGAAACTTCATAGCCATCGCACAACAAATGCTGTCGGATACCCTAAAACACTGTGCAATACCCACAGCCATCAGTAAGGGCAACGAGTTAAGTCGACGATCCAAGCACAGGATTGTTCTGTGCTCAACAGGAGACACCAACCCTACATCAGAACCTAGATAGTTTGACTTCATCTCTCAGATCCTCAATCTTCACTGACTTTTATCCATTTATTAATTCACAAATACATATTAAATGCTGTGTCAGGTGGTTGCAGTGGTGTAGCAGTGTGGTGAGCAGAATCATAAGGTGGTTCTTGGGATTCCCAGCCCTGGTGTATCTGCATTGCCCCATTTCTTCCCCTTGAGCTTGGTCACCTGAATATGGTAAGATATCACTCCTGGGATGCAGGGGCATTATATCATGAAGTTGGAGAGATTCTGCAGATGTAACCAAGGTCCACAGACAGCTGACTCTGAGTTAATCAAAAGATTATCCTCAGAGGGCCCAGCCTAATTGGGTGAAAGTCTTACAGAGGATCTGGAGATCAGACACTCATGCTGACCTTGAAGAAACCAACTGCCATGGCAAGAAAAAGTCTCATGATTAGAACTGTGTGAAGTTTCTAGGAGCCAACCCATGTCACCTCCACCCCAGCTGACAGCCAGCAAGAAAAAGCTGAATGAGCCTTACAACCACAAGAAATCTGCTAAGGAGGCGCTGTCTGAGGGAGACACCAAATTGCACATGAGACTGCAGCCTGACCAACGCCTTGCCTTTTGCCTAGAAAAACCCTGATGAAAAATAGCTCATTTATGCCCAGAAGACTGGCAACCCAGGACACTGTGAGGTGCTCAAGGTATGTCATTTGAAACTGCTACATGTAGGGCGATTTGTTTCATGCAACAGAAAATCAACACAAAGAGCGAATCTAGACAATGTCCCTGTCTTCAGGGAGCTTCAGTCTCCAGGGATGACATGGGCACTAAGCAGCTCAGGCATGTGTGGTATTGTTCCGATTGGTGACGTGTCCAGGGAGGAGCATTGTCAAAGTGGCAGGGGAGGACACTGAGGGTGGGGCTGTAGTTGGTGGGATGGCCCCGCAGGACGCACTGAATGAGAGGAAAGTCAGCCAGACAAGAGGGAAAGGGAAGAAGATTCCAGGCAGGGATGGATGGTCCTCCGTTCCAGTGACCACAGCACTATAGAAAGCCACAGGGAGACACTGCTTAAGCTCATTCATCCAACGGATGTTTAATTTAATATAAATGTATAACTGCCTAAAAAATATGCTTCAGTAGAGTGGGTCCTATCGGACATTAATCAGTTTAAGTGCCATTAGCAAAAGTTCTAATTATCGGAGCCTTTTAAATTCAGCTTTTGTTCAACCTTTGCCAGGCGGAAATGTTCCTTATAGAACACAGTACTTAGCACATAATGGAAATTCAAAGGGATAGTTATTGAATTAGAGCGAATGCTTTAACTTTATTTAAAGTTTCATGTTTGTTTGATTCTTTTGGTGTAGAATGCTGTTCCCTATCAGGAAGACAAATGACAAAGAATAATTAAATTGTTGTCTAAGATCTCTGCTGCATAAATCAAGAGCTCACTTATTAAATATACACTAGAAGGACTGTAATAAATTAGTAAGTAGGTTACAAAGTGAGGTGGAGCTGGTAGTTGGACCTATCTGACTGGCATGAAGGACCACTGTCCAACAGGTACTGAAGGGTGTCACCAAGTCCATCAACACCAAATGACATTTTCAGCACAATTTTTCAATAAGGGGATTGAGACTCAGAAAGATGAAGTGATCTTTTCAATATGCAAATGGTGAGAAATCTGGACTTTGAATCCAGATGAATGATTCTAAACCCCAACCTATAAATTACTGGGGAGGATATTTACAATAATGACCACAGTGAACTAAGTATTTACCCATGCAAGCCCCTGGGCTAAACCGTGCTACATATTTTAATGACTCTAATCATCAGGACATCCCTGGACAGCAGGTAGTCCGATCTTGCTCATTTCACAGCTCACTTTATTGCTGAGTCTCCAAGAGGTTAAAAAAACTTGTCCAAGCTCACTTAACCTCCCCCTCATGAGGAACACCAGTCCATGGATTTGATCCCAGACGGCCTGGCACCCAAGTACACACTGTTAACCATCGCACGACACCAGGGCACTGGCAGCAACCAATGAACCAAAATAAAACAACTTCAGCGTGTGCCCGCTGTATTTTCTTTGCTGTGTTACACTGGCAGCACATTTACCCAGCCAGACGCGCTACATTTGCCCGCCTTAACTTATTCTTACCCATGAACTTCTTTAATGAGCTTGAGTTGCCTTTTCTTTTTGCCTCTGGATTCTGATTAGTGTCCATTGCTTGATCAGTGTTCAAGGGTTGGGGTAAAGTGTTCCCTCTGCCTCTCCCAAATTTCAACTTTGAATTGTCACAAACATGTCACATCTGCATTCCAGGCTAATAGAATCAGTTAAACCAACTGTGAGTCACTAGTCTACAGAGGAAGCCATTGTGAGCACTTTGTAAACGTAGGGCTAATGAGACCATGGCACTTACTTCTGTTGTCAAAAGAATACCAGAGTGACGGCTAAATCCAAAAGAAGTGGAGAGGATTTCTCATCTGGACAAGGTGGCAAGCATGTGTCCTCAGGACATACACTTATTTATCCTTATTTACACAGCTAGGCTGCAGCTTTCCAGGGTAACGTCTGTGACAGGCGGGATATGGTCCGTGCGGAATCCAGAAAGGGAGATCAAGAAAGGAAACATTTGCCAGTGTTTACTCAGCTTTATCCTGGGAAGAGAGGACGCTGCGTTTGCAAAGGTGTTTTTCAGACTGTGGGCTGTGACCCACTAATAAGTCATTCAATTGAATCCTTGGATAGCAACTGACATTTTTAACAGATAGACCATGGTGTGTGCATGAAGCAAGTTTAAGTATTCCTTTGTGAAACGTGTTTCTACTATATGTATCCATAATATATATACTTGTATTTTATGTATCCATTTTTTATTATTGATATAGATCCATATTAGCTGGCATGTACTTTTAGATAGAATAATGAATTTCTATGGATCTGTCTAAAAGGCATTTTTCTACTGATCTTATGTAAGTTTTCTGAACTACCTCAATTTTTAACTTTGGGATTTCATTGAACTTTTTAAATCACTCCCCAAAACAGGAAAAATTAGGAACTGTAATTACCAATATTTTTATTCTGCCAAGATTTAAACATTTTAAAGAGAATACTAATATGATTTTCTGAAAGTCAGAATTTTGACATTAAATATAACCATACCCACAAAGTAAACCACATCCTTTTAAATTAAATACAGTTTTATAGTGCCTTCACTATATTGTTATTCTCTCTCTCTCTCTCTCTCTCTCTCTCTCTCTTTTTCATTTCACTATGACTCACGAAACCCCCACAGCAAGCCCTGGACGACAAATATAAATTTGTCACAAATGAGAAGGCGTGGTATAATCCATGTCCCTCACCTCCGTAAGTCACTTCAGGGACAGGGATGTCCTTCACTTGCTTTATTTCAGCCTTCCCAGGCTTCCACTGTGCCATGTGTATCTGAGGCGGCAGGACCCCAGGACAGAGAGCCAGAATGGAGGGAATGACCATGGCAGCTCTGTGTGTATTATTAATACACACACGGGTCCCACGTGGCTCCCTTGCGAATCTGTGTGATATGGGTCAACTTTACCCAAACCTTATCATCGAAAAATGAGTGGGTCAGACTACATTTCCAGATCCATGAACTGAAGACCCGACAGTTTATACCAGTGACCCCGAGGGGCCAGCAGAGATCAGCTCATGATAGTCATTAGCTTCCCTCTGGTGATCCCAAATTTTACTCGATGTTGCCTGAGTCCCCAAATGCTCCTCAGAAAAGCATCCAGCAGCTCCCTGCTCCCAGCTGCTCCCACGTGGAGATCGTGTCCCCACCCAGTGTCCCCTGTATGTTCACTTGGATCTGAGCTCCTTCTCGGCTGCACCACGGCCCAGCCGGAGCAGCCGCAGAGCTGCCATCCTGACAGCTTTGTTTTCCTTCTATCTTCCGATGGCTGTCAGTGTTTCTGTGGCAAGAAGAGCTTCCAGAAGCTGAGTGTCACACCCCTCACCATGTCACGGCATATGACAGCCTGGAGCAGCCAGCTGGCCTCACTCTTTGAGGTCTCTTCTAGCTGCAACTTCTTGGGGTGACAGTTCCAGGTCTGACTGTAACAAAATCATTTCTAACGCACAAGAACCAGAAGGAGAGCATTCCTTTGGAGCCTAACCATTTTTAAAGTTTTGAAAAGTAGAGCCATTACTAGCCTGAAGTTTACCTCTGAGCCATTTCTAGAATCAGGGAGACACTAGACAAATCAGCAACATGGACAAAACCTAAGCAGCTTAATGAAGCATCTCATTTGTGAAAAAATGTTAATAAGAGAATTACTTGGATTCAGAAGATGGTCCCAGTGAAACCAAACTTATCTATTCATTCAAAGATCTAGAGGTGCTTTTCTAACAAGGGGCTCAACTCACACATCTGCTTGAAAATAATATAATTACATTTCTTAAAAATATCATATAATTGAGATATTATTTTTCTTTAGTTTAGATCGGAGTTCCTCCCATTTGAACTAAATTGGCTCTCTCTTACATACAGGATATTTATGCTGGTTTCTTCCCCTGGTTCCATCACTCACGGTCTCTGCCCTGTTTCTTTTAAAGGTCAGTCCCTGAACTGGAAAAACTCCATCTTCCCACATCCCCATTTCTCTTACGCCCTCCAGAGCGGGGAGATTAGCAGTGAGAGATGGATACGCATAATCACCATAGTAGATCATGATTTTATGTAGCAGCTGCAATTAACTACATACACTGGTGGCAGTGCCTAACACGCAGACCAAATACATCTCTCCTGGCCTGACTGGCTCTTCAGCTCCAGGTGGACATCATCTTTATAACATTTGAGACCTCAGCAGCTTTGTCTCTTCCATGATCCCGGAACTTTGCTTGTTTTTTCCTTTTAAATGCTCATCCTGTCCTCCTGGCATTTAATCTCCAGCTTCCCCACATCTGTATCTTTGTGTTTTCCCCCAGCTCCATTGCTCTGTGCCCTACTGAAGAATCTTAAATATAGGAAACAATTAATAAAAATGTTTATGGAATTGAATTAGATCATGCAGTCAAACCCTTTATGCTGTAATGAACAAATCCAGTCTCCACAAGGTTGAGTACACAAGGTTAACCACAGTCAGAACTAGAAAGTGAGGCTCAGGTCATTTGACTTCTTAGTCCTCTGGGAAACCATGCTGTGCAGACCACCATGGCTGTGGGCAGTGGCAAAGTCAGATGACCAAAGAATACTGCATTGTTTTTAAAGTAGAGGACTGAAGACCATACTAATGCAACCACTGCCCAAATTTTCAAAATGTCCATTAAATCATAAAATGGTCCCCGTGATACCTTGTGTCTAGATGTCCCCCCAAAGCCTCATGCAATCATAGTGCCTTTTTAGAAGTGGCTGAACCTAGATGTGTGCTGCTGGATTAAGGGTATGTGATTACTAAATTCCAGTCCACTGATTGGCTCAGCATATGTGTTCCAGTTAGGATTAAAGAAGTACATGTTACACCTGCCCTAGGGTGGGTCGCCTGCATATAAGGAACACAAAAGTCTGTCTCTCTTTGTGCCTTTGCTGTCTTCTATCACCATGAACTGTTGCCCTTCTGCCTTGGAGCCAGCCAGTTGTGGACTGAAACCTCTACAAACTATGAGGTAAATAAACCTTTCCTCCCTTTAACTTTGGGCATTTTGTCTCAGGAACGAGAGAAAAATAGTTAAGACATTCCTATTGGAAAAGGCCTTGGAAATTGTGGTCAACTTAATGCCAGCTGGATTACATCAGCATGGCATTGAGTGAAGATGCTCCACCTTAGGAAAGTTGCCAGGATAAATAGGTGGAGAAGAAGGGAGGTGCAGAAGGTTGAGGCATTAAGGAGGCATTGTGGGTTCTCCTACAAGTTGCTATCTGAGCTGTTGGTTCTCCTGAAGAAGCTTTGGTCCTCACATCGAGCATTGCTTCCTGGCTCTGGAGGGGAAAACATGTGCTACTTGGTCTCCAGGAAGAACTCGTCACGCTGCTTCCTGGCACATACCCCATTGTGCTTGTTGTCGGAGGAGTTCGGGGCCTCCGTGTTGCTGAGGACAGCTGTGGTGCCTTTCAGGATAGCCCTGGCCTTTGGTGTGAGTGTGATTTCCTCGTTCCAACATAGAACTCTCATCCCACTAGCACAGCTCCTTCATCCTGCTGGCATAGACTTTCTGGCTTCCACTGCTCACCTTTGGGTCTTCCCAGCACGGATCCATAAAAGAGACTGGCGTGAGTCTTTCTTGTGGGCTCTGGACCTCCATTTGGACTCGTGGGAGGCATTGTCCTGAGCTCTGGATTTTTATCTGGACTCACGTGGGACATTGCTGGGGGGGTTAGGTTCTTGACTAAATAATCTACATCTTTGATGTTGCAGATAGATCTCCTGCATTTTCCTGTGTTAACTCCTGGTGACCATTATAAAAATATTATAAACTCCATGTCCTGATCCTAATTGTTCTCTGTGTACAACCCCTGACTACAACAGAAATCAAATATATTACTTTTACAAATCAGGAAAATAATACCAAAGAACATCAAGTTCCTTTTGTATTTCATTATGTCTGCCATGAATCAGGTCTAATATAATTCTCTCTGTGCAAAAGCCCAAATCTGTTCCAGAAAGAGAAACTTAAAATACGTTTTAATAAGGTAGCAATACATATGAGTTGAGATAGCCAAGCCCTTGCTCGGTCTGCTCTTGTTACAATTTGCCTGTTACCTATATTTCTGGCTTGCTTGATAATTATGTATTTTTTAGAATACATTATTAATGCCATAGTTCCCAGTAAGAAAACATTTCTGTGAAGCCAACAAGTGTGAACCCAGAGTGAGAGAGAGAGAGGAATTTGAAAACCTACATTTTTAGCATTCAGAGATAATTCAAGATAGTTCAAGTACTTTCTAAGTGTGAATCACCAAGCAAATACTCTTGCTACAGTTTGCTTACAAAAATATTTTACTGTTGAAATATGCTACATTGCCAAAATATTTTTGATAAAAAGCATTTATATCAGTGGATTTTATACAGAGACAGCCTGGCTTTGATGACAGAGCCTAAAATTTAATATGAATATATAGAAATTACGGAAAGATGATTAATAAGTAATTTATAGGAATCCATTATGTGAATGTTCATTAACTCAAAAAACAGAGCAGAATGAGAGGAAATGGTTTTATATTATTACGATAAGGATTTAAATTATCTATGAAATAGAACTTCCTGACAAATACCAGACTTGGTTACCAAAATGGTTTTGGAATTTCCTTCTCTAAAGTTTTCAAATTAATATAACTTCCTCCTTTTAAGACAAAGTAAGGAATTTTATTTTTGTCTTTAACTTCGGGTGGGTTCTTTGGTTGGTTTTTGAAATCGTGATCAACATCGGATGACATTCATTCCTAGTACTTTACAGAGCAAAGTCCCAAAATGCAGCTCTAAAGGAACAGTTTTGAAGTAAGCTAGTGAGACGTTTACTTCAGGGAACCTCTAGGGTCTCCTTCACAGGAGAGACTCCCTGAACGGAAGATGGAGGATGACTGAGGAGATGTGGAACAACTCTATCTGGTTAGGGAAGGAAGAACAAGCCGTATCAATGTGTTCATCTTGGTGTTCTCTCCAGAGCCCTCTATTTCCCTAAACATCAGTTTGGTCATGACTCACAGACATACACCCACCCACTTCCTTAAAGTATTGTTTTTCAAGGTCTTATGACATCTAAAGACATGAAAAATACTGTGTATTATAAGAAAAGCATCACTACTAGATGATCCTTTTAATTTAAAGCTCTTTCCCACACTTTCTGTTTGCTTTTGGTTCTGCCAAGAGAAAACCAAAAGCTAGGGGTGACTGTGTGTTAAGGGGTTTCCTGAGACTGAAATGGGCGACTCCCACACTTCGTCAGGCATCGCTTGCATTGTCTTCTAATTGCCTCTTGTGCATAAATTTTATTTTTCCCCAAAGACCAGGCTTCTCTGGGACAAAGACCTTGATTTTCATACCGTTCATACTGGCCAAGAGCCTAAGTCCAGGGGCAGCACAAAGCAGTGCACTAGAATAGTGGGTCTGTTTATCTGGAAGGGAGGTGATGTACCAAGGCGTGCTGCACGGTGCTCTGTGAATGACAGACAGAAAAAGACCGCAGGCGGTGTTAGCTTTGATGTGCCATAGGCAACACAGGACATAGCATAGTTTTAAGAAAAGACGAAATCATGTTCTCAAAATCAGCAGGCTGAACTGGACCATTATACTAGCAAGGGCTTCTATTCATTTGTGGGCTTAACAGGTCTGCCACTTAGCACGTGTGGCTACTGGTCCAAAGTTTTCTCAGACATGAATTCATTCAGTCCATGTAGTAGTAACTCCTAACCACAAAGTAAGGATTATTATTGTTGCTCTCATCGTGTAGTAAGCACATTAGGGCCTAGAATGGAAAAGCAGTCTGTCCAAGGTCACACAGCCTCACTGGGATTTGAACTTGGAACGGCTGGATTGAGGGGTCCTGCTCTTAACAGTTATTCTGTTTACTAAGGAGAAAAGGAGGCGGAGAGTGGGAACAAAGGGAAGAGAAGGCACAGCTGCCACCTTCAGCCTTCAACCGTTTCCATTTCTGCACCCAGCTTGTCTCCTAAGAAATACACACAGGGGAGAAGAAGGTGGTGACCCATGAAGTATAGGGGGAAAGTGCACCTCCTCACTGACCTGTGAGGGTTTGCTGACCGAAGTAATAAAAGGCAGGTTAAGCAAGAGGAAAGGGATACAGATTTATTAACATTCAGAAGGAACAAAATCATAGCGCAGGAAAACCTCACAGGGGTGACCCCTCACTTATTAGCACAGTCCAGAAACCTGCACTGTGCCTGTTCCTCAGAAGATGGAGGATGGGAATGCAGACAGTTTCCAGCAGGGTAGTAAATGTCAGTTCAGGGAACCTCGATGGGCTGGGATAACATACAAAGTCCCTTGCTAAGGGATCAGAGAATGGGATGTAAATCATTCTGGATGGGGTCAAAATAAGGGACAACGCTGTGTGAAAGGTCGTCCCAGCTGTGCTGACAGACATCCATCTTCTTTGTGTAACCTGAGTTGATTCTTCTTCCATTAGGACATTTCAGCACAAAGACTGAAAAGCAATCACATTCTTTGAATGGATCCTGCCAAGTCCATTAGAACTTTCAAGAGAGCCTTTCCCAAGATTCCTGGAGCCCCCTAGGTGACAGCACGTGGGCAGGGAGCAGAATCTACCTTTCATGTGAACACTGTGTGACTGGTGGGTCCTCACCCACACAGGATATCCTCCTCCACTGCTCCCTGGCATCACCAATAAGTGACTACAGGGACTTGGGCCAGAAGGGATTAGGATCACAGAATCACTTGATTTTCTTTGCTAACATTCCTTGGGAAAGTGAGTTTCTTTGTCTCAGTAGAGGATGCGGAAAGGACAGCAACTTCCGGCTTTCTGCACCACCACCTTCAACTGCCCACTGTAGGCACAACTAAGCCAGGGTGCAGTGGGCTCTCTGTTCCTGGCCAGATGACCCTTTGGCTCCGCCTGCCCCATTGTCTAGTCTATTTTACTTCGCAATATGCTCTTATCCTGCCATCTCTGGTATTACACCCAGAATTAAATTTTTCTTAAGGTAAGAGTGATTAGCACAAAACCCTTTGCTTTATAACATTGTGTTAGGAGTTGAATTTTAGGAATGATAATGAGTACAAAAAGCATTAGAGGGTTTCAGGAACAAATCTCTGTAGAGTTAACAACAAATCTTAAAGAATTGCATGTTCGTGGCAAGGCTTATGTTCCCAGATACCTATTGTAGAACATAAACCATTCCAAAATTTAGTGACTAAACCCAAGTGGATGTGTCATTTTATCATTCTTCTTTCTTCTCCTGTGATTAACATATTCAGAAAGTCCTAGGAGCGCTTCTTACTGGCCCCAGGCTTTGCAAGGCTTTGGAACTCCAGTACAGAGCCCAGAGGGAAAGATGTAGGGAGCAGTTCCCTTGGCTTCCTCTGCTTCTTTAGTTTCTGTGAACAAGGACTTCTTTTCTGCAGACTCATCGCTCCAGGATTCCTATCACTGTCGTGGTGGTAAACCCAAGAAGGCCAGGATGACTGTGCGAGCACTGAGCTGCCTCTGGCTTAAGACTCACTGTAAAGAGCTAAGGAAGACCTCTGTGGTTCACAGTGGGAAACCACATGCATCTTTGGACCAAAGCCCCAGCCCATAATAAAGTAGATGTTTTCCTGAAGTGACCTCTGCTTACAGGACTTAATACCTGAAGCAATGACAGGCAGCTGGTGGCCAGCAAAGGAATCAAAGCTTGCTGCCCTTAGCATTTCATCGAAGTCTACTCTTAGGTACAATCTTCTACGCCCTGGAGGCCCCCATCCATAGATCCTCATCTATTGATTATAAGGTTGTTCAACAAAGCAGGTTGCAGCATGACATCAAAATACCCCCTAGTGAATTGATCGCGTCTACACACAGTTTCCAAAGGACACACTCTAAATCCACAAAAACGATTACCTCTGAGGAGAGGGGAAAGGAAATGGAATGGAAATGAGGATCCAACGGCCTTAGCTTTATCCGCAATTGCCCTGCGAAAGAAGAGTGGATTTGAATCATAACAGATTATTTCCCAGAGCGGCTGGCACAGTCTCTGCCATGCTGCTTTGATGCTGCTGTTCTTCTCATAAATTCATGGAGTCTATTCCTCATCCTCTTAAATCTGAGCATGGCCTGTGTGTGACCTCCTCGGTCCATAACATGTGGTGGAAGGGACAACCAAAGATTTCCAGCATCTAGTCTCAAGAGGTCCTACTTCTATTCCCTTGGAATGCTGAGCCCCATAAAAAATCTCATTTCCTGCCTAGAAAGACCATGTGGAGAGTTTGTGTTGGGTACAAGATGGAGGAGTTAGGCCAGCGGAGGACCAGACCCGCATGAGGCCATGTTGGATTCCCCAGTCCAAGCTACAGCTGAGTGAACCTGCTCAGTGGAGATGACTCAACCAGCTGAACCCTGTCACTCCAGAATCACGAGGAAGGGAAACTACTGTCACTTAAGCCCCTGAGCTGCAGGATATTTGTTACTTAGAAATTGATTACTAATTTGTGATTTGTGCTACTCAAAACTAGTTTAAAAAAATAAACTCATAAACAAGTCTGTCTTCTTATTTAGGGGGCATTTCTCCTCTCTCCACCCCCCAGCCATGTCTCTAATATATCATGTCTCTAACACCCCTAAGCATCTAGCTCAACAGCATCCAACAGTGCAATGCAAGGTCAGTGCAACTCAGTGCAGAATCAGGGCAAGGGATTCTAATATGCAGTCACAAACCTTGCAATGTGTGTATGAAGTCATGACATTGATGAAGGCGGGGTTGGAGAAGCCCTTGAGTCACAGACAACTCCAGCAATGAAGGAGATGCTGCAGCTGGAATAGTTAACATTTTGAAGCACAAATCCTCATGGAGATGGCACAAGGGGAAAGATTTCAACGTCAAAATTTCAGAGAGGCTCTCAGAAAATTGATGAAACCCTCATATATATTTGGTACCGGGGATTGAACTCATGACCATACACTTGCAAGGCAGGTGCTTACACTGCTGAGCTAAATCCCTGGTAGCCCTCAAATATTTTTGAAATGATGACACTTTCTATGATTTTCACATAGAAAAATCAAATACAAAAGGACATGAGATCATGATACTGTGCAATTTTATAGAACATTATACTTCTCCAAATCAACACCTCATTGATTCATCTTTTGTTCTAATAGTTAACATATCACTGCCCAACTAAATTTTGTGAAATGTATGGCAAATTAATTTTAATAATTCTTTTGCTCTTTTTTAAAAAAAAGATAAAATCCCATTCAAATCTCTTCATGTACTTTTGGCCTCTAATTTTGAGGAATTCACTGTAAGTGGCTTTGGGGGTGCTAGTTACCTGAGGAATGTGGGCACCTCTACAAATGTCTTTAACTCACCTTCCTCACTAGCAGGGGTACTCATTGAGGGCAGTGTCCAGGCTAGTGCTTTGTGAAAATTCTCCGGACCCTGCATATTGCAGAGGATAGGAATTCAATAAATGTGACACCAAAGGACCTGTTGATTGATGAGCTTACATAGAGATGTTGCCACTGAAGAATGACACTGTCCCATGATCAATCTCTGATGCAATATGAGCTGGAATTTGTTCATAGAAGGCCTGCCGCAAATTTTCTGGTGAAAGTGCATTCGAAGGCCGGACACATTCAAAACCAATCCAAGCATGGACAGTTGTTTTCAGAAATAAGTCACATCCCAAGGGGTCTGATAAGGAGGGCTGCCTCTGAGGATGGGTGCGCCGCTTCACCGAGCAGGAGGACTTGGAAACGTCAAATCTGAGAGGCACTCACCTGTCCGCAGCCAGTTACACTCTGGGCGTGCCTCAGTGAACATCAGGCAGGAAGAGGCATCTGAGGAAAATCTCTCAGCACAGGTTGAAAATCAGTTAAAACAAGCCAGCATGGCAGGCATGGTAGCGTGGTAAGTCAACACGGATAGAAGACAGGTGTCTCCTGTCAGTCTTACCTCTCATAAAACCAAAGCAGGACAAACAAATAAATAAAAGTCTGTAGTTAAAATAAGTGGTCATTCAAAAAAGTTTCCATCTCTGAATGTTCAGTTGGGAAGAGGAATTAGGAGGAAGAGGAAAGAGGGAGTGGAAGAAAGAGAGACAACAACAAAAAAATAGAAAGGAAAACCTGGAGACAAAGCTTTCATAAATATGGAGGGGAGGAGAAGTTGACGGGAGGGACAGGGATTGGGGGGAAAGGAAAAATCCAGGCACATTAGGTATAAGTTCAAAGGCCGGGCCTGTGTGCATGTGGTCATTATGTCTATCTAAAGTCGACCAATAGAATTAATTTTTCAAACATCAACAATATCACTTATTAAAAACTGTCCCAGCTTTTCTGTGGAAACAGTGCCTAGCGTCATTTTTTTAACAGCCCTGCAGTGTGGCCCTTTCAATGTGTTCTGCATCCCTGTTCCATGCATAAGCCGGCAATCAGAAGCGAGCTGTTTCCACCTCACTCTGAGTTATTTCTTTCCATTCCTCTGGGAATGAGAAGCTAACACACAAACCCGCTGTGCAGATCCCTGAACTCTGCCCCTCCCAGGAGGGCCCAGCGTGTTCTGCAACCTATCAGTCCGTTCCGGGGCAAACGCAAACAATACTTTCCGTTTCCATAACTTGTATCCAGGAAAAAAAACAGACTCTAAAGCAAGTGTAGCAGCCAGAGAAAAGTTTACTGGCTCCGGCCAATTGCAGCCGGTGGAGCTGGGCCAAGTTAGCATGTTTCCCTCGGCCTCTGGATGAAGTCATGACTGAAATATGGCATTGAACTTATTTTAAAAAGGGAAGGGGAATCGGAAAGGCAGCCGAGCGCTCCGTGCGGCGCAGAACGCGGTGAGGAAATGTGTGCAGGCTTGGAACGCTGAGTGGTTCTCATTCCTGTGACCTTCACCTCCCTCTGGGTGGAGCACGGCCTTTAAGAGCAGTTGGAATGCAGCTCCCCTGATCAGCTTAGCCAGTTGTTGCCTGTCTGAACCCCTGCCAGTCCTGAGAAGCCGTGCTCAGGGCTGAACTTACAGGCCTGCTTCTGCAGCCTGTCCTCTGCTCCTGTGGCCTTCCCTTCCCGGGAAGGAAGGCCGTGTCCACCTGTCCAGCCATGGGAGAGGACGAAAGGTTCCAGCACCCGAGCTCCGACCTGCGCCCAGAGAAGCTCTCGAGCCCCAGCCCCATGCCCTCCTCCACGCCGAGCCCCAGCCTGAACCTGGGGTGCACGGACGAGGCCATCCGGGACAACTCGCAGGTGAACGCCGTCACGGTACACACGCTACTGGACAAGCTGGTGACCATGCTGGACACCGTGCAGGAGAACCAGCACAAGATGGAGCAGCGGCAGATAAGCCTGGAGGGCTCGGTGAAGGGCATCCAGAACGACCTCTCCAAGCTCTCCAAATACCAGGAGTCCACCAGCAGCACCGTTGGCAAGCTGCTGGAGAAGTCGCGCAAGGTGAGCGCGCATACGCGCGCCGTCCGGGAGCGCATGGACAGGCAGAGTGCGCAGGTGAGGCGGCTGGAGAACAACCACGCCCAGCTCCTGCGGCGCAACCACTTCAAAGTGCTCATCTTCCAGGTGGGTGTCTCGGCGCCTGCCACAGGCATGGTCTCGCACTCCACTTCACATCTGCCCTGTCTATCACTGGACCGCACACACTGGGCATTGTACCCTGTCTGCCTGCGGCAGGCAAGCGTGAAATCCACACACAGCTGTGGGAATTTCCCGGCCACTGCGGCCTCCACCAAGGCAAACGCCCCTGGGGTGGCAGACCTGGCTCCTCCCTCAGTGAGCACCTGTGTGCTCTGCTGCAGGTGGGGGACCTGCAGGTGCAGGCTCCCCCCCTACTGAAGTGCATTGTCTCTTTGCATTAGGAACTCGGGGCTCTGGCTGAAACTATTAGCCAGATGGGGCTGCAAATTAATTCAGTAGCTTTTTATTAACTCTTTGCAGAAATGAGATAATCATAGGCATGTTTTGTTTTGTTTTGTTTTGTCTTAACCAAGAAGTCAGGCTCATAACTGCTTCAACTATGCCTTTTTGCAAAAGGCCACTGATGTTTGGGGACCAGCCAAATGGAGGATTGATTCCATTAGAGTTGAATTAGCCCTGTTCTTTTAAGACCCTTTTGGGCCAAGCCATCTTCCCGGGTTCTTTTCTAGCAAATGATGCACTAAAAATGCAGAGCATAACTCTTCACAAACATGCTCGCTATGCCTCTCGTTGTGAAGAGAGACCAAAACTGTTAAGGAAAATCGAAGGAGTGTTATCAGTTACAGTCACAAAGGCTGGTCTTGAATGTTTTGCCCTTCAAAAGGTTGCCTCGGAATAAAAAGGCCACTTAATTTTTTTTAATGCATCAATGATGCAATTAATGTAGCAAGAGGCTATTTGGGGACAGGGAGACTTGGGGAGGCTGTTGTTCCGCCAAGTGGTGGGCATTTGTGATTCCAAGGACAGCCCTGCTTGATGCTGGAAACCCTTCCGGCCGGGAGGAACCCAGCTGGCACAGAGCCCAGGAAGCGACCACCATCCTGCCGCAGGGCTGTCTCCTCAGGATGCATGAATAGGGGAGAATTTCAAAGCCGTGGAGGGGAGAGGCTCTATCCCAGTGTTCCATTGTGAAAGGCGCACAGGGCAAGCCTTCATCTCCCCAGAGAGACTTAGAGATCAGGATTTAAATCAAGGCAGCCTTCTTTTTCTAAATGAACCCGCTCTGCCAAGTTGGAAGCAGAGCCTTCCTTTCTCCATAAAAGGAAAGACTCATCACGCTGCTGTCCTGTCTTCCCGTCCCACTTGAGTGTGAGGAAGGTTTGGGCAGCCAGCATTCTCCTCTACGTTACAGGCTTGGCAGCCAGGAAACTTTTTAGCCTTTAATGCACATGCAGTAGGTTTTCATGCACCAGATTTGCTGGAAACAGATACGGGAAGCCTTATGAGAGCCTTACCTTATTAGCCTAAAAGATATTAGAAATCTCAGCTCTCGAGCCATTTCTCAATTAAATAATGATCTCCAAACAAAGCCAAGCATGCACAGACCTGTTTAAATCTGAAGTCGCCAAAGGAAATTTCTCTCCTTTCAGTATAAAATCAGGGAGATTACCTCTTGTCGCATCCTTCAGTTAAGGAAAGAGAAAAATGCATTTATCTCATCAAGGAAGCTCACAGTTTGTTAGGGTTGGGTTTCACTTTGTTTCGCCACGGATGTTCTGCAGATGTTGGGGGCGGGATGAGGAAGATGTGTGACAAGAACTCGAGAGAACAGTGAATCTGACATTTAAAAAAAAACTGTAGGGGAACTTGTAGGCAGGTGCTGTTGTGGAGGGTCTGGCGTGGTCACCTGTTTCATCGCGTGGTTGACAGGTGTGAAATTGCAGCCAGAAATGGTGGGAATTCTCCACATAGTGAGAAAAAGCTGAACTGATGCTCACATCAGAGGAAGCTAAGAGAATCCCAAGCAAGGTGTTCAGTCTCTACCCTCACCGTCAGCCCCCCGGGACACCTGAAAGAAGCATATCAGGAGGCAGCGAATTAGAAGCAGGGAGCTGGGTCACCCTTGAGTCATAGGAGAGCCTTTATTGACTGCAGGAGATGAGAAATCTTAGCTTTCAAGTCATTTGCTCGATGACTGTTTAGAAAAACAGACATCCCCAGTGGAAAGGTTGCTGTTTCTCTTGCCCTTTCTCACCATAGGGTTTTCGGGAGGGTAGTGATCATGCCCATGGGTGAAAGTAAGTTCTGTTAGAGAGCGACCCATGCAACACACTGGTTGTATGGATAAATGTTGGGGTCACACGGATTCTGGTTCAAATCCTAGGTTCGTTACTCGCCAACTGTGTGACCCTGGACGTACTGTATAGCTTGGTCAATCTGTCTCCTCAGCTATACACTGAAGATATTAATAAGGACAGAAAAGTTGTGCACTTAAGCTCTACATACATTGTTGAGCTGCTTTCTGTACATTAACTCCTGCAGCCCCAATTTACAGATGAGGATGCTGAAATTCGGAGATGTTTATAAGCTGCCTGCCTAAACCTATTTAATAATCAAGTGGGGAAGCTGGGATTCAGATTCATGTTTAATTGGTCTCTGAGTATGTGCTCTTATACACTAACACCTCCTCTTTTCTCTCTCTTTAGTGGGTGAAAAACAAAGGCAGTCACATTTAAAACAGGACAGCCTGGCCTGGTACAAGTGCCGACTGGACAAAAGCTAGATCTGAGATGGTTTGCTCAGAAGGGAGGCCACATTTTTACCTGGATAGGAATATAGGAGTGCCTCAGTTCACAAACTTAACTCTCTCCACAATTCTTCCTGCAAACCCAATTGGACAAGAACTGAGTCAAATTCCCCATAAAGTAACATTGAACCTAACCACTGGATTTGATTGAATTAATGGAAAGAATTAAGTTTATGAACTGAAGTATCACTGTATAGGTCATGGGCCAGAATGGACCCCACCCTTCCCAGGATCTTCAATCAGCTGTGCCTACTAAGATTAAAACATACCACCAGCACCATACATCATATGTGTACTACCATGTGGAAATTAGCATTGTGTCACATCCTCATGAAAGGAAAGGGCTCTGCCCAAGAGACTCTTCCAGCAGCAGCCCAACCTTCGTGGTAGGACACAAGGCCCTGTTCCCAGGCCTTTGGGAGTGGGGAGGCCAGAGAGTCTGTCAGGAAGCCCTCTGCACCTTTAAATAGTCGCTTCCACTCCACTTGAAGGCTGTGCCAGCATCCCCCTCACTAAAATCCATTGATTTTCTATTTTAAGACAAGAAAATTATGTGGTAATTAGAAAAAAAGAAAAACTGTTCCCTGTCTTGGGCATACACAGTACTACAGCACTGAGAAAACTATATTTCCAGTTTGTGAGTCTTCTTGTGTCTTCTGAAATCTAAAGGTGTGTGTGCGTGGGAGCTGTGTGTGTGTGTGTGTGTGTGTGTGTGTGTGTGTATCTGTATGTGTGTGTTTGCGTGTGTGAGTTGGTTCGTTGGCTGATTGGTTGGCTAGATAGTTACATATTTGCATTTTTTATTCCAAAATGTAGTTTTTAATTTGTTCTTAATTTGTCCTTCTTGAAACATGTCATTTATTTATTTATTGAAATGTGTGCTGAACTTAACCACATTGTTGTAGCGTAAAGCATCTAATTCCTTAGCTATTTCATCAAATTATACCCAGTAGCATCTAAAACTGGGGAAACATTCATCTCCCTTTCAACAGTTTAATAAATTTTTTGAGTCCTAATTAAACTCACCAGCTTTCCCTTTTAAGTTTTTTAGTGAGAGCTTCAGATCCATGTTTGAATTCAAAACGCTGTGACGTGACCCAGCCTAAATGAAATAAGACTCACAGGCATTGCTCATCAAAAAGAAAGCGCTAAAGGAAGACAAGTACTATTATTCTGCCTGTGCACATGGCTATCTTTTACTTAAAATGGAATCTGTGGGGCTGGGGATTTAGCTCAGCAGCATAAGCACCTGCTTTGCAGGAGTGCAGTCATGAGTTCGATCTCTGGTACCCAAAAAAAGGGGAGGATTCATGGAGAATATCGGTGAATTTAAAGCTCAGAGTAGATTTTCTGTGGTGGTTGAAGAGCTTTAAATTTCTCCAGAAAGTATGGTATCTGTCACTTACGCCCTCTTAGGCTGTAGTAAAGATTATTTGTAAAAGCAATTCAGGAATCATTTCAGAACCAGACACTAAAATGAGAGTCCTCATGACCTACTCACACTTCCCTCCACATAAAAATTATGAAATTGGGCAAAAACGTGGAAAGGTTAGATATCTGCACTGGGTCCGTCAGTGTGCTCAGATGTTCATCATTGGCTTCCTTCGATGAAATCAGAATTTTAGCAAGTGCTAAAAGTGTAATCTCTTTGGAATATTTTTAAATTGATGTTTAAAAGACTCTTCTTTTGTTTTTCAAAGCCTCTACTTTAAAAACTGTGAAATTGCATGGGCTTGACAGAAAAACAGAGAGTAAATGATCGTAGATGTCTTCATAGGCCAGCTGGCCACATCAGCATCACATTGGTTAATTCTGCCCTGCCGGGATATCTGTCTTGATGTGTTACTCACCCAGTGTCCTTTTAGGTTATGAGAATAAACAAAACACCAGCTCTTCTGGTTACTATTTACATTTATTGAATGTTAGCATCACCCCGGGCACTTTGAGTGAATAACTGATCATTGTTGGTATTTCTTTGAAAAAAATCATTACCTTGTCTCACATATTAAAAACCCCATATCCCTGTCAGATGCCTTTCCAGCCAAGGTTTCCCCTTCTATTAGGTTATCATCTATCTCTATTTGAACTCAGTGAATGAAAAATGTTCTCCAACGCAACCTGGGACCTATAGCTTTGATCCTTGCATGAAAGAAAATGCTTTTAACAAGAGTACATTATGGCATCGCTGCAGATTGTTAAATTTTTTTGTAGGGTTTAAGTTACTGTCACACAATCAAATATTTTAGAGGTGGAATTCACGTTAATAATCATTTAATTTAACTTTCTTTTATATCAAAGAAGCAGGGGCCCTGAGAAACCAAGTGACAGCCAGTTTCTTCTTTTATTAATAATAGAAATTACAGAATGGAATCATAAAGTGAGTATAAACAAACAGCATAATCCCACGGCAGGAAAGTTCATGTTCCCTGGGTTTTCTGTATCGCACGTTAAATAATTCAGTGTGACTCGGTTTTTGTTTTGTTTTGTGTTTTCTATGTGTAACAAAGAACACCTAACCAAAGTGATCTTAAAAAAAAAATTGAACCCTTGATAACACTGAAAAGTAATGAAACTTTTAAATCCTCCAGCATGTGAAAGACTGCTCAGGGATTATAACTAATGCATTTTATTCTTATGACTTGCTGATTCCACAGCTGCCTGGGGGTGCAGTGCTAATCAATGGACTCAGCCATTTGACAATCTATACTCCAGAAACACAAGCTGGAGAAAATCACCAACGTGTCAAAGAGACCTATAAATCAGAGTGTCAGGGGGACACAGTTCCATTTCAGTAACCAGCGTTTGGAGTGGTTGCATAAAGCATCCCGTGGACCCACACTTAGGGTCTTCATAAACCTCCAAGATGTTCCTAAATCCCTGCAGGATTGGGATAACCTGTGACATTTTTGTCTAGCAACAAGAATGATAAGTTAATGGAAGGAAAGCAAACTGCTGGCTTCTCTCTCCTTAGCCAAGCACATAAGTGAGTTAAAGTTGATTTCCTTTTGTAACACTAGTCATGGAGTCTTTTTCTAAAAAAAAAAGCTGCATCACTGTATTTGTCCAGAGAAGAGTCATGTCACATGAAGTGCTCGGCACGGTGGCAGGTGTCTCTGTGTTTCTGTTTCTATGCATGCCTGGAACTATAAGTTCACAGGAACCAATATAAACAGCAAACAAGCTGAGACGCAGGGGAAAAGCTGCTTCTCCAGAGTTCTTTCCGCACCTTCTCTCTTTGATGCTGCAAGCATATCTGTCATATATGTTTAAAGTGTGTGCTTACTTCTTCCCTCCTTTGAGGCACTTCCGAGACTCCTTGTGAAAGGTCAGAACCAGGAACAGCTGTAGTGGTGGAGGCTGAAGACTTTTTGAAATCAAAGACAACTGCCCAAGGAAACTGTGCAGCTTGCAGGGACTCCTAGCGCTGTTTGCAAGAGCCACAAACCCTAAGTAGACAAAGGGGCATGGAGTGGGGTGAGCAGTGGCAGAGGCGGGGATGTATGCTCGACCTTTCCCCAAGAGAGCTGCCAGTCTCGGACTCTGTGAGACCAAGTGGATCAAGAGCTCAGCCACGGGATGCTGAAAGCAGGAGTGTCACCTCCCTCATAGGTGTACAATATCAAGATGTGTGTGTGTGTGTGTGTGTGTGTGTGTGTGTGTGAAAGAGAGAGAGAGAGAGAGCGATGCATACAAAGGCAGGCATGCAGGTGAGATTTGGCACTTGGGGAGAGGCTAGATCTAGAGGATCCATTATCCGGGCCTCAACTTGAATTTCTACCACCATGACACATCTTCATATTCAAATGCCAGGCTTAGGTCCTGCAAAAGAAAAGAGATCTTGAACAGCATCTGTATTTTTCTGTTTCTAAACAAACACCATGGAGAGGTAAAGCCTCCACATGTTTGGCAGTCACACATTCCTTTGTGAAAAGGAAAGGCCACCAGAAGCCATGACATCAACTCTGTCCAGTAGACAGGACATAAAATGGTGCTTTGGGTAATCCAAGTGACAGCAGCAGCCCAGCACTTAGCCAAGAAGATAGATCTCACACGTTTCCAGTTGTGTAAAGATACATCCTGCCCAGTCTGCATTACCTCTGTTCCTGCTCTATTCATTTCCGAGGTTGGCAACCAGGACTCTCATCTAAATATACCTGGCATTTTGCAAGAGTTCTCTTAGGGGGCTGGGGATTTAGTTCAGTGGCATAAGCGCCTGCCTTGCAAGCAGGCAGTCATGAGTTCGATCCCTGGTACCGATAAAAAAGAAAAAGACAAAAAAAAAAAAGTGTTTTCTCCTGCATTTCCCACCTTCCCACAGCAGCTCCCAACCCTCACCTGCCATTGTACCTACCACAGGTCACCTCTGTTCACGGTCCTCCAAGGACAGGTAGCAGGAGAGACAAAAATGTCCTAAGACTGAACAGCAACCATCCTTTGGAAATAGTAAAAATTCACCTTGAGGGAAACAGCCTCAGTTTAATCCTTTTAGAAGCACAGTTGATAGAGCTACGTTTTGTGAGAGTGAAGAAAGGGAAATTACCAACTTTTTTATTTTTAATTACCCTGAGAGTTACACTTTACAAAATGCACCTCTTCTCTGGTAACAAGGCCCTGTTTTTACAGTTTTCTGCCTCTATTTCTACTTTCCTCACTGAGGCCTCTTAATAACATTTCACTCAACCTTTGGTTTCTTCTTTTCCTGCAAGCAACATGCATCAAACTTTCATGACCTTCCCATCAAGCCCCAGGAGGAGGTTACTCTGGACTAAGCACCAGAGTCCAGCTAGTTCCAAAGTCCGCCTTTCTTTAGGGATACTCATCTTTGGGGAATGAAACTCTTCCTCTAGAAATCACTGCCCTCTCGGGCCTTGAGTTTTCCCGATTTCCCAGGGGCCCCAGCATTCAGCAAACCTCCTTCCACATATAGAACTCGGCACATTCTTTGATAGCGCTCAAGCCTTCCTGGCAAGAAGCAATCTCCATTCCAGCCACCCCTGCCCAGCATTGCTCAGGTACTGTGGGGCTGCAGGTGTGAAGCTTCAGTGGAGACAGAAGCTCGTGTCCTCACGGGTTTCCATTCTAGTGACACAGCAGCAGCCTCGGCCTAAAGCAAGACAAAGCTGCTCTCTGCCCCTCACCAGTGACCCCTGGTGGCCCTGTGCTCCTTTCCCTGTTCTGCTCTGTCTTCCATGTTCCTAACCCTGTGATATCCAGAGGTGTCAGAGGAGGGTGTGCAGAGACCTCGGGAAGCACAATGTGTAACAGCTTCACTCTAGGACGGATTCACTTGGCCCCACCCTTCAGTGTTTCACCTCCGATGGAGACCTTCTTTCTCCTTGGTGTCTAACCAATTCCTGGAAAGGATTCGATAGGAGTATGGGTGTGGGGGAAACACAGGTGACCTTCAGAGCTCAACAACCATGGGCATTGGATGGGTGGGTAAGCAGAAGGGTTTTAAAAGCTTCTTTATCACATCAAGAATGTGTTCATTTAGACTTTCAGTCAAGAAATCAAAAATACAGTCACGCTCTTACAGCATTTTAAAAATAATAATCCAGTTTGGCTGACTTTCCATCAATCAATCAAAATTGCACCATGACGAAGGAAGTTCTTACCGTTAACATGAACTTCGCATGAGGTTTGGGTCTCACGGACTTCTCGGTGCACCAAAGCTGGTTAGTTTTCAGACTGAAAGTGTACTGGGCAGCCCGACATGTGCCCGGGTTACCTTCTGGCTTGATTCCAGCAGGGTGGCTGGGTGCTGGGGAGCAGGGCCCCTCTGCCAAATGTGCCAAGCCCTCCCATCCCTCGAGTGCAGCTGGGAAGCTGCTCATTTGGGTCAAATCCTCCAGTTCAGACCTGGCAGAGGCTGAGACTCAAAGAGGTGAAGCTGTTTGCTGAAGCTTCCCAGCCAGTTAGACTCAGGCCTCCTGCCACACATTTGACTGTGCTGCTCCTCCCAGGGGCAGTGTGCAGGCACCTTGTGGACAGGATGGGACTCTTACGCTATGTGGCCCAAGTCCTTGGGGATTCAAATGTCCCCCAGGAGCCATTCCGCAGGGCTGTCCCTTTTGCAGCCTGGAAGCAAGTTCTTGGGCTCAGCCCAGGACACCTTTGCCTGTGTGAGGAGGGGCTATAGAGAGGTCAGGGGACAGGAAAGAGGCAGAGCAGCTTCCTGAGTTTGTCACTCTCTGCTGGAGGTAGTGGTCAAAGCAAGCATCCCTAGGGAACCTCCGTCAACAATAGAGGCTTCCTATGCTGTGCCTGCTAGAACCATCCCTCTCACTGCTCCAGGAATGACTCTAACATCTCACTCCTCTTGTTAACTCCCCCAGAGGATATCCTAAAAGTCAAGTGAGCAGCCCCCTAGGAAGGCTCGCCCTTGCTCCTCAAATGCTAAGTGTCATCAGCAAGCTAAGATGTGCCTCCAGGCTGCAGTAAGAATGACCAAACCTTTACTGGCCGTCTAGTTGGAGAAGGAACCTCACCAAGGCTGTCTGTGCACCTGCCCTTGTAGACTTCTCAGGTTTCTGTCCTGCCCCCGTCTCTGATCATCCAGCAGGACAGCCAGGCTCTCTTGCAGTGAGACCGGGGCAGGATCTGAGCCCTCTGACCTGGAGGGAGGATAGGAAAGACGGGCCCCTGGGGTCACAGCGGAGTAACTTACTTTAGCTCTTTATCGAAGCAGCTTCCTGGTCTATCTGAGTCACAGCCCACTTCCCCGCCTGCTGTCACTGATAGAGCCTTGGCCAGCTTCCCGCTTGATATTCCCAACAGGCAGGCACTGGCTTTGGTTCAGGCTGAAGGGGGACGACTTGCCCAGTGTAGAATGGAAACCAAAGCTGCAGCTGTGTCTTACCACTGTCCTTTGGCAGAACAGTGACACAAACCACAGCAGGCCAGGCCTCTTTGTGAAACATGCCGTTTAACACGAAACCCGCATGGCATCTTTTCAGGAGGAGCACGAGATCCCCGCCAGTGTGTTCGTGAAGGAGCCGGCCTCGGGCACCGTGGAAGGCAAGGGTGAGCTGGAGGGCGAGAGCCAGTCCCTGGAGGACGCGCTGCACACAGTGGACCTCTCCTCGGAGGACGAGCTGCCCCACAATGAGGCGGCCCAGGACGACAGTGGCGAGGACAAGACAGAAGAGAGTAGGGCGGAGAAACTGAAACGTTCCAGCCTCCGGAAAGTGGACAGCCTCAAGAAAGCCTTTTCCCGCCAGAACATTGAGAAGAAGATGACCAAGCTGGGCACAAAGATCGTCTCCGTAGAAAGGAGAGAGAAGATTAAGAAATCTCTCACTCCCAATGCTCAGAAGACAGCCTCTGGGGGGAAAAGTTCTCCCTTCAAGGTTTCCCCCCTCAGTTTTGGGCGAAAAAAGGTGCGAGAGGGGGAAAGCCCAGTGGAGAATGAGACCAAGTCAGAAGAGACGGCGTCCAACGACCCAGAGGAGGGCTCCTTGGCAGAGGGTGTTTCTGCAGCATCGCTGCCCAGTGCGCTGGCCGAGGGGGAGGCAGAGAAGCTGGCCCCAAGAAGGAGCAGCTCGGGGATGGACAGCAACGTGGACCTGACCATTGTGGAAGATGAGGAAGAGGAGCCAGCAGCTCTGGAACAGGCCCAGAATACACACTACGAGGACAGTCACCTGTCGGCCGCAGAACGGGCGGCCGCACTGCAGGTGGACCAGAGCGCCTGAGCACGGCCGGACCCAGCAGACCCTCCTGTCCCCAGCACTGCTGCGCACTGTCACTTATGGGCACGAGCTCTGGCCTCCTCCCAGCAACACACGTGGGCACAAGACTAACAGGACAGTCTGTCAAGGGCTCCACTTCTTAGTGGGGTCCTGTCTGCAGAATTCCTCCAAGACTCCCGAGAAGAAGGAGCAGAGCAATTAAAACTCGATCCATTTGGCTGAGTCGGAGGACACTGAAGACACCAAGATACCAGGCATGAAATGCGATTTTTTTCCTGCTCGTTTCCTCAGCTTGCTGCATTGCGTACCAGTGATGCAGTGAGTATCTGTGGCCCTCTGTGGATCTATTGATCGTTCTGTACTGTATGTGTGTGGGGTTAGGATACGCCTATGTGTGCAAACTAAACACGTAACTATAGTTTTAAGAAGAAAACACCTTATAAAAGATAGAGAAGAATGTTCAGTGGGTTATTCAGTTAATAAAAACCCATTGCTTTACTGCAAATGAAGGAAACATTGAGAGACTGTGATAGCCAGTTAGTGATCTTGACCAGGGGGTCAGATCTGGCTTAAGAAAGATGAAAAGAAGAAGAAAAAGTTGGAAAATAAAAGAAATGGGAAGCAACGATGCCAGAGACCCTGAAGGGAAAGAGAAATAAGCATGAGCTTACAAGTGAATTATTTGCAATGTTAAGCTTAATTATTTTACTCTTTAACTAACATTAGTAAAGAAGTCGTATATCCTGGAATAGCAGGTTCTACCTTTACAACAATTTTATTTTCTAATATTTTTAAATAATATAACATTTTATAGCGCTAAACCTGTAGGGGCTTTTCTCTTCATAAATAAAAAGTGTCACAAATAGTTCTTTAAGGAAGTTCAGAAGGGTGCCATCTCTTTAACAGTGGAGTGAATATAAATCTTCAAAAAATAATTCATCATATGTCTCTTTGCAGAATGCTGGATAATATTCTTTAATTTCCCCCAAATTTAGAATAACCTTTACATTCCAAATAATGCAAGTTTATAAGATGTTGAAATACACAAGTCTGGGAAGAGAAAAAAGCTTTTTTTTCCTTTTATGTATGGTAAGAGTAATTTTATTCCAGGCCACATTTTATTTATACATTAATTTCACTGAAAATTAGCATGTTTCTTAACTTCTTAGCATACTAGTGTTTTATATATGCATACACATTCATTCGGACAGGGCAGTTTGTACTGCTGCCTAACATTATACTAAAATATCACTTTAACCATTTTTAATTACAAGATGCTAACATTTCATTAATTTATAGTTTAAAGACAGTTGAACCAGAGAGCAAGTTTTCTACCTTTAGTAGGTACCACTATAAGTCCTTGTATGAGGAGAAGTTACCAAAACATTAACAAACTATGCTTGGTTTTTAATCAAAGCAATAGGATTAGCAAAATATATGGGTGGTATAAACTATTCAGCTATGTTCTTACTTTGCAATAATGTTACCCCAAATATTGGATTGTTGAATTAACAATGGCTGTGTTAAAGAAGATTAAATAAACTAAAAAAATAAAAAAGCAGTCTACAACATCAGTTTTTGGCAGAAAGATTTTACAACAGGCAAGAGGAATTGATTTTTAAACTCTCCTCTGAATGTAGCAGTAATGTTGATTGCTTCAGTCCTGATTTCTCCTATTAACTCTCCTTCTTTTTTGCCCTCATCTCATTTAGAAACCCAACTCTCATTCTTCAAATTTAACTTTCTTGACATCACTCGGCCAGCTCTGGAGATCATCTGAATTTATTGCAGGAGCTTGATGAATTTGATAGTTCCATCTGCATTTTTATTGAATGGTACCAGACCTGATAGTCCTTTAAATGGTCCTGCAAACATGAGTTTACTGCACTGTACATTCGGTTTATTCATTCTGATATCAGCCTTTGTCTTCCACTGTGCCACAGACTGGGTAGAAACTTAATTTCTCGCCGGGCCCGAAGTATGCCTGCCCGTTTAACCTCTGTGGAGTTGCAGAGGAGTTGCTGTCACTTCTTGCACTGAGGAGCTGGGGCAATCCAGAGCTAATGTTGACCTTCCCTTTTCAAAGCAATGCTTTTTGCATTTGTTCTTATACACGAGCTGCTTGTCGGTGGAAAGCGGCACTCTGGCATCCTTCTACATTTCACTGACAATCACATTTTATTCTGTGTCCCACATTTGAAGCATTAAAATCCTAAGCAATAAAACAGAGAGTTAAAGCCAGATAATTGTCGGGAAGTACATCCTGTAGGGACCAGAGAGAGTGGTAGCTGCGAAGACGGAAGCCATTTATTCTGGGTTACTGTTGAATTATTTGCATACTGGTGAGGCTGCGAACTCCCCAAATTAGATGCCTTCTTCCACCCATCCAATAACCCATTCCTAACTTTATGTGCCTGGAGCTCAAGAACTCAATTAGTTCTCCCCAAAGATCAGTTATACATTAATAGGGACTGAGATCCGTATCTTGGAAATCCAGTTCAGGAGTAAGAAGGATCTATTACCTAGAACACAGATTGCACAGAAATAGGGCAAAAATGTCCATTTTTCTGCATGGCTTATTTTTTAAAAATACACAGATAAATATTTCAACAAGAATATTTCCCTCTTTCCACTTAGGAATCCATATGACTGAATCACTAGCTCTTTTTATATGTGAAAATAAAAAAAAAAACCCTTGCTAAACTCAGTTCTACACAGACCAAAGAATTTTTTGATATTTATTTTATGATGAAAGCCCCAAAATACTTCTGCTTTCAGCAGTGCCCATCTAAAGAGCAAAGTTTGAGCCTCGCGTGGTTCAGCCAGCCCCGCTGCTAGTGTAAGTAGAGGTTACAGGGAAAGTTATTTCCAACATTAAGATACTAATGCCTGAGGCTCATTAATTCCTGTTCCAAAGTTTGTTTACTGCCCTGCAGCCCAATTCAAAGTGATTTTCTATTGGAGATTGGGAGTCTGAAGAATGGAGGTGCAGGCAACAATCATTATTAAGAGTTCCATAGCAACCACCCGTCTTTCCCTGAATAACAAGACTCTAACATGGAAAAACAAGTCGCCGATGAAACTGGCATTGTGACCTTTGTATTCTGCTTGATCTGGGTGTCTACATAAAGTCTTCTGCAGCCGGGAACTCATTCCTAAAGGGAACAGTCAGTAACATACTATTACAGAGATTTTCTTATTTTTTATTTTAACCATTGCTTTATCTTGCAGTATTGGAAACTCTAAAAGCATTTTTAACTCTCCATATGTACTGCCTCAATTAAGAAGTCGTGCCAGGGGCAGGGGATTTAGCTCAGCGGCATAAGTACCTGCCTTGCAAGCAGGCGGTTGTGAGTTCGATCCCTGGTACTGATTAAAAAAAAAAGAAGAAGAAGAAGTCGTGCCATCAGGAAAACAACTTGATGTTCATACATTTATATACTTTGCACTATAAAAATTGACCTGTTAAATATTTATGGAGCAAAGCAATCTTTAGTTCCTCCTATTTGTTGAATTTCTTACTGTTCGAAGCAGTAAGACAAACGTAAGAAGACAAAGGAACCCATATTTTGGGCTGGATCCTTTGACTCCAATAGTCAGTAATATTATGTATATGCCCAAACATTATCTCATTTAACCATACAGAATCCTATTAGGAAAATACTATCTGTACTTCACCCCAGTGAGTAGGAACCTGAGACTTTTGAAATTCATTTACTCCGACCAGTAAGATAGAGGAGGGATAGACTACAGAGATCTTACTGCTCTTAGTTCTGCTCATGTAATATTTTAAATAGAGCCTTTCCTCTTGGTATCCACTGGAGATGGTTCCAGCAACTCATATCAGTAAAAGACATGCCGCCATTAATGTACCTCAAAATACTTTGAACACTCACCCTACTGTTCTCACAGTCCACAGCAGGGCCGGAAGTCCTCTCTTACGATGTCATTGCTTGCACAGTGATGGCCACCTCAGTCCTGACTCAATTCCAACACTTACTTTTCCTGGTCATTCTGACCTTGGATGAAAGCCAGAAGTCACACAGTGCTAGATGGGGGTGCAGGGCACCGTGTCCCAATGACAATGACTTTATTTAAGCACACACTGCTGTTGCCGAGCCTTGTGCCGCAGTTAACTGTGCACACTCCTATGACATCCTATGTGCTCTGAGTCTCTTTAGGTTACCTAGCACGTCTCATGCAATGTGGGTGCTGCGCATGTAAGTGTTTTACTGTGACACTTAGGGAATGATGATGAGAAACAAGGTCTCCACATGTTCGATTCCAATGTGACTGTTTTTCTACATAGCTTTAATCCACAGTTGGTTGGACCCACAGATTTAGAATCGTGAATTCGGAAGGCCAGTTGTGTTTGTCCTGTGAAAGTCACAGAGGAAAGTGACTTGCCCAAGTTCATGAATCTCAAAAGTGACAAAGCCGTTGTTTGATACCAGTTTGATACCCATTCACACAAAGGGACTTCTAATTATTTTATGACTCTCCCGGGTTGTGAATGACCTGATAAGCTCCCAGATGGCATAATATTAACTTTACTTTATCTCCTCTTAGAGTCACCTGCCACTGCACTGTGGGAATGATTTTGATTGTCTTTGCGATGCTTAAAAGAAACAGCTCAAGCTTCTTGACAAGCTGCAGAGAAACTATTTTTCAGGTCTGGGAAGGCCACCAAGGGGCTCCTGGGCTCTTTGGTATCATCCATTACCAGGGGCTACAGGGCTCACTTTGGGACAGGGTTTAATAAGAGCAAGCTGTCAACAAACATAGATACTGGAATCAGCTCATTCCAAGACGACTCGTGAGGTCTGCCTCCAAACTCTTTGTGTTAAAGGAGTCATAGCCCTGTGTCATCCAGAGAAATTGCCACATTCTGCTAGAATAAGTCCTCGCATGGATTGATGACAACAGGACATGACAAGTCAGCATGGGGAAGCACTGGGAGGGGGGTCCGGGGATTGGGGGTTGGGGAGTGGAAGGAGCTGTGGGGATAGAGACTTAGCTTATGGACGTAATTCCTGCAGGATGGGTGACTTTCTTCTCAGGGAAAAGAGAAGCTGGGTCAAAGAGATGCTCCTGTCTCTCTGTGTGGACAAGAAATCAAAGAAAACCCTCCAGGTCAGCCCCCAGTCATCAAGAGCTACACCACAGGCAGCTGGCTCCCTCCAAAGCTTTGGCAGTGGTCACGATCTGAATGCCTGAAGGGCTCATCATGAGGAAAGTGGCTAAAGGAGGGACTAGTGACTGCGGAAAGAGGCACATAGAGCTGGGCTGAATCCTTACAAGTAGAGAAGCCTTCAGACCCATCCGCCCGGAGACAGTGCCTTTTCCTAACCCAGTGAAGGGAAGGTACGTCCTGGAGGTGACCCTGGAAATGTGCTGCCCAAGTCTCATTGCCATGTGGGAAACTAGGCCAGGTATTGCCAAGTGTTAGACTTCCTTTAAAAAGAGCCAAAATTCGGATTCATTTTTACATGAAAATCTCCTGGCTTTTGTCTGGCAACCAAGTTGAATCATTTTAAACACCGTGCAAGGGAAATGTAAATGTCTGGCTAGTGGATGGGGGGTCCAGGCTGGGACCATCAGTTTCTGACCCCTGCTTATGGAGGTAGAACCTCTGGGGTTCTCCTTCCCCTCCTGGAACCATGGATGGAGGCAGAGAAAGCTAGGAATAGGATTGGATTCGCTTTAAGACAAAAGCACAAAAAGCCTTCTTTGGGGAGTATAAAATGTCAAAGTGCCCCAGCCAGCACTTAAATTCCTTCTTGCTTAGCACGTTGCTGAAAAGATTGTCATTAATGCTGCACTGTGAATGCACAGGGACAGTGGTCCATCACACGGGGAGGTGGCTTCCTGTTCTCCAGTGAGGAAGTGCCCTCCCTTGTCACTGACTCTGCTAGACACCGAGGGTACTGCGGTGCCATGTCAGAAGGATTGGGATGCTCGGTTTACTGAGCACAGGCAGTGACTCTACCATTTTTGTGTTTGAAAACTATCTATTCCTATCGATAACTTGGAGGATCCATGAGTGAGAAAAATCAAGTCAGAATTCGGCTCTGCCGTCCACCCTGGCAAAATCGCCAGTCAGCACTCCCACCCTTCAGCTCTTCACTGTTGGTAATAAGACACAAAAGAGAAAGAACACGGCTCAGTTTTTTGGTTGCTAAATTGAGCCTTCAGAGCTCAGAGTTGGGGAGAGACATGGATACAGATTTAGCGTGGGGTCAAGGTGTCCTTTGTTAAGGAGAAGCTTTGTGCTTTCAGCCACTTGGAGTTCTAAGGCGGGATGAGGATTCGTTATCTCTGAGGTTCACTGCATTTATTGTCTCCACGGCCCTAATGCCATGCATGTTCTAATGAGTGAATCCTTCTTTGCAAAATTGCATCTCCTCAGGGCTTTAAATCAATAATTTTAAATCTCTATATGCAATCAAAGGAAGCCATCCCACCTGTAGGATGAATGGATGGATGGAGACGTGGGATTGCCCCTGAAATCAACCACAGAAAGAGAGAACGGGATGCTTTGGGTACAATTTCACTACATTCTAGTTTTTTCTTCTTTCTTTCTGCCCTCTCTTTTTATTGTCCAAAAAAAGAAGTATTTTTTCTTCCAACTACTTTGTAGCTGGAATTTTTAGAGATTAAATAAAATTAGTTACACTTGAGTTAGTGAATAGTTACAAAGAATGTTATCTACAGGAAACATTTCCTCGGTACAGATACTCATTTTATTTTATTCATATTTATTATACTTATTGGCCACCTGAATGTGCCAGGTTCTGTGCCAGGAATACTGCGAAAGCAGCAGCATAACAGACCTTGTCATCCAGAAACTCCCTATCTATCGGTGAATTGGAAAGAGCTTGGAATTTATTATATGAAAAGTCTGAATTTATAGTAACAAAGCAACAGAGAAATGACAGTTTAAGGGAAAAAAAATGAATCCTTTAGCCATATGCAAATTATTTTCAAAACAGTGACTTAGCGTCATTGAATACAGATACTGTACTCCAGCCCTGTAAGTTATTGCCTTAGTTCCTTTGGGCTGTTAAAACAAAAACACTACACATAAACCAGGTAACTTGTACACACAGAAATGCACACAGGCTGAAAGCTGGGAAGTCCAAGGTACAAACACTGACCCTTTTGCGTCTGCATGGCCCCACGTTTTTTCTCACACGGTACCTTCCCCTCAAGTCTTTACATAATAGAAGAGAAGGAAAGTCTTGGAGGTCTCTTTTCTAGGGGCACTAATCCCTCTCAGAAGGGTGGCGCCCCAATTCCAGCACACACTGGGTATAAGAGTTCAATGTACAAATTCTGGAGGGACCAATACTCCACACTATAACAGATACCATAAAGGTGTGGGGTGTGCACTTCAGAAACACACCTACCCAAGAGCAGGAAGCACACTGAAGAGAAGAAAACCTATGAAGTCTTTAAAGGCAACCCTGGCAGTGGGTGGATTCACTCGCTTGAGCTGATCGGTAAGCACGGAGCCCAGACTGTGGGTCCAGGCCTGAAGAAGGGGTGGTTCCCTGGGTCTCGGGGAGCAAATCAGACAGCTGCGAGCTTCCCACCATGAAGTCTCAGCTTCCCTGAAGCAGGCTGCTTCCTGAGCCTGTCCCTGGCCAAAACGAGTTTCCATATAGGTTCTCTTTCTCGAAAATGTATTGCTAATTCATACCATGACATAGTATTTTGGCTAATATAAGGCAGTAATGAATAAATAAAGACACAAATGGAAATCAGTGAGAAGATAAGGCTCCTTCTAGATATGATAACTTCACATCCAGTGTTGGTAGAATGCGTGTCCTCCTTACACAAAGCTATCCTTCAGTTTTTCTTTTAGATTCCAGCCTTTAAGACTTTTAGTTAATTAAGAATATTAACTAGGGGAGAAACCTGTAATCTCCTCCTCTGATAACCCCTGCTGTAGTTGTTCCTTTTCTTAAATATAAATACTACTCAAAACTGCCATTTGTTTTCGACAAATGACCACAAACTTAGTAACACTTATTAGCTCACATGTCTGTAGGTTTGAAATCCTGCATGGTGGAGCTGGGCCCACTGCTCAAGGTTCCCAAGGCTGAAACCAGGTGTCAGCCCCTGAAGAACTCGGTTCCAGCAGTTGTAGGACTATGCGCTCCACTTCCTCAGTGGCTCCCAGCTGGAGAATCCTCTCAGCTCATAGAGGCTGCCCACACTCCTGCCCTTGGAGGCCTCTTTACCTGCAAGCCAGCAATGACATATTCAGTCCATTCGGTGCCTCAGTTGTCTTTTTGGACCAATCAAAGAGAATCATCAGCTCTTAAAGGACTCCTGTGATTGGATCAGAACTACCTGGGTCATCTCTTAAGGTAAACTGTACCTTACAGCATCATAAAACTACAAGAGTAAAAGACATTATGTTTGTAGACTTGGGGGTTAGGCAGTGAATGTTCTCTTAAGAGGTGAGATATGTTTAAGGCTGAGAATTTTTTCTACTGTATCAGCAAACATGAGAAGGACATTGAAATGACACAAAAAAAGTCTTAACTAGGAATTAAGCAAGGTATTTCTATCCCATCTCTCCCAACTCTAACTTCAGTGATAACCACAGTTAACAGTTTTCTTGCACACCCTTCCAGTAAAAAAACATGCAATGCATATGTCCTTACATTTCCTCTTAAAATTTAAGTAAGTAGTGTCATGTTGCTTATTTCATTTAATCTGTTCTGCAGCACCTTCCCTGGAGACAAACGTGAATCTGCATTATTGTTTATCACATTTACATGGAAGTAGCTTTTTTCTTTCTTTAAAAGTCCTATAAGAATAAGCAAAGAAATCAGCAATGAATCACCTTTACAAAAATAACAGATTATTTACTGTTTCCCAAAGATTTTTATATTGTGTACAGAGCTTGCATAAGACCTATTGTTCTACCTGAAACACTGACTTCTTTTAAAACATACAGATCCTCCAGGAGTCCCTATTTTGGGGGAAAGTCAACACATTTTTATTATAAAGCAAATATAAAGGGCAACTTCTTAGGGTGGTGATTTTTTAAGACACAAAAGGATTTCAACAGGATTTCCTCACACATGAGGGAAGAGCACCACAAAGAAGAAAGAGAAAGGGAAAGGGAAGACGGGCAGAGGGAAGAAAAATAAAAGCAAAGAAATCAGATTAAGGTTAAATTGAAGTCTGGAGTCCATCTATGCTCAGAGCAGAAATAAAATTCCACCCTCTGATCATTACCACATCTTTTCTCCATAGCAACACCAAAGAAATAAAAGGTATTTTTTTTCCACAGAAGATGCATGTCTTTCTAATGACTGTCATTCTCAAATTCCTAAAATGCAATGTTTGATCTATGGCTTTAAAATTCCAATTTTTCTCGTCTATTTCTTCGAAACAAAAAGACAAAGAAATGTCCACTCATTTTTATTGTTCTTTGAATGCAGTGAGACATTAAAAACTAAATTTCCATAACTAATTGTAACTTGTGATTCCAGAAACTCCCACAAAAATCATATATTCATTTTTTTCTACAGATGTGACAAGTCGCTCTGCTTTCATCAATTTAAATGACAGCAGACTGAGCAACAGTAATGGCCCCCAACTTCTGGAATTTTTTTTCTTTGAAAACTCCAGGAACTGAAAGTTCCTCGTTAGAGCTCAGTCCCTCATTCTGAAATAAAGATGGACACTCATGTGCACATCGAAATTTCCAAATTCATGTTAAGGCTTTAGGAAGTGAGGACTTCCTCTTAAAATTTTAGTCTTCCTTAGCTCTGCTGCACAGAGATACTAAAAGCAGGTCTCTGAAGTCTGCATACTAGGACATCAAGGAGAAATATTGGAGGTAACTCATCAGCAGGTTGAGAGGAAACCCCAGGATTATGTGAGGCAACTCTGAATGAAATAAAGATCCACAGATCCAGGCAAGCAGGAGCCCTGTCCTGAGTCGGGAGCTCACGAGGTCCAACACCCTAAATCATCTTCCAAGAAATTTTCTAAGTCCCCCTTGGTACCAGAACCAGCCCCTCTGGCAAAGCCATGTGGACAGGAAGCCTCAAGCTAGTCCAGGATACCTGGTCTCATTTCTCCTTTCTATAGCGCACTTGCTGCGGCTCCATCCGTCTGTCTCATATCCCATCCGGGTAAATATTGCAAAGAACCTCCAGGAGAGAAGCTCTGCTCGCTGGCACAGTCCACTTTTATCAGATTACAAAAGAATTAGCAGAATGGGTCTCTGCAATGGGCCTCCCACACTGATTCTGGGTGGCTCTCACTTCCAAAGGACACAAGACAAATTCAGTGCTCCGCTGTCGCCGGGGCTGAGCCACCCACATGGGCAGGTGTCACACTCTTTAGACTGGAGTTCTACCTGGGGTCAGCAGCCCCAAGTCATCAGGATGGCACCGGGCACCCTCTATTCAGTCCTATCACTGTACTTTCACCTCATGCCCCACACCGAGAGTCAGCCCGTTCCCTGGGGTGTTCTTGCCCATCCCCACTACCAGCTTCCAAGATCTTTGCTCTCCTGTGCCCAGTGATTCTTGGCACCCCGTCCTATACTGCCTCACAACATAACGCTGCTGTAGCACCCAGCCAGATGGACTCAAACTATGCTTAACAAGGGATGGGCAGTTCTTGTACAAATGGAACAACTCTACCCTTCCCTGGGTCCCATACTTACTGTCCCCACCAGTAACAATGGCAGAAGACAGAGAAAGAGCCACATTGAAGGAAATCACATCTCAGGAATGTGATGACCATCACTGAAGGATTCATAAGAACATATACTTCGAGAATTATTATTTTATTTTGATGCTATAAAATGCTAAACAATAAATTTCATACAACCAGCAACTCAACTTGTTATAAACACTTTCCTGCATACATTGGCCAAGATTTGCATTTAGGGTCATCATCAACAAAGCACTTTTTAACAACCTTTCAGGGGTGGCATGAGGAATGAAGTGATCTCTTGAGAAGTGATGCAACCAGAATTAAATGAATGAGCCTGGAAAACTGCAGGGACAAGAAGCTCTATAGTGTTTCAAAACAAATAGGATCTGAAATGCCACAGCGCTATGAATAATAACAGCATTGCTACCTGTTTTTCACACAGTGGGAGATAAATAAATAGCCAGGAACCAGGCAATAACAATAAAGAACAAGGAGATACTAGCTAATTTTTACATGTAATAAAGAAATGTGTAAGTAGCACTAGTTTGCCAATTACTCCAAAGCATTATTGAAAATTGGGATACAATGAACTTTGTAATACATCTTTAAAAATCAATCATTTATGTAGACATAGTCCCCACAAGAAGATCTCTAGGGATCCTTCCTAAACAGGGATAGCCCGAGGGAAAACGAGGAAACTAGGCAGATTGACTTTCCAACACACAGTTTCATCTTTTCTTGATACAGCTGCAGAGGATTTCACATTACAGTACATGACTTTATGCACAGTAGCCCCATGCCATGTGGCCCTTGAGGTTCTTGGGGTGAAGGACCATGAGACGATGAGAAAACGAAGAGACAAAGCTGGGGTCAGGTAGAGTCCTTGTCCTCCTGATGGGAGGAAAGGTATTGCTTGACCAGTGTAGCATGTTTATTTTTATACTGGGAAGCATGATGTCCTTTTCAAGCCCGCTGCCTAGCAACCCATTGCTTGGATTGTCTAGGGGCTTGGTGTTTTTCTGGAATGTAGCAACTTCTTCACATGGCTGACCCTGGCATTCTTTGTTTTGGGAAAGGTCATGTCCCAGCCATGCCACAGCCCTGCACATGTGATCAATTTCCAGCTTCAATGGCTCCCAATACACACTGAGATAATTACTGCTATTGTAAAGATACTCTTTTGGGATCTTTTGTAATTTTTTGAGCTATTCTGCTGTTAATTTTTTCTGCTGATTGAACAGAATCTAAATTAGCTAGTTGTGGCTTGCTTAGTGAATTACAACCAGCAAAATGATTTCTTTACTGACTGATCTTCAACATTCAGAATCTGTTTGTCAGCTTTTCATCACTGGAACACAATATTTGATACCCACAATGTAAAGGAGAGTTTTAAGTTGGCTTACAGTATTAGGGGGTTCAGTCCATGGTCAGCTGGATGGGCCTGGTTGAGAAAAACTGCTCACCTCACGGTTTGAAATCAGAGCAGTGTCATGGAAAAAAGGGAGAATAACCATGTGTAGGGTCCAAGGTCACAGCTCCATGACCCACACAGACACCCCTAGGTGTGAGTTACTAATATGTTATTTCATAATCCACTCAAATTAACATATCATCATTAGCAGTCACACAGAGTATTTCTGGATGGTCTCACCATGAAAATTAATTTTGATATTGACCTTAAACATTTTAATTATATGGAGAAGGCTTCCCTAAAATATTACTAGTCATATTTAAAACATATATAGTTTATTTCATGAGCATCCCTTGAATTTTCTTCATCATTTTATAAATATGTAAAATAAAGGTTTAACTGCAGATTAAGATTTCCATTACACCAATAGTCTCTTTTTCCATATATCATCCTTTTCTATACTATCAAGATACTTACAAGTGATTACTCTGCTTTAATGACCTAAAATGTTAATCCAATCATATGATCACTCAACCAATTAACTAAGAGAAGGTAATGTTACTAGTGAAATTCTAGTTCCAGTTCCAGTTCAAATAATCATGATTCATTGATAGAAATTGACAGGAAATAATTAGGAAAAATCAAAGTTCAAAATTTCAAACCAACATGTTAAAACAACAGACAGGGGTACAAGTCACTATGTAAGCATAAACAAATATTTGTGAGTCCTTACTCTTCATGATTGTTACATTTTTTAACTTTACCAGGTTCCAACTCTTAAAAATAAAAGTGTAAGCTAATCTATATCAGAATTGTATTCTCATGGGATCTTAAATTTTCAAATTGAATTTCATTTCAAGAAGTCTTATAAATGCAGGGCTTTGCGGCACACCCCAGTAACCCCAGCCCTCAGGAGACTGAAGCAAGAGGATCACTGTGAGTTCTAGGCCAGCCTTGCCTACATAAAGGAGTTCAAGACCAGCCTGCACTATATAGTGAAACCCCACCTCAAAAAAAAATAAATAAATAAATAAATACAAAAGTTAAAAAACAAAACAGGGCTGGGGATTTAGCTCAGCGGCATAAGCGCCTGTCTTGCAAGCAGGCAGTCGTGAGTTAGATCTGGTACTGATAAAAAAGAAAAAGACAAAAAAAATTAAAAAACAAAACAATTTAATAGCTTAATAAATCAAAATGTAAAATTTGAAGTTTATTTTGTATATCTGATTTCACCTGACAATAAAATTTATATCTTTAGGCCAAGCATGGTAGTGCAGGCCTGTAATCCCAGCATTTGGGAGGCCAAGGTAGGAGTATTGCTGTGAGTTCGAGGCCAGCCTGGGCTACATAGTGAGTCCAAGTTCACCCTGAACTACATAGCAAGACTCTGTCTCAAAAAAACAAAAAACCAAAACAAAATATTTGTATCTTTAGTAGTACAACTCTTCTTCTTAAAATTTAAAAAGTTTTTAATTTATATAGCTGTGAAACATATTAGGATTATAGAGAAAAAGAATAGAGAACAATTCAGATTTTCTGAATATTATTTCTTGTAGTTGTTTTTCTTTTAGTCACCAAATATTGTTCTTCTCTTGTCCAAATGGAAAAGGAAACATGTACATTTCACAGATCCTTCTTATGTTACACTATCCATCAATTTTCCATTGCTGGAACAAAATGTTTACCTCCCACAACTTAAAGAAAGAGAGGTCTATTTTGCCTCAGAGTTTTAGTCCGTGTGTGTCCATCTGGCTCCAGGATAGAAAGAGCATAGCAGAAGAGCATGGTAGAGGAAAGATGCTCATCCGACGGTACCCAGCTAGCAGAGAGACAGAGAGGACCCTGGAACAAGAATATACCCTTCCAGGTCACACCCCCAGTTACCATTTCCAACAAGGTTCCACCTCCTGGCAGCAGATTCAGCTACTGAACTCATCAGAGGATGAGGAAAGCACTGATGCTTATAGCATCCCAACAATCCAATCATCTTGAAAACCTGTGAGATTTGGGTAGATTATTTTAGATTTAAATCATAACATTCCATTCCTGGTTCCCAAAAGGTTCTCAGTATGCAAAGTACATTTTTGCTCATCTTTAAGAGCAAAAAGCCTAAGGGATCCAACATTACTGAAAAGTGCAAGTCCAAAGTTTCCTCTGAGATTCAAGGCAAATTCTGAGCTGGAGCCTCTGTAAAAATCAAAAAGAAAGTTAAATACTTTTGTGATACAGTGGCAAGAGTAACTATTTCTACTCCAAAAGGGAGGAATAGGAGACTAGAAAGAAACTGGATCAAAACTCAGCAGGGCAAATCCTGAAGATTCATGGCAAATACCTGGAACACTTGATACCAGATGTGAGACCCAAAGAGTCAGACAGCTCATGTGGCCTCTCTCCTAGGCTGGCTCAGTACACTGCCTATTTCTGGCATCTCTAACTTCCTTGGGTCTCTACTGTACTATTGGCCTCACTCTTACAGCTTCGCATACTTCCTACTCACAGGCACACTGCTTGGCCTCACACTGCTTGAAATATAGTTGGAAACCTCCATGGTCCAATAACTCTTCCACTATGCATGGCTGTAAAACCAGTGCCACATAGTGGTGTCACAGTTTGCCACCGGCTCAAACAGTATCCAGAGTCCTGGGATCATGACTGCAGAGACCTCTGAGTGTCTCGATGGTTGAGCACTGTGAAACAAATTCTGAAGAACCAGTTGCTTAGGTGACCCCAAGTGACTAAATCTCCTAAGGTCTCTCTTCTCAAATAAACAGTCACAGTTTTGTACCCTTGAGCCTGTGATGGGTGGGGTTTTGCTGATCTTGAGATGACCTCATGCCATCTCTCCCACTGTCCTGCTGCAAATGTTTGCCTTCAGTTTAATTTAATCTTTTTAGCCACCATGTTCTTCTTTGCACCAGCTTTGTAAGCATTTCTTTTTTTAATGTAGCTGCAAACTTTTCACATCTGCTTTTTGCCCTTGCCTCATTGTAGATCTGATGAGAGATAGCTAGCAGTACCAATGCTACAGCCTAAATGCTGGGCCACTTTGAAGTCTACTTTTTCAGATTAATTAGTGTGCCATCTTAATCTCAGACAAAATGCAGACAAATCTACCAGAACATAACATACATGGCCACTAGTCCAATAGCCAGTGCAGTCTTTGTTTCCAAACAAAAACTGAGCCTTGCCCTTACTGTTAAAATCCCTGTTGGCATTCTGAGCTCCGACTGTAACCACTCATCAGGCTCTGCTGATAGCATTTTACAGCTGTGCTAGCCTGTAATTCCAAATCTCCCCAAACTCCTCCCACAAATCTGTCCCGAACGGTTCTTAAACCATGTGGTCTGGTACAGTCATACCAATGATCTGACTTATCTGGCACCAGGTTTCTATATTAGTCATGTTCCCATTGCTGAACAAAAATCCAGCACCAACAATTTGAAGAAGAGATCTATTTTGGCTTACAGTTTCAGTCTGTACATGGATAGCTTGCTCCAAGGCAAAAATGTCGTGGTGGAAGGACATGGTAGAAAGCAGCTTGTCATCCCATGGAAGCAAAGAGACAAGCAAGACATTGGGGGCAAGGACATAGTCACTGAGGAGGACCGTTTCCCCAGACCCAATCACTTTCCAAACACATGAGACCTTTCAGGAACATTTTAGACCCAAATCATAACAGTTACCCGGCTCTTTCAGGAGATATGATAATCATATGACAGGCAGGGAAAGGATTCTGAACAAAGACATTAGCAACTATAATAATTACCTGTACTTTCTTGGTAGTAAATGGCTTTTCAAGCTTTTTTTGTTTGGAAAATTCAATAACAACAAAATGTATTCATCTTCCCTTAAAAGGCAGTGGCCTTTTGAAACAGAATCCCCAGGAAATAGTCTTAGAATGTGAAATTCTGTGACTTTCACAAATAAACCATAAATTATATAAAATTAAAAGCAATTTCCTGGCTTTTCAGCACTGACCTTCAAATGGATGCATCCCATTCAAAGATCAAATGCTAACAACTTTACAATACATGAATCCAGCAAGAATCATTTAGAAACATGAAGAAATTGAACCAAAATGAATGTCAGATATCTAAATAGAAAATAGCAAGCACCTGCTTGCTCTAAAAAGACTGCTTTAGAATTAATTAGAAGGTATTGATTATAAATAAGCAATAACACAGTGAGGAAAAAAGAGCCAATTCCTTTAGACTGGAATACAGTATTGAGAATCCGTAATATCTAGTTCAGTGCTTCCAACCAACACGTCTGCATATAATGTTTGGTGCAAAGCACAGTTAATGTAAAGCATTCGAACTTCTCCATTGTTGGTCACGTACCCTCTCCCCAGCAGAGGTAATAATGCTTTTATAATATTTCTGTCTTGGTGTCCTTTTTCATTACGGCTCTACTCTATTTTTCTAATCGGTGGGTCAACCTGACATTTCCAGGAGGGTTGCGCCTGTCAGCTAGAATCACCATTCTCCAACTGCTGAATCAGCCCACTCCCGTACCTCTAGCTAGTAGCAATACACAGAGACCTTCAAAATTTGTGCCCAGATGAGAACAGGCTCTAAGCCAGTTTCTTTAAAACAGAACAGATTTTCAGACATTTATACAATCACATTTCTAATTACAGAGGCCCCAGAAAATACATATCATTTCAGACTTGGATGGACTCTGATTCCAAGTGACAATCTTTTCCCGTGTCACCCAGATGACTATCATATACGAAGGCCATAGTAATTATTCCTATTGTGGCAGGACATCATTCTTACTTGAAAAGCCAAGCTTTTAAGAGGATTGCTATAAATAGAGTTGAATGCTAGACAAACTAACAAAAATTGCGGGGAAAGGAGTAGGAATCAGTTGTAGCACTGAAATTTCCAAACTTTGTGACTTTGATTCTTTGACAAGTATGCTTTTCCTTTGTAAGCTGGTGGGTAAAGGCTTCCCAGCGATTATAACTAAGCTGAGGGAACTTCTCCTCTGATTCAAAGACTTATTAAGAGTCAATAGAATAGATTTTAATAATTTGTTGAGAAGAGTCTATTGTTTTCTAATGGAATTCTAGTTAACAATGATATCGGGTTACATAAATTCACTAAGACAAAATAAGCTAAAATATTCAGGCAAATTCTCTATCTTGGGTTCTGGGGTTACCAGGATAGTTCTAGTGCATGAGGGTTACTGAAGGGGTCCTCTTACTGAAAAGCCTAAAGGGGAGGCTATGTAGCAGGAGGGCAAGAGTGTGGCCCCATGTAGTCTCTTCATGGCCTGATCCAGCAGCTCATGCCACAAAAGCAATCATCGATCCTTTACCCAAGGAGCCGTTCACAGCCACACTTCTATTGACATTGACTGCCCTTGGTTGGAGTGAGGGTTGGCACCTCCCTACAGACACCAGGGATTCTCTAGAGAAGGAGCAGCTCACGACCATGAGAACCAACACTCAGAGCAGGTGGAGGGTACACGGGAGCCGAGCAGGATACAGTCCACATCTCCTGCTCTTGCTAATCACAGTGCAGTTAGAATCAGAAAACTCCTGGGACTCTCTCAAACTGCAGAGAGACTGGAAAGAGTCACCCCTGGCACCCACAGGTGAAGTCACTGGGGTGAAGTGGTTGGCAATCATACCCAGTTGCCCTTAATCATATTACACACAATGACTTGCGCTTTCTTTGCTTGTTAACATCTACAGCCTCTGACATAATGTATCCTTAACCTATTTTGGTGCTCTTAATTCAGAATTATTCCTTCTTCCCGCATGAAAGAAAAGCTGCCAGTTTTGAGAAGACCCATTAAGTTAAGCATACAAGGCAAAATGTTAACATTCAACTCAAAGAAAAAGAAATATACTTTGCAAATCACAAAGCATGATTTTTTTTAATGGAAGAGTGAAATTTCCAACAGAAAGATTTGAGAGCTTAGAAAAGCATTAGCTTCCTGGAGGTACAAATTTTACATGCATCTGATGAGCCCTCTTCTGCGGAAATTCTTTAGCCTCTAAGAAATGTACACTTCTCCTCTGGCCTGTGACCCTTTCCATTTTTCAACTATTGGCATTAGAAATTCTAAATATATGGTGAGTAATTTTTCCCTTCTTTCCTCCCCAGTGTTGAGCTGGCCTAGGAGTGATTCGCATTTTCATTGTTGCTCTGTGGTACTCTGAAATAATCAAGACAAATCTAAGCCTTTATTCTCCAACACATTGATGGAAATAAGAATCCGAAAGATGGGTGGCAATCAGTTTCGTGATGTGTTTACCCACATGGTGCTTTGAAGCCACAAAAGAAACTTCAGACATCATTCCTTCTCTCCATTCAGAGGTGATTAATTTCATCAGCATGTGGAGAGAACAGTCAGCTTTAGATTTGAATTCATTACAAAAATAGAAAAGAAAAGGTTTGTCTATCTCCATAGGAAAGTCCATTTCTTTCTCTTTTGACCTAATCAATAAGAAGGCTTTAAACATAAGGGTTTAAAACTTCAGTAGAAATGCCTGTTTGGTCACAAAAGGTTTTGTTAAAAGGGCATGCGGGAGTCCGTGGAGAGGGTCATCATTATAATAATCCACCCAGGATGGCTGATTTCTATAGCTTGGGTCCAGATATTTATTCTACATCTTTTAGCCAACCAAGGGCAGTGGGAGATTTTTTTCTGAAGCAAACAAATCTCCCTGCTTCATACTGATGCAACCTAATTCTAGCCTTACAGCCTACACACTAGATATTTCCTATTTTGAGAAAAACATTCCTGGAACAGGGAGTGGGCAGTGGACTCAATTCTATTTTCCACTAAATTGAGACACCTTAAAGATAAGAAAAGCCACATTTTCTGTGACAAAGAGAAAGCAGAATATTTGCTGCAGTGAAAATAGCAAACCAGGGACCACAGGATAGGAGAATGGCAGATTGACTTCCGGTTCCAGGGCAGCTGTGGGTGCCCACCGGACTGGCTCCAGCATCTTTTTGTTCCTCAACTCCATCCCACATCCCTGGGGAGTTTCCAAAAGCAGAGTGGATGGGGAGCAAAAGTCCACCTCTGCCAGTGCTTCTGACCCTGGCCTTGTGCAATGGACTCAAGACCTTCAGGTTTGAATTGGTTCTCCTGACCCTTCAGCAGCTCCATGGCCAGTCAGGGCTGTTTATCACGGGGCTCAGTGACAAGTCTCGTGGACACACCAAGGTCTGACCTATTCCAAGGGACACAGCGGAGGTTAGGCCAGTTTGATTCGTATTTAGATAGTATTACTATATCATCTCTAAGAATTCGAATTCTAATTTGAAAGATGAAATGGTAGTATTTTTATTAATATAAGAAATAACACCATTTTAAAAATATCTGTGTTTGATTGGGGGAGACACACAATGAACACACTTGTGAAATGTCAGTGAGAAACAGAAATGGAGGTAAATTTCTACTAACCTCTCTCCAGAGTTCAGGGAAACGCAAGGCTAGGATTGGTTTTCTGAATTAACCCTACCATAAATTTACCTCTGAAATGAGCCTGAGTTCGGTCTCATAACACAGAATTTCATTTCTTTAGAACTGCATCTGAGGAGAATGCAAGGGAAGAAATAAAAGCTCGAAAGGCAAAGGCACAGCCTCCTCACCGATAGAATTAGCTGACATTTACTCTGTGTTTACAGGCGCCAGGCACGGGGAAGGCTTCGGGACAGAAGCGTTATCTCTTCCTGAACACAAGCTCCTGACTGGCGGGTGGGTCTGACGCCCAGCTGAGTGGGACATGAACGAGCTGTGGGGCTCCCACGTTCATTTGTAAAAATCATTCTTAAAAATGGTCCCCATCTCACCGCGGTTCAAGATCGTGAAGAGTTATCTGCACTCCCACGTTCAATACAACAATTTCTCACAATCGCAGAAATATAGAAATGCATCTATATTTAAATACAATTTTTAAAAATGTGTTATGAACATCCAATGAGAAATGCTCAGCCTTTGGAAAGGAAAAAAGAAAATCTTGTTATTTATGATAAAATGAACTTGAAGACTTTGTGCTAAGTGAAATAAGCCAGTCACAGAAAGGCAGAGATCAATCACACCCTTTCTCCGACATGAAACATCTAAAATAGTCAAGTTCACAGCAATAGAGAACATAGAAGTGGTTGCTGAGCTCTGGCTGGAGAAAAAATGAGCAGTTATTATTCAGAAGGTGTAAAATTTGCATTATGGAAGATAAATAAGTTTTTGAAATCTGCAGAATAACATTGTGCCCACAGTAAACAATGCTATCTTAAACACTTTTAATTATCAGAAAGTGAATATCATGTCAAATGTTCTTCATTAAAAAATTAAATTTTTAGAAATCCTCACTTCACAGGATGATGGAAGATGAATTGATGTGCATAAACCATTGAGCACAGAAGTTGGCACATGAAAACAAATTGGCAAATGTTGACTATCACTACCCTCCACTCACTAAAGATAAAAGGGGAGTGGTTAAGAGGCTGAGTAACATTCTCAAGATCACACACTGAGTAAGGGGCACAGCCAGATGTGGAGTTCAGGTGTCCCTAAGAGCCACTAGGCAGTTCCATCTTCAAATCCACACACACAAATAGCAAAACTCAACCCTTCCCTGGCCAGCACACACCCCAGGACCCCAGGCTCCCCTGGGGGGGTGCAGGCCTCTCTCACGTGGCAGAGAAATGGACACAAGAACCAGGGAGTCCTTCTTGGCCACAGCTCATGGCAGAACAGGGGTCCAGGAATAGAAAGATGAGCTGCTACAAGGCTGACTGTGTCACCAGTTCAAAGGTGGCGTTAGGAGACTTCATTCCTCAGACCGGTAGGTCAGTGTGGGACAAGCGAACACTGGAAACTGGGTTTCTCTCAAGTGACACCTACCTGCTGAGACATATTTTGATCATGAATGAGTGGTTTCAGTGGGGACACGTTATTTCTTCTAAACCAACAGAAGTCACCTTTGGTGATAAAGGTATGTATACATTCCTGATGTGTTCATTCTAAACTCACACTCTGCCGGGTATTTTATCTCACTAATCTCACTAATCTCCATCAAATTCCTTGAAGTAGAAACACTAGCTTCATTTTATGGATGGTAAAATAGAGAAATTAAATGACAAAGTCACCAAATGGCAGACCAGAATAGGACCCCGTGTCTAGATGCTTTCCTAGCACGGCCTTTTAGCCGTGATGCTAGCCCTGCCTCCCCGCTGCCTGCTGAGGCTGAGTTCCTGTCCTTAAACTAAGCGCTCTCATAGCTAATATGCCTTTATCGTGGCTTGTCATGCACAGAGGAAGTTTAACAGATGTTATTTTTCCTTCTAACCATACCTTTGCAATACACTTCAGAACTTTCCATATTTGTCCCTCCCTTATATTGAGCAAAGCTAGGGAAGACATCACGACCTCATGTTAGCTGATAGAAATAACTGGTAAACAGCGACTTGAGATGTAGTCAGATGCAGTACAAGTAGCACTTTAAGCCAACTTGCTTGTGATTTTCCTTGAACTTTCTGCCCTATCTTTGGCAACACTAGACTCAGTGATTAGAGAATATAATAATGCAGTGAAATTTCTCCAAATATAAATGATTTATATTTTAAGAAGCCAATACTCCAGATGTACATACAGCCACGCCAAGAATATGCCCATGGAGACAAGTCGTGAACACAAGCATAAGAGCTATTCTGCGATCGATAAGCTGTCTTTATTTGCCTGTCCCTAGATGGGTTCCAAAAAACCATAGGTTGCCTCCAAACCATTGGAAAAATGCGCAGCAAATAGAGAAGCGAAAGTTGCGGGTGCTGGGACACTGAGGCAGATGCAATGGGTTTGTTTCCTGACTATGGGAAAATCAAAGAAAAAGTATCAAACCAGCCCAATGTCTGCAAAACAGCCATACACGTGGTAGCAAGCAACTGAGTCCCAAGCTACTTATATTTACCTCAATCCGAACTTCGAGTTGTATGTTCAGGATTTCAGACACCAAGCCAGGCATGGTGGTGGTGCACGCCTGCGGTTCCAGCACTTGGAAACGGAGGCAGGAGGATTACTGCATGCAAGTTGCAGGCCAGCCCGGGCTATATAGGGAGACTCTGTCTCCAAACCACAGAACAAAACAATAAAAATTTCCCAAAACCAACATGTTCTATTTCCTCCTTTCTTTTACAGGATCACAGGAGGAGAAAGACAAGCCTGAGGGAGGGAAGGAGGGAGGGAGGGAAAGAGAAGGGGAGGATCTGAATCCCTGCACATATGTATGCAAAGGAAAACGTCTTTGCTGCCATCTGTAATTGTAAGAGCAGCCTGCAAGCCTGCACCATAGTGAATTCCGGCTTCATAATGGACACTCTAGAAATGCTTATGGGACCAGGAGCCCGGGGCTCTCAGAGTGACAGAGATGACATCCGTCCTGCCCTGAAGGGACTTGCAATTGAAAACTTTTGACACCAACCCAGACCAAAATGGACAGGCTCTCCAGATAATGCACCGAGAACTCCAAGCAATCAAATAAATATGCAGTCGGCTTCTTTTTTTTCTAACATCACTTACGTTAAACTCACAGACGGCTCAATTCCCGTCCATCCAGTGGGGAGTCTGGGTTCATAAGCTATTAAAAAAAGTCACGACACATTTCAGAAAACAGCCTTCGGTGACATAAGTCAGGGGCTGTTTCTGATGGGAGATGAGTAGAATGCTCCGCAGAACCATTAGGCAGCGCTGGGGAGTGAATCTTGCATGAGAATTTCCTCTCCATTCTTCTGAAAGGTAAGTAAAATCAGCAGCTAGACTGGTCTCCACTCGGACACAGATTTGATTATTCTGGCTGGCTTGGAAGAGATCTAATGATTCTAATGGATTCCTAAACGGCCCTAAGTGGGTCTCCACACTGCTGTGTCCCCAGTCACAGCGGACTGAACTGTGTACGGAAAAGAAGCCAAGCTGGGGGTGCCAGTGATGTTGCTTCCAGGCGTCCCACATGCTGCCAGGCCAGCTTTTGTTTCCCCCTAATGGGCCTTTACGTCCCTTTCCATTAACTTCCTGTGATCTCTATTCTTCTTCTATCGCTATCATCCCTTTCCGTAGAAATCTACCGCACAGTCTCTTAGGATTTTCTATTGTCTGAAACTCTTCTCGGGAAAGCCTTCTGGGACTCTTGCAAAGCCTACTGGCATTGCAGCGAAAAGCCTTAAAACCTAAAGAGGAGAGAAATGAGCTTGTAAATGCGTTCTGGAGAGGTCAGACTAAATAGTTTGTTAAAGGTGGTCTCAGGAGTAATATTTGTTCATGAGGCAGACATGAACATTTCCGCCAAGAATCAATAGTGGGCCCATTTGCACTGTGCTTAACGTTCAAAAGTGTTTCTGTGCACTCATCCCACCTTGAGCTTTCTCTCTATAAATAAACACGGTGGCTGTCTGTGTTTCAAAATGCTGCTGCCAGTCGCATTGTTATCCTTGACCGAGAGTGGACTGCAAAGAACAATGCATGTCTGTCCTTCCTCTATCCCAGCTTTCAAGCAAAGACGACCTGGCTTCCAGGTTCTAACAGTCCTTTGCTTCTCTCCCTTTAACCACACAATGTGTCTGCGCCTCCCAGCAAGCCAAGCCCTTGCCATGGGCTAAACCCCCCAGCCAAGTCTGCAGATGGTGCTTCTTGATATCCTGCAGCGCTGCACAAAGAATGGGACACCTTGAGGCCCCAGGTTGTTCTCCTCTTCTGCCTGACAGCTGTGTCTTCGCCAGTCTCCCACTTGCACACCTGTTCCAGACCTTGGGCAAGGGTTTCATCAATACTTTTAAAGATCTGGCATGTGGTTTAGAGGTAGGAGCGTACATGGACTTTAGTTTCATTTCCAACTGGGCTGTTTCCTGGAAGAATTAACCAACTCTTTGTGTCTCTTATACATATGTCCAGAAGTGTAGCGGTGTCCAGCTTGAATGAGTGCTATAAGGATTAAATAATACCTGGAAAGGGCTTGGCCCACAGTAGACACTTGACAGAGTAGCCGTGGAGGTGAGTGCTCGTAAAACCAGCAAGTGGAGATCCCATTACCAAAGAGGCTGGAGGGATGACCTTTCTGCAGGCTGCAGATCCTTTGGCAGGGAACTTAAATGCATGCTTACTGTTCCCCCAACACTGGGAGAAATAGCCTGGGCTTCCCCCCTGGCTTCTGGGATTTTTCCCTGTCACTCAGCACATCTTCAGATGTCACTGGCTGGTAGCAAAACTCAGCAACAGATTTACAGCAGTGTGAGGCTGATGGAAATCTTTGACTGGGGCAAGCTGGAATATGACTTGTTTCTCCTTGAAGTTTATCATCCATCAGTGGTGCTCTGCCAGCTCTATAAAGAGGATCCTAATCTCTTTGCCCTTACACTTGAAGAAAAGATTAGGCAGCCGTAGGGAGTCTCTGCCCAGTAAGTTCACAAGGACTTTCTCGCCCAACAAGTGTGAGCGTCCAGTGGGCACTCTGTAAGCACTGGGCACAAACTGGGCACTGGGTGAATAAACAGCAGGGTGCCGGTGCTCTCATCCTAGGGAAGGGCTTTGCTGTGGATCTGCAAGCACCTGGTCTCCCCCTACACCTTGCTGTGTTTGAACACAATGCTGAAAAATAATATGAAAGGTCACCTGGCCTGCTTCACTCTATTGAGTGTAGGTCACTGTCAATCCCAAAATGAAGGGCTGTGCCTGGGTAAATGTCAATACAGTCCGATTTCGGCCAGACCGGATTTGCCCCGCTCTCCGCTGTTGCCTGCTCACCTCCAGTATCCGCTGCACACCAGGGCTCCCGTTCCCACCTCCTCCCGCGGCAGCGTCTCTGTGTGCCTTCAAGGAATCACTCTTGATCTCAGCCATAAAACTGGAAAGCTGCCTAACTGACAAGATGATCCCCGAAGGCAGCTGAAATATGGGGGAGATTGAAACCGACAGTTCATTTGTAGCAGTAAAAAATAATGATATCATCATAAAACTAGTTTAAGATTAGACCGGGCTCGAACACCGCGCACCCACAGGATATATAGATGGGTATTGTCAAGCTTAAATAACAAAGCAAAACAAAGCTGAACCTCCCAGCTTCACCACACCGGGTTCCTGTGCTTTTTTAATGGTACGCTGCTACCATCTGCTGGCTACAGCAGCTTCGAGTGTGCAGCAGCCCCTACGTCTTGGAATATTCCATTCTGCAGCGCCTGATGTTCATTGCTATGCAGAAGGAAACATATTTTTAACCTCAGCATATCATTGAAATGGTACAAATAAGTCAGCGCTGCCTAGAATGCCAAGTGTAGGAGCAAACCCAGGAGGCCGGAGAGGCCCAGAACCCCAGCTGGTTCTGCAGCGCCAGAAGGGCCTCACCTTTCTGTTCCTGAGCCCTCTCCTTCCAGGCATCCCCTTCTGACTGACTTCCTCCTCCCCAGCTGCCTCCCAGCCCAGGCATCCTACACAGCCTCAGTGACAGGCAAAGCAGCAGCTCTGGGCTAAAAACAGCTCCTGCTGGAGCGTGGAGAGAAGAAAACCACTAACATCTGTCTCCCTCGAGGAGTGTCCAGCCCGGTGGATGGAGGCAGAAGAGGAAGGGACCGGTAGCCATGAGTCCTGACAGCAGGGTGGTGCCCGATTGCTTCAGGATTTGTCTTCCACTGTCACTGGAGTCCTTAACTCGGCAACAAGTGCTCTGCAGAGGGGCAGGACTGAGGCTTCGTGGGCAAGGAAATCAGCCACCAAGAGACCCTGAGCATCCTACAGCAACGCTCAGGACTGACTCAGGACTCAAGCTTGCCAGCCATCAGAGGGACGAAGACAGATTTAGAAAATATTCCCTCTGCACCATGATTTGTTTTTCCTCTTCTTTCGGTTACTGACAGTTTCACTTAGTAAGCATGCAATACAAGCATAATCAGATGGCTTATAAAAATTGTCCCAATTTCTACATATTTAGAAAATTTTTCCTGTCGCTTAAATTTCCTTTTGGTATTGTCTTGTTTTTGTTCTTTGCAGTACTGGGGATTGAATGAACCCACAACCTTCACCCTGAGCCACATCTCTAACTTCAGTAAGTTGCTCAGCTGCCCAGACTGGGTTGAAACCTGTGATCCTCCTGCTTCAGCATCCCAGGGTGCTGGAATTACAGGTGTGCACCACCACAGGCTCAGTGATGTATCGCCTAGTTCTTACTAGTAATGATGCAAATACATCATCACCTGTTTCCCCTGCAGAGAAGGCTCCAGTCCTAGGAACAAGGGGCGTGTGATGGCTCCAGTACACACCTGTCCCTGCAGGGGCTGGCGTTAGAAGTGCATCGCAGCTCTGTAGATCAGGGGCCCTGGCTGGGCAGTGCCATGCTGGCATCTCAGTAAACAAGCAGCCCAGATTCCCAGAGGTCCCGAGAAGTGGGCTACATACAGTTCAAAGCATTCTACCTTCTCTTTCCTCTACTGCGGTTTCAGCAGCACAGCATTTACAGGCAAGGTGACCTCTATATACCACAGTAAACGTCTACAGAACAGTACAGTCTGCAGTATGTCCATTTAAGCTGTCTTCTGTTCAAATGGTGAGTGAATGGAGACATGAAAATAATCAACCTCAAACTGCCCTAAAATAAAGATCGTGTTTTTATCAAATAGCAGGATGCTTAACAAAGAATATCTGTGAGTCAAAGAACAAGGAAAGGCGCCATGCATGCTGCCATCAGGAATGCCACTTGGAGCAGCCTTTCTTGGGGAAGTTGGCATGGTTTATAAAAATGTTTTTGGGAAACGTACGCATGCCCTCTGGTTTCCACATTCCAGAGCCAGAAATCGATCCTGAAGGCAACATCTATCATCAGTAAAGGGATGTTTTTGTACTCAGACGGGGTCGGCTGGGTGATGACCTCCCCAAAGGTGTCCACGCCATTGTCCCTTCAACATGGTTCTCAGCTTATGCAGTGCCAGGACAGTTGCAGATATGGTCCTCCTGCTTCAGCCTCCCAGGGTGCTGGGATTACAGGTGTGGGCCCCCACTGGCTCTTTAATTTATCACCCAGTTCTTATTAGTAATAATGCAAATGGAATGGGGCATTTGTCACTCTGTCTGGTTGAGCATGGTATGAACTGTGGAACTTACAGAGCGAGAAAAATGGGTCAAAATCAAAGAAAGTGATGGCTCCTGGAGGCAGAGGCTAAAGGTTGAAGAAGCATCCCTGAGCCGAGCCTGGACTTTCCCCCTTTAGCCTCTGAAAAGAGCGTCTCTGCACTTACACCTTGCTTTAAGGACTTTGACCTCTGGACTGGGAGATCATAAATCTGAGTTGCTTCAGGCTACTAAGTTGCGGTAGTTTGCTGCAGTAACGGCAGAAAAGAAATACACCAAGTACCAAGGCATAGAAGACCTGCTCGACTGAAGGTCTGAGTTAGATTTTTAAAGGTTTTTTTTTTAAGCCCAGTATCTTTATTTTGATGATAATCTTTTTAAAATGGCAATATAAAGCTATTCGGGACCATCTGGTAAGCTATGCTATGATCTCAGTGGCCCTCGTTTATGTTTGTAGTCACATCTGTGCCAAGGAAGACTGGCTTCCTGGCGACTCTGAGAACAGAGGTCACTGAGGCTCCGAGAGGTGTCCTAGGAGGACCGGGATATCACTCAGCAAACGGCTGTCCATGTCACGGTCATGCTGTGAGCTGCTATCTTTGTATCTAAGAATAAATTTAGTATGTGAGAATTTCTGTTTAAACTTATGTTAGCACTGTATTTTGAGGTGGGTTCTTAAACTGATTGGCCCACAGAATAATGGATTAGTGGTTTTCAGTGGATTTATTATTAGAAGTTATCATAATGATATGATATTCCGGATGACTCAAGTGATCATCCATCAGGATCAGTCTAAAGATTTACATCAAGGAAAAAATATAAAACATTTGCCAAACACTGACTATCACTTTAAATGATGATTGGCAATGTAAAAATTGTGACTTTACACCTATGTTTCAATATAAAGTTGTTTTCGTTCTATAGTTCATGAAAACTTTATCCTAATTTTATATTTCATCATAGAAGAAGTACAGCATAATAAAAATAATATGTCATGAGAACTTTTTTTTCTTTTTTGAAAAGGGCTCATACATTTGCTCCAGTCTGAAAGCTTGGAGTTAATAAATATGTCTCCTTCTGACAGAACATCAGTTAATTATTAGAAAAATGTTACCAAAAGATATTCAGTGAAGTGGTAAAGTGATCGAGATGTGTTAGTAAAGATTACGAGCAGTTACCAAGCGTGCTGACGAGACCTTGACGTTAGAATGAAAAGAAGACTATAATTCCTAAACGGAGAAAAATCAGTGGACATATACACAACCAAAACACAATTGGCTTTGTTTTTCTTATGCTTTTTAGTATTTTTTTAAATTATAGAAACCCTACTTCTATAGTGAGAAAACACATCTTTGAGTAATAAATCTGGGGTGAAACAATATTTTCTTTTGACCCTGATTCTAGGATTATGTTTAAGAATCAGAATGATACATTTCTTCCCTTGGTCCTTGAGACAACCTTTGTAAACAAGGTATAGCTGATAGCCCTTATAAGAAAAGCAGAGTGTCAAAGAAAAAAGCTCAAAGAATCCCTAATTTGACCCCAAAACTATTATGGGAAACATACACATATACATATACATATACATATACATATACATATACATATACATCATATACATATACATATACATATACATCATATACATATACATATACATATACATATACATATACATATACATACATTCCCCCCAGAGAACCTCTTTCCCTAATATTTAGGTTATTTAATTGATGCAAAATCCTTTTCCTGGTGAGAGGATTATGAGATCCGTTTCATTCACTGAGATATCACACTTTCCCCTATTCTCATCAGTAAATATTTAAAATCCAAGACCCTTTGAGAAAATCTGAATCTCTTCATATTTTTAGTTGGATTTCCAAAACTTTCATGCCATCATTTTAAATTATTGGAGAGGATGCCTTTACCAACAGACTCTATATCACTGTGTAGTTTAAATATGTCAAAACTGTAAAGCTGAACATTCCCTTCATTAAATTTATAGGAAATATTTGTCATAGAGCTAATTTGCGAGGCTTGTCTTCTCTGTCAAGCCAATCAAACAAACCAGACTGACTTTCTAAGAGGAAATGTCTGGCTCCCTTGTTTACTTTAAATTAAACATGTTAAATTATATCCGATACTCGCCTACCTATAAATTCACATTGGTTATTATTTAGACTGGCCAGCAAGACATGAGTCTGTCCCTGGCATGCATGTCAGCAGCTCCCACCCAAGCTTCCTCCACTTCGTTCTCCTCGGGCAGTACCCTCTGCAGGACCAACACTGTACACCCACCTCGGTGAGACCACAGACGGTGAGAGACAGGGCTTCCTGTATAAACAATGGAGACGATTGCGGAGGAAATCAGGACCCCCGTCAGCCTCTCTTGCAGATTAGTTTAAGGAATTAGTGTAAGGAACGTGTACACGTTGGCATACCATTTCCACCAAAGACCCAGGAAAGCTTGAACATTTATTTATCACAGCCTTACTCAGAGGCTGAGAAGATCAAGGTCAAGGCTGGACCCTGCGTTGGTTTTATCTGGTGAGGCTGCACCTTCCAGAGGGGTAGAATGCTGTTCTCCATAGCAGGAGAGCAAGCTTGTCAAGTGCTACTGGAATCTCTTTTGGAAGAGTCTTTATTAATGAGAGAGACACTGTCATGACTAATCACCTGCCCCAACAATTAATTCTACCACACTGACAACACCCAAATTCTGAAGCAGATGCATTCAAGCTGAAATATGGCAGCTGATTGACTTAAAGGTATCCGTGCCTTTGTACCTCCTGGAAACCCTGTGTCATCCAGGTTTCTGAGAACCCTTGTAAGAAAACCGTTTTCCACCCAACGAAGATGAAAATTTTTCATTCCACCAAAACTAGAGATGGATTAAGTCAAGATAGTAGTAATTCCAATACCAAAGCTCTGAGTAAAACATTCGTAGGCCCATCCAGGGTCACTGCCTGCGCTCTCCCAGGTCAGAGCTGCTTCTCATGTAAGATGCACCTTTTGAAGATAGAACAAAATTCTCATTCATGAAGTCTCACTTTGTAAAATAAGAAAATGACTCCAAATTGCCCCAAAGTTTCAGTGATAATAAGGAAATCTTCCTTCGGGCCTGGACCAATTCAGCCTAGAAAGGCACATTTAAATTATTCAGTCCTGCCCTCATTTTGTATTTCCCTATCCCCACCCTTGAGTTTCCACAGCATACATAAAAGCTTTCATGGCATAGTAGAGAACAGGGTAATAATTATTGTGATTAAATTAAACTTAATCTACCAGTAAATTTTTCAGTACTTCTCCAGGCAGGCATTGTGCTACATGGAGGAAATGTATTATCAAATCGCTCCTTCAAGCCCCTGAAATACAGAAAACGATGGAAGTGGATGAACTCATAAAAATATGTTGTACTTCATAATAGTACCCGATGGGCTGGGGTTACAGCTCAGCAGCATAAGTGTCTGCCTGGCGAACACAAGGCCCTGAGTTCGATTCCCAGTACCAAAAAAAAAAAAAAAAAAAAATACAAGCATAATAGTATCTTACTATGTTGAACCTAGAATGCTATAACAAACTAATACCATTCAATAACTATCTCTCATTTTGGAATAAAAATGGACCCTATGCCCCACCCTCTTTCTAGAGGAAAAACAGGAAGCTCAGAAGCTCAGAGGTACTGGGAACCCCAGAAACTATGGAGAGGATCTGTATCTTCTTTGTACCTGACCTCACGTACCATGTTCACCAACACTCTGGAGCGTGGCCATAGTGGCCTCTCCCTGCCCAACCCTTTGGATTCCCATAGCTTCACCTCTTTCTGGAATATTCCTTTGTCTGTCCTCTGCTGTCAGCTCCTACTGACCCCTTCAGACTGCAGCACATTGAGAGGCCCCATCTGTTCTCCTACAGGCCCTCAGACTTCTGATCAGAGTCTGTAACTATATCAAGGTGCCTTCATTATTTGATTAATGTCCATCTTTCCTACTGGCCTCAGAGGGCCTTAAAGGCACAGTCTGCAGACATTGCATCTCCCTGCATGGTGATCTCACCACGCCCCTTAACAGTAAGGACACTCTAACTCTGCTTAAGAAACCAGACTGAGGCCACCAACATGTAATCAGCAGGACAATTTCCCTGAGTCCAAGCCTGGCCTCGTGAGGACCAGGGAACTCGAGAGTTGGACAATGTTCTAGGAGACTTTTACAACACACCCCTCTGCAGGAGCAGCCACCAAGTGGACACTGAAGCACGTGCTCCTCTCATGGTCACTACGCTGGCACTTTTCTGGTCTCCAGACCCTTCGATGACCACTTCTCTGGCTCCTCTCTACTGCTTCTCAGTCTCGTCTGTTGTGGTCACTCATGAATCACCGGCACTGGACAAACTGCCTGCCCCCATGAGAGGCTCCACAGATATTTACTGAGTAAATCAACCCTTGACCCAGGCCTCTTTTAGAAGGACGCCCTGAAACTGCCCAGGAGGATAACCGCTTGTACCCTACACACCGTTTGACGTCTCTCCACATTAATCTCACTCCCCTTTCTCGAGTCTCCATTTATTTTTGCTCCTTGACTCATTACTCTCCACACACAAAGGGCCATTTCCTTCTGAAGGTTGGCAGCAACATAATTTAAGTTGACCCAAAAAAATCTCTCATAATTCCCGCCAAAAAAGTAGAAAAAATTGTCCTGCTCTTTTCTCAGCTAAGTTTACCTTTGAAAGCATTGTGGTCTGGTTTTGATTTGGGTTTTTTTTTTTTTTAATTTTGAAGGTAGTAAAATACAACAGAACAAGACAGAACAAAGCCAATTGAGACAGTGCAGTGAAATTGGTACAGAACTTCACAGCAGGTTACTGGGATAACAGTAATAGGTATCACAGTATATCTCGTTATCTTCACAATAGTGGTTCTTTCAATCACGTATAGCAAAATAAAATGAAATACAGAACATTATAGAACTTATCAAAACAGAATATTGAATAGAGCAGTATCATTAATCAGAATAAAGCAAAACAGTGGTAAAAATATTTGCCTTCAAAGAGATGGTAGAAGGAAATCCCCCTTATTTGCTATATTGCACATGGTCAACCTCCCAAGAGATGCTCAAATCTCTGGGTCCCATTTGCTAATGGGGGGCAGGGGAAGTGGGATGCTTGACTCTCAGCCCATGTACCAATAGGCTCACTACCACTTAGCAGGGAGGCAGGCTGGTTGCTTGGTTTCCCAGTGCCCTAAGTTCCCACATGGCGTGGATCTCAGGAGACACTGGTGGTTCTCCCCATGGAGGGGTCACAGCCTGCCACCTGGGGTTTTTTTTAGTTCAGAATCCAACTCTCTAATTATCCAAACAATTCCACCAGTACAAAATACCATATTTACATATGCAAAGTAAGAATAGAGAATTAGAATACTTCAGTTATTCACACAATTGAATGTTAAAACTACTACAAATTTAGACACTATTTTTCAAAAATTCACATCTCCAAGATAGCCTCATAATATACTTCTTTACATAGCACCACGACCCACAAAATCTTATCTCCAAACAACAGATATTTTAGGAGCTCGTGTTTTTAGGTGAATACTTGGAATATGTTTGCAAATCGAGGTTCCATAAGCCAAGTGGTCAACTTGAAGGCTTCTTTGGAAAATGAGGTCTCTAATTTGCAAACATTTTGCTCCGATACCTGGGCAAGGGAGGGGAGGAGAGGAGAAGGGCACGTTGATGGCTTAATAGCTGTTTCTTTCCTAGGTGGACTCATTTAGAATGAAAGTGATTATTTAGAAATCTATTCATTCTAAGCAAATGACTTTACCCTGGGAAAATAAAACAGAGCTAGCTCTGGCTAGTTCAAGCAAGAGCTGCCAGTTTATTTAGTGCTCTTCCTTACGACTCCCAATCCTTTAAATAAATATCTGTAACAGGTCCCATTTTCCTCTTAGTCCCATGGAAAACTTAACCTCATTCAGAAAACATATTCTAATGCAATTATAACCTTTCTTCGGATCTTCTAGGTCAACCCTTAATGCTCTTCTCTCCGAATTTTATACCAGCTCAGACGGCAGCCAAGATCCAACACCACCCCAGAATGACACACCCTCCACTCAGCTGTCTTGCTGTGTAACAGGGAGCAGCATTCCTAGGAGGATTTCCCCCATGAGATCATTTCCCCACTCCCAAAACCCCCTAAGCAGCATCCAGCCTGTCCTGCTCTGCCTTCCCTGTGCAGCTTAAATTATACAGTTACAAGTTAACGAAGAGATAGGTGTCTGAGGAATGTTGAATCTATGGGAATTTTAAACTATACTCACTGCTGCTGGGCTCAGATCTTTGAGCTCATGTCTTTTCCCACGTTTCATTTTTTTTTTTTTTTACATGTCTGAGAATCAACGCTTCTTCATTTCACTAGGATTGGCTTAAAAGTTTAAAATTCCCCTTCTTCTGCTAGTGACCCAGGGAATACAGGAGACAGCTAACTGGAGCATTTCATGCCTTGCCCATCAGTGTCTACACTTCATCTTGCTCCAGGTCTCGCCTCCAAACAGATGCAGCTGGAGGGATAGATGGCATTGCACAGCCCACTTGGCCACAGCAGTACTCAGTGTGGGCACTGGGGAGGGGCTGCGACCTGATGCTCGTACTATAGACACAAGAGTTCTGACTGTTGTTGCCAAGCGCGCCACCTTTCTCAGATATCTAGTGTAAAAAGTATCTGGAGAAGCTCATTATTATTCCCCTTTGGGAAAATAATAAAGGGATTTATTGCAAATCACTGAGCCTAACCTATAATAAGATTTATATGTGTATTTCCATGAAGTGCATTCTAAGTAGCATATTAAAAGCAATGTACCAAGCCTCTCTCCATGAGTCAGCATCCTTCTTAGACTGTGGGGGAGAAAACCAAGTGAACCCTGCCAGGAAACCAGAGCCATGCGCGGGCCACTGCCAGAGTGGGGACAGCCAGACTACAGCCTCCCTCCATGAGTCAGCGCCACTCAGGGACTGCGGCAGGAGAGAACCAGGCAGGCCTCACTAGAAAGGGATCCCCGCCTGGAAACCGTATTCATTTTCATTATTTTGTTGGGTTGAGTTTTATCCTCTTTTGTTTTGTTTATATTGAATCTGATGGCATGAGCAACTATTTAAGGAATAGCAAGACCAAAAAAAAAAAAGATTATGAAGCCAGGGATTTAGCTCAGTGGCATAAGCAACTGCCTGGAAAGCACAAGGTTCTGAGTTCAATCCTCAGTACCAAAAAAAAAAAAAAAAGCTAAAAATAAATAAATAAGAGATAGAAGATATATTATGGTAGTCATCTTGGATTCACTATTGGCTTGTTTTGAAGTCCTTTATTGCATTCATTGTTTTGTTTTTATTGTTTCTATTCTACTTTGTTCTGTTATATTTTTATTATGTCTGAAGATATCACAGCTATTTTGAAGAAACAAAAGGCCTTATGGTAACTATTATTGATTTCATAAAGTTTTGAAGTCCTGTATCACTGACACTGGTTTATTTTGATTTGTTTATTTTATTCTATTTTCCTTGATTTTATCCTCTTTAAAGGGAAAAAAAAGAAAAGCAATGTATTTGATTCTAACATTTATTTTTAAATTCTCCCTTATGAGGAATTAGCAAACATTTCAACCAAAGTACCAAAATGCATCTCTATTCATATTCAAAGTATCTTCTTATATTCCAAAGATCATTTTGGATGTCCTCTGAGGCCCCTTTCAAGACAGCCACCATGATATGTAAATCTTAACTGCCCAAGATTGTCACTCTAAATACATCTGAAGGAGACTGCTTTTCTCCAGTAACTCTGCTAAATCTGGTACCCGGCCAGTTAACTTATTCCCGAGATTAGTGATATTATTGTTCAAGTATCTGTCTATACCTGAGCTTACAGGGTTCTTCCTGAGTCTTTGAAGTTGTATCTCATTCTTTTGGGGGGATCATATCACAAAAGGCAACTAAAGGAGGGGGCAAGAAGGCAGGAAGTATTTACTCAGTTCTCTTGGATGAGTTTGGTAAAAGCTGAAATTACATCCCCCATGAGTCCGAAATATGAATTCTAAAATTTCTCTTCTACTTTACTTCACTTTTTGCCCTAGAAATAATGCTACTTCTTGACACAGAGAAATAATGAGACATAGTAATAAGACTGTCATTCTAATAGAAAAAATAGAAATATTCTGAAGTCAATAATACAATGTTAAGTAAAAAATAGGTATCTATGATAAATCATGTTTGCAAAATTTAAAAGAATATGCAAGTACACGATATAACTTTATAGAATAGAAAATCTGTGTGTGCCACTGTATTTTTTTTTTTCTATTACTGCTATAAAAGAAAATAACCATAACCACAGTGGCCCAGTTTAACAAGACAAACATTATTTCATAGTTCTGGAGGTCAGAAGTCTGAGATATGTCTCACTGAGCCAAACTCAAGGTGTCCACAGGCACTCAGGCCCCTGAGTGGTCTACGGGAGAATTCAGCTCTGCCTGCACTCCGCAGCTTACAGCTCTCCCACCCTGGAAGACCCCAAGTTCCACTTTTAAGGACATTCGTGATTTCTATTGGTCCCAGTAAAAAACTTGGGATTATCTGCTCATCATAAGGCCAGCTGTACATGCCTTCTGCCATCTTATTTTGCATAATTCACAGGTCCTGCAGAGGACAACAGTTCGGGTGTAGGTAGGGTTGGTGTGTCGTGTATTCAACTCTCAAACACTGCACAAGGGAACGAGACGTAACAAAAACAGAGAAAAACTAAACACAGAAAAGCAGCATGAAAATACACCAAGATCTTGGCATAACCTAGCAGAATGACAATTTACTGTTCCTGTTCCCTCTGCTTTCTCACAGTCTTCAAATTTTACCACTTTCCATAACTTCTTATTTCCAAAGAACACCCATTATTTCAATAATAGAAGAAAAGAATTTCTCCAAACAGGGTTTTCATTTCTAAACACTTGTGCCTAGTAGCCAAGAAATCAACTAGTTAAGGAAATAAAAGACTGAGTACAACAGCTATTGATTAGTGCCATCAGCTCCCTGGAAACACATCAACTTTACTGACAGAGAAAGTTCAGAATTGCACGTCAACTGACACTCATCCCAGTAACAAAGCAGGAAATTTAAGCGTAAGTGGAAGTCATATTTTAAATGATCGAATTGTTGAAGAGAAAGCAATCATGACCCTTATATAATGTAAAATGAACACATGTCAAAGATTTTAATCCAACTCAATAATTAATAAGGGTACCAGAAAGACATTACAACCTGTTCAAAGAGAACTTAATACTTCGCACACATGCAATCAGATAAGGGACTCCAGAATAAATTTATGACTGGATGCCAAGAAGGTTGACGATCAATTTAACTTCATTAGACACAGTTAATTTACATTTCCATAGACAATAACTATTGGCATTATTATCAGTTGTCTACAACTTAGTTATAAAGTAACCAAAACCCAATGAAATAGCACAAAAGACCTTGCTAGTCAGAGTTCTCAAGATACATGACTCTTTCTCATCCTTTCTCTCTGTGTCTGCCCCTCATTTCAGTCTCACAATTTTTCTGACAATACAGTATCTCACATGGCACCTTGCATATAGTTGGCACCCAATATCATGTAGGATTTGTACATATGATTGAATGAACTCTTCTGACCTGATTGTACTAGCTTGAATGTAGGATGCCCCAGTTACTCTATAATTATTTTTCTTTGTCCAAGACTCCTCATTTTTTGCCCTTTCCCCTAGCTATGCCTAGTTATACAAAGGGCAAATATCTCACCTCTGGGTTTAGCTGGACTTACCAGAGTGGTATTACAGAAGGAGAGAAAAGGCGAATTAGGAATTATAATGCGAGTCTGGTAAAATTACAAAAAGTGATCTCAGGACTGATGAGGCCAAGAGTGATAGATGGCTTCTCCTACTCCAAGGAAGAACTCACATGGGCTTGAAAAAGAAGATACTCCTGAGAGGCTGAGGTGGCCCCCAGCTGCCTGGCTTAGGTCCTGCATCCAGATTTCAACCCTCAGGTCTTCCAAAGTTAGAGTAAGCTATACGTGTTTTAAAAAGTTCAAAGATTGTCTTGAACAATCTTCCTTCTTAAGAAATCAATCTCATAACCTCATCAGAGAATTGTAAAAGTAGATGGACTTTTTCTTCAAGGGCTGAGAAATTAAATAGCTTAAGAAATTTCAGTCTAAGGTCATGATATTTTCCAGATGAGTAGAGAGGCAGAAATTAAGTACAATCAGAACTGTATTTCCAACTGAAGTCATCAGAATGCTAAAAAGAAATGAATGCTAAAAGGAAATCAAAATCTTTGAAGGAGTCCAGTTATTCACACCAACAACTCTTTTTTAAAAGAAAAAAAAGTCCACTATTTTCTTAAAAAGCTGTGTACTGATAGAGATCAAGGCAATTTTATAGCTCTTATCAGACAGTCAACTCGAGTGCCCTTGGCTGCATGGAAAACCTGATCAAATCAAACAAGACACATCTTACAATTAAAATCCTGAATCGCACAAAGTGCAGAATGATCCAGCCTCCTTAAAAAGAAAGCTCCGTGGCTGTTTGTAGCTGCCCTTCAACCGAAGCAGTGGTGTGATCAGAAAGAGAAAGCTTGGTGTTGCTTCTAAATTCAGCCCGCATCTTGGCACCCATCCTTGGGACCCCCAGCATCCCCAGCTGTAGCGATTCTCCTGGTTGTAGTGTTTGCATGTACAGGAATCAGACTTGGGTGAGGGAGCACCAGGCATGAAGGGCCCTCTCAGGGCAGCTGGGCGAGTGTCCTAAGTGAGACAGGACTCCTGCCTTGGAGCGGGCGCTCAGCTCTCCTAGCTGGAGGACAGCGTCCCACAGGTACCCTCCCCAGTGCTGCTCTCTGTCCAGCACCTGACACATTTCTGGGTGACAATTTGGGCATTTGATTTTTAGCAGATGCCTGATTTTGATTTAAGTGCATCTGGAAACTCAGGTGAAGAAGAAGGCACTGCATGCAGACTCTGCACATGAGATCAGATTTTTCTTCAAGGCCAAGACAGCCACGGGGCCAGGCAGCCTGCTGCTGAGTTGCTTCAAGCACCTGTTCACAGCCTGGAGCTGTGACATCTGCAGGAGCTGTGGCATCTGTAGGCAATGCAGCTCCTTCTCCCTGCAAACCCTCTGGTTTCCAGGTATACTTCAGACAAATTGCAGAAGGTGGCCCGTGACTGTGTGCATCTCAAGTCCATCCCTCAGGTGGGATCCAGCTGCTGCCACATGACACGGGAAACCCAAGGGTTCAAATGCAAACTGAGAGGGAAGAGGTAAACAGCCAACCCGAGCCAGGGGTGATTTATGATTAAGCTAATGAATTAGGCTTATAGAGCCCCGAAGTGTTTCTCACAATAGCATGTCATGAAGGCCTGGTGCAGGGCAAGCCAGGACGTTTTGGACCTGGGTCAGGGACTATTGTCACATAGAATCCTGCTCACATTCTTGCTCAGACAGCCAGGCACAATCATAGAAGCAGACAAGGCCTGCAGAGTACTGACACAGAACCAGACAGAACTGCGGTCTGCTTGGGCCCAAAGTGATAGCTGCTTCAGGGACCTCTGGGTAACTGTTCAGTTGTGTCTGATTTATAAAACAGCTGATTATCAGCCTCGGTTGGGTCTAATAAAGCCACCCAGACCTGCTCCCACTCTGCCGCTTGGTACCCTTGAAGAGTGGATCTGTCCTCAGCATTAAGTGCATCTCAGAATTAAAAATAGAATGTTATTAAAACTAAGGACGGCGACTTCATTCCCCGGCCTCACTCACCAGCTTCAAGCAGCACTCTCCACAGAACAGAGGCGGAGAGAAGCCCACTTAGGCGGTCCCAATGTGCCCGGGGCGACAATTGCCACTAATCCAGGGTGGCCAGGTCACAGGCTGCTACCAGCGGAGGAAGGCGGTGTTAACAGAAGGAGCCCGGGCAATCTATTCTGAAGTGTTCTGGCCGGCCGAGAAATACTTCTTGAGATAGAGAAAGAACTGCACTTGTTTGAAAAAACAAGACAAGAATCAAAGATCAGTCAGTGTTTAGACTCATTTTCACACTTTTAGATTTAATTAGATTATTAGGATAAAACTGAGCTTTCACATCTTTGCCAGAAATCAAATCTCTATTGTATGGGTATGTATTTTGGGACTTTATATTGGTACTTTGGTGGCTTGTCTATCTTGATAGCAATGCCTTTTTGTCCTGATTGTTATAATTTTGTGGTAAGTCACGGGATTGGGAGAGTTGGAGCTAAAATTTTGTTCCTTTAATAAAGTTATTCAGACCAAAAAAAAGAAGATAAAACCGAATTTAAAAAGGTTTAACACTTGGTTCTTCCATGGCTCGAGGTAGTGACAATCCCCTTTGCATTGTTTGGGCTCTGAGTCGAGAGGGACCTGTCCTCTGCCGCTGACCTGTAGCTGGCTGTCATTTCTCTCCTCCTCCTCCTGATTCTTTATGCAGTGCAGAGCTGGTCCCCACATCACAATCCCACCTCACAATTACTGCTTGCTTTTTATCCTGCTGTCAAAGGGCCTCTGAATCATGAGGCATGAAGTAACTTTGAAAAAGCTTTGATAATGAGCCCTAGTAATTTTATCTCTCACAGAGCATGATATCAGATGTAATTACCTCTGGTGGATTATTTCATCTAACGCCATTAAGTGTCCTTCTGGTTAATACTCCTATTTTAGAGATGAGAACACTGAGTGATTTGAGGTGATCATTTTTCTGGGCCACAGACTGAGACTTTAATGTAAACTGAGGTCTTTTTTTTTTTTTTTTTACATTAAAGCTGTGTTCTTAACCTTTTTGTTGAGACTCTGTGAGTCACTATACCCTGACTCTTTTTAGTTTTTCATAAACTTGAGGTATCTAGATAACCATTGCACAATAAATAATTTTTATACACTGTGACCTCCCAAACTACAGAGTTTCCGGCATCCCTTCCTCCTTAATGTATTTATAACATGAGCACTGACAAAGGAAGATAATGCGGACTTGCATAGAAAGAACCGACTGCTGTGGATTACAGGGTACATTCGTCAGTCAACGTGAGTAAACTGTCCCTACTTAAAATAATGCTTTTCACTCCTCTTAGTCATGCCCAGTCTTCCCAACTGCTAAGAACGTCAGAAAGAGAAGCTTGTGCTTAATAAACTCCTACTTCCCCTGGAAGCAAACTGCCCACAGAAGTACATTACAGAAATCAAAGAAAACACATGCAAACCTTTAGGTCCATGATTAGTCTATTTTAAGCCACTAGGACATATGCTCATCTGATTTGTCAAAGTGTCTCAGAAACATAAAGGAAAGGGACAAATGTGAGAACTGTTTTTAAAAATGTAAGCTGAAAATAAGAGACTACTTTAACTGTGATTGTCAGATTAAAATCATTAATCATTTAATAATCTAAAGTATATCGATACTATTGGAACGGGTCACTCTCAATCGGGCTAAAAATAATATACACCACATTCACATTGGGATTTTATTTTTGCTATTTTTCATTTTAGTTCTCTTGTGTAATTGTGGAGGAGAATGCCCCTGGTTAACTGTTACATAATTACTGGACATAAAAGAGCTTTTTTCCCATTAGTGCTAGATAAAATCTGAAATCACAGAGGGGGAGGAGCAAAGATGGTGGATAGATAACAACTGGCTACAGAAGCTCCCTGAGGTAGACAACTTACAATTCAACATAATACAGAGTGGGGAGTCCCCAACAGAGGGAGATGAATTCTCTCGTCCCAAGAAGAAATTAAGGCAACTTGCAGACCAGGCAACTTGCCAACCATTTGAGGTCCCACTTCTTTGACTCACTGGAGGCGCAGTTACATTGCGTTTGGGGGTCGGCAAGCCGAATGGAGAGCTGAGTTGGCAGGGTGCCTACATGGATCTGTGGTAAGTGATGGGAGTGGAGCCATTCCATAAATAGGGGGCTGCAGCGGACAACATTCTGGGACCGGGCAGGACTGGCAAGTACATGGGACAGCAGTGACTTCAGTTAGTTGTTCCCTTCCAGAATGGGATTGGTGGAATGAGCCAGGCCTGGGTCATGTGACCTGGCTGAAGCGCAATAGGTTACCCAAAATCAAGTCCCTACAGCGGTAGCACACACTAACCACACTAATCCTGTGAAGCCTCAGAAGTTTGACTGATCAAGAGGGGAGGGGGCAGCATATGCTATCCCTGTCTGCTACTCACTAGCACACTGCAGTGGGAAGGATCATCTAGCCAGCACCCTTCAGAAAAATGGTAACCAACAAAGAAAGAAACTGGGGCCTCCTGGAAGAAGCAAAAAAGATGGGAAGAGGAAGTGACAACAAAAAGTCCCCAGGTCCCAACCCTGAGAACATGGACCCAGGACAGGTAAATACAAAGGAGAATGAGAACAGCAAACATGCAGTATCAGACACAGTGCTAGTGGACATAAAGAGATATATTCGGGACCCCATAGAAAAGTTCAAAAGTGAAATATTTAGCCAAATAAAGCAAGATATAAGAAGATTAATAAAAGAGATACTAAGCACCCCTCAAGCAGACACAGACAGAAGAAGGGAGGAACTCAACCAAAGGAGAGAACCATTTGATGAAGAATACAAAAAAAAAAAAAAAACATAGAATACATGAAGCAGATTCAAAGAGATCACCAGGAAATTAAAAACTTTATGGAAAGATGGCAAATCAGCTTGAAAGAAACTAAGGATAGATTATCCAAACTGGAGAACAATTTTGCAATGTGGGAATATGAAAGGGAAAACTTTTTAAAAATAACAAGAAAACAAGCAGTAACGACACAAAGGCTAGAAGACGACAAAAGGATCTATAACTTGAGAATAAAGAATATGAATGAAGAAGCAGGGCACAAACAAAGGAACTACAAAGGTTATTCACAAAAGTAATTAAGGAAAACTTCCCAAACACAGGAAAAGGAAGTTATATTCAGATGTATGAGGCATACAGAACTCCAGCTACTTACAACCAAAACAGAGCTACACCCAGATATAGAATAATCAAGATCCCAGAAATTCACAACAAGAACAGAATATTAAAAGCTGTCAGAGAAAAAAAGCAGATCACCTATAAAGGAAAACTCATCAAAATCACCACAGACTTCTTGACACAGACCATCAAATCAAGAAGAGCTTGGAGAAAAGTATTACAAGCCCTGAAAGAAAAAATAACCTCCAACCCAGATTGGTACACCCTGCAAAACTATCTCTCAAAATTAATGGAGAAACAAGATGTTCCACAAAAAAGAGTAACTGGGGCAGTTCATGACCACCAATCCAACCCTACAAAAACTACTGAAGGACATTCTAGAGAGAAAGAAAAAAAAAGTACCGGGGTTTCAGGAACAGTGGCAGAGAGACCTCACAGAACAGGGCAGAGAGTGGAGTGAAGGAGAAAAGTAGACAACCAATGGCAGAAAAATAGTATAGCAGAGATGAGGCAGAGGAGGTTGGCTGTAATCTCTAACATAGATGGCCTTGATACACTACAATAAGAAACACAGACAGAGTTGATCAGGAAGTAGGGTTCATCAAGATGCTCTGTATAGGAAATATAATTAACCTGAAAGAGGGTTTATGGACCAAAAATAAAATATGAAACAATAATGCTCTATGTGACATGGAACCAGAGGGAAATAGGGGCAACTCGACCAGTACCTGCAGATAGGTTGGAAAGACATGATACTTTTGTGCAGTGGAGAACTATGCAGTTATAATGAAGGAAAACCTTGAGACTTTTGTAAGTAAAGGAATACAACTTGAGATCAAGTCCAAGAGTGAGAAGGTTTAGAAACACTTAGGTAAATAGCAGGTTTCCCTCCCCAATCTAAAAACTGAGGGAGTTGATGGGACCCAAAATGTGCAGTGCACCCTGTGGGAGTGCAAAGGGAAGAATTATCTAAAAAAGGAAGGCAGAGGATATTGTTAATAGTGTATTGAGATTTAAAACCCACATTACTCTCACCACTCTGTTTAGATGGATTATATTCTGTTCCAGTTTGTCTGCTTGTACTAGATGTAAGGGTACAGACAGCTACCCCAAAAATAGCAGGATATTATATGGTAATCATCTCTAATTTCGTATTAATCTGAAGCACTGTATAACTTACACTGTCTTATTATGACTGATCTTATTTGAATCTGGTTTGTTAGATTCCTGTTTTGTATTGACTGATTTTATTTGAATCTGTTATGATTGATAGTATCAAATCTGAGAGTGTAGGCAACTACACTGAAGATGACAAGATTCACTAGGATACCCACTCTCATTTGATTATTACCTCCTTTTGAAGTCTTATAATATCTCCAATGTTTTGTTTTTAGTAATATTGTTAGGCACTGCTATATTCAATTTACTATGCCTGATGATATAGACAATCTGATTGAACATAACAAGAGACATCATAGTAACCATGATAGATCATCATAGTAACCATGATAGATTGTATTGTGGTTTTATATTACTTTCTCATTTCAGGTTTTTCTAGGAATTTGTTTTGTTTTGTCTTGCTTTGTTTTGTTTTTCCCTCTAATATAGAAAGGATAGATATACATGTAGAGACTCATGCATGTGTAGAACTTATAAACAGTTTATGAGAACTGATTATATAACGCATGATGAAATGGACAACTACTTTGAGGAAAAAGAGACTCTAAGGTTCCCAGTGCTGATTCTGTAGTGTCATGATGTGAAATCCAGCAATACTATTATCCTTTGTTCAGTGTGATTTTAGCCTGTTTTGTTCTGTTTAATTTCAACATACATGAAGGTAAGAACAACTATTTTGAAGAGAATGAGAGACAAAATGATAGCCATTGTTGACTTGAACACCTTCCTCACCCTGTTCAGATCAGTTCTACATTGTTGTTTTGTATGAATTCACTGTATGTGAAGATATGGTCAACTATTTGGAAGAAAACAAGAGACAGTATGATAGACAGTAAAGATCTCTGGTTGTCTTGCTTTGAAATTTATGTCTCTTACATCACTTTCGTATGTTCTGCTTTGTTGTGTTTAATTTTACCCTCTGTAAGTTAAAATTTTTAAAAAATTCTGCAAAGAATGTAAGACACCTTGCATAGAAAAGAGAATCATGGAAAGAAAGGGAACAAAAGGCAGAGCCCCCGACTGAATCTCTAAGCAAAGAGGGTGGGATTTTCCAACATGCTGTGCATCTTGACCAGATAAGCTGGCCTCAGGGTCTTTTGGACCTGGCAGGATATCTTCTCCCTGTCCGTGAAATGAAGAAGATGGGACTACCCTTGCCAAAAGCATTTCAGAAATGCTCTCCCACATCATGCCTCACACCCTCAGTTGGCGCAAGCCCGTGGTGACCAGTGGGTGTGTTCCCAGGGTGGAACTGCAAGACCCGTGAGAGGTCACCTTCTCTCCACAGCAGAGCAGAGTCAGCCCACGAGGCCAGAACCCCCAAGACTGAAGTGCACCAAGCCACAGTTACTGCACGGAAGGTCCTGCTGACCTAGTTAAAATAATATTTCATCCTGTGTGAGTTGTTGGGAGGATAAAATGTGTCACCAAAACTCACTTAGATAAAGAAACTCTCTAACAGACCAAACTCTTAGAAACCAATAAGGGAGAGCAGTCCACTTTCTAGTGACAGCCTGTCACTTCCGAGGAGAAATGGCTCTGCTCAGGCAGTCTCAGGACATCGGGTCCGAGTCTATCCTGACATGACCTATAACTCTAAAGTCACTCAGTTTCAGGTTTTGGAAAAATGGATTTGCAGAGACGTACATTCTATTGTGCTCTTTATAATACTTTCTGACATTCTCCAAGACCAAACATCTGAGTGTCCCTGAGCGTGGCTATTCAATGTAGGCTCATATTCCTGGCTCTCTCAAGAAAACTTCATCAAGAAATAAAAACACCAGGGAGGAGAACTGCTGAGATTCTGCAAACTGCAACCAATGGCATTTGCAAGACAGGCCCCACCCTGCTGAAGGGAATTGTAGTAAGCACTTGCTCCATCTTGCAAGAAAATAGAAACCAAAGAAAATATTTCATTAACTGCATCCCGTTCAGGAGACATTCTTTCTGGGGAGTGTACTTCTGATTGCCCCAATCTCAATCTCAATTTTAATTGTTGAGCTGTAAAGCTTTGGGAAAAATCAGGACAGCAGAAATTATCATTTCAAAAACATAATGTTCCCTGGCAAATGAAGTGCCTGGAAAGAGGGCAGGGAATTTGCTAGAAACCAGAGGAAGTCATACTGCAATCAGGCTGGAGAGGCGGATACAGAAATCCCCGGGATTCGTATGGTGTTTTCTCTTGCAGGACAACAGCACAGCAGCTGTGGCTAACCTGCCCAAGTAACAAGTTGTGAAAGATGTGCTCTTAGCAGATATTCCCCAGCAACAGGATTCTTGGGGCTGCCTTGGGTGGGAGGGTCAGAGGATGACAGGCATATAAAGTGCAGTGGTTAAACGAGCTGTTGAACAGGCCTTTACATTCTGAAATGGTCTCTGAAGAATTCTTGATTTCACAGTGAACTCCCAGACATTAAATATAGCCCCGAAGCAATCTTTTTTTTTAAATTTTTGTCACTGATAATGTCACATAGTACAAGCGTTGTTACTTTTTAGGTTACAGTCATCTAAATTCGCATTCATTTCTATGAATTTAGAGAAATAGTCACAACATCCTTTCTGATGGTGCTTAAATTACAAAAGTAAAGGGAATGAAGAGAGATATGCTCCATCTCTTCAGATGACAGGACACTTTTTTTTTTTTTTGTCATCTTTTTGAGACAGGGTCTCACCATGAAATTCAGGCTGGCCATGAGCTCACTTTATAGCCCAGGCTGGTCTCCAACTCACAATGATCCTCCTGCTTCAGCCTCCCAAGTCCTGGGGATTAGAGGTATGAACCACCACGCCCGGCTTTGATGAGTCACTTACTATAGGCGAAGTCACTGCCACACCTGTGTCCCACATGACTTGATATTACTCACAAGAAGAGTTGTGTGCTTCCACAAAATTTCCACCTGAAATTAAGGGTGTGAATGAATACCCTCAGCGCAAGGGCACTGTAGCTGGTCTGTGACCATACCCAGGCCCCGAGTTTAGAGCCCACTCAAATATAAGAGTCAGGCAACATCTTTCCAAGTGTGCTCAAGCACACTGCGTGTGAACTGCAGAGCAAGAATTTCATGGCGAGCCTCACTCGCCCGCCCGGGGAGAAGGTTTCTCCAAAGGCATAGGAACAAGGTACTCCGGACACTCCAGGTTTAGGAATGCCCTGGATAGACCTGGGTAATACTGTCCAAACTTATGCCCAAAAAAACAATAGGCTCTCTGCAATATTATTTAAAGTTCATTTCAGTAGATACAGAAGCTTAGCAAGTTCTCACTGTAAGACGGGACTTTGCTACAGAAATACGCATTGGGGTTTTCTAGGCGCAAAAGTATCCCGTCACAGGAGTCTAATGTGACCAAAGAAACTACTCACACGGTGTCTGTGAGCATCCCAGGGGTCTCTAGTGCTTCAAGGAACACAGTTTGGACAGCATTGTGTTTTTTTAATATGACAAAACCTGTAGAGCAGTTGGTGCCCAGGGACAGTCATCCTAAGTTGTTCTGCGTGCCAGGATCTTGCCATCTGAGCCCCCTGCAATGGCACTGCAAATTTTACTCTATCAACCCTCAAACTTCTTGCAGTCATCAGAGTGGCAGGTTTGAGCCAAGCAAGAAACAACTGTATTCACTCACACCACTGGAGAGTGCTTTTCCACGTCCCTTCCCGGCCTGTTTCTCAAACCTGATGCGATCGTACATTGTTTGGAGCCAAGAAGATCTGGCCGTACATTTGATTCTGAGTTTTGTTTCCAAGCCCTGCCATTTCATCCATCAGAGCTCCTCCAACTGCTAAAATGCTGACACATCTGGCTGCTTCGTCATTTCTAATCAATTTCATTAATGCTGCCACCTTCTATTTCAATTAGCAGCCTATTCTTTGCACTGTTTGGCGATTTGATATTACCTACTGTCTGCAGATTAAAAGTCGAATTACCAGTTACTTTGTCCTTGACTTTTAAAAAATCCTTTCTTCTTTACCAAATCATTTCTCTTAAGCTAAATGACTACACTCCGCCACCCTGTGAAGTAAGGGGTTCAATTGTTACATAAGAATGGACCCACGCTGGGGTGTTCCTCTTGACATTCACTTAATCCTGGGCTCTCCATCAGAATTCAGTCTTTTTCTAAGTCTTTGCATTACTGTAAATTTTTTCAGCATGTTTCCTTAAAACACCTACCTGTGGTGTTACTTAGGTGACCATAATTTTCACATCTTTTTGAATTCATTGAAGGTGATACCTGCATTGTTTATCGTCTCTAGTTCCTGCCTTTGAAAACTGCTTAAGGGAAAACTAACTGGACAAAGTCATCTTTTTTGCTGATTATGTTACCATTCAAACCCAAGCAACTATGAAGTGGCCATTTGAATATTTTTTCCAAGTAGATCTAATGCCTCTTTCCACTTCTCCTCTCTTTCTTTGAAAATCAGTCTATTGTGTACTTAAACTATATAAAATTATACAGATCTTTATTTCTGAAACAAGATGGGGAAATAGCATAGCACTTTGACTGTCCTTTCCCAAGCTTTATGTTATAACTGACAGCAGGGAGCTTTAATAGCCTTAAGCAATACAGCACCAGAGCTGTGGGTCATATTTTTAACTTTAATGACAATCTATAATTGCCTGCAGCCTGCCTTATTTCTGGTCCTGCTTGTTTCATGAAGACCTGTGATAACACATCTCCAACGTGGCCCTCTTATCGGCTTCTGCCCTCTTTTTTGTGTTTTTTCTTTTCAGGGTTATCAGGTCTCTCAGTAAAGTAGTCTATGGCTCTACCTTCTGCAAGGCATCCAGGAATTTCCTTCCCACCTGCAAAGCTTTCACACTGTCTCGCTTTTCCTGTGGCCGGGAGGTTTGAATAGCAGTGGCTTTGCTTCAAACTGAACCACCTGACACCTGCCTTGAAATCCACTTCAACTTTAATCTTGTTCTAGACATTTGAAATTTTCCAAATTCCCTTTCTCGTAACAAGATCCCCTAAGAATTGCACCTAAAAGGTAGCGTCGCTCTTCCATTCCTCTTAAACACATCACACTCACTGACATCTTCACCACGAGCATCTGTGTGCTCATTTCTTCAGCAGATATTTGCTGAACACCTACTAGAAGCTGAGCACTGTCTTAGAAGACACTGAAAATCAACAAAGAACAAAGCAGGCATCGTCACCGCCCTCTTCGAAGACATCAGAGTTTAGCAAGCAGTTGCATTCAACAGCCAGGAAGGCAGAGAGGAGGGGTCTATGATATTAACATCAAATAACAAAACCAACAGTGCTGAGGTAAAGATGAGTCCGGGAGCCAGCCCACCTGATTCCAATCCTGCTCTACTCTGCTGGCTCTCATCCTCAGCTGGCTAGTGAGGCTCCCAATGCCTCCTCTGACCACATCCATAAATCAGAGACAATGGTTGTACCTCAGAGGTTGACTGTGAAAATCGAACAGTTTAATACTGTGGAGCCCCTAAATAGGGCCTGCAACATACCGAGTCATCAGAGCATTTATAAAATTACAACTAAATAGCAGAGCCACATAATGAGCAAGGGAGCAGAGCGGCTTTGGAGCTCATGGCAAGCATCTCAGCTAGCACGGAAGACATCATGAAAGGCTTCTCAGATGAGGCTGCAACCTGAAGGAGGAGGCCTGGCCACTGCAAGGGCCAAGAGAAAAAGATGGATGGTACCCGTGCAGCCAGCGCTTAAAATGCACTTGGAAGACTACTAAAAATATCTAGCCAAGGGTCCAGGGAACAACTTGAAACGTTAGGAATTTAGAATTCCAGAAAGCCAGGGGTCAAGAACACATATATGAACAATGAAGAAAAGTATATACCTGGTGGATAAAACAAAACCTTACCCCAAAATAGTAAGAATCAGATGATCCTTTAGACTTGAAGAGGAACACAAAGCCAATGAAAGGAAGGGCTGCAGCCTCCCCAGGGGCAAGTTCAGGATTCCAATTTCCTGACAAGTGACACAGTTAAAATAATCAGGGAGCTTGGAAAAGCATGCAAGGAGATTATATCCATGTTTCTCAAGCAGACAGACGGAACAAAGGCCCTTTCTTAGGACAGGAGCCCTTCCTCCATCTTCGTAGCCATTGCAGGAGCTAAATGGAGCTCTGAGGTTCACACCAACCACCCTACTTGCCTAGACGAAGACGAACCAGGGCCCTGGCTGCAGTCTGCACCTCCAGCCGCCTGCCTAAAATGGACTTCACTCTGCACCCAGGGTACTGTTCTGTTTCTGGTAAGTTGAATCATACAAAGTTGCCATTTTTGGAACTAAAAAAGAGTTTCCACAGCTTAAATTTAATGTGTGTGATGGGAAGTGTTTAGTTTGTTGTGATGATTTCTGCTAAAAGACTGACATGGCAGCCTCTTGACGTTTTAGTGATGTAGAGTTTGCACTCCACAGAGAAAGGTTTCTGGGTACGCATGCTCTGACTGCGGGCTGTGTGTCTCCTTGTAGAGATCTGAAATGTGTTTCTTCATAACTTTTGCTATTACCACCGGCTCTTGTCTCTGAAGCTACTCCCACCAGAATCCTGTAGCTAGCCTTCCTAGCTACAAGTGATGGGCCAATCTGGCTCACAAATCGGCCTGACTTTAACACTACTCCAGAACTTCATCCTGGGTACATTGTTGGGCTCATTATGCTAGGTCTCTGAGATCCAGCCTACCCATAGAACGCTCAGTCTGCACAGCTTTCTCTGACTTCTTACAACTGGAGTATCGGTCATGTAGCCTAAGACGTGACATGTTGTTTGGAAAAATACCATGCGTTGTTTCAAAGGAAGCACTTACTATTTTAGCACTGTACTTCTCCAAGAGATTCGCTCTATGTCAGCACTGCAGTTGCATGTGAGGTAGTTGGGAGGATTGGTTGCTATGTTGGTATTGCATGCTTTGGCTGCAAACAATAGATCGCCCGACACGGTGTTAGACAACCCTTGCAGCCAGCTCACCTAACAAGACCTCAGGAGACAGTGGTACAGTGACCCAGTGAGTCAGGGGGTGGGATGGTGTCTCTGAAGTTTCCTGAGCTCCTTTTCATCATGTCAGCATGAAGTCGGGCCCTTGCCCTTACAGGACTGCCCTCAAATCAGGGAGCCAGGGGATAGAGGCGGGATAGTAGAGTGTTTGGTGTTGGTCTTCTCAACAGAAACGACATGTTTTTCCAACTGTCTCGTATGTCCTATTGACCAAAATAAATCACAAATGCCATGTACCAGTGATCTGCAAAATGTAGTTTTCACATGAAAATAGGCTGATTCACTAAGTCAGAAACCCTAGAATTAGGGTCCAGGATTCGGGGTGGTAACCAGTTCTCCAGGTGACTCTGAAGGATGCTTAATTTTGAGGGCCTCTCTTCTCCCCACTGGAGTAGAAGAACCAGAGCTTAGCAACTGGCTTAGGCCTGTCATTATCAAGAATTAAAACTGAGCTTGTAGAGCCAGGAATATAGCTCATCCTGCCTGGCAGGTGCGAGGTCCTGAGTTCAATTCTCAGTACCTTCCCCCAAATAAAACTAAGCCCAGAAAAGGAGAAGAGAGACAGTGTGGAGGGAAAGCAGAGAAGAGCTAAGAGAAGCAGGAGCAAAAAGAGGGATGAGAGCAAAGGAACTCAAATCCTTACGGAAATGGAAATGTGACCCAGATTTCAGCTCACTCTGAGCTTGAAGAACACCTGAAATTATTGATTTTTGCGGATTACGGGGAACTAACACAACTAATAAAAAGCTGGAGCAAATCAGTATTCTCATGAAAAATAGGCATGATTATTCTACTTCAAATGTAATTTGAGTGTGATAAGTACCACGCTTCGATACATTTGCCAAAAAGTGACACACTCTGCAGAAATCAATGGCTAATTAGAAGTTCCCTGGAGGAGGCAGATTTCACATGAAGTCTGAGGAGGGGTAAGGAACGTCATTTAGCAAAATGTAAATCACTGGTTTTGCATCTCTTCTGAATACAGTGTGGGAGCCACGTGCAAAGGTTAGTTTCCAGCCCTCCACCACCACACTGCCCAGCACGGTAGCCCAAGTGCACGCAGCCACTGAGCCTTCAGCTGAGACATGCTGTGAGTACTAAACAGACACTGATGTTCAACAACACAGCACAAACACACACACACACTACATCGTCACTGACTTTATATAAATGTTAGAATTTATAATGGGATATAGTGGGCTAAATAAAACATTATGAAAATTAGCTTCACCACCTTTCTCATTCCCTTTTCTGCAAAGCTACTTTTACATTTTAAATCACATGTACGGTTTGCATTAGATTTCTGTTATCTAGTCCCAGCTTATAACTTTGAGTAATTTGCTTCCATTGAATTTGTGAAAACTTTCAAACACCACCTACGCTGGTCAAATCTATACAAGTGGGATTTGCAGTCACACATGCGCCTGTGACATGGTCTGAGAGATTCTAGTAGGAAGTAGTCTCCATTTATTATCCCCCGAGAGTTGGTCTGTCACCATATTTTTATTAAGTATCTTCCCTTAAAACATAAAAGTACTTTTGAGAGGAACAAACTAGAAATGGGAGAAGGATTTTCAGTTTCTGTTCTTTTCCATCCGTTCCTTTTGCTATGACAGAAAAGTGCATTGGACCAAGAGAAATATGGTCAGCGTACCCACACAGCCTCTCCGCTTCTCCTTTGTAATAGTTCTGTTCTGTTTGGTTTGGTGTTTTGTTTAACAAAAACAAGGTAGGGAAGTATATGTCTCACCTTTCACAAATACCGTGATCCTACTTTTCTTAGGGAAAAGCATTTCATGAGTGATATATCTGACCACAGATGGATTCAGTATTGGTGTTGAGCACGAAAATAATACCATGCAGGGATGAGGAAAATTTTTATAAGCTGTTCAGGTATTTTTTTTCATATTCAAACAATATTTAAGGAAGAATCTTCTCCAGTGGTCCACTGATCACTCATTTTAAGTGTCTCTGAAGAGAAAGCACAAGTAATTTTTTTAGCATTTAATTCAGAAATTCGGGGATTGAGTGATGTAACCATAGCAATGTGCTTTCCAGTGCCAATCTCTACGTGAACAAGTTTTGTGAGAATTCGCATCTGTAAAAATGAAAAATGGGGTATTATCAATGCCAAAGACTGTGTCATTTTTTCACTGTCATTAGAGAATACTGAGTGAGCCAATTTTTAAAGCCCCATACATCACATTTGAAAATCCATTTTAAATAAAATTATACTTTTATGCTTATTCATAATCAAGACATGTAATATATTTATGTCAAGTCCATCATGGTACTATGTTCAATAATGATTTGAGCTCATGACTCAGTGAGGGGAGGATAATTTTATATTGTAACTTGGAGCTTTATGGAAAAATTTTTCAATCTTAAAGTTTAATTAATAAACAGGTTTTTGTTGTGGAGACATACCATTAAGTAATCAATAACCTAAAATTATGCAAGAAATAGAATGGAAAAGGTAAAGGAAACAAAGGAATAATATAAAATGTCCCATTGCTAGATGAGGGATGCTTCATGTGTTTCTTAACTGAACCAGAATGAGTCAGCATCAAATCTATAGACTCTGGCTCTAATGGTTTATTTTATAATTTATTAACTACAAAATATTGATATTTCCAATACATAGAAAATGTTGTAATTCAAAACCACTTAAACTTACATTAAACAATTTTAGTTTTGACTTAAACAGGTGCAAGGTGAAACTGAAGTTTTCTGAGTGGTGTTAGAGGATGTGTGGACGATGTGTGAAGACCACCTGGTTCCCAGCCATGCATGAATTAAAAGCCCGGGGACCTCAACCCTGCAGAGACAAACTATATCAGGACCTCCAGAGTCCACCCAAGTCATAGCCGCCGCACCTGCCTGTGAGGTAACAGGTGGCCAGGCGGAGGACCTGCCGCAGGGTGGCTATTTTTCCCTCACTTTCCTCTAGGACAGAAAGGATCAAGAAAACAGGATGAGAAAAGGGGGACCTGAAAGAGAAAAATCAGAGAAAAAACATAGGAAGCAAAGTGCCCTGAAATCTATTCCATATTGTTCTTACAAAAACTAGTACTGCCTCTAATCAAATAATCATTGCTGTTACCAAAAACTCTTGGAAAGTATGTTTATTTTTCTCTTTCTCTCTCTCTCTCTCTCTCTCTCTCTCTCTCTGTCTCTCTCTCTCCCCCCCCCCCGTCTCTCTCTCCATCTCTCTGTCTCCTCTCTGTCTCTTCTCTCTCTGTGTGTCTATCTCTCTGTCTCTCTGTTTGTCTCTCTGTCTCTCCTTCTATCTCTGTCTCTTTTCTATCTATCTATCTATCTATCTATCTATCTATCTATCTATCTATATCTATCATCTCCCTACATGCCTGGCATTCTTGTAATGTTTTACAAAGCAAATGCTCAATAGCTGTCATCTGAATAAATGAACTCCTGTTGTTTTGCAGATAGTAAAACCTCCTGTATCTAATGAATATGGATTCCTCTCACTTTTATGCCTCTTCTTCCCCCACCACCTACTCAGTATTCAGTCAAAAACAGGAGCCTCGCCCTGCTTCTGGGTATAAGCTTACCAACGCCAAGGACTTGGGAATAGATTTTTTTTTCTCTGATTGCTGGAAAATGCCGGCTACTTTGCTACAGCATATTTCATATGGTAATCCTCCAAAATGTTTCTCATACATATGTTTTCATTCTTTTTTGTTTTTCTTTTTCAACTACTTTATGAGTGGTAAATTGCACGCTCCCCCGCCTGGGGCATAGTGACATTCCCACACTCCACAGCTTATGGGTATTGTTTTGATGCCTTGGCTGTCAACACAGGTGGCAATTTCTCTAAAAGTGGCTTACCTGTGGCTCCTGTACCCAAGATTGCAATCCCGCATGACTTTCAAAGGCTGTCAGTAGTGCTTGCTTGAAATTCTATCACTGCGTGAACAAATCCGAGATCCTTGGTAAAATCATGAGTCTCCTTATACTGCCGTGGAAGCCATAACCAGTGTGACAAGCCACAATATACATTTGCTGTGAATGTTTTCTCTCCATTCAGGCAAGCACAATGCTAATGACAGCCGCCAAAATATTTCCTCACTAGAGGAAAACAATTTATTGTGAAGAACATTTTATTGATTTCCTACAAAACTTCGCAAGTCAAGGGGAAAAAAAAAGGAAACTCTTAAGCAGACGGCATATTCTTCCGGCTTATCATAATCTTCAACCAGCAAATGCTTTAAAGAAGCTGTTGAATCCAGCTGCCTGAACTCAGTGTCATATTCAAGGCAGTGCCGAATCATTAAGAAAAATCTCTGAGGCATAGCTGACACTTTTATCCCTTACCTGACAAACTTGACGGGAGCCACCGTGTTCACTCACCCCTAATCCTTCCTGTGAAACCCTTCATCTTCTGCATTTGAGGCCCCTCAAAAGTTTTCACCAGTTGCAAAGACTTGGAGACAGTATCAGGTGATTGGCTGTGTCAGGGGTTGTTTCTGCACACCAACATTTCACACCGATGCTACAGCGTTGTTTTCCTATAATATTAAGATTGAGTTTCAAATACCCACTGTTAATAGCTCCAATCAGACTGCAAGGCAGTTTTATTCCACTAGGAATACAGGGAAAGAAAATGTCCCTGTATTCTGCAACCACAGATTTCCTTAGCTAAGCTTTTCTGATGATCTTTGATCCAAATGGGAATGGTATAACAATGGCAGACACCAAGCCAAAGGCAGCCATAGTGATGGAGACTGGAGATTGATTGATAGAAGAGAAGGGGGAGAGAGAGAGAGAGAGAGAGAGAGAGAGAGAGAGAGAAAGAAGAAGAAGAAGAAGAAGAAGGAGGAGGAGGAGGAGGAGGAGGAGGAGGAGGAGGGAGGCAGGGAGAGGGAGGAAGAAAAAAGAAAGAAAGAGTTAGTTAGTTGCAGGTAATTCAGTACCTTGGGGAAATTCGTGAACTGTCACCATCTTCTGTTTTGTTTTGTTTTGTTTTTGTCTTTTTCATTTTTATCGGTACCGAGGATCAAACTCACGACCGCCTGCTTGCAAAGCAGGTACTTATGCCGCTGAGCTAAATCCCCAGCCCCCATCTTCTGTTTTGAATACAGGTATTTGGGGTTTCATACACAGAAGCCACATCCATAAAATAACTAAATAGCTAACAATGAAGCTTTTTAAAAAATACATTTTCAGCCTGGGGATACAGCTGAGTGGCACAGCGTCTGCCTGGCAAGCGTGAGGTCCTGAGTATGATTCCTGGTACCAAAAACAATCCAGCTGTCTAGAAAATACATTTTCAACTAGAATAGGAAAGAAGCATAGATTTTTGAACTCACCTAGATAATGCAGTTCTCCAGCTTTCATTTTTCTCCTTTCTAGCTCAGTGTCTCTCATGTAGATAAGAAATATTTTGAAGGTATTTACAGAATGTAAAGGTATCATGCTACCCAAACTCTCTAGTGGGTGCCAGAAAAATAAACTAAGATCTTTAGATTTCCAAATTACTTAGTATTGAGGAACATAGCATAAATAGATGAAATCCAGAGCTAACCCACTGCTATCAATTTTCTAAGCATCATTTTACTATTGATTGATCTCTAAGCAATGCCCATAGTCAGGGCTGTACATTCAGCCAGTGAGAAACCCAGGAAGAATTGATGTCCACTCCTGTGAGTGAGCAAGTCGGCCAGGGAGGAGCTCTGATCATGTCAAGAAGAAACGTCACCCAAGAAACGATTTAATGTCTATCTTTAACTCTAGACTGAACTTCAAGACCATGTAACACCTTAGGATTTACCTTAGTGTTCAAGGGATTGTCTCTTGGCAGAAAGAAAAGCATGCCCTGCATATGGGATCACTGCAAACCCTCCTAAGGCCTAAACCAGGGTGTGCAGAAGGCTTCCTTTCTTTTCCTGCTGGCTGTCCTCTGATCACAGTCCACCTTGCCAGGCAGCTTTCTTTCCCTTTCCTGCTCCCCCTGCTCAGCCATTCCCATCGCCCTCAGTCCCTTCCACCTCCACCTTCCCCTGGGTTCTTGTTTTCCCAAGTATTGAGCTTTGTTTCTGACTCCACTAGGGATTAACGAGGAAGAGCCTCCTGAGAACTGCCAGGGAAGACTCAGCTTCAGAGCTTGCAAGAAGGAGGCTCATACTTCCGCAAGCCCACAAACACAGCTCGCTTTGTCCAATGTAATGTGTTAAATTGTCTTCCTTAATTAAAAAAAATAGGAAATGTCCAGTTTCTTTCATTAAAAAATGTTGAATATCCACATTGCCACACACAGAGAAAACTGAGGAATGTGTGTTAGCTTTCTAACATGATGACAGTTACCTGAGGTAATCAACCTACCTAAAGAAAAGCTATTTTTCAGCATGGTTTTGGAGGCTCCAGCCCATGATCAGTTGGTTCCTCCACAAAGCATTTTATACCCACCTAGGAAAGCTTTGCCCCTTAATCACTTACACATGTATCTCTAGCACCCGGGACAGTGACTTGCCTATCCAAAGCAAATACACAGTACAGAATGGGTAATCAATAATTTGATGAATGAATAACATATCTATGAATTTCAACCCCTAAAGACACAACCCCATGGGAAATGAAGAAGGTGCCCAAATGTCAAAGTCCTTCAGCCAATTTCAGAGAAGACTAAGAATCTGAACATTTCCCTTCAGGTGTTTCTTTCACTGAATTAGTCACTTTGTCATCTTGAGTCCACTGAGCTTTGTGTTCTGGTTCCAATTAGAAAATTCTGCTTTAAAAAATTCCACAACTGACTCATCAAAATGTCATTTAAAAAAACCAAAAACCCACAGAGTGGCCTCAGCGGCTGGGGCCAGTAATGATTTGCTGAGCTAAATCAGATGCACTTGGTGGACCACAGGAGTCAAAGATCTTCATTTTTATCATGGCACAAGAACAAACAGATGGAACACAGAATCCAGATGGCAAGCAGAAAACTTTATTGTCACTGTCAAGTGGGAAAAAAGTATAATTTGGACCTCCCCTCCCTGGTATGTGGTGGTGGTGTGGCAGACCTCGGCTCTTCCAAGGGGAGAACCACCAGCAGCTCCTGATATTTGCACCATGTTGGATCTTAGGACACTTGGAAACCAAGCAAGCAGCTCCCCTCCCTGGTAAGCAGCTGCGGTGTGGCAGACTATGGCCCCTCCAGGGTGAGAACCACCAATGTCTTCCACACCATGTTGGAACTTACGAAGCTGGGAAACCAAGCAACCAGCCTGCCTCCTTGCTAAGCAACAGTGAAGCTACTGGTGCACGGCCTAGAGTCAAACATCCCACTTCCCCTACCCCTCTTCTCCTGTTCCCCCCATTAGCAAATGGGAACCAGAAATCTGAGCATCTCCTAGGAGGTTGACCACAGCAAATAAGGGGGATTTCCTTCTACCATCTCTTTGAAGACAAATATTTTTATTACTGTTTTGCTCTATTCTGATTAATGGTACTGCTCTATTCAATATTGTTTTGATAAGTTCTATAATGTTCTGTATTTCATTTTATTTTGATATACATGATTGAAAGAACAACTACTGTAAAGATAATGAAATATACGTTGATACCTATTACTGTTGTCCCGGTAACCTGCTGTGAAGTTCTGTACCAATTTCACTGTACGATCTTAGTTGGCTTTATTCTGTCTTATTCTGTTGTATTTTACCACTTTCAAAATAAAATTAAAAAAAAAATTTTTAAAGTATAATTTGGTTTGGACAAAAACCATGGGAAATGTTGGGAGCAGAGAGAATACTTCATAAAATAATTTTGACCTCAAACCATAAACCAGTGTTACAAAAGGCAGCAGGTATAAGATCAGTCCCTGACACTTATGAATTCATTATTAAATAACAATTTATTATTATTAAATAACAACAGTCAAATCACAAAATGTTTCACATGTGTCAGGCACAGCTGAAACCTTTCTTTACATATATCAATTCATTTAATCTGCCAACATATTCAAGGGGTATTATTACTATAGGATTATTTATTACATTATGAAATGGATATTATCATCCTCTCCACTTAGTAGATGATGAAATGAGGCACAAAGAGGCTGGTGGGTGATAATTCCAAGGTGTGAATCTGGTTATTCTGGCTCCAATCATTTCACTGTCCTCCTCATCTGTTATTCTCATGCACCTAGAGGGAGCCTCACTAGTTTTATAGGCAGGATATTGACTTTGGTAAACCCACAAAAGAAAGTCTGACTCAGATTTCCAGCTATGATAGGAAACATCCTCTCCTGATGTGTGAACCTCTGGAGCACCACTGGCAGCGAGCTTCAGATCTCAGTTCCCTGAAGGTCACCCACAGCAAAGGAATGGGGCCTCTGCCCCGGGTCCCCAAGGCCTCCTCCTGACCAACTTCCCACCAGCTGGGGGCAACTCAACCTGAATCTGGGAAAACCCAAGGAATCCACTCAAGGACTACCTCCATGTTGAAGAGGAAAATGAAGCAAGAGAAAACTCTCTTGACCAAGAATATCATTCTGTGTTCGGGAAGAGCGACCTTTCTACTGGAAGAAAGAATGTGTCCATGGGAGCTGTGGAAACACCATTATGTTACCCACCAATATGGCAGCCTGCAAGTTCTGTCAGGGGGAATAAAAATAACTGGGGCTCTCAGAGATGGTTCTGCACAGGACACCCTGGACCAGTCCATGGTTCCCGAGACTCTCCGTAGACCCCAACTCTGTCTTCTTTGGCATCTCTTCTTCATTTCCATCCAGAAATCCCACCACACTTTGACTCTGCCCTGGTTTCCTGTGTCCCATCCTTATTTCTGACTTCAGTCCTCTAGCTCAATTCAACCTCTTCCTCAGCACAAGCAAGAACAAAACTTTTTAAAAATCCCACCTTAGTATCTACAATTTTATTCTTTGCTCTCATCAGGTCCAAAAATGAGTTCCTTTTTTGTTTCTCCCAGGGCTTTCCAGCTTCTCCCTCATTAAAATAAAAGACTATGCAAATAGAGTCTTCATCCACATATAAATCACTGCTCCAAAAAATACTATCTTAAACTTAAAGGTTTAATAAAATATAAATAACTACCTTGAACTTTAGATTAAATTTTATTACACAGGAGAAGTATGCAAATTCCGAGTAACAACTTGAGAAGAAAGAGAAGTGAAAAGGCCCACAATTTTTTCAGTTATTCCAAAGAAGTCTATATCAAAGTCACTTTGATTTAGAGACTTCAAAGACACAGAGATTCCACTTACCGAAGGGCCGAGCAGCCAGCCACAATGAGCAAGCTCTCGGTTATTTTTCAGAACGGATCAGCCCTGGATTTCAACACCCCACAACTGTTTAGCACGCTCTGAGCTCATCCCGCCATCGCCATGGATTCCTCTGCTCCTGGGCCTCCTCCACGGACTTAGCTGCGCTAAGACCTTCCCACCACTGAGAGGAGGCCACGCCTGACGTTTTAAAATGGCACCTTCTGCCGCAGTTCCTGCCTTAATTCCATTTAAGTAACGTATTTGGTCCACCATGAGTAACAGACTTCACACAGTTTACTCCTGTACTGAAATATCTCTGAGTATCTTCTTTCCCCCTTTCCCTGCAACCTTCAAATAGGGGCTCAGACCTTTATTATGTGAAGACTTTCCTAGTGTGGTTATGGGTCACTTGATGCCTCCCCTGGTTTCCGGTAACGCAGGTCTCCCCCTCTGCTGCACCATGGACTCGGCAGATTATTGCATGCACACAGCCTTCAATTCCCACGTAACATCTCCAGGGTGGTTTGCCAACATTGCATTCAGGCTCCAACAACCTTCAAAACTCTATCTAAGGAGGGGGTCTATTCCACTTGGTGGGGTTGGGGGGGGTGTAACTGTCCCCCTCCTTACCCTGCCTCTCACTCCTCAGTGAAATAATCTTAAAGTGAGGGGGGAAAAAACCCTCTATCTTAGTTCCACGAGCCCCCGTGGAGCTACCCTTTGCACGAGCTTATCCGCGCTCCTGGGTTCTGGTCACAGTACACCCTTCTGCTCCCGCCCCTCAGCGCCCCAACTCTCACCTCCGACACCAAGGGGTCTCCAGCCCCAGTCCCCAAACCCGAGGAGCCCAGTATGCAATGTGCTGCATTTCTCAGGTAGACCCCTTCCCAACTGTGAGACTTTAAGTAAGCCTCAAAAGCGAGAGACGTCTCCAACTTTTCCGTATTTCTCTGGTGTCCATCCGTCACCTGGCAGCATCACCCTTTCAACTGCATCCCAGGAGCCCCTAACATCTCCTCCTCCCACTTTATGCACGAACTATAACTTCCAGGGTCAGGTGCATCCCCGCCCATCCAGCCTCAGCCCTGGCTGCAGCCTGTGAAAAGCTGCTGGCCTCAGCTGCTTTCTAGTTACAGGTCAGAGGAGCCACCCCCACTTCACTGACCACCCCCACCCCACTGACCCCAGAAAGGCGCCGTCTCAGAGCCTCCTCTGCTTGCCATGCCCGCCAGCGTCCCGCCTGGCTTCCCTCACAGTATTCGAGCTCCTCTCTGCTGGCCACTCCACGCTGCCCTCCACCCTGCCCCATCGGAGCCCTTGGCCTTCTCCTCCATCCAGCTCCGGCTCGAGCTCTGCCTCCCAGGCTTCTCTGTTCCCCCACATCCGACTGGCGTCTTTCCTCTGAGAACAGACGCCTCCACAGTTGTCCCCAGAGTATTGTGTGTCTAAAACTTCTGGCCCTACAATGACCAAGTAATCCCTGTGGATCTGCATTGATGGCCCTCCCCACTCCTATCTAAACCAACTTCCTCAGGGGGTGCTGTTCCCTGACCCCGGGTCTGTGCCCCTCTTTACCTGGGTCATTCCACTCTACTCTAGGCTCTGAGTTAAATTCAGCCTCCAAATCAAGCCGCCATTAAGCATTCAGCAAAGAAAATCTAATAAAATCTGCAGGAAGGAAATAATAAAAGTTTTAAAAAAAAATAACCGAATGAGTAGACAGAATCAGATTAAAATTAGAAATTAAAGCCAAAAGCTAGTTCTTTGGGGAAAATTATAACAAATTTAATTTAAGAAGTTAACTCAAATGTAACTGAATGTAAGAAAGGAAGTCAAGTGTTGTATCATAGCTCTTAGCCCCAGCTACTCAGGAGGTTGAGGCAGGAGAATCACTTAGGTTCCAGAGTTTGGGACCATCCTGGGCAACATACAAGACTGAGTCAAAAACAGAACAAACAAACAAAACTAGGCCTGGCGGCACACACCTGTAGTCCCAGCACTCAGGAGGCTGAAACAGGAGGATTGTTGCAAGTTTGAGACCAGCTTGGAAGTGAGCTCAAGGCCAGCCCGAGCTGCATAACAAGATCCTGTCCCAAAAGGACCAAACAAAAACAATCTAAATAACCTAAATAAAACCTAAAATAAAAGAGCAGTGAGCAGAGAAGGATGTTTTTACAATTATTTTAAAGTATTACGCTTAACCATTTTCAACCAGTTCCAGAATTCTTAAAGAATTCATTGCACATTAACAAATGAATTTCTGTTCTATACCTTTACAATGGTAGTGGTCATATAACATCTTAGGAGAACTGAAAATATAGCTACTCAGATCTTGCTTTGGAAAACTCACTGAGGTCTTAGTGAAAATCAATTTTGAAAAAAAACCTCTCAATTACAGAAAATAGGAATAGGAAATTTTCTTAGAAAAATCATTTTTTTAAATGGGATAACTTAAAAATTGAACTACAAAAATAATGCTAAGCAGATAGTTCTTTCAGATCCTCATGCAATATAAGCCTTAGGAAATTTATTTTTTTTTTAAAAATTAAAGTATATTTTTGGAAGCTAAATGATACCTTAGGCCAAATTTCATTATAGGGAGAAAATTATTAAAATGATAACCTGGACTCATTTGTAAATACAGATTCAATAATCCTGAAAACAAATACCAATCTAACCAACAAAATTCTTTGGCTTATTGCTAGGGATGCCCATTAATCAAAGTAGAGTTTTTCCTAGAAATACAAATTGGGCTTATTATTCAGAAAATAATTTATATATCACCTCGATAAATACTGTTAGAAAAAATGAAAACTCAGATAATGTAATCCAGGAAGCAGATACTTTCTTAACATGAAAAATAAGACCTGTCTCAGGCTAACAGCCAGTACCATTCCGAAGATGAAATACTGGAGACATTAATATCCAAAATATAAGATGAAGACTCAGTGCGTTATTGTTAACATTCAGCACAGTTCTGCAAAGTCTAGTCAATGTGCTTTAAAATTTGAAATCAAACAAAGTAAAATTAGCATTCCCAGGTATTTGGAAAACTAAGGCCACAGATGATAAATTTAAGATCACTTTGGGCAACTTGGTTAGATCCTGCCTTCAAATAAAATTTTAAAATGGCAGGGAGTATAGCTCAGTTGTAGTGTGTTTGCCTATTATATGGGAGCTCCTGAATTCCAGCCCTAGTGCTGAAAAGAAAGATGGATGGAATGAAGGAAGGAAGGATCTTTAAAATATAGGAAATGAAATAATCCCTATTTGCATGTGATATCATTATACATCTAAGAGAAAAAAAGAATCAACCAAAAACTTCATGATTAGGGAAGTCCAATAAAGCAAAAGATGTTTGTACAAAATAGAAAGCTTTCCAATATACTAGCCAAATTGTTTTGTAAATACTGTAAAAAAAAAAAACTCTCTAATCCCAATAACTGCAAAACTTCTAAAATACCAGAAACTAATCTTACTGAATAATATCTGAAATTACATCGGTCAAATGACAAAACATTAGAGGGATACAAAATTTTTGTAAGTAGAAGAACATAGTGTTTTCTTCCCTGAGAAAGCTGATATCAGAAAGTTTCCATTCTTCCCAAACTAATGTTCAGATTAATTGCAAACTTCCAATTCAGATACGATACCTATGAAATGGCTCAATTTATCTGAATGATTTTAGCATTTGAGTAAAATAATAAAATGTTGACACCAGCCTTAGCAAAATGTGAAAGAAAAGACTGGAGACTGAGGATTCCTCCTACTAGACATAAAAACTTTTATGAAACTACCAGAATTTAGTTGATGCGGTAATAGCACGAGTTGACAGATTAATGGGACAGCGTAGATAGCCTTGAAATAGGACTAAAAATATATAAAAACCTAATGAAGAATGATAAATGAAAAACCACATACCATAAAAATGCTGGAAGTAACACTGGTGAATATAAAACTGATTTAAAAGCAATAGAATACATTACCCAGGAAAAGATACATAGATTTGACTGCATAATTTTTTAAAATTTGTATGTCACTGAAATAAAGTTTATGTAATGGAACATCAATAATGTTTTAAAAGTTAACAACAAAACTGTGTCAGAAAACACCATAAAAATATTTAAAAGCAAACCGAAACTTTGCAAAACTATTTGCAGCATTCATGACAGGTTAATGACTTTACTGTACAAAAGATTATTCACACGTTAATAAGAAAAATAAGAATACTCCATTTGTTTCCTATTGCGCCTACAGTGAATGATCTCAAATGTAGTGGCTTAAAACTATACACATTTATTTTCTTACATTTGTGGAGGTTACAATTTCAAAATCATTCCCACTAAGTTAAAGCCAAGGTGTCATGTGGCTAGATATTCACAGGGCTCGTTGTTCTGAACACCCTCACACCCCTTTCTCTGACCTTCGCTGGTTTATTTATTTCTGTTTATTTATTTCTGTATTCCCCCTCTGTTATTAGTCCACCCTGGTTATATGCAGTACTAGGTGTCATTATGGTAAATCTGTCCATGTACGTAACACACTTTCATCCTGTCCCATTTGCTTTCCCACAGCCTGTAGATGTCACCTACATTCCTTGCTTCGTGGCCCCTTCCTGATCTCCAAAGCCTTCAGGTCTCTCTCCTTGGATACCTGCTTGTATCTTTCAACTCCTATTCGGACTCCAATCTTTCTGCCTGTTGCCGGTAACAATCTGGAATAACTTGGATAATCTGGAATAACTGACTCACCTCAATGCCTTACTTTAAAGAAATATACAAAATCCCCTTTGCTACCTAAGGTACAATGCCACATGTTTGGGGGACAGGGCTAGGCACATCTTTGAGGAGTGAACATGCTATGGCCAGGAAGAGGCAAGATGGAACTAGACAATCAAATGTTCAATAAATATATGAAGCACATATTCAGGATTCAGGATTCAGGATTCTCTAGGATTCCAACAATCATTCTAAAGAATGATTCGGTAATGTGTGTCAGAAACCATACATAGTTCACGTCATTAATAAAATAGTATCTTTTGTTGAAATTTTTCTTAAGGATTTCTGGAAGAACATGGCAGATAGATAGCAGCAGCTACAGAGGCTCTCTGAGATACCCCACTTAGAGTCCAGGAATGGTGCGGTGCAAGGAGTCCTAAGCAGGGAGAGATGTACCCTGCCAACCCAGGAATGAACTAAGCTAAGAGAAACCAACTGGAAACACAATCCCAGTGCTATAACAGGAACAGATAAGGTCTCAGCACAGAAGCTGGAGCCCACACTGCTGGAAGCTGCAATTTGAATTTCCTGCTGCTGCTGCTGCTCTGAATTGGCACAGCAGGGAGAGAGACGTGCGAAAACTCTGATAGTGGGAACCAGCGAACGGAGTTGAGAGTGGAACTGGCAGGAAGCCCACCATCAACCTGCGGTGAGTGAGCAGAACAGGGACCCTTCCATAGAGTAGGAGGCCTCAGCAAAGGACATACTGGGACCGGGCAGACTTGCCAGAACAGGATGCTGCAGTGACTTTAGTCACGTATTCCCCTCTCAAGTGGGATTGGTGGGGAGTACCTGGCCTGGGTGATGCTGCTGACTAAGACCTAGTAGGCTAGCCCAAACCAGGTCCCAGTGCCTGGAGGTGCACCCTAGCAGTGAAGCCTTCGGTAGGTTGACTTGGAGGGGCGGGCCCAGCAGAGGCGGCCCAGGTCTGTGTCTCCCTAGTCCATTGCAGTGGGCGGGAACACCTAGCCAGCACAATTCAAACAAACTGTAACAGACAAAGAGAAAAAAACTGGGCCTCTTATACTCGCTTACATGGAAGGAACAAAAAGTATGGGAAGAGGAAGCAACAAGAAAGGGTCCTCAGTCCCCAATCCTGAGACCACTGATCCAGGAAAGGGAAACGCAAAGGAGAATGAGGAGAGAAAACATGCAATATCAGAAACGGCACCAATAGACATAAAGCGCTATCTCCGGAGCCTCGTAGACAAGTTCAAAAGCAAAATATTTAATGAAATAAAGCAAGATATAAGTAGAATAGTTAGAGAAATGCTAAGCACTGCCTAAGAAAAAAACAGATGGTAGAATGAACAGAAAAAAAGGGGAGAATTGTTTGATGGAGAAAATAGAGAAAACAGAATATGTGAAGCAGGTTCAAAGAGATTACCAGGAAACTAAAAACTCTATCAAAAGCTGGCATAACAGCTTGAAACAAACTAAGGATAGATTATCTGAACTGGAGGGCAGATTTGTAATGTGGGAGCATGAAATGAAAAACTTCTTTAAAATAACAAGAAAACAAACAGCAATAATACAAAGGCTAAAAGATGATAAAAGGATCTATAACTTAAGAATTAAGAATATAAAAGAAGAAGTAGGGACACAAACAAATGGACTACAAAAGCTATTTACAGAAATAATCCAAGAGACTTTCCCTAATTTAGCAAAAGGTAAAGATACTCAGATGTATGAGGCATACAGGACTCCAGCCACCTACAACCCAAACAGAGCTACACCCAGGCATATAATAATCAAAATTACAGAAATCCAGTATAAGAACAGAATATTAAAAGCTGTCAGAGACAAGAAATAGATCACTTACAAGGGAACACCCACCAGAATTACAGCAGATTTCTCGGCACAAACCATCAAATCACGAAGAGTGTGGGGGGATATAATTCAAGCTTTGAAAGATAATAACCTCCAGCCAAGATTGATATATCCTGTACAACTGTCCCTAGAAATTGATGGAAAAACAAGGTGCTTCCAGGATAAAGAGGAACTATGGGAATTTGCAACCACCAATTCAACTCTACAGAGAATACTGCAGGACATTCTTAAAAAGGAAAATACCAAGATCCCAGAAACAGTGGCAGACAGGCTACAATGAATGGAGCAGAAAGCAAAATGAAGAAGACAAACTGACAACAAATGACAGAAAAAGATCTCAACAGAAATGAGGCAGAGAAGATTGGATGGTAGGAACAACTATTTTGGAGAAAACAAGACATCATAATAGCTAGTGCTGATTTAGTATCATCTTGTTTTGAAGTCCCAAAACCTTTTATTCTTCTGTCTCCATCAGTCTTAACAGGTTGTATCTTATTGGATTTTATTATATGTGATAATATAAGCAAAAACTTTTATAGACAAGGAGATTATACAAAAACCATTGTTCATTTTCTGATAGTTAGTTCTAAATACCCTGTAATACTGTCATTTTCTTTACATTGTCTTGGTATGTTTGGTGCTACAGTACACGAAGTTATACTCAAAAATTTCAAGGAAAGAGACACTATGGTAACTACTTTTATGTCAGGATATGTTGTGGCAAAACACTATTTTGCTTAAATGGTTATGCTTTGACCTGTGCTGTTTTGTTGTTATGCCTTCTTTTATCTCAATCTCCTTTTTTTTCAATTATTTACTTTATTTTTATCTTTTTAATTAAGGGAAAAATAAAAAATAGCAGGATACATTATAGTAACCCACTTTGATTTCCTATTAACTTGATTTGAAACCCTGTATTGCTCTCACCAACTTGTTTTGACTGATTTTCCCCTATTCTGCTTTGCTTGATAGTAGCAAGTTCAAAAGTATAGGCAACAACTGTGAAGACAGTAAGATTCATTATGACGCCCGTTCTGGTTGACTATTATCTTCTTTTAAAGTCCTGTAATGTCTCCAATGTTTTGGTTTTATTCTTTACTGTTTTGTTCAATTTTATTATAACTGATGATATAGGCAATTCTTTTTAAGATAGCAAGAGGCAGTATGGTAACCATTGTTGATCACCTGGTATTTTGTTTTTACATTATCTATTATGTCCATCCTTTTGATTTGACTGACTCTGTTCTGTTATGTCACATTTGATTTTACTCTCTTCAAAAAAGAGTAATAAGAACTGTGGGAGTGGTAAATCTCAAGATGTGTAATTGTCATTGTACAGGAGAGAGGAAAGGAGGGTGCTCTAAAGGATATAGCTGCATGTATATTTAAGTGTATAGGATAGATAACCATATTACTGAGTTTTGTTGGATCATTGAACAGGAGTGTTTGCGGTCTTGCTGTTTGAATGTCCACTTTGTGTGCTTTAATTTTGTAACTTGAACAACTATTTCTAAGATAACAATATGTAATCTATTAACTAGTGATTCCCTATTGTTTATTCTTTCTGAAATTCTGTATAACTTGTACCCTTTTTCTGTATTTTTTTCTTTTTCTCCTTAAATAAAATTTTAAAAAAAGAAATTTTTCTTAAGGAATTATTTAAGAGAGATTTGAAATATATAACATGGCTGTTAACCACAGGACTTTTAAAGACAATACATTTAAAAACTACATCCAACAAAAAGGTCTCGGTAACATAAGTTACACAATAGCTTATGATTGAGTTTTTCTTTCCCAGTATTGGGAATGAGCCTGGGGCCTTACGCATGCTAAACACACTGTCACTGAGCTCTACCTGCAGCCTGCTCCTTAAGTTTTTGTTTTGAGGCAGCATCTTCTTGCTAAGTTTCCCGGGGCTGGCCTCAAACTTCCAAACTTCCTGCCTCAGTCTCCCTGGTATCTGGGACTACGGTTATGCCATGCCATACCCAGTCACACATGAGTGAATGTTAAGCAGGCACTGAAATTAGACCTCCAGGAATTTTTAACAATCAGGGTTGTTCTCACAGTAGGCCACTGAGCACAAAAAGTAAATAGGGCACAAAACTGCTTGCACTATAAAATATATGCAAATAGGCTAATGGTGGTTAACTGAGCGTCATGGGATGGTGGGTTATTTTCCTTCTTTTCATTATCCTTTTTATATTTGCTGAATTTTTACCAATAAATATTATTGCCATTATCACTATTTTTAAAGGTAATTTATAAATTTCAAGGGAGGGGTGACAGATGTTGGCTACTGAGCCTTAGAATTCTAAGCGGGACAGAAAATGAGAGTGTTCCACGCCCACAAATGGCAGCTCCTGTGTGTCAGTGGGAGGCCAGCGGGGGCATTATTCCTTTTAGACCCAAAGCCAGCCAGTGCTGTGTGCAGATCAGGAGCTCGCAGCCACACACACTGCTGAAAAGAGCCACACACAGCAAGGTCAGACACAGCACCCCAGACTCCGAGTAGGAGCAGACTTTGCTCCCTGCATTTGTACCCAGAAAGGATTCGGGGTATTCTGCAGAGCTCTTCAGAGTCAGAAGGGGAGAATTAAACAGTATGAAATTTAATTAAGTTCTAACATAGGAAGATGAAGAAATGAATCGGAATGGATGAAGAAAATGCCAGATTGACACACGAGATAGAGCACAGTTTAGTGCAGCGTTTTCTCTACTGGGACAAGGAACATTTTGATGGACTCCTAGAGGAATACACGTTTACAATGGGTTAGAATTACCTGATGCAATGTGTCCACAGCCAGTAGGAAGTCAGCTTTGTGCTAACAGCATTTTTGTTTTGCTCTGTTTTATTCTTTGCTATAGGTTCTGTGTCTAAAACAATACCTGGTGCCCACTAGATACTCAATTAGCCAAGTAAGGATAGATCCAGAGAATTACTGTAAAGCTTCGGTATATGTTCTAGGGAGTTGGCTTATCATTTTCACAGGAGTTCAACTCAAAACTAATCAGACCCAGAATGGGGAACTAAGGAATACATCTTGTATGATACATTAGAGAAACCTATATAAAAGGACTTCAGATTCAGACTCCTTCTTGTTAAAGTGAGAGAACTAATATCTCAGAGTCTAGAAGGCATCACCCGAGAGCACACCTGTCTATAGTAAGACTCAAATAACTGCTGTCCAACCAAGGGCTCTGTTCATTGGTCTTCCTGTATCAGCTACCTTTGCTATAACAAAATACTTGAGACAATCAATTTACAAACAAAAAATGTTTCTATGGGCTTCTGGTTTCAGAGGTGTCAGTTCATGGCTTCTTGGGCTGGTAGTGACACAGCACATCATTGCAGGCTACACGTTCCACTTATGGCAGCAGGGAAGCAGAGAGAGAGATACAGAAAGGGGATGAGGACCTGATAGCCCCTTGAAGAGTTAAGGGTACCACTTCTCATTTGTACCATGGACTGAGGACCAAGCTTTTGGGGGACATCCCAGACCTAAACTAGAACTTTTCCAACATGGACTGTCAGAGGCGATGCTGCTGGATGTGTGACTTGGTAGGTAGATGCATATCCCACTGGGGCAGCTATGTGATGTCTACCCCTCCTTGCAAAATATACTCTCTCACTATGCTACCTCATACTCCTCACACCTTGCAGGATCACTCTCATCTTGCTAGAGCTAAACCTTAATATATACAGCTCTGTCTCCCAGGACTAATGGCATCGATCCTTTTTCAGACCAATTGTCAACTGACTTTGAAAGCGGCTCAAGGAAAGTCCTTTCTGGAGACTGAACCTCACAAGTGCAGTAGACTCCCTGCTCCTTGTAATTGTGATGCTCATCCTTGAAGTCTCTGCGTTTGACATTTTGCCATTGTCGGCTCATTAAATAAATTACTTATTAAAATAAAAGAGCACCCTGCGGTAAGTGCCCAGCCTGCTGACATGGAGCTGAGGGATGATGCCGGTAGGGTCCGTGTGTCATCTAATTACACTGAATCGGCTCAGCTGGCACAGCAGCCCCCAGGCAGCCCCTACATGATCTGGGGGCACACAGAAATTGGGGGCACAGGGCATATGACAAGGCCATTCCTGCTTACAGAGAAAGGAGACACTTTGGCAGACTGGAGGCCAAAGACATACCACTGTAGGCCACCTACTAATATTAGGGGAAATTTGTAATTTAGAAGTTACCTTTCTTGTAGTCAAGAAAAAGCACTAGGCAGATAAGTAACTGGGGTGGCTCACAGATAGAAGTGGACCGTAGCCACCAGACGACACAGGTCCACAGGACAACCCGAGTGTGGGCAAGTCTCAGGGCAAAAAAAAGACTCCATCTCCTTCTTGGCTCCCTTGGACTTTTTTTTTATTCAAAACTAAAATTCAATCAACAAGCATAATATCTCAAACATGAGATTGCCCCTTGATTTTTATCTTTTTTTCTGGGAGGAGGAGCACCCAACGTAAATTTCTAGAACTCTCTACATGGAAAATGGAAGCAGAGATGACCTCGATTGAGCTGGGAGTGTGAGAGCTATGCTTACGGGTGGCTACGTGCATGAATTAGAAACTTGTGTGAAACTTCAGCTTTCCCAACACCTCGGTCTCCTCTCAGCGTGCATGGGCCATGTTTTGAGCAGAAGGCTATGTGGTCCGGGGGAATCTACTCAGTGTCAGTTTCGATCAGGAGGTCCACTAGGAAATCGATAGTAGCTCCTGCTAGCGGAAAAACCACTGTTTTTTTCCTGCTGCCTTGAGAACAGCTAATAAAGAGAATTTCTTTCCAATGTTCACTCAAGTGAAAGTTAACATTAATTAAACATTAAGTACCAAGGCAACACCCACCAGCTCTTCCTCACTTCTCACCACATCGCTGGCCCACCATCTCCCCTCTGTTGACGCACTGGGCGGAAAGATGTCTCTTCCTATCGTCCCTAAACAAATCAGGGTACAGGGAAGTGATTTATCATTCATGAAAAGCAATCAGATTGCTTGGGGCCGACAGCTGTTCCCAAAATACAGCTGAGAAACAGACCTTTGGCAAAGTGTAAAATCTGGAACAAAATCACATTACTGTACTTCAGCTGGTAATAAGAGAGACTGACAGTGAGATTAATAAGCAAAATACCAGGCAGCCGGAAATGCATTCACGAGTCCACGGCTATGAGCAAAACGATCATTTTCCCCAGTTTCTCTAAGTTCAACTTGCAGTCACACAAGATACCTAGTAGAAGTCAAATGTTCTCTTCAGTACTGTATTTTTAATTTAGGCAAGTTTTTAGTAAAGGCCTCCCCCCCACACACACACCATTCATTACGGGAAATGGACCAGAAGGAGGAAAAATGATAAAACATGTTGAAAGGTTAAAAAGGAACACGGCTTTTACTAGAAAAGCAAGAATTCCAGTATACTCCGGCCTCCGGGTCATATGCATTTTATTTCCCACATGGAGAATGCTTTCTCCTATCTCTCTCCTTGTCTAAAATCTTACTGTCCTTTCAAACAAAATACAGATCCTCATCTAACCTACACAATGCTGTCACTTGGAAATGACTTTTCTGAGAGCTCCGGCACTGATGATGTCACCTTGCTTTGAACCCCTGGGTCATTTCTCCCTGTACCTCCCCCCTCTTCTCCAGGTCCCCATGCAGGCAAACCCCTTCCTTCCACACTGCACCCCCACCCACTGAATCACACCAAACCCCTTGCCCTAGACCCAAAGCCAAACTTTTTTTAAAAACCATCTGTGTTTCTTTGAATACTGATTCCTTGGGAGAGAAATGTCCCCATGTCTTCTCCAGAGCCAAGCCCGTTCCGTTTCCGGATTGAATTCTGTTCATTTCTTCTCTTCATAGACATCTAGTGAGCGCCCACAATGATCCAGCCTGGGGCTTAGGCTAAAGACAGGAAGATGCAGGCATCCTCATAAAAACATCTGTCCGTAGGTTCTCAGTGCTCAAAGCCAGAAGCTGCCCTGTCCTGCTGGCCCTACCCACTGGCCTCACCCTCTACCTCCTCTCCTCACCTCCCAGGCAGGCAGGCCAGCCACCCTACCTTCCTCTCACCCACGAACCCTCCATCATCTCTTGCCCCAGGACCACACACATCCCTTTCCTCCTCCACAGGCTCATCTCCAATTATCTGCAGCCAGCTGTGCCCTCTCCTCCCACCCACCAGCCACCCCAGGGACACCTTCTTTAGGTCATTCCATGAGCTCCAATTCTCTGCAGCCCTCTCCCAGTGCTAAATCGTCTTCAAAACAATGATGAAAGTTCTAATTTTACAGTTGCGTATTGGCTTCTTTGCTTGCTGTATGCACTTCATCCCAAGATGATCAGCTGCATGCAGAATAATCCTTGTGTCAGCTTACAGTAACCCCTCGGGTTCTCTGCTGATATCTGTAGGCATTAATACCAAAAGAATACATGTGACATAGATAGCAAAAAAGGGATCATGTGGGGCAAAGAAAAATGTCCAAGAGGCAAGATGACCATGAAGCCCTTGATCACAATGGAGCACAGAAGAGAGGGAGCAGTGTGGGGAACAGCAGCCCACGGAGGACCCCATTTCACTGGAGGCCATGGGTGACTTCCACAAGAACAGCTCATTCTGACCCTGAGAAAGTCAGACTGACCACTCAGTGGCCCGGGCATGAGCGGGAAGTGAAGCAATGGATGTGATAACCGAGGACGCTCTTTTGAGTTTAGTTGTAGGGTGGCTGGGGGGAGGATCTGGGTTCAGAGGATGATGATTTTATGAGAAACTGGAAAACACGTACATGATGGTGGAGCAGACTCAGAGAGATGGCAAGGTTGGACAATTAGATCCCTGAAGGTCTAGAAGGAATGTGCTAGAAGCAAATCAGAGGAAGGGGCGTGACCCACCCTCAGCATGAAGAGCACTTTCTCTTATGAGTAGGGAAAAGGATGAGAAATGTTCAGGGAGGCGACAGTCATGTGATAATTGTTACTAAGCATGTACAATGAGCCCCACACCCCTCTAGTTTCCCTTAGTGATCCCCGTTTTCCTGCAAAGCAAAAGACCTAAAATACATATAAATAAATCACGGAGTATACTAGAAAATTATGTTTGTTTCAGGATATAAGGAGTAAACTGTGCATGTGGAGAAGGTGGAACAGGAGTTTAAGTAAGGTTGGGCTTATTGAAAGATGGAAATTAATGAGGCACATAAAAAAAGGCAAGCAAGCCGGTCATGCACCCAGAAGAGGCCAGATCGGGAAGGAGATGGCCCCAGGGTTTGCAGCAGGTGCAGGCCAGGCGCTGGGAGGCTACAGCTGGTGCAAACCGCCCTGCAGCTCTCCTTGTGAAGCAAAAGCAGAGAAACGGAGGCCAGGCTGAGGAAAAGAAGCAAGTTTGTGCTAGCTCCTGTCAGCACCTGAGAGAGAGAGAGTGTGTGGAACGGGAAGGGGGATGTGGGCAGCGTTTGCTACTGAAGGACAGGTGCGGAGCTCATGTGCCCGCCAGCATCTTTGCCATCCCACGGTCCAGTGCTGAGAGCTGTGAAGGCAGAGAGGTGATGCCGTCCCAGGAGAGGATGAAGTCCCAAGACACAGGGGAGGATTCTTCCTAAGCAACGAACTGGACAGGTGGGGACGAGGATTTGCATAAACGAAGTGGTGCTGTTGGGGTACAATGATTATGTAACACACCTGTGTAAGGTGACAAACTTATAGACATTTCATGATCAATTAGAGGTTTCTGACCAAGTTCCTGTTCTGCTGTTTCTGCTAAATCCAACTGACTTGAGGTCTACAGCCCAGCTACAGACCTCTGATGAGCTCGGAGTCAGAGCCTATAGCTTAAGGCACCCTGGGCTAATTCTAGGGCCCCTCCCCAGAATGTCCCTGAATTATGGCAATGCCTTTAACTGTGCTCACTCTGTAAGGGACCGCCCTCCCTTTCCTGGTGTGTTCCTATTGTTTCAAGCCCAGCCTGCCTGTCAATACATGATTCAATGGATGTAACCCATTATATAACGTTTTGTCACTTGCTTTGTATCTCCCACTTGTAAATTCTATATGAACTAAACCTTTCCTAAATTCAGCACTGTTGCCTTCGGGGAATTTCCCACAACAGTCCACCTGTGTAGAAATTAAATGCTGTCTTCTTATCTCCTCGGGGCAGAGCCTTCCTTTCAGTTTGGTTTGGTTTGACTTGGCTTGGCTTGGCTTGGCTTGGGAATTTTCCTGCAACCATGTCAAATGAAACCAAAGAACCCAGCCAAGTGGAGAGAAGTTTGCAGTCCCTCAGGCTCTGGAATGTCCTCTTGAGCTTCCATAGCAGGTTCCACCGCATCAGTTACCTCATTCATTTTGCCACACTTGATTATACTCATGGGGATGAATGTCTCAGCTTCTTTTTGATCACCCTGACAGCTCTACTGTATGCCTAATCCAGAGTAGGCACTAAGAAATGTACTTATTGACTTAAATTATATTATGAATTAAATCATGTGTCATGTCACTCACGCGTTGCTAGTTTCTCTTTTTCTCACTACAGGGTATCAAACCTAGGATCTTCACACTCTGCCTCCTTTTTATTTTTATTTGTTTTTATCTTTGAGACAGGATCTCAGTAGATTGCCCAGGCAGGATTCAAATTCAGGGTACTCCTGCTTCTGTCTCCCAGGTTACCTTTATATAATTCTGTATCTGTCTGGGTACAGGGCTTATTTTCCTAACTACACAATGGGGATTATGAACAGAATCATGTTTACACTGCTTTGTTTCCCTGAGAGGATGCCTTAGAAACACAAAGACACTCAGCGATTTTCTGTCCTTGTCGAGACAAAAATGATCGAGACAGTAAAGCAAGGTCACTTTCCAGAGTTCGCTCTCCCTGCGGCAGTCATAAAGTTGGCGTTGAACAGTTGTAAAGTTTTGAAGGCAGAGCTGAAGAAGAGTGATGTAATCAGAGCTGTGGTGACACAGCTTGCAGAGTGTGACCCCAAAGATGAACTTGGCTCCTGATGTCCGTGCATACTTCCAGAAAGCAATTTCCCAGGAGAGCGCCCGCCCTGGGAGTCAAGAAGGGCATTTCACAAAGCCACCAAGGCTCCATGGGCCCACCCTCAGGGACAGCAATGTGTGGCCTGAGCATCCAAGGAGAACCAAGGTGACAACTCTGGAAGGAGGAGAGGCACCAGTGTGAACACGGGGTGCTCTAAAAATAATACCGGGTGTCAAATTAAAATGCATTATTAACATCAAATAACAAAATTAAAATATAATATTAACACTGGAATAACTGCATACCTCGTATGAGAATGAAGCTAAATTCTGAGTGGGTTTTAATGACTAAAATAAGGCTACACCGAAGATTTGGCCACTGTGCCTCTGCTCCTGGCTTCCTGTGTCGTGTAGGCCTGGATCTGGGAGGGCGGACACTGAGTTAGCTTCTGTTAGCTCACCCAGTACTGCACCCTGGGGACTTGGGAACCATTGCAGAGTAGTGACCAACTCCGTGGTGATCTGATTAAATATCCAACAGCTTCTTAAATCTGTTGAATTTTCAGTGGGTCTTCTCACCAGATGAAAGTTCCTGGTGGAGATAGGAATCCTTGATCTGGGCCCAGTGTATCCTTCTAAGTGAACACAGAAACTGTCTTTCAGGTCTAAGACAATCCTATGTGAATAGAAGCCTTGCAAATCAAGTAAGAATAAATAATTTGTTTGCCTTTTTAAAACAAAGTTACTTCCATCTATGTGGCTCTTCCCAAAAGCTTTAACTAAAATGTTCATTTTTGTTAGCCAGATATAGATCCAGGCCTCGATTCACAAATTCACCTAGCTGGGAGAGACCAGCTAAATTTCATGCCTCCGTGTATCATGATACCACAGTGGTATTAGCCAAAATTACTGGCGGGTTTGCTTCCCCTGTACACACTGATTTTCTAATGCTATGTTCAGGATCTTGTGATATAGTGTGTCCTCTATTATAGATCTATTTGTGCTCCCTGGTAGGTGGGGTATAAATGAGAGCTAAAATATAAGTAGAAGAATTGAATCTTGGAGTAGAGAATAACCAGAATATGGGCAGTTCTCTTGCATGCTCTGAGAACCTTTCACAGCTACCTTCAAAATGCTCTCACCCAAACCCCAAGAAAAGAACAGGCATTTGCAAGTGATTTCATCTGCTTAGATGGAAAAAAAAAGATTGAAAGACAGAGAAATAGAGATAGGGAAGCAGAGACAGAGAAAGCAAGAGAGAGACAGAGACAGAGAGAAAGAGAGAGAAATTTATTGTGTTATTTTCATGTAATGTTCCACAAAAAGCTAGGAGTACAAAATTAAGAATACCTGGGGATAGCATCTTAGGAACTTATAATTAATTTATTATGTTTACGCTCAAATTTCTGCTTCCTCTCTAAAACATTTACATCATTAAAATTCAATATTCAAGCATATATGTGGATTTTGTCTAAAGTAAATTAAATTTAAATGAGTTTGCATTTATGTTTCTTTAATCCACTTATATATTTATTATTTGATCATCAGAACATTAGTTAATGATTTCCAAGGATTAGGTTGTACAAGCGGGCTTTTTATGAAAGTCATGACAATTTTTTGCCATTGTTTTCCTGTCTTAATTATTTGACTGTTAGTCATTTTAATCAAATTACCCTGTTCAATTGTCAGACAAGACATTTTACGGAAAGAGATGCAATGTATTTAAAGGGGGTTACAACAAACTTAAAAATCATTCTTGCTGGTATTAATATAGAAACAATTTAAAGTAAATTTGAGTGTTACTTCAGGTACTTTTCAATCAGCAGGATAAGCTAAATTATTCAACAGCAAGTACCCCTCCAGTTTTCCCTCTGCACAAATACCTAGGCGAAGCAACCCAGACACGCAGCCTCTGAGGCCTCCGATCCAATTTGCACTGACTTGTCCCTGAAAAGCCTCCATCTTCTTGCATTTTCTCTCTCAAAAGCCCACAGCATATTTTTCAAGGATTTTCACTGCCAACTCCCTTTCCTGAGTCTTAAAGTATCCTCCTCCTCCTTGGAGCATTCAATAATATTTTTTCCTCAATTATCTTTCTCTACTTCAGCTTTTCCCAGAGAGTTTGGTTTTAGGCATCCTCCTCCTTCTTCAACAAGCACAGTGTAACTCCACCAGCTCCCCGGAGCTAAGCCAAGGCCACCATTGTCTAGAAGGTGTCTGTGTGTGTGTGTGTCCAGTGTAATTTGAATTACAGTCTCTGGCTTGATTCTCCACTCTCCACATGACTCTGTATGCAGACAGACAGGCAGAGAGAGTCTCCCTTGAAGCCAACCTTCGCTGTGTAATTTCACCTGAATTCTTTCAAACTAGATGTCTGCTTCAGCCTGTATTAGCATATTTGCATTGGGTCTGTAAGTCAACAGTTTAACAGTGTCTGGACTCCCTTTATGAGTCATCACAGAAAAGGTAAAGGCAAATTAGATTTTGACACAGATGAGTTTATTTGTTCTTAATACATAGTAGTCTGAAATGGATGCAAAAGAATCCCTAAATTACAGGTTATATCCTGGGTATAAAGTCTCACTCCTGTTTGTAAGTGATACGTGCAAGGTGCCACACACAGCCCAGGCTACCTTAGCCTGACACTGGCAGGCTTTGGTCAGCAGTGTCCCAGAGCACCAGGAAAGTCCTAGCCAGGGAAACTGTCCGCCCTTCCCTCTGTCACACCATGACAAAGACTGGACATGGAATCCTCCAAGGGAGCATGGTCCAAGGTGAGTGTGGGTCTCCAGGAGTACCGACGGAAAACCCAGTAAGACAAGAAGAGGAAAGGTTACTGTTTTCACTTTTCCCCTCATCCATCCTTTGCCACACCTAATATTTACTATGCCTTCCACTTAATGGTTGCTTAATAAATGTTGCATTAGCAAAACAAGCATGCAAGTCAAAGTAGAACAACTTTACGACCAAGTAAAATGAACCGCAACCTTAGAGGCTCTGGCTCCCCTGAGCTTCATCTCTCCTCTTGGGGCCAAGGGACCATGTCTACCAGGAACCTGCATATACCACTCACCTAGTTATACTCTGAGAGTAGAAGACCTTACAGTTTCCTACCCATTAGCCCCAGGCCACTTCGGGAGCCTTCACCATCCTCCCCCGTGGGTCCCATTCCCAAGAGCCATCCAAACTGGTGCACAGCTTTGCCGGACTTCCCATGGGCAGCTGTTGGGCAGGGCTGGGGTGGGGACTCTGGACAGAGCTTGGACGTGTGAATCCCTCTGCAGATGCACGAGGTCCCCCAAGAGCAGGAGGAGCCATAAGGAAAGAAGAAGAATCTGAGTCTGCAGTGCACCATATTCTAGCCCAGAATTCTGAGGCACTTTCCTGCATCTATGTTCACTAGGGAGATTGGCCCGTGTTCTCTTTTTTGGTTGGGTCTTTCTCTGGCTTTAGTATTAGGGTAACACCTGCTTCCCTTTTAGTTTCACTGAAGAGTTTGAAGAGTGTTGGCATTAAGCCTTCCTTAAATTTCTTATAGAATTCAGCGGTGAATCCATCAGGACCTGGGCTTTTCTTTGTTGGTAAGGTTCTGATTAAATCTTCGATAAATATTGTGGAAAGGGTAAAAAAACTGCCCAAAGGGGAAAAATAACTCAGATAGGGAAGAGAAGAAAAGAAAGAAGGGAAAAGAAAACAAGACATAAATTTGTATATATATATATACATAAGATAGCTAAGATGATTGCACTAATTCTATTAGTTCTTGGAACAAAACAGTTAATATTTATATGATTAGATAAACTTTGCATGTCCATATCTGGTAATCTGAGTAACTCTTTTGAAGATAACTATGCAAAATAACAACCATTGTTGAGTTCCTATCATCTTGCTTTGAAAGCCTATATTATTGTTTGGGCGTTTTTTGTTGTTTGTTTGTCTGTTTCTTATTTTTCTTGTATTTTTGTTTTGTTTTCCCTTCTTAAAAATAAAATAAAATACACTGCTGAGGAACTTGAGGATTCTAAATTTGAAACTAGTGTCTGTCTCATTGTAAGGGTGCCTTTCTCAAGGAAGGAAGCTAAAACACACTTTATTGGCCTGTTTGTAAGCTTGTTTCATATCTTTAAAACACTTGCACAGATAGGAAGTAGGAATGCTTTATATACTTTCCCTGGTCCTGCAAACGTTAGAGGCAGGACTATATAGGAGGGGAAAAAAAGAAGAGGAGGAAAAATAAGGAAGATGATAAGAAAGAAGGAAAATGAGCTGCCTGCCACACGTGGATTCGGCATGGTGTTCTAAGCACTGACTTAGGTGCCAGGTAATGTGCCTGGAATGGCTCAGGTGTTTAACACAAGTTTGTTCAATGACTGAGTAATCATCCTATTAATAATGAGGAAATAGCTGGGCATGGTGGTGCACCCCTGTCATCCTAGCATGTCAGAGGCTGAGGCAGGAGAATCACCTCACATTTGAGGTTAGCCTGGGGTACACAGTGAGTTCAAGGACAGCCTGATATACACATTAAGAACTTGTCTCAAAAAACAAACAAGAAAACTTAAATAAATAAACAAACATTAAAACATTAAAACAAACACACTAAAAAGGAAATAAAATCAACTTTGCTGTGACATAGTTACAGGCAAACCAAGGATTATAAAACTCTCCCAGCTGACCTACCAGCCCTTCAAGTATCTGATCCCAATCTCAAACTTGAAAAGGATAAAATTGGAGACCAATGCACTGAATCCTCCTCACGGGGCACCAGAGAAAGAATGGACCCCCGGGAAACATCCTTACATCTTAGGGTTCAGGCAGATCAAATAATTAATACAGAAATAGAACAGCCAGCTTTGGAACTTCTGAAATTGTCACCATCAGAAAGGAAAACTTTTTATTTGGCGAGATCAGTGGAGCCCGAAGAGGAAGGGTGCAGAGATAAGACTTTTTTCGAGGACAAAAACCCATTGGTTGGCCTGAATGTGGTTAGTAACGCTGTTAATTCAGTTTCCTCCCTTCCGTTCATTTTAAACCTCTGCTTTACTTTTGTACACAGCAAAGTTAAGTAAGAAAGCCTCTTTCTCTCCCCTCTCATCTCTTCCATTCCACCTTTGTTCGTCTATGCAGTGCTTCTCAATTCTGGTTTTAAAGATGCTAATGCCTTCAGCTTAAAGAAAATCAATAACTTGCTGATACATCAACAGTGAACTAGCTGAGAAAGAAATCAAGAAAGCAGTTCCATGCACGATAGCTTCAAATAAAATGTGATACCTAGGAATTGGCCTAAACAAAGAGATGAAAGCCCTCTCCAATAAAAGATTATGGGATACCAAAGAAACTGAAGAAACCACTAGTAAGTAGATGAAAATATCTCCAAGGTTCACAGGTCAGCCCATATTGTTAAGATGTCAAGGCTACCAAAAGTGATCCACAACTTCAGTGCAGTTTCCACAGAAAACAAATCCTAAAATTTGCATGGCAACACAAAAGGCCAGGATAACCAAAGCAACCTTAAACAAGAGCAAAGCTGGAGGCATCACAATACCCAACTTCAAATGCTACTACAAAGCCCTAGAATTAAAAACAGCACGGCACTGGCTCAGAAAGACACACAGACCAATGGAACAGAATAGAGGACATAGGACAAACCCACATTAAAATCATCTGATTCTGGAACAGACACCAAAAATATATGTTGGAGAAATAACAGCCTCACTAACAAATGATGCTGGGAAAGCTATCTGTGTACTTGTAGAAGACTGGAAATAGATCCCTGTCTCCACTCTGTACAAAAATCAATTCAAAATAGATCTAAGACCTGAAACTTTGAAACTTCTAAAAGAAAACATAGGGAAAATACTTTTAAAGCCCATAAGCCCAAGCAAAGATTTCCAGACCAGGATTCCAACAGCCCAGGAAATAACAAGGGTCAACAAATGAAACTCTTATCAGATCAAAAACTTCCTGCACAGCCATGAAAACAACCCACAAAGCTTTTAAACAGGAGAAAAACCCTTGCTCTGGAGAATTCAGCCATACAGGAGAACATTCACAGGAAAATGGATGCGGAAACTTGATGGGTCATCACATTAATCAAAAGAAGCCAGACTCGGGCAGATAAGTGTCACATGCTCTCTCTAACATGTGCACTCTAAAAAGATGACATGGAGGTGGAGGGGACACTACTATTAGACTAAAGAAGGGGACCAAGGAGGACTCTTAAGAGTCTAAGGAAGGCAGTGAGCAATGGATACGACCCAAATCTACCCACTGACACCCAATGTTTTGTTAAATGACAAAGCACAAATAAAAATTTATTTAAAAAATAATGACCAGAGCCATGAGCAGAAATTCTGATGAAATTCATTTGGCACATGCTTAGGAATCTGTTTTAAAAATTTTTCCAGGAGATTCTAATGTGGATTCTAGGCTGAGGACCACAGAGCCCGGAGGAGTACAGCCATTTGGGTGATCCACCTGCTAACAGCATTCTCCACCTACAGTGGAAAGAGGCTGTGAAGGAGTGAAGGCCCTCTGAGGAGGTGACCCGGAAAGTCCCCTCAAAGGTTCTAGGGGTGCCAACCATGAGAGGCATCACAGAGTTTTGGTTTGCAATGTGTCCTCCGTTGGCACCACTGAAATGCACTCAGCTTTCTGACAGCACTCCCAAATACATCAAAATCGCTGGTTTCTCTTTGAATGTTCTAGAATAGTAAGTTGGTTTAAATAGTATTCAGATGCTTCTGAGCCTTTGACATGCTCAATTCTCTGAGCCATGTTGATTACAAGAATACTTATTGAATGACACGGGCGTCAGAGCTCAAACTTCAGTGGGTATTAGCATCCCCAAGGGGCTGGATAAAATTTCCACTTTGGGAGGCACCCAGAGCTCCCCTTCAGGGAATCTGTGCAGGTAGCAAGTTCCTTAGAGGACAAGTCTACAGGCCCCCACCAGAGATGAATGATTTCTTCTCTTTCTACTGCGCGTTGGCACTTTGTAAGTGAGACAGCTTTCCTGATTCTATCGCTCTTAGGGAATTGATTTATAAATACCTTCACTGTCTCAGTGTAATCAAACTGTTATTAAACCATGGTAAATTGATCAACCTATTACACAATCCTTGAGCTGATTGCTTATCTCATTATAATTCCATAGTGCAAGGCAAACAGCACAGTATATTTTTGGTTAATGAATGATAATCATTTTTGGCCTAATATTAGACCAAAAAGAAGTGGACAGTACTGGGAATTTTTAACATTCAGCTTACATTGATAGGCAGGCAGTCATGAGAGATTCCATCGGTGATTTCTGTTTTTGAACACTGAGTCTCAGTTATAGAGAATGATAAAGCTGTAAGGGACCATTTTAGCTCAAAGCCATATGAGTTGCTTCCCAGTTCATCCTTGCTAGTTAATTCTTTCATGTCTCATGTTCTATTTTTGGAACAACAATAAAAGAACATAATAAATTGTTTTCAGATCTTCTTTGAATCTTTCTAGATAGCACATATGAATTTCATACACAAGCTCAGCCCTCAGCATTAGTGAGTTAGTGGGTAGCGGTTCCCCAGGGTCCAGTGCATACTGTCCTGCAGGGACTTGTCCTTCATGATTCCGCAAAGGCGAGGACACGACGGGGGCTGTGCAGTGACGGCTGCAGTTGTTAAGTAGACTCCAAGTCCAAATAGTGCTGGACAATTTAGTTCATTTATTTAGTGCACCAACCCCAGAAAGTAGGTACAGCTGCCAGCATGTTGCAGGGAGGGAAAGAGATTTGAGAGCCTTCTTTGCCCAGGCTCTCCCAGCTTGTAAGTAAACTGAATCCAGAAAGAGCCTGGGCCTTCTGAGCAATGCCCCCAGTTCTCGTCCTGCTGTGTCATCTCGCTGGCCGCCTGGCTCTGCATGTTCAGCTGTACCAGACCTTCCTGGTAGTCTTGAGTTACTTCTCGGCCTGTCCTCACCGGCCTTCCAGCCCTTCACAGCGGAGACTCATCCTAGACAGCTGTTCACATCTGTTCAGCTACCTTCGAAGTCTGCTGTTTTCCTGCTCTACACATTTTCCTGCTCTATCGATCACAGGCTGGTATTTTCCCAGTCATTTTCTTGGTCTATTGTATGTGTTATTTCCAAATATTTGTTGGCCACAGCTGTGTAGCTGGCATCGTATTAGGCTCTTCTGTGGTCACATGACAAAGTGACTGTGACAGTCCCAGAGGGCCAAATCCATCCTTGGCAGAGGCTGCGGCAGAGGGGAAGTAGACGTGGGCAGGAGAAGCTGAGCCAGAACTGGCCCACATGAGTGTGTGCTTTGGTGAGGACCGGGCCCAGAAGGGACAGATGGGAGGCAGGGGATGCTTCAGTCCCATTCTGCAACTCTGTTCCTTCTCGCGGAGGGGACAGGGACTCTCAGTAAGGTGACGATTACATGTGTGACAGATCAGTGGCCCTGAGTGCAGGCAGCAGACAGACATCTGGACTCGGTGAGGAAAGCCCTCTCAGCATCGCCTGGGCTCCCTGCTCCCCAGAGCTCACGGCGGTTTCTCAGGTCACTGTGACCACTGACGTGCTAACTGCTGGGGGACTGCAGCCCACGTACTTGTGTGGCAAGTATTCAATATTTGAAGGCAATGAAGATTTTAGCCAGTAGACTCTGTTTACTGATTGATTAAGTGGTTACTGTGCACCTGGAAGCCACTGCGCTCTGAAAGGGGCAGAGATGACAAGACACGAATCTTCTCTGCCACCGTACGGAACACGGTCATCTACAGGGACATTTTCATGCAGTCACATCATCCAGTTCTCCTCCGCTGTGTAATGTGAAATAGTATCACCTAGAAAAGTGGGATTTTTACTGTGGTATTCAAGTGCCCAGGGCCCAAGGAGTCTGTATTAACTGATCTTGGAGATGCCAAAATATTGACATAATTTGAAAAGCCCCATCAATAACTCACTATTTTCCGGAAGCTGAGAAGCAACTCTATTCTATTATTTCTTACTTCTTCCCCATCTTAAGCATCATGTGAGGATTTTATAAAATTTGACCCCAAGCCCACTGTACTAGAATAAAAATGTTAAGAACCTGTATTTCTAGCAAATGTTCCGGTAATGCTCAGAATCAGACTGGTGAAATACTGGTTTCTGTCAGAAGCAATAGAGATTGTGTTTTATAAACTGTCAAGGTGAAGCAAAATTAAAACAAATATAGCCTTATATGCTTGGTGAACTTTAAAAATGGGATCTATCTAGTGAGAAGTAACACATTTACAAGTCAGTTTTTTAAAATATGAAATAAACTGAATATTATTGAAATGCAATTCCATGCTGGGATTCGGAACCTCTGACCTCTTATTCACCAACTAATCTAAATATTTCTTGCTAAAGAAACTTGGTTTTAAAATATTTATTCCCAGCCTGTATCCCCAGCCTTTAGGAGGCTGAAGCAGGAGAACTGCAGAGTTCAAGGTCTCGACTAAGTAGCAAGACTTTGTCTCCAAAGATAAAATATAATATAATAAATCATAATAAAATAAAATTAAAAACTCTACTCTAAGATAGTCTTTCTAAAACCCAGAGGTCTCACCTGGTAATGCACATTGATTTTTAAATAACCCAGACTTTTAAATAGTACTTGGCCTTTCACATTTCATTTTCAAGACATGGTTTTGAAAATCCAATTTCCAAGTTACCAAATTTAAAAATACCATCCTGGGAAGCTTAGTTTGGGAAGAAAATATATTTTTCTATCACTTATCTGTTATGTCTTCCCAGAGCCTATTAGAAATACTACATTTTGCTTACATTCATTAAGAAGGAAACTATCTATTTGCTACCTTACTATCTGCCTTTGAAAAGCATTTTTATTCCATCTTAGTGCTATTTTGGGGAGAGGGACACTTCCAAGTTACAGGAAAAAACAATGTGACCTAGACCACCTGACCTGACACCAGCTCGAGAACCAAGGAATTTTGGTGGAAACCAAAGTAGAAACTCCTATCCTAGACGGCAAGAGGCTGCCCCTGGAAAGCTTTCCGTCACACACTTCCCTTCTGCCCACTTAGCTTGCTGCTCTAATGAGCAACCCAGAATTCCTCACTGCAAAATGAAGAGCAGGTCTTGATCTTGCCAGGGCACTGAAACGTGAAAGGCATGCATAAAGATGAAGAAATGGGCATTTTCATTTTGATTGGAGCTAAGTAGTTTAAAAATGATAATGGGATTGAAAATGTATTTAATAAAAAATTATGCTGTGAATAATAAGTCAGGTATTGTAATGCTGACATTAAATCATTTTCTAGAATATCTTAGTTTTTCAGGAGAACTGAGTTTCTTAGTTGAAAGCTGAGAACTAGAAAATGCATTAAATATTTTTCTAATTTGAAGGATACTTTTTTCTTCTTTGTTGAAAAAATAAAAAGCAAAGAAAATACTCTGAACTAATATTTAATATTGCATATAGTTTTAAACCTGAATGGTTTGTTAAATGCTTTGTAAATGTTGTTTCACTAATCATCACTAAATATTTTTTTGAAAAAAAATGCTACTAAAAAATGCCACACCAGGATAACAACTGGATACCAAGGCTCCCTGAGATAGTCAACTTAGAATTCAACATCATACAGAGTGGGGAGCCCCAAACAGAGGGAGATGAATTGTCTCGTCCCAAGAAAAAATTAAGGCGACTTGCCGACCATCCGAGCTCCCACCACGACTTGCCAAGGTCTCACTGCAACTTGCCAAGCCATCCGAGGTCCCACCGCTTCAACACTGACTTTGGGGGTCGGCGAGCCAAAAGGAGAGCTGAGTTGGCAGGGTGCCTACACTGACCTGTGGTGAGTGACGGAGTGGAGCCATTCCATAAACAGGGGGGCTTCGGCGGACGACATTCTGGGACCAGACAGGACTGGCAAGAATAAGGGGCAGCAGTGACTTCAGTCAATTGTTCCCTTCCCAAACAGGATTGGTGAAATGAGCTAGGCCTGGGTCACATGACCTGGCTGAGACCCTATAGGTTATCCAAAATCAAGTCCCTATAGCAGTGGCACACATTAACCACACTAACCCAGTGAAACCCCAGAAGTTTGACTGACAGTGCAGGCCACAGCAGCTTGACTGACCGGAGGGGAGACAGTGCAAAGAAATACAGTGCACACCACAGCAACTTGACTGATCGCCACGCCACTGCCTCTGACACCTCCGGGCCACCAGTGAGACCTGTGCCCGCAGGCCTGAGGAGGCTGAGGAGTGGAGTGACTCGGCGGCAACCGGCTGACCCGGCCCCTGTCCCCATTGCTGATCTGGAGGAGAGGGTGTGCCAAGTAATACAGTGCTGGCCACAGCAGCTTGACTGATCTGGAGGGGAGGGGCCAGCATATACTGTCCCTGTCTGCAACTCACTAGCACAATAGAGTGGGAAGAGTCATCTAGCCAGCATGCTTCAGAAGAATTGTAACCAACAAAAAGAGAAACCGGAGCCTCCTAGAAGAAGCAAAAAAGATGGGAAGAGGAAGCAACAACAAAAAGTCCCCAGGTCCCAACCCTGAGAACATGGACCGAGGACAGGTAAATACAAAGGAGAATGAGTACAGCAAACATGCAATATCAGACACAGCACCAGTGGACATAAAGAGATATATTCAGGACCTCGTAGATGAGTTCAAAAGTGAAATATTTAGCCAAATAAAGCAAGATATAAAAAGATTAATAAAAGAGATACTAAGCACTCCTCCAGCAGACACAGACAGAAGAAGGGAGGAACTCAAACAAAGGAGAGAACCATTTGATGAAGAATATTTAAAAAATATAGAATACATGAAGCAGATTCAAAGAGATCACCAGGAAATTAAAAGCTCTATGGAAAGATGGCAAATCAGCTTGAAAGAAACTAAGGATAGATTATCCAAACTGGAGGACAATTTTGCAATGTGGGAATATGAAAGGGAAAACTTTTTAAAAATAACAAGGAAACAAGCAGTAACCATACAAAGGCTAGAAGATGACAAAAGGATCTATAACTTGAGAATAAAGAATGTGAATGAAGAAGCAGGGGTACAAACAAAGGAACTACAAAGGTTATTCACAGAAATAATTAAGGAAAACTTCCCAAACATAGGAAAAGGAAATGATATTCAGATATATGAGGCATACAGAACTCCAGCCACCTACAACCAAAGTAGAGCTATACCCAGGAATGTAATAATCAAGATCCCAGAAATTCAGCATAAGAACTGAATATTAAAAGCTGTTAGAGACAAGAAACAGATAACCTATAAAGGAAGGCCCATGAAAATAACGGTAGACTTCTCGACACAAACCATGAAGTCAAGAAGAGCCTAAAGTGAAATATTCCAAGCCCTAAAAGAAAATAACCTCCATCCCAGATTGATATACCCTGCTAAACTGTCTCTAGAAATTAATGGAGAAACAAGATGCTTTCAAGACAAAGAGGAACTTGGGAAATTCACAACCACCAATACAACTCTACAGAGAATACTGCAGGGCATTCCAGAGAGAGAGAAAAGTACTAGGATTCCAGGAACAGTGGCAGAGAAGCCTCAATGCATGGAGCAAAAAACAGAATGAAGAAGATAAGCAGACAACTGATGGCAAAAAAAGAGCATAACAGAAATGAGGCAGAGAAGATTTATTCAAAACTGATATGAGTGACAGTATCAAGTCTAAGAGTATAGGCAACCACAATGAAGATGCCAAGACTCTTCGATACACATTCTGGTTTGATAACTGCCAGTGTTTGAAGTTCTATACTATATACAAAGTTGTATTTTAATTAATACTGTTATGTACTGATATATTCAATTATACTATGTCTGATGATATAGCTAATTCTATTGGAGATAACAAGAGACAACACAGGAACCATGGTAGAACAATTTGTACAATGGTCTTACATGTTTATTTCATTTCATGCGTTTCTAGGACTATGTTTTGTTTGGCCTTGCTTTGTTTTGTTTCTCCCTCTAATATAGAGAGTATAGAAATACATTTTAAGACTCATGCATGTGTAGAATCTATAAACAGTTTATTAGAACTGATCTTATGACACATGATGAAATGAACAGGTACTTTGAAGAAAAAGAGACACTAAAATGCCCAGTGCTGATCCTGGAGTGTCATAATGTGAAACCCAGCTATAGTATTATTCTTTGTTCAGAGTGATATTGGCCTGCTTGGGTTTATTCAATCTCAACATAATTGAAGATATGGATAACTGCATGTGTGTTTAAGTGTATAGGATTGATAACCATATTTCTAAGTTTTTGTTGGATAGTTGAACAGAACTGCCTGCAATCTCACTGTCTGAATCCCCACTTTATATGTTCCACTTTAGTATCTTGAATAACTATTTGTAAGAAGACAATCTTTAATCATCAACTAGTGATTTCTGTTTATTTTTTCTTTGAAATTATGTATTATTTCTACCCATTTTCTGTTTTGTTTAGTCTTCCTTTAAGTTAAATTTTTAAAAGATACTACATTACCCAGTGCTGATCACGGAGTGTCATGATGTGAAATCCAGCAATACTATTAGTCTTTGTTCAGAATGATTTTAACCTGCTTTAGTTTGTTTAATCTAAACATAAATGAAGATATGGATAACTGCATGTATGTTTAAGTGTATAGGATTGACAACCATGTTACTAAGTTTTTGTTGGACAGCTGAACAGAACTGTTTGCAGTCTTGCTGTTTGAATTCCCACTTTACATGTTCCATTTTTGTACCTTGAACAACTATTTGTAAAACAACAACATGTAAACATCAACTAGTGATTTCTTACTGTTTATTTTTTTTCTGGACGTATGTATTATTTCTACCTATTTTCTGTTTTATTTAGTCTTTCTTTAAATAAAAATTTTTTTAAAATTCTGGAAACACAAAGTTGAAGAAATGTCAGAGAAAAGGTGAAAAAAGAAAGATGCCTTCCAAATGGCTTTGCCTGTCATGGTCTCTATGACAAACAGCTGGTTTTCATGTTTAAGTCCCTAAAAAGAATTTGGTCTTTTCCCATTTAATAATACCATTTTTCCAAATATCTGATTTCCAAGCTACAGAATAAGTGATTCACAGTGTGGATTTATTCCAGCATCACTTGTTCTCTGACTACATTTCCCAATACCTCACTGGATCTAATGATGTAGAAAGTACTCACCTTATCAAACAAAATAATAATTTACCAAAGGTCCAACCTTTCTGCCCATCTGTGTTTCCTAATTTCCCCTCTAATTTTCCTATTTATTTGTTTACTGATTGATCGGTCCTATGGCATATGGCTCATACCTTATGGCATTGCTTTAGTCATGATGAAAATAGATAAAGAAAGCAGTAACTGAGTTAAACTCATCATCAAACTTTCCAAAACCCAGCCAGGCATTGTGGTGCACACTTATAATCCCAGTGCTCTAGAGGCCGAGACAAAAGGATCGTTGTTTCAAAGCCTCTCTTTGTACACAGTAAGACTGTATATTAACACTGTGTAAACTACCTGGTCTTAAAAAGGAAAAAGAAGCTGCAGCTGCCCCAGGGAGAGAACCACCCAGCGTCTCCCAAGATCCGGCCATGTTGGAAGTTAGGGCACTGAGCCAAAGAGCAACACACCCTCCTTCCTGTTAAGTAGCTGTGGGCCCACCAGCATGGGCTGAGAATCAAACATCCCATCCGGCCCAGCATTAGCAACTAGGAGCCAAGGTCTGAGCATGTCTTGGGAGGCTGACCATATACAATACAGCAAATAGGGGGGATTTCCTTCTACCATGTATTTGAAGGCAAATATTGTTATCATTGTTTTGCTTTGTTCTGATTAACTGTATTGCTCTATTCAATATTCTGTTTTGATAAGTTCTATAATGTTCTGTGTTTCATGATTTTGCTATACCTGATTGAAAGAACTACTATTGTGAAGACAACGAGATATACTATGGTACCTATTACTGTAATCCCGTTAACCTGCTGTGAAGTTCTGTACCAATTTCACTACACTGTCTAAATTGAACCATGGTGCTCTGCCAGTGACAAACCTTCCTCCTATGGGATTAGCCCAGCCCACCCTACTCATCTCCCTCTGAAGAGCCATCCAGGACCCTAACACAGCCTCCAGCAGCCCCCTTGACTACCCCCAAAGAAACTGCACTCAGCAAGCCCAGGGAAAGAAAAGGCCAACGACAGGTGTAAGGGATGGAAAGGAGGCTGGTAATAGTTATGTCTCCCTAGGCAGGGTCTGGAGCTGTCTTGGACTGAGCCGAGTCTGTGTGACAGAGCTACTGACATATTCCACCTGTCCCTGCCAATGGCAGGAGTGGCTTGGTGGCTGCTGACTTCCAAGACCTTCCTGTGCAGTTGTGGGACAGTCTGTGAAGAGAAAGACCAAGAGGGCAGAGAGCTGCGGACCACAGGTGCTGGGAAGCCTGGCAGCAGGCAGGGTTTGGGTGGAGAATATTGTAGAGAGGTTGGCGTGGGCAGGCAATGCTTCAGCCACATAAATAATGAGAATGCTTCGTGGGGCAGTGTCACTCCCCTTCGCTTTCTCTTGCTTCCTTTTCCATCTGCAAAAGATCTCTCTCCATTTCCTATTTCCCATAGAGGGAGATGGAAAGAGGAAGTAAAGAGAATTAATAATCGCGCCTGCACCAGCTCCCCAGGATGGATGCAATTATCATGTACTGTAGACCTGTGCTAATTAAAAAATTTTAGTAGTGTAAGTAGTAAAAGCCTTCAGGAGTTTTAAAGACCTTTTGTAATTCATTTGGGTGCCTTTTAAATTTTACAGAAGCAGAAAGACCAGACTCCAAGACACGTAAGAAGTCAGGGGGAGGCAACGAGAACAGGCAAAGGAGGGGAAAGAGCACAGTGAACAAACGACAACTCGACAGCCAGACAGAGCTCTGAATTTGGGAGATGAACCTTTATTTCTGCTAGATACTTACTGCTGCCAATTTTTCCCCCTAACATGAAATATTGTAGTGTCACACTAATCTATTTAAAAACCGGAGAGCGGAGAAGCCGTTACAAATCTGCACACAAAAAAAGCTCAGACCCATGATGAAGCAAACAGAAACATGCAGGCTGCTACATCCAGTGCCTTTAAGAGCTGTCAGTGTTCATTAAAAAAATACTAAGTCACCTGGGATCGCACAGGGTCTCGGACTATTATTAGTATTTCAGTATAGTTCATGAGTAGAGCATCAGGACGTCTGTTTCACAGACAGGACTAACTCCTTCTGTTCCAAGAAAACTTCTCCAAAATCAGGTTTATTTTATCACTCCAGAGCATCTGTCTGGAGAGAAGAAATCTGCTAATAGGCCACAAATCTAAGTTCAAAAAATTCTTATCACATTTCAAAAATAAATTCATTCTAGGATAAAGGAATTAGAGGAGTACAAAGTGAACCAGAGAATAATGATTTTAAAACTCAGGTCATGATTCTTCCGGCGTATCTCAAAAACTGACACCATGGATTTTTCCACACATCCTACTCACACAGAAGTTGGTCCTGTCTGACCTTCAGTTGGTCCTGAGCGGCTGACTCAGATGCCTTTCTGCAGTGCCATGGTTGGTAGCGATCCTCAGTGTTAATCGGATGTGTGCTCTGCATGTGCAGCCTAAGTTTGCCTTCCTCTGATTCATTAAGCACATGTGTTACCAGATTTCTACTTCACGAATCCAGAACTTTCAGTATCTTTGCCAAAGGGATTCATATGGACGCCAATCTGCCCTGCAGGATATGTCTGCGTAACACCCTCTGTTCACGGAGAGCTTTATTCCTCCAGCAGGCTGAAGGTCTCCTGAATCATTGCAGATATGTCTGCTGAGGGAACAACTCCTTTAGGAGCTTCCAGGAAAGCGCATGATGCCCCATGGCTGAACGGATGAGCTCAGGGGGCTGTACGCACCCTCAGAGTATCCCGAAGCTTCAGTGGGATCATAAGCACAGCTCCCTTGGCTCCTGCTTGCCTACAGACTAATTTTCCCAGCAATTATCTACTTCAATATTTCATTATAATTTAGAATCCTCTGCTGATCTTTGAAAATAGAGAGAGATACACAGACCATATGTTTCTTTACTATTTAAAAAAATCCTTCATGAAGTAGGCCTGTGTATTTTCATTCTACTTAGCCTACATGGAAAAAGTCATGATTATATTGGTTTTTCTTCCCCTGTGCCCTTTTAGGCCTTGAGAAACAAAGATAAAACTGAGTTTCCATCAAGCTTTTCCTCCTGGGATGCCTACTTCACAGGATCCTTCATTGACAAATCAGTTTGAGTTGGGTAAGAGAATGGACTAGGGTAGGAAACAAGGCAAAACTGGGGCCCAGCTGGCTGAATACCCCCTCTTTGGGGGCCAGTGGAGGCAGTCAGAGATGAAGTTCAAAGCCAAACAAGTTTTGGGTACACACAGACATGCAATGCCCCAAAGCAAGATGCGGATGTGTGACCTACCAAGAGTGTTGGTTTGGTTGTCAGGAAGCCATCAATTAGACCCCGACTGCTGACCCACCGTGACTGTCTCTGCATGATCACCCTGCCCAGCTATGCAGGATGTGTTCAGCACTGGTGGTAAGAGGAAATCCATGTGGCCCCAGGGCTCTGAATAAAGCACCAAGATCTGAAACTCCAGGCTCATGTTCATGACCTGGAAGCCCCAGTACTGCAATGGGATAGCGTTTGGGCTGTGGTCTGCATACCAGAAAGCAAAGTGCAACACAGACCCTGACAGACACAGAACCAAAGGAGCTCCTAGATGGGCCCGGGCAGAGCGGGGACACAGAGGTGAGTCCTCTGAATCAGTGATGGTGACCCAGTCTTTGCCGTGAGCATTCTGAAAACCAAGATGCTGATGAGGGAAAGCTTCGCCTCAGTTCTCAATGATTTTCTTGCCCTTTTCATGGGATTTTTGATCCTGTCTGTCACACTCCACCAAGAGGTCAGGCACTTGCCTGGCAGGTCACCATCACTCTCACACCGTGTACCTGCGGGTCCTAGTTCATGAGCAGCTCTTCTGTTGGGGTTCCATTATCTCCATTTCCCTCCTAATTTTCAAAACTCTTTATTAACAACTTCACCAGACATCAATACCTGCACCTTAATATTAGAATTGACTTTACTCCAGATAAATGTTTAGCTCTTTTTTCCTAACTATTGTGTTTATGAGCATCTATAGGGATACATTTACAATGACCATTTACCAACTCACATGATTACTGCTGATCCATGCAAGAAATATTTACTGCTGATGATGTTATGGGAAATTTGGGGTCAGAATTCAGAGCTTGTAAAGCTATGTCAAGCTGTGCCGTAGGCAGATATTTGAACTGAATAAGGTCACTGATGATTGATGCAATTATGGTAACAAATATCTACTAGTGTTTGACATTTATGAAATTCTTTCATGATGCTTGTGTCATTTGAACCACACAATTTATTCAAGTAGTGGACCATGAATTCTTCCTCCTTTCCATTTACTGATACCCTTGGAGGTTAGGTGACTTGCTCAGGGTCAACAAGTTTAAAATGTCAGGCAGGGACTCAGAACTAGAACATAGGACTTCAAGTCAAATATTCACTCTACCACTATATCATGGTGGCCTTTTCATGTCTTGAGCCTACATTAGAATTAAAGTATCATATTAAAGGGCACTCACCATTTTGCTGGCATAACTGTGCAGCTGAATGTCACTGTGGACAGTTTCTGTCTTGTGTCTTTATAGTTGTTTCATGACTAAAATCCTGGTCTTTACACCTCCTAGCTGCCTCTTACATATAAGAAGTGCCGGAGACAGCGGCTGGTCATCACCATTTCCCTTCTTAATGACGTGATGGAGAATGTACAAGTTGCCCCTACCCACTGCTTGATCTAGAGGTCAGCTGGAAACAGTGAATCACTACAAAGATAAGCATTTTAACCACATGCACATTCATTTTAAGCAAGGCTGTTACTTTATCACTTACTGTTTCTTCTTTGGGGATGATAAAGATATGAAAGACTCACTATTCATTATCATGACAGAGCGAGACAGGGTCCTTCTTTACAGGAATCAGAGCTACAGTGGAGGATGGGTCCATAAATAAATTAGCTACTTTAGCATTCCCAAGTATTTATTTAGTATTCCCAAGTAGCATTCCTTTTTTTTTTTTTGATACCAGGAATCAAACTCACAATCTCACACTCACCACTGAGCTAATCCCTGGCCCCTGTCCTTTGGTTTTTATTTAAATTAAGAATGACTTGAGGTTCACCTTGGAGAAGGAGTGGATGCTTTAGCTCATATCAAACTTGGGCACTGAGGGCTCATATGAATTCCAGCTTCTTCCAGCACAAAATAAAACTGAACGCCATGGCCCCCTGTCCCCTCACCCCTCCTTCTCACCATTATGTACATCCTCGCTCCTCTAAGACCTCTTTGCTCCAGACTAGATAGGGGTATCATTTTTTTAAAATACAATGTGTTTTTAATAATTCAATGTGTTTTTAAAAAGAGCTAGCTTCTACATGGCAATCATTACAATGTGGGTGCCAAGAAAATACAGAATATTAAAAGGCTGCTGTGAGATCAACACTGTATTTAGAAAGGAAACTTTGTGTTTTATTCACCGTGATGTTATAAGTACACTTTTGAGAAAATATATGTGTAAGACATATTTATGTTTCGTCTACATATGGATTCACAACCAGCCTCCCACCCATTCCTCCTCCCTCCCTTGATTCATGAGTTAGAAACAGCTGATCCCAAATTTTGGCTTCTCAGACTACTGCACTGTCTGAGCAGTCGTCACAGCCCAGCTTCAATGGACTCAGAGGCCAGCACTCAGAGTGTGCAGAGCTCCCTCCTATTTGGCCAACATTTATGGGGCACCTCCTTTGTAAGTGCGTGCCAGCTCCAGCTTGAGCTGACTTCCGGTCCCCACCCATGGGTGTGGGAAGCTGCATTCCTTCCTAAAAGCCTCAGATCTCTCAGCATTAGGATTTCCCCCACTGGGTGGAAAATAATCCTTGAAGTTGTTCATTGCTTCTCAGCCCTAGCTACACAATACAATCACCTAGAGGTCTTTGAAGAATTACCAGCATGAGAGTCTCATCTGAGGCCAATTCCATTAAAACAGTCCTTGTTGGCTTGTTTTAAATTTTGTTTTAAGTTTCTAATGTGTTGCCTAAACTAAATTCTCAAAATTTCCAAAGGCCCCAACGAGGAGAAATGAAACCAAAAGGATGAAGAGCGACACCCCAGAAGACGAAGCTATCCCCCAAGTCTGGATCAGCACAGTAGAGAGGAGAAGAAAGAAACCATGAAGATCACTTTCTTTACCCCCAGAGCTCCACCCTTGACTTGTGATCCCTAATACTGAGCTTTTTATATGGGATATTTTCAACCAAAATATTTTCCATAGTCAAACCCCATTTCCTCATTCGTTCAACAAATAATAATCTTTATTGAGTATCAGGCACTAGGCAAAGTGGTCTCATAGAATTGTATTCTAACTGCAAACAATGAATTTAGTGTCTAACGTGTGTCTCTGGTTATCCTCTGTTCACTGACACCTCTCGGGTTCTTAGCATCACTCTGCTCAGACTCACTGGCTCCCTTACTGGGTTTTCCCCTCATTACGCACATGGGTCCTGCCTGGACTCTTAAAGGGTGTTTACAACTACACTTCACAAATCTGGGTCTCGGATGATTAACTTCCTTCTTGCTGTCAAACAATTACAGTGCTTTGGTTTCAAAATCTCTGCCTATTGGCAAAATGGAGACTGAAGTCAGGATCTCAAGTCAGAAGACCCAAATTCGAGTCCTGACACAAACTTACTAGTTGCATAACCTCAAACCAACGTAACCAAAGAGTTACTTAAACTCTTCAAGTCTCAGTTTTCCCATTTGTAAAATGAGGAAAACAACAAGAAAATCAAAGGTCTGGAAGACAAATGAGCAATAAACATGAACAGCAGGGTTCACAAAGCACACATATTAAATTAGTGCCCAAGAACTAAGGACCACCCTCTCGAGGCCTCCTTCTCCTACCGTCCAAGAGGAGGACACCCACTGCTCCTTCCCACTGAGCTCGCGCCATCATGCTGTCTCGATATCGATCTCAATTTTTCATTGATCCTTCATGATATCAACCACCACAAAGCACAGATTCCCCTCACACACACTAGTGATGTTTACAGCTTTCCGGTTACTTCCTTTTCTCACACCAGTCCTGAAACCGAAACACTGTACCTGCTGAAACTCAGAATCATTATGTTCAAATAAATTGCATTCATTATCAGTGCATTTATAGCATCATTATAAATAGATTTGCTGCATAATGAATACCTGCAAAATTGGCTTAAAACAAAAATGATTATGTGTCCGAGTATAGTTTTCACAGATTGGAAATGAGGCGAGGCTTAATGAGACAGTTTTGGCATGTAGTCCCTCATGAGATGCAGTCAGTAGTCAGAGCCATAGTCCCCAAACACTTGACCCAGGGTAAAGAATCCCCTCCAGGACAGTTTGCCCACATGCAGGGCATTGGTGCTAATAGCTGGGAGAAGCTCTTTTCTACCCATGAACTTCTCCCCTGGGTAGCCTGGGAGTCTTCTTGGCCTTGTGGTGGATTCACCCAGAGCCAGGGCTCCAGGAGAGCAAGGCAAAAGCTACAGAACACGTTTCAACCTTGCCTCAGAAATTACATGCCATCACCCTGAAGTACCCCATTGGTCACTGTGATGGTGACTCTTGACTGTCAATTTGATTGGCTTGAGGAATGTCCAAGGATAAAGTGCCCTTCTGGATGTGCCTGGGTGGATCCTGTGGGCACAGCCTTAGGGACTATATCTAGTCCCCAATCCCATCCCATCTGGCTTTTCCTTTGCTCTCTGTTTCTTGGCTGCCGTGAACTAAGCCTTGGTCTACCATCCTCTTTTCCTTGGAGCCAGCGTACCATGGACTGAATCCCCTGAAACTGGGAGCCAAGTTAAACCTGTCTTCCTTTGAAATTGGAGCTGGCAGATATTGTTCCCCAGCAATATAAAGCTCACCAATAAAGTCACGTTAAGTCAGCTCTGATTTTAACACTGTAAGAACTTAAAAGAAGCTTACACACTAGGAGATGAGGATCATGGGTATCATCTTGGCCACTACCTGTGGCATCTCTATTTTGGAAAACCATTCCCTAAACATTCCCTTCATCTTTTCACTCTCATCAAAACCTGCCTTTCCCAAAGTCAGGGGACACGCTACCATCCTCCCACCTGGAGAGCACTGCTCCTTCCGTAGCTCTCAAATCTTAGAGCTTAGAGATATGTAGGTGTCATCTTTGCTCCTCATTTTGTTCAGACACACTTCTCTCCTTCGTCCCTCAATATACCAGATCTGACTCACAGCACCCGATGACACCACATGTCAGGACACCCCTGTTGTATCCTTCCCTCCTCTAGACTCTAGCTTCAGGCTGGTCATCACATTCTTCACTACTGCTATCCCTGTCTTAATGCCTAGAGCTACAAGCACAGGAGTAGACCATCACACATACACCCCGGGCTCTCAAATCCTTGAACTTCTCTTCATCATCAATGGTGTTAAACATTGTCCACAGCCCTAAGTTCATCACCATAACTACAGACTACGTCATCAGTAATCCAGGCAGCCACGCCTAGTGTCAAATAGTGAGAAGTATTCCCAAAGTCAGAGCCATTTCTACCGAGCAGGGAATTGCGAAGCATTAAGAGTTACCCTCTGACCATTCAGGCTTCTCTGCGCACCCCCTCTGTCGTCCTGCCCCAGGAATCTTTCCTGGGGACTCCGCCTTGACTTCCGGTCATTCTACCATTATTCTGCTGTCCTTCACTCCTTAGTGTTCTCAGTCTCTCCTCATCAAGCTTAAATGTAAAGAAAATCTTTGTGATCCTTCCCTTTCACACACCCTTGACTTCTTTACCTCCTTTTGGATTTATTGTGCTTACTTGGAATATACGAACCCTGATTAAAAACTAATTCCATGTCTATGCCAAATCTCATTCCCTATAGCATCATTTTTATTCAAATAAAATTGAGCAGCAGCGCTCTCTCTCTCTCTTTTGTGTGTGTGTGTGTGTGTGTGTGTGTGTGTGTGTGAGAGAGAGAGAGAGAGAGAGAGAGAGAGAGAGAGGGTTAGGAACTGGACTCAGGGCCTTGTGCATGACATGCGAGCACCCTACCACTGAGCTGCACTGTATTTTCTCTCCCTTGATTCACTATGAAAGCCACTCCAACAGATTCTTGCCTCACGACTCCGCTGAAGCCACTGGAGACATGGACAACCCCACAAGAGAAAGCTGGGAAGGGGTCAGGGCCCCAGTGACCTACTTTCTGGTCACCCAGACTCACTTGGCTTAATCTGCTTGCAGCACTTGGTACAGTTGATCACTGTCCACTCCCTTTTAAAAACACTTATTTAAAATTATTAATCAACTGATTCATTGCCTTCTTCTTACTGGCATGAAGTAAAACGAAATGAATCCATTTCATACTATGAAACACTTCATGTGCCTCTTTCACTCAATCCTCATTAAACAACTTAGAACATGTAAAATTATTCCCAGTTCTCAAGACGAGTAAGTGGAGACCTGAGAAAACAGGAAACATGAGCAGATCCGCTAGAGACTGAGGGTGGAAAACCAGTTACAGGACGCTAAAGCCACGAAAACTGCTAAGTGGGCACAGTGGGCAGTGCTCACTCAATAGGCACTGATTCAAACATGGAGGAAAAAAAATAAAGAATAGAATGGATCACCACCTATTTCTCTGTATGCTTCCTCCACTTGGCTTCCAGGATGCTGTGTTCTTCTCTTCCCCAGTTTCCCTGGCTGCTCCGGCTTAGTCCCTTTGCTGGTTCTTCCTCTTCTCTCTCAGCCTCTCGGGCTTCAGTGCCTTACATCTCAGTCCTCAAGCCAGTTCTTTCTTTGATGACACCAATTCTGTCAGGACCACAGAGGATTATGGTTTCAATCCAGGCGATGTGCTGCTGACCTCAGACGACACTCACAAGCTCCAGATGTGTGTGTCCTTGGATCTAAAGTCAGCATCTCCACACCACATGCCCAAATCCCAACGCCTGGTCCTCCCACACATCCGCTCTACCCTCAGCCTTCACCATTTCCTCCCGTAGGTCCATCAAACAAAAAATCCTGGAATCCTCTTTAGCTTTATTCTTGCTTTTATAGCCCACGTCCAATCCAGGCACAAATCTTGCAGACCGTACTTTCAAATGTGTGCAGAATCTCGAGGATGTTTCCTACCTGTCTGCTGTCACCAGGTCAGAGTCTCTGCATCTCATCTAGCAACTGCTTAGCTTCTTAATAGTTCTGCCCTCTCCCCTTCTGCCCCATGACAGCCTAACCATCCATTCAAGACCCCCAAACCGTTCTTCTGCTCAGAATCCTCCTCAAGCCAAGCGAAAGACAATGACTTACCATGACAGCATCTCCCTTGTCGGCTATCATCTCTAACTGCTTCCCCATAACCACTGCACAGCGCATACTGGCCCTTTTTCTGTTCCTAATGCAGGGACCAAGCTCCCCTGCTTAGCACCTACGCTGTAGCCATTCCTGCTTCCTGGATGCTATTTCCTGCTTGGTTAACTCCCTCACCTCATTTGCATGCCTTGTTGAAATGCCACCTTCACGGAGGTTAATCTCCAGCACCTTATTTACAGCAAGACAACGGGACACGTACACGCAGTCAATGCTTTTCCTGTTCCATTTCTATGTTCTGCCATTTATCTCCTTCTGGGATATTTGACCATGAACTGACACCTTTCTTGTCTGTTCACCACCTCCCCTTCCCTTTACTTCCCCCTGCTACAATGCAGAATAGAAAATCTTTAAGAGTGACCATGTTTCTCCTATTCATTGACTTACCCCAGGCCTACAAATGCACGTAACACATCCAATAAGACAACAAGCAATACCCTCCTGGACCTTACAACACAGAGGTTTTGGTATAATCAAACATTTTAGAGCTAATTGGTACAAAAGCTAACTAAATCTTAAACTCAGATAGTATAAGACAAATTCAGGGATCTTTCCATGATCTTACTCCAGCTTCCAGACAAAAAGCACACCCGACTCAAATGCTTAGAACACCAATATTATTTGTAAAGCCTTTCTAAATTCCCACAAATGAGGCAAAATAATAAATTACTTACTAAAGTAATTGGTGCTGACACAGCTAAATGTTTCCACATGTTTTGCTGAATTCACTGCGAATCGATCGTGGATCCTGCACCTCCCAACCTTTGGCTCTGTGGCCCAGAATCACTGCTTCTCAAACTTCTACTTCGGCTTTACTACCGTTAGCAACACTAGCAGATGATTTTCTTTTATAGCCCATTTTATACACACAAGATGTTTATCACTTGAGGAGAGCTAGCGCGCATGATAACGAGGGTAGAGAACAACCCGGTTTAAACGCAGAGGCTGGGGCGGCCTCTCCCTGCTTCTCAGCGGTTCCAGCACTGCTGCAGAGCCTGCAGCTGAATTCAGTCCTCAGCACAACTGCAGATTGCTGTATGTTATGCGTCTTTTTTAAAAAAGTAGTCAAAACTGCAAATGCTTAAACCTCAAATTCCAATAACCTATTGTAAATGGACTCAATCATTACAAGACACATTGTGAAGAAGGGAATGAGACAGGGACGAAAAAGAAAAACATTATGGAAATCCAAATAGCTAAAAGCTCAATATGCAGGAAGAGGTTTTTCTTCCTGCTTTGAGCAACTGTCTACTGCTCCATGTGGTGGCGGTAACAATGAAAACCATCAAAGTAAAAATGTTAAACGTTACCACTATGACCCTTAGCAGCATAAAAGGTGTCAGGATTTACATAACGCATTAATGAGGAAACCAGCAGGATGACAAAGGGGGTTCAAGGTGCTGGGACAAGACCACTAGGCGGAATGCAGAATCGGCTGCCAGTCTCCAGGGCAATTTAAACACAGCCTTTGAGGTCACATCTTCTAATAGACAGCAGCTATTTGCAACTCTGCCAGACAAAACTCTTAGGGATAAACATGTAGCTTCACAGGCTATTCCCAAAACAAAAGCACACACCCTAAAAGAATTAGGTGACCCTCGGGTAGATAATACTGCAATTTGACACAGAAAGGACATGCCAATCTCTGCCAGATTTCCAACTTTTTTCTGATTTTTGGTTGGTATTTTTCTAACAGAACTAGTGGTAGGAAACCTTCTCTTTGAGAACTTCCTCTAGAGAAATATTCTATTCCATCACATTTGAAATGTCTGGTCTTCTTTGAAAAAGGATTCTTTCCTGATTCTAAAAAGATCCTACTCTATTACTAATGTAATAGAATATTTTTGCTTGGGCAACATATTTCTCATACAAAACAGGAACAAAATTGATCAATTAATGAATTCATTCACATTGCAGTCTGATTTGTAAGTTCCTGAGTTCGAAGCATTGATTAACTGTATTTTTATAAAAAGAGAGAGAAAGACAGAAAAGCACCTTAGTGAGGAATTCTTAAATGAAATGGTGTCCAGAAAGGTTAAGCAATTTGTCCAAGGTCACTTTTTGAGTCTAAAACTGAGTTCATACAATAACTCAAGATTAAAACAGAAAAACATAAGGGACCGTAATAGCTGTAAAAATTCCAGCTTCCTGGGGTTGGTCTCTCGGTCACTTTGATCTCATCACCTTCCAGAGATGCTGATGGGCCAGAGAGAGCCTGGGGCAGCAGGTTTCAGAGCATTTCCAGTGTAGGGCAGAAAAAACCCCACCCTTTCCTCATGCACCGTAAGGTGCACAGCTGCCTCTGCTATAGCAAAGACACAGTAACAAGGGAATTGCATTAGAAATTCATTTACTATATCTCCATGTGGCATAAGAGGACATCAGAAATGAAGACCCAAGCTCCCAGGGGAGAGTGCGTATTCTTACACATAGCTACCATGAGGACTGGACAGTGGTGGAAACCAGTGATCAGACAAGGAGATGGGATATCCGATGGCCATGAATGGGGCAGGGAGGCTCATGAAGGCTCCTGGGCTCAGCTCTCCCACCTCTGTGTCCACACCCCTTTTCTGCAGGCCAGGGCAGGACACTCAAAGTGCGATGTCTCAGGTGAGCAGGCAGGAGAGGGTCAAGGGTGACTTTCCTGCTTCCATGGGGTTTCTCCCCCATTTCCTTTAGACTAAAATATTCACTATGTCAAGGTGCTATACTTTGGGAGTATCAGATTTTGAACCCCAACAGCAATTTTCTCAAATAACAAAAGAAATATATTAATTCAATTGTAGCAAAAAAGAAAAAGGAGGAAGATAAAGATGAAAATTTAGATATAATGTTATTTAAATTAGCCACTTTGAGATTATCTTTTATTGCTTTTATTCTTTCCTGACTTTTTCCTCCAAGTTTATTTTTCCCCAAAGAGAAAGCTGCCTCATTGAGAAAGCACTTTCATTTTAGAAAATAAGTCTTTATTGTTAAAATAATCCCGTTTTAGAAGAGATGGAGTATATTATGAAATAACGAAAAAGGACTTTGAAGACTGAATAACTTTTGACAGCAGATTAGAATGCATGTCATTTTCATCTTCTTTTTAATTCTTCTAATCTACAAATTGAATTTTGAATACATGACGGGTTGATAGTTTTGAGAGAGAGCTTTGCTCCTCATTGTAATGTATTTTGTCAGTCACAGTAATCATGCTTGGGCAATAGTATTCTCTCATGAATTTGTGGAATAGCGATCCTTTTTTTATCAAAGTATGTAAAATTATTCTCTTAAAACTCTTAAAACTGGCGATTTGACATTGGAAGATGAAGCTGGGTGAGTGTTACTAATTGACACCTTGGATACTAATTGACACCTTGACTCTTCAATCTTTAGCATCTGAAACACAGACCGCACAATTCTAAATTAATTCAAATCTACATTAATTTAAAATATATGTGCATGCCATGTGGCATCTTTACATTGATAGAGATAGAGAAAAGCTGTCAGGGAAAAAAAACCCAAAGGCAAACCAAATGAGAATGTCAAAATTCTGAAAAGTACAGAAGTAGCTGTAATAGCAAAAATATATTTTTTTCAGTTATATTGGAAGGTTTAACTCCACATCATCCTATAGTTATCTGGAATCCAAAAAGCAGGCTTCATACTTCTAGATTAAATTCTAAGTACCAATCCAAGAATAATCGAAATATACTGTTTATCAAAAGACTCTAAACACGTGACTCAGAGTACTAAGTAAAGAGGATCTGAAATGGAAGCAGAGGATTCTGGTTTAGCTCTCTTTTGTTCAAGGTTGTTAATAAATAGTCACCTTCAAAAATATAAGTATTTTCAAATACTGAACAGACTTCCGGGAGAACATGGCGGACAGATAACAGCAACTACCGGAGGCTCTCTGAAAGACTCGGCTCAGAAGCCAGGAATGGTGCGGACTAAGGAGATATAAGCAAGTGGAGATATGCTCTGCTGACTCAGGAACAAACTGGGCTGAGAGAAACCAACTTGGAATGCAGTCCTGGTGCTAAAACAGGAACAGAAAAGCCTCGGTGTGGAGGCTGGACCCCGCGCCATTGTAAGCCGCGATTTGGGTTTCCCGCCGCGCAGCGGCTGGCTGCCTCCACAGCGGCTCGGCAAGGAGAGAGACGCGCAGAAGCTCTGAGAACGGCAATCTGCGAACGGCAGGGAGGCGTGCACTGACTTGTTGTGAGGTGAGTGAGAGAAACTGACACTCTACCACAGTTCGACTCCAGCAGAGGACTTTCTGGGCCCGAGCAGTCCTGCGGGAGCAGGGCGCGGTGGCGACTCCAGCGACACATCTCCCTCTCGGGCGGGATTGGTGAAAAGTGCCTGGCCTGCGTGACGCTGCTGGCAGACCTGGTAGGCTGTCCCAACCCAGATCCCAGAGCCTGACGGTGGCCGGGAGGGGAGACACGTAGGCTGCCTGGTCCGTAACTCCCTGGTGCGCAGCGGTGAGCGGAAACACCTAACTGGCGCAATTCGATCAGGCTGTGGCTGACTGGGAGAGAAGCTGGGCCTCTTATATAAGCTTGCATATATAAGGAACAGAGAAGAAGAGGCAGCATGGGAAGAGACAGCAACAAGAAAGGCTCCTCGGCCCCCAATTCTGAGAAACAGGCAATAGCAGACACCGCACCAATACAAATAAGGCGCCATATAGAGAGCCTCATAGACCAATTCAGGAATGAAGTTATCAACGACCTGAAGCTAGAAGTATGCAAAATAGTTAGAGAAATGCTAAGTACCACCCAAGAAAAGACAGGTGGTGGAATGGAAGAACAGAAAAAAAGGGGAGAATTGTTTGATGGAGAAAACAGAGAAAGCATAGAATACATGAAGCAGGTTCAAAGGGACTACCAAGATACTAAGAAGTCTATCGAAGACTGGCATAACAGCTTGAAAGAAACTAAGGACAGACTATCTGAACTGGAGGGCAGACTTGTAATATGGGAGAATGAAATGAAAAACTTCTTAAAAATAACAAAGAAACAAACAGCAATAATACAAAGACAAGAAGATGATAAGAGGATCCATAACTTAAGGATTAAGAACATAAAAGAAGAAGTAGGGACACAAACAAGTGAACTACAAAAGCTACTCACAGAAATAATCCAGGAGAATTTTCCTAATTTAGCAAAAGGTAAAGAAACTCAGACGTATGAGGCATACAGGACCCCAGCTACCTACAACCCAAACAGAGCAACACCCAGGCATATAATAATAAAAATTCCAGAAATTCAATACAAGAACAGAATATTAAAAGCTGTAAGAGACAAGAAACAGACCACTTACAAGGGAACACCCATCAGAATTACAGCAGATTTCTCTGCACAAACCATCAAATCACGAAGAGCGTGGGGGGAAATAATTCAAGCTTTGAAAGATAATAATCTCCAGCCAAGATTGAGATATCCTGCACAACTGTCCCTGGAAATTGATGGAAAAACAAGGTGCTTCCAGGATAAAGAGGAACTGGGGGAATTTGCAACCACCAATTCAACTCTACAGAGAGTATTGCAGGATATTCTAAAAAAAGAAAAATACAAAGAATCCAGAAATAATGGCAGAGAGGCCACAACGAATGGAGCAGAGAACAAAATGAAGAAGACAAACTGACAGCTACTGACAGAAAAAGAGCTCAACAGAAATGAGGCAGAGAAGATTGGATGATAGGAACAGCTATTGTGGAGAAAATGACATCTTAAGAGGTAATACTGATTTAGTATCATCTTGTTTTGAAGTCTCATCTAGCTTTTGTCCTTCTGTCTCCAATGGTCTAAATAGGCTGTATCTTATTGGATTTTATTATGTACGATAGTATAAGCAAAAACCTTTTAAAGACAAGGAGATTATACAGAAACCATTGTTCATTTTCTGTTAGTCGATTCTAAATACTCTGTAATGCTGTCATTCTCTTGAATGGTTTTACATTGTTTTGATATACTTAATGCTACAGTATACGAAGTTGTACTCAAGGATTTCAAAGAAAGAGACAATATGGTAACTACTTTTAGGTTAGGATTATCTGGTGGTGAAACACTATTCTGCTTAAATGGTTCTGTTTTGATCTGCGCTGTTTCGTTGTTATGCCCTCTTTTATCTCAATCTCCACTCCATTATTTACTTTTTTATCTTTATCCTTTTAATTAAAGGAAAAAAAAAGCAGGATATATTATAGTAACCCACTTTGACTTTTCATTACCTTGATTTAAAGCCCTGTATTACTCTCACCATGTGGTTTTTAACTGATGTTCCCCTATTCTGTTTTGCTGGATAGTATCAGGTTCGAAAGTTTAGGCATCAGCTGTGAAGATAATGAGATACATTATGACGCCCATTCTTGTTGACTTTTATCTACTTTTGAAGACCTACAATGTCTCCAATGTTTTGGTTTTGTCGGTTTTATTCTTTACTGTATTGTTCAATTGTATTATAACTAACGATATAGGCAATTCTATTAGAGATAGCGGGAGGCATTATGGTAACCATTGTTGATCACCTTGTATTATGTTTTTACATTATCTATTATGTCCACCCTTTTGACTTGACCGATTCTGTTCTGTTATGTCACATTTGGTTTTACTCTCTTCCAAAAAAGTAAAAAGAACCATGGGAGCAATGAAACCCAAAATGTGTAATAGTCATGGTACAAAAGAGAGGAAAAGAAAGTGCTCCAAACTATATAACTGCATGTATATTTAAGTGTATAAGATAGAAAATGATATCACAGAGTTTTATTGGATCAATGAACAGAACTGTTTGCAGTATCATTGATGGAATGTCCACTTTACAAGCTTTAATTTTGTGACTTGAACAATTATTTCTAAGATGACAATATGTAATCCATTAACTAGTGATTTCCTACTGTTCATTTTTTTTCTGTAAATCTGCATAACTTGTACCCTTTCCCTGCTTTTTTTTCTTTTCTCCTTAAATAAAATTTAAAAAAAAGAAAAAAAAAAGAAAATACAAAAAAAAAAAAGACAAAAAGGAGAATTAAATAAATAAAAAGGGCAAGAACGCAAAAAAAAAAAATCAAATACTGAACAGATGTCATAATAATTACACTGCATTTTCTAATAGTTTTCTTGACTCTCATGATTACATACATACATAATAATTACATGTATGTAATAACGATTACATACATACATAACTATTACACTGTGTTTCCTAATAGTTTTCTTGACACATTCAAAGGACTCTATTTTTTCCTACTTTAGGCTGAATATAAACTAAAAAAATGTATTACTGTTTGGAGCAAGTTAGAGATCAGAGTTGGGATCTTAGTGTGACCAACCTCGTTCTAGCACATGACAAGTCAGAGCCTAAAAGGACAGGGGTCTCTGCAGGGGCCCACGCCATCCCCGAAACCAGTGGTGCTCATGGAACAGTTAGGCAAAAAAGAGATCCCAGTTTCCTCCTGCCATCCGGGAGGTGGAGAAAACCAGTCTCTGGAAAAGGTGCCCGTTTAATAATCAAAATTTTGGGGGGCTGGGGGTTTAGCTCAGCAGCATAAGCGCCCGCCTTGCAAGTGTGTGGTCGTGAGTTCGATCTCTGGTACCGATACAAAAACGAAAAACACCAAAAAAAATTTTTTTTGTTGTTGTTTTTTTCCTCCAAATTAGAGTTCACTTTCTATTCCTTGAGAAGAACCAAAGTTTTTCATTGTTCTTAAAAATGTGATTAATGAACAGGATTCCGTTCATGTTTTTCAGCCGCTAAATCAAATCTGTATGCAGGAGGATATGGAGGGTAGCAGGGGCTGGAACCCTCCAGGAAGCTATGATCCATGGAAAGCTGTCCTGTTACATGAGAGCTATGGGTTCAAAAACATCCTTTGGTCATGGAATTGTGTCTGTGTTTCAGGTGAGCTTTTTTATTCCCCGCCCCTTAGGCCTCCATGGTGTCATAAGAAATTGATAACTCCACAATCTGTATCATCTTGAAAATAAAATCCCTTACTGGAAATCAGCACAAAGTCACCAAGGCCACAATTTGACTCTAGCGAACTGATATATAGAGATGACCACAGAGTGCCCTGTTTCCCTGGTAAGTCCACAATTTTCCAAAGCAGGGGGGTATTCACTCAGATTCAAGCGTAAAAGCTGGCAGAAGTTAGCTATGATTTTGTTTCCCGAAAATGAAAGATGCTAGCAAAATGCTACCTTGGAAGGCTGTGCTTGTCCACCCCCTTACAAAGAAGTGAGATGACAGAAAGAGCACATAAAAATGTTTTTTGATAGAGAAAGGAAAAAAATCCTAAACAAGAACTGTCAAAGATAATCTAAGCCAAGGAGAAATTCAAAAGCCAGCAGTGACTTCACCACCTTTCACCTGACAGCCAACAGACACTGTAGTTTTTCAAATGGAATTACACAGAAATATGTTGATATGATTTTAAAGGAATGAAATATCATTATCTGGAGAGTTGATGCAATTTCCCAAGGTATACATGCCCTCAGGGGCTTCAGACTGCAACACGATATGTGCATTATATAACTAAGCGAGGCTGAAAAAAGTCATGCGTGGTGATAATACTAAACAAATAAGAACACAACATGCCCTGAAGTTATCATTTATAATGAAAGCAAAGATAATCTGAGAAGACTTTGAAGAAATAGGAAAAGAAATTTCACAATTATACAGACTGTCAGTGGCACAGTAAGGGATTGAATTCACTGAGGTCTTCAGTGGCCCACTGTGGAACACAGTAGACCCCTCAGTTTCCATAACATATCTTGTCTCTTTGTTTTGTTTTTTTATTGTTATCTGAAGGGATAGACATGTTTCATCTGGAAAAGAATTGGCAATTGAATAAGCATAACCTACTGCAATATTGGTTATACATGGTCAAAATATAAAGTAAGTCACTTAAATTACTCAAATTTGAGCACCGATAAGATGGGCTCATGTCAAAAGAAACACATATTCAAGAGAGCAAACTGGGTGGTGAGAGTAACCAGCTCTGCACACCCTACTCTTCCAGCCCCTGGGTTCCGGAGCAGGCTGCCGGTGCCCATAGTTCAAAGGTAGCAAGGTCAAGGCTGAATCCCATAGACCTTTTCTTTTTGTAAGCAGCAAATCCCGTCACCAAGGCAACTGATATTGCTCCTGGCTACCTGCTGTGTGTCCTGTGGAGCTGTCCAAGGTGATGCCTGCAGCCACAGTGGACACCTCTGCTCACTTTGGAGCTCCGGCTAATGTTGGGAATCTTAGACAGACCTTTTCCAGATAAGACGAGATGCCTGCGTTCTGCTAGCTTTTGTTTTTTAATTTTAGTCTCTACTTTGGAATAATTCCAGGTTGGCAGTAAAGTTGGAAAAAGAACACAGGGAGTCTTAGTATCATTAATATCATACCTTACCATAGCATGCTTGGCAAACCTTGAAAGCCAACACTGCTACATTATTATGAACTCACCTCCACCAGATTCATTAGAATTTCATCAGTATCCTCTTGGATTGGTTTCCTTTTTCATTAGGATCCTCTTCCTGCTGAGCATACAGAATTTCTCCAAGTCCGCGTAACTACAATCATTTGCCTGTTCTTGCCAGGTTTCTCCACTAAAAGTTACTCTTCTCTTTGCATTGTCTCTTATACTGAATTAAATCACTAATGGGAGAGAACATGCGTGTTCTATACGGAGAGACTTGTCTCGTCTTGTTTTGTGTATTTACTTATTTAATTTATTTAAGCCTGCATGTCTATTAGTATATATTCACGTACATTTATTTTATACATGGGGTTTTAATCCAACACTACATTGTTTATTTTATTATTCAAATTGTTTCAGCTGCTTGGGTCTAGCTCGGGTTACTCTGATATGACCCCATTCTTCTGGTTTTGCTCTCTTAAGTTTTTGTGACTGTTGACTTTCACTGTGTCTTTTATTGTCTTGGGAATCCCATCCAGTGTCTTGGTTTTAAGTGATGTCTGCTTGGCAAAGACTCCCAAATTTACAGCTCCAAGCCGGACTTTTCCCTTGAACCCTAGTGCATGTTCCCCTGCTTCCTTGCAGTCTCCCCTTGGATATTGATAGGCACCCCACTCAGTAAGTTCTAATCATGCTCCCCTCAGTCTTATGGTTGCAGCCAAAGTTAATTCCACACTCCTTTAGTCCAGGTTTGCATCTGTCTACTCATCCACTTGTCCATCCACCCACTGGTTTGTCTAGGACCTCACCATCACTCATCCACCTCATCACTGTCACCAGGGTCCAAACCACCTCTGCCCTTGGCCCCTTGGTTTCCCTGAATCCAATTCCCAGCACCTCACACAGCTGCAGAGGACCTGGCTACACCTGAGCTGCACTGTGCCCTTCTTCGCCAAGCCTTCGCTCATTTCCTGGTCACCCTTACCCACGGAGTTCTCAGGTCTGCCTCCTTACAGCGAACCATAGTGCCCTGTGTATCTGGGATTTCCCTTCCACATGCACACACAGAGGCATGCATGTGCACACACACACACCACGTGCATGGAGACACACTTCCAGTGTTATTCTCTGAGTTCTCTGAACAACCTCTGCCTCATTCATTGCTGACCGCCACACTGGGCTCTCCTGCGCTTCAAACACATTTCTCCCAAGGCTCGTGCCCTTGTCTGAGGTTCTGAAGTCCTCTTTTTTGAGGATATTTGGTTTTGTTGACTTTGGGGAGGCCCCAGGAGTCACGTGGTGCCACATCTAGTGACTAAGGAGGATGAGGACACACCTACCTTTTCAAGGGATGGCGCTCGGCAGCAGCACTGACCGTATGTTTTGTCACATCTCATACACTTGGAACAGAGGACACCCAGGCCCTCTTCAGAAAGTGGCAAGAGCAATGGTTTAAGTGTCCCTTAAGAGGAGTGTGTTAAGGCAGTGAATGCCAAGGTGACTTCTACAGTAGTGACCTTTTAAACCTTACCGCTCACTGTATGTTTCTATCACAGCTCCACACAGCAGAAGTACCTGGTTGGCCCATAGCCATGACAGTTCAGAGGCTTGAGTCAGCAAGTATGCTGACCAAGCAAGTCTGACCAGTCCATACGGCCTGTATGCTCCTCATCCCTGCTGTGATGCCCCCCGGGTCCTTGTGCTCTCAGCCCTGCTCCTGACCCCTGCTCAGAGGTGTGGCACATCCTGCAGCCTGGGCTCAAAGGCCTGCCCATAGCCCCATCTACCTGCACGCTGTGTGCTGCTGGTTCACACTGAAGCACTCACAAAGAAGCTGACAGTGTCCTGGCCTCATCCTAGGAAAGGAATCTCAGGTCTCATGTACAGGATCCTCTGGGCTTTAGGGGGTGATTGGGTCAAACTCTATTTGTTAAGGGGCAAGATGTCAGGCAAACAAACTACCTCAGAAATTCTGCCCTCCTCTTCAACCCAGAAACGCTTTCCTAGCTCCTCTCTGTAGGGGAGGTCAGTGGGGCAGTACTCACGCATGCTTGTGGTTAAGGGGGAAATTTTATGTGTGAAGACTTCCTGTGACACTAATATTCAGAGTGAAGATTATGGAATTCCAGAAGGAAAAAAAAACTCTCTCAAAAGGTTCTGGCAAATATAAAACATTCAGGCTCTTGAGATATGATTCTTCCCTGGGTACTTCAATGTTTTCAGAAATGTAAATGGCTCTCTTCTCTCTGAACACCTCCACATCAGGCCATGCTCAGAGCAAATCGATGCCTGGAGACACTAGTTTAGCAATGAGATCATGCCTGGAAGGCGGAGCAAACCTTGCTGTTCATTCCCAAATGCATTCTGCTACCCAGAATACTCTGCTTTGACTTTTAGAAAAGTTCAATAATGCAGGTCATCCAACCAGTTTCTAGTACCAGGGTCTGAATCAATGAAGTGCTGCCAACCTGACCACCGCTGACCATCAAAGGCAACGCCAGGCAGGACATGTGTAGCAGAAAATGCCCACCCCACCCTCCAGCCAGCGTCCTTCAGTTTCTTAGTTGCCTAGGTAACAGTTCCTACTCCAGATCCAGTTGCTCCTGCCTCTTAGCAACAGCTGGTCACTATGATGCAGAGCTGGTCACCATGATGCACACTGTAAGAACCGATCCTGAACTGACAAGCCATTCTGCTCCTGTACTTACTGTTTGCTTATCCCATATAAGCCCTAGACCACAGAGATCAGAGCCTGACATTCTGGAAATGAGCCTGAGCAGTGCCTGTCATTAAACAAATCCACCTCCAGATCCTGGGTATCATTTCTGTGTCCCTGCTCACAGTTGCAAAGGCTTCCCTGGTCTATCTGAGGAAACCACACACCCAGGGATGTGTGCCATGGAGCGACGGCTCCATGGTGAAGTGCTCTGGAGGGCTGGTCTCCAGAAAGGGGACCTGCAGTCCAGCAGTCCTGCACATATATCTCAGAACTTCATTTCCATTTGTAATCGGTCTATCAAAAGAGAAATCATAGCGTACTTATGCTTTATTAGTATGTCATATCCCAACTCACCCAGCACCCCGCCTCCTGTTTGCCACGCCTCACTGTTAGTGTTGAATTTCTAACATGTCCCGAGGGAAGGCAGTGATGTCACCGAGTCCTCAGTGGCTCCTACACACCTTGTGTGACTTCCTCATACGTTGTGATTCATCTGTGCCTGGCACAGCAGCCAAGTTCATCTACAGCTGCATTTGCTGACATGGTTTTTGAGTAAGCAAATCAGCCCTGCAGCCCGCTGAACACCACATACCACCTACTAGCCAAGGAGCCATGCCTACGTTTTGCCTGCAGAGCACTCTCAGTGGAAGATGATGTTGTCCTGTTTTAGCTAAACAGACTCACAAACAAGGAGGCGAGAATTGTAAAACCTACCACCAAGCTCCTGGAGATTAGCAGTCGGTCATACTAATCAGGCAAGCAGAAGTAAACTCGAAAATGGCAACCGGATCATCTTTCAGAGAGCTCTGACTCAGACACACACACATAAAAAAAAAAACCACAGACGGTTTGATGCACCAGCTCCTAAACATCCTCTGTTCATGATGTTCTTAGCATCTCATGAGTTTTTTGTGACGCCACTAGAGAAAATTTTCCAAATACACAGGAGTTCCACTTACTGAGTTATTAGCTCCAAAGAACTTACTGATTATCTGTTTCCTGACAACTCAGTAGCCACTTGGAAAATTAATACTCAAAAATTAAAAATAAATTTTATGTTACTGTCCAACACTAATGCCTCAAATCTTGAAGCAAGTCGGACATGCCATTTTTTCTTGTTTGCCCTTGGTTTTAGAAGCATCCAGAAACCTAGCACTGCAAAGTACATGTCATCGTTGAAAATCTGATAGTGCTAAAGTTGAAAATGTGAAGTACTTTGTGCCAGTGATATGTGCCCAGTGGACATTGAGTATCATTGTTTCACATGAAAATCTGAAATATTTCACTGAGTTTCCTGAGCCCCCTGGAAAAACCGTCTGAGTACAAATACAGGGCAGAAGATATGCAAGAAAAGTCCAGCACATTTTCTCATATAAAATTAGAGGTGAGGAAAAAAAACTCCTAAAGACTATGAGAGTCCTGTTAATGAAATTCTGGAGGCAACTTAAAATTCTCAGCCAATCATGGGGCAATTTCAGCAATGTAATTATGTTTTTTATGGATAAAATAAATCAAAGTGGTTAAATTCATATATTCATAATGACGCTTTAAAAACCTACATACAGATCACTTATACTGAAATACATTAAGGAAAATAACACATATAAATAATCAACAAAAGTATTAGAAATGTACATAAGTGATTGTTTTTCCATTAAAATGATTACTTGTTGGCATATGTTGAAATGGAGAGGCTTTCCAGAGAAGTAGCACTCAAAAATCACAGAAGGAAAAATTAATAAATTTCACTACAAGTTTTTAACTTTTGTAGCATAATAAGCCCATAAGAATGCTAAGATACAACCAATTGGAGAAAAATATTTGTAATACATATGTCAGAAAGTGAAGTGCTTTCTTTAACATTAAAGAACTTTAAAAATCAGCACAAAAGCCAGATGTGGTCGTGTACACTTTTAACCCAGCACTCGGGAGGCTGAAGTAGGAGAATACCATCATTTGAGACCAGCCTGGGCTACAAAGTGAGTTCAAGGCCAGAGTAACCTATATGGTGAGACCCTGTCTCAAAAAACAAAAACAACAACAAAGAGTATATGCTTCAGAACCAACTGCCTAAATTTAAATTTTAGCTCCATGGAACAAGTATTTGGCAACAAAAAAACCATACACAATTTCAGCTTACTGTTCTACAAATTGAAAAAGAAAAAGATCATATTCACCTCAATGGATTTTCTGAAGATGGCTTTGAAGTAAGACCCAAAAGTTGGCCCAACAGTACCAGTGATTGTGACTTTGGAAAATGATGATATAGAAGTCATCCCTTTGATTACTCATAGTATTAGCTCTAAATTTTCCCCATGAGGGTTTGTAAGTAGCCCAGCAAAAAGTTCTCCACAGAGCTGAGCATGGTGGTGCAAACCTGTCATCCCAGCACTCAGGAGGCTGAGGCAGGAGATTTTTGTGAGCTGGAGGCCAGGCTGGGCTACAAAGTGAGCTCAAGACCAGCCTGAACTGCATAGTGAAACCCTGTCTCAAAAAGATTTTTAAAAAGTTCTCTGTGGAGATTCTGCTAAGCTTGTCCTACGGGACCACATTCGGCAGACTTTCTCAGGCTAGGTTGGTTGGGAGAGACCCATGAGTACACAAGCCAGTGGTCAAGACCGATTTACCACCAAGGGAGTGAGCCGTTGGGCCAGTGGTCATCCAGGCCCAGCGTGATTCCATGGTTGCTGGCCACTGCACAGCTGACTCAACTTCATGAGAAAGCTCAAGCAGTCTTCCAACCAAGCTGTCTTCCACAAAGCATCATAAAAACCTCAAGAGTCTGGGGCAATTTGTTAGACAATAATAGATAACACACACATATAAAGATATATGAACATTAAAATTCAGTGCAAAATATAAATTAAGCTATAAAACGCTATGCTGGTTTGCATAATTCTCAGGAAAAAAAATGCTCCAAAATAAACCTCAAAGAAATTCTACAAAATTAGTACTGGTCATAGTTAATATATGGGCCAATTAGCATAACGTATTAAGTATAAGCTTCAAAGTCTTGTTTTCTTCAAACATAAATTATTCACTTATATGAAAACAGAATATGTCCTTTCAAAATAAAGATTTGATCAAAAACTACCAAAAGATATAATATGGATTGATAGCAATAAACTGCTTTTCACAGTATACATGCATATTTTTGGCTTGTGGTCAAGTTGAGTTTTGTTTTTGTTTTATTTATTTATTTTTTTAATTTCTAGAGTGATCCTTGCATTTTCACTGGAACCATCTGATCCTCCTATTTCTAAACATGCCTCGGAAGCTCCAGTATAGAACTTTGCACGGAGCTATGCAAACAAGGTCAGGGATAGTTAAAGCTATAAATGACAGTTGATGAAGACTTCAGTTGAACACAAGTCCTTCTATTTGCCAAGTCCTATGCGTGAAGCTTGAAACACAAAGTCTGTCAAATGTGGATTTTAAGAAAACTTTAAAGAGTCTGAGAACTCTTCTCAAGCCTCAAGGTTTGCATCAAGTCACTGGTCAATTAGAGAAGGATGCCAAGAGCACCACAGGGACCGTGACAGACCGCAAAGAGCTAAGATGACCAAAGTAGACAAAGGTCAGTGGAGATCTGTAAGATTTCAGGCTGAAAAGACACTGGAGCTCCAATTAACAGCCCCTTTAGACGTTAATTGTGGCGTTAAACTTAACTCTCAACTTGCGGTCCTCAGGGTGAGTTGTATCAAAGCCCAGGGCTTTGATAATTACATAAATTATGTTTGGGAAATATTTATAGATAGAAATTATAATAAGCCACACCGTCATTAACGTTTTAAATCTTCAGACTTCAACAAAGAGGGAACTAGTTGATAGATGCATATACATCTTAAGCCCATTAATTCCTTCTCTAAGGATTCAGCTTAGACAAAATACTTTTGCATACGCACAAGGCTACGTATGGAGAGTACTCTGCACTTGTCTGTAACGGGTGATATTAGAAACACTGATGGGAAAATAAGCATGGTTTCTTCCATTGCTCTTTATTTAGCATTTACTTACTTGCTCCTGCTTTGCCTATTTTTCAAATTGTCTTTAGATTCAATTAGTCTAGCTCTAGAGGAAACATTCACTGGTATTTTTATTAGGCTAGTCTACATTTACATATTCTCTTAAGCAGCTTAACATTTCTATGAGGTTAAGTAAGCCCTTCTACCCAAGAACGTAAGTTGGTTTCTGCTTGTTTAACTTCAGATTGAAACTTTACTTCTTACAACTGCAGAAGGGGCGACATGGCTACCATAGCATCTACGATAGCTTTGGAATTTCAGGTACAGCTTGATGCCACGGTCACAGAATCATTTCTGACTTCTGTCCTTCCACTTCATCGAAAAGAAAGACACAGTGGGAAATGTGCCAGCCCTGTTCTCCTACAGAGAGCACGTCGAACAATCCAGAAGCAGCGCTGTCTCTGGCAGCTCTTTGCCTTTTTAGCTGGGAAGTTCTTTGCTTCTGGACGTGCAGACGTATGATAAGATTTCAGCTCGAGAAGAAATAGCCTTTCCGGATCTTTCTTTCCACCCACGAGACGCTGCTCGTATGTGTAAGACTCCTGACAGCAGTGTCTCTGACATGTCCTTTTTTGTTCTGAATACAAGGATCAGCCTGCTAGTCACTACTCCCCGAGCCACAGTGATTCAACGCAGAGAAAGGACAGAAGGCACGAACCAGGAGCCATTACATTGAACAGGTTTCAATGTGTGCAACCAAAAGCCACGGGAGAGCTTTAAACACCTGGCTTCATTTCACAGCTCCTGCTACTGACTGCAGCCCAGCAAAGCCCGAAAAGGCTCCTCCAGCGTCCCAGCAGGGGCCTGGGGCGCACAGTGGGCTCCATCTCTTGTGTGTCAGTGGAGCCTGCTGCACCCCAGCTTCCCAGCTGATGCAGCAGCCTGGCTGAGCTCCAGGGGCAGCTCCTTGCCCTTGCGGCTCCGCCTAGCCCTCCCAGGAGGAAGCCAGGGACGTAAATTCTCCACCCCTGGAACTAAAAGCCCATTTGTGAATGAATTTAAGTGTTATCTTTAATACTAGGTTTCAGAGGTTGCTTAAATGTCATGGTACACATTCCAGCGACCGCCTCTCTCTCGGTGTTTGTAGCTTTGCTTCTCTTCATACAGTCTGGACTGAGAGTCACGTTTGCATAACACACGCTTTCTGCGCATGTGGGGGTCTGGAGGAAGCTGCAGACCCTTCCTGACTCCCATCAGCTTCTTGTGCCTGTCGTTATTAAGGCTGTTTTATATAATGTGACTGTCTTCTTGAGCTCTGTATCAGAATATATTCCTTATTCTGCTCCTCTTCTCTCATTTTTCCCTCTTTTTAATGCACTTCCTTTTGTCCTTCCTTCCCATCTCTAAAGGTCCTTTACTAAGCCCTGCATCACTTTTCTGCACCTATGAATATATAAATATATATATATATATATATATTATTGATAGAATTAAATTAAACCATCACAGGTGCACCAGTTTGACCTGAGGTTCATGTACTGCGGAAGTGAGAACATCATTCTCTATATGGGAACATAATAAACAGGCAAACAAGGAGTCTGTTTGCAGCAGGGGTGAAGAAAGAATTTCCTGAGAAGTAACCTGTGCTATGGGAATAAAAAGTCAAGATGTACATTTTAGAACAAGGCTGCGAGCCACAAGTCCTAGACAAAGGGCTACAATAAAACAGGGAGGGATGTTAAAACAGCCAGACACCTGTGAGAGCAGAGATGCTGGCACTAAAGCCCTCAGCTCCGAGGCATCAGAGGATGACGCCCTGGGGTTTCGTGGCTTTGGCTACCTATAGCTCATCCTGCAGCAGGAAAGCACACAGGTCAGCAGAGCCATCGACGGGCAGAAGTGACCGTGATAGATCTGTTTATCGCCGTACCATCAGTATGACAAACTGTGTAACACAATTCATTAGAAAGGGAGAAAGTTTCCTTTGGCTCACTGTTTTGGTGGTTCATTGACCTCTGGGTTTTGGGCCTGGGACAGAGCAGCACAGTATGGTAGGTGAGCATGCTGGAGCAAAACCTCCAACCTGGTGGACAGGAAACCAAAAGAGACAAGGAAAGGGCCCAAAATATTACCCTTTGCTTCCAGTATTTAGACTTCTTAGCAAGTCCTGCCTCTGAAACACCTCAAGATCCAAACTGTAGCAACAGATGGACATCAATGTCCTCTGGAGATGTCGTCATTTTTAGCTCCAACAGCAACAGGAACTATCACAGCATCAAGAAATGAGGAGGAAATGTCACCTAGGACTTGTCATGGGAAGATAAGAAGCACCAGACCATGCCTTCCTTACTAATCTTTATTATCCCAGTAGCTTGCATAGGACCTGTCCCATAGTGGGTACCCGTGAAATATTTATGGAATGAAACAGAAATTATGTGCATCGCATTTCAACTCTGTGAATCAACTCCAAAGACTGTTTTGAAAAATACATGAAGGGAATATTTGTGAACATTTAAAACTCTAATCAAGGTGACTGAGAGCAGTTTGCAGAAGGCAGAACTGGCATTTGATTGCGAGCAGAATCCTAATCAAGTACATCAGATTTGTGTTTGGAAGAAAAACCACATGAATAGAAGATGATCAGCCTCAGAAGCAGAAGAAAAAAAAATAGGATCCCAGAGGAGGAAAATGTTGACAAATAATTATGCGAGTGTTGCCTAGAGGAAAAGAAATTCTGATTAAATACTAAGATTTTGAGTTTCTTGACAACACCATCCCTAGAGTGCCTCAATGTGTCTTAGGCAGGAGGCACTTATTGGATGGACTACTCCGAGTACTGGATTGTTTTCTCTACCAACTTCTGCCAATCCAGGCATGCTCATCTCTTGACAATTGTATTCCAATCTAAAATTTGACAAATGGCTGGTAAGAAAGGAGCTTCCAAGAGCTTGGGGAATTCCAGGCTACCCAAAAGGACACTCCTATACAGTGGGCTTGAAAAAGGAGATTTCTGGGGCTGAGAACTCTGACTTGGGAATGCCAACATGAATGACCCACATTATAGAAGGTGACCAGGGACCACTGCCTTCTAGAAACGACTTGCCTGCTTTGACCTCTGTTTTTGTCTGCATCATCTGTCTCTCTAGAATGACAGAAGAAAGATCAGAGCCACTGCTTGACAACTAGGGGTTTGTAATGAACATAAAAAAAACTTCTCAGAGTCCCTAGAAACATGTAAAGAATTTCTAAATTTTGGGTTTTTCTAAGGAGGAAGTAGAAGCAGAAACAAACAATAAATTCATTTTGTATCTATTGCTGTGACCCTGTTCTGTTGGGCCAGTGGCTATGGGAAACCCTGTTTACAAGACTCAACGTCAGTTGAATGTTATTTCACCAAGTCACCAACGGTCTCCAAATTCCCAAATTCATCTTGTTCACGATTACCTTGGTGCTTCTGAAGCATCTGACATTACAGATCACCAACGCTTACAGAAACTCATCTCACCAAGCACAGGGACACAACTGTACTCTGCCTCTCTCGCGCGTGGCCTCTCCAGCGGGCCCTCCACTCGTTCTAACCTCTCATCTCGATATTCTCTGGAGTTTCCATGTTCAGGTCTTTTATCTCAGTCTTTTTCTCCCAAATTCTCAACTCATGCTGACTGCTCCAAACACACTCACCCAATATTCCCTTCCTGAGCAGTGCCTGGCTGGCACTCTACCATCACCTACATGTGGCCACAGCTCAGGCCCCACAGTCCTCAGCTCGAGACATACACACAGGATAGAACTACTGACCACTTACGTGCCTCCAGTGAAACACTGAAAAACATGTGCACTTTGTATTCCAAGCAATAGGACTCAGAAATCAAAGCAGCCCAGATATAAATGGAAATCACGGCTTCCACCTTGGATACAGAGTGAATTTAAGATTCTAACTTCTTTTAATCTCTCCCCTAGCTCCAACCTCTTCCATGGGTTGCATTAGTCTTCACATAATCTTTTTATTTAATTTTTTGGTGTCTTAGTCTATTAATGCTACTATAATAAAATATTTTAGGCTAGGGAATTTATAAGTAATATATTTCTCACAGTTCTGCAAACTCCAAGATCAAGGAACTAGGAGGTTTTTGAAGTTCTGCTTTTAGCATCTGTAATGGTTCATACAGTGTCAAGTTGAGAAGTTTAGAAGTTTAAGGGACTCAACAGGGGGCCAGAGTCCTCACTTTGCAAACATCCTGAGCCTGTGCAAGAGGAGGGCAGGGAGACAGTGTGAGTGCCACCCCTGCCCTGGAGGCGGTGGTGACCTGCTTACAATATGAGGTAGGAGAAGACACTTACTGTCCCCATTGCTCTTGTTGACTTTGCTGTCTTCTGCCACCTTGAACTGTTGCCCCTGTGCCAGGCCACCCTGCCTTGGAGCCAGCTGATCATGGACTAAAACCTTCACAAACTGCAAGCTAAATAAACCTTTCCTCCCTTGATTTTGGGTGTCAGGTATTTTGTCTCAGCAATGAGAGAAAAATAACTAAGATAGCATCCAAGATGGTGCCACTAGCCACATCCTCACCTGGTGGAAGGGGAAAACAGGAAAAGCTATTTCCCTTGACCCCATTTATAAGAACCCTTATCCCATTACTATGGATGGAGCTCTTATGACATAAGCACTGACTAAAAGCCCCATAAGACTATTGAATTATTTGATTCAGCTTCAACAAAATTTTGCACGGACACAAATATTCAACCTATAGAACATGGTAAGAAAATAGTCACAGCAATTTCAGGACTCAAATGTACATCTCAAATTACCAAAGAAGGGAACTTCTCTTCCGCCAACAATGGACAGAAGAGAAGGGTTTCTTCTGATTAATTGGGGTTAGCATCTCTGCAGCCATATGGTCACAGTAGCCAAAGAAATGCTATGAGCTCTTGGTTTAGGGCACAGATACCAGCTGATTCTTGAATTGGTTACTGTAGCAAGTGATACTGAATTGATGCAGTTATCATGACTAGCTTAGCCCAACCAAAACCTCTCTCTAGAGCAAGTGAGGTGGTCCAGCCCACCAAGAAAGTGGCTGCTACATGGTGAGAGAAGAGAGGAATGGATGCTCCAAAAGCAACTAGCCATCTTAACTGTGTCTTGTTCTTTTAGAACTCAAAGAAAAGAGAAAAAAACCTTACAGTTTCTCAGACAGCCAGAAGTTCATCTTAATGTATTTTAACCAGTCTGACTGATGTGATTCAAAAGTACATTCTTTATTTTTCTGAAAGAAATATGCCAAATGAAATTCAATCATGCAATGACAATTCAGGGTCATCAGGATATCAATGTATTACCATGCCAACTGCAATACAGTGACTGTCCCAGAAGACATGGACCTGTGCTTGCGGTCCCATCAAATGACTCCAGAGCTGGGTACATTTTAACAAATTGAATCTACTTTTTATGACTTTTCTTTCTCTTCCCTTCCTCTAAATTGCTACTTGTAATCTACACTTGGAATTGGGAACCAGATAATGAAGCTTTTAAAATTGCATACGATTGAAAACTAAAAATGAAATTGCCTAGGAAGAAATATGTCAAAAGGCAAACCCATGGTTACCTCTGGGTAGAGACATTAACTGTTTTTTTGCTTCCTCATTATTTTTCTGTCATAATTATGAGGAATTTTATAATTGCATAGACACACCTGCAGAAGAGGATAGGATTTGAGTGATGCCATAAGTTCTCCAAGTAGAAGAATGTCCTGCGTGTTAATTCTTAGAGTCTATGACTGCTCTTCTGTCCAGCTGAAGACCTTGTCATTGGACTCCTGCTTGCTCTGACTTAGGGAGGCTTCACACTTGAAAAGAGGCCAGAGAAAAGTCATAACATAACAGGTGAAAGGTCAGCTCCCTGCCTACCCTGAGGTCTTTTCAGGCCAAGACTGGCCCTCGACATTACCAACAAGAAAAGCCAGTCTTGTCCATGCCCTAGGACTTGGACAGATGGAAGATGATGACTCATTGCCATGGAAGCTCAGAAGCAACCACTTAACGACTAACAACGATAAAAATCTATTGGTCATAAGGCATTTTTCTTACCACAAGGAAACCATGCAGAGATCCACACTATAGGCTAAAGTTGATTTGGTGAGCATGCAACTAGAGCCAACCATGCAGTGGCATCTGGTTAAAGTAGCCCAGCCCTGCCACTCACCAACACACTGGGCTATGTCTACTGATCACACAGACTGAGGTCTCCCCATTCCAAGCCACACTTCCGGAGGCCAAACAAACTTCCCCTGCACAACTCACTGTGGCCTTTCTTTCATGGCTGAACAACCCTCGTGCTAAGGAGCTGTTCTTTCTTTGAATATGTTACTACCACAGGGAATAGATGAAGGCTACTGTAGCTCACTATTTGTTTTCACACCATATCTCCAGAAGAGCAGCTTTCAAGTTGCAGGGACAACTTGTAATTAACTCCCCTTTTATAGACCGCATTCAACTTCTAGGAAAGGTGGAGGCCGAACAGAAAAGGGCTCAAGCAAGTTTAAAACTAAACATTATCCTTACTGAAGCTCTTCCACCCAGCAAATGTGTTCCTCAAACCGCCTTTTTCAACATTGTCATGCTTTATGTTTGTGTCCCCCAGGCCTCATGAGTTTGCATTGTTCATATGTGATGGTTCATTGTATAGTGCTTGGATTGATGGTGTCAGTGCTCCACCCACATAGGGGTGGAGCCAGGATGTGATGTAATGGCAGGAAGAAGGTGTGTTTTTCTCTTTGCTGGTTCGAGTTTGCTGCTGGTGGCCGCCATGAACTGCAGCCCAGCCATGCCTGCCTGTCTTGGAGCCCACTGAGTGTGGACAGAAACCTCCAAAAGCTGTAAGAAATAAACCTTTCCTTTCCCAACTTTGGGCTTCAGGTATTTTGTCTCGGCGACGAGCATAAAGTAACTAAGACAGAAATTTGGTACTGAGGAGTAGGGTCATTTGCTGTGACTATACCTGGCCATGTTTTTCAAGAGGCTTTGGAAATGGCTTATGGGCGGAGTTTGGAAAGGTTTGGACATGTCGCCTGGATGCATAGAGCTGGAGCAGCTTAGGCTGTTCTGTAGAGGAGATTCTGGTCAGAGCTCAAGAGACCAGAAAGCTGATAGAAAGCCTGATGGTAAAGACCAGGCTTGGGAGGTTTCTGCTGGAAAGGACTGCATTGGGCGTTGGACTCCACATGACGTGTGTTATGGCTTAGCAGAAAGTTTGTCTACATTTTGCTCCTGCCCAGAGACTTTGCCTGAGACTGAGACAAAGGGCAATGGACTGATTAATCTTGAAAAAGAAATTAAAAAGCAACCAAATGTTGAGGCTGTGGCATGGCTATTGTTGGTGGCTTTCAGCCAGCTTTATGTTTCGAATCAGGAGCAAAGAGCCCAGCAGGATAATGTACAATGCTGTGAGTTTGGCCCAAAGGAAGATTCCAGGAAGGGTGTGGATTGTAAAGACAGAGTTGAGATTTTGATTCCTGAGGAGAAACAGGGAGTTAAGAAAGATGGCCCCGGGGCATCCCGTGTGCAGCCTCACAGAAAAGATGAAAAATTTTGCTCAGAGGAAAAATCTACAGAGTACCAGGCTCCAGAATGGTGACAGAGGCCAAGTGAGGTTCCAGAATGGCGACAGAGGCCAAGTGAGGTTCCAGAATGGCCACAGAGGCCATGTGAGGTTCCAGAAAGGTGGCAACATAGAGAAGCTTTTCATCACAATCAGGTAAACAGAGCCCTGCGATCCAGGCAACTGACCCCTACAGCCAAGAGAGAGAAAAGCCTGGCTACTGCTTCAGCTAGCAGCAAACATTGGTGGCATCCACAAGGTGCTGATTTTAGGTACAAGGAAAATGCACAAATTCTGAAGGTAAGAAGGCTTCCACCTCGATTGCAAAGGGCCTGACTGGCCAAGCAGTGTGCCCCTGAGAGGGCAATTTGTGAAGATGTAAGTGTGAAGCCGAAGGTACAGTGGAGACCCCAGAAGTTTGGAAAAGCCAGGAACGTGGATGATCCAAGGAAAGCTGCAAAAATCGAGCAGAGAGGATTTAAGAGAAAAGCTGCGGGAGTTGAAATCACTGGAAGTGCCCTGGGGGTGGGACCACCCAAGGCTTTTGGAACTTGCAACCAGATTGCTTCAGATGCTGAGTGTAGAACTCTAGGACTTAATGTTTGCCCTGCTGGATGTTGGAATTGCTTTGTTTCCAATGTTTTATATTTCCCTGTTTATGTTTATCTTGTGCCTTTGCATTTCAGAAATGTTTAACCTTGTTCTTTTGTACAGGGGCTTACAGTTAAGAGTTTGCCATAGATCTTGGAGGAGACTTGGGACTTGGACTTTTCAGCAATGTTGAAGCTGTTAGGACTTTGGCAACTCTTGGAGGTGGACTAAATGTGTTTTGTATAAAGGATGTACATGAGTCCTGGGGGCCAGGGGTGGAATGTCATGGTTTATGTTTGTGTCCCCCAGGCCTCATGAGTTTGCATTGTTCATATGTGATGGTTCATTGTATAGTGCTTGGATTGATGGTGTCAGTGCTCCACCCACATAGGGGTGGAGCCAACTGAGTGTGGACAGAAACCTCCAAAAGTGTAAGAAATAAACCTTTCCTTTCCCAACTTTGGGCTTCAGGTATTTTGTCTCAGCAACGAGCATAAAGTAACTAAGACAAACATTAACCATGTCTTTAATGCCCTCTCTGTTGGCTTTCCATATTGCTGGGGATGCCAAACCTTGTTTCCTCTTCCTAAGCTGTCTCCCCCATCTGCCACTCTCCTCCCATTCTCACTGACCCCCTCCCTTAGCTCAGGCAGGGCTGTAGCAATAGTCCAGTAACCAATTCCCTTGCCTTCTCTCTCTTCTCTTCTGCCCTCATTTGCATACTTCACCCTGTTAATCCTCTAGGAGCTTTCTTATTGCAGACACTAAGGCCCCTTCATGATGCAGAGTGCAGTTCAAATGCCTTCGACAGAACTCAGAGTTCTTCCGAACATGGCCCCCGTGTTACCCTTCAGTTTCACTTCAGTTTCACTCTGTCTTGGTCTTTGTACACTCACCATGAACAAAGATAAAACTCAAACACAAGTGATGCTTTTTTTTTTTTTTTTTTTTTTTTATCGGTACCAGGGATCGAACTCACGACTGCCTGCTTGCAAGGAAGGCACTTATGCCGCTGAGCTAAATCCCCAGCCCCTGTGCTTATATTTTCTAATGTTGTATTTTCTGATTCTTCTCAAAGGAAAGGCCTCTTAGAAATTGGTAACAACATATACAGCATGAAGACTCTCACCTCAGCAGGTCATTCACCTTTGTTTTCTCCGGGATGTATTTTCACAGATGCGTGCGTTCAGGGCAGCTTCTTGCATTTGTGGACATGCCCATTACTTCTTACTGTAGTGAGTCCCACAACTTTATATTCAAAATTCAACATGAGCTTTGGAGATATACTTAATATATATACACTAACCCCAGAAATTCAATTTCTAAGAATAATAATAACAATAGCTATGCATTAAGTGCTTTACCATCCAGCCTAAGCAATTTTCATATGTTATTTCGTGTAATACAGAATAAACCTAGGAAGTAAGTGGAACTATTTCCATCTTTGAGCTCAAGAAATTGAGCTTACAGAGGTTAAGTGATTTACACAAGGTTGCATAGCTAATAAGAAACAAAACCAGAATTTAGCCTCCAAAGTCTTAACGACTGTTACCTGCTGTCAGACGTCTCAGTGAAAATAGTCTCATGGATTTATTAAGAAAACACACACATACAAAAAAAAAAAACTACAAGTGAGGAAAGATGCATACTTCGGTATGTTATTTATAAGTATTTATCCATGGAAGTCAAGCATGAAATAAAGTATCAATAAATTATGTCCACCTACATATGTCCCCTCATTATCAGTAAATACATAGTCAGTTTCTACTTTAGATGATGATAAAAGATTAATGACTTTTTTGGTCTGTGAAATTACAAGTTTGTTCAAAGCAGCTGCCTAAGCTGCAAAAGCATCCACAGCCAAGGTTATTCAAACACACAATAGGTCCTTGGGCACTGCTTTGAATTTTCCAGGATGTCAGTTCATCCTGTAGGGAAAAAAGGAACACTGAGTCTGCACTCAGAGTCAGTCTTCGCTCGAGCAAATCTGTCTCCTTTCAGGCCAAAGGGAGCTTGAGGCCAAATTCTTTAATCTAGACAAGGCTCAATTCTGGAATATTCTATTAAACGGAACAGTGTATAAGTGGGAGCCCAGATTGCTGATGGTCTTAGCCACCGCAGTTAACCCTGAGAAGCAGCTGCTAGGTGTCAGAAACCGGGACTCTGCCAGAGTCCCCGACCCAGGAGCAGCACAGGGGCTGTCAGGGAGCCCGAGCTGGGGAACGGGAAATGGCCAAGTGTGTTTACACCAAGTCATTATGGTTACTTCATTTAAAAGACGGATAGTAACATAAACAAGATCAAGGCCTTACTGGACCTCAGATTTTACCGTTTTCCTCTTTTCCTGTTTTTCTGTCAGCTTCTTGTTATCGGTAGGAAGACCACTTAGCTTCTAATCAGGCTTTTTCATCATGCCTGGGCTTCTCATTATCTCCAGGGCTGTGTCCTCCGCAAACACAGCCCTAAACCGCTTCTGAGCAGTGCTGGCAGGAAAAGCTCATTTGCACAAGAGTAATGATTTAGTCCTCTGCACTTCCAATTTGCATAATCTCCCTCCTTTTCCTCCTTCGTAATGGCCTTTGATATTTTTTTCCTCCAAATGACATGGGTTGGGAGAAAGAATTAAGCAAGCATCAAAGTTCTGCTTCTTGTGTTCTTAGCTATTACCTTAATCTTTAAGATTTCCTCTCCTGTTTATTAAAAATCGGTGACTCATCCAACTTTACACATAAATCCGTATCAAAGTTAATTAAAGTCTTGCTATTCTGTTTGTCTTCTTTTCTTTTATTAATTCCTGGAAGCTCGAAGCAGTGCTCTGTGTGTTTGTGAAAGAAAGAAGTCATAGACGCAACCTGCTGGTGATGATAGCCAGAGGCACTGGAAAGGCAGGTGCTACCATTGCACCCAAGCCCGCTTGGCAGAAGAAGGAGCAGACCCCTAGCGAGCCCAGCGGTGGGCAGGGGGCCCTCTTGGAATGGAGGTCACCCTGACTCCGCCCAGAAGGGAAGAGGATGGGAGTAAACGGTGGGGAATAGAACCCTGGTTGGTGATATTATTCTCCTCTGTGATCAACAAAAGCTACCAATTATTTTTCCCCCACTTTTTTTTTTTTTTAAGACAGGGTGGCCTTGAATTCATGGGCATCCTCCTGCCTCAGCTACTGACTGCTGGGATTACTACCAATTACCCTTATAAATTGACTTTCCTTCCTTCCCGGAAGTTTATTTTTTAAATATGATGCAGCTTTGCAAAACTTCTGTTGGAAGCAGAAACAAAGAAGGGCAGGAAGTTAGGCAGATACAAAGAGGAAATTCTCATGCTGCAGGACCTTCTGGCATGTGATTTTCTCAAAGTTCAGTGGGACACACAGTGACAGCCGAGAGGGGCACGGGGGCTCATCTGACACACTCATTAGTGAGAACTGGCAGCCAGCGTTCCAGCGTCTGGGATTTTATTGCATATTGATTTTGCTTTAGGAGGTTTGTGTGGAAATCACATAAAGCAAACTTAGAAAACTAATTTTCCCCCAAAATTGCTCTTGAAAAGTGTTGGGGAATTATCAGATGTATTTTCTTATTTTCAAACATTAGTTGCACTAATAACTTAAAAGTCTAAAGAATATGCTGTGGGAAAGTTAGGAAACTTGAGTGTATGCACGAAAGTAGTAAGTCTAAATCACCCGTGGAGTGGCGGTGGGGGTTGAAGTTTGAGGGAATAACAAATTTATTTCACATGGATAAACCGGAAACTACTTTTCCTTGGAGGGGGTAGATAGTCTCTCTACATAGTTCAGGCTGGCCTTGAACTCACTGTGTACCCAGGCAGGCCTCCCAGTCACATCGATCCCCCTGCCTCTGCCTCCTGAGTGCTGGGATTACAGGCATGCACCACCACACCCTGCAAAACTATTGTTCATGATTTTGCATAATTCCATGTTGCATGAATGGGGATCATTTGAAGTTTCCCGAAAAATCTACAGCCAAAAAGTTAATATTGCATATAACCCAGACCAGAGGGCTGATATAGACATGCCAGCTCCCTGCAAGGGTTCCCCCCAAAAAAAAGAATTCTGGGAGCCCCCACTATGCAAGCAAGAGTCCAGATCCTCCTGTGTGCATGCCCTGCCCCCTCCTGCAGACCCCTCTGGACACTTAGCCGAGCTGGGCTGGACTCCTCAGGGCCCCGGCCACAGAAGGCTGGGGTCCCCTCTCACAGGTTCAGGGTGTCTGCACTTGGACGGACTCCAGCTCTAAGCCCCAGTGGTGAACTAGGGGCTTCACTGCCCCGGGGTCTTCTGTCTCATCCGCACCAAACGCAGACAGGCTTGATCTCTCCACGTGGGTCTGCAGTTCAAGGAAGGGTCCGGAAATGAAAATCAGGGAAGGCGGAGTGTGGAGTGGGGGGCACTCAATGCCGCTGACTGTGGGCATCGTGGGTGCTCAGTGCCCAGTGGCTGCTGGCGGAGGCCGGCCGAGAGGAGGCGAGAGAGCGGGAAGCAGCTTGTGAGCCTCAGGTCCTGGGCTGGTGAGAAGGATTTAGACCTCACAGTCCCCGCAGGAAGTGCACTCCTTGGGGTGCTGATGAGCGCTGTGCTCCTGGATCCTTTGCCATTTCTTTCCAGCTGCTACATTTAGGCTTTGCCTCCACGTTTTATGCTTTGCTTACCCTCCTCTTAGGAGCTGCCTGAGTTTCCCGGTGGACTGTGTGTGTGTGTGTGTGTCTGTGTGTCTGTGTGTCTGTGTGTGTTGCTTTGTTTGTGCTACTTAAGAATTGAATCAAGGGCCTTTGTACTGAGCTACATACCCAGCGTTTTAAAAAATTTTTCCTCTATATTTGGAGACAGAGTCTCTCACTGCATTGCACAGTGGCCGAGGTTGGGCTTGAAACTGTGATCCTCCTGCCTCGGCCACTTTGGTTTTATAGGAAATAAAATGATAAACTGAAATTCAACACACCTTCCATGAAACACTGATTTTATCTCATTCAAGTAAGGTATTTATTTGTTTATTTATTTTGGTACCAGGGATCCAGCTCATGACCTGACACTTGCCAGGCAGGTGCTGGGCTGCTGAGTTGTACCCCTGACCCAAGGCATTTAATCTGATGCAATGTGTATAACACAAAACATGCAGAGGAGTCCTGTATCTTTGCAGGGATAGGGTTTCAGGTCCACATATAATAACATAAAACCATGTTTGCCTGAATTTGTTCAAAGCGCCCTTAAAATAATTAAGAATACACAGTCGTGTGCAGACAGCCCGAAACCATATGGGATGTGACTGGTAAACGAGTCCACTTAATATAGCAGACGCACACAAAATACATTTTTACAATTTCATTTTCGTAAGAAAAGAGCTCAAAAAGTTGACATTCTTTTCTACATAAAGCAATCTCTTTGCCTTAAAAAAAAGTCTTTCAGGACTAGAGTCCCACAGAGCAACAAGATGTTCCACTGTGAGACAAACAAAACCCAGGGCATTGTGACTCCTAATGACAGCTGTCTCCGGGGCCACAGGGGAGCCTCTGATAAAATGGGGTTTTTCTGTCTTCTCTTTCTCACTTCCTTCTTGTTTTCACTAGTTTCTGTGATGGTGTTGGTTTGTTTGTCATGAATTCAATGTGTCTGAAATGCAGCCTCCTGGCAGAGCAGAAGCACATATCAGATGATCTGCTCAGAGATTTAACCTAGATACAAGGCTGGTTCTGGTAGCACAGGGCATGAGTCTGCCTAGTGTGGGCGCTGCCAACAGCAGAAGCCCCTACCCAGCTGCACACCTGCACACTCACAGCACCGACACACACACATTCTCCTACACAAACACCACCACCATCAGGACAGTCAACAGCTCCTTCCAAAACCGCCGAGCAAGGGTCACTCAGCTTCTCCAACTCTTGATCCACATGCCACCTTACCCTTGACCAGCAGGGGAGAGAGCTCTCCTCCCATACCCCTGCAGATGGCTACCTTCAGACTGAGGACCCTAGCACCTGTGCCCTGCCCACGGGGCCACACCTGGAACTCTCCCCTGCCTCTGTGCCTGGCCCGAACCGTCATCACCCTCTGGCCCCCAGCCCTGTGAGCACAGTGTACAGGAACGTGTGAGAAACAACAGGAAAGCGGAGAACACTAATAGGCATGAGCCGATGCATCCTTCCAGAGCCCCAGGGCTGAAGTCCTGCTTAGTTTGAGCTCTCAGTGACTCTGCCTAGTTGGGGCTGGCAGAAGCCCGGCCAGCAGCGGTGTTAACTTCATGTTCTCTGTCAGGAAAATCATTAACACGAATCACAACAAACACTTACAGAGTACCTCACACAGTCTAGGCACTGTGTACAGTGCTCAGACACTTGCACTCATGTAGGGCATATTCATGTTGTATGAAGTCGACACCTGGCTTTCCCCAAATTCTGCGCGGTCCTGTGATTTTAGATAGCCGTAAAGCTTTGGCTTCATCCGCGCATTGTGTATGTCAGTGCACATTTTAAGTCCCCATCTTGATCATCATCTTATGAACAGGCTTGCGGCTACACCCCCACCCTCGGGATTCCTTATTCCTCGCATCCTGTTATTTCACCCGTGGGCACTCCAGCTTGTATGGCCCCTCAGCTCCAGAGCAATCCGTCCACCCTCCTTTGCTACCTTAATTAAAGCCACCCGAGCAGAAATCTGTGAATGTATTTTGCCAGCCGGCGCGATGTAAAGCTTTGTCAGTAGAGGGCGCCAGAGCGACTTTGCAGGAAGAAGGGATTTTGCAGTGGCGAGCAGTACCAGCTGGGGCGCGGGCGGAGGTTTCTGGTCCCTGACCGGCCCTGGAAACTCAGCCACCTCCCAGGGAGTCCCATGGGACCGCCAGCAAAAGTCTCCCGGGTCGGCTTCCCACCCTGGGTCATCCCGGGGCCGCACCGTCCATGGACCACCATGGGCCACAGCAGGCCCTGTCCACCCAGCCCAGCAAGGACTGCTCTGGGCTTGTCCCTGGCTTGGTGCCCTCGCTCAGTCCTAGAGGTGGCCGCCGCTCCTTCCACGGTCTGCTCCCCTCTTCTCTGGGGGTTACCTCCTCACTTAGCAGTGACCCAGTCCCCTGTCCCACTCAGGGCTTCTCTACTGTCAGTACTGTGTGGCTTCCGATGCTTGGTGAACCCCAGCCACGACGGAAGATTATTTTTTAGCATTCTGTGTGATTCCATTTCCTTTCCTTTCCTAGCCTATCAGTTAATTTATGTATTTACTTGCTTACTTTTTGGCAGTGGTTGCCCTAGAGTTTGTAATATACATTCACAGCTAACAATCCAAGCCCCCTTTTAAACAACGCTGTGCTACTAAGCTAATGCAAGTGCCTTATAACAAAATAGTACTAATCTCCCCTTCTTAAGCTGTGTCACTGCTGTAATTCACTTTATTTACACATAAGCTTGCATATATCAGAAACCATTTGATTATGTGCTTGATTATGGGTGTATTACATACGATAGACAAATACCAATATTGCACATATACATCAACATATATCCTGCATATATTTTATGTATTTACATAATAATGTATTATTTGTATTTTGTTTTGTTTTTACAATAGTGGAGATTGAACCTAAAACCTGCACACTGAGCTACATCTCAGCTCTTTTTACATGTTCTATTCTGAGACGGGGTCCTATTGAGTCACTAAGATGCCCTGCCTGACCTAGAACTTGCAATACTCCCGCCTCAACCTCCCAGAGCACTGAGATTATAGGTGTGTGTGCCACCACACCCAGCCATTACTAGTTTGAACAAATGCATCTATTACAAGAGTTGACAAAAAGAAAATTTAAATTTTTTTTTTTTTTTTTTGTCTTTTTCGTTTTTATCGGTACCAGGGATCGAACTCACGACTGCCTGCTTGCAAGGCAGGCGCTTATGCCGCTGAGCTAAATCCCCAGCCCCGAAAATTTAAATTTTTATATTATCTTCATTTTTCTTTCTTCCTTTATATGAGTTTCTAACCTATGTCAATTTCTTCTCTATAAGAACATTTCTTAACATTTTTTAAAAGATAGATATACTGACAACAAACTCCTGTGGTATTTGCTTACCTGAGAAAGTCTGTCTACGTTTTGGTGTGGGAGAGAAACAAAGGCAGAAAAAGACCCTTACTGTGAGTATCAGAAGGATACAGAAGACTGCAGGATTCCTCGGCAAACAAACTGTGGGGCTTTTATAAGATTAGGCAGGGGGCGGAGTTTGAGGGGCGGGCAGAATGACGTATCAACAGCTGATTGGGGAGACCCTGGCGCACGCGCAAAAAGCAGGGAATTCAATTGGGGCTTGGAAGAAGAAGGCGGAAGTCAGTATAGGAGGGAGGAGCCGTCCAGAGCCACGTTGGGCCTGGCAGAGTGTCATGCGGGCGGAACCTATCAGTCTTCGTTTGTCTTTTACATTCAAAGGCTAATTTTCATGCCCAGTTCTGGACGGATGGGTTTTTCTCTCACTCTTCTTCTTTGCATGGCTGCCAAGGAGCCGGATATAAGTCTTACCTTGTTCCTCTGTAGGTAAGCTTTTCTCCTTTGGCCTCTTTTGGGATTTTTCTTTTTATTTCTGATTTCCTGTTGTGTGAATCTGACATGCCTCGGTGTCGTTTTTCTGTTTTGTTTTGTTTTGTTTTCTTACGTTTACCCTCGCTTGTGTTCTCTAATCTTCCTGGGCCTATGATTTGGTATCTGACATTAATTCTAGGAAATGTTCAGTTGTCATTGTTTACGTATTTCTTCTGTTTCCTTCTCCTTTTTCTTCTTATATTTCCATTATGTATTTTTATAGATGTCTTCACAGTTCTTGGGTATTATGTTCTGGGGTTTTTTCTTTGTCTTTTCCCCTTAAACATTTGTTTTGAAAATTTCTAATGAGATCTTTTCCTCAGTCCAGTCCAGTCTAGTAATGAGCCCATAGAAGACCCTCCTCATTTCTGCTGCCTTATGATTATTGACATTTCTTTTTGGTTCTTTCTTCGAATTTCCATCTCTCTGTTTCTATTGGCCATTTGTATTTACATGGTTTGCAAAGTCCAACATCCCTACCATATCTCAATCTAGTTATGATATACAGTCTGTGTCTTCAACGATGTGTTTTCACCTTTTAGTATGCCTTGTAATTTTTTTCATGCTAACCAGAAATAATGAGATAGACCCCAAAATTTGCTATACTGAGGTGTTTAGTAGTGTGGTGAACAGGTAGCAGAGAAACTTAGGAAAATATCTACAGTTGTATGATTATGTCTCAATCGTTTAGTAAGTTTTTGCAGATACTGAGGCCCAGCTGAGATTTATGATCAGTGGAGGACAACTAGATCCATTTATTAGGAAGTTCCTCATTAACTTTTCCAAAATAATTTTAGAAGATATTAACAGTAATTTCCTGTTTGTTACTTTAATCGGCAATAGTGAAATGGTGATATAATGTTCTCTACTTTCTTTGTTAACTGGAATCTTTATTAAAAAAGAAACTTTACATAATAATGATTACATTATCCTGAGGCATTGTTGTTATATGAAAGGTAGTATAAGTACTTCTTTATTCTTTTTATTTACCTGTTTTCAGAACAGTAACATTCCTTGTATCCTACAAAGTTTGTATGATTTTTAAATTCATGTATTTTAACATATTTCAATTTATTGCAATTATTGTCTCAACATACATTTTCCATCTTTCAAAACAAAGAATCCTGACAAATTGACTCATAAGTCCTTTTGAAATGAGCCTCGTATCCTGTGACAACTTTCTTTCAGGTCCAGCAAGATACTTCCAACTCATCTTGTTCATTTCTTGAGATTGTTCCAAGGAGCTTTCATCCCCTTTAATGAGAAATGGCATTTAGAAACTATAATTTGGTTCTAGAAGCTCATTACTGCTCTTTGCCAGAGCTGGGAAAATGTGACTTTGATAAGGAAATACATCATGATTTCATGAAGACATTTCCCATTCATATTTGTAATTCTAATTCTGATTTGTAACTTAGCATCTTTGAGATCCTGCTTCTTGATCCCTAATGTTATTTACAAAATTGTGTTTTATTTAACCTGCAAAATGTGCATAATAGTCAGAATAATAGCATTATTAATAGTAATATGCCTTCTTAATTTACTTTTACTTTAAAGCATTCCCACTAAGAATGTTTTCTTTTCAGCATGATTAAGACACAAGCAGCTTCATTTTTATTTTTTCTTTTTTTTTTTTTTCCTTTTGCTTTGGGTACATAACTTTTTATCTTGAATATATGTGTACAAAACACACTATTCTGAAGTTGTACCTAGTTTTTATGCATGACCTCTCCTTTTCCCTATAAATCATTATAATTAATTTCTTGTTAATTCTTCACTTTTAAAATAAAAGCAAAATGCATACCATCCTCCATTCATAAAAGGAACAGCAGGATACTGTATGTAGTATACCCCGTTCTTTTCACTTGGCAATGCATCCTGGAGATTATCTCATCAAAGCAAGCATCCTAGCCACGCTGCACTGTCTCCCTGTTCCTATGTGAATGCACTGTAGTTCATTCAGCCATTCCTGAACAGGCAGGCAAGTAGGCTGTTTCTGGTCTTTAGCTCTTGAAGGCGTTGCTCTGCATTTTTTGCCATGGGTCTTTATTGTTGTGTCAGACAGCATTTGCTATGTATAGCATACTACCTTTATCGCTTCTTGGCCTTTTAGCTAAGATCCAGTGTAGCATATAACCTTGAACTTACTGACATAAAGCAACAGGTATTCACTCAAAATTCTGCAGGTCAGATCTTTGGCAGAACCCAGTCATGTCTCTCTGTGACTTTCTCATGTGACAGGCCATCCAGCAAGCCAGCTGGACCTGGATGGTTCAAGACAGCCGTGTGTCCAAAGGATGTCAGGCTGTCAGCCAAGGTCCTCGAGTGGCCACACATCCTTCAGGAAGCAGGCTAGTGCCGCTTCACACATCCTTGCCGCTTTCTCAGGACCCTAAGCACACTGAGAGAGAAGGCCCAGCACACAAGCACCTTTCAGTCTCTGCGGACGTCAGGTTTGCAGTGATCCTTTGGCCAATACAGGTCATAGGGAGAAGTCCTGTGTCTGGGGAAGAAGATGGCAATGCAACATAACAAACAGGAAGAAGGTTTCCTATCAGCCACTTGCACACCACCTACCAGGGAACGATAGGCCAAGGGCGGGCTTGTGGGTCATAGAACACATTCACATGTAACACTGACAAGGCCATTCTGGAGACACTGTATAGTTTCACATTTCCTTTGGCTAAAAATGAAAGTGCCTGTTTCCTTATCACCAGGAGTATATTTTCAGACTTTCATTTTTTTTTCCAATCTAAAAGTGAAGAATGCTTTTTCCCTGAAATTTTAATATACATCTGAGTGAGGTTGAGCATCTTTTTATATGCTTAAAGGTCAGGGCTGAGAACTGTCCATATTTCTTGTTCATTTTTCCAGACTAGTTGGTCTTCTCTATTTTTATAAGCTCTTTATATATTAGGAATATTAGCAGGGAAATAAATTACACAAATACTTCCCAGTTTAACATTTCTCATTTGTCTTTTATAGTTTTTCACATAAATGTAGTCAAAATTATCAATCTTTTTTAATGTTTCTAGGTTTTGAGCCATTGTCAGACTTTTTTCTATTCTCTAAAAATAGAATAACTCACTTAGGTTTATTTACTGTTTACATGAGGGTTGGTGAGAGTTGGCAGTTATTCCACTACTGAAAAATCCATTTTCCCACTGATCTAAGATACTATCTGTACTTTAAATTTCTAATTTGGTTTGTATTCAATTGATTTTTAAAGTATGGCTGATTCCAGATAAAAATGTTTTGCATATTCTACATTTCTGTTACCCATCTTCACCTCTGCCTATAACTAAACCTACACTTTCTTTGAAGCTGGGAATCAAACTCATGACCCCACACTTGTCAAGCAAGCACTTATGCTGCTGAGTTAAATTCCTGGCCCCTACATTTCCTTTTAAAACCAATCCCAAACCAGGGATGATGGCGCACACCTGTAATCCCAGCACTCAGGAGGCTGAGGCAGGAGGATTGTTATGAGTTTGAGACCAGCCTGGGCTAGAAAGTGAGTTCAAGGCCAGCCTGACTTGCATAGCAAAACCGTGTCTCAAAAAGATAAATTCATAAATACAAACAAAACAATTCTGACCATCTCTCCCAGAACTCCTGCCCAGTATGTTCAAAGGCCAGTCTCTCAGCGTTAAACATGTAAATTTGGGAGTGTGACTCTTGGTCACCTCCTATGCAATTTAATGCTTCTATAAGAATACCAAACCTCCTCTCACAGGGTTATTTTTAAAGTAAATAATATGGACAACTATGAGCACTTGGTATATGAATAGTTCTCAAAAAAAAAAAAAAAAAAAAAAAGAAAAAGGAACACTTAGCAAGGGGTAAGAAAGAAAAGGGAAATGTCCGACATGCATGTGAATGGAAACACAGAGCTCACAGCAGAGCCGCCCGTTGACTGTGACAGTGTTCACCCTGCATAGTGTGTGTGAGCGCACACCAGGAACACACACGCCGCAGTAGTGGCTTAGTCTGCTTCATTCAGGGATGTTCCCCTGCAGATCAAAAGGAAGTGTGGTCTTTGCTTGGGAAACAAGACATTCCAGTCTGCCAGCTCCAAAGCCCGGCCTAGGAGAAAGACAAAATCCCAAAAAGCAGAAGACATTTCTGTTCAGCTTATACTTTAAGATTTGAAGTCAGAATTTGAGAATTAAAAACCTGGAGCGCTAAACTCCTGAAACACTGAGGTTCCAGTGTACACCCGCCTCCTCCTGATTCTCCACCCCAGAAGCCTTCTCATGCCTGCTGCATGGCCCCACCTCTCAGGGTGGCTCTTGGCAAGCCAAGAGCCCCTTCCCCTTTCCCAAGTGCCAGGCCTGGACCTGCAAGTCCCCCAGCTCAGCGGGTCTTCAATTCAGCACTTTCTGCCTCAAGAGTTTGGGTTTCCAGATGTAAATGTTGATGGGTTTAAAAAAAAAAAAAAAAAAAAAAGAGCTGCAGTAAATTGAAGGGGATGGAATGGAATTTTTAAATGCCCAGGTCTTGGAATTCCATTGATGAAATGCATGAGTGAGTAGTGTTTGGCATGGGTAAAATTAGACTTACAGAATGTAAAGCCAGAGATGACCTTGTCATGTGAAATTTCTTCATTAATATAAAAAATGATTGTTGGGTCACATGTCTTCAGAAGACTTTTGAGGAAATTTTATAGAAGGTGGCAGTGTGCTACATTTTCATTAGGGCTTGAGTCTCACAGGCTGACTTGGGCACTGAAATACATGAAATAGATGTTTCTTTGTAAACTGTACTATCAAAAGAGGAAGTAACTTGATTTTAGTGAAGGTTGAAATTAAAACAAAATTTCTGATATATTCTTGAAATGTATTAAAATGGATGTTAGTGAGATGGGTATTTGATAAGCAAAGTTAGATGTTAATGGTAAAATGGTGATGAGGATAAAGTGCTAACCCTAGCACTCTTTCAACATTGCTATTTGAACACTCACAAAATGTTGAGAAAAGCACCTTTTATCAGAAGCAACTTACCTTGCACTGCAGGATGCAGTTTTATAGGTAATATCTAGATGAACCTCCAAAACCCCATGGACCCATAGTGAGGCTTTGGGAAAGTGACTGAATCATGGGTGGGTCACACTGGATCAGTCCACTGATGGGTTTAGCATAGCTCTGGGTGTGGATGATGAACTTACAGAGGTAGGACTTACAGACCCAGCCTGGGTGTGACTGGCACCAACCAATACACTTGTAGCCTGGATAGAATAAAAAGGGAAAGGAAGGCTTGCTGCTTCCTGCCTACCATGCCACAGACTGTTTCTCCTCTGCCATGCCACCCAGCCACAGTGCCCTGCCTTGGAGCCCAACTATGAACTGAAACTTCCACAAACTTAGCTAAAATAAACCTTTCCTCTCTTAACTTGTAGTTGTCAGGTATTTTGTCCCAGTAGTAGAAAAGCGAGCAGCACAGCAATGCTAAAAGTTATCAGGAAATAATTTCTTCCAGATGCCTTGCCTTCCCTTTGGCCAGACCTCCTCTCTGGCACAGACCTTGGCCTCTCTTCACAATCAAGGGTTTCACAATCAAGTCCTCACCCTCTGGACAAAGGTAAATGCAAGGATAGGACAGGGTGGTTAGCTAATGGGCAGAACTTTGCAATGAAGACTGAAACCCACATGCTTTCATGCCAAGTTCTTTTTTATGCCCAGAGAAGACTGAAACTTGACTCTTTAAGAAAAAATTCAAGTAAACTACTTAGTATTCCAAATTTCAAACCTAAGATGTTCTAAATCTTTAATTCTAAAATGACAAATTCTTTTAAAATGGCATGGAGAAAAGATCAGTATTTATCTCCAAAAAGAGTTTAACATTTGTTGCACCTTAGGTACAGTGATCTTCGGCACACGTTGGCTGATGTAGTTCTAGTAACCCGGTGTGTACATTACGCCATTATTATTTTATGACATTTGTGGAGCTAGTAAATAGCAGGTCCAGAATGAAAACCCACAGCTCCTCAGCTCGAAACCCTGTTGTCACCAAAGCAGGTGACATTTGCTATATTCTGCAAAGCTCACACACAGCAGTCATTTGGCCAAGATTTTATAAAATACCACTGGGTAATGGAATAAAGTGTGTAAGGGCAGTTTCATAACCTTCAATTGTTAACAGTTTACATTTACCACCAGTAATACTGACAAATATGAGAATACAAAACTTGGCAACTTTTACCATATTTTTTTATAGCTTTTGGGGTAGTTCAGGATTTAATCTGCATAACGGGGGGGGGGGGAATTCACTTCAATGTCACTGGGTGTTACTTTCAAACTAAATTTAAACATCCCCTTAATGGTCTTCTCTATCGCCTTTGTTGCCATCAAAAATTATCCTAGAGAACAGAACTTTTTCTACCCTCACCATAAACAATGCAGCCATCACCCAGTAGATGGCACCAGTGTTGACTGTCTTTCATACTGCAGTGCTCAGGTCTGCCTCCTACTAGGGCTATAAATATCTGAAGACTAGCACCTGTGGCAAGCAAACCATGCTTTGCACACTGTGGAAAACGTATATATATATCTGCTTCTTTGCACATAAGGGCACAAAGATCTGTAAGGAAGTTGAAGACTGCTCATGAGTATCTACCTTGCCTCCAGCCCAGCTACTATCCCACTGGGCCACCTTCCTTCCCATAATAGGGAACTGAGGGACAGACAGCACAAGTGCCACAAAGATGTACTTGCTAAGACATACAATAAAACCTGTTTTAGGTTTGATAACCAAAGGCTACCGTGAAGTTTATTTTTACCTTTACAGGTTGTTGAAACCACGTGACCTTACTCTAGGGGTCCAACTTTGGCATTGGCGTTATTGTATAATTCTATTTGAACCAAATTCAGAATCTGCATACACTCACAGGCTGTACTCAACCTCTTGTCTAGATTGGCTCTTGCTATCAATTCTGTGATTTAGGGGTACAGCTTTTAAAACACCGTTACCCCTATGCAACCAAAAGTTCAGTATTTTCTAGCTTCACATAGGGAACGGAAACAGAAAACACAATTTCAAAGCTAATCCAAACTGCTGAAAGGGAGATCTCAGGGTCAGGGAACAAAGTCATTCCATGCGTTTCAAGTGCAGCTGGCCCAGACAGGTTCTCCCAGGACCAACTAGGTCCAAAGAGTTCATTTACCAACTTCCTAGAGCGTCTCATGAAAGTGGCTTATGAACTAGTTTTACTTAGCATATATCTATTATTCTATATTCAGTGTTTGGACCAAGAAATTATCCTATCCAGATGCACACTGATGACTAAAATACATAAAACCTATTTGAATTCCCATCCAGAAATTTTAAGAGGCGGCTCTAATTTTCAGTAAAGATCAGTAAGCATCAAGTGAGTCTGGTGTGTCAGTGCATTCTCAAGGGAATGACGCTGTTACATTTCAACAGCAAATCTGAGTCTTGAACTGGTTGTTCTAGAAGTTTAGAGAACTGCAATGAAATTGTGTTCTCTGTGTACTGTAACCTTTCAAACATTCTAAGTAACAGCTGAAGTGCTAAAAAGCTCCAGTCTTTCGGGATCTGAAGTGGGAAAATGGTAATTTGCCTAGCTTTCTGGGAGACTGAAGGAACAGGGTTCTAGGTTCAGACCCAGTCCAGGAAATTTAAGGCCCTGGGTTAAATCCCCAGCATCACCAAAAGGGGGCAGGAGGGGGCCTGTCAAAGGCTTGTCAGTGGTACTTTTCTCTAGTGTGTACCTTAGCCTGTGGCCTGTGTTTTGAGAACTATTAATGAACTTAGAAGCCTGGAGTAATTTGGTTACAGTATCTGAATCCACACTCTGGTAAAACATTTCCAGTAGAACAAACTGAGGCAGCTACAGAGTTTATAGTACCTGGAAAGCAAATGCTTCAAGCGCCTCCCTCTCAGTGTAATACCAGGTCAGTGCGTTTTCCAAAGGTCGCAATTAGTACCTGAACTGTTACTCATTACTGCCTTGCCCAACGTGGGGCTGTTTATCACTCCAGCGTCTCCTCGGCTGGAAACCTCACACGCACACAGGTTCCCACCTTTGCCAAGGTCCTCTGCCACTAATGTCCTCACACTGCCCATGCTAGAGGATCACTAACCACCTTTTTCTGCTGAAAATGTTAACCCTTATCTGACAAAGAGAAAAAACCGTATCACTAGAGGTAACTAGCAGTAGTAAGGAATCTCAGGGTTAAAGCCAGGGACAGCGTGTGCTGCACTGGGAGGTGCTCTGCTGACATCGCATTTGTCCCTGAAAACTCCAGTTGCATCAAAGAAATCAAGAGTCACCTGCAGCCCAAACTGTCTCGGAACAAACAGCCATCATATTCACGGCATCAGAAAAGGGAAGTCACGTTAGTACCCAAGCTGGCTGGAAGATCCCTGTACGGTATGTAAACTGGCGTCTGCATCAGCATAGAGCTGTGCGCGCCTCCTGGGAAAACATGTCAGGGCTGCCAAGCGCCTCCCTCACCTTCAGTTTTCATACAGAAACTATAGCTCGCTCCGCTCACATTTGCTTGGTCTCTGCAGCATCACTTTGGCATCACTCAACCAAGCAACTAAACATTCATTTAAAATGGTACAAAATGACAAGGATCAGAATGTGTATCAGGAATATGCTCAAATCAAGGCTGTCCTTGAATTCAGAGGCTATAGGAAAGAGGCAAAATAGGAACCCCCAGGTGTTTAAACATGGTGAGAAAGCACCCTGACACCTTCGGTTCCGTGCTGTCTGGGTTTCAGCTTCCCACTCCAATACGGGACACGTCAAGGGCCTGCCCAGAGCCAGAGAGCCAGCTGTGCTCAGGCTTTGGTGCCCTTCAGAATGGGGCCCAGCTCTTGCAGAGTGCATTGCTGTACGTGTTTTTTGTTTCACTGGACACTGTTTACATTTATTTCAAGGTCGCCAGCTGAAAGCGCCGGGGATGAAGGTGGAAACTTTCTTCCTCTTAACTTCTTGATGAGTGCTGTCCAAGCAGGCCGGTAAGGCAACTTTACCAACTGCAACTCACTCGGCTTTGGTTTTGGAGGCTTCCCTTAAGAAAAAAGAAACTTGTTAATAATAAACCACAGAACAGGGTTAAATTATTAAGGCAAGTGTCAATCACAAAAGTAATGAGTTAATCTCCGTGTGTTAAAGGAGGATGGTCCTTCCACACCAAATTCTTTTTGTTAGGAGGCCGGGGATATAGCTCAGCAGCACAGCGCCTGCCTGGCAAGCACAAGGTCCTCAGTTCGATTCCTGGTACCAAAAAAAGAAAAAAAAGTTGCGAATCTTTTTCTTGCTCTCATTTATCTTAGATGATGTGTGACTGCTTATTATTACCAGAAATCATTCTGATTACTTACTCAGAGGTCCTACACAGCTCCAGAAGCAGCATTCTTCCTCCCATTGCTGCAAAAGCTGAGGTATAGATAACTTCCAAGCCTAGTAACTTTCAGGCATCACGTTACCAGGATGAGGCGAGAAGGTGTCAGGACTGGCAGCTCAGCAGTCCGTTAGTATTTCCACACTGCAAAATTCTTTCAGTCACCTTCCACACTATGTTCCCCACAAATGACTACTAAATATGGTGGTGCCTCTCACTCTAGTTTAACAATGAGGTAATTTGTAGCTTTTTATTCAAAATGCATGTAATCTGAAAAACATCTATTTTGATCCTTCAGTAGCTTTGAGGTATTCTGAAATGTAACAAAGCCAAATTAACTGTAATCATTAATGTATGAACAAAAAACTTCTTCCCCTTAATACAAAAACTCAGAACTACAGTTCACAGATAAACCCTGTAAAGCTCCTATTATTCCGTTTATCCCTTCACACTCTTCCCACAGTGCCTAACACAGGAGCACCTAAGTAGCTGTAAGATACACTGAATCAGACCCCCCCCCCAAAGTCTGGCAAACCTCTGTATTCAAATGCTATGGAAATCCAAACGAGATTGACTTAAAATCATTTTATGACCTGAGGTGGGAAGAAAACTACACAGGTGGGAAGAGAACTCAGCGCTAAGTCACTGCCACGCTGAAGCTGTCCTAACAGAGCAGTCAGATGTACTGGGCTCTCATTCTAAGACGCTGAAAGAGCAAACCCCTGGGAGATCTGTTAACATGAACACAAGTTTTATTCAAGAGGTAATACGTAAAAACATGAATTCTAACAAAGGAAAAGCTTGCAAGTTATCCATCCTACAATAAAAAGTAGAAGTGGTACCACTGATGACACATAAACTGCAACATTTCTGAATAAAGCTGTAATCATTTGAGTCATTTAACTTTTGCAAAATCAAACTATGTTCAAGACCAACAGCACACAGGCGCCCCACTTACAGGAGGTGCCAAGGATTTTCATTTCAGGCTGGGGACCTATCCATACTTAAGATTTGTGACTTGAGACTGAGTATTACTACATGAGTTCAACTTGAATTATCTTCATGATAATGTCTATCTACCACAATTATTTTTTATAATTAGAACAGTGCTGATTGTCATTTTATGTGTACTCCAACTATACTTCAACATGGTAATCTTGAAAATACTCAAGGCCTCAGTTTGTAAGTTCCCTTCAGTGTAATCTATAATGCTAAGTAAGGAACATTAAAGGAACCCTGGCTTTCTTCTAAAAATGACTGGTTACAGTACAGATCACATTCTGTTCCATAATTGTGACAAAGAATCTGTTTCTTGGTAATGAGACAAGAATTCAAGATGATTCGGTCCTTGGAAAGTCTAAATGACAGTCACTCAGTAAAGTCAGTGACACCTGGAGTCACACACACTCAGAAACTGCAACTAGCAATGACTGAGTTTCTGGTTTTTGTTTCTATCTTTTGGTGGTTATTGCTTTAGCCGGCAATATCTGGACTTAAAACACAAGAACATCTCCACTAAGTCTAACTGTCAAATGTTACAAAACTTATACAGAAGACAGACTCATAGAGGCTATAAAGCTGGCGTCTTAAGTAACTCCACCCTAGAAATGGGTGCAGGATTTTTAGAGAGAATATTTAGTAATATTTTGCTCAAAAAATAAATGCCCCTACTCTTCTGAGTGTTCCCATTCTTCACTAGGAGACTGAGCAGCTTAACACTTGCTATAAAATCCAACCACACAAATAAACATCTAAAAGGAAACCAACAAAGAACAGACGTCTTTTCACAGTTAACAATAAATAAAAGTGCAGTAAGTGTTCAAGTAGGGAACGTAGTTTAAAAACTACATGTGACTGTCTGGCATAGGTCATCTCTTAAAGGCTCTCCGAGGATCCCTGCCACTACTTATTGTGGTTGTGACTGTTTGATTATTAGCTGCCGCTGGCAGTTGCGGACTGGCAGGTCCCCGGCCATTGCTTCTACTGGCATATGACAGCTGGTATCTCCTGGATTCAGAGCCAGCTTGAACACCATTGCCTACAAGAGAATACAAAACACCATCACTGTTATGAGAAGCAGCAGAAGTACACCAGTTAGAAGTTCCAGCATATATTATTAATACTGATGGGTATTAGGGGAAAAACACATTTTTATGCTAAAAAGGTCTTTACAAATGTATTGCTACTACATATATCAACTTGATGCTGTTATTGACAGAGAAAAAAAACCAAAAATGGGCAAAAAAATTGGAGATGGAGAAGGGAAAAATAGATGCTGGAGAAGGGAAAAATAGATTACAGGCAGTGTGCTGCCTGTAAAAGTTTTAAAAAGGAAAAAAAAAGGCAAAAAATGTTAACTGCTAACATTGCTGAAATCAAATTACTGTTTCCAAACACACAATGTAAACCTCACCCTTTCCAGGCAGTTTCCCACAATGTGGTATCAACTATGCCAAACCATGTCACTGGGCCACCAAAAATGTCAGTCACAGCTGATAATACACGCAACTTAAGGTATTAATTCATTATTACTCTCCAGATGGATTATTCTGAACACAGAGTCTCAGTGTACCAATCACTGAGAATCACTAGATTATAGAAATTTTATTAAGAAAAAAATAGTATTTCACCTCTTCACAGAGACCACCAAAACTCAGACCTTGTGAATTCCCAGAAATTGACCCAAATATTAAATACAGAATGCTTAATATCCATAAACTGGTTTGCATGTATACCTGCCTTCTAGAATCAGTTTACCTGGATTCTACTTTCTAATAGCTCAGCCTTAGGACTGCTTTCTACCTACAGTCACTGTTTTTTCCTCTTTGAATTTTTTCTTTTTTTTTTTTTTTGAGATGCTGTACAGCTCAGGCTGGTCTCTAACTCAGTGGCTTAAGTGACCCTCCCACCTCAGTTTCTTGAGTAGTTGGGATTACAGATGTGTACACCACCTGATTTCCTCTAGGTCTTTCATAACTCCTTTAATTTCTACACTTTGATTCACAAACATGCAAAATTAAAAATCTTACCCACTGGTCCAAAGGTACCTGTACCCGCATTACTATTCATGGAATTTGTCTTCTGTTCATTGTGGGCCTAAAAAAAAAAAGATTAAGTTCACCACATGAAGCTTTATATGGTTATAAAACTTGTATTACTATTACTTTATCTTCTTGTAATATGAAAATTTGTTTTTAACAAATTTTCTCTTAAAAATCTGAGTCTAACCAGCTGTTGAGTGAGTCAGGGTTGTTTCCCAACCTTCCCCAGCTCCTGTGAGAGCTTCTATTTCCTAACACTGCTGTGTGTGACACAAAGTACTGTATGCCCCATAACCTGTGTAACCATGGCATAACACAGCACCTACAGACTCTCAGACATATGTATACTAAAGACTCCTCTGATAATTGCCTTCACTATACAGGACACCGCAGGGTCAGTCTAATCACAGAATCAAAATATTTGGTCAAATCTGCCTGATCCTAAAAACATGCTGCACATCTTGGTTAGTTACCCCTTTGCTCGGCTGTCCTCGATAATCTGGGTTGGGCTCACTGAAATTTGGCACTTCTGAGTAAACCATACAAAACCTGAAAGAAAATAAAGGACAAATAAAATGACTTCTGAAGTCAATCAACCTTTCTATAGATAACATCCCTGCCTTATGGAAATAATTTAGGTCATGAAAGAATGAACATAGTTTCACCTGCTAATGAACATTATTCATAACAAATACTTTCTAAATAATTATATCCATAAAAAATCCAATATTTGACTATGACACTTAATATGTTCTATTTTGTATTTGAATTTCTTTTTAGTCCTGCAGAATATAAATCATGTCAGAGATCAAGGACTGAGTAACACGTCTTTGTCTGTTTCTCCACACAGGCTGATGCCAGGGAACCTCGCAGGGCTCCAGACAGGTGTCTCCAGCAGTGTGATGGACGTACACTGACCACTCACACGCTCGTCCTGTCCCTCGGGACCCAGCACTGTGCATCTGCAAAGATAATCATCCAAGGTTAAGAGCAGGCTCTGGTGACACTGGCAGACCACTGGCTATCACGATACCACCACCTTATCCTGCAGCTTCGTACAAAGGCTGCTGACAGGATGTGTACCACATTTTCGGGAGGCATTTCCTTAGGGCTTCACCCCACCAATAAGAAACTGGGACCAGTTTGGGGAAATCCTTAACTGACCCTGACAAAGAGCAGTCATTAGGAACTGAGGGACCTCCTGCGATGTTACTGACCTCCATCATGTAAACCCTGGTGTACACAAGGTCAGGACAGGCTTAGTCAGAAAGACCTAAGATCTTTTCAGCACACAACTCCAATAACAATACTCTATGTAAAAACCTTGAGTTTCCGTCTAATGAGAACAATATGCTGGATCAGTTTCTGATCTTTAAAGCTTGCAAAGTTATTAGTAAAAACTCCCTTAGAGCAAGTCTCTCTCCCCCATTACACTGGTGCCATTTGTAGCTTCTCTCTCTAAATATCCTCTTTGTGTGACAGGCATTCATTCACCAATGGCCTGGCCCACAGCTGACACCAAAGGTCTAGACTACATGGAGGGGAGTTACCTTTACACCCCTAGCGAGGATGGCTCCTCCAGGCCAGGGTGGAGATCTTAGCAGGGTAGCAGTGTATGGAAGCTCGCATTGCGGCTGCCTGCACCACACCTAGCCTGCGAATAAACAGAGGACTTCAGTTTTCATGGCCGCAAGTCCTCTTCACAGAGTACAAACTCACTCATGCACAAAGAAAAAGAAAATTTGATTCTATGGCCCAAAACTTATGCCTGCTTTCTATTCTGATTAACCACTGGGAGACTCTACTCCAGGTATCACCGGAAAGGTGCATGTCCCTAACACCTACAGAAATGGTCCTACCAGCATGGTGCCAACTGCTGCTCCTTACTGCTCTTTGCCAGGAAAAACTGACATTACAAGCCACAGGAAGTGGTACTGATAGCTGCTCAACTAGTACCCACTCAGAAGACAAAGCCGTCAAACTGTATAGATATCAAAAAAAGAAAAAAAAAAGGCCAAGGAAGCAGTTTATAGCTTGTACCTACCCATATCCTGCAGACATTAACTGCGACTTACTCCATGATAGGGAATACATTTTAATACTTACTCCCCAATCTTCTGAAGTTCGCCACCTCTCCCAGTATAAAGAGTCAGGCACCCTTTCCACATGGACGCGTACCTAGAGGAAAGAAATACGAGTTTCCTGGAGGGGAGTCAAACTCCAGGCTACAGTGCTGTGAACCGGAAGTGAAGCTGTTTACTACGGTAAATCAAATGTAATACATCCAGCTTTGATTCACTTGCTAAGAAAACTCCACTGCCAAATCATGACACCACTATCTAAGCTATAACCCTAGAAAATAACAAAGCATACATGTACTGTTATAAACGGGTGACATCTTCAGTCAATTAACAAAAGAGCTTTTAACTGCAGAAATGTATGAAGTTATGTTAAGTTTTTCAGCCACAGGATATAGAAAATCAGTACCTTAGTAATTACTCTTACACTCTGCATGGCCTAGACTGATATCAATGTAACAGTTTTCCTTATGCCTCTGCAGGGTACTGCAAATTTGGTAGAATTCAAGCAAACTGCTAAAAAAATTGGGAGCCACCCTTCATCCACCTGCCTTTCCAACTTGGCAACTTTCAATACCAACCAGGCTGAATAACTGTTTACTCTGAAAGTCAGTGTTATAAAATCAGCCTAAGGTTTGGTTTTCAGTGGTTTTTCTGTAACCACCACGGTAACTTGATGACTTAAAATCACATAGCTAAGTAACAACCAAAGACAGCGTTAGTTAGCCTTTTAACATAGGTTAGTTTAAAATTCACTAGTTTTACATTTGTAGTTCTCTTGTTAGTGAGGGTTATTAAAGATGCTATTCACTAATCTCAAGTTACACAAAGTTACTTAGAAAACAAGTACATTAACATTTCACCTCACTAAATATTAATGCACATTTTGGGAAAAATATTCGAACAATTACAACTCAGACATTTAACTGTCAATTAAGGACTGCTGAGATCAGTTTTGAAGGAGCTACAAACACGCCAATATTCCAAATTAACCATCACTTAGATGTTGGGTATGCCTGTTTTCAAAGCTACTTTTCTTATTTAGCCAGAATCTAAAAGTGGTGTGTTCTTCTAAGTAAGGTACACTTATTTCCATTTTACAGAAGTAGCTGCTGAAATATGGAGGTGTATTTACTTCCCAAAGCTACAGGGAAGTGGTAAACAGCTGCTTCCGTTTTGAATTTTTAAAAAGTTGTGATCCTTTCTATCTGTACTCTTCAAATACTATAGCTACTAGGATCAGTTTTTTGACAAATCTTTAAATGGAAATACTACAGAATATGAAATATTTGAAAGGAGATTTTTTAGTGTGTGATAAATATAAATATGTGTGTGTGCGCGCGCATTTGTGTTTTTGAGACAGGACTTTATTATGCAGTTCAGGCTGACCTTGAACTCACTTTGTAGCCCAGGCTGGTTCTGCACTTTCAGTAGTCCTGCCTCAGTCTCCCAAGTGCTGGGATTATAGGCGTGCACCACCATGCCCAGCATAGAGCGTCAAATACTTTTAATCACCAGATCTCTGGGGAAAAGATAATTCTGGGAAAAAGAAAATTTCAATTATGCTAATCCTCACCACACCCACCTGGGTGGAAACTCTCTTTTGTGTAAGTTAAAGATGTGGAAGTTTAAGAGACATAATTACTGTCATAATGACTCAGTGTATGAAAATAAAATGTCTAAGTCCTGACTGTCATTTCCTGCTTTGCTGACTCTCTGCTTCACTTCCTGACTGTGGTAAGGCCTGTGAGATAGCATCAGCCAGCTGTGAGCTCCTCCAGCCAGGCACCTCAGATTCTCAGACCAGCATCAGCTCCACCCACTTTTCCCATAGTTATGATGAATAAATGATGATCCTATTGATCAAAGAAACTTTCGGATTCTATACTCAAGATCTCTTCTTGATCTTTTCCTATAATTTGGGAAATTTCTTATATCAGTCTATCAAACAAAAGCGCTAATTATTTCATAAAGCTGTTAATCTGCCAATTAAATCTTTTAGATGGGCAGGTACCACTGGTGTCCTTCTGCCAAACATTTTCTGGGTGTCATTCGTTGTGGTGACAGTGCACGTGTAACAGGAAACAAGAAATCATTTTCAAGAAATGAGCCTTCCAGGTAGCCGTAACTTTTTCTCAGCATAAATTTGACACTCGCCGAAAATGCTAAATTCTGCAAGTTTACATCCACGTGCACATAATCTAAATAATGCAAGTACGAATAAAACACTGGCAGGTTCTAAAGTCATTAAAAAGGAAATGGAAAAGAACTAAGCACCCTCAATTAAACGACTTATTAAAGAGAAACTATGGACCATATCAATCTATTAAAGACTTGACTCCCACAAGGGTATTTAAACACATGATTTGTTAACTGTGAGAGGGGTGGATCTGGTGCCTGATACTGTCCCCAAACTGTGCAGCACTCCAGCACTGCCAAACAACTCAGAACTTCTTCAACGGCCCCAGAAGTCATAGAACTGCAGAACTTGGGTGGCCTCAGAAGGCACGGAACTTCAGAACTTGGCACTGGGGGAGGAAGGGGGTTCCCGGCCCAGCCCAGGCTGCACTCACACTCCTCCCCCTTCGGTGCACACCTACCCTCGGGTCAACCGGATAATATCCCCGGGCTGTATAAGGCCTCCGATTTCATCCCACACGGAAATAGTGATGCTGCCCGTTTTATCTGCCACTTTGCAAGATCTCACTTCATGGCCGTCTTTGGTTTTGGTCACGCGTCCTGCGAAGAGTGAGAAACCGAGAGGAGGGGTGCGTTAGAGGAGGGGGGCGTCCAGCCGTGCGTCCCACGCCTCCGCAACTGGAAGGTGGGATGGCCGGGCCACGTGGGTGGGGAGGGACGGGGGAGGGGAGCCGCCCAGGACCCGGGCGCGCCGGGGCGCGGTGGGGCGCGCTGCGGACCCCACTTACCTATCTCCAGCACAATAAAGACGATATTTAAGTTTTTCTGTCCGGGCTTAATATCTTTTATGAAAATGGGTAGGTCGCCGAGCCCGTTCATAGCGAGGCAGGTGCGGGGACCGGGGCGGGGGGGCCTGGGGACCGGGGCAGGGGAGGCCAAGTGGCGAGGGCAGTTACTGGGGACCGGGAAGCAACCCTGGCGGCCCCGGGCGGAAGGAAAAAAAGAATATTTCAGAAGAAAAACACGCAGCACTCGCCCAGTTACCCCGCTCCCCAGTGAGAACAGCTAGCGAACAAAAGCCCCCAAAAAAACCAAAGCAGTGCGGGGAACCCTCTGTCCTGAGTCCCCTTCACACACACACTCGGGCGCGCACCCTGTCCCAGTCTGGGAAAGGACCGACTGTGACAGCCGCACAGGAGCGAAGACTCAGCGACCGCACACACCGAGTCCCAAACGCCGACTGCCGATCGCGCTGGAGCGGCGGAGGGACGCCTGGGACGCTCCGCCCATTGTGACGTCACTGAACGTCGGCACGCCCGCCGCCACGCCCGCCGCCACGCCCGCCGCCACGCCCGCCCGGCGAAGGGTCGGGAAACTAAAGGGCGGGGCGACTGACGGCGCCTGTGCGGCTGTTTTGGCTCCTCCCCGGGCTGTCAGAAAGGGCCACGCCCTCTCAACCGTCCAATCCGCTGTCTGCTGGGCCCGCTGCGTGACGTCATCCCCCCCCCGTTCTCCTAGTGTGGCTGGCGTCTCCAGTCACCCCGGACGCGGCTTCTTCCTGTTCCTCCGCGGGGGCGCACCCCCTACCGTTTATCTTGTGGTCACGAGGATCGGTGGCGTTTGGCACTCTGAGGGTACTAAAGTTTGCGGTCGAGTAGGGAACCGTGAGGCTGGCTCGGGGTCACGGAAAAGGGCAGGATGGTGAAGAGATCCGGGGCCGCGAGAGTGGACTTTTGTTTTCGGGCTGGAAGGGAATTTGGGAACGAGTTCAGCTTCTCTGTTTAGGCATTTTTAAGTTGAGATTCAGAAAGAGAGGGTCGTAAAGAGGCAGGTCTTCAACACTGATCAACCACTCGGTTATACTGAGTAGGTAGACTAGAAGTTAGTTCACTTCCTTTGCAGGTTTTTCGGTTTTCCTTCCCCAGTCCCCGCGGGAGTTTTCTCTTAATTTGCACCTATTTTTAATACAACCAAAAGGAATTAATCATACAACAACGTCGAGAGACCCTGCGGCATAACCTGAAGAAAAACGAAAATTTCGTGTACTTGTAGTGAAACGTGGGGTTCAACTATTAGAACAACTGGTTAGCCTTCCTGTGTAACTTAATCACCTGGAAAGTGAAACTAGGATCTCTGCTTTATAGAAGGTGAGATTAGATCCTAATTGACCCCTAGCAAATAGTAGATAAGGGCACAGTATTTAATCCTCATTAATTTTCTGTGTAAAAGAGTAGCCAGGAGGGGGCTGGGGATTTAGCTCAGCGGCGTAAGCACCTGCCTTGCAAGCAGGAGGTGATGAGTTTGATCCCTGGTACCGATTAAAAGTTAAAATAAGTAAATAAATAAATAAAAAGAGTAGCCAGGCATGTTACCGCACTGGGTAATCCCAGCACTTGGAAGGCTGATCTTGCAAATTCAAGACCAGCCTGAACTGATAGACTCTGTCGCCAAAAGACCAAAAAAGAAAGGAAAAAATTTGTGATTGAGTTCTCCCATGAACCTATATAATGAATGTTAATTTTAATCTCCATTTTGTAAGTGAGGAAATTCACCAGAGACAATATATTGAGAAGGGCCAGCCTGAATTTTTGAATCTAGATATTCTTTACCCCAGGGTAGGTAAGCGAACCCTAACTCAAATTGCAGTGGTGGAATTTTTAGGAGTCCAAAATAGATCGAAGAGATAAAATAGCAGCAGAATATATAATACGGCTTTAAAACATCCTCAGGCTAACTGCCCAGTCACGGAAATGTTGGGAAGAATGTCAGAGAATTTTGTTTGTCAAAAGCATGTGTGTGTAATCCCAGCACTCAGGAGGCTGAGGCAGGAAGATAACCACGAATTCAAAGCCAGCTACATAAGGAGACCTACATAAGGAGACCCTGTCTCTAAATTTCTCTTCTTTCTAAATGTTTTTAGATAAACCACCACTTCTAAATATCTGCAGACAAGGAGCATAAGTATATTACTGCCCTAGAAGGTAATTTCAAGAACAATCCCAACATAAATAAAACACGAGATTTTTTTTTTAAACACGAGATATTTTTAAGGAAGCAGAAATTTTCATTTCATAGGCAAGCCCTGAGTGTCAAAGACATTGATTTAATACTGGAATGTGGTATAAGGTAATGTTATGAGATTAATTTCAACATGAAATAAAAACAGCATTTAGCAGGGCTACAGGCCAGCAGCCTTGGCCCCCATCTTCAAATCCAAATAGGAACCTGGAATTTGGGCTGTGGATTTAGCTCAACGGCATAAGCGCCTGCCTTGTCAGCAAATGGTCCTGAGTTCAATCCCTGCTACCGACAAAAAAAAAAAAGGAGAAAATAAAAGAACCTGGGATTCTACAATGGTTGTCTGCAGCTCACTTCCACTGAACTGTCTTCAGAGCTACAGTTTTAAATGTAGGCAAAATATTTGCATAGAAGCTGTTTTTAAACCAGAGCTTGTTAAGGTTTGAAGAGCATTTTTTAAAAGATGAAGACTAGATAAGATAGGAAGCCGATTAAGAATGTGGAACAGACTCGTGGCCAAATTTGGACCAAAAAAAATGTAACCATGCTGAAATCTGGTTTTCTCCAGAAAGAAGATGAGGTAATGCTGCTTAGAACAGTTATACTGGTATTCTATAAAGAGGAACCAGAAAACTTTACAGAAGCGGAAGTGCCCAGCCCAGCCCTGCCTGATTTACCCCTCTTCCAGAACTCAGCTGAACGCCCACTGCCTTCCCTCCTGACTCTGCGGTTCTAAGAAAGGAAATGGCAGCCCTGTGCTTCCTCCTCCAAAACTAAAGACAACCTTGCAAAACCAGAGTGTGGCCAGTGCCAGTGCCAGTGCAGGAGCTCTCCAGCTCCAGTTAGATACTTTCAGCTATTCTCAAGACACTCCTTAAAGATGGTGGCTGATAAAGACAGAACAGGGGATTCAGGAGAACTCTCACTATGCACATAATAAAAATATTTTCTCTCTAATGAAACAAATGTGGCTCAGCCCGCCCATGAGAGCACAGTGATTGCATTGCTGCTTTGTTGGACTATGGGTGAGGTTACTCTTCAGACTTCTTCTAAAGCTGTTTGTTTTGGGCCTTCTTCATTTCTTTTTTTAAAGGCCACAACATAAACTTAGTCTAAGACTCTTGTTTATGCAATGAATCTCAACACCACAATGCTGCTTAAGGTTGCTCAGTGAGACTCAATATACTGCACTACAGAAGGACTTACACCAGAATGTCCTGGACAGAGAAGGTTCTGGTTGTCTGGGTTTTCTTTCATAAAAGCTTTTCAGTAAATTTCCTCCAACGCCCAGAACCCATGCACACTCCAACGTTTTCAAGGTTTCTGGTCTTATCAACTTCATTTTCACTTTGTTTGCACTATCCATCTATTGAAAACTATTACACCGCCAATAAAACAGCTTACCAAGGAATGCTTGATACCAGACCAATGTTTGTGTGGTGAAATGTAACAATAAAAAAATTAATAAGAACCACAGTGTTCTCACAGAGAGATATCCACTGTGTAACATAATGGCACGGTCAATAAAAAACAAAAAAAGGTTTTAATCTTAAAAAGATTTAACTGAAAGCAGTAACCACACAAATCGTGATTACAATGCATTCAAAAGTCCTATTAAGCATTTAAACAGAGAAAGTCACTTTTTAGGACAAATAGCTTGCTTTAAAGAAAATGTCATTGTATCAGTAGGAGGGAGAGTAAATGATTCTTAATGAATTTCGCCTGCTATATTCCAGGAATTTTACACTTATAAGTACTTCACACTTACTGTATTTATAATGTAGGTGAAGTGATTGTTCTCACTTTATAGTAAATTACGGAGCTGGGATTTAAGAACAAATTCGTGTATGTATGCATTTTAAATCCCAGCTCTGTAGATAAAATGAACAACTTTCCACTTGTAAAAACCTTTAAAGTGCATGATGCCTCTAAATGTTTGCCTGAATTTATTTATGAAAAAAAATCCACAATACTACTGCCAGCTGAGCTAGAGACTGCTAAAGCTTTTATTGTTGGGAGGTTAATTTAATTAGAGTAAATATTAATGGTCCACGTCCTTAAAGGGATATTGTAGGAAATTCTACAATTCACATGGAAAAAAGAGAGAAGGTGGAGAAGGCTTTTGTAGAGTCAGAAGTCCTAATGATCTAGGAGATATGGCTAGAATCCTCAAAAAAAGTTACCAGTTTGTTGAGGTTTCCCAGTGACCTATGCAAAGATGAATGAAAAAGGATACAACACAATAGAAGATCAGGGTGAAAACCCAGCTCACCCAACTGCAGATTGCTGTCCTTAATCAGTCCAGAAAAGTGCGTGTGAGTTCATGGCACTGTGTCTGACACACTGGCGTTTGAGTGACTACAGAACCCAGCTTCCACCCGTGCAAGCGCACACACAGCGATAGGTCACCAGGGGAAAACAGAAAACATGCCCACATTCACCCCTAACAGAGAGCATTTCTCACGAACACAGTGGTCCACTCGGAAGGGTGCTTACAGAAAATATGCTTGAACCCATCATTTTGTGTTTAAAAAAAAAAAAAAGAAACAGGAGCCGTTAACAGGATTACCACCTTTACCCCTTAATGAAGTAATGGCTTTCAGGGCAATCACCAAAGGCTGCTAACAGCGTGGAAAAAGAGACAGCTGGTCCACACCAGTGGAATCAGCCTAAGGCCTAAACACTTTTTTGCCTTTTTTTTTTTTTTCTTTTTTCTTTTGATTACCGGGGATGGAACCCACAACCTCGTGCTTCCCAGGCAGGTGCTGTGCCACTGAGCTATATCCCCAGCCCCTCTTAATTTTCTTAAAAAGCTCTCCAAGTTTTAACAATGTATAATCAACTTTGAGAACCACAGCAGATGAAGATATTTATTTTCAAAATAATATTCTTTGTTTTCTACCTATTAATACTCTGGGACCGTGCCCTGTAGTAGGAAGCATACATTTCTTGGGTGTGGGACTGAGTGCGTATTTCAGACTTCTGCTAATGTGTATTATCGAACAGGGAAGTTTGAAGAGATTTATACCCCTTTTCCTTTCCTACAGGTATTAAACATAACCCATTTGTTTATTTGACCCGTTTTTCTTGAACAGTGCATGGTGTGGCAGCGCTGGGGCTGTCTCAGTAAAAAAAATCCCAGACTCCCTGACTTCATAGAGCTTGTAGTGTAAGGGGGTAGACAATAAAATAAATAAAATGTGTGCTAGAAGTGGCAGTGTTACAGATGATGGGTACCAATAAAACAAGGAAGAGGTGCAGGTTCCACAGCCAGAGCTGCAGACAGTGGTCAGGGAAGGTGACACCAGAGTAAAGATACAAAGGTGGGCCCATCGAACCCTACGGCACCTACCTGAGCTTAGGCAGTCCCACACACCTGCCGGGAGGGCACTAGCAGGTCTGGCTTTTTTTGTGCAACCTGTTAGCCTGACTAAAGTCCCTGGACTCCAGGATGGAGGGGAAAAGCAGCGGGATGAAAGCATGGAAATCTACCAAGAGTTGTTGGATTAATCCTCTCACAGTCAGGTGACCCATGCCAGGGTGAGCTGTCACCATGGGGCAGTGTCATCAGCACCTGGATCCACGTGGAAGTTGTACCTAGACTGAATGAGACAGGACAAGAAGACACAGGGGTGACCTCCGAAGTCTTGGTATGCACAGCCAGTGAGAAGCTGTCATCGGTGGAAATGGGGAGATAACTGTGCACAGTAGTTTGTAGAGAGGTAGAAAGACAAGGACAATTTCAGCCACCAAAAGGCCGGAAGAACACAGTAAGGAGAGTGACAGCTGGAGGAGGAATGAATCAGATGTTTCTGGAACAATGGGGCAGGGAAGTAAATCACTGACTGCTGAACGATCAGGGGAGCTCTAACTGCGGATCCACCTTGGGGATCAGCAAAAATGAAGACCACTGGTGACTTTGACGAGCAGTTTTTTTAAGATACGAAAAATGATGACAGTAGCCGAAGGTCATGATGGGGGTGGGGTCAGATTGCTGGAGACACATCCTCAGCCGTGAGTAGGGAGGAGGGACAGGAGCTGGAGCCCTGGCGGGGTGGAGGGGACAGAGACTGATGGCTGCTGGTCCCAGTGCCATAGCCGGATCAGGATCACCAGCATGGAGCTGGGATGGGCAGGAGGCACTAGACTGAAAGCTAAGGAGGAGGTACGAAGTAATGGCAGAGCAGTGGACGAGGGAAACACCTTACGTCCTGGAAGCAGGCTGGCGTCTCACTTGAAGGGCAATCAGCCAGTGTAAAGTTAAGTGCTTATGATTTTGCATCTAACACCACATATGCCCATTACTGAGGGTTGAGGATGGGCTGAGAGTTGGGTGTAACCGGTGTTGCAATCTGACAAGTGATAGTAACCCAGTTTTTTGCAAATCCATTATTTTTCCTATTTTAATTTTTAATTTTTTTTTTTTTTTTTGCTTGAGGTAGGCCTTCCTCATAAAGAGATAGTATCTTCCCACTGTATCATCTCCTTTTTGCTATGGTTAAATTTTTAAATTGTTAATCAGTCACTAAATATAATGTGATGCAAATCTCTAATAAAAGGTACATCAGAAAGTTATTTTCCCCCGTTACCTAGTTTAAAAAATAACACTTCCTCAGATTTGTAGTTTATTTAAAATCTTACCCTTTTTTATCTTAAAAAACCTAGTTCCAAATTATCTTTCACTTTTCACTTACTTTTCACTTACTGATTTCTCTGTCTCCTCTCCGTATATACCATGCTTTAAGTACTGTATATTTATTTCTATTTATAATTCTTTGGCATCTAGTAAGGCAAATGCCAGCTTCCATTCCAGGTTGTATAAAGCTTTTACCAGAATTTTTTCTTTTTCTGAGCCAAGGGTGTCTCCGAAGGCAGGAAAGGAAGTGAGACAGATAGGTGGGAAGTCCTGAGGGCAGCCGTGCCCATGGGTCAGACAGCCAAACCACGAAGGCAGGGCCCCAGAACTGCCGTCTGCAGCAGAGCGGAGGGGACAAGGCAGTGACCCATGGGGTAAACCAGGCAGGAAGCAGTGACAGCTGACTGGCTTCTCCTTCGAGGGGAGTTCCACCGTTAGCAGGGAGAGTATTCCATACACCCCTCTGCTGACCCACCAGCTCAGCTGTCGTGTCCAGGTGGGATAAACAGGAGGGGTGTGGACACCCTGCAGGGTAAGCTTGCAGGCAGACCCTGTGAAAACAGGAGAGATGGGTCCTGTTCGCCAGAGTGAAAAGGGGCAGCGGCCCAGAGAAACAGCAGCAGAAAAACACACAGCTCTGAGCAGAGGCTTGCACTAGATGGAGGCACCTCCCTCTTCCTGTTACAGTCCCGAGGGGAGCAGCCCCGAGGGAGCCCTGCAGGCTCTCGGAGGGCCTCCGCTCCTTGCAGTCATTCAAGAACCCAGATGGCTCCCACCTGCCACTGGGGTGACCACGTGGTCAAAGTGGGGTTGTCCGTGCTCGGAGTACAGAGGGCTCTCACGCAGGTGACTCACAGCCTAAGGTGGAGATGGCCCAGAAGTGACGCAGAACTTCAGCTTAGGCATTTTTTCCACTCACGTCCCCATGACCGCAGCTCGGCCACGTACAGGGTGCACTACGGCTGTTTTTCTTGAACTTGGGCTCAGGGCAGTAAGGACCAGTACCTCGTTAAAAACATTAGCTCTTTTCCCATATGAAAAAGTCTTCATTAGTTTGCCAGGGGCACCACAACAAAATACTAAATATGGGCAGCATGAGCTACAGAAATCTATTTCCTCACCGTTCCACAGCTTAGGAGCCAAAAATCAAGGTGGCAGTAGACTGGGTTTCTGACCACTTCCTTGTTGGCTTGCCAGGAGCCACCACATCACCATGGCTTTACATGCCATTTCCCCTGGGCCCCTGGTCTCTCTGTGTCCAGATTCCTTTCTTACAAGGAAATCCATGCCAGGCATGGGGGTACTCGCCTGCAGTCTCAGCACCTGGGAGGCTGAGGCAGAAGGATCACCACATGCTTGAGGCCAGGTAGGGTACATAGTGAATCCAGGGGCCAGCCTGAATGACATAGTGAGAACCTGTCTCAAAAGCAAAGTAAAAAGGAACTCCACTAGTCATAGTGGATCAGGACAACCCTAACGTCTTAATTTAGAACATATGTTAGCTTAATCACCAATTCAAAGGCCATGTCTCCAAATATAGTCCTGTTCAGAGTCATTGAGGATTTGGGGCTTCAACATACGGATTTTAGGAAGGATGCAGTTCGACTTCCTAACAATATCTTTATTATTGCTGCTGCTTATGAAGGTAATCTTACATTTTTTAAAAAGCAAATTATGCAGGAAAGTGCACATAGAAAGTATCTCATCATCTTAGACCTCATGAAATGGTTCCCAAAGGTAGGGACTGATGGAAATTTCTTGAATGAATGAATGAACAATGGAGTGGTCCATACTACCCCTGAGGAAGTTAGACACTGAAAGGCCAGGCAACTCCTTCAAGATCATTAAACTAGTTGATGAAAGGAAGGCCACAACCCCATTCTACTAATTTCTCATCCAATGTTTCTTCTACTATCCTACTGCCTTTCTTCTTATTATAATAATAATAATTATTACTCTTGAATATTCATTTCCCTAATTTAAATGTTAAAGATAGTTAAAGCTTGTGTATTTCCTTTTAGAACCTAATTAAATTGCTCTTTCAGATTTTTTTTCCTCAGGTATGACCAGCTATGCGAAAAACCTTGTCAAAACTGGGTTAAAACAGCAACTGTTTGCTCTCAGACTCCTGCAGGCTGCTCACCTGGGAGTGGCTCCTGTGGTCTTGTGTGGAAGCACTCATGCGGCTCGGGGCATTCGTCATCGGACAGTGCGCCTGAGGCCAGAGGTCTGAGAAGGTGCATTACTCAGCTTTGTCATCACTGTGACCAAACGCCTGAGAAAAACAACTGAAAGCAGGAAAGATGGATTTTGGCTGGTGCTTTAGAGTTTGCAGCCCAGGGTCAGCTGTCTCCATTGCTTTTCAGCCTGTGCCAGGCAGAAGCGCGGCAGAAGGGCAGGCGGAGGAAAGCTGCTTACCTTAGGGCAGCCGGGAAACAGAGACCAAGAAGCAGCAGGAGAGGAAGGGTTCGGGGACAAGCGGCCATCCATAAGTTCACGTCCTGTTACCCACTCCATTCAGCTGGGCCCACCTTTAAATCCTCACCTCCTCTCAATAGCCATCAAGTTCCAAATAAGTCAAGCAGCAAGCTAATGCGCTGATGAGCTAACAGGATCTAGTCACTTCCAAAAGCGCCATTTTGGGACACAGGATTGGGGAGGGTGGGTGCCATCTTAGTTCCAAAGCCTGCTGGAATCCCTCACTCACAGAGCCAGCTCTGCCCTCGGCACTGGGCACCTGTAGGGTTCTCCATGTGGTCTTTAGGCCCTCTAAGATTCACCAGCCTCACAGCACAATAACCTTAGGCTTCCAAGAGGATAAGGAGAAGCTTCAAGGCCTCTTAAGGCCTGGTTCTAGAACTAACACAATGTCACCTTTGTCTCATCCTGCGGGACAAAGTCCCACTCTGATTCACAGGGTGAAGAGATATCCTCTGCTGCTTCTTTTCAGCTCCTATCTCTGCCTTTTGATTGGAAGATAAAAATTGTTGTTTTGCAAAGAAGCATGTGTGGACACAGAGGACGTGACTCATTGGAGGGCATTACTACAGTGCTTTTCCACAGCTGAGATTTCCCACGGGGTAATAGTCTATGTGTCTGCTTCCCCATTATGCCCGCAAAATGGGGCTCATAGGGTACCAGGCTCTACAGAGGTTACTCAGTAGCTGTCTTCAAAGAGAGGAGAGATCAGGATTTACATTAGAAGGGTTAGGGCCACCTTAAGCTCCTGGCTGAGCTTGACCAAAAAGCCTGGCTCCCACTTCCCTGCCACTGACTTGCACTTAGTCACAAAGCCACAGCCATCAGCAAGGGACATGGGCAAGTGGACTTTATTGCTGGGGGCCGTGTGCCAAGCCTTCAGTCAGTGCCCTGGTATTTCCACGGAGAACAGAGGAGGTATGTGTGCAGATGAAACAGCTACTAGGCAGCTATTGGGGAGCAAAAGCAGAGGGAAATGCAGGTCCAATGCTTTGAATGAGGACATTCATGGATTGAGGAGCAGCCAGGAATCTAGCATCACTAGAAGTGTGTGTCAAGGGGGTGATATTAGATGATGATGACAGCCAGATATCAGAGCATGACAGGGCCTAAGTTGTCTTCATTACTTTTCTCATTGCTGAGACAAAATACCCGACACCCAAAGTTAAGAGGGGAAGGGTTTATTTAACTCAATTTGGCACATGGCAAAGGAGAACAGTTCACGGTGGACAGAACATAGGAGAGCAAGACAGGCCTCTTTCTGCCCCATATAATATATCCAGGCTGCTGGGATTAGGGCAGGGCCAAGCCAATCAGCGGGCTGATTAAGGAATCATCCACCCTTAATCCTAGCAGTGCACCATGAATCAGTCACACTCTGGATCCAGCAACCTCTGAAAAAGCCCTATCTAAGACTACACAAGGCTTTGAGGGACATCTAGACAAACTGTGACAGCAGTGTACTGTGAGGGAGAGAGGCTTTCCTGAGGAGTCCCAAAGTGAAGCTGCCATCCAGGGCTCACCACCAATCCACAGGTTTGAGGATTTGCCAGAAGGTCCCTCAGGACTCGGCATGTATCATCCTCCATATGGCCGTGCCAGTGACAGGAAACAGCAGAAACATCACAGGGAAAAGGCATGGAGGGCAAAGTTCAGGAAGCCAGGTCCAGCTGTCAAGAGTCTTTTCCTATGCGGTCCCACGAAAGGCACTTTGTCCCTTCAGCACTAGGCTGTGCCAACAAGCAGGAAATCAGCCTGCCAGGAAAGCTCACTGCAAACTCAGTGCCCGGGGCTTGTGTCCAGGGCTGGTCACACACATGGGCACCTGTTTGGGGTATACTCCAAAACCCGGGGCTGCCTGAAGGAGACCGGGTATTTTGCGTGGACTCTACTTGGTGACCGTTTTTAGATACAGTGGCCGACTTTCCATTCAGTGAATGGCCAGAGCCCCATTGAACCCTGGGCTCCCAGATGCTGGCCTGGCAAACAGATGTAAGAACAGCACCCAAGGGTGCTGCTTAGTGCTCTTCTGCACAGAAGTAGACAGGCACACACAAGGCTGAGAGTGGGAGAAGCCAGGAAACTGGGCAGCTAAGCAGTGTCCATAAGCAGAAGCAATGAATACACAGAGACCAGTGGACCGACAAACTTGTGATCGATGGACAAAATTAACAGCAGGAGGGAGAAGCTGGGAAGAGGGAAACCGAAAGGAACGGAAGGGGATCTCAGGCAGGAAGAAGAGATGCAGCTCCACTTGGTGACAACTCCCGGGTTGCTTTTGGGACACCAGAGTAGCTACATAGTCCCTGAGATGAACAGACAAAGCTCCAGTTCTAATGAGGCCTGGTGGTTGGATTAAAATACTTCCTGTGCTGGTCCCTAATTTACTCGTTCACTAATTAATTTATTTAGGCACTAAATTGAGTCCAGATTGAGTTCAGGGAGCTCAGTCCTTAACTGTATCCTCACCCCTTTTTAATTATTATTTTTTAAAATTTTTATTATTTTCATTTAAAAATGATCTAAGTTCCCCGGGTTTGTCTCAAAGCTGCAAACCTCCTGCCTCAGCCTCCTAGAACTCTTATAAATTCTGATCAGCCAAGGTAAGAGGCATGTCTGTACAAACACACCAGTGATGTATATGGATTTCTGGCCATTGAAAACATAGACATTAAAGAAAAAAACCTAGTATGACAGACAAGAAATCACTGGCCAACTAGATGAAAGACCAAGACCTATTAGGCCATGAAATTTCCACTGACTATCACCACACCACCATGTTTCAGCCACGTCAACCCACTCACAAATACACTCAGATGCAAAGTGCACTCGCGTGCTGCTTTGATTTGGATCATGCGCTCCGCCCTGTCTACAATTCCTGGTTTCTGCATCCTGAGAACACCATCGGGGACTTGTGTGCCCAGCTCAAGCACAATTTGCCCTGGGAAGCCTCTCTGACTCTGAAGACTCTCTGAGAGGCCTCCCACACACTTACCCAGGCCTGGTAGCTTACAGCCCTCCCTATCGCTCTGAGCTCTTGGTACATATTTCTACCACACTGTTTAGAAAACATAGTGTAATCAGTTCATCTGTTTACCCCTGAACGAAATATCTTCCAATCCCTTAGTACACCACTTCATTCCAGAGTAAATGTATAATTGAATAAATGAATAAATAAATGAACCAGAAGCAAATACGGTGAGTCACATATCAGAGCCCTGAGGCCAAGAGTCCAGGACTGTACTTCCTGACCGGCACCCCATCCTCAAATCTCAGGAGAATGGATAATAGCTTCCAGCTCTGGGAGCTATTATGTCTCTAAATTGTATTGCTTTTGTACTACACTACTTCTCCGAAGATATTATTGCTTTGCACATGTTAAGTAGCCATGTTAGTATTGAGGGTAATAATTTTCCAAGTGAGGAAGCAAGTATTTTTAATTACAGAAGGAATTCATATTCTCCAAGTATAAAAGTCTAATGCTAAACCCATTTCTATAATATCTAAGTATGTTTACACAAGTTAATAAACACATCATCTCACACTCCAGCGATGAACATGCTTCTCACTACTAATTTTTCACATGTGTATGTATATATTTTATTACATTTTTCAAAGTGAAATAATTTCAAGTATATTGTTTTCACTACCCAGTACTTAGGGCACTGGAAGAAAATTCCCTAAGCAGTTTTATGATAAAGCCAGTTCTAAAAAGCTTGGATATGGTCACAGCATGCTTCAAATAAAATCTTAATTGTTTTCTCTAACATCTCTTCTGCGCTGTGGCTGCTGCAAATCTGGCCCTGTATTTTTCTAGTTTGGCTTTACTTCCTAGAGAATTAGCAGAATCAAAGGCTTCGGACACTTTGATGACAGGTTGTGGTTAACATGTGAGAAGTTGCAAGAATTAGGCAAAATGGGTTCCCAGAAATTGGGGACAGGTTTTTAAAAATAGCATCATCTGAAATTAAAGTTTGTTTGAAATCATTTTAAATTTCTGAAACCTGAGAAAGGATTTCCACTTTCCACGTGCGTAGAGGAGGGTGTTCTTACAGGGTTGGGGAAGAAAACTAGTTTCCTGTAGCATTTTCTCTGTGTCAGGTGCGTGGCATCCATTCTCATTCAATCATTGCAACTTCCCTCTAAATAGGAGTTATTATCCGCATTCCACAGATGAGAGAAGGAAGCTTCCGGATCACATGGCCTCTGCCGGGCAGGACTAAAATTCCAGCCGTATGTCTCTGGTTCCAAAGTGTGTGTCGCTACTGCATGATACAGGAAACTGAGTCAGTATCACACAAGTCAGCATAAACAGTTCTAATTAAATGTAAGTTATCCTGGGCACTGTCCCCAAAATGGAACGATGTGCTTACAGATTAAATTTTAAAACAAAGCAAATTGAACAGGGATCAAAAATTGTCAAATTGCAGCCTCAGATCCATTTGTCATATATGACTGTTTGCAAGCCTCAAGGACAGAACTGAGTAGTGACAGAGACAGCACCACTCCCAAAGCCCACATTATTTACTACTTGACCCTCTACGGAAAAGTGTGCCAGAAAGTACACAGAATAGAATCTTCGTTGATCAATGTCTAGAGCTGTCCCGGGAAGATAAATTAAAGGTCTAGCAGACACTGGAAACCATACATTTTGTGGGCACATGAGAATCTGCTTACTCGGCCTCAGCCTGGAAGTCATATTGTATAAGAGGAGTCAATTCCCCTTGGCCTGATCTATTACCCATCAAGGAATCTCATCAAATATTCTCAAAGGCTCATGATAACTGAAAACATGTAAGGAAAAAACTAGACAAGATAGCTGTTGTGAAATGTAACCAATCAGTCACTGGCTATTCTGAATTCAAAACTGCCTCATTATGAATCTAATCTGAATGGTGGTCATCTAGTTGTGATCATATCTGAAAGGCCAATGAGCTGGGGATTTAGCTCAGTGGCATAAGCGTCTGCCTGGCAAGTGCAAGGTCGTGAGTTTGATCCACAGTACCAAAAAAAAAAAAAAAAAAAAAAAAAAAAAAAAAAAATGAGGATTCACATTAACACAAAAAACAGATAATGGAAAATGTTCAGTTTGGGAGATTCAATCACCAATCTCTCAATCAATTTGTTCTATTAGCATCTTTCATGCATTAAGTGAGTTAAAAGAATAAATGAGTTTAATTGATGTAAAAGTCTTCACACCCGTATTGTATATATCCATGTCCTTTATTTGATTTTTGTCAAAACAAAACAGACAACATGAAACTCTGAATGGCAATTTTTGAACAATTCACTAGCAATTGTGGACTACAAGGTAGTTGAATTCACATTAACCAAGTTGGTTTTATGAGTGATCATTGACTTTCTAAAGTAATACAGAAGAAAGCCTGGAAAATCACAAAAAATAAAATAATAAAAGTTGAAAGTAGTTTTTAAAAGACCAAAATTAAAATAACTCAGTAAAAAAAATTTTAATAACTTTCAAAGAATTTTCTCTTAATTTGAAAATACATTTGAGTTGGTAATAACAAGCACTTAATTTTAATCTCTGTATACACACATGCATGCATAAACTATTAACTTTTGGACAATTTTACATTTACAGAAAATCGCAAAGATCAATACAGAGTTTGCAATGTACTTCCTCACCAGTTGTCCACTACAGGACATCTGATGTTAGTTGGAAACATTTGTCACCAGCTCCTTTTTTTGTCTAATGTCCTTTCTGGATTGGTGCCTGACAGCCAATGAAATACTGGCCACGGAGGTGGGATTGTGAGATTGGTCTCCCAACCCCGGCAGCCACAGGCAACTGAGCACAGCAGCTGACCCGTGAGTGGGGCCGGCTCAGTGCTGGAGGGACATGCGGGGAGCGGGGAGTTCTGAGGCAGGCTTTGCTAACCCAGCACGAGAAGGAATTCCGGGAAGACAAGAATGTCTATCACAGATCTGCCTAAGGATAAACGGCCAGCGATGTTCATGATACCATAATTGCCTGACTTTTCTGAAAAGTATTTCTAGAAACCTTTGAAGTTCCAAGATTCAGGAAAACAGAAACATTGTATCCATTTCTTGGCTTTCTTTGTATTTCACTGACAGATACCCTACTTAACACAGCCTTTTCTTTACTATAGAGAGACAGTGTGGTGAGAGACAATATTTTCTTTTCTGTAGAGAGACAATATGGTGTTTATACATGCAGGTCTGATTTATTTTGAGTATGGTCTATAGTTTACCTATAATGGCCTCTAGTTTATCCTTCTTTATAGCTGAGTAGTACACCATTGTATAAAAATGCCACATCTTTTTTATCCATTCCTCAGTTGATGGACATTTGGGTTGCTACCAAGATCTGGCTATTACGAATTATGCTGCTGTATATATGGGTGCACATATATCACTATGGTTTGATGTTTTCAATTCAGGACAAATACCCAGAAGGGAGATAGCTGGGTCAAATGGAAACTCTAATCCTAGTTTTTTGAGGAATCTGCACACTCATTTCCACAATGGTTGCACTCCCACCAACAGGACAGGAGAGTTCCTTTTTCCCCCCAGCCTCTCCAGCATTTGTTGGTGGTAGTTTTCTTTATCTTGGCCATTCTTTCTGGAGTGAGATGGAATCTCAGGGTTGTCTTAATCTGTACTCTCAAATGACCAGTGATACTGGTCATATTTTCACATATTTATTTGCCATTTGTATTTCTGCATCTGAGAACTGTGCATTCATCCCAGATCCCCATTTTTGGATTGGGTCTTTGAATTTTGCGGCCCTGATTTTTTTCTTCAGTTCTCTATATGTTCCAGATAGAAGTCCTTTATTTGAGTGATGGTTCTGTAATTTATTTTATTACTCTCCCATTGGTGGACATCATTTCCAGTCTTTTGTGCTGCAAGCGATGCTGTAATGTATAAGCTGAGAAAAGTACTTCCACAGGTGTAGGAAGTATCCACAGGATGCAATTACTACCTTTTCAGCTTTCGTCAAAGTTCCATTTTCACTGCAAGAATCCCTGTTGCATTGGGTAAAAGTACTCACCTTAGCACCTTTTGTTTGTTTAATATAAAAGAATCATTCGTGGCACTGAAACTACTTCCAAATTGCACATCACATACAATGATTTGTGACAACCTTGACTTCCTCACTGAGAACAATTGCTTTCTAAGATCTTTATTTGTGTGACTGGAAGTAACAGTTGGGGCGCAGATAAAATAATGATCCCACTGATCACGCCAGGAAGAGGAGATGCTCCTGGGGCGCCCAGCCACCCTGCGGAGCAGAGCAACTCACTTCCTGTCCCCCCTCCTCCCAATTCCACTTGACAGCTCAGCAAAGTCCCTGGGTCTGTGGCTTCTCAGGAAGCTTGTGAATGTCCAAAATTTTGCAAATATTTCCTATCAGAGTTCTTAAAACTGTAATCTCCGGGCTATTTCAGCTCACTCCCCTTTGCAAGAGGCAGGAAAGCTAAATGCATTCTTTTCTAGTTCCGGGTCCTAGAGGCCGGTGCACACTGAGCAATTTGTGCAATCCGTTGTGGATTACACGGTGCCCTGTGACTTGGCCATGGAAGCTCAGTCATTGTTGCTAGCAACAAAGTGATGGAATCCACGATGATAAAATTACTATGACGTAAGAACTAACATTTAACAGGTGTTGGCGATGTGTCGAGCATGGTTAAGAGCTTTAGATACGTTCTTTTTAAAACTCCATGTCTGCAGAACACAGTGACCTTACTCCTTGTGGGGAGTCGGTACATGTCTGTATAAGTTAATTCTTTTTTCATTTCCTTTGCCTCTCTCCCCTCCATCTCCTGGTCTCTTACCCATTTTCAAAAGATCTATCTTTCCCTTTGCTATTACTATCTTTTCATTTTCTGTTTAATTTATACTTTGGGTTTCTCATATAAGAGAAATCACGTGATACTTAAGCTTGTGTGTCTGATTTATTTCACTTAACATTATAGTTTCAAAGTGCATCCATCATCCTACAGATGATTTAAATTTTTATTTCTTTATGGCATAGTTGTACTCCGTTGTATATAAATACCATTTAGATTTCAGTCCTTTGCAGATTTACATCTAGGAGCCAGGAGCACTCACCTCTTTTCCCCGAATGCCCTCCCCCAAAGTAAACTCTGAAGACATTCTTATTTGTTTGAAGAGCTACAAATATGGAAACATGACCAAAAGAGGGAACACCGACGGGAACCAGTCTTCCACACCTTTTTGACTAACTTCCCTGTATTCCTTGGAGGCTAAAAATTGTATGAGGAGGAAGAAAAAAGAATTGTATAGATGTGCTGCAGGGTTGGGACAGAGGCCACTTACAAAGAGACTCTCGATGGCAAGTAAGAGCTTAGTCTGCCTCAGGGCAGCACCTGGGATGGCATCAGCCCTCTCTGATTTTGTTTTTTATTTTAATTTTTTGGTACTGGGGATCGAACTCACGACCTTGCACTTGCCAGGCAGGTGCTTATGCTTGCTAAGCTAAATCCCCGGCCCTTTAATTTTATTTTTATTAGTACATGTTCGAAGTACATAAAACCTATGTTCCTCATGGGGAGTTGATAACATGTACACCTTAATTCTTTTTTCTTTCCCTTCTCTTCCCTCTATCCCTTGTCCCCACCTGTCTTTTGCTAAAGAGTACACGTGGCAAGACAAAGACCAGGAAGGGTTTTGAGGGTTGCCATGTATCGATAATAATTAGCTCTGTTTAATGGTTCATTAAGCGACAGCGTGCTCAAGGGCCAGAAACTGGTAATCAGTGCATTAGACAGTCCTCAGAAGCTGCTCAAGTGTTCTTAGGAGAGGCGTTTGGGAGCGTGCCTTTTAAAACACAATCAGCTCTCAGGCCAGTTTCATAAGCATCTGTCTTTCAAAAGAAGTCTTTTGAGATGGGGTCCTGGGTCTTTAATCATGGAAGAAGACTGTCCGGTCAACAGGCTTTACTCTCACTGAGAGCAGGGAGAAGACCTCGGAGCAGCTGTCATGAGGGGTTACTGGCAACAGGGTGGATGTGACACAGGTAAACACACACACTCAAGCCAAGAGGTAAGTAAAAGGCCACATGGCTCTATCTCTTTGATATCTATTCAGTTTGAACTCTACCCTTTGCAGTCACTTGGTGTTTGTTCCTTCTGAGTCCACCAGGGAAGTGGGCCACTCGGTGACTGCTGGCTGTGACCTGATGGACTGGCCCAGCTGAGTACAGCTTGCTTGTTTGTGGTCGAGGGAGAAGATCCTGTGGGATCCCATCTGCAGCCCCTGGAAGCAGGCCCTGCCTGGAAGCATGGGCTAGGTCACCGTCACCCTGGCCTCTCCCCGTTATTTCTGAGAATTCCTGGAACAGTCGATGGAAACAGCTGTCTCGGCCAGCACAGCCACTCTCTCGGGAAGCTCCGAGCCCAGTGAATATCACAGCTTGCAGCCTTCTGGGTTTCCAGATCCCTTGCTTAGCACTGATAAGTGATTGCAAAAGTGAAAATAAAACTCAAGATCATTTTGGGTGTTGGTAATTATATATAAGACAGGAATAGAAACCGAAAGCAAGATAACTGGACTTCATAATGATCGGGACTTTTTTGGCACTTTGTGTTAAAGAGTTTTCTGGTGCAATAAAGGAACAGAGTATAAAACAAAGGTTTTTATTTAAAGGACATGGAGAAGGAGCCCACAACCAGCAAGAGTTTGGCTTTGTCCTCTGCCCGAACATGAGGGTGTGGGGTACAAGGTGATGTTTGGCCTTCTACCCTGTTGGATTACTGCCATAATGTTCTGTAATTTATTCTCAGGCAAAACTCTTTTACTTGGGGAATCCATAGTCCTTATATCTCTCTTGAATACATATCGTCAATGATACAGTGTTAATTTTGTCCTAGACTGCAGTAATTCATAGAAAGCTAGGGCAGGCTGGATTTCAAAGGTTCCCTATTCCACACCTTTGTATTACAAATTTGAACCCTGGGATATTATTGTTATTCACCGATGCCAATTCCTGGGGTAGAAAGAACAGGAGGCTTAGAAAGAGGAAGTCTGGACTTGCATCTTAACCTGACACTTCCTGGCTGAGACCCGAGACCCGACCGGAGCAGCCAGTGACCCTGAATTTCTTTATGGGCAAATTGGAGCGACCTAGGCAGCAGTCTATGGATGCCCCTAGGAATGGTGGGGTGCCACCAGGCACTTGGTGAGAAATTGGTTCTTACAGAGGCAAACTAGTAAAATTTACACAGAAACAGAAAAAAAAAGGCACCTTTAAAAAAAAATAAACTGGGCATGGTGGCTCACGCGTGTAATCCCAGCACCTGGGAGGCTAAGGTAGGGGGGATCCTTGCTAGTTTAAGAACAGCCTGGGTTACACAGTTAGCCCAAGGCCAGCCTGAATTGCACAGTGAGACCCTGTCTCAAAAAATAATTTTAAAAAACAAAACCAAAATAAAATAAAATCATAAAGTTTTAAATTTATAATGGGAAAAGTTTTTAAAGGCTGTTTTCTTTGTGCCCAGAGAGTAATACCTGTCCACTGTACAAGTAAATTTTAAATACCCAGATAATGCGGACAGTAAAGTGAGAAGTGAGATTCCTTCTAATTCCTGGTGAATGTTTCCAACTATGTCCGAGAAGGAGAGACAGACAGAGGGACAGGAGTGTGCTGTGTCTGTTCTTGCCACAAATCAGATACTGCTACCATCTTTCAACATTTGATAGCACCCAGAATTCCAAACAAAGTGAATTGGCTGTACTATGGGGGAAGCTGATCTGATCGTAAGCATGATGAAAGCAAATGAATAAAACGCAAAGAAAACAAATGCCAGAGTGTGGACGGGCGTGGTGCTAAGGCCTCATGCACTCACTGTGTGACATCTTTTCCACCCCCAGAGACATCCAGAAACATTACCATCTCCATTTTTTTTTTCAAATGAGGAACTGATGTCCAAAGAAGTTAAAAACATCATCTGATTAGGAAGTGTAAGCAATTAGGTCTGTTTGGCAGCAGGCACTTCTGAGACCTAATTTTATTGGCTTGGGATTTGTCGCCCTGAAGTTACCCATGCGTATCATTTAAAGAATCAAACAGGTCTACAACGTTCTGAAAACAACCATTCCCAGCCTTTCTCCCCACCCCATTCCTTACTCCCTAAGGCAACTACTCGCCCCACCCTGCCCCTCTGATTCATCAAGTATTTCCCTCCAGGTTGCTAGGAAAACTGCAGGGAATTGTGACTCAGCGGTTCCCGCCCGAGGCTTGCCTTAGGGTCACGCCACTCCAGCAGTGAGGGTGCAGCCTCTTTTTCTCTCATTCCCCACTCGTGCACGCATGGCCTCCACCCGTCATCCCCCGTGGAAACACCAGAATCATCATTATATTAATGGTGTCTGCACTGTCAGGAGCAGGAAGATGCTGTTCACAGCCAGTCCCTGTGGGTCACGCACACGGGGACAATGTTTCCTTCGGTACACTGGCTCTTTATTTTCCCTGAATTCCAGTCTGGGTTTTTCTGCTGTTGTTTGCTTGCGTTTTCTTTCATTTGCATACTACCAATTGCAGCTCTTGGTGATGTAGCTCTGCTTTTGCTGTGTAGCCAGCTGCGCTGGGGACTCCTCTCCTTGTCTTCCCAGGAGACAGACTTGCTCCCAGGTGGCCCTCTGTGCTCCAGCCCTCGCTTCGGGCTGCGTTGCAGCTCCCTTCCTGGTTGTCCTGAGGATTCTCGATGCCTGGCTATGGTCTCAGGTCTTCTTTCCTCATTCCTGTGTCTCCCTCTGCCTGGCTTGTGCCTGTTCTAGTGAAGGACACAGTTTAGGAGCAAAGTGCAAAGGAAGTAAATGATCATAGCTGAACATATCAGTGTATTCCAACCCTGGAACCCCACCCTACATATGGAGCTGAACCCAGGGCCTCTGCAGTGAGCTACATCCCCAGCCCCTGCCCCCCATTAAAAAAAAATTTTTTTTTTTGAAACAGGGACTTGCTAAATTGCTAAACTGTCCAGGTTGAGCTCAGGCTTGCAATCCCCCTGCCTCAGCCTCCCGAGTGCTGGGATTACAGATATGAGCCACCTCGCCTGGCTTTCCTCTTCTTCCTAGATTTTCCTAACTTTATTTTTTGCCCTTACACTGCACTTTTCATTTCTAAGGTCCCATTTTTAACGCAGAGGTTTACTTGGAGCTCACTGAAAACTCCTTTTATAGATAACTCTGTTATTGTTTCATATCTTATCTCTCTGAAGACAAAGCCTTTGAGTTAATTTTTCTGTTGGCTAAGTTTGCTTCTTTCCAGTTGATCTCTTCTGTTTTCAGTCTCTGACGGTGAATAATTGGCTTTCCTCAACTCTTCGGCCATCCCTGGCTCCCCAGTTGTGTTTTAAGGCAAGGCATTTGTAAGGGGGTGCTCTGGGTGAATCAGAGTCCTCTGCGCGAGTTTTGCTCCAGGTTGAGGTGACGGAGGCCACCACACTGGACTGGTGTCAGGGTCTTCTCCCTGGAGCTGCAAGGAGGCTGCTGAGACAGCCTCCTCCCCTGGAAACCGAAGCCTGCTACCAGAGTCCTGGGGCAGGGAGAGGAAGTGGCTGAGGAAGTCAAAGGACACTGCTTACACATTTGCTGTTTCTTTTCCTTCCTAGTATGCTTGCAAACACCACGTTCCCATTCATTTAAGGAGTGGGAACCTGTACTTCACAGTGATTCTTTTTATTTCTCTTTTCCTCCCCACACGCCTCCCTTCCTTCATCTCTAGATTCCTTTTCCCTATTTATCATTATCATTATTATTATGGATAGTATTTTTTCATGTAGGTTTGTGGCCTAATGATTACTGAGAGTAGTTGATACGTGTACAGGAGACGTCTTAGATATCTTTCCAGCCTCCTTCTCACCCACACACGCCATCTCTTGGTTCCCTTCCCATCTGGAAGAGATCTATCTCCCTGTTTCTTTTTATCAGTCTTCTATTTTGTTCTTTATTTATCCTTGAATTACTCAACAGAGAGACCATTGGTATTTAAGCCTGTGAGTCTGATTCGTTTCACTGAACACATCTCTAGACGACTCCACGTCTACACATGTCTCAGGTGTATCCTTCTCAGGTGGCTCCATTGTGTACAGATGCCACTTTTCCTTCTCCACGTGCCTGTCTGTGACACATAAGCACAGCTGGCATGGAAAATGCACAGAGATTCCCACTTGGCCCAGGTACTCCCCTCTTGGTATCTTCCCCAAAGAGCTTGAGGTGTCCTATTACAGCACTTTGTGTACCCCACATTTATAGCAGCATGCTTCCTAATGGCTAAATCTTGGGTGCAGCCTACAGGCTTACTCTGGGTGCTTCAGCTTCCATGTCTCAGCCTTTCCCCTCACAAGCCAGGATCCCAGGATTCTGTGACCAGAATGAGCTGTAGGAAGAGGGCGGCACCCACCTGACAGTCAGACGGGGGAGTCCGCGGTCCACCGGGCCCTTACAGTGAGTTCCACCAAACCCCCAAGCCGCCCTCACTCCTAATTCCTGACGCACCTTTTGCTCCGAGTTTTAGGGCTCTGTGGCTGAAGTCGGGCTGTTTCCCACCAGGCTTAAGCCTTAGCTTTCTTCAAGTCCTGCGGGAGTTCCTGCGTCTCCGCGGCTCCTTACTAAGTGTCACTGCTGCCTCTCCTACCCATGGCCTTTGTCTTTGTGTATTTACATTTTGTTAAAAGTCATTTTGTTGTCTCCGAGCTGGATCCAGGAGGAAAGAGATTTGAATGCTTCTGTCCAAGCAAACAGCGTCACCTGGCCGGCCACAGAGCTTACAGGGCTGCCAGTGCGTTAGTTAGCCAAGTCCTCTACAAACACGAATGTAGCCTTGAAGAAATGAGATGACCACAGATTGGACAAAACGTCCATCAGAGCCTTCCAATTTTTTGTTTGTTTGTTTTTTGTTTTGGGGGAGGGACCAACGATTAGACCTGGGGCTGTTTACCACTCAGCTCCATATCCAACTCTGTTTATTTTCCTTTTATTTTATTATTTTCTTGAGACAGGGTCTGACTAAGTTTTCCAGGCAGGACTCAAACTTTAATGTTCCTACCTCAGTTTCCCTGGAATTACAAGTATGGACTACCACACCCAGTTGGCTTTGTTGTTGTTGTTGTTGCTTTTTGTTTGTTTGTTTTGAGACAAGATCTGGCTTTGTAGTTCAGGCTCGCCTTGAACTCTCTTAGTAATCCAGGAATTTGCTGAGATTCCCCTGCGCCGGCCTTACAGGCGTGTACCACCATGCCTGGTTGTGGCTGTATGTTTATTTTTAGTCCATCTCCACCAGAAATCTTCTAGAACCAGCTAAGCATGTCCCAAGTAAAATTCAACACTTACATCCAAGTGTGGGAGCTGCAGGACACCCCCAGCTTTTCAGTGGCCCTCGGTGGACAGCTGGTGCTCATCCCACACCCCAAGGCCTCCCTGTCCTCACAGGAGTCCGCCCTGCCCTCTGCCTCCCCAACTTTGGCTGCTGTCTGAGGGGCTCTCCCCTTCCCCACTGCCTGGCAAACCTGCGAGGGCTGGATGGGCAGGGGTGGCTCCTCCTTCCGGTGGCAGTGGCAGGGATGCTGTGTGCATTTCTTCCTTTCTTTCCTTTCAGCTATAGATGCAACCTGAGGCCTCACACCTGCGAGCCAGACAGGACCCTGAGCTGCCGCCTCCGCCCTTTCTCCTCTGCTTTGAGACAGGAGCTCGCAAAATCGCCCAGGCTGGCCTGCAAGTCTGCAATCTTCCTGCCTCAGCCTCCCGAGTCGCTGGCATCACAGGCCTGTGCCTCTAAGCCCTGGCCTCGCTCTCTGATCTTCTTTTCTTATACTCTGTCCCCCCAAGTGCTCCCCTCTCCAGTGCTCCCCACCATCCCCCCTTCCTGTGCATGGCCTGGTCTGGGCCCCACTCCTTCCGCAGGGAAGCCTGGTGGAACCCAAGATTCTTTTCAGTGTCCTCATAGAGAAACACATTTTATTTCATCACAGCATTATTTGGCTTATTAATTAATCCTTTCTTATGACTATTTGATAAGATTCTTGTCGCCTAACAGACCGTAACCTCCATGAGGACAGAGAACACCACACCTCTGTCGGTTCTCCCCCTCTGCTGCCAGGACCTGCTTCCGTGCTGTCTCTTTTGTCTTTATTTTATATTCATTATTTCCTTGGAGGTGTTCACAAACTGGAGGCACTTGAGCTTCATCCACAGTCGATTGTCTCTTTTGCTGTTGATTTTTTTTTTTTTTTACTTTTTTTTTTTTTAACTTTTTATCGGTACCGGGGATCGAACTCTCGACTGCCTGCTTGCAAGGCAGGTGCTTATGCCGCTGAGCTAAATCCCCAGCCCCTTTGCTGCTGATTTTTAAAAAGAAAAACAATGTCTCAGCCAAAACCCCCACCCCATTTCCATCACACAGCCTTCGGTTAGCAATGCAAGCGCGTTGATTTGCAGGCAATGTGTTGTAACAGAATCAGCTCCCCAGTCTTTTGAGTGGGTTGCACACGTGTTGTTACAAAGCAAGATAACCTCAGATGGGTGCAACGGGAAAGTGAGACAATGTCAAAATCTTGCAAAGGGAGTTTGAATTTTTCAATGCCCAGCAGAAGATGAAGTGATCGCCACCTTCAAAGATGGTAAGATATATTTAGTAATAATCACATTAACTATTATTATTGGGGTGTCTGCGCTGTGCACACACAAGTCAGCAAGAGCTTGAAACACATTACCCCTCCCAACCTAAAGTCCTCACACAGACCCCGGGGGCAGCCGGCTGGGGGTGTTTCCATCCTAGCGGGAGGGAGCCCAGCAAGTGAAGAGCCTGGCTGTGGGGCTGTGGGCAGAAGGGCTGGAGCTGAGATTCGCACCCAGGGCCCTGGGGCCCAGACCTGGTGTGCTCACCCTGGACAGGCAAAGCGGTTCACAGTGCCTACTGAAAAGCTAGATAGTTTCACCATAGGAGAACCATCTTGCTTTGGGGAGAAGCTCCATCTGGTCACAAGGAAGAAGCACTTAGAAACACAACCCCACTGCCTTTTAAAGAGGCTGCATAAGGGCCAGGGATACAGTTCAGCAGCACAAGCACCTGCCTGGCAAGCATGAGGTCCCAAGTTCGATTCCTGGTACCTACATAAATAAACAAGCTGCATATCTCCTCGGCTAGTGTTACAGGTACCACACGTACCTCACCATAATTTGAAGTCTCTCCCAGTCCTCCAGGCCTGACAGACTGTGTTTCCTGTCTCCAACACCTCGTCCAGTTAAATGCTCAGTTAATGTAGTCACCTCTGCATTATCCCAGCCAGGCAGTTTATGACGAACTGAGGTGCAGCAATGCTTAGCTCTGAGGCTGGGCTGCATCTAGTGGGAGGTTTTGGTTGTTTGGAATCTTTGTTGTTTGTTTTTTCTCCCATCCTGAAAATTTCACACAGTGCCTTAGCACTGAGCTACATCACTCACCATTTTGGTGTTTCATTTGACACAGGGTCTCACTCACCAAGCTGCCCAGTCTGGACTCAGACTTGCAGTTCTGCATCAGCCTCCCAGAACATTGGGACTGCAGTATGTGCCTCCAGGCCCAGCTAGCAAAAGCTTTTGGCTTGCTATGTCATTCCACGGCAAAACAGCAAAGAGAGGGTTAGAGGAAAGGGAGGCTGAACTCATCCTTTTGTCAGGAATTTATTCCATCAACGTCATCAACCCACGTCTACAGGCCGAGGCGTGCTGGTCTACCGGCCAGAGCTGTCGGGTTGGGGATGGAGTTTCAGGTACATGAACCTTGGAGGACATACTGCAACCTAGCACTGAACCACCTCCACTCATAGCACCCGTTCTCCCCTCCCCAGATAAGTATGAGATCATAAATGATGCAAGGGCCTGGTGTGATGGCCCATGCCTGTGATCCCAGAACTCAGGATCACCTGAGGTAGGCGGGTCACAAATTCAAGGCCAACCTTCGAGACATAGCCAGCTCAAGGCTAATCTGGACTACTTAGCAAGACTCCATCTCAAAAATAAAGCCAACAAACAAACAAACAGAAAAAAAACAAAGGAGAAAAATACAGGACAAAAATTTTATAAATTCTCAAGGCCAGCCTGAACTGCATAGCGAGACCCTGTCTCAAAGACAAAAAAAAAGAATTTTAAAAATTGGTATGATTATTTTACCTGTAAATCCCAGCACCAGGAAGCCAAGGCAGGAGGATTGCTGTGAGTGTAAGACCAAGATCAGCCTGGGCTGCCCTGAACTACAGGCCAGCCAGAACTACATACAGTGAGACTTTGTCTCAAAACAAAACAAAACAATACCAACTTTCTGGGGCAGATGGTGTTTATGTGGTAGCAAGAGAGCATTCAAGGAAAGTGGGGGGAGAATTGAGGTCCCCCACTCTTCTGATGCCCCCCTGTGCCATGGCAGGGGCCAGAGGCTGCAGGACTGGAACCTGGCTCACTCTTGCTTGCGGGAATACCTGTCTCCAGGCCTTCAAACCTTAAAACTAAAGCACTCAGACTTTATCTGCCCTATCTGAAATGAAAGGTTCCTGCAGCTCCCTGCTGATTCATTAGAAGACGGGAAACAAAGGATGAATTGTGTGTCTGTTTGGAGTCTGGGCAAGTTGTCTGATAAGGATAAAACTCTGGGCTACTTTAAGTAGCCGAATCTGGCTGTGGAATTTGAGAGCAAATGTCATAAACAGCTCTGTCCTTGAGCCTCCCTGAGGCCTCCGAGATGCTTTAATAAAAGAGAGGGTTTGATTGTCTTCTCGGACAATGCCAATGGCCACTGTGACCAGTGACCAATGACTCGCCTGCGTGTGGAGATAACCAGTGACACCACTCCCAGTGCACGGTCACTTTGGGAATTATTAGTTCAGTGCCTGTCTCGTCCCAAGTTCCCCGCGCCGGCGGCACAAATGGCTTCCTGGGAATAGTGCAGGGCTTCGGTGTCTTGCACTGCGTCTGGCGGGACCCCAAGAGGACATGACAATCCTTGGCATGGCATCCCTAGTATTCAGCAGGACCTCTGTCAAAAGCAAAAACATAGAGGTGGACAAATGAAAAAGACAGATGAATGTCCTAGGAATGAGGCTTTTCTTATTTCCTCTGGCACTGGGAAATGTCATATAATTCCTCTTTTCCCAAGCCCAGCTGTATTTTGGGATGACCTTGGAAGTGTTTTGTTCCAAGCAGCAACTGGTCCTCAGGCACCATCATTCCCAGTGACAGCTTACAGAACTGTATTTGTGATGTGCGGCTAAATTTAAGAAACAAGAATTTAACCAATTACGTCTCAGTTTACTCATCTGGAAAACGGGTGACTTTGTGCTCCACAGAGCAGCATGAAAATCAAATGTGGTAAAGCACAAAGGAACAGTGCAGAGCAGAAAAAAGAGTGGCGGCGGCAGCCGAACAGGCCTGCCAGAGAGCAGGCTCAGTTTCACACCCCAAATGCTTTGCTGTGACTCAGCCTTGAGGCTTCGGATTCCAGGATTTAAACAGGCTCCGAGTGCTTCCTGAATGAATTGGCTTCTCACTTCTTTGTCTATGAATCTCCTGCAGGTCCCTCCTGCTAACATTGGGTACAAAGCACCTATTTTATATACAGTGTAGGGAGAGCTTACTGAAGACCTGCTCATTTCCAGGAAAGACCATTCATTCATTCACAGATCTGGTCAGTTCACTCTCTTGCACAGAGAAAATCTGTGGGCTGTTAATCTCTGAGAAGGCTCCCCATCCCCCCAGGGCACAGGTCAGCACCAGATGCAGCCGGTGACTCCTTCTTCAGAGATCTGCCCACGGCACTGAGAACCAGGAGTCCCATGCAGAGAGTCAGCGGCTGTCGGGAGCCAGCGCCAAGTCTACAGGCTAAAAAAGCCCAGAGGATAGGCCTTGGCTAAGCCATGCAGAGGCTACAGGCGCTGCAGCTCCCACCCAGGCAATGTCCAGCAGGCAAGGTCACCTGACTGTGCTCTTTCTCAGCTTCTTCCTCCTTCTCTTCCACTTTCTGGGTTGTTTTTCAGAAGTTCCCGAAAACCACCAGGCCAATGATTCTTGTGTTTTTTGTCTTTTTCCTTTTTATCGGTACTGGGGATCGAACTCACGACTGCCTGCTTGCAAGGCAGGCACTTATGCCACTGAGCTAAATCCCCAGCCCTTAGGCCAATGATTCTTAAGGAGTTACTCCTAACTTCGTCTTCCTCAAATAGAAGTATTATAATTTCAGAAAATCATTTGCTTTGCAGTTGTGTGTTTAGTGATTTGGCACAGGTGTCTTTGCATCCATAATAGTTAAGTTAAGGTCACTTCCTTCAGGATCTCAAGACCTTTGACAGTGTTTTTAAATTCATACTTGTAATCCCAGCACTTGGGAACCTGAGGCAGGAGGACCATTCAGAGATTGAGACCAGTCTGGGCTACAAAGTGAGCTCAAGATCACCCTGAACTTCTGCCAAACAGAAGCATCCTACATTGTCTGACTGAGCCAAGCTTCTCAAATTAAATATCATGCTTGGGAAATTTATCCATGTTACACATAGAGTTCATTCTTTGTCATTTCTCTGTAGTTTTCTGTTGTCTGAATTTACTCCCTATTTATTTACCATTGTACTATTGGTGGAAATTAAGGTTGGTTGTAATTCTGAGCCATTACCAATAAAGCCAGCGAGGCAGTCTTTCCGTTTCACCTGGCAGATACAAATGCTCATCTCTCAGCAAACACTCAGGCTAGAATCACTCGGTCAGAGGTCATGACTCTCTGGCTTTGGTTGGTGCAATAGCATCTTGTTTTTGTGCATATTTCCACTTAGTTGATTTCTTCTCTTTTTAATTATAATTATCTTTTTCTTGAGTTACTATGGCAGAATACTTTTCACACCCAAAATTCAGTCCTCTTAAAATTTTTCAGAATTTTGGCCACAATTAATGCTGTGTAACCACCACCATCATCAAGATAAAGAACACTTGTATCACCCCAGTTTCCTTCTATTTTAACACAGAAGTGTTTACCTTCTTGATGCAATCACTTATCACTTACTATTTCTCTATTTTTCTAAGCAAAACCTTTCTTACTTATTTTAGGTAAACTGTAGAATTACTCCACAGAATGTCAAAACACACATCCTTGCCTTCTTATCTAAAAGTGCAGAGGGAATAGCAGCTGTCCAGTTGGACAGTGGGTTTAGGAATCTCTGGCACTTCATTCCTGGATGACATCATTTTCTCTGAAATCAGTTTTCTCCTCTTTAACACAGTTCTCACAGTGCTGCCTGTGTCAGGGGCTCTTTCATGAGATGGTGAAAACCAGGAATCCATCTCGGGCGTGGTATCTTCGGCCTCTGTTCTAAGCACTTTGTTCGTGGTGGTTTGCTGAAATCACTCCAGAATCTCGGGAAGAACGAACTGTCCCTTTTCGAGTTTTATAGATGCTGATGCTGAACCCCAGAGGTGGTCAGCGAATGATCCAAGTCCCAAGCCACACAGGGGCCACTTGTGCTGCTCCTTCTCTGCTTTGTGGGGGAGTAGGTGACCCTGCAGAGCACAGCCCACAGGTCCTGAGTGGAAATGCAGAGATGCCAGCTTTTTTTTTTTTTATCTTTATTTGCATTCTCTGTTTTCTCAATAAAGTTACATAGTTGTCTTCACGTAGGCCTAGCTCATGTCTTGCTAAGGCCCCCCCAAATACCTTCTGTCCTGAGGTGCTATCGTGCATGGAGTGTTTCTTTATTCCCACGATGTTTTCTCATTGGCTGTTTTGCGATGCAGCCAAAACTGTGGAATGTCTATACTTCAAGGCTACAAGAACCTCAGCAGCACTTTGGCAGCATCTACGAGGCCTCACTAAACATTGGTTTCAAACGCAGATGGTGCTCATTTAACGTCAGATGAAATCAGCACACGTGCGAAGAGGAAAAGACAGAGACCACAGAGAGCATTTTAGATTCTTTTCCCCTTGGTGGAAGGGGGAGAGAGTGGAGGGAGGCAGGGTGCCTGTCCGGGAGTCACGGTATGGGTACGCCGAAAACCGTAGCACCTCATAACCTCTCCCACGCGCGAAAACTAATCTCAAACTCCTTCCTCGCATGTTACTTCAAAACTGAATTTACAGCTTTCGCTGACTGAGTAAGAGCTTTTGAAAGTGTCTTCTGACCACTTGGAAAATTCTGAGGGACGCTAATACTTCTATCTAGGTGTTCTTATGTCTTATGGCTCAGGGAAAAAATAATCTTTCAAAGTTAATGTCTCTTAGATAGACAAATGTTACAAATGACAAAAGCCTAAAAAATTAATTAAACAAAGAAAGAAAACATATTTGATCACTGCTGGGAAATTCAAGAGTGCATCTGGCTGCATCCACAGCTGGACCCATGGGCTCCAATGAGAGGAAAAGAAGACCGAGTTTTTCCATTTTCTCTCTTGGGGTGAAGGAGCTTGGGGGAACCCTCACATTGTCATCCCCCATTTGTCCCTCTCGAGAGTAGAGGGTCACTCTGCCTTGGTGCAGAAAGGGGGTGACAGGTTCCCAGGTGGCAGAAGCTTAGTTCACCATCCCGCGATGGCCCTTGGGGACATGAGCAGGCACTCGTGGTGGGCTTGGTTTAGCTCTCTGTATTCCATCTGGTCAGAGGCTCCCCACTTGCAGTCTGCCCTCCTCCCTTCCCTGAGCAGTCTGCCTGGAGGGCAAGGTCCACAGACCCCTGCCACCCCGTGACTGGTTATAAATCAGGTGAACTCCGGGGCAGAGAGCAAAGCAGTTCTTTTGGGGAAGGATCTAAAGCCACAAGCTCAGTCAGCTCCTCAGGGCTAAAACTACTTTTTCTCCAATTACCTGACTTCTCCATCTCTCTGTCCCCCATTCATTCTGATTCAGATGGAAAGAAGTATGCACTGTGGACCGCTAAAAGGCCCATTAAGATACAGTTTTTGCTCTTTCCATTTCTCACCGATGTTCTTTGCCCTTAGCTTTATTCTAAGATTCTCTTGGCTAATGATGGCAAAAGGAAGTTAAAGATTTACATTGACCTTGAAGCTCAATTTCTAGGGGAAAAAAAGAACAACGCTTTGATGAGTTTTTCAGAAATCTCAGGGCGGATTTTCATTGGGCCAGCCGGGTCACATGCCTGTCCTTGGACAGGAATAGAGCACCCGCATTGGCCAGATTTGTGAGCCTGACTATTCCAGTTGCTGGCAATGGGACCAATCTCGCTGGAGCCAGGTGGGCTAGGCATGGAGAAGGAATCTCACTTGTGCAGACTGAACGGACAGCTACTGGCCTGGTCTCAGCAGAGTGTCTAACAATGGTTTTTACCCATATTAGTGATTGCCAAACCTTGATATGCCTTACAGACTCCTGGAGGTATCCTACACAAGACCAATTAAATCAGAGGCTCTTGTGGGGTGCAGACCAAGGCATCGGCACATCACGGTGCCAAAGTGTTGTGAATGTACGCCCCAAGTTAACAAGCATTGTCTTGTGTAGAATATTATCTTTTAGTCTGAGGTCAATTAAGGATGATGTTGGTATTATTTTGTAGCTAGCATTCTCCTGTTATTTACAGTAGGAAAGATACGCTGTGAAGTTGCAGTAGCAGTGACACAGCTTTTGGATCGTTCTGTGTTTCTACATAAAAACAAAATAACTAAGCACAGCAGCCCATGGACAATATATGCAACCGATCCTGGTACAAGGTTATGTCCATGGAATCAAAGTAGATGACACTAAACCAGTCCATGCACTTTAGACCAAGGGAAGTGACACGGTGTCTGAAGGGTGTAAGACAAAGCCACCCACAAAATACAGAGGATCCCCCTCCTGCAAAGGCCTCATGTCTTAGCAAGTGCATTGTACGCTGGAAAAGCATTGAACACGCCCGGCTCACCTAAGATCGCAGTTCTTAGGTGTTACAGGATCACAGCGTGTTACAGCACGGAAACTGTTAACCTTGTGGTCTCTGAGGATTGGGGTCCTTCGGTGTCACCAAACGCTGTCATCCCACATACGCTGCCATCAAAATTCAAATTTCCAAACATGGTGGCCACTGAGCTGATGTCACTCTACACCATCATAATGTGGGCAAACTGCAAGAAGTGAAGACATCGTGTTACAGAGTCACCAAATGCTTTTACGGCAGGGCAACTCGTAATAGCGAAGTCTTGGAAACAGCATACTCGGTATGAACGTACTGTGGTAACTGTGGAGTGATTAAGCTTCTCCCCCTGCACGGGTCTATGTTTACTGGGACCCTGAGACTGTCCTTGTGCTGGGTCCCCAGGCAAATTACAGTTCCAAGCCTCATTTCCTCCATCTGTAAAACTGGCTTAATACTTGTACTCATGCTATGATAACAATAAAGTAAGGTAATGAATGTAGACCATTTAGGACTATGCCAGCAAATTGTTGGCTAATAATAGGTTGTTGATACTAATCATAATTTACTAGTAGCCCAGCCTCAGTGGAGGTGGCAATAGTCTTGTGTGAAGAAAAAATAGACCATTAAAAGCCACTAATCCAAACAGAGTTAGGCTTCATTCTTGGTAAACGTATTTCATTGTTTACAGATCTTCCTTAAATAACACTGAGGTTAGAGCATCACTTACCATTCATTTAATAATTATGCTTAAGGGCCGGGATATAGTTCTTCAGCACAGCACCTGCCTGGAAAGCACGAGGTCACCAGTTCAATTCCCAGTACAAAAAAATTGTGTGTAAGATACACACAAATGTGTTAGTAATCAGAAAAGGTTTGTTTTTATTGACCTTGATTTGCAAATTATCTAAGTTTCTGTGTTAAAACCAGAGTGAGACTGATTGGGGGAAGGGGTGCCCATGGCCCGTCTTTCCCCTCTGAGCCTGGGCAGGACCTGGGGGGCATGGAGTGCTGTCTGTGTGCGCCCACATCCTTGGTAAACAAGCCACCCTGGCGTCATCAGAGCGAAGCAGCCACCTGGTTTCTGGCCCATGGCAGCAAGTGACTCAGTTGGGGTGATTTCTCCCGCAATGGCTCCAGCATCTGTGGGCTCTGAGATTGTGCAGAGACCTCAGAACCTGTTTTGCGTGGTGCAGTTTCAGTGGCTGGAGACTTTTCAGTCATTTTTGTCTACAAGCCTTGGCTCTGAGAATTATTTACATTTAATTAGGAGTGCTCAATCTCCTTCCGCCAAGAAAAGCCAGGCAGCTCATTTATTCCCCGCTGGCAGGCTTCTGAGGGAGGCGCTTTGGCAGCTCCCTGAGCCACTGGAGCCCAATCAAGTCACTGGCTGAAGAGCACAGTCTTGTCCTGGGTCTCCAGTGCGGCTTCTCCAAGGCTGGGCTGCCCGAGTGGACCCTGGAAAGGGTGCTCCAGGTAGCAGTCAGCCCTCTGCCTGCCCTGCTGTCCCTCCTGTTCCCTGGATGGCTTTTCAGCAGGTCTCACTTGCACGCGTCTGTGTGTGCATACCGCACTTGGCTGAGCTTAGCCGAGAGTTTGTTCTCCGTGTGACAGCAGATAAATTTATTCTTTTAATCGGTTAACCTTTCCCTTGTTTACACAGCAGCGTTATCAAACATTATTCACCCTCATCCCCCTCCTACAACAGAAAGAAATCCAGCTTCCTTTGGCGACACAGGGCCGGGGGTGTGACTTAGTCACTGTCTGTATCTGCAGAGGGGGAGGTCAGGTGCCTGGACATCTGCTGGCCACCAATGCCACGTCTTGTGTTCTAGTTTCTCTTCTGTGTGTTTTCCTTCCCTGACCAGCTGTCCTTGTTTCCGCCACCTCACTTGCTATTTCTAATCTTCCATGAACTAGGAAATTGGATAAGCCTGTTTCCCAGAACTGGGAAATTAGCTTAAGACTGGATTTCAGGGCCTGACGTAATGTTTTATGAGCCAAGTGAATAAACTTCTGGGCCCACTTGGCTATGAGTCTGAATGATTTGGGATGCAAATAACTGGAACTCTTGCCTCATCGCGGCCACGGTAAAGACCCTCATTTCTCCCTGTGCTGTCTGGACATGGTACTTTCAGTTTGTTCTAGTCCTGGATGATGCCATCAGCTCTGGCTTCCATGCTGGCTTCCTTCTCCGGCTGGTGCCAACATGGCTGCTGTGGCTCCAGAAACGCTTCCAAGGAAGGACAGATAACATCGTCTTCTGTGTCTCACTGTGAGGAGAAGGAAATGCTTTCCAGAGGTGCCCCAGCGGAGTTCCCCCACAGGCCCGTAATTGCCCTTTCCTGTCCCAGCCACTCCTTACAGGTGCAAACATGCTGTAATTGGCTTGGCCTCATTAGCATACATCCTGGAACAAATCGGAATACTCTTAATGCAGGGGAAGGTGGACCCCGGGGAGCCAACAGCAACATGTGCCGAAATTGGAATCGGATACTTTTGATTTGTTAAAAGTAGTTTTTCTAAATTTGAATCTGTGCCTGTAATTAGTTCACAGTTGGAACAGATCCCCTTTAGGAAATGAAGTATTGTTTTAAGATAAAATCAACTAGTAACGAGGGGCGTTTAGCGAAGATTACTGTGGTGTGAATGTACAGGAGAAGGAGAGGAAGCTCACCCTGGGTTCGGTGTCAGCGCTTGACACTTGAACGGTTCACAGCTGCACAGTTCAGGACCAGGGAAATGCTAGGGGAGACTCTGCCCAGGGGGCAGAGGGGCAGAGACGGCTATGGCTTTTCACGAAGCCGGATGCCCTTCAAACAGCTGTCATCAAGTGTATGGAGGGACAGGAATGTCCCAGCAACAAATACAAGTTGAGATTTTTTTAAAAGTGAGTATTTGAATTTAAAAATTATATTACTGCTCCCTGCTCTTTGTCATGCCCACTTGCTACTCAAGTCGCTTCCCCATTTGTCCCTGATTTAATCAATTTTACCTGTGCAATTAATCTTATTGGTTGACCATAGTTTGGTCCCACCTCATGCCCACCTTGTGAAAAGTTTCCATTTTTCCCTACCGTGGACCTGGCTCATCTCATGGTCTTGCTCTATAAAGTCCCTAGAAAAGGTAGAGTCCTAGCAACCCACTGGGGACCCCCCCTCCCAGATAGAAGGTTTCTTTTTCTCAAATATATTCTGCTCTTAAAAAATTGTTTCACAAAAAAAACATTGACATGAATCCCCCTCAAAATAGTCCTTTCTTCCCTCTGCCTGTCCCATCCTTGCCGGTTTCCAAAGCCATCCTGGAAGTCTGCTTTCATGAGCATCTTTAGCTGCGGATAGCTGCCACCTTGGTCTGAGTCACCTTACAATGCCTGCCTATCCTGGTCATTCTGATTTTGAGGAGGGGCTGGGAGTCACAAGGACCTGACCTAGTGAATGGGGCAGCTGAAGACTCACGGTACTGTTTTTTTATGAGGCTGCCTTCCCATTGGACAGCGCTCAGCAGGAGCTTCGCTGTATTTTTTGTGCTGTCTTATATTCATGAAAGAGGACTTCCAGAGGTGCTTCAGAAAGTGTCAAGAATGCTGGGCTAAGAGTGTTAATATTAAAGGGGAACACTTTGAGGGGGACCTGTCTTGAATTTTTTTACAATAATATTTTTAAAATGTAAACACCACGTATTTTGATTATCCTCGTTACTTTCTTCTTAGAGCACAGTCGCTTCTGATTTAAGCAAGATTATAAGATCCCAGTGAGAATATAATGTTGCAGGGTTAGAATCAGGTGGTAAGTCTCTGTTACACTCAGCAGAGTCCCCTCCCTCCCCAGACTTAGCACACACAAGTGCTCTAACTGATCACGCAAAGTAGATGCTGGGGAGAGGGCTGACTCTTGTTCCAGTGCTCACTTGACTGTGTTCCTACCCGAGTGACATGTTATGCAGAATACAAGGAGCTCTTGGTCATTCCCCAGAGATCACAGTGACCAGCCACGCTGCACGGAGTAAAGATTCCAGAGCAGAGCGGCCCCTGGCTCTGGGGACCGGGATGGAAGGGAGCATCCAGTTTGCACCCCATGTTTGGACTCCGTGAATCATCAGCACGTCAAACCCTGACTGGAAATGCCAGTATCTGTGAAAATAGAAATGTCTGTTAAAGAAGAGGAGCAAAAGGGTCTCTCCAGTTTCACAAATTACACCAGCTGTTTGGCTGAAAATGATTTAGCCAAATGGAATTTCATCAAATATGATTGACCAGATAGAAAACATTTGTAATTCAGTTTAAAAATGATTTTTAAAGTAATTTGGTTGGTAGACCAATTGGCATGAATAATTTGTAAATGAAATAAGTAAACATAATCATTGGGTCTTTCAGGCTGGAACTCTGGTATATACGTATATATGTATAGTATATATGAGGAGGTAGTGTTAGAGCTCTCTGTGTATCTTGAGTATTTTTCTTTAAATGTAATAATTGCTCCTTTTTGGTGCTGAGGATGGAACCCACTATCTTTTTTTTTGTTTTGCTAATTATTTGTGATCTCTACATCTTGTTAGCAAATCACTTTTTTTGGTACCAGGGATCGAACTCTTGACCTTGCACTTGCCAGGCAGGCGTTTACGCCACTGAGCTAAATCTCCAGCCCAAATCACCCTTGAACGAATCACTGGAAGATTTCGGTCATCTTTTCAATGCCACCATGACTGAAATGTCGCTCAGTCATTTCCAACCCATTTGTCCCGAGGCACACAGCATCTGGGTGGTCTAGTTAGTGACATTCTGTTCCAAAGAAGTGTTCAGGGACTCTCACAAATACATTTAACAGAGCAAAGTGAACGATAAGGGAAGCCAGGTGAAGAATATTTAAGAATTAGTTAAAAATAAAAATAAAATGTTCAACAAACATATCCTAAAATATAAGCAGCATTGGAAAGAAACCTTTTTCCCAAGTTAAGAGAAATTAAAATATACAAAGAATGAGGGAGGGAGACAGACAAGAGAGAGAGAGAGAGAGAGAGAGAGAGAGAGAGAGAGAGAGAGAGAGAGAGAGAGAGAGAGAGAGAGAGAGAGAGAGAGAGAGAGAGAGAGAGAGAGAGAGAGAGAGAGAGAAGAGAAGAGAATACAGCAGGGTGTGCTCTAGGGGTTTTCCATAACTATAGTTAAGTTATGCCATAGTAAAAAAGAAGTATGCTCGGGCCGGAGGTTTAGCTCAGCAGCATAAGTGCCTGCTTGGCAAACGCGAGGTCATGAGTTCAATCCTTGGTACAAAAAAAAGATGTATGGTTATTATAAGAACCACATTGATATCTGTGAAAATAGAAATGTCTGTTAAAGAAGAGAGGCAAAGGGGTCTCTGCAGTTAGATGTAAGGCAATTTTTCCTACAATTTTCCCAACATGAAGAGAAGCAATAGAGTGTTTAAATACTTAGCACCACATTAACTCTAAATAAAATAATGTCCCGCAGAAGAATCCAGGATGCAGGACCCTGGGGAGGTGGATAGGGAAGGCAAAGCATCAACTTTAGTAGTACTTAAGATTGTAGAAGTATTCTCCTCTATGAGTGGGAAAAAAAAGCCCACTGAGGGGAGGAGTGAAGAATGTTTTAGGAAGTAGTAACCTGTCTGCTTCTATGGCTTTAAACCATCAAATGCTAGGGCAGACAAGCGGAGGTGATAGACCTAGATTCATAGCTCTTAGCCAAGGCTAAAAAAGAAAAGACTCAAGTGAGTAATTTTTTTTTTTTTTTATTGGTGCCAGGGATCAAACTCACGACTGCCTGCTTGCAAGGCTGGCGCTTATGCTGCTGAGCTAAATCCCCAGCCCCAAGGTGAGTAAGTTTTAAAATGAGTAAGAGAAGCTGTTGCTCTGAGATATGGACACAGGCATATGGACAAACACCACCAACTGCCTTCTTTATTTGAGTTGGTAAAGAAGGGGAGAGGAGGCCCGGGCTTCCCAAGTAAGGTCAAGAAGTAGCAAAAGTTGCACAGTCTGTTTGCCTCCTCTTTCTATCTTTCTTGTCCTCCAGGCTGATGGACACTGTCCTGCTTCCCTCCCTGAGGTCCTACCATGTCTCACAGAAGGACACTCTGGATGGACAATCTTAGGGCCTGGGATGAGAGGTGAGCCCCAGATGGGGAAGAAGCCGCTGTGGCCCCGGTGGGAGTACCTGAGCTCCAGCTGAAGATCCATGGTCCCCTTTCTTGGACTCAGTCCTCTTGTCAGGGCCTTCTGCTCGTGATGGAGGCAGGAGAGAGTGAGCCTGTGCTCGTGTTAGGCTCACAGCGCTGTCCTGCTCTTTCCCCAGAAGATCTGCTCCTCCCTCTGGAAGAAGGAGCTTTGGAATCAGCCCCTAATGGGGCTGCTAGAAGGAACTTCGCGTGCTGGAGGGACTGGACGCAAGAGGGTATTACATAAGGGTCCAAGTCCTCATAGCAGTCCTAGGGCAGGCCAGCCACCCTGGGTACAGGTCACCTGGCAGGCTACCTGCCTTGTTTTTACCATCACTTCTTCTCCAGCCCCTGCCTCCGCCTGTTCTTAGGTCTTCCTCTCACCACTGTCCACCCCACGCCTGGCAGAAGGCCTTCCCATCCTGGATTGTTGTTGGTTCATGTAGACCTCCCTCAAAGCCTCCTGGGCCCAACAGATGGGGCTTTGGGGAGGTGCTTACAGCATGAGAGTGAGATTCTCATCAGTGGGTTTGTCCTCTGATGAGTTTACAGCTAAATGGGATCTGGGGCTGAAACCTGGTTGGAGCAGGTGGATCACTGAGGACATGGCCTGGCAGGGTCTAGCTCCCTCCTCTGTCCTAGATCCCTCTGTCTGCTTCCTGGCACCACATCATCAGCTCTTTCTCCTCTGTAGCACTGCTTCTGCCATGCCCCACTGCCATGGAACCAGCTATGAACCAAAACTCTACAGCAAATCCCAATAGACCTCTTCTTTCTCAACTTTTGGGTGTGAGGTGTAATGTCTCAGTGAACAGAAACTGACAGACATAGGCTCTGGCATCAGAGAAGTGCACTAGTTACTGTGATGCTGCCTGACTTTGCCTTGGGAACTGGCTTGCACAGGAGTCTGGAAAGGTTCAGAGATGTGGGCTAAGAAGCAGCACTAGAATTATGTGAGCTGAGCTTGATGGGAAATTCTAGCTGGAACTCTGAAGACCAAAATGTGAACAGTAATGCATTTGGAAAAGCCCAGGCTCGGGAAGTTCCAGCTCAGAAGAAGGACTGCATTGACAGTTGGACTCCAGGATTCCAGTATACCATCCTCAGCCATCTGTGTACTCAGAGGCCTCTGCAACCACTGAAAGATGAAAAGCCGTTCGTCTTCTGCTCCCACTGAGGGCAGACCTTGTCGTCATCCACATAGTGCTGATTTTACGTGCACGCAGACTGGGACGGGACAAATTCCATGCAGATTTAAGAAGAAAGCCAGGGATAGCACACATTGTGTGCCTAAGAGTGAACCGTGAGAGTGAAGCCAAAAGTTCAGAGGAGACCCCGGGATGTTGGAGAAGCCAGGAACCTAGAACATCTGAGGAAAGCTGCAGGAGTGAGCAAAGCCCGCCCAAGGAAGAAGCCGTGAGGGTCACAAGCAGTAGTAGCACTGTAGGGTCCGGACCCTCAAGCCCTTTAGAGTTAACATTGTGCCTCAGAATGCCCTGGCTGCAGGACAGGGAACTGTGAGATTTAATGTTTGATGCACCTGGGTGAACGTAATTTCACTCTTTCAGAAAACACACCTCCTTCCACTGTGGTGAGTGTATGCGAAGTCCCCAGGTCCCAGCCACTTTCAGTAGACTTCTAACATGAAAAGAGGGAAGTCTCACCAGCCTGAGGACCTCTGATTTTGTGTCACAGACCCCCCTTCCCTTCCCCCAATCCACACAGCATCAATTTTTGTCATACACCGAAGACGGAGTTGCTTATGAAGCAACTATCTGCTGGGTTCCAAACATTGCCAGACCTTGTAATAGAAAGGTCGATATAAATCACCAGGAAAATGCAAATTAGAACCACAAGATATCACTTCACACCTCTTAAGATGGGTATTATTTAAAAAATCAGTCTGGAGAGTCCTCAAAAAACTAGAACTAGAAATTCCACTTGACCTAGTTATTCCCCATCGAGGCATCTTCCTGAAAATGTTAAAGGCATCGTATTACAGTGATACGTGTGTATCTATGATCGCAGCAGTGCTGTCCATAACAGCTAAATCTTGGCAGGGTCTGATGTCCATCAGAAGATGAATGATAAGGAAAATGAACAAAATAGAGTACCACTCTACCATAGAGAAGGATAAACTGGAGTCATTTGTAGGAAAACAGATGCATCTTGAGGCCATAATGTTAAGTGAAGTAACTCAGACACACAAGATTTTCCATTGTTTCTCTTCTATGAGAAACCCAAATCACAAACAAGGAGTAAAGCAAAAGATGCCTAAAAGGAAGTGGAAGACAACTTTCTCAGATGGGAAGACCAAGAGATGGAGGGAGAAGAGGGAACGGCGATGAAACAGATTAGCGATGAGTTTTGTGTGTGTGCAGAGTAATCACTATGTACAGCAGGCACGCACTAATAAGATTAATTTATTAATTAAGTAGTAAGTGTTACCAAGACTAGGGAGGAACTGGAACCTGTGTGCATTTTTTTTTTTTGTCTTTTTCCTTTTTATCAGTACCGGGGATCGAACTCACAACTACCTGCTTTCAAGGCAGGCGCTTATTCCGCTGAGCTAAATCCCCAGCCCTGCTGTGTGCATTATTAATGGGAAGTTACAATAGTATGGCTGCTATGGGAAAGAGTATGGAGGCTTTTGAAAAAATTAAAAATAGAATTACCACACTCCAGCAATCTCGCTCGTGAGTATGGAGTTAGAACAAGTGAAATCAGGATCTTAATCAGGCAGCTGTGCTCCCAGGTTCCCTGCAGTAACACTCGATAGTCAAGATATAGGGATGACGTAAGTGTCCACCAGTGGATAAGTGGATAAAGAGACCATGGTGGAGACACAAAATGAAATATTATGCAGCACTAAAAGAGAGAACTGTTTTTTTTTTTTATTTTAAAGATAGTAAAAAAAAAAAAAGAACAAAGCCAATCAAAACAAAGCAGCAAAATTTATACTTTAAAAAGGACACTGGGAAAACAACAATGGCTACCATAGTATATCTTGTTACCTTTACAATAGTGGTCCATTCCTTCAGATATAGCAAAATCAAACCAAAGACAAAACAGAAGAAAACCAATCAAAACAGAATATTGAATAAAACAAAACAATAAGAACAAAACAAAACAGTGAGAACAATATTGGATTTTAAAGACAGGACAGAAGGAAATCCCCCATATTTGCTATACTGCATCCTGTCATTCTCCTAAGAGATGCTCAGACTGCTGGCCCCAGGCCTGCAAAACCAACCAAACAATACAAGCACTTAGTTGCTTTGTGTGTCTTAGTTGCTCTCAACTCAGCCTGTCCTCCAAACCAGCAGGTTGCTTATGGGTGGGAGTTTGGTTCCAGGTCGCCTGCTGGCAGGCTCATGGGAGGCACTGAGTTTTCTCTTCCTGGAAGCCTCATGGCTTGCATGGCTTCCCAGAAAGGCTGGCTGGTTGGCTTCTCCTTGGATCCTCCCAGTCCCAGCATGGCGGATTCTTGGGAGGTGCTGACTTTTCTCAAAAAAAAAAAAAAAAAAAAAGAGGGAATTCAACCATTTGGAACAAGATGGATAGACCTGAAAGACATGCTAGGTGAAATAAGCTAAGGACAGACTAACAAATGCTGCATGATTCTATTTACATGAAGTAACTGAGACAGTCAAACTCAGAAACAGGAAGCTGAATAGTGGTTGCCAAGGACTGGGGGAGGGAAAATCAAGAGCTGCCACTCAATAGTATGCAGTTTTGGGTATGTGTGAACGAGTTCCAGAGACTTGGTGTATACATAATGCCTGGTAGTTAATGGTACTGTATCATGCTTTTAAATATTGTCAGGAGGATAGACCTCATGTTACATACTCCTCACACATTATAAAAAATGAAGTTAAGGGGCTGGGGATTTAGCTCAGCGGCATAAGCATCTGCCTTGCAAGCAGGCAGTCGTGAGTTTGATCCCTGGTACCGATAAAAACGAAAAAGACAAAAAAAAAAAAAAAAAGTTAAAAAGGAAGAGTGAATGCATCTTTTTAAACTATCAGATGCACACAATCCACTGAGCAGTAGCAGGAGACAGAGAAGAAGAATGAGACCATCAGGGCAACACAGCTTTGAGGTCCTGCCGGAGGCAAATCAAGCAGCCTGGTGTAGACTATCGTTCTCTAAGTAGGCCAAGTTAGAACACTGTAGTGACCACCTCAGCTCTAGATGTTCCCAAGGGAAGGACGGTGCTAGGATGAGAAAACAAAGAAAAGAGACAAAAGCTGGGATCAGGTGGAGCCCTTACCCTCCCGATGGAAGGAAAGGAACTGCTCAACCACTGTACCACATTTATTTATACTCTCAGGAGGAGGATGTCAATTGCAAACCCAGGCCTAGCAACTTATTTGCCTCGCTGGCCTGGGCCCCTTGCCTTCTTTCAGCTGAACATCTTGTTTACATGGCTGTTTTGGGCTCTCTGTGTTTTCAGGGCTAGCTTTGCTTTAGCCCCAGCCCCCGCCCACCATGTGCTCAATCACCAGCTTCAACAGCTCCCTTCAGTACACTGTGTACATTCTAATCGTGCCAGTTTGCCAGTTTGCCAGGCAAAAAATAGAATTTTGCTTTCTTGCTTAGGCTGGGAGACACTCACGGGCTCCTTGCCATCTTATAGTTGGGTGTTTTGGATCTAGATTTACAGTGTTTTTCCAAGGCAAAATCAAAAGACCAAGTTAAATATCACAAGAGTCCCTGTGGGCTCCCTATCCTTTTTTGGGAGAAGGTGGTCTGAAAAGTATGTCTTTTAGAAAGCAATGATCTCATCCTTTAAAGTGAGATAGGACCTAGTTAAACAAGTCTTTGTATCCAAGGGTCAGGATGTTATAGCTCCTTACACACTTATTTTTCTCTTACTGATGACACAAAATGCCCAACACCCAAAGTTAAAGAGGCAAGGATTTATTTAGCTCACAGTTTGTAGAGGTTTTAGTTCATAATCTGCCAGATCCAAGAGGCAGCACATGGCAGAAGAGGAACAGTTCATGGCAGTGAAAGACAGCAAAATAGCAAGAGCAAACATGGAGGAGTGAGAGAGCAAGCCTCTGTTATACTATATATAGGCCACCCACCCCAGGGTGGGTGCAGCACTCACCCCATAGCCCCAGCATTGGACCATAAATCAGTCACAAACTGTACAAGCCCACCCCCATGACTGCATGAGGCTTTGGGGGGACATCCAGACATAAACCATAACATGTGCCTTACAGTTCCCAAAATGTGTATGATTACCAGAGCATGCACCCCTCTCAGAGATAGCCAACCACAGGAGAGGAAGGTGAGGAGGCCCAGGGCACAACTCCACATTAAGCCCACAGCTTCCTGCAGACCACGTGACCAAGGCTGAGGAAAAGTCTGGGAAGCCGTCTTTGGATTTGTCTCTGAGTTGACCAAATTCCTCACCTACCTCTAATACCAGTTCTAAAAAGGATATGACTGGGTGACATGTAACCCTTCAGGATTTGTAGTCAAAGAGCTCCTGCTACCAAAGAGAATTAACCGGGGCCTTTATTGCTTTGTTCTTAAAAATACCTCTGTGGAGGTATAAGTGACATACACTAAATTCACCCATGTGAATGATTTTTAGTAAATTTACCGTTGTGTAATTTCCATCTCTCTTAAAAACATCTCTCATGTGTGTTTACCACCACTCTCTATTTCTAGCTCAGCCCCCAAACAGTTGCTATTATGTTTTCTCTTATAGATTTGCCTTTCATGGAGAGTTCAGATAAATAATAGAATCATACAATATGTAGTTCTTTTGTGTGTCTGACGTCTTTCCATGAGCAATGCTGTTGAGGTTTTCCAAGACTATCTCATGTATCAGCACTTCTTTACAATTGCTGTAGGCTGTGTCAGTGAATGGGTACATCGGTTCTGGTTTTTCATTCACCAACTGATAGACAAATGGAATTGCCTGTTGGAGGTTACTATAAATAAACCTGCACTGAAGAGTCCTTTGCCTGTGTTTGTAGGAATATACCCATTCATTTCTCTTGGGAGGACATATAGGAGCAGAATTTCTGGGTCATCTAACAAGTTTAGGTTTAACATTTTAGAAATTGTCATGTACTTTCCAAAACAGGATGCCATTCCACATTCTCACCAGCAAGTGATGAGTGACCCAGTTTTTCTACATCTACAACACTTGTTATGGTTATTGTTTTCAACACAGTCCTTTTAGTCGGGGCTTTGTTTTTTTAACACTAGCTTTGCCCACCACTTATGTCCAGATGCCAAGATGACTAAACGTTAAGGTTTGGGTTGGAACTGGCCAAGACTTTTGAGGCGGGAAGAGAGTGGTCAGCCACATGCTTCTTGCTGTGGGTAGAGCAAGGTCAGACACCTCCACCGTTCTATCTTTAAGACACGGGCACCAGTTTTTTCCTAAGAATCTAGTTTCCTTTAGGTTACACATTACTTTGTTGTGGGCAAAACATCAAGTTGGGAGATAGAAAAAGTGAGGCAAACTCTCCGAGGCTGAGTTTAAGGAGAGTTAAGGAAGTAAGGTAGGGAGGGGACAGCACTGACACAGACTTGCAGAGCTACAGACACCTTGGCACGTGTTTAAGAAGTCAGTGTCAGTGTGTGTGTGCGAGTATAAAAGGGTCAGAAGTTCGTCAGATGTTTGACAAAACAGTAATCTGGGGGTTAACGACTATAACCACAGGGTTAGCTTTGTGGCCCCCCAGTTCCGAGACTGGGATTCCTGTTAGTGACCCTGCCAGAAACTTCTGAGCAGACATGCATGACTCATGCCCAGGCTTTAGCAAAACTGCAGTTTGTCAACATCTTGGGCAGCTGGTGGGGAGGACAGAGAGGTGGCAGTTGAGCGACACACGTTGCAGGCTTGCTGCTAACAAGACCAGAAGGGATTTGATCGGCTTCGCTGTCCCTGGCAGAACAGCTTTCCGCACTGTCCCCGAGCTGGCACTGGTGGTGTCCGGGGCACCTGACCTATGTTCAGATAGCAACACCACAGTGTAGTCTACACGGGCAACTCCAGCTTCACCAACCACCCAGGTGCATCTCAGCACAGCGACTGCTAGTAAAGCTTTTGGGGCACCTTCTCCTGAGCCTCGGGAAACCCTCTGAGGCCATGTCAGAAAGAGCCAAAGGACAAGGGCAGGTAGAGTGAGGCTTTGTCACACTAGAGCAAGGTAGTGATGCAGTGGCCTGGATTTGACATGGTGGCCAACACAGACCGTGGAAGGCAGCTGCGGGAATTCAGCACACGATGCTGTAGGGAGAATAAGGCCTCTTCACCCTCAGCTGTGTGAGACGGGAGGTGGCCTGGGGAGAGGACTCAGGGGAGGGTGAGTCTGAGCACACAGCACACTGTTGGGGTGCAGAACTTCTGGGTGGCTGCATGCGGGCTTGAGGTTCCAAGTGGATCACAGTGTGTAGAAGAAATGCCAAACCAGGCTCTTAAAAACTGTAGAACATTGAAAACATTTCCACAAAATACATTCCTGCTTTTACGTGCACTAAACCCAGTGCCATAGGGTTGCGATCCTTGCAAAGCATGACCAGAGCTGCTGAAATAATCATGCAGCGTTTAGAACTGCAGCCTGGCTCAGACCCAAGGCTGCCAGAGGACACCTCTGACACCTGCTAACGAGTCTCAGGGTCTGTTCCTTATACCTCTCTGGGAGCTGAGGCCAAACCTGGGGACAAAAAAACACTGGCCTGGGTGAGGGACCAGGCAGGACCTTAAGGAGAGCTGGGGAAGCTTTGTTTTTCATAGGTGACTTATTCTAACCATAGAAGTGTGTCACCTTTAGATGCTCCATTTCACCAGTGTTTGTCAAGACGTTTCTGCACCTTGTGAGTTTTGAAAATAACCCACTGGGCCACTGGCAGCCCGGGGCGTCCTCACGGTGCTGTTGCTAAGTTCCCAGCTGCTGCGGTGGTGCTGGAGTCACTTCCTGCTTGGGTCACGCATCTGCCGGAACAGAGAGGCTTCTTCCTGCTCCGTGGTTGTTGGCACCCTGGTCCCCTGCGGTCTGGGGACTAAGCCAGACGGTTTGCTTACATCTGTGGCAAAGGCTGTAAAGAGAGGACCTGGAATGCCCCCCGCCCTGCCGTCTGTGTGCTGCGCTGACCTGGGCTGTGTTTCAGAGCTCTGCTGCAGCTGATGGGTTGAGAATGTCAACTTCCCCAAGCTGAACTGGGTCCCTTACCCGCAGCTAAATGTGTATAACAAAGTTATAGCCTCCAGGACCTCAGCATGTGGCAGTCTTTGGAGACAGGGTGTTGAAAGAGGTGATTAAGCCAGGTGAGTCTTTAGCATGGGTCTCCACACATTGTGGCCAGGGTTGCCGTAACAAGAGGAGTTTGGGACTTAGATATACACACAGGAGACCAGAGAAGATGCCATCACCACGCTGGGAAGCAGCCTGAGGGGAGCAGCAATGCAGACAGCTTGGTGTCAGACATCAACCTCCAGAATTGCACGAAAATCAATTTCTGTTGTGGAAGCCACCTGGGCTGTGGTCCTGTAAGCGGCCTTCCTCGACAGCATGCCACCCTGCTGCCATTTGAGGCCTGCAGTGGACAGCAGCACACGCATCCTCCAGGTCCCTCTCCAGCCGCAGTGCAGGACTCCTCTCCAGTAGCTCAGTCACTGTCATGTCCAAGTCCTCCAGTACCGAGCTGTCCACACTGCTGAGAAAGGAGGTCAGTGACTCTGCAAACAGAATGAGCTTAGATCTGCACAAGGATCATAACACACTTAAGAGAAAAATTATGGGAAGATGAATTCTGAGCTCTTGGGTCCAAGCCAAGAAGACCACCAGGAGTCATGGTTAGCCTTTCCTAAAAACACCAGGCCAGGGGACTGGGGGTTTAGCTCAGTGGCATAAGCACCTACCTTGCAAGCAGGCGGTTGTGAGTTTGATCCCCGGTACCGATAAAAAGAAGAAAAAAAACAAAACACCAGGCCAATTAGCTGCTGAAATCAAGGAAAGGCACAGGCTGGGAGTTTTTATACACAGTTTTTTTTCCAGTGCTGCAGGTTGAATCCAGGGTCTTCACACTGAGTCACATTCGCGGCCTTTTAAATTTTGAGAAACATTCTTGCTGAGTTGCTAAATTGCCCAGGTTGGGTTTAAATTTACAATCCTCCTGTCTCAACCTCCCAGAGTGTTGGGATTACAAGCATGCACCACCATGCTCAGCTACAAAAATGTTTTTAAAAGCATGAAAGTAAATCATTAGAGTGTTTTTGGACAAAAGCACAGTGAGCGTTGGATGAATATGTGCATTTCTGATTTAAATAATTTAATAAAGACATCAAAGTCCTAGAAAAAATAAAGGATAAGTAAAAGATAATCAAACTTTGTCTAATCAGTATGCATTATATTCTCCCTTCTCCCAATTGTTGGCTGGAACATAAAACACACACACATACACACACACACACACACACACGTCTGTAAAGTAATTTGTCCTCGCATAGTGGTGGCTGGATAACTTTATGAACACTATCAATGTTTGAGGAACTCCTCAGCAATCTAAGCTGAATTCATGAGCAAATTCACTTTTCATTGAAGCCAGAGCCTCTGCCTGAGACAGAGCTCATGTAGGTCCCCATGGGGCACAGAACAAAGACACCCTGGAAGTCTGGATGGTCTAGGGAACACACAAAGTGTTAGTTCCAAGTCTTCACATATCCCTGAGGAGATTTTTCTTCTATTTCCCTTCTAGCCCTAAAATTCCCCTGTCTCCTTAGAAGAGAGTGCAGGTTCTAAGAATACACTAGTAACAAAAATATGTTGTTTTGTTCCTAGGTGTTAAAGTAGAAAAAATTAAAATTGGAACCTTCAGAAGTCAAATTATCTTCTACCGTCCTGCATGTTGCCCCTGGCAGTGCCCTCAGAGAATCTACCTGGTTCCAGGACTGTTAGCCCTGGGCCCACGGGTGTCCCATGTAGACTGATTCCAAAAAAGCCAAGCACCCAAAATTTGACATGGCAGAACCCAAGGGCAATGAGCTTACATTATGAACATGTTAGCTCCAAACCCAAGAGCCTGTAAGCAAGGGCAAGGGCCTGGCACAGATGCCAGGCAGCCAGATTCCAAAGCTTGACAAACTGGAAAAGCAATGGCAGATGAGTGACCTGGTGTCCATGAACTGACCACCTCATCTCACCTGGTTTTTCTTCTCTAGTGACCAGATGAGCAAGAACCTCAGCTATGTAGCTCACCTGCCCCTGAGCACCCATTCAAGTTTGCTAAGAGCTTGGTCATGTGCCCAGACAGAAGTGCTCATCCCCAGTGTAGCTGTTAATGTGTGGTGATGGGTAGTATTTTTCCTGTTTTATGATGATGAGTCAGAGGATGATTGGCTCTGAGGGTTCTAGGTTTTGTTTTTGTCTGTAGGATGTGGAGTCTTTTTTTTAAAGCGTAATGTGTTGGTTACTTTTCTCTCATTGCTGAGACAAAGTAAACAATGGCCAAAATTAAGAAGGGAAAGATTTATTTAGTCCACAGCTTGTGGAGGTTTCAGTCCATATTCAACTGGCTCCAAAGCAGAGTGGCATGGTAGAGGGGTAACAGTTCATGGCAGCAGAAGACAGGAAAGCAGCAGAGCCAAAAAGGGGAGAGTAAGGTCTTCTCCTTCCTTATATTGTATGCAGGCTACCCACGCTAGGGTGAGTGTAGCACTCACAGGTCTCTGTGCCCTCCTGCAGCACAGGCTGAGGATGTTTACAAAGAGGACCCTGGCTGGCTTCCTGCTGAGTCACTTAGTTAAATTTCTAAACTTCTCAAATTAACACAATGAATCAACCATTACAACATCTTAGAGCATAACCAGACACTCTAGGGCATGCCCACTATAACCTAGGATGTGCTTCTCAAGTTGACACAATGTATTGATCCTTACAAGTAAGAAAATTCACTGGGGAAAAGTAATGGGGCGTAGAATAGCTCCTGAGAGACGGCAGCATTCCTGAATTGGTTGCCCAAAAGCCTACTTCGCAAAGGAAGTTTTATACAGCAAAGTCATGAAGCAGGTATAATGTGGGTCAAAGGATGATTAACCAGTAAGATTGTAGATACAGTCGCTTAGGTAATATTAATTCAGTTGTAGCAAGGGCAAATAATGGCTGACGTCATTAACATAATCTGGTATTAGTGTTGTCTTTAGTTTTAGACTTAATGGTTTCAGTCTTAGTCTTGGTGGGAAACAATCACCTATCCCAGTGAGATAATGGGAAATCTCAAAAGGGTGATACCAAATCTCAATCGTCTGTTTTCTCAGGACATACGGAGGCCTAGCCCTTGTGACTCTAATCTTCAGATGTGCCTCCAGCCTCAGCTCTGATGCATTCTCAGCTTCCACACTGACCCCCTAGAAGGTCCAACCTCATCTAACGGCCTGCTCTATATCCACCTAATTTAGCTGACCACAATATTCCCCCATCTGAAGAGCTACCCTTCACTGCAGTTGGGTAGAAAGAACATAGTTTCCATCCAGCTGCTTGAGCTGAGAACAGTCAGAGGGGAAGCCGCAGGCAGCAACCTCCTCTAGAAAGCTAATCCCACAGGTCTTGGCTGGAAGTCATGTTTCGGCTTAGCCATTGTGAATTCCCTTCATGAGGTCGGTCCAGTGGATCCCAGTGAAAAGAGTCTGGCACCTTTGCCCTTGGTTCCATCTGCATGATCACTTGTCTGGCAATCTCTAGGCAAGAATAAATAAATTTTCCAAGAACCAAAAGCATGTATACACAAAGCATGAGCACTAGGATGGAAAGGTAACTTGGAGAAAGAGCCACGTCCAGAAAGTGCTCTTAGGGACTGGAAGTGCAACTGTATCTGTGTGGCTCTTAGACCTGTGGGACGGGGAGCCTTGATCAGTAGTATGGCCTCCCTCCCTTCTGACAATGGTGCAGACAGATGGTGTAGACACATTATGCATGTGTGCAGTGAGCACAATGGCTGGGCTCTGAAGCATCTGTCCTCTCTCATGGGCCTCCTCTGAGCAGAGCAGTGGGGTGCCAGGTGAGGAAACCAGGACGGGGTGGAGCTGCAGTACCTAGGTCACTGAGATGCTCCTCCTGTGACACCGAGGTTAGGATGGAAATCAAACCCTGGCTTTATTACACCAGACCACTTAGTTCTGACTCAGTAGCTCAGAATCTAAGTGCTAAACAAAACTGTTGACAAGGGGTGGAGGACAGGGCTCCCCTTGGTCATCCATTTATTCCGAGCCTCGAAGAGCTGCCCCCTACCCAACCCCAACACTGTGTGGTTATCCGGAAATTCATAACAAGCCAGCTCAGGGGTGATGATTACAAGGGCTCTGACTTTGACCTATTCAAATCTCACATGTGAGCCAAAATGTTGAACACAAAGTCTTTGAATTCAGAGAAAACTTAGAGGTCTATCAAGTTGTGAATTCTACCCAACTAAGATAATCTCTTGATGGCATTACCAACACACGTTCACATACCCTGCTTACCTGAAATTAATGAAATATCCATTTCAATATCTCTTGTAAGCCCTATGCCTAATTTTTGTAATTTCTGTTTCTTTCTTAAAGAGATGACCCCCCATGTATAAGCTCCTGGCCCCACAAAACCTGGGGTTACACAATGCAAAATACTTCCTTCTGCTAAAGTTAAATCCTCTGCAAGTCTTCACATAATGACACTTGTTTGTATGCTTTCTGATTCCTCTCTAACTCCCCCACCAAACTGGAAGGTGCTTGGGAGCACACACGGTCTCCTTTTATCACTTGGCAGCCCCAGCATTGGCCCAGAGCCTCTCACACCGTGAGCAAGCATCTGATACACGTCTGTAGACAGATTCAAGGATCGATGAAATACAAGGGTTAAGAAGAACTGGAACAGGAGTCTGTAGGAAAGTCCTCCCAGATTTAGACTGTACCCAGACTCAGTAAAAATTAAAAGCCAGCGTGATATGAAATTGTATTTTAGCTCGCTCTAAGTACATTTGATGATGTTTACTGCTATGCAACAGTGAAAGAGACTATCTTAAAATGTATCGAGTCTCCCTCAAAAGCACACGCTCACTACCAGGGATGCTGAGGAGGAAAATTCTATAGAGGATTAGAATTGGACCAAGATGAACTAGGAATCTTGTAAGTCTGTAGCCCTTGAGACACAGCTTTAGCTGCTGGCATGGATGAGCAATGTGCAGGGAGGTTGATGTGATGCTATGTTTAACAATGAAGACATTAAATAGTACCGAAGAGTTGCTGTGAGAAATTTATGCTCCATATAGATAGAAACCAATGCATGGGAGTGAGAACATGCAAATAGATAACAGAGAAAGCAGGAAGCCAGGCAGAACCTGCAGTCTTGCTGAGAATAGAAAGACCCGAGTTCAAAGAAGGTAAGGTGGCTTGGATTACTAGCACTGGGTGACAGAGAAGAGGCAGCTCAGAGAGAGCTGTGGAGCCCTAGCGTCTGCAGAGAGACCCTTTCCAGTCTTTACGAGTGCATGAGGAGGAGAATTAAACACGATAAGCAGGGGAAAGAAAAGGCAGAAAAATACTGGAGCTCATATAAAGCTGGGAATAATTAGTGGTCCTTTCCGCATTGATTAGGTGTTGGCAAACCACAGCTCACAAGCCAGATCAGTCCACACACTGCCTTCAAAAAGCTTACACGTCAAGAATAATTTGCATATGTTCAAAAGACTGTAGAAACTAAGATATATACACAACAGAGACTGATGTGATGTAGAAAGCCTTAATATTTACTATGTGATTCCCTTAGCAGTGGAACTAAATTATCCCAAAGGTAAAGGTTGCTCTAGACCTCCCCTAAAAAATTTAATAGCAATTGTCTAGAAGCTATTAATGATTCCTTATAACAAAAGCCTAACATTACTTAATGAGATACTTAATAGCAATTGTCTAGAAGCTATTAATGATTCCTTATAACTTAGCTAGTAAAGAAACAAAAGCCTAACATTATTTTTAATGAGATACAACAAAATTCAGTACCCTAAGACACAACATTTACATTGATCATTTCATTCAAAATTTCCAGACTTGCAAAGATGGGAAAGTATTACCTTGTATTATTTATATAATGCTGTGTAACAAACTACCCTAAACCTAGCTTCAAACAGTAACCATTTCTTATTTTCTCTGGTTTCTATGAATCAGGAATGCTGGCATGACACAGAGGGGAATGCTCCCTTGTTCTTCACAGTGCTTGAGAGCTAAACTAGAAGGCTTGAAAGCTGGAATTGTCTGAAGTCTCATTCATCTACCCATTTGGCAGTTGATACGGTTAGTGGGCAGCTTTTATGAGGAAAGTGTTAATAGAGTAGATATGGCTGTTTCTTTATCCCATGTTTCCAAGAGACCCTGGGACCATGACTGACTCTTTTTTTTTTTTTTTTTTTTTTTGTCTTTTTCCTTTTTATCAGTACCGGGGATTGAACTCACGACTGCCTGCTTGCAAGGCAGGCGCTTATGCCGCTGAGCTAAAACCCCAGCCCCCTAAGATCTCTTGTTAAGCACAGATACCTGGTATTAACATAGTACTGGGTACACAGCATAATACATGGCAAACTAGTAGTTTTAAAATGTTAGTTTTTTCATGGGAAAAATAGTCTCTAATGGGGAGAGTCTGCTAAAAGGACTAATAGCTTTTAAAATATCTGAAAAAGGAATTTTACATTGAGGAATTTTAAGATTAGATTATCTGATCTTATTCTAATTTCTAACAACTTGTGATAAGAAAAAAAGAAACATCTGGAAAAATTCAAAACAGGATATTTTAGATTTAGCCTGACATTTAAGGACCTCCATATCTGATTTCTACCCCCTTTCCTGGATTTTTCTACAGTTTCTACTTTCTGAATATGTCACCCTAGTCAAATTGACCAAATATTATAATTTCCCAATTTAACTTAAACATTTCTCATCAGTTTTTAGTATCTATGGAATCAAGACATTTATAGTGATACATTTGGATTTGATGAAATAAGGTGATGCTTCTTCAAATGTGTCATGTTTTTCCTGCAAGATGTGGTGAAAAGTATATATTTTTCCTCTTGTACATTATTTGAAATCTTGCCAGTGTTTTCAGGCCCAATTCAAATCCAAAATCTCCAAAAATCTTTCCTGATCATCCATTTTAGAAAGTTAACTTACTTTCCTCTGGCTCCCAGGAGTACTAATACCTACATTTATATGTTATATAATATGGAATGTCACTGTTATATGAGACCCTGGCTTATTATCTTCCTAAATCATAATAAGCATCCACAGAACAAAGCTATGTCTCTTTACATCTCCTGTAACAACCTGCACATATTTTTCTGGTCAACAGACATTGCTTGAGTGAATAAAAGAATCACTGACTAGACCCAATTATGCTTAAAGAATGTAACTATAGTTGCTACCATAATTCCCGTCACTGGGGCACAGTATCTGATACCTACAACTTAAAGGAGAAAATGGGTAGTTTGGTTCATGGTTCCGGGGATTCTGTTCAAGGTTGGCTGGCCCTGAAGCACAGACATCATGGCGGAAGAGCATGGAGGAGGAAAGATGCTGAGCTCATGGTGACAGGGGACAGCACCAGAGAGGATGATGCAATGGGAGCAGGTGCGGACCCTGTGCCACCCCTCCGTCACCCAGCCGGACACCTCCAGGAGTGTGCTTTACTGATCAACACCCTAGGCTGCTCCCAAGACAGTCAGGTTGACACAGTTACACTTAGTCATCACAACAGTTTACTGTGGAAGAATTTTGCATTTGTGAATTCGGATATTGTCATGATACATCATTAAACTGTCAAATAAACAAATAAACCAAGTTGGAGAACAGTATGAATAGAATTATTTTAGTTTTGCTAAGTAGAAAACCACCTCCTCCCCCAACATATAGGGTGTGAGTATTTCTGTTCCTAAAAGTCATTTGGAAGCACAGTCCTCGTGGTTAATACCAAGTTTCTCTGGAAAGTGGAACCCAGAAGAAGAGATTATGGGTGTTTGCCACAGATTTTTCCCTCTCTGCTTGTCTGCTTCGCACAGGCATGTGTGCAAACACATCTGTGTTGTTTGACTTTTAATTTAAAATATTTAATTAAAGTATGTTAATTATTTTGCAGCAAAAATGAAAAAAAATGAGAAAGAGGAAGATCTGGCCATCACTCAGGTATGTGGCTTTATAGAGAAGAAAAAAGAAAAAGCCCAAAATTCACCATGTGGAGGCATGACAGTTATGAGGGATGACAGCCAAGAAATAAGATTAATTCAGAAGAAAATAGTCTTCTGAACCTAGATGTGAAAGAATTCTTGGAACTTGTATGTTGGTTGATTTAAAACTCACTGTCACACAAAATGAAATGAAATGCTCAGGACAGTGGCCAGAGAAAGTTAGCTATTTTGACAAAAAAGACCTTATGTTAAGGTGTTATTAAATCAAGACTTCTACTAAAAAGACAATTCTGGGGCCAGAGATATGGCTCAGCGGTACAGCACCTGCCTGGCAAGTGCAAGGTCCTGAGTTTGATTCCCAATGACACCCCTTGAAAAAGTTAATTCTGATGTATGTTTCTCACAAGAATGATGTGTTAGTCAGCTTTTTGTCACTATAACAAAATAACAGATAAACAACTTACACATAGAAAAGGTTTCTTTTGGCTCACGATTTTGGAGGTGTTAGTCCACTATCAGCTGGTTTCACTGCCTTTGGGTCTGCGGGCAAACAGTAAGAGACCAAGCAAAAACACTCATCTCACAGCCAAAAAGCAACAGAGAAGAAGGGAAGGGTCAGGGCCCCGCTGTTTCCATCAAGGCTACACCGCAGTCACCTAAAGACTGCCATCTGCCACCCGCCAAGAGCACAAGCTGAGGACCAAGGCTCTAATGCACAGGCCTGTGAGGAGTATTCCAGACCCAAAATGCCTCCTGCAAGAGGCATTGCAGGTAGAGGAAATCGTCTTTTTCTACGCACTGCATTGACATCACTACTGTGACTAAACACACTGGTACATGTATCATTAGTAAAACAATTCCAATTGTTCTCTTCCTTCTTTTGTAAAAACAAAAAAATCCTTGCTTGCTTGCTTTCACTAAGTATGTAGCAAGCACTGTGTTTTACAGATTTTTTTTTCTGTATCTCCTAACAACCCCATATTTTCCCCACTTCCCAAATGGGTGAACTGAGGCTGCTCTTGGGCATCTAACAACCAGCCTGGGCACAGCCAATCACTGGCAGCCAGATCTCCCCGTAGTGGGTCTGGCGCTAGCTCTCCTTGTCCTTACGCTGGGTCTAGAAACGTCCACTGCTCACACTACCAGCCAGAGCTCTTGCACTTCTTCTGGTTCTGAGTGCTGCCTAGTTGTTGCATTGTTCTTGGCTCAAATAAACCTCATTAAATTTAATTTGTCCAAAGTTTCTTTTAACCAGTCTCGCACTGCTGGATGTCCTGTATGGCACTTCCTGCTGCGTCACTGTCTTATCCCGTGGCCATGTGAAAGTTTACCGTGATCGTCCATGTTTCTGCAACATTACTCAGGAAGCACCATCGTGCTGTGTCTCAGGTCAGTTTTCCATCCACTCAGCTTACTGTTTTGATTTAAAAACATAAAGCATGTTTGCCGTAAGGCATATGCTCTCCAATATTTCTATATTGACTTTAGTAACTTGCTGTAGCTCCCCTGCTCCTTAATCCAATTATTTCTCCATTTTATTTTTGGGGAGAGAGTATATATCTTCAGCTTTATTCAGGAGAGAAAGGAAGATAGTGAGGGAAGGAGAGAAAGGGAGAGAGGGAGAGAACAGGAGAGGAAGGAGAGAGAATGCCAGCTATTACATAAAACAGTAGAGATCTTCAATCTTTTTTCCATCAATTTTGAAGTCCAAAGAGACTTGATAAATGATAGACACTGAACTTCCTTTGGCAACAAAAGCCTCCTAAACTGATGTGAGGTGAATTTTAGCCCGCACCAGGCATAGTTACTGTGAATATCCACACATTTCACTGCAGCTGCACCAGGCTGTCGCATCACTGTGGGCTTACGCAGGTATCCTATGCAGGATATGATGTTTACCTCCTCAACACTTCAAGACGTCCTTAATTACAGAACACTTCTGGAACCCAAGATTTCAGATAAGTGATTTCCTTTCTTTTATTTTCTCTTTTTGTTAAGAGTTAATATTTGTTTTCCCAAGTCTTGTGTTTTGATTTGGGGAATATTAATTTCTATTCTATGCAAACACTTTTGATTTTAGAAAATTCAAGTGTTATACCAGGGGCAAACTCGCTTTTAAAACTTAATTCTCACAGAGGATTTAGCTCAGTGGCACAGCGGCTGCCTGGCAAGCGCAAGGTTGTGAGTTCAATCCCCAGTATCAAAAACAAAACAAACAAACAAACAAAAAAAAAAAACTAAAACAAAAGCAAAACAAAATACAAAAATCTTAATTCTCATATAGAAGTTGTCACACAATACCTGCCAACACCCCAACTGAGTCAATTCATCATTTCTCTCCGAAGAACCCCCTTTTTAAAAGCTCACGCAGTGTTTTAATGTGAACTCCTTTTCAGCCCAGGCTTATTTATTCGATTGACTTTTTGGAATATATATTTTATAATGTCACATGGGATTCTGCTAGCTATGATGTGACCAAATTAGGATGAGTCACCTGAGCCTCGAACTTCTGACTGATCTGGGTTCTCTTAGTCTGAATTTTCTGGGTGGATGTAAACCAGCTCCCAGAGTTCAATTTCCTGTTTATGGGTCACATGATTTTCTGGGACCGGCTCAAAACCTTCGGTGCTTGCTAAACCGTAGCTTTCTCAACATCCATTCAATCTGGCTCACCAGGCATTTAAAAACAGTTGCAGAATTTCAGTAATTGAAATTTACCATGGTAGGTGTTTGAGGCAGTAAGCCTAGTTCTGGAGCCGAGGAAAAATTCCCAGTGGCTGGGGAGGGGGGTCCCGATTCAAGGCACCTCCGTGCCTTTTCTGTGGAGAGCAGTTGCTATGGCAGCGGCACTCAGAGAGCCTGCTCCAAAGTGCCTAAAATAGACAAAGATACTTTCCCTCAGGACGGGCGTCTTCAAGGAATTACTGAGTCTCATATGATCATTGTTTTTGAAATCAATAACCAGACTTGCATAGTGTAGGGTCTAAAACATTCTGTGGTTTAGGTTTTTTTAAGTTTTAGCAGAGAGGAGGAAAAAAAGAAGAAAGAAAGAAAAAGAAAGAAAGAAAGAAAGAAAGAAAGAAAGAAAGAAAGGAAAGAAGAAAGAAAATTCTCTATTAACACATGCAGTTATATCTTCCTGTAATCTGAAGAGCCTTTCATTCAATCCAAGTTGAAGTAATTTTGATTTATCCACATTTTAAAACCATTTACGAACCCTTATAACATCTATATAGCATAAATGAGCACAAATTCTGAACACCGTACACAAAACAGATTAAAACAAACATGCCGAGTCTATTTCCACTTTGAAGTTTTCATTCAGCAATAAGCCATGGCAAGACCTGAGACACTGCTCCGTGGGTGACTGTCATTGCTACAGCCGCTTGCCCTGTGTACCAAGCTACTCCGCGTGATTCTCAGTCTCCCCCATTCTCCCCCCTCCAGAATGCTTGGGCCAGCAGTGGGCTTGAGAAACTAAAGAGGCTCTGGGAGGTCAAGGGCTCTCTCAGGAGTGGGGCTCCAGTGGGTTACCCACAGCTCCGCGGGTCGCACCCGCAGTGCCCAGCAGCCCAGGCTGCTCGCCCACCAGGCCTTCTGGAGAGCATCCCTCATCAGCCACGACCACACAGACTCTCTCTTGCTGCCAAAAGCAATCAGTGCCCCGCTGGACTTGCTGCCCACAGAGCTGTTATCTAAGGGGAGACGAAAGCCAGTGAATCTCATCTCTATCAGGTGTCAGAGCTATTTCAGAAAGCAAAAGGGCCCCATTCTCCCAGCACTGATGGGCCTCAGGGTTAATTTGAGACCACAAAGTAAAACCTTGAAGAGAATTCCCATACCATACTGTACTTGAAGGATCTAGAGACAGAAAACATGAGACACATCTCCCTGCCCTTCCTTTAAACATCTAGACACCATTTTTATGTGCTAAAACCATATATTTTGTTAAATGGGAACTTCATTCAAGTTGTTTCACTCCACAAAAATACATTTATTTATCACTATAAGCTTTTGTCACTGTATATATTTATAGAGAGAGTGTGTGAGTGATTATTATCTATCTAACCAGCACAGGGCTTACTGAGCTTCCGGAGACTTTGGAACACCTGGGGGCCATGCCTGCCCTCAGGAAGCCTCCACTCTGGGAAGCTGAGATGATCTAAGAAGCAAAGTCTTTGCAAACTCGTCCCTTGGGTGATGCGGCTCTGAAGGTTTGTGACTTGGTGGAGAAGAAGAAGGATACATTGATTTTTATTATGTATTCAAGATCAAGTATCAAAGTGAAATCCTATAAAAAAAAACCTTTGGCATACAACCCGCTGTGAATTATGGAGAATAAATGTTCTCAGCATCATCCTAGAAGTCTTTTTTTTTTTTCGGAAGAAACTGCTGTTAAAGGAAATTCTGCAGCAGTATCTGAAACAATGCTGAAATCACGGGTTGAAATATTAAAAACATTTTAAAATCAGTAACCTGAAAAGCTAAGTCATCACTTCTCTCGAGTCTTTGGATGGAATTTAGCCAGAGATATGCGTTAAGTAATTAGTCACTTCAGTCAAAGTGATTACACTGCTTGCTCATTTATGCAGTGATTGTCTGAGGAGTGCGCACAGGGTCTAACGGGGAGCAGGGCTAACGTGTGCTGATAACACTTCCTGGGAGCAGGTACTCAGCTGGGCAGCCCACGCTCCCACAGTACAGTGCCTGAGATGTCAGAGCCTCCGCTGGGCCACCCACCCTCGCCAGCAGGAGATCTAGGCTCCTATCTGGTTCTCTGCTCACAAAGCTCTGATAGGCACTCTTACGTCTCCAATGCTGCTTTGTCCTAAACCTGACGGTGGCCAAGGAACAATTTCCTAATCTGGGAATTCAAATCCGCTAAAAGCAAACAGTCTAGCTCTGCCTTGACTGCCCCAACGGGTACAGGTTAAGTGCTTTCGTTAATGTAATTGTCAAGAAGTCACAGGTTGAGAAATGGGTATCAGGCTGTGCTCAGCATCCAGTCAAGTGTCCACGGGCTTCTTGCTCCTAAGTGAGACTGAGGAAGATAAATAGACTTGGAGAAGTGCCTGGACGCAACTCTTAAATAATCACATTAACCCCTTTTAATTATTTACAACAAATACATATAAATCTAAATGAATCTTGGCTAAAGGGAAATATTTCAAGTTTGATGGGAAAGGCCCAAGCTGGGAGTGACCGAGGGGGAAGCAGGACCAGCAGATGCAGGGAGCAGGCCAGGCCAGCAGAGGAGCTAAGAATTCTAAAGGGACACTAAAGACCTGGACCGCTCCACAGAACCACGTCAGAGTTCCCCAGAAGGCACAGAGGCCTAACCAAAAGCATCTGATAGAGTCAGATTTTGTGTAAGCCTTTCTGGTTTTTGTCCCTATATATACATGGAACTATTATTTATGAAATAAAAAAGTAGAAGAAAACTAATATACAAAATTTGGGAAATTATCGTCTATAAATATTATGGCCAGTTGCTGGACCATATTTGTAGTTATTCCAATAATCTTTATAAATATTATCTAGAAAGATGCGGAAAGAACATGAATATACATTTAAAGGCCAGTGAAAATTATCTGTATGCTGCATTAGTCAGCTTTCTGTTACTGTGACAAAATACCCAAGAAAATCATCTTAGAGGAGGAAAAGTTTATTAACTATCATATTTTCAGTCCATAGTCACTTGGTTCCTTTGTTTCAGGGTCCACAGTGAGGCAGAAAATCATGGGGAAGGAAAGCTGCCCACTTCATGACAGCCAGGAAGGAGAGACAGAGAGAGGGAGAGGCCAGGAACAAAATAAACCCCTCAAAGTCAGCACCCCATCACCTCCTTCCTCTAGCTGAGCCTGTCACCTAATGTTCTACCCCCTCAACAGCCCATTAATCTATGACTCCTTCATGGATTGTTCTAGGAGGTCAGACAATTCATGAGCCCTATGACTCCTAAGGCTTCCCCTCTGAACACTGCTACCTTGGGGACCAGAACTTTAATCCATGAGCTTCTAGGGGGACATTTCAGATCCAAGACATAACATATGCTATGAAGAAAGCTATGCAAAAGTAAATGCACACAGTGAGAGTGAAGGGCATAGGTTAGGGTAGTGTGATAGTGGTGCCTGCGTTAGGGTAGTGTGTTACTTGGCTCACTTTTCTCTTATCTTTCAGAAATTCACACCAGAAACGCAGTGAAGTATCTGTTTAAGAGAGTTTAGAGATTTAGAGATTGTAACATGACCTCTGAGAAATAGAGGTAATACAAAAGCTTATTAAATAAAACTGTGTTAAACCCAAGGGAACTTCCTGGGGTATGTCACTGGAAAGTCCAGAGGGTGGGCACCCTCCTGGGGAACGGTTCCAGCACTGTGGGTTCTGTTTCTCTGGAGTCCCCCTGCCTGCCTTTATCAGCCTTTGTCACACTCACTCCCTTGGTTAGAAAAATGACTGCAGGAACTTCCTGTTGGTTAAAAAAAGAGCAGTCAACTCTGCCTACCGAGTCTTGGCTTCCCTCTAAATGGATCAACATGAAAGAATCACTGAGGCCGATGGACAGCAAAGCCAGCCTCAGGCTAACCCGGCCACCAACCTGCTCCTCCCCATGTAGGGTTCCGTCTTTCCACTTCGCTAACGTCGGGTTTTACTGTGACATTTTACCATTTTACAGCACCAGTCTGTACCTTGGCTGTTTAACAGCATAAGTGGTTTCAACAAAGCCATTTTGCTTTTTTGCTACAGCAGTACTCAAAGCCAGCATGCGGTTCTCCACCTTCCTTTCCCCTGTTACAACTCCAGGTGGAGACCTCGGTGACAGCCTGGACTGAAGAATGAAGCTGGAGTGGAGTGGAGGCCCAGCCTACCCACCATACACAGCAAGAGCTATGCCGTTCTTATAAGCACCCAAGGTGGGGCCTGCTTGTCACTGCAGCACAGCATCACCTGTTCTGACTGCATGACGGTCCTTGTTTTACCGAGTCTTAGTATAGGGAGCCGCGCGACAGCCCCATTGCTGCCTCCCTGCCTCTCTCTCTCCCCTATGGGCACAATGCGTCTGCCTACATTAACCATAATCCTCTCCTGCTTACGGTTACATACCCGGATGTGACGATGACCCTCCCCCCCCTGTTGTATGCATCCCTCCCGTAGCCTCTCCCTGTCCCACCAGCCAGCCCTTGGCCTATAAAAGATGTAATCACTTCCAGAATAAACGGGGCTTGACTGGACTCTCTCAACTTGACTCAGTCTCTCTCTCTGTCTCCCCCATGTGTTTATTTAATCCCTGTTCCCCCTCCAGGTACACCCCACGGATTGATCCTCCGGCCGGATCTCTTAGGTATGTGACCTTGGAAGTTACTTCCTGTCTCTGAGTTTTAGTTTTGCTACTGTTAAAAATAAAATGTCTCATATTTCCAGTTCATACTTAAAACCAACAACTATTATTATTTGCAAATGCTAAGAATTATAATTCTCACTCCCTCGAGTCGCTTCTAATGTACCTTAGTGATTTTTATGGGAGGATGCAGTTATCTGAAAGAAGACGTATGGTGCATTTCTTTTACTAAGGCAAAGTTACAGGCACTCTGTTTCAATTCATACTGATCATCTGTAGATAAACAAGAAATTCTTCCCTAAGATAGGTAGCTTAGTTTCTTGGAATGTTCCTTTTTTTAAGAATTAAAAAATATTAACCTAACTTTCAGATGGGAAAAATGCATTTTCACACTCAATACCAAATGTAATATTGTTATCCAATAGTATAGTAGACCTCACTGAAGTAATTTTGTTCCTTCTCTGAATTATCTATTATTGAAGATAGCCAGGCAACAGATATTAAAATGGATTATTTTTCTATTCCATTGTGAAAACCTGTGATTGCCTGTGCACCTTCCTCCAAAGTGATGGATTCTTTAGTGTGAGAAAGACTGAAACATTATGGTCAGAGGAGCAAACTCTAACAGTAAAAATTCTACTTTTTAAAAAATTGAGATTGTAAGTATATCTAGGCTTGACTTAACTTGATGATTTTTTATCCAATCATTAATTACATTATAGAACACATTTCCTATCATAGATGTCTGGTGTCTCATAAACTATGTCAGATATTGCTAGAGTTTTTAGAAATAAACTTTATTCGTACTCCTTTTATGCACATGGTGATCACACACATCCTAGGGAATTTGTACCTGCACATAATATATCTTGATTTTTTTCTCTCCCCCTCCCCTCTCTTCAATCCTTTGTGTCCTTATTTAGAGTTGTTTCCATTTTTCCCTTTTATTCTTTTTCTCCCTTTTCCCCTTCCTTCCTTTCCCCTCCCCTCTTCCCTCTTCTCCTTCCCATTTGAACATTTTCTTTTTACTTTCCACTATCTGTCATCCATTTTGGTCATTATTTATGCTCTCGGTTTTATCTTGTTTAGCTTTCTGGTCTCCAGTAATTAAAATTTGGAGCAGTTGTTTGCCTCATTAGATGAAAAATTATTCATGACAAATTTGTGTAAAATAAATTACGGTTTAAATACAGAGCAGTAGTTCTCATGATGCTATATAACGGAACTGTCTGGAACTTACACACACACCACACACACACACACACACACACACACACACACTCACATACACACACACATGTCCCTTCTGGGTTGACCCAGGGCTTGTGAATTACAATCTCTGAAAGTGTGGTTCATGATGTTTACATAGAAACCTCTTCATCACACTCAGGGCTTGTTTTATTTTTTTAATTTTATTTTTTTATTTTAAAGAGGATAAAACCAAGAAAAATAAAACAGAATAAAATCAATCAAAACAAACTAGTGTAAGCGATGTAGGACTTCAAAATATTATGAAATTAGCAGTGTTTATCATGATGCCTTTTGTTGTCTTCAAAATAGCTGCTGATACCTTTGGACTTAGTCAAAATTAAACAGAACAGAATAGAATAGAAACAATGAAAACAAACAATGAATGCAATAACAAGCCAATATAAATCTGAAATGGCTACCAGAATATATCTTGCTATCTTTGAAATAGCTGCTCCTACCATTGGATTTCACATAATCAAACAAAACAAAAGAGAATAAAACCCATTCCAACAAAACTATGAAAATGATATAGGACTTCAAGACACGACCATACGGAATCGCCAATGGACATTTCCCCCAGATGCCACATTGTGTACCACTATCCTCTGAACAGAGGTCAGACCACTGGCCCTAGACCTGCAAGGTCAGTGAAACACCAAAGTAACATAGGCATCCAATTCATTTCACCTCCATAGCTATCAGCACAGCCTGTGCTTCTCTGGACAAGCTGGTGGCTTACAGGGGGTGTGTGGCGCTGGTATTTCTTGTTTGCCAATCTGCATGCTGGAAGGGGCTGGAGTCTGGTTGTCTCCACGCTGGCGGCAGCCTGCACATGGCACTGGTTCCCAGGCAGGGCTTGCTTGCTGGTGTGACCTTGTTCCCTCCCCCACTACAGTCCACCAATAGCCAGGCGTTGGTTTTTAAATACCACTCCTCACTCAAGGAAGCAAAACTCACTGGTAAAATGCCTGCTTTTAGGGCTGGGATGGGGAAAACATAAGATCAACAGAGTCTACTTTGTTGTAACAGAAAGGAGAAATTTGCTTAGAGAATGATGGGGACCATATGAAGTGACACAGAAGCCTGCATGCGGGTTCTCTTGTTGGCCACATATGGAAAATCTTGAATACAAAAATACGATATAAACAATAATAGGTTATATAAATAATCAATATATGGCCAAGTAAGGAAGGGACAGAAAAAGAGAAGGAAACAACAGATCAGCTCCTAATATAGAAGGGGCAATGGAATTAGAAAACCATAAACTGAGCAAAAATCACCGATAGATACTAAGTCTAAAGGGTGAGAGCATTTATGTAGTCTCAGAGCGTCTCCTCTCAGCAACAAAGAGACAAGAATAACTTCACAGCGAATAACCCTGGCAGACACCCCCGATGGTGGGTAGAAGGGTGGCCCCCATAGAGATCTAACCTCCACACTCAGAAAAAGGACTTTCGCAGATATGATTAAGCAAAGGATCTTGTTATGAAAGCATCTTGATTTCCTCAGGTGCATCCTAAATCTAATGACAAACACCCCTAGAAGAGAAAGACAAGACAAGGGCCCAGAGATGCAGGAAAGCCAGGATTTGCTCCTGCACCCTCCCTTGGGATCATCAGGGCTTTGACCATTCATTCCTTGACTTGAACTTCTGACCTCTAGACTGTAGGGAAAACAATCCTATTGTTCTAAACTACCCCATTTGCAGTCATTTGTTATGGCAGCCTTAGAAACTAACACGTTACCCAAACCAAATAGACAGTGTTAACATTACCAATAAAAGGAATGAAACTTTATCTGCTGACTCCTGAGATGTGCTGATGGGTTTACCACACTATTCACTGGTAGTCTTCATAAAATATCACTCTGAGCATGAGGAAATTTCAGACAAATCTAATTAGCCATCCTACCAAATAATTAGCCTGTACTCACGAAAAATATTGATGTTATCCACAGTCATGACAGATGGAAGAACTGATCCAAAGATGATGAAGAAGATGTGATAACCAAGTACAACGTGTGTCCTTCACTGAGCTTTGGATTGTGAAACAACCGTCATCAATTTTGTGATACTTAGCAAAACTGGGTTCTGAATCATGGATTAGATTAATACCATTGTCTTCATCTTAAATTTTCTACTCTTGCTAATCATCCCAGGATTATGCAAGCAATATCCTTGTTCTGGAAACAATGACCTGTATTCTGAGTAATAAGGAACAAGGTACATCCAGTACTGTATGCAACTTACTCCCAAATAATTCAGAAGAAACAGTGTCTCTGGCTGCATGTAGGAAAAAAAAAAAAAAAATGAATGCATCTACCCAAAAATTGGGAAATGCTACATGAGAGTTCTTGTGTAAGGTTACTATAATTTTTTTCTGCAATTTTAAAATTATTTCAAAACAAAACAAAAATGTAAAAAAATAGAGCTTACTAGAGTACTGTGATATGTGACCAGGCACAAAAATCACTGCATTACAATTCCTTCTTTAGGGCAGTGATTCTCAAAAAGGGTGATTTTGATACAGGGGATTAGGGTGTGGCCAGCCAGTTGGACAAGTGGGGATGACCTGTCAATCAAGGAGCTCTGGGGCACCTGCCCCCAAGCCCTGACCCTGGTACCAATCAGAGAATGCTATCTTCCATTCTTCTGGTGTGAGATCAAGCAGGTTTTTGATAGGACAGCCTAGATCAGAGGTCAGCCTGAGGACATAAAGTTGGCTACTATTTATCTCGAGGTCACTGTAAGTTCTTGCAGAGGCCCACACTCACTCTGCACAGCATACCTTTTTCCCCACATTTAATACCTTGGGTAAACGTAAAACCTTGCTGTCTTTGTGTGTTTCCTGTCCAGTTCTTTGTTCAGGACAACAAGCACCTAGAAAAGACCTCTGGGAAAAACATGGCACCTCCAACAATTTCATCTCCTCAGGACATCCGGAAACATCTGAAGATGTTTTTGATGATCTTGACTGCATGTTTGGTGGGAGTGGGCCCCAGTGAGGGGCCACTGGGTCTGATGTGTAGAAACCAGGAGAGATGGTGAGGTACACAGCGGAGCTTCCCACAGCAAGGGTGATGTAGCCCAAATGCTAACTATTAGCACACTGTTAAGAAACCTTTCTGAAGGGCTGGGGATTTTTTAGCTCAGTGGTTCAAGTGCTTTCTTGGTAAGCATGAGGTCGTGAGTTTGATTCCCCAGTACCAAACAAACAAAACAAAACAAAAAAAGAAACCTTTCCATTCACCTTCACTAACACCAAGAAGCTTCTAAATACTTATGGGAAATAGTGCGGCACAGGTTTAAGATTCTAAAATGCTATTTTACACCCAAAGATTTGCATTTTACAAGTAAAAACATATTTGCATTTCAAGATTTGCAATATCTACAGACAATCACATGTCATAAAAGAGGCCTGAAGGAACAAGAAGCGTACAACTTCAGCTTACTCATTTTAACAACAATCAAGTTTGCCTAATATTGGACAGTAAGTCTACTTAGACATTAGAACTGCTCTGTGAAAAAGATAAATAGGCTCTTCTCGAACTTATGACTGTACTCTTAAGACACTGTAAGGATACTGCACTCACAGGTTACCTGGCAAAACCCAGATCACTTCTTTCTAAGCCTAATGAGATTTCCAGTTATATTTCCAGTGTAGGGAAGCTACCCAGACATCACCATAAATAATGAGTGAAGAACCCCACAGTGTTAGGCAGGTCTTAGCGTAACAAACAATCCGCACACCTCCATGACTCTCCACAACTCTGCACAGCTGGGTTGACCGCGTCAAGTTGCGGGCTGCTCTGTGTATTTCTCATGCTGGGGCCGCTGGGTTCCATAACAGATGGCTGCTACCACATGGCAGATCAGAAGCTCAGAAACCTAGGCCAAACTCTGCAAGCACATTGAAAGTCCCACTCACATCACATCTGCTGATATTCTGTTGGCCAAATCTTGTCATGACTGAGCCTAAAGTTGCTGGGGCAGGGATGCGTGCTGGGTCCATTGGGTGACACCCCAATCTCATAGGCATGAGGTGTGGGTACATAATCTTGCTACGCACAGAGAGATCTTGAGAAAAGTCATACTGTCTATCAAATCCTGCGCTATAAAAGGCTCTCCATGTGGTAAATGTGTTTAAAAGAATGTTTCTAAGGCTTCTCACCCTTAATTTGTTAAATCAGAGGTTGGCAAATACTTTTTTCCTCAGTGAAGCAGCCCGTAAACATTTAAGCTTTGCTGGCCATATACTCTTTGTAAAACAGCCACAGACAGTACATAAACAAAGGAAAGTCTCTGCCTTTCAGTAAAACTTCAAAAGTGAGCACTGAAATTTGAATTTCAAGTGATTTGGGTGAGTTATAAAAATGTTGTTCTTATTTTAATTGTTTTATATAGCAAAACTATTCACACCTTAATGTTTAGTCAAATTTGATTGCTCCACAGCTATGGTTTGATAATCTCTGGTTTAGCCCAGGAGACAGCAAAGTACTTGATATGTATTAATCTTAGAAGATGTTTTGATAGAAAGAAAAGGGAATAACCAAGGAGTTTACAAAGTAGTCGAGGATACACCATACACATGTATAAAAATTATTTGGGAATCTTTGAAAAATAATATATACGTAGTGTTATGGTTTGTGTCTAGATGTCTCCCCAAATCTTCATGCAGTCATAGATGAGGCTTTTTCAGAGGCAGCTGGATCTAAGGTGTGTGACATTAGAATTGATTAAGGGTGCAATGCTAGGCTCAAGGGCACTAGGATTAAAGGGTGTGAGTGCTTCCTGTCCTAAGTTGCCTGGATAAAATAAAAGGGGCAGGAAGAGCTACCATCTGCCCGCCATGAACTGTTTTTCCTCTGTAATGCTGGTCTGTCATTCCACCCTGCCTCGGAGCCAGCTGATTGTGAACTGAAACCTCTACAAAATGTGAGCTAAATAAATCTTTCACCTTTTAACTTTGAGTGTCAGGTATTTTGTCTCAGCAATGAGAAAAAGATAACTAAGACATATAATAAGAAGTTTCAATCCTAAACCATGAATGATAGAAGTGATTCAAATATAGTAAATAAGACAGAATTTCTTAAAAGTATTTTACAAATAAGGACAATGGATTCTTTGAAAGATTTCCCAATTAGTTCTTCACACACAGAAAAGAAAAACACTTAGAAATAATTAGTATGAGATTCAAGTCTAGTGTATTTTATTTTGTGAATGTTTCCTTTTGTATAACATTTTTGGAGTGTATAATTGACAAAGTTACATACAAAATGTACAGCGTTTATTGGATATATGGCTATGATGTAAAATGTTTACAACAGTCAATTACTACATCATCACACTCAGTGACCGTTTTGCATGAATGGGGTTAAGATCAGTTATGATCTACTTCCTCAGTAAATTTCAAATAAAAGCTATAGCTCAATATGGAAAAAGTGATCAATACAACATAAAAATGTCAAAGACAGCAACTGAGAAATTCACCCTGTAGTTCCCCCACCCAGAAATACCTTATGTTAAAAACAGGGTATAAAATCTTAGTGTTTTCTCTATACACACAGCTGTATGTTTTGCTGTTTATTAAAATATTTCATTATCTCTAGAGTTTTGCAATATGACCTTTTTTGCATGTAGCAATGCAACCTGAACATCTTTCCACATCAATAGGAACAGATTTATCTAGTATTAATTGTTGCATAGTATTCTGTAGCATGGGAATATTATTTATAAAACCCCTCGGCGATGTACATTTGGGTGATTTCCAGGGGTTTTTTGCTATCTGTAATGCTGTGGTAGTCACCTTGCTTACTACGTCTTTATCCAAATTAACCTTTCATTTCTAAGGGAAAAGTGAGTAAGAGTAGAATTTCTGGGCCAAAGCTTATGACTCACTGGTTTTCTTTTCCATGTTATCTGATATTAAAATCAAGGTAGTTACCACTAGGTGACTACATGGGGACAAGGCGATTGACCATAAATGAAGAGTATCACAATGTATGTCGCTTATAGTGCATATGAATGAAGGCACAGAGGGGCCAGGAGGGAAACAGAAGGGAACAATCCCCATGGGGAATGTAGTCGCTATGTACTGCAAAGATATGCCACTAAGAAAGTGTCTAAAAAGCTTATCCTTGGATAATAGAGTTATGAAGCAACTTTTTAAAAAGAGAGGAGAGTGGAGAAAAGAGATGAGATATCGTGTGGTGTTCTGCAGTACTTAATGAGAATCACCCAAGTCCATTGCAGAGCGGCACCCAGATGTTCAAAAGAATCACATGGGCTAGCGTGGGTACAAACAGTCAGTTGTATTTTGATTGATTTGAAACTGGACTGAAAAACCAAACCCCTCAGATTATGGCCTACCTACACATTGTAAAAATTTGGGTAGCAGTTTTTATAAGATGTACAGATATGCCGGTACTGCTGGGTTTAAGAATTTTTCAAGGAGATCTATTTATTTATTTGTTTCCTTTTCTCACATCATGAAGAGCAATGGTTCCCAGCAGGAGTCGGTGGGTGTCACAGAACTATTTCCATTTATCAAAGCATCCTGGAACTTCAGGTCTTGAAACAACGATCTGGTATTCACTCTCATGGTGATCTGGTTAACTTTGTTTGGACATGCGGTTCTCAGAGGGGACCCTTTACACAACTGCAGTGGACAGTGCTGAGAGCTGGAGGCTGCGCTGGGCAGACCACCCAAGAGGGTCCCCCACACTGCTGCCAGCTGCTGGTAGCCACTGTCGTGGGCCTTGAGTGTGTGTACCACGTTGTTCCTGTGACACTCTCCTTGTAGCCTGCAACCGTTCCAGTATGGTGGCTCCACCCTAGGAGGAGGGGTCCCAAGAGTGAGTGTTCTGAAGGTCCCCGGAAAAAGCTACAGGGCTTCTTATGATCTAAGTTTGGGAGTTGCTGTAGTCAGGTGTTGTGCAGAGAACAACTAGAATCAGAACACAGAATTAATATTATTATTTTATGATGGTCACTCAGAGTTAACATAAGAAAGTGCAGGAAATCTGTCCACAATACTAAAGACAGAATATTCAGCCAAGGGCCTGAATGTCCCGCATGAATCCAGATGAAGACCTAGAGCCCATAACAATGCCTCCCACAAGTTCAACTGGAGGTCCACACAAGACGGACTCACACCAGTCTATTTTATGGACCTGTGCTGGGAAGGCCGAAAGGTCAGCAGTGGAAGCTTGAAAGTCTACACCACTGGGTTGAAGGAGCTGTGCTGGTAGGTTGAGGGTTCTACACCGGAGCCGAGAAGTCGCACTCAAAACAAAGACCAGGGCTGTCCTGAAAAGTACCACAGCCATCCTCAGCAACACAGAGCTCCTCAGATGATAAGAACAGTTGAGTACATGCCAGAAAGCCAGCATGTCAAGTTTCTCCTGGAGATTAAATGGCACATCTCTTCCTCTCCAGAGCCAAGAAGTGATGCTCGGTGTAGGGATCAGAGCTTCCCCAAAGTGAACCACAGCCACTCTCACCAACAAGGTCCTGAGCTCCTCCAATGACAACGGTCGAACTCACTCTGGGGAAGCTAGTCGTGATAAGCTCCTCCAGGAGAACCAACAGCTCAAACAGCAACACTTAGAGAGCACTCATCTCCTCCATGTCTGCATTTATGCTGGCAACTTTCCTCAGGTGAGGAAACGCTCAGCACCCTGCTGATTTAATTCAGCTGTCGCTAAGTGGACCACCAGTTTTTAATCCATAACAGGAGTCCCACAGAGGAACTTCTGCTACATTCTTGTGTCTTTCAACTTCTCACACTGTGAGACAATGAGATGTGTGCTCATGAGTCTGATTTATTTCTGTTATGAGCATGGTCTCAAGTTGCATTTACCTATGAAAGTCTCCAGTTACTACAGCATTCTTGTGGTCCAGTTTACTACCCAGAAGTATAAAGGGAAAAATATTAGGCTCCTCCTCTTGATGGAAGAGCAGAAGTAGAATCCCGCTGCCGAAGAAGCCATCACTGTGTCCACCGTTGGAAGACACGGTCAGCCACAGGGGAGGAACTGCACCTCTGAAACTGTGGCTAACTTTTCTCCTATTTGTATCTTTCTCTAAAAGTCATAGCAGCTCTTTAGAAGATTCTCAATGGAATTGGGGGAGGGAAAGAAAAGAAGAACAGAAGAGAAAAAAACCCTCACTGATGTAGGTAAATTACAGTCTTTCACACAATTAAATTTATTTTATGCCCTAATATTCTTCTTAAGGCTTAAGGGTATTTAATCTCTGTTATTAAATTGGAATGGTTCCCACATCTAGCTGTAATTCACCAAGAAACTGGTCCATGTGACATGCATAAAAAGACAGCAGCGTCATTCTGATGGTGTAAGTGACTTCAGTTAAATGAAACTGGGTGCATATATACACACAACATATAAGCTTGTTCTGAATTTTAAGCATAGAGCCCAATTACATGGGGTTAGTATTTTGGACTGCTGATCCCATTAAAGCTACTTCTGTTTGATAGAGAGCAAGCGTGCTCTAATCATCTATTAATATTCTATACACAGTTGGGGAAATTTCTTTTCAGATCTCTGGAGCACAGTGCTGCACAGTATGGCATATGATTTCCATCCCAGGGCAGGGAGGTTTGATTATTTTTGTCTCAGCATATGAAACTGCCACTGCCATTATCTGGTCTTTATCACAGCAGTTGATTCTGTGACCCTGGGAATCTATGGATGACCTCAGGCAAGCTGCACTTTGAGTTTCTGGCAGCTTATGCTTCGGCAGTTATTAATTTCATTTACTCTGTACCCCAGGATGTCACCGCAGGTGAGGAGGAGAGAGCACAGGATCTGGGAAGGGATAGAGGAGTCCCAGGTCCCACGCAAGCCTTGAGAAGCCACCACAAATGTGAACACAAGCGATCCACAAGGCTACAAGAAAGAGGTCCCATGGCATCGCTGAGGTGGGTGTGGCTCCTCCCAGGCCTCTTTCGTCTAACACAGTCCTTTCCCCAGCCCCCTTTCTTCAAGCAGTAAATTTTCCAATGGTCCAGAGCGTTGTGGACCTGGGAGACTGTTTTCAGCCGGGTTCTCATCCTCTGTTTCTGCATCCCAGGTTAGATCCCAAGTCCTGCCTGGACCCAAGGCTCACATTTTTGGCCCGTACTTCCCAGGCAGTACTGTCTGCTTCACATCGTGTCAGTCGGGAAGTACAGGGTATTTATTTGTTCTGCTTTTAACAATCAAAGGCCGATCGGGTTCAGCTGGTGGCTGCCCACCCCCAGTTCCTTTAGAATGTCCTGTTCCTCATTAATATTTGACTTCTCGTAAGTTTTAACCCCATGCATATTGGTTTCCTAAATCAGTTCCTGTACTACATGTTGTAAAATGTTCATTTTTCTAACTTTGTAATTTCTTCTACATTTCTTAGCTAGAATATTTCTCTAACTGAAGTTCTCCCTCGTCAGGCAGAGGTCTTTTGTGACTTACAAATGAGTCTTTTCAAGAAGAGGCAGAAGTAGATCTAATTATTTCCTTTTTTGTTACTAATTTTCAGAGTATAGCGTTATTAAGCTACCTCCAAAATAGGGAATCAGCTGTGTTTCTCACCTTGGCTTTCTCTTTTGAGTATCACTATGAATGTGAGAGTTTTTACTTAATTAGTATATTTCAATCAATTGTCATTTTAATTCTTCTTGAGGGCCATATTATCTCTCATCGGCCAGGGGCCAGCTTCCTTACTTCCTAGCACAAAGTAATGATCCATTTGGTCTGGCACTTCCTGTCCCCCTCCCAGGAGGGGAATCATCTTTTCCCCTTAGTAGGGAATAATAGGCAGAGAGAGCTCAAATTATAACTGAGTCATGGCTGCTTCTGAGTCTTTTTAAACACTTTTGAAGTGTTACAGGTTCACAGTTATATTTCATACTCAAATATACTCGAATATGTGATATATCAAAACCAAATGTTGAGTATGCAAGTAGTTCAAAATCAAGTTCAGTCATAGTAACCTACTTTTTAAAAAATCTTGTACATCTCTCCTTTCTCTTACAGTAAAACTTATGGCTCCTAACAATCTCAGCATTAGCATGATTTCTTATTTATAAATATAGATATGATGGTTTCAGAATAATATTGGTACAATGTTTTAAAACAGCAATGTCAGTATACAAATAACAATAAAACCACTTGATGAAGGTAAATTTTTTTGCATTTTGTTAGATTATATTTCACTAATGATGGGTAACCTACCCTATATTCTGAAACACACAATACACCTAAGGACAGGTAAAGATTTTCCAAGGAGCAAGAGGAGAGGTGGCTGGGGCGGTGGTTAGGATAATGTCAGTCATCTGGTCTCCCTTCCACCCCTGAGAAAAGGGCGCAAAGTCCCATTGAGCACAGGGAGTGAGGTTGCCTTGCCTGGAGCTCTGACCCGGAATGACAGTGGCAGCCCAGGAGCTGTTCCCAAAGACACACTGAATGAAGACAGATGAAATACGAGATGTGTGTTTAACTACCTACAGTGGCTAAGCAGCAACTGCAAAACAGAGAGAGTTCAGCACCTCAGCGCTGTGATGGAGAACCTTCAGAGCAGCTTGGCTCCTAAAAAGAGTGAACTGTTCAAATGAAAAGCATAACCCTCCCTCCCACCCAAGATCCCCCAGAATCCCTCCCTGGATAGCCCATGACACCACATGGGCATGTCACAGGGTTGTGGCTGTTATTAGTCTCGTTCTTGTCATGTTGACATTTAAGCACCTTGTCACTGTAGGCGAGAGGAAAATCCCACTTCTCCAGGCTGTGTTTTCCAACTAGTGATTCAAGAGCCCAGATCCTCCGCTCTGTGAATTCAGAGCTGCCCTCCTGTTTCTGCTGGGAAACAACCCAGGAAAATGGAAGGAAGGAAGGAAGGCAGGCTGTGTGGTCTCAGGGAAACAGAAGCCCGATTCTCTCTCTCTGAGACACGGTATGCTGATGGGGCTGCCTCTCCTCTCATGCTTTTCTGTTTCCTGCCTGCACCCCTCTTTTCAGGCTCAGAAAGGAAAGCCACTCAAGTCCTAGTCTCCAGCCTGGGCCCAGCACGCCTGCTCACATTTTTCCACCCTGGTGATTGTTACCATCAGTCCCTTTTTTTAAAAACCCTTCATATTTGCAAAATCTCTGTCTAGTGTGACAGTGTCAGTTGTTAACACTGTACACATACAAAAGGAAGCTCACTAGAGATACCAGGTCTTCTCCTAATACTGAAATTCTGTCCCCTAAGGCAAGACCCGGGAGTAGGACTCTTCCTTCTTAGTGACGGAAGGCCAGAGTTTGCATTCCAAGGAAAGATGGCTTGAACACCACTTCTTAAATTATGACCAAAGGAGAAAATAGGGGAAAAACAGCACTCAGCTCCTGTCTGTACTCTCAGTTGGGAAGACCTCATGGGGAGATAGCAAATCTGCCTCTCCACTGTTCATTGGAATGTTGCTCAGTGCAGTACCAGAAAGGAACTGACCCCTGACACACAAAACAGAAGATCTCAAAGGTATTGTGCTGCATGAAAAAGTCAGAAAGAAGAGAGTACTTACTGTGGGGAAATCAGATCACTGGCTAAGTTGGGAGAAGGAGCCGGATTGGACAGCTCTTTGAGAGATCTTTCTAGACGGTGGGAGGATCTGCAGCATGATTGACAAGTGTGTGTACTGCAGGAATGCATGGTGTTGTCAGAATCGATCTGATTGTACATTTGTGACCTATGCGCTTCACTGTGTGCAAATCAAACTCTAGTGTGAGCTTTATCTTGAATATGCCTATTTTGGGTAAAAACAGGAGCTTTATCCAACATATACCACTTTGCATGCTTTACAAATATGAGAAAGCTTTCAACATAGCAACCTATCTAACGCCACGCACACACTTAGTAGGCACTCACTAAAAATGTTATTGATGACAAATAGTCAGGCAAGAGTAGCTCATCGCAGGAGTAGTTTTCCCCACAAAAGAGTAGTTTTTGCTTTTAAGATGCCGCCTCTCACTCCAGCAAGGTAGTCAAATTTTCAGCACTGTATATAAAATGAAAAATTTCCAGCCTTATAAAAATATTTTTAATCATACTCCATCCCATCAATCTTGTTCTGCAGCCTTTTCATGGGAGTACAATAAATAAGCTTGGTGCATTTTATTACTTTGCTACCAGAAACAGTTACTGAGAAAGGTACCGGGCTGCCTGCAAGGCTAATCTGAATGCCAGGATGTGTCTTATGAAGCAGGAGTGTTGTCATAGTTTTGAAAGGATAAGGAATGTGATTCTTAAATCTTAAGGATTAAAAGTACACATAAGGACTATCAATGCTGTATGTGTGATCTCAATTATCAACGCACTGTGTGTCCCCTAGGAACGACCTTCGTAGGGGGTGCATATGAAGTCTGTCCCTTTTCTACATATGATCCTCCAAATACAGGGGCAAGGGAGTCATCTATTTTTCTTTTTAAAAAAACTAATTTCCTGTAAATGCACACTGAACGAAGGCTATTTTTATGTCTATCAGAAATCATCCACTTCCAGGTCTCCGGGCACTGGCATAGATCTCTCACTAGTATTTACTTTTATTAATGTGCTGTTTCCAGTAATATCTGACCTCATGTTGTATAGGAGACTCTCTTTTTAACAGTTTTATGTACTTGAAGGAATATAGTCAAAATAAATAAATAAACTAACTGGCCAAACAAACAAAATTACAAATCAAACTGCGGGCTTCAGGCTAAAGGAAATTAATTTACAGTGAGATCAGGGATCCATCGTGCTGAAGGTATCAGTTTAAAACATTCTCTCATCCACAGGAGCTCCCCAAATATTTTCAATTCTCTTGTCCCTGGAGCATTCCTATCTAGAGAAGAAATAAACAATAAAACTTTATAGGAAGCTATTACTGGAGAAATATGATTTTCTTTTTCCATTTCTAGAAGATAAAATTTTTAAAGGGGAAAAACAGGAAAGATGAAAATGGGCAACTCAAAAACTGGGGAAAGTTTTAAATCCCTCAACCACGTAAAAATGTTTTTCATCTTATAGGAAAAGAACTAGCCCTTTACCAACTCTGGCATTAATTATGCAGTGACCTCAGTGTGGGTACCACACCAGCAGCATCAGCTGAGTCCTGGAACTTGCTAGGACCACCCATTCCTGGGGTCCCATGGCACTCACTGAATGGGGACCCCTGGGTCCCGGCCCATGCTCTGTGTCCCACAAGCCCTCCTCGAGGTTCCAAGGGCCAGGGAAGCCTGAGAACCACTGACTTCTCCAAAAACATGCACTGGGCACTCCCTGTGGGCTAGGCCTTGAGAAAGGCCACTGGGATACACACACAAAGGATGAACATGACCCACAGTTCCATCACCCACAAAGCACGATGATACTAGCCAGCAATATAGTTTTGGAATACACTAATCTCCTCCCCTTCCACAGGGAACAGGTTCCAAGTTGACCAGAGAACACCTGAATCCAAAGACACTACCAACCCACAAATGGAAGGGATAATTCAAAGTGTGATGAATGTTTATTAAACTTACTACAATGAGAAATATTGCTAAGAATGATGGGATACTTACATTCAGAGCAAGACAGAATTCTGAGGGACGTTAGTGACAATGTGTCTTTCGTGGTTATCAATTTTTTAATTTAAGCATTCAACATGTTTTTTAAATCCATTTTATTCACAGATAGAAAGAAAGAAAGAAAAAGGAAGAAGAAGAAGAAAAAGCAGAAGAAGAAAACTACCACAAAATATTAAAGTACACCAATCAAGGGGCAACAATGGAACATACATTGCGCATTGTTAACCTCAAATCCTTCACCCAGAGCCAAGACATCTGCCTTCAGTTGTCTGAACAATGCCAGCACAAATCTTTCTCTTCAGTGAACCCAGAGAAATCAGTAGTGTGACTATGTTAACTATTTTTATAAACATACACATATACATGTTTTCCTTTTAGCTCGCCACGCTAATGAAACAATGCAGTTTCCACATGTGTGCCTTCCTTATTGCACTAATGAGTGTGTCCTCAAGGAAGTTTCACTGTTCCTCATTGATCAGCCATCACAGCAGTTTCTGTCAAATAGGAACGTGAGGATTGCAGTGTGTCCTTGTCTACCATGGCCACCAGATCTGGCACCATGTGACCTCTGAGTCATCTCCAAAGTCAAAAAATGATCAGGAAAGGTGAATGTTCTGAATTAATTCAGGCCATCAAGGCAGCCAGGACAGTGAAACTGAAGACATTCAGGAACGAGGACTGGCGAGAATGAGGCTCAGGGGATTTCAAAGAGAGGGGGGAGAATTTCAAGGTGGATTCGTGGCCATGTGTCTTTCATCGGAATTATTTTTTGACATTTACTGTATTTTTTATCACATTCCATACTCTGTTTTTTCCCAAACATATACACCTAGGATAGCACTTATAAATTAGGCACTGTAAAAGATTCAAAACAATAAATGAGAGTAATTTTTATGGCTGGCCCAAATCTGATCTTAAATCCATGCCACCCTGGCTTCCTAGGGACTCCTTGGCCCTAGAACATTTTCACAGGTTTGTTCTTGCCATAGCTCTTAGCAGTCACATTCTGTGTTATTTTTTCTTTCCTTACATTGAAAATTTTCACCTTTTCCCTTCAGAGAAGCACCTTACAGGGATTCAGAGTCTCTGAATCGCCAGCATCAGTTCTCTTGCACAAAGGAACCACTAGTAAGTAAAATTAGTGTTACTTGAACACAAGCACTGTGACCCTGAGATGATTGATCGGTTAGTGGAAACAGTTGTTCCATGACTAACAAGTGGGTAGCATATACTGGGTGGATACATAGGCAAAGACATAGTTCATGACTCTGGCAGGTTTGAGTGGCATGGCACAAGATCTCAGCATGCTGCTCAGATTGGCACACCATATAAAACTTGTGGGAACTGCTATTTCTAGAATTTTCCATTTAATATTTTTCAGATCACAATTGACAATAGGTAACTGAAACCATGGACAGCAAAACTATATAGTGGACTACAGTGTTTTTAATCATGCTCTTCCCTAGTCTACCACTTCACCTAAACTCTCCCTATCTCTGCTACAAGAGTTTAATATTCTTTTTTAGAAAAATAAAACATAGGTAGCTATTTTAAAATTTTAACAGCTCTTCATTACGTCCACCTTTGTCTGCACTCATATGTGGAAAAATAATTAAAGTTGTCCATAAATACAACTTCAAACTATTTACTCTTAACTTTTATTTATTCACTACCTATCTGGGAAGGGTTGAATAAAAAGTTAATATTGCACTGACCTAAGTTTCAAAACTGGTTTGAGCCATTTTGCCAAAATTCCCATGAATGCATTTGTGAATGAATAGAGATCGGCATCTATTTCTAAAAATCCCAGTAGATATTCATGCTGGTCCCATGACATCAGTAGTATGGAAATTGGACCAAAGACAGATCAGTTGCAATAAAGTACCAAGGCTTTAGGTATATTTGTGTTAAAAATCACATAGTATTAATTGCTACTAAATCTGAAAACATTTATTCATAATAAATGAAAGTCGCCAGACTCTGGACTGACCAGTAGTGTGGGAGAAAATAAGTAACAATGTGAACATGAAAAATGGGTGAACAGATCTACTACTGAAACACGATTAAAGTGGAAGTGTGGAAAGGTGTATCCTGGTAGGTCGGAGTGGGCCATGGAGACTTTTATGATGCTACTGATGATGATGGCACAAAATCTAAAACTTGTAAATTGTTTATCTCTGAAACTTCCTGTTTAATATTTTTGAATAGTAGCTTACCATGAATAACTGAAACCATAGAAGGCAAAAACATCGGTACTGGTGTAGGGCCGGGCAATTTATGAATGGGAAAACGGGCAATCCCCTGGGCGGGCCGTGGGAACTGCCAGGGATACCGAGGACGCGCTGCACGTGGTTCAGCAGAATCACCTGGGAGGATTTTGGAAAGCACAGGTCATGGCCCTCTGAAGACCTCTGCAATCACAGCCACCAGAACAGAACTCAGGCCAGCTGTGCTTTTAATAATCTGTCACCTTCCGCAGGTTCCCTACAGACGGCCTGCACCCCCAGGGCACTGGTGAGGGCACAGGAGTGGCCCGGGGAAAGGGTACAGCCCAGGCCAAGTCAGAGCCCCTGACTCAGAAGACTTAAATACAAGGCGTGGGAATGTGAATTCTCACAAATCCCCACGCAGCTATTTGGAATTTACTATCTTGTGGCTCTGCCTAAAGAATGACTTTTCAATTCTGCACCTAGTCTCCTTTCTGGGGCCCCTCAGCAAAGTTCCCCAGGCTGCAGTGTGCAGCCAGAATGCCCCTGAAAGCCCACAGGCAGAAGGTCAGTGGGCAGCTTGGTGCGGTGAGAAGGGGCAGAATCTTTAAGAGGTGAGGTCTGCTCGGAAACCTTCAGATTGTTAGGTTCAAGCCACGGGAAGGGAATCGTGGAACCCAGGTGTCCTCTGTGCCTCTCTTTCACTTCCTTTAGGAACTGAGTGGTTTTGTTCCATCATGAACCCCACAATGAGGAGCTGCCTCCCAGGGACCCAAAGCAAGGCAGCCAACCATGTGCTCGAACCTTTGAAACTGAGCCAAACTCAGCCTTTCTCCCTTGATCACTCAGGTATTTCATTCTAGTGTCAGAAAGCTGCCTAACACACCTACAGGCTTTTGTTTCTTGCTGAATGTAGAAGTCACAGCACCCCTGCCCCTGCCTCACTCTGCAAATGTCCACAATCCTAAGCCCTGATGTCTGTCAGTGCGTTCTCTTACATGGCAAAAGGGCTTTGCAGATAAAATATCAAAATAGGTGAGCACCCTAGATTACGTGAGTGGACCCAACGTAATCACCAAGATGCTTCCAGAGACAGGCTGCTATGTCAGGACAGAGATATGACAGTGGCACAGAGAGCCTTAATGGTGACACACAGCCGGCTTTGACGGTGGAGGAAGTGACGTCATTGCCCCTTAATTCACACCCAGGCTGATTAAATCAGCCCCATCCTGGCCACCCTATTTCCAGACTCACCCAGCGATCCCAAAACGTACAGCCAAAGCCAAGGACCACAGTCTCAGCAGCCACGGTGTCAGTGAAGAAGGGAAGGCAGCTGAGGGCCGGTGCCTGGGCTGCCCCCCCTTCCTCCCGCAAAAGCTGCTCCTGCTGGGAGCCTGAATTCTAAAATGACATCGGGCCCAAAGGAGTAAGAACTCAGATCTACTACAAGCCACCAGTCAGTGAGGCGCCATGCCCGTTATACTCCATCTGCTGAACAGACACACTGTAGGATTGGTGCCTTTGACAGTCCTTGGTTCCAGTATTGTCCAACTACCTGTTTTCAGTCACCACTACATTCGGGTTTTGTTGTTTTAGATTCATAATTGTCTATTCACAGATGTCCACATGACCTGGAATTTAGAATCCCTACCAATAAACTATTTGGGCTCCATTTTAAAATTACCTGCAAGGCCGTACGGTGCTCAACACAGGGCTTTTCTGCTGCTGCTGAATGTCAGAGAGGCTCTGAAAAAAATTGTAATTTAAAAGGCTGATTTCCTTTTCTGCCTCAGGGGAAGCATTAATCTGTTAAGGAAATTCTGACACATGATCCGCTGTATACGCTCATGTTTTATCTTAGGTTTGATTGGTCTATGTACAGAAAGATAGTTTACTTTGGACTTTTAGCATCTATCAACAAATATAAATCCCTAAAACAAATGTGTTTATAACATACTATAAGAAATTGCTGTTAGAGGCACATTTAATTCTCAAAGTATTCGATGTTGAAATTCCTTAAATATTTACTTTCTTATAAAATGGAAATTTACAAATTTTTCAACCTTTACCTCCTGGTAGGAATCCAACTCTATTTCCTTTCCGTTTTGTGTTTTGTTTTGTTTGGTACTGGGGATCAACTCACGACTTTGCACTTGCCAGGCAGGTACTTATACCACTAAGCTAAATCCCTAGCCCTTTGGTTTTGTTTTATTTGTTTTATCCAGAATTGAACTCAGAACCTCATGCTTGCTAGGCAGGCACTGTGCCATTGAGCTACATCCCCAGCACAGGAATCCACTGTAGACATCCTCTTGCTAGCTTTCCTTCTGTGACTGTGAAGGCTGAGCTCTGAAGGAGAGACCCCCTTGTGATTCACATCTGCTTCAGTCCGCTTTGTTAGAAGATCCCACTAAGCTGTGTGGTGTCACAGAGCGAAATCTCTCCTTCAACACAAAACAGATTTTTGCTATGGCACCACTTGCTAATTTAAGTCAGCCCTTAGGATAAATTACAGAAAGGTGAATTACAAGATTCACTTCATCAAGGTTAAATTAAAATACAGAAATATATGTAAAGTGGGGTACTTACCATCAAATGAGTTACACACATGCACACAAACATAACTATTTTTTCAGACTAAATGAAGGGAAATCTCTGAATTTAGTTTAACGTACGTGTAAAAGCCATGAGATTTTTAACCTGATTTTTATTTTACTTTGACATAGTTTATTTCTGAAGTATATATGTCTTTGTTACTATTGGACTAATAATATGTGATGGCCAGAAAGAAACTGCATAGTTAAAGTAAAAGCTGGTGCCTCCGCCTGTCTTACTCCAGTCAGATTATCCTAGCAAACCACCTGGCTCTGAGTGGCTTAGAAATAACCGGCACCGATTTCTCCACACAGAGCTAGAGCCTGGGACATCCGGGGTCAAGGTGCTGGCAGGCTTCCTGTCTGACAGAGCCTCCTTCCAGGATCACCGATGCATCACCTCTGTGTCCCCTTGTGGACAAGGGCAGGCAGCTATTTGGGGCCTTTTAGCAGGGCCCTAACCCCACGCATGAGATCACTACTCTCCCTCATGACCCGCTCTTCCCAAAGGCCCCACTGCCCAACACTGGTGATAAGGCTTCCACTATGAATTTAGGGAACCTAGTTACTTTTCTCTGGTTGTCAAGACAAAATAACCAGCACTCAAAGTGAAAGAGGGAAAGCTTTATTTAGCTCAGAGTTTGTGCTCTCCATTTGGTTTTACCACTAACCCTTCACCGAAAGGCATTTTCAATCTTATGTCCTGTTTCCTGAAGCAGGTAAAGTTTCAAAGTCTTTGATACCCCACATTTCTTCTCTCTATATATTTCCTCTTATCTCAGCTTGGATATCACCCTTCTGTTTCCTTCTCAGAGGACCCCACCAGCGAACAGCACGAAAGTTGGATTTCCAGTCTCCTGCCGGAGAGCTACACTTGGTCCGCCTTGAAGCACTCTCCAAGGAGACTATGAACACACCTTCCCCAGGTCTCCCGCTGGCAGGCCTCCCTGATGAGTTTCCTTCACACCCAACACTGACCCTACATATTTCAGACTTTTTTGTTTGTACTAGAAATTGAACCCATGGCCTTTGCACCAAATCACATCCCCAGTGGTTTGTTTTGTTGGTTGGTTGTGTTCTGTTTGGTTCTGTTCTGAGATTCTAAGTCAAGGCCTCCCTGTGTTGTTACATTGCCCAGCCTGGGCTCAGTCTTGCAGTCTTCCTGCCTCAGCCTGCCAGCGTGCTGGAGTTACCAGGCATGTGCCAACCCACCGGACTATCCTTCAGATGTTTATTAGAGAGCAGTTCCTTCTTCCAAAGAACTACTAGCTACAAGGGTGCTGGTATGAAACCCGTGGCCGAGAGATGCGAGAAGGGGAATAAACAAGGAAAGAAATCGGGGTGATAATCACGTTATGAAGTCACTTTGGGTGGAGTCCTGGCTTGTGAGCTAAGTGGAAGCAGTGGATGGAAACCAGCTAAGCAAAAACATATTGAAAACAAAACAAAACAAACAAACAAACAAACAAACCAAAAGCCTGGGCCCAAAGAGCCTTTGGCTACTTGAGCTTCACAAGCATTCCTGAAGCCTGGTCCTAACCCCAGTGGACAGAGAGCGAAGCTCAGAGTTGAAGCAGCACTGCACTTCCATTCAGTACTGTGATCAGCTCTGCAAGAAGGGAAGGAGGGACTTGAGGGCCCGGAGGGAGACGATTCCAGTCGGATCAGGCCCCATTTCATCACTTCCGCCAGGTTCCATGGAAAGAACTCTGTCCTGTGTCCTCAGGGAGCTGAAAGGGCACTGAGAATAGACTCTATCTTTGCCCAGAAGGCAAATCAGACAAGACTGGCAGCCAGCCAGTGTCTATTGTGACATCTTGTTCTTTAGGAGCCCACTGAAGGTCATGGAATATTACTCAACAACTAAAAATTACATTAATTGAAAAATTTCAACCACATGAGAAAATGTTACTGATGTAATATTTAGAAAAATTAGGACATAAACTTCACACCCAACACTGACCCTACATAATTTCAGACTTTTTTGTTTGTATATATAATATTTAATATGCTTTTAAAGTTACAGGAAGAAAATATACCAGTATAATTACATCTATAATCTGACAGGATTATAGATTTATCCATTTTTCTTGTAAATCATTCTTACTATCTGAATTGTTTATAATACTATTATAACTATGGATTAACATTTTCTAAAGAATAATCAATTTATATCTATATCTTGTAGCATTCTAATCACCACCAATGTCAATATCTCTAATATGAATTCAGAAAACTAACATCATAAAGTAATGTCTCTACCCTTAATACAATAGAAGTCAGTAGTATCATTATTTAATTATATATTCCAGAAAAGTACCCTAAGGTAGATAAAGCTCATACAATGTCTTCCTAAAGAACAATGCTAAAAGAATGCAATTTTCACTTCTATTTACTACTTACCTACCTCTGTTGGTTATTTTTTTATTTCACTTTCAACAAAGTTGAATCTATTTCTGAAAAATCCTTCTAGTTTCTCTCTCTCTCTCTCTCTCTCTTTCTCTCTCTCTCTTTCCACCTAGCATCTGGTAAATGCTGTTTATCACTCATCAAGGTTTTAGGAAGTTTATTTTGTGCTACACCCACAACTTTTATACGGGGCACAGAGACATAAAGACCCCGAAATCCTCACACTCACTGGCCTCACCTTGTTTCTCAGCACACGCCATGGAAAAAGGGATCATGCATGAGGCACATTTTATGCACACTAACCGGGTCAATTTCAGCGTCTTCGTAATCGGCTATTCCCAAATCTCAGACCTAAATCTCACCTAAAACCAAGCCATTCCGCTCACCTGTGCACCAGCACTGCAAATCTGTCGATTGCTGGCATCTGAGTTACCGGCTGCTGACTTCTGTGCCTATCAGGTTATTTCTGTGTTAGAATGAATGATGCCCATCTTTCGCAGCCATTGTAGATAGAAGAGTGCTTGTCTGAATTCTTTGTCAGCTCACCCCCAGAACTCTAATATCTGTGTTCTCATCGAAATGCGTCCTTTAGGAATTAGTCAACATATATAGAAGGCATTGTGAAAGGGAATCAATGTTTGCACATAGCAGGAGGTGTGGACACTTTCTTAGTAGAGAGAGTACTCTGCCTTTAATTATTTTTCTACTCCCAATGAATTCACGTCTCTCTCTCTGTCTCTCTCTGTCTCTCTGTCTCTCTCTCTCTCTCTCTGGTTGTTTAGGTGGTTATTTTTTATTTTAAGTTTCATTTTTTATTTTTTTGTCCATTTTGGAAAACAGGCAAAACTATAAATCCCAGACAGCTTATTAAATGCCTTTATGATTACTTCTGCTTAGGAACACATTATTATCTACTTTCTGAGCATGTTTAATACAGTGAGTAACTAAGAATGGCAAAAGTTGTACGGAGCTACGAACACGATTCTGGAATCTAATCTTTAGTATTTTGCCAGGGATTAGGGAGAAACTTATAATTATGTTTTACTGTAGACCTACTCCATCTTTACTTTATCTGACTATAAAATATAATCAAAATCAGCCTGTTTCCATTCAGTTGCAAATCCCCTTCTTAAAGCACCTATTCAAAACTCTCCCCAATTTTAATTTTCTCTGTCTTTTCTTATTATATTAAATCCTGATATCTAAAAATTGAACCATATAGTGGCATTACCATGTTCTTTTAAAAAATACAGATCATATCTACTCTTCCCGTACTTTTCCATATCTTTTTAAATCCTTGGCAGGTTGCAATTAGATTTCTTGTATGCCATTGTATTACAGTAAATACCGTTATTAGGGTAGAAATAATTCACTTAGCTTGGTGTACTGCTCAGAGATTCTGTCGTGATGTCTCTGATACCAGATGTCATTCTCGTTCTTTAATTATAATTTTTAATCTTTCTGGTTTACCATTCTTTCAGTAGTTAATTATTTTTCTTCTACAATTCAGAAATAGTCTTGGTTTAATAATGTTTATGCACAAGAATGACAATACCCCATCACGTGTCTCCCCTGTGGAACAGTAAAGTTAGTTTTGTTCCTCCCAAACTCTGACCTGTGATATTCCAGTGCATTCTGGGGAAGAACAGCTCAGCGCTCTGTAGTAGTTGGCTGCATAGCTAAAGGAGCTGTCGCTTGCATACCAATTAGCTAATGATCTCCACGGGAAAATCACAGGCAGAGCGAGTTCTTGCATAGGGCCGCTGTTCATCCACACGGGGTAAGATAGAGCTGAATTTGTACACAGCAAACAAAATTTGAAGCTTGTGTGTAACGAACACATCCATAGTAAGCTGAGAGTGCAAAGCCTGCAAGGGCAGGGGCAGTATTAAGCCCCTGGGATGGGGCACTGGAGCGGGTGCATCCTAGGTGCTCATTAAGCGTGCGTCAAATGAGTGGCCCGCACTGGGTCCTGACTTGGTTTTTGTCCTCTTGCTGTGCACACAGATACAGCTGCAGCTGAGGTTCAGTGTAATCTAAGAAGAATGGAAACTGGCAGAAAGGAAGAGGGACCGATGTCTCTGTATAGGCACTGCGTTCTGGTTATATGAGTTAGGCAACTTGGGTTTTTTTTTTTTTTTTTAACTCTCTTAGCTTTGATTGCTTTATCTGCACGGTAGGAACAGTACTAATGCCTACCTTCAATTCACTGTAAGAATTTGAAAAGGACTGTTTATGATGTGCTGGCCCTGAATCTGGCTGGAGCCTCAGGACTGCCAGGTGTGGGGTGGAACTGGAAATCTGAACCAGCCAGCCTTTGCATGTGGCCACAGAGACCCAACTTGTCTCAGAGCCGCAGGTGTCCCTGGTCTGCTGCGTGCCCTCCTCTCCTTCTCCCACACCGTGTCTCACCCACATTCTTGGCAGAGATGGAAGATACCAAGTCCTGGGAACAAGCACCTTGCAAACACCTCTTCCTACATAGCAAACACCAGCACTGCACTGGCCGGAAGCACTCTGTGATCATCCCAGCATCAAAGGCTGGGGAGAGGGACTCCTCATGTGGTGGTTTTGAACAATAATCCAAACTACGCACCTTCAATAGCTAGAGCCCTGGGTCTTTCCCCCAACACCTTTGCTAGCAGCGCTGATACCATGCAAGTCTCAGAGGGGACGCCTCCTCACTGCAGGGAGCAGGGCACAGAGGCCCCCACAGATACTCCGTGGGCTCAGCAGCACCCCAGATCTCTTCCATGCCTTTCGGCATCCTGAAAGCTCCTTGAATGAAAGGCTCATTATAGGGGCAAGATTTACCTAAGATTTTGATAAAAATAACTAAAATCTAAAACTGTTGCTTTCAAGTCAGAAATCAAGGTGCCATTTGGGTGGCTCTCAACACAGGGACAGTGAAATTCTCACACTCTGTGTGCCCAGAAAAGCAGGAAGGCACAGGCACTACTTCTGACAAATCCGCATGTCTTCATTATCGCTGACTTGATGGATAAAGAGGTCACTTCTGATACACTAAACACGTTCCCTAGAATAGAGCGATGAACAAAATCGCTAATGTGAACCAAAACTGAAGAACATTGCTGGCATGAAGGAGCAGCTTGTCTGGAAGTGTGGGGCTCTGACTCCGTCTCCCCATGTCAGCTAACACTCCCGCAGCCTGTTACTAGGTGAGGTGCTGTGCACGGTAGCTGAGCCTTCATGCACTCTGAAGTCAGTGCTGCGCCCTGAATCTCAGACACTACCCGTGTTTAACAAGGCCTTCTAACCACCAGTGACAGACAGCACGACACAGGTAGGTGTCCCGGAGAATGTTTCTCTGGTGATGGCTAAATCTGTCCTCTCATTGCTGGTTCTTGTTAGACTGTACCTCTATGATTCAGGGAGAAAACATTTAAATATTTAATGGCCACTTTTTGTTCAGTCTAGGCATAATCAAAGCGTCACATTGATCTTTTAGCTGTTCTCAATTTGCTCTTTTTGCATCATAAAACCAAGGATGTAAATTTGTACTAATGACAACCACAAAATCATTTAAAAGTCGTATTATCAATCTTGACTGTCAGACTTCAGTCAGCTTTCCCTTGAGCACAAAGGGTTAGAAAATAGCATCAGGAAGCTTCATTCTTCAGTGTTTTGATCAAATTGCGATGAAGACAAATGAATTCATCTCAAAGCACTTTCTAGGCTGTGAGATTGTTCTGATTCGATTGTCTGAATGCAGCGTGTCTAAAACACCTCAAAATGTCCCTTTCAGTCCAAACCTCCAACTCTTAGAACTGTTCAATTATGCATTCATTTTAAAGCAGGGAAGGGAAATGACAGATGTCATTAAACCCTGGAAAGGCTGTCAGGCCAAATAGGGAGTAGGGTTATTCCACATAGTCCAGAGCACAGAACAGGGCCTGTGGAGCTCTGCTCAGTGAGAAGCCAGAGCACCTCGAGGGGTACAAGCTGCCTCCGTGGGGCTGGGCCTGGTGACCACTCTTTAAGGTGTGGCAGAGCCAGTTCATCTCTACAGAGCCCCTGCTTCTAAGATCCTGAGTCCACCGTGGCAAGAAAACAAAACTGTTCCTCTCCCTAGGTTTGTCATCCTCTATTGGCTTTTCCTTCTTCCCCATCCAAGTAAACTTTCTGGCGGGGAGCCCCTTGTATTGCCCAGCTTTAGAACTCACAAAGACTCAGGTGGCTCTGTAATACTTCTTGGCGCTATTTTGGAAGAAACTTCGACTCCGAATGCTTGGTTTTCATTATTTCATAAAATTCTCGAAAAAATAACAGCAATATAAAGTCTTAGGATGATTTCTGTTTTTGACTACTCTTTAATTCCGTCAGCAAAGAGAGCAACAAAAAACAAGATTTAGCTAAGTGTCATAAGTAGGTGTCTAGCATTTCGAGTTGTTTCCTCACTGTCTAACCCTAACCCTTACAAATCTCCCTCATTCACGAAAGCCACTTTCTCTTTCAGATGCAAATTTTAATCTTAGAAACATAAGAGGTTTTAGAGAATTTTATCCATAACATGTATTTATATATTTCCACTGGTCTCCAATACATTTCTTCCATTGTTGGAATAAAATGTGGACACCAGCCAACTATAAGCCCAATGGTGACTTCACGACACCAGAGACCCAACAGCATCATTAAACAGCTAGAACTGATTCCTTTGGTAGTTTCTAAATCCATGAAATATTGTTGCAGCTTTCTCCAATCAAACAGCTTTAGTAAATGAACTTATGGAAGTCGTTACTTTCCCAGTAACAACTGTTACTCGAATTATCAAGGATACCATTGATTTACAGAAGTATCCAATAAAAATCATGACTTAGTCCTCAAACTTTGATCCATCATAAAGTTCTAGAAAGTCTATGATCCAAAAAGCTACCTTCTCTTATCCAGCTGTCTGTTTGCACATATGTGTGCACACACATGAACACATGCACAGTTGCACACGCTCACACATACACATATACACCAAACACTGAGGGTGGTTGGCGTACTCCAGTCCACTTTGGTCACTGCATTTTTAATCAGGGAATTTCTCTCGGTGGATCTGATCCTTCTGTCAGTGGTGCATTTTGCAAAGTGATACACGTCAGCTGCTTCTGGGCAGGCACTATGTACCGATTATGGAGGAGAAGACCACTCAGCCCGTCCCTCTACCTAAGTCCACAGATTCTTTCCCTTTCCCTGAACACCTTGAGCTCCGCTGCCGCAGTCCTTCCGGGGATTTGATTCAAAGACTGAGGGATTCTGTTGCAAACCTCCTGGAGCCAGTGTGTTCTTTCAACAAATACCCAAGGCTTTGTGCAAATACCAACAGCCTAGGGGATGGGAGGTCAGGGAGTCCACCTCGGCTGGTGTATCTCTTCCTCAACAGGTGACGGGCTAAGATGAAATCAGTCTTGAGCCAAATTCTGCAAGTGTTTACATATTTATTAGCAACAGGCACAACTCCAGTCAACCTGATGTGGATAAGTTAGGGAAGATTCCTGCCTGTTCTCAGAAGTACCAAGTACTTTGCACAAAAGGGTCTTTCCGGGCAGGTGCCATGGTGTCCCGTGGTGGAACCAGGCAGTGTCTGGTCAAATGATGTCCTGGGAAGTAGGGGGCTGGGACTAAGTGGGCTCCACACCTGATGGTTTCTTGAGAGGCACTGGAGGCTGGACTGGCCAGGTTCCTACAAGCTTTCATGCGGGAGTGGTGGAACTTGAATGCCACTCATTTAATTAATGAGAAGTTATTTTTATATCTCATACTAATTAAGAAGTCATGTGCTGATTTTCATAGAAATATCTGAAGTGCCAGGCAATCATGCCTGGAGTATATTCCTGATCAGAATGCTAAGTAACTACTGCAGGGCATAAGTGAAAATTTAACTTTGCTTATACATCATGTTGTTTATGCTAAAGTACTTTTAAGGTAAAATTTTACAAAGATGATGTAATGAACTGTGACCCAACCCAGAAATATCTTGTAGCCTTTCATCTGTTTTCATGTCTTCTAATGAAATAACAGTGACAGTATTTTTGGAAATCTCATGCCAAGTTAATGTGAGACACAATGGTGAAGTCGAATTTCTACTGTCTCTACAATCCCATCTTAAATTCAGTGTCCAGAACTACATGACAAAAACAACATTGCCTCGCTAGGTATCAGTCCCACAATCATTCCATCTGTCCTAGGCAGGAGTTTGGGGTTCACCCGTACTGGAACTTTCTTAATCAAACAAACACGTGCATTAGATCATGGTGGTGAGTTAAACCTCCAATGCAATGTCTGTGTCCTAATTTCAAATCTGTTAATGTGACCTTACTTGGGAAACGGGACCTTGAAACAATCATCGAGGTCCTCTGAGATCATCCTGGTTTATCTGGATGGTGCATAAATCCAAGGGCAAATGTCTTGTTGAGGAACAGGGCAATAGAGATGATACAGACAGACCCTAAAGAGGAGGAGGAGGCCACGTGAAGAGAGGAGCAAAGATGAGAGTTTTCCAACTATACTCCAATTACAAATCGGTACTAGAAGCCAGAAGATGCAAGGTCCTCACCTGGGTCCTTCTGGGGGTACGTCCCTGGTAGCACCTTGATTTCAGGCTTCCACCCTCTAGAACCACGAAACGATGTTTCCATTAAGTAACTGTGTGGGAATTTATTATGGCAGCCCCAAGAAACCAATGTGGTCACCAAATAATTCTCTTTCTCCCTCTCCCTGCTAACATAATTCAGGCCACCATTAATTTCCACAAATATTTTGAGTGATAGGCAAAGAAGTTATTGGGCACTGGCAAAGACAACCTTCTAATGTGAGTTTTATTGGTGCCTGGGGTACGCATGCCATGCTCGGTACATGCTCTCTGCCAAACTCGGCACCTTCGGAAATGAAACAGTGACAACATACTTGATTAGCATCACCAGCTGACTTCCACAACACAGCTGGCCATCAGGGATACTGGGCAAAGAGCAAACAGTTTAATTTAACCTGTGTTTGAGAAACTGCACAAATTTCTTCTCTATGTGTCCAAGGAGGAAGACTAATTGCTTTCTTCCAGTCACATACTTCTGGTTTTGCAGCAGTGTGCTGGGAAAGGCAGGCCACTCGTGAAGCGAAACTTCTCTCCCTTCTCCTTGGACTGAAGGGAAGTTACGACAGGCACAGAACTCCAGCACTTCTTGGCTTTAAGCTCACAGAGCGGAAAGAGGCTCAACAAATGCTTCCGGGCAGGAAGAGCAGAGATTCCTGCTGTATGACTAATAAATAGTTGGCCAGTACCTGGAGGAGAATTTGTGAATTATTCTGAACTCAGAGACTGCCAGAAAAAAGAAATCTTTGTTCACTAAGACGGGTGCCTGTGGGCAGATGTTCCAGCAAGTGGACCACTCTGCGGAACAGAAATCCAGTGTCCTCAGGCTCCTGAGAGTCTTAATTCCCAAGAGCTACTTGGTTTCAAGCAAACTCTTTACTCTGAGATTGAAATTTATTCTGGGCAGAATGCTGCAGTCAGTTTTCCCGGTGGCTTAACCCAATTTCAATAGTCCTTACCTACAATGTAAGAACTCAACAACTAGCAGAGCTGCGCGTTACTAATCACTGATGCTAGGCAGCCGTGCTGAGAAGGATCTCCTGCAGCCTTCCCCAGCATGCGGCACTCCTGAAAGTGTCTTAACAGCTGTTTATTCATCTTCAGACTCCATCACTTCATCTCTTCTTCCTCAATAAGACTCATCGCCAGCCTAACATTACACTAAGGAGACTGCAAGTGTTACCGCTGCGAAATTCAGAGGGAGGCAGTGAGGAAACCTGGGGGATCTTCCCATGCGAAGCCTCTTCCGCCGGTGCCTATCACAGCTTCTCATTTCCAAGAACAGGAATCATCGCAGGGAGTGTTTCTGCAGAACGCAGGCAAGAAATAACAAACCGAATTGGAAGAAGGCGGTTTCCACTGTGCTTATTGGGGGTTAGGTTTTGAAATGAGCCGTCATCAGGAGCAGCCTATGTGCACAAACTCAGACACACAACTAAAATTGTATTGTCATACAAGTGTGGCCGTAAAGTCATGAGATTAATTTCCTTGTCAGACTCATGGCAACTCTTGTCAGTCTGCAGAGGCGTCATTCTGTGCTTGTGTTTCAAATCGAGTGAAGCCTAAATAGCCTGGCAAGCACACTGGCAGCTCCTCTGAAGAAAACACCCACCCAGCTAGCTTCGTGGCTCTCAAAGGTGCTCCCCAAATTCAGCTCCATTGTGATAATGAACATGTGGACAAGTTAGGATTTGGTTACAACCCAGGGCCACCCAGATGAGTGGGTAGCTACTGTTCTCAGTGCTGTTGATCCAGGTCCTGTTGTACCAGAAGTCTTCTGGTCAAAGACAAAATGAGTCAATTCCATCACCTGCACACCTAACATCTCTTTCATGGCCACCCAGGGACCAGATCCTTGACACACAGTATCACCTCTAAGCCCGATAACCTGTGCAAGTGGGCGTATTATTATCATCATGACCATTTTACAGATGGGAAGACAATTCATGAAGACTCCACACTTGCATCATAGCCCCCAAACGCTGAATAGATGGACACAGATGAGAATTTCCATCTCATGACCAAGACTTGTGATTCAAAGTCAAAGCCCTTCATGCTATAGTAAATGTTAGAATATAAACACATGGGACTCACAACAGGGTCCTAACATGGGGGACAGTTACACACCTCACTCCTAGAGAAGGGAGTCTCAGGGACCTGGGAACACCCTGTGGCTTTTCACTGCTCAGCCTGAGGATGCTTGAGCTCTGAAAGCTCTGACTTGTCGCGTTTTAGGCTAAAGCTTGCTTTCATTCTTGGTCTTACAAGTAGCTGGCACAATGGAATGACATCATTTCTCCTGAAAGCATTGTTAGGAAAATACCAAAACTACCAAAGAGCAATCAAATTTTTCTGACAGCTTAAGTTGGACCCATGTTCCAACCCCCAACCCCTTTTCTTTGAACTGCTTGGTCGCTGCTTGGTTTTCCACTATCTTGAAACCCTAGTTTAGCTTGCCCTGTACTGCAGGATCAATATTCTTAACCACCAGGTACCAGCCGAAGTGCAGGCTTTTGTGTTTGTGTTCAAATTTTGAGTTTGGAGGAAGGCAGCCCCAATGTTACTGAAATTATAACTGAAGGGGGAAGTATATACCAAATTAGGTTTCCACTCAAGAAAAAGAGATAGGGAATAAGACTGCCAGAATGACATTTTTGTTGTTCAACGTTTCTTCGGCTCTGGGTCCGGCTTCCTTGCCTCGGTGCGTTCCCCTCCGCCTAGGGTAGCCTCAAATTTGGGGTCGGTCACCGAGGTAAAGAGCTGACTCATAGTGAAACACCGGAAGCCACGAAGTAGATGCACACACAGGAGAAGCAAGGTTTTACCACGAGGCAGTGAGGTCAAGAAACCTCTCCAGGGGCCCTGCTTCCTGTTGAAGTCAAATGACACCATCAGGACATCATGGTCTCACTTTGTCGCCTTTCACTTGTGTAACTGGCGCTGGAAAGAGGAAGAAAAACCAAGAAACAAGGAGGGGAAGGGGGTGGGGCACGTGCACAGAGGATAACGTTTGTTTCCAGCGCCCTCTTCTGGAAGCACAGGGGTCCAGCTCATAGTCCTAGCACCAGGCAGTACCTCTTCGGTGGAAAAAAGGATTTGTGCCATCAGACCCTGCCAGGCTCCCCTGAGTTGATGGCTTTGGTCTGATGTGGCTGGCTCCGCTGGGGTGCAGTAAAGAAGCCCTGAAATCAAAACTTTGTTTTTAAGTCTAGCTTTGCTCCCGATGTTCTATGACTTTGAGCAAATAAATTATGGTAAACTAGTATATCTGGATTAGACTCACCCAGTTGTTGTTAAAAGTGTGGAGAAAAAGTCCACTCCCTCCTTGAAATGAAATGACAGTAAGGGATATGAATCTGAATTTTATTTTACATATATATACACACACATGGTACTGGGAGGGTACTTATACTGCTGAGCTGTATCCTGGGCATGAATCTGAATTTTGAATACATTCCAAGGAAATTCTTCAGTGTTCTCACTTCAGTTATGTTATGCAATCTACACAATGACTTTTTTTCAGTTAAGTGGTTTTATAAAGCCTTTATATCTCTCAGCACTGACTTATAGAACAGAAAGAATGATTGATCAATGGGTAAATAAGCTGTGGTATGTCTATACAACGCATTGTTCCTCAGCCACGTGAAGAGCTGAACCACTGCTAGGTGCAACAGTATGAATGGACCTCAAAATTACAATGGGTCGAAGAAACCAGATCCCCCTAAAGTGACTCATTTATACAAAGTCCTATAAAATGCAGGATGATCTATGTTCAGAAGAAACCCAGTGGTTGCCTGGGAGTGAAGGCAAAAATAGGTAGGACTTACAACTTTGGGGAGAAGAAAGTGTTCTTGGCTTGATCGAGCTGTTCATTTTGCTGGACAAACACGATCGAAACCTAAGCAAATCCTACACTTTAAACCTGCCCTGTTTACCATGTCACTTACTTCAATAATGTCACTGGGAAAAATAATAGAAATGGATGAGGAAGCTTGGATATCCAAGCAGACATGTGCACAGGAAGTCCATCTGAGTTAGGGAACAGGAAGCACAGGGGTCCCTAGACAGACAGGAAGACCCAGAAGGACCTGCAGTCTTCCTAAATTGCTCTTTCAATGGCCAGAAAATAAACTGGAAGCTGGAAAAGCAAAGCCTTGCTGGGGTCTGCGCACACTGGATGCCTGAAGGCTCAGCCTGCTGCTGAGCTAGGGACCCCAGCTGTCTGAGGCAGCCGCTGTGGATAGTACCCAGCCTGCTGCAGAGCGCCTGGGCCTGTCCCACAGCCAGGGGTCGGGCTTGGAGGCTGTGACCCTGGGAAGGGCAGGGTTTAAGAGTAGCTTGCTATCCCAAAGGTATCTCAGACTGAAGTCACGCGGAGGAGTGGATCCAGGGTCATCTAGACCTCTGTTCCCAGTTCTCCATGGCCACTTGGCCTGACACCAGCAATGTCATCTTGGTGTCTGTCCACGCAGCCCCTTCTCCCCTCAGTCAGCTTCTCCTCCCCCTCCCCACCGAGTCCAAGGGAATCGTCTACACCCCGAGCTGCACTTGCTTCAGGCTCCAAAGAGCTTTACTGGAAGCTCCAGCAGAAAGTTAAATTGCATAAAAATCAAAGTTGATAAAATTCCCAGTAAACCCACAGTTGGTCTGCTTTAAAGGCAATCGTCCCATTCGCTTCTGATTAAAATGGAAATCGCGGAGAAAGAGCCTCTCTGGGACAAAGCCGAGTGATAGAACTAGATTAAGAAAACAGTTCATTACCCCGAAGTGAGAAATGCACAGACTCATCACTCAGAGGCGGTAATGGGGTGGCGATGGCAAAGTGGTAATTAAAAAGAGACAACCCGAATTTAGCTGCACCATGCTGGAGACCCTCCAGGGCACCGACAACAGAACAAAGTCTCCCCCAAACACAGGCTGCGTTCAGGCTGGTCCTGTGATCAGATTGGTGTCGCACGGGAGGCCTAGGTCCAATTATCTCTGAGTGTTGCAGCACAAACGTTAGAATCGGGTTCTGCCCACGGCCACTCTGTCTGATTGCTCTGCTCAGCCTTGGGAGAAGGCATCTAGTTCTCCCCATTTCCTCCTCTCCTGGAGCTTCTCCCCATTTGCAGATGCACGTTCCATCTGGCCAATCACAGGGCAGCTCGTATTAGCATAATCGTCTTTCTGCACCTCCCCTCCCTCCGCCTCCTTTCCCCTCCCAACCCTTTCCAACAACAGCCAGAAACAATCAGCTCAGTAGAATCTTATCACCTTTATTTACTGAAGAATGAAAATTCGCCACTAATTCCACAGAAGTTGGTGGTGACCTTAACTAGACTGGGGAACTAAACCGTGGCTGTGCCTTCCCTTCCGTATCCTCCTTCCACGTGGGCAGCTCATGCAGCCTTTGCTGCAGGGACAGCTCCCAAGGCCACAGGCTCTTCTGTTTATCTTAGAGGGTCCCTTGCAGTGCTGGACCCTTGTGAGTGCTGAGGCTAAGAGACTGGAGAGGTTGGCTTTCACTGCTGAGCGTTTTCTTAAGTGAGGACACACAGGAGCCAGTGCTGGGTGACCCTAGGGGATGGCACACAGTGTGGCTTCCTTTCTTGGTCCAAGTTAACCTCAAGGAAAGGAGACCACCCACCCAGCTCACCAAGCTCTTATTGCAGGTGCGGCTGACTTGGAATGACTGGGGTGGAGGCGGGGAGTACCATCACTGAAACCATCTTGTAGCGCTCACCCCAAATTCTTCTAGGTATGTTGACAGTTAAACAAGAAACCTTTTGACCTCCTTGGATGAAAAGGAAACTGGGCTGAGTGATAGCAACAAGTATTGTCATTCTGAAGATTCCCAAAGGCGCATGGGCATGATTAAATAGTCATCAGCAAACACCCTGCAGGGTGAGAGTTAGTGCCATGCATCACATTGGAACACACTGAACCAAAAGGCTCACCTGAGGTGCAGAGCTCCTCCAGCCTTAAAGAGCCCCCCAAGATCTAGGTGGTAATTATGAAGCCAGGTTCCTGCAGCGCTGGTGAATCATGGTAAAGAGCTCGTTTCAGAAGCTGTTTGTTAGGTTACTGCCTCCCATACTGCCCTGGCTGCAGTCTCCTCTGCAGGGCCATTAGAGCAGCTAATTTTAGCTCCATCTTCTCTTGACCTCGTACCTTTCTCCTCCGAAAGAATTTTCCTCAGAGAATCTCAAAGTGGAGGCTCCTCATACTAAATGCTGAAGGCCAAAAGCAAGAGGATCTTCAGCTGAGAATCTTTCCGCAAGCTGACCAGAGAGGCATTGTTAAAAGCAAAGGAAGGAGGGTCCCGCGGGCACACCTGTGGGTTCCTGCTCCTCGGAGTAAGAACCTGAGCCTGCTGTGGTGGCTCAGCCCTGCAAGCCCAGCCCTCTGGGAGGCAAGTTCAAGCCCAGCATGGATAACATACCATCTTACAGAGAACCTGTCCCAAAATTTATAAAAGGAAAGAAAAAAAAAAGAACAAGGTAGAAAGAAAGCCCTGTGGGATGAGAGTATTCCTGTTGACGCTACTGATGCTGGCGCCCCCCCTGGGAGTGGTACCCTGGTATTTTTAACTGGCATAAAACTATCCTCCTTCCAGCCCTGGCTACACTTTCAGGGCCTCCTGAGAGAGATGTCACCACTCTTTCTGCACAACAGGACTGAGCGGGCTCCGTCAGGGGGCAGCTTCCCGATTAGGCAGGAAGGAGGACGCAGACCTCCTCCGGTGCTCAGAGAGCAAGCCATGTGGGACTTTCTGTTGCCATCACAGAACGAAAGCCTCGCGCATTCCAGAAGCAAGTGGTGAAGGAGGACGCCGAGCTCTTGAGTTTGAGCCTCAGACAGACAGAAGCCGGACTGACCGTCTTCAGGGTGCAAATGGACCTGGAGGGACAGGGCCTTGGATTGGGTTGTGAAGCGACACCAGGTGGAGGGTCCCAGGGTCAGGACTGGTGCTGGATACTGCTTCAGTGGTCACAGGAGCACAGGAAAGGGCTCTGCCTTTGAGCCAGGGCTGGGGCACGGCTGTGCACCAGGGTGTTCTCTCTGTCTCTCTCTCACTTTCTGTCTGTCTGTCTCTGTCTTGCTCTTTCTCTGCCTTTTCTGTGTCTCTCACCTTCTCTGTCTCTGTCTATCTCTGTGTCTCTCTCTCCTCCCACCTCCCCACACCTCTATGGCTGAGCACCGCCCCTGATAAATTACTGCAGGGGTAGTGAATGTATAGCGACAGTCCCTGATCAATACGCAGATAAGATGACCTCTAACCTGAACAGGTGCCACCTGATGTGCATGGGGTGACAGACGGAAGCAGGGACAAAGTTCTGAGTCCACGAGGCAGCAGGAGTGGTTTATTCTTCTGGAGAAAGATCAAAGAAGACCTCACAGAAGCAGTGGCCTTTGAAACAAACACATTTTGCAGCCCCAGAGAAAGGTGCCACATAGGGGATGGGAAAGAAACCCATAAACAGAAGGGACAAATGGACCACCAGCATAGGGGCCCCTGCCAGGGACACTCAGCCAACATTTGTGGCTAAAGTGAGAGGCTCCTGGGTGAGGGAAGCAGGGAGTCGGGGGTTAGAGAGGGGGTCGTGGATGGAACGGGAAGTGTCACTTAGCCCTACAGAGAGCGGAGAGCCGTGGGAGTGGGTACTGTGGCTAAGGCTGTGCCACTCTGGCAGCTGGGGGGAGATAAACCTCCAGGAAAGGAGAGGCCAGCAAAGCTACCCTAGTGTTTTCTAGGTGGGGAACAGGGAGATGCAGGCAGGGCGGTGGAGGGTGGTATGGTTATACACAGCCTTTCTCATCGACAAATGGTTTGGAACCCGACAGGGAGGCTACACGAAGGCTGCCTCGGGGTTCCAGCATGCCTGGGCTGGAAGGCTGCCCCTACCCGGAGCCACACAGGCCCTGCTGAGTGAGGGCTTGGCGGGGAAGGGGGCACAGAGGTGGTGGCTTTGCTGTGGTCATGCTGGGTTTATACCTAGGGATGTACCCCAGGATTCAGAAACACAGACCGGGTCCTCAGTGTTCGTGATGCTGGTTTGTCTGCGAGAATGGAGGTAGGAGACGCTGGATAATGTGTCCAAGGATCCCTAACAGATGGGAGCGGGGGGGGGGGGGGGGAGCCACGCTTGTGTCCCTGGTTTTAGCCAATTTCCAGGAATGAATCAAGTGTCACGCCATTAGGCCAATGCCAGAGGAGAGCACCAGACCCTAAGGCAGGAAAAGAAGACTGAGCCCCCAGGAAGGAATGAGCTATTATTGCCTTAGCCAGGGGTAAAATTCCAAGGAGGCCCAAAGGAGCCAAAGGCCAGAGGCCCAGCGCTCGAGGGCAGAGTGGATCCCGGTGACCTCCGCCTCAGGGGAGAAGTGAAAGTGCAAGCTGGCCTGGAACCGGTTTCGGGTAGATTCAGGGCACCTCAGCGATTTTAGACATGGCGATGGGGGCGAGAGAACCAGATTTGAGGGAAAATTTCTTGGTTCGGGTGGGAGGCTGGTTGTGAGGGCTGCAGAAGCCCAGGCTGTGTGTGGTGCAGAAGAAAAGGTTTCCCTGGAGAAAAGGCCAGAACAAGGTGCAGAGGGGCAGGTGGGGCGGGACCAGCTAAAGAGCACCGCTCTGGAATAGGAGGAAGAAGAAACGCAAACCAGGAATTGCTCCTCAAAAGCCAGCCTGGGGAGCTGGGGATTTAGCTTAGGGGCATAAGCACCTGCCTTGAAAAAAAAAAAAAAAAAAAAAAAAAAAAAAAAAAAAAAAAAGGCAGCCTGGGCCGGGGTGGTGGGAGCCCTCATAATCGAAGCTCTCAGAAGGCTGAGGCAGGAAGATCATAAATTTCAAGGTCATATAGTGGCAACATAGTGGGTACCGGGCTGGCCTGAGCATCAGCATCTGGGCTGAGAAGTATTCTTTGAGGACACCTGCAGACTGCTCCAGAGGTCCCCTCTGCTGGGTGTGGGAAAGCCAGAAGTCAGCTTTGCAAAATTTTTTTCTGTTACATTTGACACAAGCCAAGTAAGAGTTTTTCTTGCAGTTTTTTTTTTTTTTTTTTCCCAGATTTGCTTTCTGGTCTCTTTCAACCTTTAGTTGACAACTGAAAATATCAGCCAGAGGCCCATCAAAAGATAGGGCTTGGGGCTGGGGATTTAGCTCAGCAGCATAAGTACCTGCCTTGCAAGCAGGCAGTCATGAGTTCGATCCCTGATACTGATAAAAATGAAAGAAAAGACAAAAAAAAAATTTTTTTAAAAAAGAAGAAGAAGAAAAAACAAACAAACAAAAAAAAGGCAGGGCGTTCTCCACACCTTAGCTCCGCCTTCCGGGAAACAGAACTAGGTAATCAGTCAGCCAACCCATGACACCCAGCTGCCCCGGGGGCCTCTACCTCTGCGGACAGTCAGCACTGGAGCACGGGGGACCACGGACAGTCCCCAGCGGCCGAGTCCAGCCCTGTGTGCTGTGTCGCAGGCCTCGGGGAACCCCTAGCTGCCTCTTTCCCATCTCACAGCGGGTCCCCTTCCGGAGCCCGAGTCTCTCAAACGCAGCGGGAACGCTGGTTTTTGATCCTCACAGCTTCTGTTTTATGATAGTGTGATCATTTTACATTTCACACACCATTTAAAACAGCTAAAGATCCCGGGATTTTAACTCATGGAATTTCTTTCTCTAATTGTATAATAATCGCTTCCTTGTCTCCGCGCTTCTCTTACTCCTGAGAAGAGAGGAGATCTGAGGCTCTGCACGGCTGCAGCTTTGGTCTGCATATAATCTAGATGAAGCAGAAGGGCAAAGCCCCCATGGCTCCCAGAGCACCGTCCCTTAGCCCGGGGGAGACCTGAGGCACGTGGCATGTGTCCTCCACGCCCCTGCAGTGCATCTCACAGGACTCTTGCCAGTGGCAGGTGACCAGTGGGACAGACACACCTGCCTGTGGCTAAAAGACCTAAGTCCAGAGCTCAGCTGGAAAAGCATCGAGCCCCTGGAGTGTCCCGCAGGGAGGTTCACATGGCTTCCTGGGCCCCGGACCCTCTGCCATCCCTGGGCCACCTCAGGCTGCACCCCATTCACCGCCTGCATCTGCAGGTCTTCCTGGATTTGCCGCCTTTCTCTCCTCTCTTCTATTTCAAATTCCTTATAGATCAGCATTCTTTGAAAGGAACCAGAACACTTGAGATTGAAAATGCAGCCTCTATGAAAAAAGAAAAAACAAATCTCTAAATGGCATCTCTTCCCGTGCTCTTTTCTAGGTCACATCCTCAGACAAGGAGATTGTTGGCTCAGGACGCGGCAGACGGCGCCCTCTAATGGACAAAGCCTTTCCAGGCGCTGGGCCTTGGCCGGGCCTCGCTGGGGTCCTGGGCTTCCTGAGGGGCCTTTTCGGATTTCAGTCCCTGCAAGCTCCGTTCTAACTCCTCACCATCCTTTATAAACCAGCTTGTTTTTTACCACTTTTTAACAGTTTTTCTTTGTGAATTAATATATGCTGATAGTTTGATGTTCAGAAAATTCACACAGATCCAAGCCATAAAAAAAAAATCACGTAAGTCAAAGGCCAAACTGTTAATATTTTGAAAGATATCAACCATCTAGGCCTTTTCTGTGCAGCCAAACAAATGAATACACGTAGCTAGACAGAATCGGGGGTTGCTTTTCAAAATGGGACCTATATATGCGTGTTTGGGGGGGGCTTTTCATTTGACAACAAATCATAAATATCTTAATGTCATTTAATGCTGTTTCCCTTAATAAAATAATTTAAATATACAAATATTAAGTGCTGGCTCAAACGAATGAAAATACGAAGATATGTAAAGATGTGTGCCCTCGGGCACACGCGCGCGTGTGCGCGTGCACAGACACACACACACACACACACACACACACACACACACATATTTAGGCTTGGAACCCAAGGCAGCCAAAGAAAGCACCTTGGTTTGTAACCATCCAGACCTTCCTCAAAGCCCACACAAGATTCCGTAGGCATGGCAAGTGTCCTTTTTTGTTTTCACAAAAATGAGATCATGCTCTCCACATCCTCAGCGAAAGCAAACTTATGTGTGTCGTGGTCACTGCTGGGGTCCGCCATCCAGAGCTGCCTCGGGCTGTCAGAGCCTCTCGTTAGCGTAGCAGAGAGGGTGCTGTGATTAGCCATCGCCGTGTTGTCCACACTCACTTGTGTGCAGTGTTTGCCCTCATGCAGAGCTTTGCTTTCTGTAACGCACAGTCTCACAGGGAAGCATGCTGGTCAAAGGGCTTACATGTTTTTTATTTTAAAACATTTTAGAAATTTTGGTCAGATTCCTTGCAAAGTGGCTGGAGGGATTCTCATGCCCCGCTACAGGCAGGGAAGGCTGTGCTGCTGCCATCTGACCCCGTCAGGGCCAGTGTGATGGCTCCTTTTCCTTCTGCCTGTTTGATGGATGAAAAATGGCATCTGGTTCTCTCTGTCCTTTACATTTCTCCAACTACCATGCAGTTGTGCATTTTTATATAGGAATAGTCCTCTAAAACACACATTTAAAGGCTTTGAGTTGAAGCATATTAATATGCACGGTTAAATCGATTACCCATCGAACATATGGGTTACATCTAGCTTCTTCAAGTTATTAAAAACATCACAACTCAGATCCAGCTGCATGATTTTGTACATCTAAATAGCTCCTCAGTCTAAACTCCTGGGACTGGAATTGCATCCATGTGCATTAGTAAGCAAGACAATTAAGACTATGGGAGCTAAAGGTGAGCTGTTTGGATTAAATTCCACATTTATGACTTTTTGTGAGACAACTAGCGAGTTGTTGAGCCTTTTTTTTTTTTTGCCGTGGTTTCTTTATATACAAAATGGAGATAATGATAATACCTAATTCACAGGATGGCTGAGAAAATAAACAGAGCAGCGAAAGCTTTGAAACGGCCTCTCCTTATAGACAGTGCTGAATAAGCATTTTGTTGTCATTGGAAATATCTTTAAGGCTCCGTACACTCATGTAACAGGACGCTAGGACTGCAGTATTGACCTGGATTAGAAGGGGCACCCTTAAGACTATGCTTAGTGGCACCCAGGAGTTTACAGTACAGTCCAGGCCCACACAACTGCAGGAATGGGAACCGAGGAAATGGAGACACACATACAACTAACGGACATAGGTCTTCGGCACAGCAAAGGGAGGCATCTGGATGAATACTCAAAGAATGGAGGCAAACGCTAATCTTCCCACCTTGCATCGCTGAGGCAGACTAGAAAAAGGCCCAGCACATGGACAAGAGGGTTTGTGATGAGGGTGTCTTTGGTGAATCTGTGGTGAGAGAGCCGATCACTGGAGGGCAGAAGCATGGTGACCCTGAACTTGGCCATGTCCCGTCTCTAGAGACCCTGAGCAGGAAAAGGGAAAGAGAGCAGAGAAGACGGTCACCAAGACGGCTGCAGCCCTCTTAGGTCATCACGAGCAGGGCCCAGGGGAGAGGAAGGAGGAGGCTTCCTTGGAAATGAACGCTGAGTTGGAGTATTAGCTTCGACTGTGTTTCTCTTCCCGAGAGAGGGAAGCTAACTCAGGGCACAGGGCAAGCGCCCACCATCAAGTCAAGTTTCAGCAGGTGTTCAAAGTCACCGAGAACTCATGGTGCTCATTCCATGCAGTCTACACAAACTAAAACACTGATCTCAGAAAGCTCACAGCAACATCAGCTCCCAGGAGCAATGCGAGATAGTCTCACGGAAGAGCCTCGTGAGCTGTGATCTGACAACCTTCCCCCTGTGAAGAGGACAGACACTGGGGCTGCAGATACCCTGCTTAGCAAGTGTGTTTTTGACTGTAAAACAGAAGGGGAGCAGTTTGCTGAGATCAGTCGGCCCCAACAAGTCCTCCACCCCATCCCGAGAATAGGGCCGCCTCTCCGGAGACGATATGTGCTCCCACCTTGCCCAGCTGAGGATCAGACCTCGGTGGCTTCCAGTGGCCTCACTGTGGCCTTGGAGGCCCTGCAGGAAGCCAGCTGGCTGCAGGGGTTGCCTCTTCCTAAAAGCAGTTACAGAGAAACAAGCAGCACAGCAGGCTTTGAGGAGCGAGGACACAAAATGGCCTCGGGGGACCAAGACACTGGCTGTTCCCAGAGGGAGAGTGTCTAATCACCTAGCAGCTCAGCGTACAGCAGCTAATTGAGCAAGGAGCAGAAATCCAGCTCCTTTCAGCACAGAACAAACAAGCAGCTCCCCCAGCAGGGCCGCGAGTTGCAGGTGTGTCAGGTGCAGGCACTGGGGCGTGTACACATCGCCATGACGGGCACGCGTGCACCTCTCCTTGCCAAGCCCCACGAGAACTAATAACCCCGAGAGAGGCAGAACTGAATTCTTCTTCATTTAGCAATGAGCTCCCACTAATGCAGAGCTCGCCAAGTTTATAGACCAAATACCTGCTTGCACTGCAACTGCCACATGTTATAAACCTCACAGAGGAAGCGAATCCATCACATCCCAGCCCCCTGAAGAATAGGTTTTGCTTCCCCTCCCTGGAGTACATAACCCATTACTGCATATCTTGTAGAATCAAATGCAGACTCCATCTTCTACCATGGAACAAATTGGTTTTGTAGAAAAATGCACAAATCATGACATTGTGTTTTTCTTTAGCTGCAAGGCTTTGGCTGTGGTATGGGGATGGGCTTGTTCTCTTTCCCCGTGTTCCGATGGCAGTTCTTGAGGCATCGCTGTGCCTGGTGTCGCCAGAGTGAAGGGAGGGTTGTCTCCTCCCCTTGTGCCCAAACTCAGCATCTGGGCCAGCGCTGGTGGATGGAAGGACCGAGAAGTCTTCCATGTATCTTGAACCCTCTCCTGCCTCTGTGTCCCGCTCTTTCATACAAACATCTCAACCCCGTTCAGGGGGTTCATCTTCTACCACCGTACCCCAGGTCCAGCAGTGGGCTGGGCCTGTGCTAAACCATCTGCGGATATTTGGGAACAGAATCTACACGTGGATGAAAAAATGAAACAACATATTTAAAGCACATTTTAAGGAGACTCCAAAGGCTAAAACTGAATTTTAAGAAAATTAATATTTGGGGCTGGGGATTTAGCTCAATGGCTAAGCGCCTGCCTTGCAAGCAGGCAGTCATGAGTTTGATCCCTGGTACCGGTAAAAAGGAAAAAGACAAAAAAAAAAAAAAAAAAAAAAGAAAAAGAAAATTAATATTTGACTAATGCCTAGCGGGTTTCACGATGGGCCTGGCACTTAGAATAGCATTAATTCCCACATCCAGTGAACTCACGTAGAGTTCAGCCCGGACTGTCCCCTGGGCCTGCCACTGTGAAAACACATTGCCGCTGGAAACAGAGTTACTTACAGTGGGAAATTTAGAAACACAAACTAAAGGTGACTTTAAGAAAGGAGCATCTCAGCAAGCGGCCTGGTCTGTGCAGTATTTCTTATCAATGCTCAAGCAGATACCTCTATCTAGAGTTCTATCTATTTCTAAAGGAAAGGTGTGTAGGGAAGGCAGGAAATGTCACAAGGCATGTTTTATCAGGGACCATATCATGGAGTCAAAATCATTTTAAATTCCTGGGGCTCATTCTAAGTGCTTTAAATTAACACTGAATGATTAATGTCGGAAAAGCAGTGTGATACAAGCAAGAATATATTTGAACAACTTAATCTCTAAGAATACACAAGCACCCTGTGCCTCTGTAGCGCTTTGGGGCACAAAACTGGCATCATTTTCAAAATGAGCTGAAACCCGCATGATCCTATTGTGTTTTGCTGCATCCACACTGCTGCAAAACCTTCGTTATGGCTTTCTCTTAAAGATAGAAGCGGGTAAGGAAGTGCCTTCACTTCTCATGGGTTGCACTGCAGATAAACAAGGGCATAGCGCTTTAGTTCCAGGATTATGCAATGCGTCAGGCATCCGGGGGCTCCCCTCCTGTTGGCATGGTGGAACCCTTTCTTCGGACAAGTTTTGCCAAATGAACATCCTGAGATCATTTCCAGTGTTCCAACCTCTGGAAAGGCATACCTCCTGTTAGCAAAAACAGTGTTCTTTTAACTTTCCTTCAGCTATTTGAGATGCAACGATCTTAAGCCCAGTGGACGCTTACAGTCCCCAGTGAAAACCTTCTCCTGTGTGCAGAGAGGCCCCGCAGCTGTCAGCTGGAATCTTCTTCAGGGGAAACCACCCTCTGCAGCTCTTGGGATCCAGGCTGATGCATAGCAGAGCTCAGCCCATTTCTGCTCATGAAACAAAACTCAAGGCACATAAGCCATGTTTTGGTACATATTTGTTTTCCAGCAAATTACTCAAAACTTGCCTATTATAGGCAGTCTACAGGGAGTTGGCCAGTCATTTTAATGACATCAAATTTATGATAACCGCCAAAGCAATTATTTAAACACAAAGTAATATCAGGTGCGAGTCCAGGTTCTCACAATAGTTTAAGGGGCCTTGGGCTACGGACCTTAACTCTGCAGGTTCAAATGAAGGTAAGCAATGAAGTAGCTCTCATCAAAGTCGGAAATTCTTCTTACGCAGGTACCTTGCGTCAGTGGGGTCAAAATCTACCTCAATATTCAGTTCTGATTCCTTTTCATTAAATGCTACGTCCCATCCCCTCTTGATTCTGTTTGTTCTGCATCTGCCCTTTAAAATCCGCAATCAGAGGGCAGGTCTTCGGTGGGTAATTTTTGGGGTCCCCTCCATGTCCACCTTGGTACACATCCACATTGTATGTGCATCTCACACAGATGGCACACGTGTATTGGCCCATCTCAGGCTCTGCTGCTCACGGAAGGATGGGTGCCACCCAGCGAAAGTCACTTCCTCTCCTTTCAGGGTGCTTCCTGGAGCTCTGCAGCCCCCACCTGAGCCTCAGCAGCCCTGTCACAACTCAGAAACTCCGAGAAACCTTGCTCATGCTTTGTTCCAATGCCACTTTCTTTGAAGTATCTCCTAGGTGGGCACGTGGAATACTGAATGTGCCTGGGTCAGGTCAGAGCTCCTTTTGCAGAATGTGTGCTTGCTGGACTTGACTTTGGATCTTTTCCCTTTCTCATGTCTCACGCTTCCTTCTCAGTCATTAAATTTAACCATCACACATACACAAAGGACCCCTCTCTGCATGGTCTCTTAGACCAAGTCGAAGGGGACATCCCTCTGGATTTAAGGAGTTTAGGGGACTCACCCACTGGTGGCAAGACGCAGCAGAAACAGGACTGGACAGCCGGAAGTCTGGCACTGGGGTCATGTCCTAACCACTGCCCTGCCCTGCCCCTCCATGTGTGGCCAGATGGACCCCATCCCGCAGCCCCAGAGATAACGGTTCATTCCCTCGGGAGCTAGCAAGGAGTAGGTGGTGTGTTTTCCTCATTTTATTTAAAAGCATCTTTAGTTCTGTCGGCAAGAGAATCACAGACCCTGCACTGTAAACAGCCCAGACCGGGTCGCAGACTGCAGACTGTTTGCTGTGTTTCGGGGAGGGGAGGCAGCAGAGGCAGCCGCGGGCAGCTTGGAGCTGAATCCCGTCCTCCTGCGGTGGCCGCTGTCCACCCTTCACACTCCCGCAGCCAGCATTTTCCAGCTCTTGCCCGAAGACTAGTTTTCACTCATTTTAGGCCACACACAGTTTCTCATCAAATATTTTGCTTCTAAGTGAGTTGTGAAAATGGAATTCGAGAAATGACGACAGAAACACTCTTTAAAAACCCTTCCAGAAGGCTTCGCAGTCACAAAATAGAAGTACGAAGAAAAGAGGTCTTGCTGGTGTCGGGAAGGTATAAAGGAAGGGGGCATTTTTATGAGAAAAGGCTAAAAAGATTGGCACAGGCCCATAATCTACTCACGTCAATGCCTTTAAAAAATAATGATGCCGGGTATGACAGCCCCTGCCTGCATCCTAGCACTCAGGAGGCTGAGGCAGGAGGATCGCCATGAGTTCAAGGCCGAGCCGGGCTCCACAGTGAATTCAAGGGCAGCCTGGACTGTATAGTGAGCCCCTGTTTCAAATATATATATATATTTAGGATAGTACTGAAATATTTTGAGTAGTAATTGTGTAAGACACCACTAGTTTGGATTCCCATGACTATTACTAGATGAAAAATGAGAAATTATTTTAAGAGGGAAATTATTTCCCTCATGAAATTTCAATCACAGGAGGGCAGCAGCACCTAGACAAGCACATCCTCGGAAAACAGACCCCCGTGCCTACTTCTGAGGTCCTTAAGGGTGCATTTTGTCAAAGCCCAGTTGCACATCTAATTAAGGAAGAAATCTGCCAGACAGTAAACAAAGAGTCCGGTCAAGCTGGGCTGCACAAAGGAGTCTCCTGGTGCCGGATGAGTACGAAGTCACAAAGACACAAGGCCTGGGGCCACGTCAAAGTGACATGACAAAGGTCATAGATTTTAATAATCAAAATAAAGAAAGGAGAATGGAACCTTTAAAGACACATACTTACGGGGCTGGGGATTTAGCTCAGCAGCATAAGCACGTGCCTTGCAAGCAGGCGGTCGTGAGTTTGATCCTTGGTACTAATTTAAAAAAAAAAAAAGAAAGAAAGAAAGAAAAGAAAAGAAAAAGACACAAACTTACATGTCACATGTGGTGTCTCCTGCCTGTAACCCCAGCACTCTGGGAGGCCGAGGCAGAGGTGTCAAGAGTTTGAGCCCAACTGAGCCACTCAGGGCTTAAAGAAATCCTGCTCCCCAAAAAAGGTGGGCACATTTGGGAATATAACTCCATGCCAAGGCCCTGGATTCAACACCCAGTACCAGAAAAGACGCTTCCAGATACAGACACCCCAAACGCTGTCTGACTTTGAGCGTGTGAGAGAAGGGAACACAGCTGACCAGGACGTGGGGTGGATCACAGCGATCGGCATCGGCAGGCTTTTCTCAGGAATCAAGCATGCTGCAGGCGCTCTTCAACCTTATCACAGCGGCTCTTCCTGTGGTTGTGGGCCAGAGCACAGTCCCAATCTGGGACAACATAAAAAGATGAGAACTCAGCCAGCCACGACTGGGGTGCTCCTGAGGAAGAGAAGTGAGGAAAATACCAGATGATTTCTGTATCACACCTAGTGAGAGGGCGGAGACGTTAAGGAGCCGGCACAAGGCTAGGCGAGCCCTTGCCAGGCCTGCGGACACCTGGGTTCCAGCCCTAACCAACCATATCAACCAGAGCGAGAGGCACCCAACCACCCTGGATCACTCAGCACAGTTCTGGGTGTGGCTGCAGGGGTTCACTGAGGGCAGGAGACCCACCCCGCTCTGAGTGGCAGCAAGCCACAGACTTGCATTTCGAATGAAATAGAAAGGGAACAAAAAGGAAGCTGCCTCGGGTCCTTCAGAGGGAGGAGCTCCAGCCTGCCTTCACCGTGAGCCCTGTCTCTGGGCTCCCAGCGCATCTGTGCAGCTCCCCGATGCAGACCCCTGTCCTCCCATGAGGAGCTCCAGCCTTGCCTCCACCGAGAGCCCTGTCTCTGGGCTCCCAGTGCATCCGTGCAGCTCCCCGATGCAGACCCCTGTCCTCCCATTAGGGGCTCCTACACTGAGCTCCCAATCTTTGACTGAGTCCTCCGAGATCCAGCCTGAGACCGGCTTTTTGGTGTCTTCCAAACCTGACTCTGTGGGCATCCACTGCAGGCTGACCTTGTAGATGCCTATATATTTGTATATCTTGAATTAAATGTGTTTCTCTGAGAGGCGCTGACTGATACCCCTAGCACCTCAAAACATCAACAAGGAAGTAAAGAGATGCACATGCTAGCTTAATTATGAAGACAATGTAAGCAGCAGAGCTGAATGCCAGCTCCCGTGGGCACATCAAATGACTTGGTTTACTGTTTATATTGTCTTAGAGGGATAAAGCAACCTATTCTCCCTTCAGAACACAAGTCTCTCTTTAGTTCGGGACTCCTCGGATTCTAAGATTCTCCTCCTGGGTTGTTTTGTGTCACCGGAGCGGTCAGGAAAAGAGAGCCATTCTGACAGCTGGGTCTCCCCGGGCTAACCTGGAAACTGGATTGCTACTGCCACCTGGTGGCCAGAATAGAGTTTGAGGCAGTGTTTTGGGGAAGTTCCCTGAGATCTTTGAGGATCAGGGCTGTGCCCTCTCCCCACCCACACTTAAAAAACCCTGATTTATTTTCTAAGCAGTAGGGTCTGGAAGCAGGGACATATACTGGTTTGTTCCCACCTTTTGAATTGTAAACCACAGTCAGGACTAACTGGGGGTAACTCCACTCACTTGGCAAAGACTGCCTTTGAAGATCTGACCGCTTTTTCTCTTCTTCTTCTTCTCTGTTTTCTTGACTCCTGAGGTCCTATGCTATATACTATGCTTGCTCTTCCTCCTATTAAAAGGTGTCCATAAAAAATCTGGTGTGATACCGACTCTGATGTAAGTAACCCGTGTTAAGAAAGTCACCTATGGAGACAGCTGTAGTACCTTAGGTCCCCACACAAGCAAACCAAAGCCCAACACAGTATGTCAGCCTTAGTCTAGGAAACAAAACAAGATTTACCTACTGGAATCCACCAGTTAACGTCTAACCAGGGGCTTTCCAATGGAATGGTCCAACTAAGGCTACTAGGCCACTTTACCCAGTCCAGTGTCCCCATGGCTGTGCTCCCGGGGACACTGTCAGAAAGCTGCTCCCCCATCCTCTTGGCACAGCCTCAGACCCCTCACACCCAGCAGCTGCCAGCTCATAACCCACTGTGTGTGCAAATAAACTCTTCCACACCCGTGTGGCCCCAGTTCATCGCGTGACACTAAGGAAGTGTAATGTGACTTCTTTTCCGGTCCTGCCTTACCAGCCCAGTGCTGGGACACAGCTGTGTGTCATCCCGCCTGACTTGACACTGACTTTTAAATACTCTGCTTGGATAGTGGAATTATGTGTTCCTGATAACAAATTACTAAGGTCCTATTGCATTTTGGTTGCTTGGTCATAGTACAACTGTTCCTTTTATTTCTTAAAAAAGGCAAATGCTCCACTAGCTAGTCTGCATCTGGCTTTTTTCTCCTCACATGTCTTGAGTATTATGTCATGGCATTTGCACTTTGACAGGAATATAATCACCATCATCCTCAGGTAAAATATAAATAAATAAATTTCTCTTTGTGCAAACCCAGGAAACTGCCAACAGAGATAAAGGAAGCTCCAGGCAGTGGTCTCAAGCTTTATCTAGGATGTGAATCACCTGGGGCATTTGGAAACCATTTGTCTGATTCAGCAGTGCAGGCGCGGGCGTGTGAGGAAACCTGGGCTCTGTGACTGCCCTCCGAGAATCTATTTGTGGGCAGAGACTCCCAGCGCTGGATGCATATTAGAACCACTCAGACATTCTAAAATACTCTGATTCTGATCAGCCTCATCGGGGACCAATATAATGACCCACATGACTCTCTGGAGTGACCAGGATTATCAAACTCAGGACCTTGTGCTTGCCTCGAAGGTGCTGTTGCCCCTGAGCAATGTTCCTAGCTGGAAATGCAGCGGTGATTAAACTTGCTGGCTGCCCACTGGATCCATTCAAAAACCCCAGAGATAGCAATGTAATTCATTGGGTGTGGCTGGGGTACTGAGAGCTGCTGGCATGGCCGGTGACTCAAGCGAGCTGGGCAGGCAGAGAGGACAGGATTTAAGAGTGGCTCCCCCACAGTTCCAGGATCAGGTCAGGAGAGGCTGACAGAGGGGAGTGAGCTCGTGTCTGACGCCCCTATCCTGATGGGTGTGGAAGTGAAGGTAGCCTCTTGTCCCCATAATAAATGGTTGGTGCTGCTCAGTGAATATTTCTTGGATCCAAACTGTTTTCTGCACTGGTATGGAAAGAAGACATTGAGAACTAACAGGGCATCCTAGATCGAAAGATCTGATCAAGTGAGTTTTGGTCCCTGGCAAGAGGACCAAAGGCTATCTCTCAGTCACACCTGCTTTAACCTCATCCTTAAGGGAAGTCGGTGTGACCTGGTGCAGAGACTGCCCTGGCTGGGACCGAGAGCCCTGGCCCTGCTCTGGGACACCCCATGGAGAAGGACACTCCTATGCTGGGCCAGCTCGCACAGGACAAAACACCTTGTCTGCATCCCTCTGGGCTCTGATAACTTGGCAAAGCCCCAGCCCCGATCTCCCTGGATGCTCCGGAGGAGTCAGGCTCTGCATTCAGCTCCTCAGAGCCCAGAGCGAGCCAGTCTCTCTATTCTGAGCTCCCTCAATAAGCTGATAGTTTATTTTTCAAACCCTCCTTGCTAATAACCTGTCCGGATGGCCAACAGATTAGGATTTTTTTAAAACTCAATCAGGCATAAGAACAAGAACTGTTAACATTTCACCGGGTGTGCGTGCTGGCCGCACACCAGCAGAGGCTGTTTAATTTATAGCAAGGTGGCTGCGGGCAAGTCAGCCTAATGAGGGAGACTAAAGATTTAGAGTTAAATATTAAATTTATCTTAGTTTTTATTTCTTGCTGTTCCAACCAATAAAAAAACGCCCCTGGGATATTCTTTCGCAAACCTGCTCGGCTCTCGGGAGAGAAAGACATTTAACTCTAAGTTATACTGTGGCAGCTGCAGTTCTACGGTGTTCATTTCCTGTTAGGTTGGTGGTAGACTCTCTGCTGATTGCAGTGTTTTCCTGAAACAGCTTGGCATAGGTTTCCTTTCTAGGCTACTAACCTGGCTTCCTCTCTTAGGATCATGCTATAAACCAGGGCACTGGCTAACCAGACCAGCAAGACAGAGGAACACACTGAGTGAGGATTCTCCCGTCTCCAAGATGTTGCTGATTAAATCCAAGTTTGTGGTTGACTGGTAGATCTCAAGGGCACGATGGAAGAAGTTGGATGTGGCATTCGCCAGCGAGTCACCAAAGTGCCACAATCCTAATATTCTGAAGGACAAACTCTCTACAAAGGCACCTGCTGAACTGAAGATGCCGTGACTTCTTCCCTGAACTTCCTCTGCTAACCTCCGCCTGCTGTGGGGTCAGCTGACTCTTGGTTCTCTGGCAACTCTTCTCTGATGCTGTCAAAACCTCCCCAGCCCTGCCCACCACTCTGCCACCCCGGCTCCCTATCACATGCCCTGGAAGGTGGACATCACAGAGTCCTGGCCTTGGCTTCTCACTCCAGCCCTCCTCTCCCTGGCCTCCCTGCAGCTCTGGCCACCGCTTCACACTTCCCCCAAGCCCAGCTCAGTCCACAGCCCCCAGCCTTGAACACTCAACCAAATGAACTGTGCCCTTTTGTGCGCCCCCCCCTCACACTGGCTCCTTCCACGGCAAGAGCTCCCAGATTCTCTCTTTTCTATGCACCCACTTTATATTCCTGTGCTTTATAATCTCCTATCTTGTTGATTTCTGTAACTTTCTATCTGGTTCTGCTTATGTCCAGTGTTCTTTCCCACCAGCCCCGTATTTGTTTCCCAGGGTGTTTTTAAACGTTCCTGTTACTCTCAGATGTGCCTAACTTACTCTGCCTGCAGATGGAAGCCCTGGAGGACTTTCACCAGGCACAAATCCACCAGCAGCAGGGCTTGAATCCACGCACCTTTGCCTGCGTTCTCCCTGGCCTGTGCACCAAGCTCGTTCTCGCCAGAGACACCCTCGTGTGTTTCTACAGCAGTCACAGAGCACCTGCCACATCCCCGGCGATGCAATAGGGAGGCTCACGCTCATTGGTGGATCTTAACCCTGGCTCCCACCCACAGTCTGTCTTCCATTTCTGCATCCTTTTCTGCATGGCTGTAATTATCTTTATGTATTTTTACCTGCCTTTAGCATCTGACTTGAATCTCTGGGTAATAAAGAAAAATGGGAGTCATGGCTTAGGCCCTGGTTAGACACGGGGGCATCTCGGTGCTCCTGTGATGCTGCCCTAGCCCCGCCCTCAACTCCTCATCCTCTAACATCCACCACCTGCCCACACCTGGGTGGACTCCGTGTCCAGCAGGAAAGCCAGGCATGGGCTGCAGTGGGAAGGGAAGTGGAGCCACCCAGTGGCATCGTTAGGCACTTTCCCAGCAGGGCCTGTGTAAAGGGTGCTAACTCTGCTCCAGTTCCCGTCAGTCAGGTTTCTCTTCCCATCTTATCTTACTGACCAGGGCGTGGACTTTACACTGACATCAATGCCAATACCACCGAGTCTCACCCTCATAGCAGGAGACAAATAGGCAGAATATAAACTTATGTCCTGCTGTGGATATCACGTGGCCCCTTCTCTGGGGCTTCACTCTCCATGATTTTAATTACTGTGATTGACCACAGCCTGAGCACAGTAACAGAAAATTCCAGAAGCAAAAAAGTGAATGTCTTCAAGAACTCTTTCTTTTTTCTCAAACTTGAAAAAATCCTCCTGCCTCAGCCTCCCAAGTGAGAGGATGACAGGAGTGCACCACCTGGCCCAGGTAAGAACTCTGATCAATTACATCACCAGATTTGTTCTATTTTACCTTAGTTTTTTCTGCTCATGTTTTACTGTGCCTAACTTATAAATTGAACTTTGTCATGGGTCTGTATGCATAGGAAAACCGCACTTTAGCCATCTGCCACGTAACAGTGCTCTGGTTGATGCAGACATCATGAGCAAAGGTGGCCCCACAAGATACTGTCACTTACTGATGTTGTTGCCACCTTGCATCTTACAAGGATGGCCCGAGATGTCATCACAGCCACGAGACAGCTAAGGACGCACATCTCTGGCTGGTGGATGGAACGGCCCATGACTATGCCATTAGGGCTGTGCGTGGTTTCAGGCAGGCACTGGCAGTCTTGCCCAGCATCCCCTACCGATACAGGGAAGCCGCTCCACAACCTCACTCGTGCATGAGGCCAGGGGTTGGCAACTAGTTTGGCAAAGGCCGGGCCCGTGTGTGGGAAGCAGCGGGCCCCATGGGGACCCATGCCATCCTCACAGCTGAACACAGCCCTCGTCTGTCAAGGCCTGGGGTTCCCTCAGCCTGGGACAGTGGCCTGCTCTGGCCCCTCTGCCTCTGTCCTGCCACATGTGGGCACCCTTTGTGTTTACCCAGCTTCACACGGTACATTGAGCCCTCTTAGAGCATGGGTTACAGTTTTGGGTCTTTTTTTTTGTTTGTTTGTTTGTTTTCTACATTGCTAAGGATTGAACCTAGAGCCTTCACGCTGAGCTACATCCCTAGCCCTTTCTTTTATTTTTAAATTTGAGACAGAGTCTCAGTAAATCACTAAGTTGTCCAGGGTGGGCTTGAACTTGTAATTCTCTGCTTCAGCCTCCCACAACACTGAAATTACTACGTCCAGTGAGGTTGTTTCTTTATATATCTTTCAATGTTGACTGCTGACAGAGTACCTGGTGTCTGAGAAGTACCAGGTAGGTATTTGATAAAGGAGTGAATGGTCTCCGTTTTAGGTTCTGTGAGCCATGTGATATCCAAAGTGATTACTCTATTACCTTGCCTTAAAATGCAAAAGCAATCATTGACAATATGTAAATAATCATGTGCGTGCTCTTGTAATGCTTTATGCACAAAGAAATCTGAATTTCGCTTAATGTTCCCATCATGAAATATTCCACTTTTTATAATCTTGACCATGTGAAAACCATTCTTAGAGTGGACTGCACCAACGCAGCAGGTAGGCTGGGTTCCCAGATTTGGTCCACGGGCTGTGGTTTGTCAGTCCCTGCCTTAAGCCCTCGAATGACTACTGGGGTACAGCCCCCCCCTCCCGCTGGGCCTGTGGGCACGCAGGGTCCTGGCTCCTTCCTGCAGGACACTGATGGCGATGGCATCTAGAGATGCCCTGCACAGGGCAGCGTGGTGGGTCTCACAGAAACTCTTTACAAAGCCCCATTTTCCTATTCATTGACAAAGTCACCAGTCCATTCCAGGGACAGGACTCCCGGTCAGGGACTAGGATGCCCCTGGGAACTGGGGGGAGTGGGCTGACCATGGACGGTCACCTGGGAACCGTGGCACGGTTAGGAGCAGAGCCACAAGGTCCATCAAAGAGCTCACTTCCAAAGGCATCACAGTGTGTGGCAGAGCTTTTGATCTGTTACAAATAAAGGAATTTAAAATTCCCAAACAAAGCAAAACTCCAGAGGATACAGTCAAGGTAATAGGATTACAGCGATGAAAAGAGGTCAGTGGAAAGACACCTGCCTTTCACACAGACAGAAATAGCTCCGAGGCTCTGGCCGCTGCCTCTCTTCATCCTGAAGTGTGTCTGCCGAGGGCTCTGGGGCCTCCAAAGACGATTCGCCTTACCTGCTGCAAGCAGGCATTGGCTACTTCTTGAGTATCTCTCCTGGGTCACTAGGGGGCTCAACAGGCTTCAAAGAAGGGGAAAGAGAAGGCTTCACAGTAACACACTCCGGCACCCATGCAGATATACCCCCCCCCACACACACACACCTGCGTTTATCTCACACTCACTGGGTCCTGAGAAGTTGGCTGTGAACACCGACCTGCCAGGAGGGATGAGCACATGCACCAGCAGCCACAGGTAATGGCCTCGAGGTGGGACGCGCCCGTGGGTGATGGGAGGTGGTTGGATTAGACTGTGAGGTTCTATCTGCTCAGCGGTTCCAGGATTCTCTATATTCTCCCACATTTTGTAACCTGAATTTCAACAAATCTCAATCACATTTGGATATGGAAAGAACACAGTGTCACGTACCTACTTCGTGGCCAAAAGCATTTAACCTGGATGATGGCATCATAAGGTCTCAATCTGACAAATCCAAGTCATGGGACCATGAGACCAGTGGCCTACACTCTCCAAGAGCCCGCTCTCTGTGGAATCTTTTCAAGTTTTAAATTTTCCAGATTCAAAGTGATAAGTTTTTAAATGTGTTTTACAGACCTACCATAGCTGTGGGGACACTCAGAGTGATCTGAGCAGGGACAGATAGACAGCTACACATGATATCAGGTGCAGTCATGATACTGGGGTTATGTAGGAGAATTGCTCTGTGTCCAGGAGATACCAGCTGAGAGGTTTGGGGGTCAAATGTCACACTATCTGCGATAGACTTTCAAGTGGTTCTGAAGGGTAAGAATGGTGGGGGAGGTCTTGCAGCCAGCTGATTATGGACTGAAACCTCCACAAACTGCGAGCTAACTAAACCTTTCCTTCCTTAAAAAAAAGGTGGGGAGTGAGAGGGGGGTAAAGGAAACATGGTAAATTAGCACCGAGGAATGAATCCCGAAGAAGGGAGGGCATCTTTTGTTGTACCATTCAATCCACTTTTCTGTGGGTTTCGGTTTTCCCAAAATTAAAATTGGGGGAAATGTTTCTGTCTTCCTGTGACAGAGACGCCCTGAAAGGAAACCAAGGGGAGGAAACTGAGGCAGAGCATCATTTCCTGTGAGGAAGCTGAGGTCTGGGATGCAGATGCAAGAGTGAGACCTCCAAGGCCGGAAGACAGTGCAGGTGACAGGAGTCGTCTCCGGGCCCCGTGTTCTTGGGAAACAGAGCTAACAGGAGAGACCAGATGTGTCTAGAGCTACTCAGGGTAACCTCCTCAGGCACTGAGGGCACAGGTCTCAGGGGGACCTGGGAAACTAGGAAAACCTGCAGGTGGCATCCTCTGCGGGTCACCCTGAGGGCCGAGATGGCTGCTCCAAGTGTGTAGAGGAAATCAGCTCAGAATCCAGAAAGGTCACGGTGGCCCATCAGAAGCTGCAGAGTTCCTGAGAGAGGAGACTGATGGCTGCAGGGATGGAAGTGGCCAAGATGCTGTGGGGAGGACAGGAGGAGGTAGGGGTCAGGGCTGGGTAAACACTAGGACAGTGAATTCCCTGCCAGGTGGGACCATCCACTGCAGACCACAGGAGTCATGGGACGAGGTCGATTTGAACACTGGTGCTTTGGGCAGAAACAACAGTCTTTGACTTCGTATCTTTTATATGAATGTCAGAAAGAAGACAGGGTCTGAAAATAGAATCATCTTGAAGCTGCCTATGTGTTCATCAACAAACGAATGGATAAAGAAAATGTGGAGACTGCAGCCCTTCCAGGGGGAGAACCAGCAGTGTCTCCTGAGATCTGCGCCATGTTGGAACTTAGGACTGTGGGAAGCCAAGCCAGCACCTCCCCTCCCTGGTAACCAGAGGCAGGATGACAGACTGCAGCCCTTCCAGGGGGAGAACCAGCAGCAGCTCCTGAGATTCAGGCCATGTTGGAACTGAGGATGCTGTGAAACCAAATGACCATCCTGCCTCCCTGCTTAGCAATAGTGAACCTACTGCTACATAGCCTAGAGTCAAATATCCCACTTCCCCTATCCTCCTCCCCTCCTCCCCCCGCATTAGCAAATGGGAGCCAGAAATCTGAGCATCTCCTGGGAGGTTAACCATAGCAAATAAGGGAGACTTTCTTGTATCATTTCTTTGAAGGCAAATATTTTTATTACTGTTTTGCTCTTTTCTGATTAATGATACTGTTCTATTCAATATTCTGTTTTGATAAGTTCTATAGTGTTCTTTCATCTCATTTTGATATATGTGATTAAAAGAACAACTATTATAAAGATAACAAAATATACTGTGATACCTATTATTGTTATCCCGGTAACCTGCTGTGAGGTTCTGTACCAATTTCACTGTATGATCTTAGTTGGTTTTATTCTGACTTGTTCTGTTGTATACTTTCAAAATAAAAAAAAAAATGTGGTATTTATACATAGGGGAGTACTACACTGCCATAAAGATGGGTAAGCCTGAGCCTTCTGTAAGAAAATGGACCCACTTTGGGACCATAGTATAAATGCAATAAATCAGACACACAATCTTAAATATCACCTGGCCCCTGTCATAGGAGAAAGCTAAAATGTAAAAAAATTAAAGAGCAAAATAAAATACAGATTATGGCAGACAGGAAGATCAATCTTTTGCATAAGGGAAGACCAAGAGATTCAGGGGGTTGAAAAATAACTAAGATATATTACATGACTGTGCCAATTCCTCACAGTGCATGTGACCACTATGCACTGCAAACATTTACTGATAAAAATAAAAATAAGACATAGAACCAGTTCTCCCACATTAGGGGAGCACTGGGGTCCCCTGGAGGGTTTCTCAACCCTTGATCAGTGGCTGAGGGGGCCCGCTCAGGGTGTCTGCTTCCCTAGGGGAGGGGTGGAACCCAAGATTTGCTTAAGTAACAATCCTTTTGTGACGCTGATGGGGGAGACCCTGCTGGGGGGACCCCAGTTTGAGAGCTGGTATTCAAGAGACCAGATCAACACAGGACCTCATCCTACAAATGGCAAGAAACAGACAGGAGAAATGGCCAGCCTTCTCCCGAGAGGCTTTTGGGACAGATCTAACAGAGTGAACACCTGACTGAGTGTCCAGAGGAGGCGGGGGGGATGATGCAGCCACTGTGGAAGGCATTTTTGTGCTTCAGGTAAAGAAAACAGCCTCACTCGAGGGCTGGAATGGGAAGCGGAGCTCACTGCAGCACGTGGAGTAGCCAGCTAAGTCCTCGCCCTCCGCAGGTCCCCAAAGGCATGGACTGAGGTGATTACTCAACGGGAATCTTCATAATACCCCTGGGGCAGAGGATTCATGGGCCAGAGCATGTCCACCCCACCCCAGGCCAGTGCAGTCACCCCCAGGGCACACGGCCTGTTTCCTAGGGACACTGATGCCTGATGCCACGACCCATGAGGCTCTTGAGGTTCTCGTGGGGAAGGACGGTGAGAGGATGAGAAAACAGAAAAGAGACAAAGCTGGGGGGTCAGGGAAGCCCTTACCCTCAGGACAGGAGAGAGGGAGCCGCTGAACCTCTGCAGCCATGCATTTCTGCACTCAGGAGGAGGATGTCAGTCTCAGCCCGCTGCCTAGCAACTTGTCTGCCTGGCTGGCCTCTGGAGCTGGAACAGCTTGTTTAAGTGGCTTGTTTTGGGCTCTTTGTGTCTTTAGGGCTGGCCTTGCTTCAGTCCCACAGGTGTGATCAAGCTCCAGCTTCAAGGGCTCCCTGCAACCTGTACCAGGTCAACAGCCGCCAGATACGGCTCACTGCCTCACAACACCATCTCCACTGCGGTAAGAGCTTTAGTGTAGTCAGCGTCTGCCAAGGGCCAGGGACTTTGGGGACACGGCCTGACCTAGTACCCAACAGCACCCAGAGCCTACAGGGCTGTACTTCCCTCACAGATAAGCAATCTGCTGTCGGAGGGGGCGAGGGTCTCGACCAAGGTCCCCCAGCACGTGAGAAGGAAAGCAATCAGCGCCTCCCCATTTTTCTTCCTAGGAAGGAATTTCATCCAGGAAACAGGAGGAGGAGAAACATAGATCAGAAGATGAGGAGTGAGAAAAGCAATGGAAGCCACCTCCACAGGGCGAGCTCCAGTGTGCATCAAGGCCTAGCTGTCCCTTTCCTGGTGTGACTTTTTATTTCCACTTGTATGAGCTTGCAGTCCCGAGGGTCCGCTGCCTTGTGTGGAGCGGGAGCCCGTACATAGCACCTGCGGATTCCCCCTTGCCATCCCCGTCCCCTGCCCTCCATCCCCGCTCCCTCCATCTCTTCAGCCCTTTCCCTGTCCCAGAACATCTCCTTATTTCCTATATCTTTTATTTCACGCTTTGATTTATTTATACTTTGGGTTTCTCATATAAAAGAAACCATGTGGTATTAAAGCTCATGTGTCTGATTTACTCCACTTAACATTATGGCCTCAAGAAGCATCTGTCTTCCCACAAATGACTCAGGCTTATCCTTCTTTATGGCAGAGTAGTACTCCATTGTGTATGAAAGCTCCAATTTCTTTACCTATTCATCCGTGATGGACATAAAGGTACTTCCAAGATTTAGCATAGGAGACAGTGTTACACCCCTAAACTGACCAATGTTCACCGTGGTCTTCTAGGTTAGAAGTCCCTCAGAACGTAAAACAAATAACACAGGATTCCTGACTTTCAGATTACTCCAAAACCCTTCTGCTTACCCAAGACAGAGTTCTGTTCCAGTCTGTGTCTACATTGGCCACGTTGGGCTGACCTCAGCAGGGGCGGTGACCCTACGTGTGGCGGGGCACAGCCCTGTTGCATGCAGAGGCGGGCGGGCATCACCTGCACGAGCAAAGGCCTACAGCACGGGCTTCCAGAGCTTTGATCTGTTTGTGACTCTGGTAAAATTGCTTGGTGGGAACCACAGCCGCATCCAAGACAGTAGCCAGAGAGCAGCTCCCCTGCCTGGGGACGTATTTACATGAGTTGTAAAATTACTAACGGTCTGGGAAAGAACAGAGCCAGAATCTATGGCACAGGCAGAGTCACAGGAGCCCTTGGCCTCTGCAGCTGGACCAGGTGTCGTCACCCCGAGCTCCGCATTGTTGAGTCTGTCTGCTGCCCCCATGACCGAATCACTTGCTGTAAGCAGAAGCAGGAATGTTTTCATGCATCAACTCTGGAAGGAAAATTTACTTCCGCCTGGCCTTTTCTTGTTGGTAAGAAAAAAGATAGAAACACACCCCAACATTTTACAATACTGGGGTAGTAAGAATAGTTCATCTTGAATACTTGCCTCCTGCATGGCCGGTTTCTTGCCAGGATACCAGAGTTCCTGAGTAGACAGTGCAAGTCCCGAAAGGCTGTAAGGAGGTGGACACTCACAGAGCCAGCAGAGCTCTGGGGGTGAGGAGAGGGGCCCTAGTGCTTGTGCTAGTTCTCAGAGCTAAATGTCATGGAAAGATGTTCCTTCTATCACACCGAGCTCCCCAATCAGGGCTATCAGGAGGTCTCAGGAGAAGTGGGGACAGACCATGAGCCACTAGAGTCCAATTAAAAAGCAATAGGTAATCAGCTCAGGAGGAAGAAAAGCAAGTTTGATATTTTCTGTTCTATTTTGGCACCGCTGCTATACTTAGCTTGGTGGCTAAGACCTATGTGATGAGTCTATGGTTTTCTTCCCGGTAATTTGTGTTGGCCATGAAAGGGGCTGGAAACAGTCGGTGGGTTGCAAATTGCAATAAAAGTGGCCGGGAGCCCATGCAGGAAGCAGGCAGAGGGGAGTGTCATGAAAAGAGAAGACGGGGCCTAAAATAAGATTAATTAAAAATGCGACTCATTAGAAAGAGATTGTTGCTTGTTAAATACGCTGTTTGCAGTTGCAGGACAAAAATAGGGTTGCACACAGCTCTTAAAACCACTGGTTAGGCAGGCGCTTATGCCGCTGAGCTAAATCCCCAGGCTCCTAGCTGGGGATTTAGCTCAGCGGCATAAGCGCCTGCCTTGCAAGCAGGCAGTCATGAGTTCGATCCCTGGTACCCGTAAAAATACGAAAAAAAAAAAAAGAAAAGAAAAAAAAAAAAAAAAAAAAACCACTGGTTAACACCTTGCAGTCAGCTCTTCTAAATAACTTGGGAGGGAAGACTTAGAAGTCACTGCTGGAACCCCACAGAGTGACAAGCACTTCTGGCCCCAGGAGACCTCGCTGCCTCTGGGTTCCAGCTCCCCAGAAGGGGTGAGCTGAGCGTGGGAGACAGTCAGCTCCACCCAGTGTTGCACCCTGGCCTTCCAGAGCAACGTCCTTGTGCTGCATGTGACACAGGCCCTCCTGCAAGCCAGGAGCTGAGGGTATTAAGAGAAGGTCACCAGCCGAGGAACAGGAGTCTCACTGGAACCTGACCTGTGAAATGATTATTTTTCAAGGTTGGGACGTCAAAGATACTTTGCCAGTTTGCACACCTGATTATCAGTGTTACTGTTTGCGCAGACAGCCTATGAGCCTCTCATCCCGCTCTAGCCCTGGACCCTGCAGCCGTTTGGAGGAATCTGCTGCCGCCCGAGTGTGTCTGCAGCGCAGCCTCTACCAGATGCCCTCTATCATGGGCCCGTGTGTCTGCCGGTGCTCACTGCCCAGGTTTTACCCAGAGGTATGTCAGCTGCCTTCACTCTCTCCTAATGCCCCTCGTCAATACCCACTGCTGATCACTTACTGTGGACTTCCATATATTCGGGGATTTAGAGACAAACAATCTTTCTCGGTCCCTTTATGTGTGGCTCAGTCTTTTTGTGGGAAGTGCAGCTTCTAAATCCAGGATGAGCTTCCAAAGTCACAGAGGCGTGTTCTGTGTAGTGCTATCCAGTCTGCCTGTAGGCTAAGTCAGGCGGAGCTTTTCAGTGAAACCACCGTGCACCTGTTCTCTACAATGCCACAGACCGGCAGATCACACCTGGCTACCTAGGCCTGGGCAGCCAGGAAGAAGGTAGAATGTAAGCTCAGGTTTACTGGGATTTCTCTACATGCTAGGGAGCCTGCAGATTAAATCCAAAATGCCTGCCGCACTACTCAGATTAATTATAAGGACAAAAGGAAAATATCTTGTATAAATTTGCACCAGGAAACGCTCAGGTGTAGCCAGATTACAATCTATGGTGCAGAGCTGAACGCTCACTGTGACTGCTGATTCCTACAGGACAGACAGCATCTGTGTTTTTCCCAATAAAGCACTGAAAAACAAGGAAATGTGGTCCTAGCAACAACAGCTCCCGCGCTGTGTCCTGCTCTCGGTGATGAAGACAATTTGCTTAGATGAAGTCAGAGCTAAGACAATTGGGATGATGGGCTTTGTGGCATTCACACGTTTTGCCTCCCCAGTCGCTGCAGAGCCTGAGAAGATGACAGTCCTGTTTCCAAATCTGTATGCAAATTTTTCCTCCCTGGCAGCAATGGAAAATAAAATCGTTCTGTTGAGTTAATCACTAAACAGGGCACTTCAGCAAGCTTGAGTTCTGACATCTAATCAGCAATACAGCTGCATTTAAATACTGCAGATTTAAAGGATTTTGGCTTCAGAAGCAAGGGATTTTCTAGATAATCTTGCCTGCAAGGACCTCGACTCGCGCCGTCCAGCGCTGCCAACCATGATCCTCGGGAAATCACAGGGCAGTGTTTTTCACGTCTGGTTTTCCCTGTGTGTACGGCTGGGAGTAATTAATGTTCGCTAGTGAAAACCTCATCTCTTAATTTTGCAAGTGACATGATAGACACGAAATTTGCCAGGTACCACATTTGCAAGGCTGCATGGGCACAGCTTCTGCCTGTGGTGAGCTCCCCGAAGTGAGCCGGCCAGGGTGGGGCCCCTGGCACCAAGTCCGCAGACTCTGCTCAGAGACCTCAATCTGTATTTTTCCCCCCATGATCTCTTTAATCTCTGCAGAGAGCACAAACCAAAATTTAAAATTATGTGAGAATAAAAATGCTTTTAGGTTATTACAGTGTAGATTATGCAAAAAGGGAATCATTTGAATGGGGCCATCAGCTTCCATTAAATAAGCCTAAAATAAGAAGTTGGGGAATAGAAGAGAAAAAAGAAAGAGAAAGAAAGAAAAAATAATAACATAAATTTAAAAAGGCCACGCTGCTTTTGGTGCCCCCTGCTGGAACACTGGTAATTACGCCTTTGGAATATTTAGCATAATTAGTCTTCAGCTGCCCATTTCAGCTTTGTTCCAGATATAAATGTCAAGTCGAAGCTATTAAGAACCGTGTTCTTGAGAAACAGGCCCTGGGAAGGAAAATCACCCAGGTAGCAAACGCTCCACTGGAAATCACAAATGCCATGGAATATTTGTATTGTTGTGCTGGCTGGATGCACTAATTGCTATAATTCTTTTCTAGCTTATAAACCCCAGGCTGGTTGATAGCCACCATAAATTATTTCTAATGTTAATCAGCTTCCCATTCACATGAAAGCCACAGCCACAAACGCGCCCTGCCCTGCTGCTGGTCGGTCAGGTCGGGGCTTCGTACGGGGTCAGGGGTTCCGAGTCACAGGCAGCATTCACTGGCCTGAGCTTCCAGAAAACAGGCAGGAGTCTACTGTCCATCCACTCACATAAAAATGGATTTCGCCTCCCCTGCAGGCAGCAGGAGTCTCCCTGGCTACAGTCACCAAAAATAGGCCAGGGTGTCACAGCCAAGCAATGGCTTTGTGTCTGCTTTGCATGTATTACGGGTACTTCTCCTGGGGAAGGTGGGAGAGTCCTGTGGCACACATTTCAGCCTCCCCAGGGAGAAGGCAATTGGTGCCCTCTCAGCTTCCAGAATCGCCTTTATCAATTTTATTGATTGAGCTTCCTCAATCACCTAGATTGAAGGATGCAGATGAGACCAGCTAAGGAAGCAGACTGGGGAAGGGACCCCCACCCAGCCAGAGACAGGGAAATGCTCCCTGAGAGTGGGAAATGTAGCATGTGCCTGTAATCCCAGCACTCAGAGAGGCTGAGGCGGGAAGATCCCAAGTTTGATCCCAGCCTGGGCAACATAGCAGCTTCCTGTCTCACAGTAAAAACAAAGGGGGTCATGGATGTGGTCGCTCAGTGCAAAGGCCCTGTGTTCAAACTGCAGTTTAGCAAGGAGAAAGAAATGTGCGCACAAAGGGCAGGGTCCTGGGACACAAGGACTCACAGCAGCTTGAAGACATTTCCTGTCTTGTTTTATCAGTGAGAAAACTGCAGTAGAGGAGATTTCCAAGATTCCAGAGAGTTGGTGGCAGAGTTTATGTCCAGGGTTCTTTTGTCAAGTCTCAGTTCACAGAAGTAAGAAAAGGGAGGGCTTCTCTTGCAGGGGAATAGTTAATCTATTTTTTTCAACAATGAGAAAAATAATATTTTTGTAGATGTACAAAGGGGGGGCCTGAAGAACAGCAGGAGCAGGAATGCAGGTGCCTCCATCCTCCATAGATGGGGGATGAAACTGTGGGAGCAGATAGGCCATGAGTCAGGGACATTTTTCAAATCAAGCTCAACCTTTTGGTTGCCTGAGAAATGCCTTTAATGCTCTGCAAGTGTCGGGTTCCACAAATCTCATTTAATATGCAGAGAATCTGCCTCTTCCAGCTCATGAACAATGGATCCTTGGAGGTGGAGATTAGAACTTTCTAGAATATCAAAGCACAACCTGTAAGTAAGATCCAGGGTCCTTTCCTGGCCACAAGCCCATTTAGTTAAGCACTCCTGAAATGGCTTCTTATCACCTAAATAAAAAGTTTGCAAGCAAGAGACAAAACCTGACACGCAAAATTGTATTCATAAGCCTGGGCCTTGTGACTTAATAGTCACACTAAGTCCATGGAATATATTTGTGAGTTGAAAATGAGTTGTCAAAGAGGAGGCCTCGGGGTGGCCGTGGATATCAGAATTCCTTATCAGGCCTGCATAAAATTGCTCAGAGTTACAGATTGCAGCTCTCCTGTAAGTCCCCTGGCAGCTGGGTCTACGTACATCCAGGAACTGAATCCTGTCTGGATACTGAGGCTGGGGAGAAAAGTGTGGGGCAAGACAGAAAATCAATATTGCCTCAACCCTGGAACCATCAGTTGCCTGCTGGGTTTTTCCTGTCTAATGTCTCCACGTCCTTGGGAGAATTGCTCCCCATGACCCCTGTCCATGCTGAGGAAGATGCTGGTCAGCTCCTCTGAGAGGGTGCCATCCTCTCCTGGCTGTGGGGAAAGGTTTTCATTTGCTCCTCCCACAGAGACTGATGGAACACGGTCATGGTTAAGCTTCACTGTGTCAAACTTAGGAGCCACCCAGGGGGTTAATGGGGTCTAGGTCGTGTAAGTCTGACTGTGGGGAACATACCTAGTTCCTGCCCCTTTCCATCTGGTACTGATCCTCTGCTGTCCTTCTCATCCGCCATGAACTAAGCAGCTCAGCTCCACAGCACCCTTCCAACATGGCGCCCTGTTTTGTAGGCTGTAAACCATGGACCAAATCCCCTGAAACCATGAGCTGAATTAAACTTCTCCCTTAAGTTGTAGGTGTCAGGTATCATGTTCCAGCAACAACAAAAAAAGATGGCCAAAACAGGAATGATGTCTTGGCACTGGGATATAGGTGATCTCTCTGCTGCCAAATCTCATCCCCCCCATAGGATAGATAGAGATCATCTGCAGTTAGAAACAGTGAAGCCTGTAGGAATAAATCCTAGATGTAGCCACACCTTAAGTCAGCTCCACTCTGTAGCGCACTGGGAGGTGCAGCCCTCAGAAGGTCAGTCAGGCTCGCAGGGAGGAGGGTGCCTCCCTGTTCCAGTGCGCACGACCTCCAGCTCTCAGCTCCACCGAGGCCCGCCGTCTTTTGGGCTGAGGTCACACCCTTCTCAGGCTATCGACTAAGCAAAGCAGACATACCCAAGCTTACCTCCCTCCCCTGGGTCCCAAGGCATTCGCAGTGTCTCATCGATTTCTTGTGGCACCCACGAATCCAAAAGAAATGCTGGCAGCTCACTTTACAAAATAGATCCAAGCAATTAACAGTAGTAGTTTGTGCACGGTCTGACATATGTTACTGTGTTTTCCTGGAAAATTAAAAATACTCCACAGGGCCCCTAAATGTTCTCCAGAACACCACGGAGCATCTCCACAGTTCAAGAACCACAGACCCTGCTGTTTCTCCGCATTGCAGGCCTCCCTGAAAGTCCCAGTGGGCTGAGGAGACCAGCAGATCTGCGCGCTGCAGGCCGACTGCTACGCCTCTTCCTTCCCGGGCGGGCCTGCCCGGTGCAGCTTTTCCTAATCCTCATTCCTCTGTGCATTTGCTTCTGGAAGGAACCCAGGCTGCAACAGACATCTTCAGTTTATTTTTTAAAAACATAAACCCTCTTTGAAAAACTGGAGCTCTTTGGAGTTGGATGGCTGCCCTGCAGCCTCAGATGGGCCTAACAAATGTGCCAAGATAAGTAAATGGCTCTGGCCCGGGCTCAGGACAAGCCCAGAGAGTGAGCAGAAATGACAGTCTGATTGTCACTGTAATGCAGAGGAAACGAGATCGTTCTCAGGGTTTGCGGTCAGCAAATACTCTAAAGCGTGGCACTCCTGTACCTTTAACTAAGCCCATCTTGGAGATCGTATGCAAACTGCATGTTACCCCGAGCTTGGGGGGAGCACACCCAAGGCACACGTGGTAGCACTTATCTTACTGAAGGATGATGAAAAGTTTTTGCTTTTGCAAGATGGTGTCCCTAGTATTAGATTGGCAAGGAGAATAGTAAGCCTGGCACCCCTTGGCCCAGTTGGTGGGTAAAATGTACAAGGAATTAAAACCTAGACTATAGTATTACACAGGCCATCCTACCTGCAGAGTTCCCCAGCCACTGTGAAGGTCTTACCTCTGGGTCTGACGGCGGAAATGACGTCAGTCATCACTGTATTCCACCCATCACTTGTTGTTCCACTTCAGACACGTCCGTGAAATCAACTGCTCCCCCAGATTAATTGATTTCATATGACTAACCAAGCTCTGCCCCTGCTACCCCTCCGGTTCCTTATCATTCAGTCCTTTGGAAACCTCCCAGCTTGCCCTCTCCTCTCCGCCCAGCTGGGTGACAAGCTTCTCATCCAGCTCAGTCATCTTTGCTTTCCACCTCCCTTCCCCAGCCTACAGCTTGCAGCTTCTTTCTCGGATGCTGTGACTCCTGCTGTCCGCAGTCCGCCCCTCCATGCACAGCCTGCCCACACTTTTCCTTCTGCACACAGCAACCGCACTTCCCTGCTTCACATCCTTCCTGATCCTCCCGGATGGGCATCCACCTTTGCCACAGGTGGCTCCTCAACCCTCCTGCCCCACGAATCCTTCCCATGAAACTGGTGTTCTGGCCACACAAGGTCTCCCACTTCTTTCTAATTAACCCACGCTTTTTCTCAGAAAGTCCCAAGTAAGCCCTGAAGAAGCCCATCTTCTACATCACACGACAGATTCTCCGCAGAGTGACGCGGCCCACTCATGGTCAGCGGGTGCCCAGGTGTGCATCATACTTGGTTCAACTGCTAATAGGGTCCATCCAGGAAGGCAGCCGGCGACCAGGGTTATGGAAGAGAACTTAAGGAAAAGTATGCCTGAAGCCACATTTGATTAATGTATTCACCATGATTTCTACTTCTGAACCAAAGTAGCTGAGGCTCACAGCTTAAAGAGGGGAAGTTCATTTTGTCTCCTGACTTCAGAGCCTTCAGTCCATGCTCCAAGGGGGAGCCATCATGATGGAAGGGTCTGGTGGAGAAAAACTGCTCAGCTCATGGCACCTGGGAAACAGGAGGAGAAGAGCCCCAGAGGAAGGGACCAGAGGACCAGATATCGTTCCAAGGTCACACGTCCATGACCCACCAGGCACGTTGACAATCAAGATTAGCCATCACCAGCTCACAACTTGTCTACTTGACTTCCGGACCCACCACCTTGAACCTTATTTAATCTCTCAATGGAGACAATAGCAAGGCCATAATCCCTCTCTCCCCCGAGATGTAACTAGCCTGTGGCCAGCCAAAAAGACATTCATTCCTTCCCCTAAAGTCTCAGCGGTCCCAGCACTGCCCCAAACTTTAAGTCCAGAGTCTCCTCTAAAACCCACAGCAAAGACTTAGCTATGAGGCCCTCTGAAACTCAAAAAGCAAGTGACATACTCCCAAGGTAGATGCCTGCACGGGCAAGCATTCCCGTTCCCAAAGGGAGGGTCTGGGTATAGATATGCAACCAAAGCAGGACCAAAACCCATCAGAGCAGACACAGGTTCTGTAGCTCTGTGTCTGGCCTGTGAGGCAATGGTGCAGAGATGTGAGGTCCAGAGGGTTGGGCAGCTGCAGCCCTGTGGCACAGCCAGCTGCAGCCGCATGGCCTTTTCCTTGCACTGACTCTGCTCACAGAGAGCAGGTTTCCTTGGCAACATCCCTTGTTCCTGGAATCTCTAATTCCCTGGAGTCTCCACTGCAGCTTCGGCCTCACTCCCATGGGCAATTACCCTCCCATGAGCTGCTTGCAGGGATGACAACGGTGTCATACATTGCCTGGCTTGGTAAGCCTACTTCAGAAATCTGGGTGGAGGCCTCTGTGACCCCATAACACTTGCATTCTGAGCGCCTATGAAACCAGCACCACAGGACATCAAGCCCATCAAGGTGACAAGTGAAACCATCACAGTGAATATATTCCCCAGTGATAGAACTGGCAGACTTACAGATCAGACCTCTGTTGTATTCCTCTTTGAGTCAGCAGCCCTGGCACACAGCTGCTCATGGAGAAAGAGCTGTTATTGTTGGCCAAACATTTCAGGAAGAATAAATCATGGATAAAAACACACACATTATAGGTCAGTATTTTAATCCAAGTATGAAATGAGGATGAAACAGCTCCACTGCATGCAATTACTTTCTTCTCCTAGAACCCACCTAAATCTGCAATAACTTCTACCTCCCATTGGTATATTCCTTCCCAAAACCATGTCATAAATCGTCCACAGTCTTTCTGGCAGAAAACAAGCATCTGGGGGCAGGAAGCTGTTTCTCCACGAGTGATACCATATCATTAACAGCGAATGCAGTGGGTCTCAACAGCAAGATTAATAAGCAGATTGAATTGTTTTAATATGTCAGAAATCCAAGTAAATTTTATAACCTAATCATTAGTGGATGAAACCAGGCTTGAACACAACTAGACAGAAGTTGTGTCTGCACGCTGTACTCTGTCTCCAGGCATTTTAGTGCCATATTCGAATGCACATTTCAATATACTAAGAAAATTGAAGAGCATTCATAAAAGCAAGTTCGACTCAGGACAGAAGAATTTCCAAAAGAGAAGTGTTTGATTCTGTTTCACTGGAGAACTAAACCTGAGATAAAGCTTTTGAACTTTTCCCCAAGTATGCATCCCCATAGGAGGGAGGGATTTCTCTCTGTCTAGCTGCTCTGGAAAGGGGCCCCCACATGGTGAGTGGGCACCTTCCTGGCTCTCCCCTTTATCATCCTGAAGCAGCGTGCAGCCGCTAATGGAGAGAGTCCTCATTAGAAGCCACCCCAAACTGCACTTCCATTAGTGCTAAATGCCCTTTTAAAGTTAAAAGAAACACAGTAGACAAAGCTCTGGGAGACTCGGCCTGTATTTCCCTTGCCTTTGGAGCCTTCCCTGAGGGCAGCAGGGGCCAGCTACTGCCCCATCATGGCCTGATTAACGCATCAGGCATCTCTCACTGGCTCCTGGAAGCTACTCTGGGCCCTCACGCAGGTGTATCAGCAGGTGCCCTGGGACTTCACACCTGCTGGGATGCAAGACAGAAACACGAGTTAATTAAGCCTATTGTTCAAACAATTTGTTTCTCCCGGAGGTTGACTCACTGGCAATGATTTCAGCACAGTCTCATTTCAGAGGTAGACCGCTGCCTGCGTCCTGGTGTGAGGACTCCCTCTGCAGAAATTCATTTTATTTTCCAGACTTCCAGGTCACTGACAGTAACGCTTTAACTAAAAGGGGGAAAAAATCTCTTGCTAGTGGATGACAAGCTGTTTTTTTGAAGTAGATGATACTTGTAATTTTTTTCATAGCCATGACGCTCCTCAGAGGACCAGCACCAAGGTGAAATGTGAATATGTTGGATATCGAAGATTTGCTATTGTGCAACGTTTTTATTCAGAGTCCAGACTAAAAACAGCTTTTGGAAGGTGCTCCCGGTTGCTCTTAGCAGTGATGCATGGAAAACAATGGGTGTCTCGTGTCAGGAGACACTGCAGACAAGAGACACGGGGGTGGGGGTTTGAAACATGCTTCTCTGGCTCCTTGTCTGAAAGAATCAAAGGACATTTCCCATATTCATGGCTTCTGTTTTTACCTCACGTCCTCCTTGCGTTCCATCCATCTCTCTAACTGATGCTCTGGAGACACTTTCATCCTTATTCCTCTCTGGTCACCAAGAAAAGCAGCACTGATTTCTCCACGAATCCACCCAAGGCAAGGACAAAGCTGGGTTTCCAGCCACTGCCTGCCTTGGACCCCAGCGACTGGCTGAGCAACACGCAGTGGGCTTGAAGCTAAAGAGAACACCAATCAGTGGAGAAGCTGGGAATGTTTCTAAGATGTGTAATGGAGGAACCTAGAGCATCTCCTTCGCCATCTCCTCTGGAGAACTTGAAGTAAGCAAGTGTTGTAGAGATCTTCCATATTTAATTACTCACAATGAAAAAGAAAGACCAACCGAGATAAAGGAGGTTAGCTAACTCAGACTGACAAATCTAGGTTTCTGAAACACGGCGTAAGTTATACGTTTTGGAGGCTGCTTTAAGGAATAGTAACGCGTTATTACAAAAAAGGAGCTGACACAGGACCTAGGAAGGGCTTCGGCAAATGAAAGACTTAAACTTCACTGGTCTTCTGGCAACTCCATAAACAAGCCAAGTTTTTGCTAATCAAGTGACTAATTAACGGAAAGGTTGAGAATTTTCTAGATACAATCTTTCTTTGAGCCCAAGCTCAATTAATTGTGACTTCTGTGTTGAATTCCCAGATGGAAGGAGGACCCTTCGACAGGCTGTTTGTGGATCCTGGCTCCTGCACTGTTTTGGTTCTGAACGTGCACCCACTTCTGCTCAGGGTATTATCAAGAAAACCAATGTGGACAATGGAACATAATCGTCATGGTGGAAGTCTTGCCACACCGTTTGGCTATGGACTTATATTGCTGTCACTGGTTATTAGACCTGTGGGAAACCACCTTGTCACCGTGAATAGATAGGTCAGTTACAGTAATTAGAAGATAAACTCACACTAAGAAAAAGAAAGAAAAGGCAAAGAAGAGAAGCGCTTGATTCCTGATGTCTGGCTACTCTCAGCAATCGAGGCTTCGTCAGGAGTATACGCTTATCCCACTACTGAGACTCAGTGACCTGGTGCTTTGTGGACTTGGAAACGTCCAGCTGCCAAATGAGAATTTCCCACAGTGAACTGTTGGCTTCCGGCTCCATAGATCCCAACTCAGGGTGTAAGTAAAAGTGACACCTGGCTGGTCCTTGGGAAGCCCAGACCTGGGGACCCTCACCACTGACTGCCTACATGCCCTTTGATCCACCTCAAGGGAACATCTGTAACCTAGTTAGAAAGTAGACAAATTCCTCCAAGTGCCAACGTACGTGTGGTTCCATTATACTCCAGCTCCATCGGCTACAAGCCTGATGTGACACAAAGGAACATTTTCTTCTTACATTCCAGAAAATGAAACACTGCCAAGGTATTTATTTTCTTAGTTACGATTTTGCATTTAGTTCAGCCAAAGGTATGTATTTTACTAAATTGCAAACTGTCACCATGCCCTAAGGTTTGGAGCTCTCTCTTCTGTGTGGTCAGCGTTCAGGAAGTCACTGTTAAATCCCTCTGCCCTGATCCCAGCCTCAACTACCCTGGAACCACATCTTCTCTCAAAGATTCAACACATGATAAATATGATCACGAACCTACAGAGTTCATCTCAGAAGACAGCCTGCATGCCTGATCAACACACCGTAAGAGCAGGGCAGAAAGTGAGTGCTGACTACAACCTGCTGGACACCAAAGGCTAGGACTGTAAATGGTTTATCCATTTCTGATCACATCATACATTAAAATTTACTCAAAATTAATCACTGACCCAAGTGTACAAAGTAAAAGTCTAAAGTCTTCAAAAAATTTTTATTTTTTATGGGTTTTTTAATAATACCCAAAACACAAGCAGTAAAAGACAAACTTGATTAACTGGACATCCTCAGAATTAAACATTTTTAAGCTTCAAAGGACACCACTAAGAAAGATAAAAAATAATTCATAAAATGGGAGAAAGTTTTCTCATATGTGGCAGCTAGGAAAAAAGGACAGGAAAGCAAAAGAGAAACTACCAGAGAAGGAAAGGGTGAGGAGGGGAGAGGAAAGGAGAGATCGGGAGGTAGGTATGATCAAAGCGTGTTACATACGTGTGTGAAAATTCACAATGGAGCCCATTATTCTGCATAATTAATGTACACTAATAAAACAAGTAATAATGTAACATACGGAGAATACTTGCAATCACATATCCAATAATGGACTTACATTCAGAATATATAAAAAACATTTCCAACTCAATGATACGAAGAAAAATGATCACACTTTAAAAAGACGGAGGATTTAGTAGATATTTCTCCAAAGAAGATAAACAAATGCCCAATCATTACATGAAACAGCTACTCCACATCCTTAGTCAATGTAAATTAAAAGCACAGTGAGACACCACTACCCGTGCACAAGGACAACTAGAATTGGAAAGACGGTGACCACGACAGGGGAGGAGGTGTGAGAGAGCTCAGGAGACTTACACATTGCAGGAGGTGTAAGAAGATGCAGGCACTTTGGAAACCGGTCTGATGGTTTCTCAGAAAGTTAAACATAGTTACCATAGGGCCTCTCTACTCCTGGATGTGCACCCAAGAGAAACGAACAGCCCGGTCCACATGATATTCACACGTGCATAATAGCTGTGAAATGGAAGGAATTCAAAAGCCCTCCTACTCAAGGATGGATATGCAAGATGCAGTATAAGCACACAACGGAATATTGCATGGGGCTAAAAGAGAAGCGTGCTTTGTGCTGCCACAGGTGAACCTTGAATAGATTATGCCATTTGCAAGAAACCAGACTTCAGAGGACACAATGCATTACTCCATTTATAGGAAATGCCAAAAACAGGCAAATCCATCGAGGTAGGAAGGAGATTAATAGCTGTCAAGGGCTGAGAGAAGGGAGGAATAGAGAGAGACTGCTATACCAGAGGGTATAGGTTTCTTTTCCCTGTGGAGTGATGGAATGTTCTGGAATGACCATAGCCACGCCCCTCTGTGCATATACCCAAACCCACTGAGTCCTGCACTTTAGAAGGGTGAATTCATAGAATGCAAACTGTATGTTAATAAAGCTATTATGAAAAGCACAACAAAACAGAGATAGAGCAGCTACCCAAGTGGAGTGTGCTTGCTTAGCACCAAAGACCCTGTGTTCAAATTCCCCCATGGAAAACAAAACAAAGCAAAGCAAAAACACTTCTATTCAGGGAAGGGGATGTCCTTGTCACAGTTCATTTTGGCAGAGAAAGTCCAGGAGACAGACGGCCGCTGGTGGGGCTACCCATCAACAGTGTCTTCTAGACGACCTCCTGGCTCTGAGTATGGCTGTAACTTGGTTTCCTGTTTTGATTCCTCCTGGGAAATTTGCTTTCTGCCAGTGACAGTGAGCCCTCCATCCTTTCATGCATGTTAGACGTGGGAGGACTGAACTGCACCACAGGACAGAGTGGTGGACAAGACAGACGGTCCCGAGCTCACATCCTCACACCCTGGCAGAAAGGACATAGAGCAGGAAAGAGACAGGCATCACTGACTGTCTTGAAACAACTTCGCTTCCGACCCTCGCCTCACCTAAGTCACATGGATGGAATCCCTGTTTCTCTGTACAGTTATCTAACATGTCTGCATAAAGCACAAAGTCTGTTCACTGGGGTCCCCTGCAAGCGCCGAGACTGTGGCAAGCCCCCAGCAGCGCTGAGTGACTGTCACTGCTGTGGCAAACACTGCAATGTCACCCAGGATGTGGAGGTGGATTTATTCAATGCCCATGGGCCTGATAGGAATTCAGTCCTCAGAATGTCGGGCCCTGATCTCTGGTGCTCTTAGACTTATTCAGGGCTGACAAGTACAGAAGCAGGATATTTGGCAGTTTTGGGTTGGTTACATGTTAGCTCATTAGTAATGATTGGCCTAATAGAAAAATCATATTCCATAAGCTGCCTACTAAGGCAAGTTTAAACTCCGGGCAAGCTGGGGGTTACGGGAAGCAAGTGCTTAAGATACCACTCGAGATCAGGACAGGGTTGGATAGAAAGGGGCAACATGTACCTGGCGTTGGTGGAAAACAGGAAGACGGACCTGTCCAGGGGCGTAGCTACTTGCAGGAAATTTAACTTTGAAAAATTAGCTTTAACAACAATCATTATCATTGTTTTTATGTCCTGAAGAAACATTGCAGTCTAGGGTGCTGTGGCCAGTGAAGGTGACTTAGGTCCAGGCGTGCTGGTGTCCTTGAGGGGGCAGCCTCCTGGGGTGGGGCCGGCAGCTGCGGAAAGTCTGTGGGGAGCCTGGCTCTGCCTAGGCAGCGGTGGGAGACGCTGAGATCACCTCCTCCTCCCCAACCTCACTCTTCAGGCGTGGATTCCACAACTGAATTAATCTGAATTCTGAAATCTTGGGGCTACTTTCTTTTTCTGAAAAGCTCCTATCTTCCTTACTCTTCTTCTTGTAGGACCCAATACCTCACCCCGACAACTTAAAGCAGGATCGGATGACTTGGACCTGAGTATTTAGTCTGTGGTCCACTGGTTCCAAGACAGGAGGCAGGTGGAAGGGCCTGGCGGAGGGGAGCTGCTCGCCTCACAGCAGCCAGGGAACAGAGGGAGAAAGGAGGAGCCAGGAGAGACAGACCTCCAGGCCACACCCCATAACCAGTGTCTTCTGACCGGGCCCCACTTCCCAACGCCAAGCCAGCTGTAGCACCCACATAGCCCCATCACCTTCTACGAGGCCCTCACCGGAGCATGAGGCTTTGGGGTGTGACGCAGGTGTGAACCTCCAGGTGTGAACCTCCAAGTGTGAATCAGACAGCAGCTTACCACACACAAGGAGCAGCCAAGCGCGGTGAGACCAGCTAGTGTGTCTGCAGTGTTTCCCAGTGGCCGGGGCCAGAGATGGCTCTGCAAAGGGACAGCTTAGGAGCAATCCATTTTACTTCTCCTGGGAGGGGGCAGGCAGCACCCGGTGGGCCACCATCAATGTCTTTCTTCCCAGTTGCACGGACACTGGTCAGCGCCCACTCTGCATGCTCTATGCCCAGGGAAAAGGGCTTTGGGACTGGCAGCAACAGGGTGCATGCAGCCAGGGACCTTCGGGGGTGGGGAGAAGAGAGGCCACACCAGGCCCATCAAGGACACAGCGGGAGAGGACGGAGTCGGCGGGTCTGTAGCCACTAAGAGGTGCTGACGAGATGGAGCGTTTCAGCTAAGCTACCTTTTCTATAACCACGGATTGGCATTTCTTTTTCTTTGACTATGCTATCATTACCATATTTGAGCTTTATTCTTTTTATTATGAAGTTAATGTCCTTAAGCCAGGCGTGGTGGCACACACCTATAATCCCAGCACTAGGGAGGCTGAAGCAGGAGGATCATGGCAAGTTCAAGACCAGCCTGGGCTACAAAGTGTGCTCCAGGGCAGCCTGAACTGCACAGTGAGACCCTGTCTCAAAAAAAAAAAGAAAAAAAAATTAGTGCCCTTGCTTTATTTCAGCATAGCTGTGTAAGAGCAAATTGCTTAACTGTGCTGAATTTCAGTTTCTTTGTCTACTAAAATGGGAACAATGACCCTGAAGAGGAAGATGTTATGGGGTTCAATGAGCCAATATATTTAGACCACTGAGCCCGGAGGCTGACTAAATTTCCAACAAGTCTTACTGGGTCTGGTCGTGCTGTGTTAGCAGTCTGGTGGAAATAACATGGGTGGTCAAGATGTAAAATCTAGGTTTTGAAGGTGCAGGGCTGGGGACCACGTCATGGTGGTTCCTGGCAGCGACCCTCTGAGACCTGTTCCTTGAGTGGTTAGTCAGAAGTGGTAACAAGTTCTTTATTTTTTAAGTGATGTCATTAATATTAGTTCCCCACAAATTTTAGTGTAATTTTTATTGTAGGTGTAAGATTGGATAGATGGATGGATGGATGGATGGATGGATGGATGGATGGATGAATGGATGGAACAGACAGATGAAGAGATTCAACAGTGAATGCTTGGTGCAGTGGTATATAAATGTAATACCAGCTACTTGGGAGGCTGAGGCAGGAGGAACTCACATTTGAGGTTATTCAGAACAAACCAAATCCCCATCTCAAAAATTAATTCATTAATCAAAAGGGCTTGGACCATAGAACAGTAGCAGAGTTCTTACCTATCAGGTGCAAGACCCCAGGTCCAGTTCCCAGTACTAAAAACCAAAGAAGTAGAAAGTTAAAAAGTTGGCTTTCCCCACTGTCACTCCTCCATTGCCCGGCAGACACTGACTGAATGCCAGTCACTTGCCAGGCCCTTTGCTAGTCACTGGGGACTCATAGTGAAGAGGCCACATGGGCTTCCACACTTATGAGCTTTGGAGACCAAGGCATCCCCAGTGTAGACTGCAGGGCTGGTGCATATCTATCTTGTAGACATCCCAGACATTCCTTTCCCACTGTGTGAATCCTAGGAGTTCCTCCAGGAACTGAGCAGTGAGGGTCAGTCCTCGCCCTCCAGGGATAAAGCCCTGCAAAAGGAAACGTCCTCCTCCTTCTGTGGACCAGGGGCTTATGTCCCTGCTGAGCGCTAGTTATGGCTGCCCTGCGGTGGGAAAGGGCTGAAAAGTCAGGGTAGGTCCCACACTGTCAGTGTTGACAATGACTTAAGAGCCCATCCCCAAGATGGCTGCCTGCCCATCCCCAAGATGGCTCCCTGCCAAGACAGGAGTGCCCACCTGCGAGCACCTGGCAAGGCCTTCCGGCTCCAGAGAAAGATTCCTTTTCCTACAAAACCACATCTCTTGCCAAACACAGCCTTTTCCCCTCAAAGGCTTCATGCTAATTACTCTGAATGACTAACCCTTCATGAACCAACATGTGGTCGCCAAATGACGCATCCCCTCAGGCTGACATTTTCCCCTCCTCTGGTCGTGGACCTCTCTGGGCTTCCTCAGTGGACTCTGCCAAACAAATGTGATTATATTGGTGACATTTGAAAAGGCAGCATCATCACAGTCACCGTTTAGAAGGGTGAGGACTGGGGGGCTGGGGATTTAACTCAGTGGCATAAGTGCCTGCCCGGCAAGCAGGAGATCATGAGTTCAGTCCCCAGTACCCACGCCCCCCAAAAACTCCAGAAGATACCTAACACAATTTAACTGTAAACTAAATTAAAGCAAAGAAAGAGTGTTTAGAGAATTTTAATTCCCATTTTAGTTCAAATCAAGGGAAAGAAGGGGTTAAAAATGTTCAGTTAAAGCAACTGGGGGACACTTGTTAGGATTATAGAATTCCAAAATAAGCACCAAATGACAACTGAATCATGCCCCATGTTCTCACTGGACCATCACTAAACTCCTCTGTCAAAATCTCTATGGAAGAGGCTTAAATAAGAGAATCTAGGGAGAAATGAGGCAAGCAATGTGGTACCAAATGATTTCACGTTAAAAGAGATCGCCATGTGCAATTGACCAAAGACTCTCTATTCTGGCAGCACAAATCTGCATAACTATCAGGACGTATTGTTAGAAAGCTTTTAGTTAGGCACGGCTGGTAGGCTGAGGCAGGAAGGTCGCACGTTTGGCTGGAGCCTGAGAAATTTAGTGATGTAGTGAGAATTTGTCTCAAAAAAATACAAAAACATAAAAATGAAAAGGCTGGAGATGTAGCTCAGGTTGGAGATCCTGGGTTCAATCCCTAGTACTGGGAAGAAAAAAAATCACTTGGTATTAATCACATCATTTAAACTTTTTATTTACTTATTCACAGGCTTCATAAATTGAATAATTCTTAGGCCAGTCACAAAAACAAATATACCTCCCAAGTGTGACTCTATTAGCTCTGCAATTGATTGGGGTTTTCGTGTTAACATGTAATGTAGACATTTAAACACCAGGGGACAGTGTGTGAATTCTTGAATTCATTTACCTACTAATACATCAAAGTAGGAGCTTAATTGTAAGAGTTTTTTCTCCCTAAGACATTTGTGTCATTTTGTACCTCGAAAATTAAAAATAGAGGTTGATAGAAGCACGAATCATAAGCCAACTAATCAAGTTAATTTGAATCATAATGGAAATGAGAAAGATTAATTTCATAAGCAATCATTAATAATGGAAGCTGTCATGTATGAATAATCAAAACTTTAAGTGTTATATGGTAATTAATTCATTACTATAGGTTACATATTTTAAAATAGCTCAAGTCTTCCTGGCTTTGGAGTGCTTATTAAAAGCAATCCTCAGGGAGGGGAAAGTAAAGTGTTCCCTTATAAGTTTTTGTGTGTGCCTGTTTTTAGGAGCACAAGAGGGAAAGTTGATTTATACAGTGAAAGATTCACTCATGGGTAATTTGCCTTGCACCACGGAAGAAGTCAATGGTCAGCCCTTTGCAGAATACTGGAGAACTGCACTCTTGATGAAGATGGGCACATTGGAGACTTCATAGCAGACTGAGTATCCCTAGCCCAAACATCTGAAATCCTAAATGTTCCAAAAGCCAGAATAGTTTTGATGGCACAAGGGGAGAATTCACCTGATTTTCTGTGATGGGTCACAGCAGAGATGCATGTAAACTAAAAATATTGCATGGAGTCACCATTATATATGCATAAGGAATATAATGAAACATTAATATATCCTTAGTTAGATTTGAGTATCATCCCCAAGGTATCCTATGATGTCTATGCAAATATTCCTGAAGAAGCCTGAAGAATATTGAGTTCAAGATCCTGCTGGTCCCAGGCATTCCGGGTAGAAGTTACATACTCAGGCTGCATATTATTTTGCATTCCATTTTTTTTGCATTTGCATTTGACCTGAGGCTTGGCAAATGGTCTTGTATGCTCGCACCATTTACTACAAGATGCATCCAAAAATTAGCTGAGTAGTTCTATACTTTATTTGCAATATTCAAACTCATATGCAAAATTCTTGTTGTTATTACTCATCTATGCAAAAATCAAATGGACTTGGAACACACTTTCAAATATTACCTCTTCTTATTTTGTAGAATACTTTAGCATTACATTAGTGAATCACAAAAATCCCTATAATGTATGTAAGTGGTGATGTGATTTCCAGCATACAACATCTTCCTGTCACATGTTAAAAGATGTCTTACATATGAACCCGGCAGGTAAACAGATCAGACCTTGCTTTCTCTATTTCCTTTTTCTATTTTGATGAGTTATCTAGGTGATCTGGGTTGCCCTGGCTTTGATGATACCCTGAGTACAAAATTTGACTTCTACAGTGCTAACTGTTCCTACTCTTTCAACTGAGTGTTGGGGTCCTCCACCCCCTACCCTCCCTTTCTAATCCTGGAGATTGGGCAGCAAGTAGGACTTGGGATATGGTGCAAATCTCCACCATAGGGAGGAAAGAAGAGGCCACCAGGGAAATCTAGAGGAGCCTGTAAAGCAAATAAAGAGCGAAATGGTAGATGCTGCCAGATGCCACAGGGTCCTCCGCCTGCGACTCACCCTGCCGTGGAATCCACTGGAGGTCATTGGGTGGAGAAACAGTCTCACCTGCTCACACAGGTGGCTGGACTCAGGTCACAGCAGGGTAAAGGATGAGCAGCGGGCAAACTTGAGGCCAACAAGAACTTCCTATTTACCCTCGGCTGTGAGAGAAAGAATGGTCAACAGGGCTTCAAACTTCAGGCTAACAATGCTGGATATGGAGGAGCCAGGGGAAAACCGGTTTGCTCAAGGTGAGGAGGTGACTCAGCCACAAGAAATGTAAGATGACTGTGACATATCCAAGTAGAAAATCGAATCTGAAACTCGGGGAAGAGTTTGCTCTGGATACCTAGATTTAAGTCTCCATTAAACTTGTCAAATACAGGAGGAGACTGACGCTAAGCAAATGCTGTCAGAGCTGTCCTGAAAAGCACCATGCAAAGAGACAGCGGGGAGCCAAATTTCCATTGAGGGGTTCAAGGGAGCAGCCCCTGGGGAGCCCTGAAGAACTAGCAGCTTTGTCTGGAGCATCAGGCTTAGATCACAGACAGAGGCGTAACCTAAAGAGCAGTAATTGCTTGGGGAAACAGATTGTGTGCACTTTCTAATTCACAGCATCCAACGCCCTGGACCACTCTGCTACCAATTACAAAGAGCATCCCTAATAAATATTATATGGAGCAGCTGTTCCCATGGATTAGGACCAAGGAGCTGAGCTCTCATAGTCAGGATCGGAATTGTTTCTCCTTAGTCTTGGGAGGAAGAAGTTGTAGTTCAGGAGCAAAAAAAAAGTAACATTCCAGATAACAGTCCATAGTTTTCCTTTAAAATCTTTGATAAGACTAAAATTGTCATTTCCAAATGGCCTTATTCTATCATAAGTTCCTCCTCACCCTGAAATTAATGAATGTACATACACACACACACACACACACACACACACACACACACACACACAACATGCACACACGCCGGCAGACCGAACAGCACCTGCGTATCTTTGTGTTTAGGTCACTAAAATCTGCCACCAAAGAAAAGTTGAACCATAAAAACACTGGGTGCATCGTTATTTTTACTGAGTTGATTAAAGCAATTGGTTTGTAGCCTCGGTAAACCCACCTGGATCCTTCCTTGCTGATAATCAAATCCTTTTTTTCCCCAGAAACTGGTTAATTTCTAAACTATAACATACGTACTATTTCTTTCTTTGCTGTTTCAGTGGGTTCTGCCCCAGTGCTGGGCCGGGTCACTTCCCATCCCGCCCCAGAATTTCCTCTCCCATGTGCTCTGCAGCTGCCCACCCCGCCCAGCCCCTCAGGGCTACACTTCCCAGATTCCCTCTGCGATTATCCATTTCACTACTTTAAAAAGCAGATGATTTGCTGGTTGTCCATGAGGTCCCAACTCCCAAATGTGAGGCCAGAGGACATCTTAGTCCTCCCCACCCAGGGCCCACAGTCCAGCTCAGCAGAGCTTCCCTCTGTCTCCCTGCCTGACTGGAGAAGCTCTTCCCTCTCCATCTCTGTGGAAGCCTGAGGCTTCCTTTAAGGTCCAGCCCAAATCCAGTCTTCAAGATGACCTCTCCGACCACTGAATCTATAAAGATAGCACCCACAAAGTGACAACCATCAGGAGATGTGTGCCTTTGTGTGACGGGTCCCACAGCCGCAGTTTTGTTTTGTTGATCTTTCCCAGAAGAATGGAGAGGTCCTTGAATCCAGCCTTGTCACTATGTCTGGCACACCGGAAGTGTTCCATAAATACTGTTTTTTTTGGTACAGGGGATCAAATTCATAACCTCGAGCTTGCCAGGCAGGTGCTTGTGCCACTGAGCTAAATCCCCAGGTTCATAAATAGTTCTTTGACCAAAATAGAACATTGTCTGGAACCTTCAAGCTTATGTTCATTTCATCCTAATCTGAAGAATAACAGGTTTTTTATTATATTATTTACCTGGACAAAGTGATTCTTCCTGCTCCTTTCCAATACATCTCTTTTAATTAAAATATCTCCTGTGTTTCCGTGGTGCATTTTCACATGCACTTACTTTTGTCAAAGGTTCCTTGAGAACAAGCCGGCTGTCTGTTTTAGTCAAAGGTGAGCCATGCTTCGGACAATTCTGGTAGATCCCCAGGCTACCCACCATCATACCGCAGTTAAACGGTATGAGCACTGTCGCTTTAAATGTGTCAACCTTACCCACATTCTGTTTCTCCCCACAAAACATGGCTCTATCCAGGAGAGGAATTTACTTTGACTTTGTAAAGCTGTCTAGCCAATAATATTGCCCATAACAATTTTTGAAAGCCTTACGTGTCATAGACACAACTGGCATCTAGCTATTTCAGGTCAGCAAAGTCGAGGCAGGCAGCCAGGCTGGTTATGTTTCCGTTGGCAATTTCTCTCGCTCATGTGTCTCTCAGAGCTACCCACAAGGAGCAGCACTGCGCTGTCTGCCCACCATGAGACCACGGGATGAGACCCTAGCTGTAATCTGTACTCCCCCACCATCCTGTCCTTCTGGTCTTTTCCCCACCCCTGCTGGTCACCAGTGAGGCCTATATTGTCCTCACTCCTATTCCCACAAAGCTGTCAGTCGCATCGGTGCGCAGCAGAGGTCAGACAGCTCTTCTGTATTCCCTCTTTATCGGCAAAGAAGGAAGGGATAAGGAATTGATACAGCCCAAATGTATGGATTTTGAACACAGAAGCTTAAAAAATTATATCCCAGAAGGACAAAAGCATGTTACAATTGCTCCAGGCCTGGGAAGAGAGAGCCACTTCTGAGGCGATGGTTACATAGCTCAGCTCAAGACAAGGTAGCTTCCTGAGGGAATGTGCTAGGCTTTTAATCAAGTGAATGCAAGTTCAGGATTTGCAAACCTTTTTGCTTTGATGTGTGTTCTTAGCCTCCCAGCTCCTCCCGCCACTGCTCTTAACACAGCTGGGGTTTCTACCTCTTCCAGGACCCCAGAGTCTTACCCTGGGCAGCTGGGCCTCCACCACACAGCTTCATGAAACATTCAGAGATGTCCCTGCTAAGTGACAAGCACTTGTACCTCCGCACAGTACCACTCCTGGCCAGATGTCAACTCAGCTCACCTCGGTGGCCTGATTATGACAGGCCAGCCACAAGGCGAGGGAGAGTGCTGTGTTCCAGTCATCTTGCGTATGCGGATTTTAGTGACACAGGCCAGGCCTGTCTGGAAGCCAGGCGTAATTATTACCACTAATAATAGTTATCATTTATTAAATTCCCACCAGGTGCCAGCTGCTCTCTATACAAAACAGTGATGAGAGGTGACGTTTGTGGAGTTGCTTTTTCTCTGCAGGGTCTGTTACAGGTTCATTGTGTATGTTTGCTCGTTTAATCCCTCTGCTAACCCAGCTACCCCGAGGGATTGATATTAAGTGTTTAACGTCAGATGTAGGAAGAAACAGAGGTGCTGACAGGTTAACAACCTGCCAAGGTCACGCAGTCGGGGACCACGCTGCTGGAAGACAACCTGGAGCCCCGATCCCGACACCCACGCCCTTGATGGTCGTGTTCCATTACCTGCCTTGATTTTAATGCTGCATCAACCTCCAAGCCTTAGCTCTGGAGCAAAGGGCTCCGTAGGCTACGAAGCCCCAGCAACTGTGCGGCCTTGCATAAAATATGTGGCCCTGGAAGTTCTCTTTTTCCCCTTTTCTACGCTGATTTTATATCTTATGTTTCACCCATTTCTCCTGCCCACCGTCTCCCACCTTTACTCCCCCATGAAACCCTCAGTGGAGGAACCTAAAGCTTTATCTCTGGTTAGCCTTCCTGGTCAGTGCAGCACTGCAGTGTGGCTGGTCCTGGTCCTCAGGGAATGCAGCCTCAGACCCCAGGCCTGGCAGTCCCCAAGGGAGACTTGGGGTCCCGGGACCTGTGGTTTCACTAGTCAAGGTGCAGGTCCAAGCGGCTGATGCCCTCCAGCCCGCCAGTCACTACTCTCTGGCTACAGATCTGCAGGGCAAGGAGGGGCTTTTGGGTGGAAACTGCAGGTCAAGGTGACTGAGATCTTTCCAAGCTGAGCGGCCTCGGTTTCCCCTCCTAGCATTCCATTGGAAGGACTTTGGCTTTATTTATATAGGTTTTTTTTCAAATTGTTAAAAATTTTATTTTAGAATAAAACCAAGCAAAATAAAACAGAACAAAGCCAATCAAAACAAGACGGTGTAAGTGACACAGGACTTCCTAACAAGATGCTAGGAAATCACCAATGGTTCCCGTAATGCCTCTTGCAGTCTTCAAAATAGATGTTATACCTTCAGGCACAGTAAAAATCAAAACAGAACCGACTAGAACCAATGAAAACAAGGCTGACCATCTATTCAGAGGACAGCAACACGCAATGTAGCGTCATGGGGGATCTCCTGGAGGTGGTGGCCATTGCTAATTCCCTATTGCTTTGTTTTGAGATCCAGTATCATTTTCATTGTTTTGTTGGGTTGGGTTTTATTCTGTTTTATCTTGTTTGATTTTGTGGTATCTGATGGGAGGAGCAGCTATCTTGAGGATAATAAAATCTATTATAGTAGCCATCTTGGATTTGCTATTACCTTGTTTTGAAGTCCTGCATTTCTATATATTTTAGAGAAAGGCTTTTTCCAGTCCTCTTCTCTTGCATTAAATTGAAAGAATTTGTCTTAAAAAAAAACAACGATGACAAAACTAAAGCCTGTGCTTTACTGCCTTAAAACTAAGTAAGTTGAAATTTCCCTTTTTGGGGGTGTTTGTTACAGTCACATCCTGCATGTGAAATAAGCGGGATTGGAGTCTGTCTGGTTACACTGCTGGCGGAGGTCAGGCTGTGTCTCCCAGGTTGATCAAAGAGATTGATTTTGTGTGTATGTGTGTGTTTTGCCAATACAATAAAAGTTAAGTCTTGAAAGACCTGGGCACTTTTCTCTACATTTTCATGAACTTCCTTCCGATAATATTCGGCATGAGAAAGCCAAATGTCCTAATGATCAGAAAAATATATAGAAAGGGGTGAAAGTAAAAAAGGTCAATTCTTAAGGCATTTCAAACTGCTAGACACCATGCAAAGAAGGGAGAGGCTCCCCCAAAGGGCCACCAAGGTTGACACGGACACCCCCAGCATCATCAATAAATTAAACTGGAATAAACACTAACGCGTGCCCTGCTTCTTTTGTTGAAGAGTACAGCGCTTTCTTGCAAATTTCTTATTAGTAATAAATTCCCCATGCCACCCTGGTGACCTTCTAGTTTAAATTTTCAGCTTTTTTTCTTTTCCCAGCCAACTTTGGACAGGTTCTGAAGGTTTTATCTGAACTTTTTTTTTCCCAGCTACTCCTCTGGTTGACATTTGCATAGTCATTTGCATAATGTTATTCCTGATAAAGCTCTGGTTCTCTGAAGAAGAAAATTAGCAATTATTATTTTGCCATGGAGTGAATGACAGTGCAGGCTGTCAGCTACCAACCTTCTCTAAAGACTTTGGAAACGAGGCATAAAAATAATAGGAAGCTGGGTAGAATTAAGACAACTGTCCCATCCTACAGAGTGCACACTTCCTTTGCAGCGATCTGGGGTGTCCAAGGCAGGTTTGGGGGAGCCCGGAAGGGCAGCTGTCAGTTGCTAGCAAGGAAGGAGGAGGCAGACTGTTCCGCAAAACATTTAATGAGGGCTTTGTCAGCAGGGTGGGCTGCAGTGCGGGGTGGCAGCTGGCACTTAAGAGTCTCATTATTAAGGCAACATAATTCCGTCCATCTGTGAGCTTGGGAAGGGACAGGGATGGCTCACGCCAGCCCAAAGCCACCCTCAGCTCTAATTGGCCCCTTCTCTTACGGAGTGACGCCGTATACGTGTGTGACACCCGTACACACACCCACTTCTTCTGTTTTTTTGCTTTTTTTAATGACCCCAACACTTACTTTAAATGACTCCACATCTTCTCGTGGTCATTAGGGAAGCAGGCCTCTCTGGGTCCAGAGAAAGAGGAGCCCGGCTGGGCCTGTTCCCGGGAATGGTGGCAGTCACAGCACTAGCGGGGTGCCACAGCAGATGCTGGGGCGGGGCGAGGGCTGAGTGTTATTGTGTCACCCGTCCAAAGTGTGAGGCACCTTGACCTCTGTGGGGGACTCGCCCTGATTTCTTGATTCCTCATAGTAAGAGAACCCTGTAAGTAGGTCTAGATTTTGTCATTTCACTTAAGTTTGAAGCATTTAGAAGTTAAAAAAAAAATCTCTGTAATTCCATAACCCAGAACGTAAACAGTACTCCCAGTAGGAATGGTGATATTTTGTGCCTTCCTACACCCCGAGGGAATCTGAAGACAGCATCACAGTGTTAGCTCTGGGCCACACTGGGTCACTGTCACGGGCTGGGTCAGGCTTCTGGAAACTCCATTGCTTTTTAAAATTTTTTAATGGTGGCTCCTGTTTGCAGTACATGGTGATGATAATAGTGCGAATTGGTGCACATACGGAGGAATTGGTGCTCATACGGAGCACACCTCCGTTCTCTTTCTACCTTTCTTTCTTTTTTTTTCCTTTGCCAGCATCAGATTCATTTACTTGTCTATAAATCCTAAGAAGGTCAATTACCATACACACAGGTTACAAGCAGACTGTAGGCCAAGGAACACAGAAAACACCGGGAACAACTCTCTCTCTCTCTCTCTGTCCTGGTCTCTGTCTCTGTCTCTGTCTCTCCATCTCTCCCTCTGTCTCTGTCTCTCTCTCCCTTCCTCTCTCTCTCAAACACCACTGTGCTTAGCTTTCTCTCCCTGTCAGCCCTGCCCATCCATCACATCACCCAAGACCTTGGGATCCGGGTGGTGACCAGCGAGCGTCACACAGCCGCACACAAGCTCAGGCGCCCCCATGGTGAAAACCCTTCAGCTGTCCCGACAGTGTCTCAGGGCTCCCTCCGGGGGGGGCATCTGCGTCTCCCCTTCCTCGCCCCTCCCTCTGCTTCCCCAAGGCTGCTCACGCCACACACAGGCCAGGCCCTGGCTTCTGCTGCTTCCTTCTACAGACACCCTGCGGCCCCTTTGCACACCAGAGACCTCCACGTGCGTGTAGAAATGGCCAGGACTGTCTGTCCTTGTCTCTCCTGCCTCCCCCCGACTCTCTCACACCCACACATGCACATATAGATCACGTGCCAAATACCAAAATTTTTGTTACATAAACGCATTTTACCATCACAGAACACTACCCCTGAGTCCATCCAAAGGAGCAGGCCCTTTTGGTTGCTGACAGGGCAACCATTCCCCTCTCCTCCCTGCCCCCACTGACAGTTATGGGAACCCCCATTTCAGTCCTGAGGCCATGCCTCTTCCACACTACCAAAGGAGGAACCTTCCTGGACCTAGCCACTTGTGGTACAATTTTCCCTGCCAATGCATTTTCAGCAAGGACATGTGTCTACCAGGGGTCTTAGAAAGTGGTCCCATTACTTGTGAAAGAAAGAATTAAAGAATTACTTGTGAAAGAAAGAAAGAAAGAGAGAATCTATTCATGTCCATCCACAACTGCTGGTGCCACGGCAGCCCTCTTGTTTCCACGAGGCTGAGATGCACAGGATGACAGGCAAGCGAAAACACTGCAAACCCTGCTTCTGTGAAGTCATCATTCTCCTCTGAGTTAACCAACCCTGGTACCACCTTGGCACTTACTTCTTCTGAGACAAAATGATTTCACCCTCCTGCAAGCCAGTGGAGTTAGATACCTTTGGCTTCTTGTGTTGGAAGCCTCCTGCAATGGCATCTCGGTGATGTCTCTTACAGGTAACTCCAGGAGGAAAGGAGTCTCCCGGGGAGCCAAGGCTCACGTCCCAGGGGGTCAGTGCCCATGTGTATCTATTCTGTCTCCCGGGTGTAGACCGACCTCTGTATCAAGGGCAGCAGAATGGCCTTTTCAGGAGGTGACAAAGATGCCACAGTGCCTTCTTAAAAGGCTGGCTTGTTCCACAGAGCCTGTCTTGCCCCCTGCCTGGGGGTTTCCTCCTGGGCCGCAGTCCTGACCTGTCCCTGCCCCTTGGGGACAGGAATATCCCATGGCAACCAGCGATCAATGGCGTGGGTGTGGCCAGAAGCCCTCCTGTCACAGAGCAATAAGATGCAAAATCCTCTTCTGCACTGCTGGGCAGCTGGGTCCCAACACCCCATGGAGAGTGAGTAGTGTCTCCTCATTGTTAATCATAAAATGGAATCAACTCACATTCTCTACTATCGGATTGTCCTTCAAAATATACAGAAGGGAAAAAAAGTCCCATGCATTAATTTGCTTGTCACAACACTCATCTTCCAGAGGCCGACATCTGGGAGCGTGGATTAACACGTGCTCTGGTGTTCTTTGCTCCTGTGTCTCCATTTTGGAAATTGATATTAATTCATTGTAAGTCTCAGCAGCTGGTTATGTGAGCCTAAAGAATCTACCTACGCTCTTGAAGCCTCAGTGTCCTAGGAAAGTTAGTCTAATAATTTTACCACCGAGAGTCCCTAAGATAACATAGGTGGAGTGCTTGGCCTAATTCTTGGCGAGAAGCAAGTGGTCAATAAATGTTAGCCATTATAAAAATAAATACAAGTGAATAAATATTAACTATCGCTGTAGTGGGTCATTGTTGCTAATAGTTATGCAGACCTCTGGCCAAAGGGAACTGAATTTAGTTTTGTCCTGGTCCTGTTTTGCCTTCCTTAGCCATAAAATAGGGATAAAATTCAGCCCCATATTGAAAAATGAAGTGGTTTCAAATTCATGCTAAATCTCTAAGCTCTAGTTTTTTTTTAAAAGGATAAAATAGAGTAAAACCATCAAAATAAACCAGTATAACAGATACAGGACTTCAAAACATTATGAAATCAACAATAGTTACCATAGTGCCTCTTGATGTCTTCAAAATAGCTGCAGATAACCTCAGACACAGAAAAACATCAAACAGAACAGAATAGAATAGAAACAATAAAAGTTAAACAATGAGGGGCTGGGGATTTGGCTCAGTGGCATAAGCTCCTGCCTTGCAAGCAGGCAGTCATGAGTTCGATCCCTGGTACCGATAAAAACGAAAAAGACAAAAAAAAAAAAAAAGTTAAACAATGAATGTAACAAAGAACTTCAAAACAAGCCAAGAATAAATCCAAAATTGCTACCATAGTATACCTTCCTATCTTTGAAATAGCTGCTCCTGCCTTTGGATTTAACATAATCAAAACAAAACAGAATAAAATCCAACCCAAGAAAACAATGGAAACGATACAAGACCTCAAACAAGACCATAGGAAATAAAAACCGGCTGCACCCCTCAGAAGGAGATCGACCCCAGATGCCACACTGCGTACTGCTGTCCTCTGAACTCATGGTCAGACCGCTGTCTGAGCCCTAGGTTTAACGGGCTTCATGTTAGTTCTATGAAGCGTTAGAGTAAAAGTTTATTCCAAATGACTTCTTCAAAGCAGGAAACTAAAACATTCTCTTTGTTAGTTATGCTAATCTTCCCTTTGTTTGTGTCAAGCAAGACAATGGAGAGACCAGGCAGCCGCAGTCCCCCTTGCGTTTTGTGCCTCTTTCACCAAACGTTGTACAGCCCAGAGAAATTAATTCCACAAGGGGGAGACAAGGTCATGCTAAATTTCCTTGGGGACTACGGAAAGAATAAAGCTGTTGCGGGCCTACTTGAATTTTCCAGAGACCTTTTAAAACCGGCCAGATGGCCTGTTTTTCCTTTCATCCCACCGTTCGCTGGGCCATAGAGAAGAAGCTAGCAGGCCACAGAAAAAGCTAGAAGCCCAGTGCCCGAGCAGACCTTTTAACCAAGATGACAGGCAGCTGTCAACTAGACCTTTGTGCCTCCAACTTAGTACAACACCCCCCTGCACCACACTCCACCAGAATCAACTTCCTGTTCTCCCTTCCGTGTCCTTCTCTCTGTCCTCCTGGGGGAACAGCTAAAACCCCCGCCCCTGGCCAGGGGTGCTGCCTACCAGACAGCTGGCAGCCTGCCGGTTTCCAGCTGGCAAGCAGGGAGGGGCTGGAGCCAGGAGGCAGAAGGGAGATGTAAACGCCACACTGTGGGTGCCCAGGGGACAAGCAAGGCCACCAAGTTTGCTGGTCCCCTGCAGCTACTTTGTGACTGAGTGGGCCTCCCAGAAGGAGAGGGACGAGCCTGGGTTAGCCCCGCAGTGCCTAGGAAGCCTCCCCCCTCAGTGGGCTGCTACGTGAGCCTCTAACCCAGAGGAGAACCAGGGCCCGATTCTCCCGACTCGGCCACTTCCTACCTAAGGACTGGGCCTGGTTTCCCACAGCTGCTATGTGGGGACAGCGACCCTTAGACCGCAGAGCTTCAGGAGGATTGAACTAGGCCAGAGGAGACGGTGAGTTCAAACCATCCCTGAGCAGCCCTGAGGAGCCCTGAGACTCTGAAAGGTGTTGCTAACAGACCACTCTGCAGTGCAGGGTGCACCCCCGAGGATGCTGCCCCCTCACATGTGCACACACACACACACACACACACACACGCACGCACGCACGCACACACGCACGCACGCACACTTAAAATAGACCAGCAGCATGGCCTTGGATAGACCAGCTTGACCCTCTCTGCATTCCAGCCCCGGCTTGCTTCCTGTGTCCCCATGTGCTAAAGTGCTCCAGGGCTGGCTTTTCTGACTGCTGAGCCAACTCCTCAGACATCTCCAGCTTCAGGGCCACCCTGCCCCAGACCCACTGCAGCCATACTTCACCTGTGCTTTCTAATAGACTGAGAGTCTGGGGGCCCCGAAGCAGAGGCCAGCCTTCGGCTTTGAGTTCAGAACCCCAGCAGGGGCGTCCGGGACCACTCAGCCAGGCAGCAGAAGTGGGCACGGGGCCCAGTGGGAGAAGGGCTGGGCACAAACACTGGGCGAGTCCAGGCTGGTGACCACAGAGATGACCACAGAGATGCAGGGTGTGTCCCAGTCCCCACGCTGACCGATTGGAAGTCACCAAGGTGCCTCTCTCCCTTGGCTTTGGCAAGAAGGAAGCCACAAGGCCTTAGCTGGGAATGTTGCAGGCAGGGGCATCAGTGTAAGGAGGGGAAGAGGCCCTGCCCGCCCTGGGCCCCACACACGTGTGACTTAGTGTGGCTGAGCTTTACCACTGACAGTGACCAGATCAGCAGCACTGGCTACATGCGTACAGCAGGAAATTATCCAGCCTTACACAGGAAGGAACCCGGACGCACGCACCAGCTTGACTGAGCCTGGAAAGCATTGTGCTAAGCAACGAAAGACATAACAAATGCGTCGGGAGGGATAACAAAAGGACAAATTCCCTGCAGTGCACTTCCCTGAGGGGCCGTCCCCATAGGTGGAAAGGCAGGAAGCCCAAGGCACCTGCGAGGGGCCAGGAGGGGAGGCGGTGCTGGCGTTGCCACTGCGCAGATCCCGTCTCAGCTGGGGAAGACGGGGTGACCGCTGTACACTGAGGATGGACTCAGCACCCCAGCACTGCTCACAGGAAAATGATTCAAATGGTAAACTTTATGTTTTACATATTTTAGCGCAATGCATTTTGTAAAATATTTCAAGCTTACAGGAAACTGCATACAACAACCACTTGTGCAAGTTCCTGGATTTAATACTTACATTTCACCATATTTGCTGCTATTTTTTTGAAGTAATAAATCATCGCAGATGCAGCAGGCCTTCCTTCTCCCTCCACCCATTTCATCCCTCTTTCTCTTCCTCCCCATGAGTTTTTTACAGTTTACCACGTAATAACATCTAATACTGCTCTGTGTTGTTTTTCAATTAGACAAAGGGTGTCTCTGTAACTTGCTCTTTGTTACTCAGTTCTGGAGCGTTTTCCATGGCGATCCGTGTGGCCCGGTGATTTCCAACTCCAGAATCTCATTCCATTCACCAAACTCCCTGCCGGTGGACAATTAGATTGCGTCCAAGATTTCTCTGTCACTACAAGCACTACGGCAAACACCTGTGGGTGTCACCCAAGTATTAGAATTCCCCTCTCCAGTGGAATTTCCAGTGACAGCGATGCAGGCTTTGCATTCCGCTGCACACTGTCACAGTCAGCTCCAAAGTAGTTGCACAGCTTGAATTGCACCTTCACTGAAAGTGATCTCCTGTTTCCACCTTGGCCTCTACCAGTCTTTCTCCATCCTGACCTAATGGGCACAAAATGATCTCTTAGTAAGACGTTAGCGTGCATTTCTCGTCGGCACTGAGATTACGCAGGTTTTCACAGGTGCACTGGCTTTCTAGTTTCTCCTTTGATAGCTCTCTTGCTTTCCTGCTGTAATCTCCAGAAAGGAGCTTACAGCGCCTTTCACAGCGGTGCACGTTTTGCTAGCACAATGCCCAGCCCTCCCGTGACAGGAAGCTGTAAGTAGCGTGGGGTGAATGAACCAATCGCCAGGCACTCTGAGAGGTGTTAGATATAAAAACGCGATTTAAAAGCTTGCAGAGGTATGCACTCTACTTCCGCCTGCATAGAAGGCTCGCAGAGGTTGAAGGATTTGCAAGGGCACAGGCTGCTGAGTGGGGGGCCCTGGCCCTGGCCCTGGCCAGGCTCGGAGTAGATTCCACGCTTTCTGCTACAGCATTCGGCCTCCCTCGAAGCTTCAAGAACCCGAGCGATGAGTGGACGCTGGAGGATCTGTGATGCTGTTCAAGATGCCTTAGCTCAGAATACTTTATCCTGCTTAAATCTCTCAAGAAATACAGATATGTTTCTAAGGCTAAAGGCATGTTTGCCTTTGGAAAGCATCGAAGGAGTTCGTTAACTGGGAGGCCTTGCATCCAAAGGGAGAAAAGCTGTCCTTGTTAAAACTTGGTGCCAGCTGCTGCTGCTTGCTTTCCACTGTCGCTGTCTCAGAGTTCGCTTGTCTGGACGCTGCTCACCGGCTCCCCCAACCTGCGCTCCTGCCTCAGCCTCCCTTCCCGTGGGTGACAGTGCCGTCCTGCCAGTGGCTGGGAAGGCAACCTTAGACGATGGCATCTTGTGCATGGAGCGTTCTTCCCCAGCTCACATCCGCCCCCTCACGTGGGCAGAGCACACGGACTGCGTCTTAGCAATGCTCTGTGAGCCGTTACAGCCACTGCTCCCCACCCCTGCCTGTGGCCCCAGCCTCCGTGCTGTCTCGGCTCCTAAGACGGCCCTGTTTCCCTTCTTCCCCCCAGTCATCTTCCTCCTCTGCCCTGAAGTCCACGACCCCGCTCCTTTGCATTGGTCTGAAAACTGGAGTCCCAGCTATGCACAGGGCCATGTGTCCGATGTCACGGCGGTCCCCAAGGCTATTGCAGGAGGACTTCTTCAGGCCAGAAGCCCAGGGCCAATCTGAGCAACATAGTACAGGCCCTGCTAAAGCAACCTGAGTCCTTAAAATGAGCACCGGCTCCCGTCCTTTCCCAGGCTTTACCCTCTCTTCCTCCTCTCCAATCACACTGGCTCCTTGCTGTCCCCTGCACATGCCAGGGCCACATCAGTCTCAGGGACCCCCAGGAGCCACAGCTCCCCTCCCACAGGCTCTGCTGAGGTCTCACTCTTCCCAGAGCTCAGAGCACAGCTCAGATCCTCGTACTCTATATTTTCTTTGTCCATTCATCCACTGGACACTTGGTCGCTCCCCGGTTTACCTTTGATGAGCTGCCCTGCTGCAGACACCGGCTTGTATGTATCACCCTGCTATGGTATCTTTAACCTCTTCAGGGTCTAGGGTGACATATCTTAATACTATACCCTTGATAAATCATGTCTAGATTTCTTCACTGGACTATAAGCTCCTTGAAGGCAAGAATAACTTTTGCTTTGTGCTTCACTGTATTCCCAACTCCCAGAACAGTGTCCAGCATGTATGTCGATGTCGCTCCCGGCCGGCAGGAAAGACACACGACAAAGTCTGGCGGTGTGCAATCTTGCCTTTATTTATCTCCGCGTGGGCCCCGCGAGGCCTCCACTCTGCCACCAGCCCTTTCTCGCCGGTGGACTTTTTCTATCTCTCTCTGTGCTTTCTCTGTGCTTCCTGTCTCGTGGCGGGAGAGGCATTCACTTTTATAGGGTGACAGTGGCCAATCAGTTCAAAGCGCGCGATGCGGGCTGATTGGCTAACATCAGTTGTTGCTAGGCAGACTATCTTACAGAGCGGGTTGTTTAAGTCGCCAGCGCAATCAGGGGGCAGGAAGCAGGCGCCAACTTGACTCACTCGATGGGAGGGGCAATCTAGCTCAGGCTCCGCTCCCACCCACAGGCCCTACGTCCGCCAAGTAAGGCGACCGGTGTCGGCGGCTCCCAACACATGTAGTTAGTGCCCATATTATTATTTGAATCAAGGTCTCACCATATAGCCCAGGCTGGCTTCAAACTTTTGATCCGCTTGCCTCAGCCTCCCGAGTGCTGGGATTACAGGTGTGCACCACTGTACCCTACAAAAACCTCAACTTTCGATGGAAAGAATTTACTAGTCCTACAGAAACCTTTGCCCTCCTTGCCCATAAATGATCCTGAGGTAGGCCTCTGGCCCCACTTTTGAGATCTACAAATTATCCTACAAAGGCTTACTGTGGCTGGAATAGAGGCTTTCAGCCTTGGTTTGATGAAGTTTGCCCCTTGGCATTACAAGTGGGTTCCGTAAGTCAGTGCATGGCGGGTTTTTGGCACACATGGGGATGAAAATCTCTGCTTCTCCCCGTTCTGCTGTGCTGGATCACAGCTGCTCAAGGGCGCTGTAGTTTTAGCTTGCTTCATGCACAATACTCCAGTGTTTTGCTGGCACTGTGTTGGAACACAGTTTGCTCCTAATAGCATCACTCCTGGTTAAAAAGGCTCCTGCCTTTCCAAATGTATTAGTCACTTTTTAATTCATTGACACTGAAGTGTAAAGGAGTTTATTTTGACTCATGGTGTCGGGGGCTTTGGTCCATGGTCAACTGGCCCCTTACTATTCTTTAAGAAACTTTTTTCCGGAGAGAGAAAGGAGGGAGAGAAAGGAGGGAGGAGCAAAGATGGTGGATAGATAACAGCTGGCTACAGAGGCTCCCTGAGATAGTCAACTTAGAATTCAACATAATATAGCGTGGGGAGCCCCGAACAGAGGGAGATGAATTCTCTCCTCCCAAGAAGAAATTAAGGTGAGAAGAATCAACCAAACACACAGTCCCGTGCTATTATTGGAACAGCTAAAGGTTCAGTGTTCCTGCTGCTGTGGGCGACTTGCCAACCATCCGAGGTCCCACCGCTTTGACTCACTGGAGGCGCAGTCACACTGAGGTTGGGGGTTGGCGAGCCAAACGGAGGGCTGAGCTGGCAGGGAGCCTGCATCAACCTGTGGTGAGTGACGGGAGTAGAGCCATTCCACAGAAAGGGGGCCTCCGGTGGACGACATTCTGGGACTGGGCAGGACCGGCAAGTACAAGGGGCAGCAGCGACTTCAGTCATTTGTTCCCTTCCCGAATGGGAGTGGTGGAGTGAACCAGGCCTGGGTTATGTGACAGTGCAGGCCACAGCAGCTTGACTGATCCGGAGGGGAGGGGCCAGCATATGCTGTCCCTGTCTGCAACTCACTAGCACACTGCAGTGGGAAGGGTCATCTAGCCAGGGTGCTTCAGAAGAATTGAAACCAACAAAGAAAGAAACTGGGGTCTCCTAGAAGAAGTAAAAAAGATGGGAAGAGGAAGCGACAACAAAAAGTCCCCAGGCCCCAACCCTGAGAACATTGACCCAGGACAGGTAAATACAAAGGAGAATAAGAACAGAAAACATGCAATATCAGACACAGCGCCAGTGGACATAAAGAGATGTTTTGGGGACCTCATAGACAAATTCAAACGTGAGATATTTAGCCAAGTAAAGCAAGATAGAAGAAGATTAATAAAAGAGATAATAAGCACCCCTCAAGTAGACACAGATGGAAGAAGGGAGGAACTCAAACAAAGGAGAGAACCATTTGTTGAAGAATATAAACAAAAATATAGAATACATGAAGCAGATTCAAAGAGATTACCAGAAAATTAAAAACTCTATGGAAAGATGGGAAATCTGCTTGCAAGAAACTGAGGGTAGATTATCCAAACTGGAGGACAATTTTGCAATGTGGGAGTATGAAAGGGAAACTTTTTAAAAATAACAAGAAAAGAAGCAGTAACAATACAAAGGCTAGAAGACAAGAAGAGGATCTATAACTTGAGAATAAAGAATGTGAATGAAGAAGCAGGGGTACAAACAAAGGAACTACAAAGGCTATTCACAGAAATAATTAAGGAAAACTTCCCAAACAGGAAAAAGAAATGATATTCTGATAAATGAGGCATACAGAACTCCAGCCACCTACAACCAAAAGAGAGCTACACCCAGGCATACAATAATCAAGATCCCAGAAATTCAATATAAGAACAGAATATTAAAAGCTGTTAGATACAAGAAACAGATAACCTATAAAGGAAGGCCCATCAGAATAACGGCAGACTTCTCAACACAAACCATCAAGTCAAGAAGAGCCTGGAGAGTGAAATATTCCAAGCCCTGAAAGAAAATAACCTCCATCCCAGATTACTATATCCTGCTAATCTCTAGAAATTAATGGAGAAACAAGATGCTTCCAAAACAAAGAGGAACTTGGGAAATTTGCAACCATCAATCCAACTCTACAGAGAATACTCCAGGGCATTCTAGAGAGAGAAAAGTAAGTACTAGGACTCCAGGAACAGTGGCAGAGAGGCCTCAATGAATGGAGCAGAAAACAGAATGAAGAAGATAAGCAGACAACTGATAGCAAAAAAAGAGCATAACAGAAATGAGGCAGAGAAGATTTTATTCAAAACTGATATGATTGATAGTATCAAGTCTGAGAGTATAGGCAACTACACTGAAGATGACAAGACTGTACAATACACATTCTGGTTTGATAATTTCTGGGTTTTTGAAGTTCTATACTATATACAAAGTTGTGTTTTTATTAACACTGTTATGTACTGATATATTCAATTATACTATGTCTGATAATATAGCCAATTCTATTGGAGATAACAAGAGACAACACAGGAACCATGGTAGAACTCTTTGTACAATGGTCTTATATGTTTATTTCGTTTCACGTGTTTATAGGAATATGTTTTGTTTTGTCTTGTTTTGTTTTGTTTCTCCCTCTAATATAGAAAGGATAGAAATACATGTTAAGACTCATGCATGTGTAGAATCTATAAACAGTTTATGAGAACTGATCTTATGACACATGATGAACAGATACTTTGAAGAAAAAGAGACACTAAAATACCCAGTGCTGATCCTGGTGGGTCATAATGTGAAACCCAGCTATAGTATTATTCTTTGTTCAGAGTGATATTAGCCTGCTTGTGTTTATTCAATCTCAACATAATTGAAGAGACGGATAACTTCATGTATGTTTAAGTGTATAGGGTTGATAACCATATTTCTAAGTTTTTGTTGGATAATTGAACAGAACTGGTTCAATCTCACTGTTTGAATACCCACTTTATATGCTCCACTTTAGTATCTTGAATAACTATTTGTAAGAAGACAATCTGTAATCATCAACTAGTGATTTTTTACTGTTTTTTCTTTGAAATTATGTATTATTTCTACCTGTTTGCTGTTTTGTTTAGTCTTTCTTTAAATTAAATTTTTTAAAAAAGACACTACAGTACCCAGTGATGATCACAGTGTGTCATGATGTGAAATCCAGCAATTTATTCTTTGTTCAGAATGATTTTAACGTGCTTTAGTTTGTTTAATCTAAACATAAATGAGGATATGGATAACTGCATGTATGTTTAAGTGTATAGGATTGAAAACTATGTTACTAAGTTTTTGTTGGACAGTTGAACAGAACTGTTTGCACACTCGCTGTCTGAATGCCCACTTTACATGTTCCATATTTGTATCTTGAACAAGTATTTGTAAAACAACAATATATAAACATCAACTAGTGATTTTTTTACTGTTTATTTTTTTCTCTGAACGTATGTATTATTTCTACCTATTTTCTGTTTTGTTTAGTCTTTCTTTAAGTAAAAGTTTTTTAAAAAGAAACTTTTTCCCTCAAATTAACTACAGTAAGTTTGTTATCTACATCCAGCCATGTGAGAATCGCAGGATTTCTTTCTTTTCACTGCTTTTCCTCCTTTGAACACAGGGTTGGTAAGGACATAATGTCCCACCAAGAGTCTCCGTACAGTTATAATCCTAGCATTCTGGGATGCTGAGGCAGGTGAGTAGTGAATTTCAGCCCAGCCTGGGCAATTTAGTGATTTAAAGACTGCCACAAAATCAAAAAGGACTGGGAATAAAGCTTAGTGTGAGACCCAGGGTTCTATCCCCAGTACCACCCAAAAAAAGTGACATCCAGGAATGTCACCACATTTTCTAAAAATGCATAATGAACTTAAGGAAGTGACTTGGACTCTGAGGTCAGTACTACTGAAGACTAAGTCATCAAAATGAACCCAGGACTCATCACCTCCAGTCTTCTCACAGCGTATCAGTGTCAGAGAGATCTAGTAAACGGTTGGTGCGTTTTTTGGCACTTTTGATTAAACACATGCCGTTTTAAGTTGTGCATAAAGTTGAAGAGACAGACCCCTTGGAGAAGGGAGCAGCAGATGGAGACATAGTGGGGAGGAGAAGGGCTGCCCCCCCACAGGTTAGAGGAGCCCAGCTAAGGTGTGAGTGAGCAGGAAATTACCAAGGTGACCCTCAGGGAGCCCGCAATCTCCAGCCTGGGAGGGAGTCCAGGTGGGGAGGGAGGCTGAGCAAGCCTCCTTAGGTGGTGGGTGACCAGGGCAGAGGCTGCCACAGCGGGAACACGGGAAGCCTGGCCTGACCCTGTCTCTCCTTGGAAAAGGCCCTGGGTCACTGGTGACTGAAAGAAACCCTATCAGTACCAGAGCCGAGGAAGACTCGTGGGAGATGGGAAAGGAACAGGAAAGTCCTTCCCCAGGCCTGCCCGGGGCTGGGTCACAGTGCTTCCCAACACACGGGAAGACTTTGCTGCCCATGAAAGGCGAGGCAGAAACGCGGAAAAACTGAATCAATCACAGTAGGGTTAATCGGATTTTAGCTCTCTTGTTCTACTGGGAGTCAACTAGAAAAATGAACAGGCGAGGCACACGCTGGGCATTTGCAAAACTCGTGTTGGATAAGGCACTTACATCTACAAGGAATAAAGAATCCTCAAAGCTTCATCATAAGAAAACCAACTTACCATTCTTTTTTTAAAAAACGAGTTGAAGATTTGCATACAGACTGCAGAGAAGACACAGAAGCAGACAGATGGCACCTCAGCAGCGCCCTCAGGTGCCCGGGAGGAGCACATTACCACGCTCCCATCGTCTGACCCACGGGTGGCGCACATGACTGTCCCATGGGCAGCTCAGACCAGACGATGGGACTGCCCCTTCCCGCCCTGCGATGTGGACATGCTTGGTTCAGAGCCACCAAATGGCAAGACATACAAATCACAGCCGCACTGTGGACACATTAAAACCACAGGGAGACACAGTATGAGTACGTGGTTCTGTTAAAAAGCCTTGACACTATCAAGGGCTGGTGGGAATGCAAGGTGACAAGCACTTTTAAAACCTGCTGGGCAGCTTTTTATAAAATTAAGCACACATTTGTCCCTGTGTCAGCCATCCCTTCCCTAGCTATTGACCCAAAAGAAATGAAAATTTATAATGCTCACACAAAAACCCATTGCTGTGCCCGCAGTGGCTTTATTATAATTGTACCAAAAATGAGACACAGCTCAATCTTTTTTGACACAAGGGATGCAGCTCAGGGCCTTGTACATGCCAGGCAGTGCTCTACCACTGAGCTACGCTCCCAGTGGCAAATGGCTTTTTAAAAGACCTGTGCACCTGTGGGCTGGAGTGACACAGAGCAGTCAGAAGGAGCACACCACCCACTATGTGTGTGCGTGTCAAAAACTTTAGGCTGAGCAAACCTGCACCCTGCATGGCCCCTTTTTAATACTTGACTTGTGACAGTCTCAGAACATCAGGGGTGACAAAGGGCGGAGGTGAGGCGCATGGGCAGCTGGAAAAGAATACAGTGGAACAGGGGGGAAACGGAAGTGTTGTGTCTTGGCTGTGGTGACTATATGACAGTGGCATTTGGTAAAATTCGTAAAACTGCTGCACATTAAAAAGGGCGAAGTTCACCATATGTAAGCTAAAGCCCAAGGTACCCAATTTTAAAAAGGGAGCATGTGTCTGTAAAGAAGAAAGAGGTGATCTCAGCCTCTGAGAGCAGAAATTCCCCACCTTGGGGGGTGGCTAAGGGGTACTGTTGCTGTCTTCACTCCCCAGGCCCCCAAGAGCACTGGGGGCCCGTGGAAAGGAGGTAGGTGGGATGTGGCAGTTTGTGGGGTCCCTGCTCAGTGAGGCTTTCGACAGCAGCACCATGTAAAGGGAGGATGACAGAGTTTGGGGGCACCGGACCCATGGGGGATCACTGGTGGAGCTAACCTTGCGGCAGAAGGGGGAGAGCCCCCTTCATTCCAAGGCTGCCAGAGAAGACGACCTCTGAGGGGACATCAGCAGGCTCTGGACCGGCATTCCCCCGAGCAGGGCAGACTCTCCACTGCCTTCCTCTACTTAAACCCATCAAGCTGTATTAACCGTGCGTGAGAGGAGACTCGTGGCCTTGCTTCGATGATTTGGGTGGTTTTTTTTTTTTTTTTTCGTTGCAAATTATCAAAACTCCCTCAAAGCACTTGTTTTGCTAAATGTTAAAGATTATCAAAATCCAACTCTGCAGTCAAATATGATACGAACACTTTCAGGTCAGGTCATGAAAAGCAAATGACCTCTTTTTGTTATAAATGAAGAAAGATTCACCTTGGACAAGAGTACCAGTGTTGCCTTTTATAAAAATACTTTCTTATACAAAACACTTGATTTCAGGATTTTATTTGATGTAGGTCTGCTTTTTATAAATAGGTGCTCATTTATGAAAATGGACAACCAGCTCTACTCTGTAAATTTAAAAAGAAAGAGAAGAAGAAGCATCTTGGTCCAGTCAGTTTGGGAAGTGTGGCACAGAATTGCCTCCTGGACCTCACTACATGAATCTTCCACACATCCAGGAAGCTGCCCGTCAGAGGTCTGTTTAGCTGTGTTCTAGCGGGCCGTGGGCCCCGGACCAGGCATGTTTCATCCAACACAGCTCCCTGCACCAGAAGGACAGTCTGTAATTTTTAAAAAGTGAAGCCAGCCTTTACCACATTATATTTGACCAGAGAATTCTTTCTCGCTGTAACATCTGTTCAGCAGCCTGCATATCGGTGTTCTCGGGAACTGCTGATTCAGCTGGTAAGCATAAAAACAGTGCATGTCTTAAAAGGCAAAATTTGTATTCTCCAAAAAAGAAGAAATGAGGGAAATTCTTGTAAAAAGGCACATGGTGTCCTAATCATCAGATTTAGTTGAATTCTTCACTATTTAGAATTTTGTCCAAATGTGGTGAGTTAAAGGTGGTGAGTTCTCAACCTCGGAGGCAGTAAAATTGGTTTTTGTAGACACCAGGAAGTTCATTCAAATGGTGTTCCAACTTTCTCCCCACTGTCATGTCATGTCTTTAGATGATGGAGTGAAAAATAATGCAAAAAACTACAAATGATATCTTTCCTAGGGGCTCCCAAAGTTCAGTTAATTATCATCCTCGTAAGATTGATTTTCACAACTTATCTGGTCCCGGAAGGGACTGGAAATAGGATCTGTCAGAATCGATTAAGGAGGCCACTCGCTCTCTGCCTCTGGGACATCTGAAGACCTGCAGCCAGCTCGGACCCTCGGGGAGGGGAGGCTTAGGACAGAAGGGCAGGGGAGATTCAGGAAAGGCTCCTGGGTGATGGATGCGCTGTCCTGGTGGGCAGGCCACGAGGATGGGTGGCTGTCACCCCCTCCTTTCGCTGTTCTTTGCTGTCAGAGTTAGAAATGTCCACGAAAATAATGGAGATTCTTGAAAGAGTGAGTTTACTTAGGAGCAGCACTGCCATGGAGTCGTGTGTACCAGAGTGAACTCTGTGCATTTTCAAGGAGGGTAAGGCAAAGGATAGTTTTTAAAGCTGAAATGAAGGACATTAAGTAAGCTGTTGGGATTTTTTTGAAAGAGGAGGAGTTTATTTTGTTTCTTTATTTAGTAGTTTGCCAGCTCAAGGCAGGGAGGCGGGAAGGGCCTGGTGGAGGAGAGCTGCTCACCTCATGGTGGCCCGGAAGTGGAGGTCCTGGTGAGGGAGGTGCATCCAACCAGGCCATTCCGCTTCCAAACAGACCCCAGCTTCTAACTTCACATTTCCCGTGATTCAGCCACTTTTCAGAAGTCCCATCTATGGGGACATGGAGCTTTGGGGAACATATCCCCTGGGCCCCAAAAGACTTACATGCAACTTTTTATGCAAAATACATGTAGTCTGTCTCTAACAGTCACCAACGTTCTACTATTGCTTGTTTGTTTCTAAGTACTGATTCCTGACTGCAACAAAAATGAGAAGGGTGGTAAGGAGGCCAGGATGGATAGGTAGTTGCTGGGCAAACATCTTGGCAGAACTTTTTTGATGGTAAGATTATGATGGCCTTTGTGGTTATGATAGTGGTAGTTCTTGTCTCCTTGTTTATGGTTATCTGGCTTTATTTATTTATTTTTTGTTAGGACTTCACGGAAATGACTTCATTTTGATTTATTTCACAGATTGTCCTTTCTGTGCCTAGGAGGTTTTAAAGGGAGGTGCTGGCAACTTGCGTCTGCATGCATGGGATGAGAGAGCTTCCTGATCCCTCCTGTGCCACCTCATTTCCTTTCAGATTGCCACATACAGGGAAAGGTGAGGGAACTGGCGTCTTTTGATTCTTGAAGATCCCACATGAATCACTCAGAGAGTGAGCTAGGGAATGTGTGGAAGAGGAGTCATGAACCAGTCACACAGAGGGGTTAATCACATGCCAGAGACCAAAGTAGGGCAGGGACGGGGGTTTGGGCAGAGGTCTGGGGGAGGTCTGTCGGCCTGCCTGTGTTTGTGGTATGCTCAGTGGGCTGCTGGCACAACCAGATTGCAGAGGAAGGACAGCTCTGTTCCTCTGTCTCTATATAGATCCCTGCAAAGACCTGTAGAAGGTAACTGTCAGTGTGTTTCCCCTGCTTTTAAAACCTCACACCTGGGGCTAGGGATGTAGCTCAGCAGTATAAGCACCTACCTGCCTTGCAAGTGTGTGGTCGTGAGTTCAATCCCTGGTACTGATAAAAAAGAAAAAGACAATAAATAAATAAATAAATAAATAAATAAATAAACCCTCACACTTCAGGGGCCCTGGATTTAGCTCAGCAGCACAAGTGCCTGCCTGGCAAGCATGAGGTCATGAGTTCGATTCCCAGAACAAAAAAAAATAAAAGTAAGTAAGTAAATAAATAAATAAAACCCCACACTTCTCACCAGCTCTAGCCCACCCTGGGAGGAAGGAGAGTCTGGAAAATGAAGTTTTCTGTTTATGTAAATACTCAAGCACAGTCCACCCCATAGAGACTGTGAGTACAGCAGGCTGACCATGTGCAGTGGACAGGAAGCCCCTCTTAAGGTGTGGCCAGCAGGATCCAGCTCTCTGGAGCTCTATAAGCTGCTCTGTGGTCATTAGTCTTTGTTCTCCCATTTTTTTCTAGATGATATTGAGATGCTGCGTGCATCCAGTGTCACTGAGTATCGGAATATTGCCAAAAGCAATGTCAATAAAGCATCACTCACAAAGGAACACTCTGTCCTCAGATTCTTCTACCCTAAATGACCAGGTAGCCCATGCAGGCACCTCTGTACTTCCATGGCAAAAACCTTAGACTCGGACATATCAATTCAAGCTGTGATTAGCAAGTTATGTCACCTTGAGTAAGTTACTCTCTCTGCGTCAGTGTTCCTATGTCCAACTTGAGAAGATGGAGAAGTCGATCCACAGAGATCTTTCAAGTATGAACAACCCACAGTCTTGCATCTGTGGAAACCTGATGTCTGGAGCATCAAGTCAGCTATTTCACACAGAGAATAAAAATCTGCCAGCGTGTGGAAAAGAAAAAGTCGATGTCATCTTTCTCATTAGCGGCACCAGATTCCGCAACCTCAGCTGGAAGCTGTTTAGTCACCTACAGTAATGACCTCCTTTCCAGCCCCAAGCCGCTGCCTGGCTCAGGCTGAAGTCGCCATGGTTATGAGTCACCAACTCTTAGAGCCAGGAATCGAACCGAGACCACAGGAGACCGACCATTTGCCTTGCCTGGCTGGCTTCCTGAGGACTGGTCTCTTCCCAAAGAGAAAATGGTATTGAGGCTTATAAACTATCACACCCGATTTCCTCATGAGCTCGTGGCTTTAGACACAAATTCCTAAGTCCTCCAACAAGAAAAATCTAGAGTTTTAGTTTTAGTCTGGATTATTAGTTTTTACTTCCCTGGCTCTTTCCTTCATGGCACGTCAGGTCAGCACGAATGCAGGGTTGAACGGAATCTGATCATTGATTCTGTCTGCTGCCATCTGGGAAGTCCCAGCAAGTCCTCTTTGCCAAATGCTCACATGGCTTCAGTCCAGGCTTTGCAATATCAGTCCACTGAGGGGCACACTCACGCTAGCCCCTCGCTGGGCTCCTACAAGGGTCAGATACACCTTATGAGACTGTCCTCTCCCTGCTGTGGTCACGGGGGAAGTCAAGGAGGGCTGGTGGGCCACGCCCAGCCTGGCCTCTCCTGCCTCACATCCATGTTTCAGAGGAAGCAGGCACTGCATTTCTTTGATCTGTGAGCAGATCAAAGGCTGGATGGAGGTGGAAACCTGAATGGTGTCTTTCCATACACAGCATAATGGGCCCGGGGAAGGGGCCTGGACAGTGTCACCGTCAGAAAGTGGCCTCTGGAGATGAAAGGGGAAGCTGAGAGTGGATTCCGGGAATTCAAAATGAGTACAGAAGAGGCAGGGGTGCAGAGGAGCAGAGGGAGGAGGGCTGTGAGGGACAGCACCGAATTCGAAGGTGCCATGGGGCTGGCGCTCCTGCCAGAAGGAGAGACGTGGGGAGGTGGACACGGCATCCAGGTCCCTTCCAACTGCCCAAGGGAGGGGATATCGGAGTAAGGGCTGAGTTTAGTGAATCTTCAGGGCTATGAAGCCATAATCTTAGCCAATCCCTGTCCCACTGGCCGCAAGAAGTGCCCCTTTGTGTCCAGCTGTGGTCAGTTCTCTCGTTTGTAGGACTCCTTTATGCAACACATCTTTGCAGCAGGTTGTGTTGAATAAAACAGGGAGAAATCCCTTCTCCCTGCAGTGTACCTTCTAGTGGACGAGGATAATAATGACATCTATCTCGTAGGGTTGTTGTGAAGGTTGCGGAATGGATGCGTGTCACCCACACAAAACTGTGACAGCACATAATCAATACCCAACACATGGTAGTTATTGTCATCAAGGGGCGAGAATGGTGAGGACCTTCCAGGCAAGAGCAGGAAAGGATTTGAGATGTATGGGAATTAAGAAGTTAATTATGGTTGTCATGGTGGACACCTATAGTAAAGATAAAAATTGATCTGGGACAAATGTCCCCCACCCCTGGCCATTTCCTACCCAGGTTGAGAAGGAGCCTTGCCTGCTGTGTGACTCTGAATTAGTCACTGGAGCGCTCTGTGTCTGTTTCCCCACCCATAAAATGAAGATAAAAATGCAAAGCCAAGGGGGAAATTAAGCAAGTTAACATTTTTAGGCTCTTAGAACTCTGCTGTCACAATTCAAGAAGCATCGAAAAAAATCTAAACTGCAGTTAATCATCCTCATTATAGCAAACATCTTCCTCAACTTTCTGGTTTACTCATAGGTGCCGTGGTGATATCTGATTCCCACCCTGTGCTCTCCTTCTGTCCCGAGCACGAGCTGCCAGGAAGCTCCGGCCTGCCCTTGGGTGAGGTCTTCCCTGCACCTATTCTCTTCCCTGTAGCCCTGACTCTGCATTCCCAGAACACAGCGGCAGCTGCCCGGTTGGCCTCTCTTTCTTCAATTGCCCCTTATCTTGGTCTGCGTCACACACTGCTGCCAGCACAGCCTTTCTTGAAGAGTGTGGTCCACGTGGTCATGTTCCTCAATTTCTATCACACTTCTCAGCTGTCTTCTCATTAGCTCTGCCACCCGCAAGTCTCCCCACCACTCTCCTTCACACCTCACCCCTAAACAGTGAGCTCACATGCACGAGAGGAAAAGGGCACCCCATCCTTGGGATACTGGGTTGCCAGATGCAGGAAATCATAGTTATCAGCTGGGGCCTCATCAGGAGACAGATGGTATGCTCGAATTGGGCAATTTAAGGACAGTTTAATGGAAGGACTATATACAGAGTTATGGGTAGATTTAGGGAAACAAATAATGGAGAGCATAATACCTCAGGATGTGTAACAGTTGGAAGCCTTTACTACCCACTGGGCATGAGGGTTCAAGGGCAGGGTGTAGTTGTCACGACCTAGAAAACAGTATTTACATGGAAAAGGCTGCTTAATGAGAACCGTGACTTCCAGGAGAGGGATGTGGCTGACCCACGGCAGTCCAGCTAGGGTAAGAAAGATTCCTTCTTCACATTCCTGGTGCCCTCTGCTCTCTGAATCCAGCTGGAAGCAAGGAACAAGGAAGCCCTTGGAGACAGAACATTAAGGACATCTTCTTAGGACACACTGAAAGAAAAAGTATTGAGAGGATCAGGAGAAAACAGGAGATACTCACCATGAATACAACAATAAAGGTAAGTCTGTGACCCCCTGCAGCTGCTCAGTAAGCAGCCTGCTCAACAAAAGACAGCAGCCCTGCCCCCAAGTTCCTCTACCAATGGTCATTACCCTCCCATTGCCTGGCCTTTGTCACAAGGTAAACACTTGACCTCAAGGAGCTTTTAAGCAAATTAGAAAAAGTATCCCCTTTCTCAAGATGTTTACCTTGTGTCTGATGGAAAATTATTGGCACACACTGAGTTTGTTAGTGTAAGACACCTCACTGCCATTTGTCAGAAGTGTTTACTATCAAGACCCAAATCTACCATGATGCCATGTGATGAGGCCCATGGCTTCTGAACAGGGCCATCAGCTATGTTAATAGCTGACAATATTTAAAATCTAGAAAGTGCCCCAAAGCAGAGAGCAAATGAAGAAGCATCTTATGTAGAAAAACCTAAAGTTTGATTTCAAGAACAGAAGGATTCTGTAACATCTGAGCTGTGATCAGTTTCCTCGCTCCCCTTGGAGCTCAGCTTTGTGCAAGCTCTGCTTTGGGCAGGTGCTGCCAGCAAGACAGAGCTCTCCCCCTTCTCCCCGGTCCCAGCCCAGGGTGGCCACTCCTCCCAGGGCAGGTCACGTCTAACCCCTGCAGCCTGAGTTATGGAGCTGAATTTCTGGTGAGTGGGATGACAGGTTGGGAGCTCTCTTCCATCACCTGGTTAGTGCTCATAGGATAGGGACTCCACCCCAGGCTGGAAGGCCACAAATGCTGTGACCACTGTCATCCCAGCTTATTCACAGGGCAGAAGTTCCAACCTAGAAGAAGCAATCGAAGAGAATCCGAGGCACTGTCCTTCTCCAGTGCCCAGGACAGTTGCTCAGAACTTTAAGAGGGAAAGGAAGCTCCTAAGAAGAGAGATCTCCAAAGCTCTCCCCCAAAGAAATTGACTTTCTTTGTACCAAAGTATAAGGGAGTTCAAGCCTAAATCTGCTCTTTATAATTAAGAGCAATGAACTAAACCATAGGCCACCTCATTCAACAGAGAGAACTAGGAAAGAGACAGCTGAAAAGATCTCTCTTGGGTCATAAAAATTGAAAATGGGTCTGAATTTAATTAGATCAGACTGCTGAGTGATTCATGCATCACAGCATTTTCAGGAAATAATACAGCAATCCACCAACAGTTAAAGTAGCCTAGAAGCTGGATGTGATGCCAACTGAGGCAGAAAATTGAACAGGGACCAGGGAAGGAGGGTCAAAGAGGATTTGGCTAAATTTACTGCCATCCTGGATGAATCTGTACACTCAAGGGCATCTTGGAAAATGCAGCACAAAGGCTTCACACTGTGGGATAAATAGGCATCAGTAAAATGGTCTGGCTAAGTAACTAAATGAAAAACAAGCAAAGATGACAACAAGCCCCAGGAATAAGGATGGAAAGTCAATAAATTTCATAGAAAAAAATTATAAGACAGGTAAAGAAAGAAGAAAGTGTGAAGCAGACACAAGGTGAAGGTGAAGGTGGGGGCAGTGCTACAAGGATGTTCTGAGATTGGGCCAGTGTCAGAAGTAACAGGCAGACTTCAAAGCCAGCATCATAAAGGTGTTCAAAGAACTAAAGCAAACCCTGCTTAAAGAAAGAAAGCATAGTGACATCTCATCAGAGAAAGAATGGTAAGATAGAGAAGTTATGAAAAAGAACTGAGTGGAAAGTCTGCAGCTGAAAAATATAATAACCGAAATAAAAATGTTACTAGATAGTCGCAGCAGCAATCAGCAAGCTTGAGGATAATCTGAAGAATGGAGAATAATCTGTATTTATATAACTCCAAAGCCCAGACTTTCTGACTACTCAAAGGTTTAACAGGAAGCAGGAAACTCACCAAGAGGAAAAGAAGGAAAGACACACACACACACACACACACACACACACACACACGATGAAGCTTTCAACTCCTGTGTTCTAAGTATGTTTTCACAACATCAGGAAATACAATTGCTTGTGGCCAATGCATTCTTTATACTTAATGTAAATAACCAGCCAAGTGAGAATTGATCTGAGATTATAGGAAACAAATCTTGGAGATTTTTATTTCACAATCAACAAAAAGATTCTTAAATTTCCCGCTTACAAAAATATTGATGGTATTTATGTACTTATGTATTTATTTTTAGTATAAAAAACACAAATAAAAAATAAAAATTACCTAAAGAATATTCATTACTCATTTTCTTAAGTGCCATTATGATTATCTGGAATCTTCTGAGTTCTTGTTGTACATCTTTCTCTCTCTCACTGTGTGTGTGTGTGTGTGTGTGTGTTAATGGGAACTGAACCCAGGACCTTTCCTTTGAGTTGAGTTACATACCCATCCCTTCTTTTATTTATTTTTTTTGAGACAGGGTCTCACTAAGTCACTAAGTTGATCTGGTTGGGATTTTTGCTAAGTATTTCAAAGGACAAAGAGGGGAGAGGTGGAAAAGGGTGGTGAGGCATTGAGAAGCTGGATGGAAAGTGGCAGAGGAGGCCTGAGGGGTTGTAGAGCACAGCACCCGGTAGTGGAAGTCGTGGCATGTACTAGTCCATTTACCATAACTATAATGAAATGCCTGAGGTGGATGCTTTATAAAGAAAAGAGGTTTATTCAGTTCAGAGTCCTGAGGTTCAAGAAGTCAGTTCTGGTGAGGATCTCGTAACCTAAAGTGTCACAAATGTAAGAATACACGCAAAAGGGAGACAAGAGAACCAAGTTAGACAGGGGTCCCCAAGGTCTTCCTGAATCCTTTCCAAGAGCACACTCCAGTGACCCACTGGTCCCCCAAAAGGCCTTTCCTCTTAAAAGCCCCCCTAACTTTTAACACTGGGGACCACACTTTCAATGTTGGAACCTTTGGGGGACACTTCGCCCATGTCCAGGTCACAACAAGGATGACTTCACCCAGGAACGTTTGCAGCAGCTGACAGCACCTGGCTGTCTTTGTGCTTCTGTGTGTTATTCTCTGTGGTGGTTTAGACGGGCTCACAAGGAGCTAAACTCTCTCCAGTGCGTGGGGGTCATGATTCCATAACAAACTCTCCAAAAGACAGAACTGCAGCTTACCTGGGTTAAAGATCTAGGCTGGCCTTTCCTCATGATCGTCAGAACCAGAACGTTTCAAAGGGCTTCAAGGCTGCACAGCAATCAGCCCCTGCGAGGGGAGAGGACAGGGCAGGGACAGCCAAAAACAGGACACTGTGGACAGCTCAGCGTTTTGCCATTCGCAGCAGACGTCAGTTACTGTGTCGGGTGCGCACTCCTACATGAAGCTCTCAGTTTCATGTCTCTGTCCCAGCCAGGGTACATCTGACCCAAAAGGACTCTGGTACACAAACATCCTTAAGTTTTATTTTGCCTTTAACAAACAAATCATAAGCATTTCTGAGCCCTTCAGAATATTTGTTCCTGGGGATCTTCATGTTTATATCATTTGAGTCCCATGACAATCGTATTTTATATTTGATGCCACCCTTAGCTTAGAGCTCCACTCCATTGCTGAATGAGCTCAGTTGGTTTTTATTTATTTTTATTTTTAAGTGGGCACCAGAAATCGAAGTCAGGACCTCACGCTTGTCAGGCAGGCACTGTGCCACTGAGCTATATCCCAGCCCCCTTTCCCCACAGTCAGCTGCCAGTGAGGTGTTCGCTGCATGGACTGGGCATCCCACCAGAGCCCCGAGCAACTCCTGTGTCTCCAACGACACCAAGTGGATCCAGGAAAACAAAAAATGCCCATGGCCATGGATTGAGGAAATGGAACAGAGTTGCAAAGCCTCAGGGAGTCCCCTTTGGGGGTGCTGAGAACAGCCCCCCCCCCCAAAAAAAACCCTGCAGAATCCTGACAGAGGAGTATCCAGCAGAAAAGGAGCAGAGTACTACCCTCTTGAAATCTTTGATCAGTGATTTCTCTGAACGCCGTCCCTCCCCTGTCTGCCTGGCATGTGGAAGGCTGAGAAATCCTATTAAAGACCTTTCAAAAGAGCTCCATGCCAGGGAACATCTGCTTCTGGTGTGCAAGAGATTACATACGGGTGACGTGGGCTGGGGGACCCCGCCAGCTCCGGGCTCCACGGGGAGACAGGACTTCAAAGGGGAGCTGCTCCATTAAGGGAACAACAGCCTTTCCTGGTCCAGCCTCTGAATCTCATTTCCAGTGCAGGCTCTGCTGGGAGATAAGAAGCGGGGTAGGAGCCTCCTGGCTGCCTGGATGGCTTCCTTCCTGAGGGAGAAAAGGAAGGAAAAAGATTAGCACGAGCAGAGCATGGGGCTCCTGCCCTCCCTTCCCTTCCTGGAAATAAAGAAATAGGTCAATAAATAAACAAGAAGGAGCCTTTCGCCGCCTGTGGCACTGCCCCAGTGAGGTCATTTTGTTCCTGAAGGTCGCCCCTCTGCTCTGGGCGGCACTGTGCCCCTTTTCTACAGAAGGCACTGAATAGATTAATTCTGCAGAGCCAGTGGGCGCAGACCTCCTGAGAGAGCGCTAGTTATGTGCAATCACTCTTGCAGGTTTTGAAGCACAGCATTAAAAGAAAATTGCCAGAAAACACAATCGTCACTGCCCCTTTTTCCCTCCAAGGCCACCTTGCCTCAGCCTCCTCCACCTGCGGAAAAGAGCACACTGGGGACCAGTGGATCAGCTCTTGGAAAGCTATGCCCGGTCCCTGGGTGATGAGACCATCAGCACAAAGAAGCCGATGGGACTCCTGGCCCCGAAAGTGTTCCATTCCACTGCTGGTGCCACCTTAGGGTTTTCCCCTGTGAGTTCATGAACGGATCCTTGAACCAGTCAATTCGAAACACGTTTTAAAATTCTTTGAGAAAAGCATGATAGTTTCTACAGAAATGTGAGATTCAAGTCTGTACTTCCAATCCGGAGAGTCGTGGGTCAGCTGGGACCTGACACAGTGCCGGGTGAACACATCTCCAGCTCCATATAGAACTTGCATCTGTGACTCTTTCCATGAAAATGTGATTCATGGTTCCTACAACTACCCCTCGAAGCCCTTGTTTTTGCTTCTAGATTGCTAACCATTCACATGGTTAACACTGACATTGCCAGGTGTATTTCGCTCCTTACAGGAGCAGGCTGAGGCATCAGATCAGCGTGCTCCCAGAAATTACAGATACAGGCGCAGGGTATATGTGTGCTCGAGAGAAACACAAAGCTGGGAGAGAATGCAGAATCAAAGTTCTCATTTCAAATCACTTTCTAAAATAAGAAAGTTTAAGTATTACAGAATATAAAATCAGTGAAAATTCAAAGGACTTTTGCTAAGTGTATCGAGCAGCCTAAACCAAAATGCAAAGTGTTCATTTTGACAAATATTTACGGACTAACCATGCCAGATGCCCCAGGAACTATGAAGAAGAATTTAACATAAATGAAAATCAAGTTCTACATTTAGATTCAATCAACTTTATAAACTCACAGCCCATGATACATGGGTGGATTAATTAGACATTCATGTGAGAAAGGCCTGAATCAATATTGGTGCCAGAAATCAGCTCAAGGAGCTTTGGGCTGGACTAGTTGAACTCAGTACCCAGATAAAAGGTGGCCTGGACTTAAATCACCTCTGCTGGACTGTGTCCAAAGTATTACATTCATTCTGTGCTCTACAGCCCAGATTTACATCTCAAAGCAGACTTAGAATCCTTGCAAGAGAAGATCTGTATAGTTAAGTTCTTAAAGCACATACCACACAAGGAACAACTGGAGGACCGGCACTGTTCAGCTTCTAGAGAATGACATTAGGAAAGGCCTGGAATAAACTCAGTGGTAGACTTTGTGTTCACCCCGTGTACTTCTAGGTGACCCAGCTTACTGCGTTGTTCCCTACTCACCTGGGGTTTCCTACAGGCAAAATTGCTGGAAGGCCAAGGTAAAATGAATGCAGTGCCCAGTTTCTCTAATGTATCCATCACAGTGGGACAGAGTCACAATTTCAAAAGAAGCATTACAGCAGAACTGACTGTGCTGAGCTTGAGGTGCCAGTGTCATGCAAATGAGCATTTACAATGGGCACTTTTCTAGAATCCAAGGGCGCATGGTGGGGGGGACACATCCATTAAGGAGATATATGCAGTATATCAAACATACAGCACCTGATATCCCTGGCAACATTAATTAACCGTGTAGCACAGCCATCATCCAATCAGATCTTTTGCTACATGAAACTAAAAGAGAGAGGTCTTGATTGCTGGCTGCCTGAGCCAGGAGATGCTCCGTACCAGTGGTGGCAAATCTGTGGCACACGTGGCACTACAAGCATTCGGAGCCCACTCTGTTGGTAAATGAGCCAAGTCACCCCGGCAGCCCAGAGCACCAGATCTTCGTGTTTAACTGCAGCGTTGCCACTTTGAGACAAATAAGTGGGTTTTGGATTGCAGTTTGAGCACTGAAAGGATGTGCCCTTGCTGCTCTGTGCCATTGCTGAGCAGAGGCCACCCCAGATTTCCGATGCCTCTTCAATTAATGCTCTCCAGTCTTTCTTTAGAGCATCCCAGAGGAGGCTCACAGGACTTTGAATACCAATTCATTGTTTCTAGGGCATGCTTTTGCTTTTTGTACCTTTGCTCCTACCAGCTGAGGTATGCATTTACCAAGAATCAATCACATTTGTTCTCCAAGCTGTTTCCAATCTTGCTCTTTACTAGAGTCATATACTGTAATGCCTGTTGTATAAAGCAGTGACATAATAATGTGTAAAGTGAGCCATGCCCATGAAAACAAATGCTTTGCAAAGCCTGATAAAAGCAAAGTGTTACACTGAGTAAAGATGCGATCAGTTTAAGTACAGGCAAGAAAAATTTAAAAGATTGAAAGTATCATAAAAGTTTTGATCTGAAAGTTTCTACAAATTCCTCCTCCACCAGAAGAATTTGAAACCAAGCCTAGAAAGGATAGAAACACTATAAACACTTCAAGCTCTAATCAGAGAGATCTTGGAATTTCCTCAAAAGACAGGTAAAGAAATGTACATTAAAATGTTTTCAGTTCAAATAAAATGCTTAGATGTGTAGATATCACTTTTATGATTTTATGTTTCAATTAACTGTTTAATTTACCAACTCCCAGTCCTGACCACACAGACTGATGCTATGACTGGTTTTAACAGTAACGTGTTCCAAATTCACTAGAAGGGAAAATGTGGGCATGGGAGGGTTCTGTTAAGTAAATGTCACTCTAGGGCACACAGGGAATCAGAGAGGAGAGACCCAGGCCAAGATCTGACCAGGAGCCCAACTTACAACAGAAAAGCCTCTGTGATCCAAACAGGAAAGGGGAAGGCTTGAGTGGATTTAGCCAGAGCAGAAGGAAAGGACAGGTGATTCCAGGGATGAAAAATAGACGTGGAAAAGACACAGGCAGGCCAGTCCAAGTCAGAAGTCAAGAATCACACAATCGGCAAGCCGCGTGGAGGGGACTCCTGACCCCAGGCAAGAGGCTTTCTGCCATCAGCCCCAATTTATGCCATGAACAGGTTCTGAGCACAACTTAGGGCTTCAAGCTGTTACCGAGAGGCAAAGTCTGTAAAAAGCCTCTGGGTGAATCCTGACCCAGTTCCAGAAAGATGCTGAGATTAATTCACTCAGTGAAGGGTTTGGATGTTAATTTTTAACGTGTGGGCTGGTCTTGTCCAACAAAATTATTTGAAGTAGGAAAGCAAGATGGTCTCTATTTTGGAAAAATTATTCCAGGCAGGACTCATGACAGAAATGTTTCTGTACCTACAAGTACCTATATATTTAATGTCAGCAGAGCTGGGGACAAATTTTAGCTCCTCTTAAAATGCCACATCTGAGAATCACACCCCACAGGTCTATCTTGTACTTATGCATTGAATCCAACACAATCACAGGCTTTAAAGTCCTCATCACCTGTACTAAAAGCCAAAGGCTTCTTTTATGTGTTTTAAGAATCATGCTATAAAGTTAGATTGATTCCTTTTGCAACAGAAGCCTATTGTGAATTTTTATTGTATTCAAAATCAACTTTCCAGAGTTGTATTTTCTTAGACAATTGGACCACTGCATAGGTACAGTCCCACTTGGCAATTGACTGCTATTTTTCTGAAGACATCTACTTGCTCACATCAAATTAAATGATACCTGTAGAATTCGAATTTCTTCCATTTCAATAGGCAATTCCATACCCTGCATGTGTTCTGCATACTATCCTGCTGGGCTTCTCAAATTATTGACACTTACTCGGTACACTGAATAATACTAAATTAAAACTCTGCCATGCTGGTTTCTCCATCTACAGAAGAAAGTGGATGCAATAAACACACAGAAGGATCTGGTCGTGGCAGACTAAATCCTTCTGATCAGTGTACTATTAGGATATGGATGTCAGTGAAAGGCTTCCTCATTGTTTCGAGGTAACGCCATGAGTTCATTCCAGGGAACCTTCCTAATGATCTAAGATCCGCAGTGAAGCTTTTCTTTTTTTTTTTTTTTTTTTTTTTTTAATTTTATTTAAGGAGAAAAAAAAAAAGCAGAGAAAGGGTACAAGTTATACAGATTTGCAGAAAAAAAATGAACAGTAGGAAATTACTAGTTAATGGATTACATATTGTCATCTTAGAAATAATTGTTCAAGTCACAAAATTAAAGCTTGTAAAGTGGACATTCCATCAATGATACTGCAAACAGTTCTGTTCAATGATCCAATAAAACTCTGTGATATCATATTCTATCTTATACACTTAAATATACATGCAGTTATATAGTTTAGAGCACTTTCTTTTCCTCTCTTTTGTACAATGACTATTACACATTTTGGGTTTCATTGCTCTCACAGTTCTTATTACTTTTTTGGAAGAGAGTAAAACCAAATGTGACATAACAGAACAGAATCGGTCAAGTCAAAAGGGTGGACATAATAGATAATGTGAAAACATAATACAAGGTGATCAACAATGGTTACCATAATGCCTCCCTCTATCTCTAATAGAATTGCCTATACCATTAGTTATAATACAATTGAACAAAACAGTAAAGAACAAAACCGACAAAACCAAACCATTGGAGACATTGTAGGTCTTCAAAAGTAGATAAAAGTCAACGAGAATGGGCGTTATAATGAATCTCATTATCTTCACAGCTGATGCCTAAATTTTCGAACCTGATACTATCCAGCAAAACAGAATAGGGGAACATCAGTTAAAAACCAGATGGTGAGAGTAATACAGGGCTTTAAATCGAGGTAATGGAAAATCAAAGTGGGTTACTATAATATATCCTGTTATTTTTTTTCCTTTAATTAAAAGGATAAAAATTTAAAAAAAGTATTAAAAAAGTAAATAATGGAGTGGAGATTGAGATAAAAGAGGGCATAACAACGAAACAGCACAGATCAAAACATAACCATTTAAGCAGAATAGTGTTTCACCACCAGATAATCCTGACCTAAAAGTAGTTACCATATTGTCTCTTTCCTTGAAATCCTTGAGTACAACTTCGTATACTGTAGCATTAAGTATATCAAAACAGTGCAAAACCATTTAAGAGAATGACAGCATTACAGAGAATTTAGAATCGACTAACAGAAAATGAATAATGGTTTCTGTATAATCTCCTTGTCTTTAAAAGGTTTTTGCTTATACTATCGTACATAATAAAATCCAGTAAGATACAACCAATTTAGACCATTGGAGACAGAAGGACAAAAGCTAGATGAGACTTCAAAACAAGATGATACTAAATCAGTATTACCTATTAAGATGTCATTTTCTCCAAAATAGCTGTTCCTATCATCCAATCTTCTCTGCCTCATTTCTGTTGAGCTCTTATTCTGTCAGTAGCTGTCAGTTTGTCTTCTTCACTTTGTTCTCTGCTCCATTAGTTGTGGCCTCCACTATTTCTGGATTCTTTGTATTTTTCTTTTTTTAGAATATCCTGCAATGCTCTCTGTAGAGTTGAATTGGTGGTTGCAAATTCCCCCAGTTCCTCTTTATACTGGAAGCACCTTGTTTTTCCATCAATTTCCAGGGACAGTTGTGCAGGATATCTCAATCTTGGCTGTAGATTATTATCTTTCAAAGCTTGAATTATTTCCCCCCACGCTCTTCGTGATTTGATGGTTTGTGCAGAGAAATCTGCTGTAATTCTGATGGGTGTTCCCTTGTAAGTGGTCTGTTTCTTGTCTCTGACAGCTTTTAATATTCTGTTCTTGTATTGAATTTCTGGAATTTTTATTATTATATGCCTGGGTGTTGCTCTGTTTGGGTTGTAGGTAGCTGGGGTCCTGTATGCCTCATACATCTGAGTATCTTTACCTTTTGCTAAATTAGGAAAATTCTCCTGGATTATTTCTGTGAGTAGCTTTTGTAGTTCATTTGTTTGTGTCCCTACTTCTTCTTTTATGTTCTTAATCCTTAAGTTATGGATCCTCTTATCATCTTCTTGTCTTTGTATTATTGCTGTTTGTTTCTTTGTTATTTTTAAGAAGTTTTTCATTTCATTCTCCCATATTACAATTCTGCCCTCCAGTTCAGATAGTCTGTCCTTAGTTTCTTTCAAGCTGTTATGCCAGTCTTCGATAGACTTCTTAGTTTCTTGGTAGTCCCTTTGAACCTGCTTCACGTATTCTATGCTTTCCCTGTTTTCTCCATCAAACAATTCTCCCCTCTTTTTCTGTTCTTCCATTCCACCATCTGTTTTTTCTTGGGTGGGGCTTAGCATTTCTCTAACTATTTTGCATACTTCTAGCTTCAGGTCGTTGATAACTTCATTCCTGAATTGGTCTATGAGGCTCTCTATATGGTGCTTTATGTGTATTGGTGCGGTGTCCGCTATTGCCTGTTTCTCAGAATTGGGGGCCGAGGAGCCTTTCTTGTTGCTGCCTCTTCCCATATTCTCTGTTCCTTATATATGCAAGCTTATATGAGAGGCCCAGCTTCTCTCCCTGTCAGCCACAGCCTGATCGAATTGCGCCGGTTAGGTGTTCCCACTCACCGCTGCGCACCAGGCAGCCTACGCGGGGGCCCGCCCCTCCTGGCCTCCGTCAGGCTCTGGGATCTGGTTTGGGCCAGCCTACGGGGTCCGCCAGCAGCGTCACGCAGGCCAGGCACTTTTCACCAATCCCGCCCGAGAGGGGAATGTGTGGCTGGAGTCGCCACTGCGCCCTGCTCCCACAGGACTGCTCGGGCCCAGAAAGTCCGCTGGAGTCAAACTGTGGTGGAGTGTCAGTTTCTCTCACTCACCTCGCCACAAGTCAGAACATGCCTCCCTGCCCGTCCTGTTTTAGACTCCGTTCGCAGACTCCCATTCTCAGAGTTTCCGCGCTTCTCTCTCCTTGCCGAGCCGATGTAGAGGCAGCCAGCCACTGCGCGGCGGGAAACCCAAATCGCGGCTTCCAATGGCGCAGGGTCCAGCCTCAGCAGCGAGACTTTTCTGTTCCTGTTTTAGCACCAGGACTGCATTCCAAGTTGGTTTCTCTCAGCCGAGTTCGTTCTTGAGTCAGCAGAGCATAACTCCACCTGCTTATGTCTCTTTAGTCCGCACCATACCTGGCTTCTGAGCCTAGTTTTTCAGAGAGCCTCCGGTAGTTGCTGTTATCTGTCCGCCATGTTCTCCCGGAAGTCTCAGTGAAGCTTTTCAAAGCAGTTAAACTGGGGCTGGAGATTTAGCTCAGTGGCATAAGCACCTGCCTTGCAAGCAGGTAGTCATGAGTTCGATCCCCGGTACCGATAAAAAGACCAAAAAAAAAAAAAAAAAAAAGCAGTTAAACTGTTATCGTATATTTATTTGTTTTCTTAGTTTAGAATAAAAAATATCCGAAGGCTTTATAGAGAAGATACAGAAATGAGACAGGCTATGCTTCTATGGAAACAGAACAAGAGCTTAGTGATCTTAACAGAACAAGTAGCAGCCAGGCAGTCTTTCTAGCCGCTGGGTGAGAGGAGGTGGACAGGGAGTGTCCTGAATTATTCATAGGAAGAGGACAGAATCTTCTCAGTTCATATGCAAGACAATAGCCGGGAGAAGCAATGACTTGACAAGAAAGTGGGAGGCAGAGGATGAACAAGGGCAAACGGGAACAGGGTGGGCGGGCGGGCAAGCGCCATGCTGGTCTGGAGAGACTTGTCCGGTCCAGTCTGCCTGGAGCACAGGGCTTGAGAAGCGGAGCTGCTGGTGCTTCTGCGGGCTTGAGTGCTGGGGGTACTTAGCCTGTTTCTGCTGCGTTTAATTGGAGGAGAGTCCTGCATGCCAGCCTTCATCTAGTGGAAGACCTTCGAGGTCTCTTGAGCTAGGGCCTGGTGGGGTGGATCCATACCCTACATTCCCGCTGTGTTTCAGGAGTCACAAGGGCCTGGATTAGGCCAACTTGTGAACTGGCCACTGCCATTGGTCTGGGGAAGAACCAAAAAGTGAGTTCCTAGATTCGTGTGCGCTGCCTGGAGAAGAGCTGTCCTCCACTGCGACAGCCATACATTGGAGCTTTGGGGTAGAACATCCAGGAAAGCTCCTTAAAATTTCATCTCAACTAGTAGACCCCACCCCCCTTTCTGCTTCTCCCTTTGCTTCCAAAAAGGGGAAGTGCTTAGTGGCACCTTGAAAGAAGGGTCAGGGGACTCGGTGAGATCTCGGCCTTGATGCCCTACAGCCACCGACCAATACTAGCACACATCAACCCACCTCCTGCGCCATGAGAAAGACAGCTGCCCGGCTCACCAGAGCGGCTGATTTCAGACTCGGTTGCGGACAGCCGGTCAGCCTGGGCTCGCTTCTCGGCCCCGCTTTGCCTCCGTCTCCGGCCCCATCCCAAGCCCTCATCCTGCCCTTGCACCTTCTGTCTCAGCAACTGCGAAGTCTTCCCAGTTTGCGGTGCCATCTCCCGGGCAGCCCGCAACACACCATCCCTCAGTCTCCTAACAGTCCACTGCCATCAGTCTCAGGTGGCATTTTTCCCTTGGAGCCATCTTTCTTCCACCCACCAGCCAGCACCATCCCTCCCCTATCTGGATAAATGTTCCAAGCACTTGTTACTATTGCCAAAGGAACGTGACAAAGAGCTCTTTCCAAAAGGCCAGGCCTCCAGAGTGCTCAGCACATGGGAGGAGCACCGTGAGCTGGCAGGTGGGCACAGCCAGATTGTCTGCCTGGTTTCCGCCTTCCTGAGAGTCTCACTCCAGGACTGTCGCAAAGCCATCACTGAGGTGCTACAGGAGGTCACTGAAGTGCTGGAGACCATCACTCCAGGGTCCAAAATATAGGCAGGCAGGGGCGGTCAGTCCTCTCCCTCTGGGACGTCACTCACTTGATCAGTTCAGCAGTCTGCTCTCAGGTTTCTCCTGCCTCCAACTTTTATAGCAATTGTGGTTGGATGCTTTTCTCCATTTTGCATTCTGCCTGTTTTGGGGAGGACATCAGCCCTGCTCTGGGGTCCCCAGTAGCTGGCTCCATCCTGCTCTCTGCCCTTGGTCTGGGAGGGGATCTCCAGGCCTCCCTATGGGCAAAAACTGAAGGGAGAGAAGACAGAGCGGGGAGGTACAGAGCCAGAACTGAGGTCTGAGAGAGTGGAGCCACCAGCACAGCTTTTCCCAGAGGCTCTGAGGGTAGCCACTGCCTGGTGCACTGCGTGCCCATGTGTGGCCTGGAAATAACCGAGAGCCCAGGCCCTGGCAGAATGGATATACAAGAATGCTGGATATCACCATGGCAACGTGGCAGGCAGTCAGAAGTGCCCTGCTCTCCGATCATTCCTTCCTGAGGTCTTCAGCTGCATAGCATCCAACTGCTTCGCACTGGCCCTGGCAGTGTGAGGGAGAAGCCCAGGAAGCCGATGGTTGCTAGGACAACTGTATACAGCTGTGCTGGTCACGTCCTGCACAGAGTGAGTGGCAGGGAGCCGGGGTACAGCATGGGTGAAGTCCACTGTGAGCTCTGGGCCCCAAATCCCACACCTAGAGGAAAAGGCTATGTGTAGTCTTCCCGCCCTGAGAGCATTCTGTGATTCCAGAACTGAGAAGTGCTTTTTGGAAATTAAGTGTTGGCAGATCCCCAAAATTCAACTGCTGCCTGCAACTCAGGGTCAGAAATTAATGTAAATGAAGCTGTGTATGGTGGTGTACCCCAATAATCCCAGGACTCTGGAAGGCTGAGCCTACCCTAAACAATTTCACAAGATCCCATCTTAAAAATAAATAATAATTTTCTACAGCTCAGAGTGAAAGGCCTGGTTTCAATCCCTAGGACTGAAATAACAATACATAATAGTGATGATGATAAAATCATAACTAATAATGGTAAGCATAATGTAAATTATAGTTAAGTCCTACTCCTCCACCCCTAAGCTGTGGGTGAGATCCCCGTCTACCTCGGAATGTTTGTCAGGCCTGCCTTACGGCACTCGAGAAAGTCAAATGAGATCACGTATGTGAAAAAGGGCTTGGAAACTGGTAAAGTGCACATATATTTAAGCACGTGTATTTTCCGCCACTGCATTGGCTCATGAAATTGTCATTCTAGGCCTTAGGTCATTTATTGTAAAACAAAAACAACACATGTTCCATGTCCCATTAAATAAACACTGATATTTGTGAGACTAAAATCAAAAACATAAACTCCATTGAATTGGCCTCAAAGGAGACAGAAAAGCTAACTCTCACAATGTCAAGATAATTTTCACGGTTGGAACACCAGAAAAGTTGAGAATGAAAATATTGTTTTGCACGTAAAACCAAATGGTATCACTCTATATTGTCAGAGTAACTTGAACCAAACTCATAGGGCTACATCCAAGAAGTCTATTTTTGGACCCAAATCTAGTAAAAGTTTCATTTTGGCTTCCCAAAATCCCTTTCTCTCTTCCCCATTCCCAACTTTTATTTTTTAAGCTATCACTAATATTTCTTCATAAAATGTTTTGAGACATGTGAATTCATTTAGAAAGTAGTTCTGTGGTAAAGTATCTTTTTGGCGTGAGTTTCAGTGAGCTCTCCCTGCCTTGATCCTTCTGTTGAAAGAACATGAAAAGGGGGTGCGGAAGTTGTTGGAGTCTGCAGGACAGGCCCATGGACAGGAAGTCCCCAAGGAACAACCCGCAGTGACAGGAAATGCAGGGCCTTTCTTCCCAGAGACTTGTACAGCTGTGGGGAGCCAGGCGGCCACATTCCTGGACTGACCTCCCCTTTGTTACTCTGATCAACAAGGCCCCACACTCTGTCCTCAAGGTTGTGAGAGTATTTTCTGATTTTAAGTGAAGCTGAGATTTCTTACTAATCAAAGGCCAGCTGCGGCCATGGACTCCTCCCCTGAAGTCTTGAGCTTTTCTCCTGCAGGAGGCCACCTCCTGGGATTTTGCTGAACTACAAGGTGGGAGAGCTTGATAAAACCAAACAGACTTGAAGAAAGAATATCAAAATGAAAGAATGCCAAATTTTACACATTCCTCTCATCTGCTACGTTCGATTAGTAAAAGTTTAATGTCTCAAGGGATTCCACCCAAGTTTTATTAAAATTCATATTAATAATAAAAATGTGAGGTGGTTAGAAGAAACAAGATATTGACCTAGAATTTGAGGTTGTATGTGTGTGGGGGGTGTATAGGTCATTTTATAACTTAACTTTTCTAGTTTCTGGGAAAGAATAAAATATTTCAGAGGGATATGCTTACTTCTGACCTTCAGAGATTTCAACTTTTTTCTAAAGATTGAAATAAAAAGAAACATGCTAAGGGAGAAGAATTTCCCGCGGTGGGAATAGGATGCTCTCAAAATACTGTCTTTGTTTCCAACATCACTGTGCTCAACCTCCAAGTAAATTAGGTCCTTTGGGAGAAAACCATGAATCTCATCGTTTAAGTCGCTGGGTATCATCCAGTAAGTTAGTGGCCCCAGACTTTCAGAGGCAATTTTGGGAGCCTGAAGGAATATAACCCTTTCCCAAAGAAGGACCAACTTACTAAATGATTGACCTGGCTCCTCTTCTCCCCGGGAAAACAGAGTGAATCTATCTTAAACTCACATTTAATTCTGGAGGTGGTTGCGTATCAGTGCCAGATAAAGTTTTGCTAAATTGCAACTGAGTTACTATACAAAAACCCGATATAACTTACTTTTGAAAGGTTTCTTATATTCAATTTGTGTTTCTCATCTTTCTTTCATAATTGCTCTTGTGAAGATCCTTCTTAGACACTTTCTTATTTCTAATCACCACCACCCCCAGGAAATTAAAACTGAGGAATAAGCTTTTGTCAGGTGGGATTAATCCACAGACCATTTAGACACTCAAGCTACTGACCTTGTTGAGAACATATGCGTTCGACCAGGGTTTCCCAACCTTGGCCCTTTCAGCTTGTAGGGCCACGAATCTTCTTGATGTGGGTGGAGGGCTGAACTCTACACAGTAAGAAGCATGTGTGGGTTACACAGAGCATCCCTGGTCTCTGCCCCAGAAAGGGGGGACAACCAAAGCTGTCTCCAGCACCAGTCCATTGAGGTCCACTGAACCAGACACAGAGGTAAGATGTACATCAAGCTGTAGGAGAAGGAAGAACAGGATTTTGGGCCAAAAGTGGGTAAGACCTTTTTTTTTTTTTTTGTCTTTTTCCTTTTTATTGGTACCGGGGATCGAACTCACAACTGCCTGCTTGCAGGGTAGGCGTTTATGTCACTAAGCTAAATCCCTGAAAAAGGAAATGAAGCTGGGCATGGCAGTCATGCCAGTAATCCCAACACTCAGGAGGCTGAGGCAGGAGGATCACTGAGAGTTAGAGGCCAGCCTGGGCTACAAAGTGAGCTCATGGCCAGCCTGAACTGCATAACAAGACCCTGCCTCAAAAAGACAAAAGGGGTGGGGGGTAAAGGGAAAGTCTAGGGGGGAGAAAGTGAAAAGAAGAAGAAAATATTAACACACAGGAAGTGGAGCAGGCAGTGTGCAGGGCCCAGAAAGGCGCTGGTTGGGAAATCGCACCCATTTACCACTGTCCTGGAAGGCTGCCGGCTGATCTCTCACTTCTGGCCTCTTCTGCCCGCTCTGCCCTCGGGGCTCTCAATGCGCCGAGGGCCGCGTGGCAGTCTGTTCACTTATGTTTTATTTGTCATTCCATGGATTGGTTTCTTAACTTTCAGTCATTAGCTTTGCTGCTTTTAGTGGTGGATTTTGGGGGAAATCACAGCAGAGCTTGTCCTGGTTTAGGCTGAGTTGCTAGGCAACCTGACCTCAGCGTGTAGCTGGAGTTACTGAGTGGCTGCCAATCTCTTTCATAATCAATAGCAATCATCTTTTAATGATGCTTAGCAAGAAGCGATGTCTAGACCATTCATTGGCAAAGAGCCCCGCCCTAACACACACATACACACACGTGTGTACACACGCTTAGTACAATTGTGCTTGAATCTGTTTCAAGTGTATTCAATAGATTTTATTTAAAAAAGAACCTCTCTTCTTAAAATAAAAACACTGATTTTTTCAGGGGTTTTTAGTGACAACCTAGAATCTTACAATCACACAGTGATGAGAAGAGATCTAAAGGTGTAACAACAAATGCAAATAAAATTCTCCGTATCTGCCTTGTTACACCTTCCCCAGTGGATATAAGGACATCATTGGAAAGCTGGGAATCAAGATGGTTTTGTGGTTATGGACCCTGTTTTGGTAGGCCCTCAAAATGGGCACAGGGGCTCTGCATCTTCTGTAGGAGCCCTAGTTAGATAGGCGGGATCAAATCTCATCTCTACCTGGAGGAGCTGGAGAAGACCCAGAGGATTTAGGGAACGACAACAGAAATGTGCAGCAAACAAGGCCCAATGGAACAGGATTAAAGAATGCTAATTTTTTTTCCTGAAAAAAGAAAAAAAAGACCAAGAAATGATTTAATGCAGAAAAAGAGGAAGATGCTTAATAGTTGAAGTGATTTCTAGGTATCACAGCTCTCACAGACATTTAATCTTTGCAGTAAGCCAGAAGGGAAGGCTGCTACTTATCTCTAAATTGTTATTCTTTTCCTTCTTCCATGGCAATGAAGTTATCAGCTGGCTGAGAGCTATGCAAAATAAGCACACAAATGTTACCTTTCCCAGTCACCAGTATGAAGCCTTCTGTCTGAGCTCTGGTTATGGGAATAAATGCCTTGTGGTAGATATTGGGACCCTTCTTTTTCTGCTTCTGTTTGCCTTGCTTTTGGGCGCAGTGCAGACTCACTCCCTGGGCCAGATGCGCCCTCCTGGAAGCTCTGGTGTGCTGGAGAAGGACAGCTGTTAGGTGCTGGATCTCAAGAGGAAAAGGCTTCCCCCTGCAGGGCGCGGAGGGCCGCACCTTCAGGCGCAGCCAGGAGAGATAAATGTGGTGTCATTAAACTCCCTTAAACTGCTGTCCTCTTTGGTTTCTCTGTCACCCTCAACTTCACCCAACTCAAGTAATAAGCCTGGACAGTGGTCATTGTCTTCCTATTTAGCTCAGGATACTGAGGCACGGTGTTAGCACATAATCCCAAATCACGTAGGATGCTTTTCATCAAATGCTAGAGCCCTGCGTGCCTTGCCCTCGGTGTCTCCCTTTTCTCCATGATGGAAGCAGGCAGACGATACATGAAACGATAGTCAACAACTATGAGCCATTTTCCTCTTTGTCTAACGTTGCAGGTGAGTGACGTGTTTGGAAGACAATCAAGGCAGGGAAAAGACTCGGAGAATGCAAGTGCGGTAGCGATGGGTGGGCTGAGGGGTTGCAGCCTAGTGCATCCTAATTCCTCTATGTGTTTATATGTGGCTGGGACCCAACTCAGGGCCACGTGCATGTTAGGCCACTCTGCCACTGAGCCCCACCCTTGACCTCAAATTTTAAATAAAATGTTCCGCAAGGGCCTCACTGAGAGGTGATGTTGCCACCAGGACCTGAGGTTGGGGAAAGAGGAACTCCCAGCTGATACCACACAGAACGTTAATTTGGAGGTAATTATAGATCTAAAAGAAGTGTTAAAATTAGAGAGCTTCTAGGAGAAAGCAAACTAAGTCTGCAACCTGACCTTAAAGCAGGCCAAGATTTCTTAGGCTGCATGATTCATGACATGCAAAAAGAAAAACTGATTAGCTAAACTTCATTAAAGTTAGATTTAGCAAAAGAAAAGAAATGCAACTTCATGAAAAGAGCAACACCATCAAATGAGAACGTTTGCAATACCGGCCTGACAAAGGGCTGAATCAAGGATCTACAGAGAGTGCTGCAAATTTAATGTTAAAATCACAAACAACTTGGAGGGAGAAAAAAAATAATGTGCAAAATATCTGAAGAGACATTCACTAAGCTCTGCTGTGGCAAGGAGCACGTGAAAAGATGATCAATAGCGGTTGCTGGGGGGACGCTCCCTTAAACCACAGTGAGTCACGCGTTCCCTAAGGTTAAGCCACTAACCCGGCTTAAGATAAATGTTGGTGTGGAAAGACAGCGACTGGAACGCTCATGCATGACAGGGGAATGAGAAATGGCACCGAAACTTGAGAAAAGCGGGTTTTTATAAAGTTCAGCGTACACCTACTCTTAACTTCCAACAGCGACTTGTACATTCATGCTTCCCAAACACACATGTCAACACCAAAGCAGACCCAAGAGGACACATACTTTATGACTGACAGATCTCAGCACAGTGTTTGCTTCTGGTGAAGCTCACGGGGCCCGGAAGGGTTTGCCGGGAACTTTCCCAAGTAATGAAAGCATTCTACGTCTTGATGTGGGTGGTGATACACACATTTATCAAAATTCATTAAAGTGTATCACTAAGACCACATAATTTCACCCCACATAAACTTCATTTTTAAGAAGAACCATTAAAATATTGAATTCTACATAGTACACTTGTTTGTAGGACTCTGAATGAGCAACTCTGAGATTACTTTGTGATTAAGTGTGTGTGTGACTCAGGTTTTTCACTATTGGAAAAGCAGTTTTGAATACTGAAGGGGCAAACTAGAATGGCCCCAAAAGTACCAAATTAGAGTTAGAGATGTCAGTAGAAATTTGTATTTTTTAAATTAAAAATAAAAGACAGAATGAAACCAAAATGAACAGAAGAAAATAATAAAGATTAGGAAACATAGTTCCTTATCAAGCTGTCAACATCATTTTTCATAAAGATTAACATTTTGATTCTTACATTTCTGTAAAAATAAAAAAAGACTCAGAATAGTCTAAATAACTTTGATAAAGGACCAAAATTATTGCTCCAACCCTCCCCAATCCCATGGCTTACTACAAAGTTACACCAATCATGACAAAATGGTACTGATATCAAGATGGACAAACTATCAAAGTACCAATATGAAGTCCCAAAATAGATATCCACATAATAGACATTTAATTTCTGGCAAAGATGTAAAAGCAATTAAATGGAGAAAGGATTGTACATCAATAAATATACCGGAACAACTAGATATCCACATGCAAAAAACCCAAACATTACAGCACATCAAAAATTTCTTAAAACATCCAAAAGTCAATGGCTCACAGTGGGTTAGTTAAAGTAAGGCAGGTGTGGACTGAGTCCTTGCTTGGCTGAAGTCAAGGAATTCATATTTTTAAATTTTAAAGATAAAGGCAAGTGATAGGTGAACAATAGTTTTCTAATCATGCCCATTAAAAAGGCTTAGAAACAGCAGTTCCCAGATGGGCAAACAAAGAGTTGTGTGTTGTCTTCTAAATATTATTCTTTACTTAGAGGAAATAGGGCTCTTTGGAGAAGTGATTGATGCAAGGACTGAGGCAGGGGAGGAAACTGAGCCCAGAGCATCTCTTTCTACAAAAAGTAAGGCAGTGTCTCCAGGTAGACGGGGACATGGTGAAAGGCCCCCAAACCAATGACAGAAGGCTGTTAGCAGGCAGCTCTAGCACAACTGACTACAAAGCATACGATCAAAGTGATAAGAGCCTGCGGGGTCTATTGACTTCAAGGAATACACAATACATCAATACATGGGGCAAAAAGGAGAGCACTTTTTTGCAAAATAAATGTAGAAGGGATGTGGAATTAGAAAATCAAAGGAAACTAAAATAATTGGTGGCTGACAGTTTGATGAGGCATAACATGCTTACACAGTCTTTAAACATCCCTCCCCCAAAAGTTTTAATTACAAAGGGAGAAAAAACTTAGCATTGAACATCCTGACAGCTACCCCTCTAAATAATCATGGTCCTGTCTGACACATAGGTGTGTGATTGTGTGTATATTTGAGTAGCAGGTGTGTGTTTGTACAAGGTTATGAGGGAAGAAATAGAGGTAAGAGAGAATACTACAGTAATTAAAAGAAAATGCAAAATATTGGTGCATCTGGGTAATGGGTATATGGGACTTCTTGATGCTGTTTTGGTAACTCTTTTTATGTTTGAAATTATGCTGAAATGAAAAGACAAGACAGCTGTTTGCACCACCTTAGCACTGGGCCTGTCATAAGAACAGATTTTTGAATACATTTTGTAGAATCAAAAGAATTTGCTGATGGGCTGGTAGTGACATAAGAAGCCGTCAAGACCTACCCCAAGACTGGAGATCAAAACAACTGAAGGAAGAAGTAACTATTTATGGAGATGGGAAAGCTGGAGGTGGAAACATGTATGGAAGTAGAGATTGGCAATCGGATCTGAGAAATACGAATTTTGAAATTAGCCATCCAAGGGGAGGTGTTCAGCAGGACTTTGGAGGACGTAGCTGGAGCCTGGGAGGAAACTCTAGGCTGCCGATACAAGTTTAGCAGTCACTGCCTTCTTTAAACCATGATGACACAGGAAATTATCACAGAACACTGCCTTCTGGGACATCACTACTGAAGATCTTCCGGCTCTGCATATAGCTATGAATGGCATGTAAATCCAGTCTGAGTTTAGCTGCTTACTCCTGGAGCTGCTGAATTTGTTCCTTTGCCTAATTGATTCACTTACGTTTTATAAGCAAGCCTTTATTGAATATCTTGGTATGCAAGGCACCACCTCTGTGCTGCAAGCATCAACGTGTCTAGAAGGTTCTGCCTGGGCCATGTGAATTCATAGGTATCATCAAAAAAAGCGTGGCGTCATTTATCTTGTCTTGCTGCCCAGCTGATTCACAGAAATTTATTGCCCCACGCATTACAAAGATGCCTTAGGTAATATTAAGCAATGCCTTTGCAAGAGAAAACACATAACTCTATTTTCTCACCACTCTGGGAGGCTGGGGGACAAAGCTTATCATGGTTTTGTTTACTTGTTTTTTAAAAATAAACTCACTGCTTATGAAAGGTTACAATAAATTGGCGGGAACTTAACCCAAAGTCCCCAGAAAGTGAGTCTACTGTGCTCTACCCTGACCTCGAGAGGCCTTGCTGTCCTAAACTAAACAGCTATGGAAAAATTTTTGGTTGTTTGGTCTTTTTTTTTTTTTTTTCTTCATCTTTTCTTTCTATTGAAAAACAAAACACAACTGCAGAAAACCACATGAAACGAATGGGCAGACAGAAAAGTGGTTATAAGGTAAATAGCTCCAAGGACACGAAAGCAAACTGCAGTCACCCAGAAATCCCCCCAAAGTGCCCTGGCACAGCGCCAGCCCCTCTGTGCCTTGTCTGTACCTCTTTCCCAGCTTACCCCTCCAAAGCCTGTATTTCCTCCAAGTTAGAAGCTGAATGTCAAATCTAGGTTCCAGCCCCTCCACAAAGGTGCAATGGTGGTTCTGAAGCTGATGGAGATGCACCGATTCTAGTCGTCTTCTGGAGAGTTTAGAAACTGCCTATGGCCACTCATTAGAGGTTGCAGAGAGGCGACGCTCTGGGGGGTTCCGCAACTTCTTTCCTATGTGTTGGTTAGAATACTCTCATAGAGAGACATTCTCCCTAGCCGTTATTTGGTTACACAGTGGCATGGTTCATAAAGGGAGAGGGCATAAATGCCTGGTTTTTCAGCTCGATTTCCCACTTTTCAAGACAGTAGTTTTGCTTTCTGTCATCCTCTGTAAGTCACTATGACTCTTTGTATTATTGTGAAGTGATGGATTTAAACATAGTTGATGAATTCCGGTCCACTGCAATCATCATTGTAACCCAGTGTTCCACCTTCAGCCAGTGGAGCGTCTCCAAGTTGACTCCTAAGTCCTTGGACACAGCTCTGGGAATCTGAGACAGCCTTCTTGCCACCTGGAGTTAGCAGATGTGTCGGGGCCTTCTTGTATGACATCTTGTTCTCTGAAATCCTTTATGCCTGTTTTCAATCTTTTTTATTTATACAATATCTTGTATTTAACATTTTTTTTTCCTTCTGAAGTAATTCTGGACTGATCACTAAATAAAGTAGAAAAAGCATACACAGAATTCCTGTCTGCTCTTTAACTAGCTTCCTCAAATGTTAATCTCCTCCCTATTCATGCACAATGACGAAAATCAGGAAGCTATGACATAATTTTATTATCTAATCTACAGACCTGATTCAAACTGCGTCAGCTGTTCACTGTCGCCCGTCCTTCTCACCCAGGACTCAGGCCAGCATCACACACTGCATTTGGTCGCTGGCCTCTTGTCTTCCTTAATTCACGCAGTTCCTCTGGTCTTTCCCTATTGTCCATGGATTTGAAAAGCGTTGCCAGTTGTTCCATTCAGTGCCCTCCCCCACCCCTTCATGTTTATCTGACGTTTCCTCCAAAGTCAGTTTAAATAGGGTTTCTCAACTTTGGCACTGCTGACATTTTGGCCGGATAATTCTGTTTCTAAAAGAGGATCAAAAACATCTCCAGATAACTTTCAAGTATTTCCTTACAGTGGGAGGAAGTCAACCCTGGCTGAGAACCACTAATTAGCTAATGGCTTTCCAGCAAAAAGGACCGCAGAAGCATGAGGAGTCCTTCTTGGGGCCTCGCATCAAGGGCCACTTGGCACCGTCGCTTCTGATCACTTGATTACAGTGGTTCGGCTAGATTTTCTCATTGCACATATAAAATTCTCTGTATCAATATGAATCATGTAACAACAGGCAAGTATTATACTTCTTGGCATATGTTTGTTCATCCACTACTACTGGAATCCATTCGTGATTTTTGCCTGAAGTGATTATTAGTGCCATTTGCTAACGTTTCCTTCTTCACTGTCATGGTTTATGTCTGTGTCCCCCAGGCCTCAGGAGTTTGCATTGGGTATTTGTGATTGGTTCATTGTCCAGTGCTTAGATTGATGGTGTCAGTGCTCCACCCACGTAGGGGTGGAGCCAGGAAGTGATGTAATGGCAGGAGGAAGGTGTGTCTTGCTCTTTGCTGGTTCCTGCTTGCTGTTTGCAGCTGCCATGAACTGCAGCCTAGCCATGCCCGCCTGTCTTGGAGCCAACAAAGTGTGGACTGAAACCTCCAAAAACTGTAAGGAATAAACCTTTCCTTTCCCAACTTGGGCTTCAGGTATTTTGTCTCAGCAACGAGTAAAAAGTAACTAAGACATTCACTTACTATTTGTACTTCTGCTTGTTTCCCTTTTTCTCCATTGATTTCTTCATTCAGTTATTTTTATAGCCTCATCTTGTTTGATGGGTCATAATTCATTACTATTTTTATTCATTTTGTTGCTTAAATTGTCACAGATCTGGCCATTTGGGAGACCTTAAAATAAAAAATAAAAAAAACCCTGCTAATCCTTCCAGGCCTGGTGGCACACATCTGTAATCCCAGCACTTGGGAGGCTGAAGCAGGAGGATTGCTGTGAGTTTGAGGCCAGCAACAAGAGATCTTTGATGCCCTATGACATCTGGGTGCCAGGTACCACATGCCCTGGACTCTAGACTCCAGGGACAAATGGGACCACATAGTACTGAGTACAAGAGATCACCATGGCATCATAGGCTCTGCATGGCACCAATAGCCTGGCACACCTAAATATAGAACCTACCCGCTCCAGGTACCTTTGGGACAAAATAACTCCTCTTAATAAAAGTGTTATATTAGGGTTCTAGAGAAACAAAACTAGTAAGATGTGCATAGCGATTTAATTTAAGGGCCCGTGTTTATGGAGGCTGGTGTCTCAGTCATTTTCCTCGTTGCTAGGACCAAATACTTGATACTGACTTTAAGGAAGACAGGTTTATTTTGGCTCATGGTTTTAGTCTTGGTGTCCTGCTCCAAGGCAGGATGGCATGGTGGAAGGCATGGCGGGGGAAACAGTTCACCTCATGGAAGACAGGAAGCAGAGAGCAAGAAAGAGCCAGGAAAGAGAAGACCCTTTCAGGTCACACGCATGGTGACCACCTCTTTGACCAGATTCCATCTCCTAACAGCAAATCAGCTATAATTCCATAATCCAGTCACCTTTGGGGGCCAGTCTAGTTCTAAACCATAACAGCTGGCAAGTCCAAAATCTGAGGGCGGGTGGTCAAGCTGAAGATCCAGGAGGAGCCAGGTGGCCGCTCCAGTCCAAAGATCACTGATGGGCAGAGTTCCTCTCTTGTCTGGGGGAGGTCAGTTATTATTTTATTGAGGCCCTCAGCTATTTGCCTGAGTCCCACTCATATTGTAGAAGGCAACCTATTCTACTAAAAGTCTACCGCTCCAAATGTTAATCCCACTAAAAGTGGTCTTATTTTTAATGAGAACATCCAGAATAACATCTGAGTAAAAATCTGGGGATTATAACGCAGCCTAAGTGACATTTGCGTCACTATAATTCAGTTTGAGCTGCTTGCAGTCATGCTAGCTTGCCACCTTGTGACAAAATACTTGATACGAACAAAAGAAGAGAAGTGTATTTTAGATTACGGTTTCAGAGGCCTCAGTCTATGGTCCCTTGGTGCTGTTGCTTCTATCTGTGTCAAGGCAGAACCTTGTATCAGGCAATTTTTCTTTCATATGGCAGAAACTGCTCACCTCAACAGCCGGGAAACCGAGAGAGAAAAAGTGACAGAAGTCCCAAGGTGCTCTTCAAGAGCTCACACTGCCCCACCCCAGTGGCCTCGTTTCTCCAGGCAGGCTGACTCCTGAGGGTCTTCTGCTTCCCAGTAGCACCCGCCATCAGCTGGAGGCCACCTCTGAGGTTCCAACCATCTCCCAAACCCATTCTCAGTCACGATCACACCAAGAGCTCCCTGCTGCTCTATCCCTGCTCTCCCTGACAGCCTCTGAGAAGCTCCATGGTCTCAGAATCTTGCCCCTGCACTGTGCATCGAGGCCCTAGGAAACAATGACAGACATTTAAATATTTTTAAACTAATGATTTTTCTCACTTTTAAATTCTTACTAGAGATGCCCAATATGACAGCCACTCGCCCATGTGGCAGCTGGGCCAGTTTAAATCAAGATGAGCTGAAGGAGTTAAAAAACACACAATGATTTTTTTTTTTTTTAAATTCGAGACTGGGTCTTGCTATGCTGTTCAAACCATTCCTGAACCCCTGGCTTGATTCTCCTGCCTCAGCCTCCGCAGTAGCTGAGACTTCAGACCACTCTGCCTGGCTAACACACAAATTTTTTGAATGCTTACCACCAAAAAAGAGAATGTAAACTAATTGTTTATATCGATTTCATGCTGAGTAAGATTTTTGGATACGTGGCATCAAAATTATTAAATATATTATTTCTAATGTGTCTATTGCATTATTTCTGCATCAAAATTATTAAATATATTATTTCTAATGTGTCTATTGCATTATTTCTAATGTGTCTATTAGAAAACTTAAAATTACATGTGTGAATTTTGTGACTCACATTATGTCTCTCCAACTAGGCTTGATGTCTGATGGGAAAAGATTTTTCTGAAATATTCATTCATTTTTGTAATTATCTGGCTAATCTTATATGTACGTTTTCGTCTTATGTTTGATTCAGAAATATGAGTTGACTCACTTGCTTTTTGGGAGGGGCACTGTTAGCAATTCAGGAAAATGAAATTTAAAATGGAAAAGCATATGTGTACTGAAAGGGTTATAAGCACAGGGAATCAGCACTTTATGTCCAAAAAGTTTAGCAATTTTCCCAGCTCCCTAAATTGTGGGAACTCAGCTTTTCCAGAGAATAAATATGCTATTTTTAACATTTTTTTATTATACAATTTGTCACAGGCTGTCTCCTGAGAGTATCAACAATCATTTTCAAACAGAATCCCACCACAGACACTTCTACACACGTGACTCGGAACATCTGGCGGCTGGAGCCTCCCGCCAGGCGGGTGACTTGATGCACACCCTCAGCCCCTCCATCCTCTGCCAAGGAGTGCCTGGGCCCAGTCCCCTGGGAGGACCTCTGGGCCCTTTCTGGTGGAGGCGCTGCTTATCAGGTGACCTCACAGGTGCCATGATTTATGTGGCATTTTCCCTCCTAGGTGAAAAGGAAACCTCTCCAGCAAAACCGGGCAGCCCTTCCCAGCTGGAGCTGTCACAGCAACTGCCCTGTGCAGGGAGCGTCAGGTAAGATGCTGGGACTGTAAAAAGGCACAGGCCTGCTGGGGCCTCCCCGCACTGGCATCCATGTGGGCAGGGTGCTCCCTCCACTGGGGGCGCTGCAGCTGGCTGGGCTGAAGGAAGTGGTGGTGGGGCTCCATTTCCTGGGCAGCAGCGTCAGTCTGTCTGCAAAGTTGGAAATGAACATTAAAGACTCATGGATGGTGCTGGCTGCCTAAAATAGCTCCGTGGTGCATTCTTTCCTAAAGGGAAGGAAGCTTTAATGAAGTGAAAACCAGTCCTAGATGATCCTTTGCAAAGTCTCAATACCAGTTTTCCTTTAAAAAAAAAAAAAAAAAAAAAACATCGTCTGCTAGTACACACATTGATACCAAACGCACCCAGCCCTCCTGGGAACTGCTCCACACACCCATGGTGCCTGGGTTTCCTTGCCTCTCCTCCCTCCCGCCACGCCCCCCATGCTGGGCTCTCCTTCCCATCCTCTCTAAATGAGGGGACACGGAGAAGACTCTGGTTCCTACATGGGGTAGTTTCACAGTAGCATCTCTGGCAGGCAGTGAGTGCTTTTTGGCACTGTGGCTCCCACAAGTTGACTTGTAAGACACCCCACCCCTCTCACTTACCATGATTCACAGGGACATGCTGCGTCTACACTTCGGGTTCTGAGCAATAGATTGAGAATCATAAGGCATTTGCCTCTGCAGGAAAAATATTTTGTGTTTCCCCGTGGAAAAGGAGCTGCCTGAGAGATAGGTGATCCTGTCATCTGAGGAGATGACCTTGGACCTGTGGATGGCCACAGCAAGTTCTCCTCCTCAGAACAATGATGTAGGGCAAGGGAGTAAATGAAAAAGAAATTTTTTAAAGGGAAGCTGGTTATTAACACCCTGCAATGATTCTGTCAACATTTCCCTGGGTTTTGTCCTTGTTAAAATCCTCCCTAACCACAGCTGGACCACACTGCAAGAGGTAATTTAGTTCAGCGCTAGAGGCCAAGGATATCTTTCCCATACAGATGGCCCTAAAGGATGGCGAAGTTGCCAGCTCCTTTCCAAAGCCCGTTTGTAGCCCTGTGGCCGACACAACTCAGTGGCTGACAGCTGAAAAGAAAGAACTTATCACAGCCATCCCGCTAGGAGAAGAGTCAAGAAGGATGCAGGAAATACCTGCACCCAGAACCTGGAACTTGAGATGCTTTAATTAGAAAAAATGAGGAGATAAAATCTTTTGTGTAGTTCCAATAATTTTAGAGGTTGATCTCAGTAGTTTCTTCTAGCTTCAGTTAAAATGTGTTGTTCTTTTATTTGAATGGGATAACTGGATCTACTCATCAACTGGAGTGTTAATGCCTGGAGCCCCAAGATGCCCTCATTTTTATTTGCTGTTACATCTGCAGTGCTTCCAACAGGAACTGACATACAGTTGTTCGATAAATATTTCTTATAGTCATTTGCTAATTCAGCAAATACCTTTTGAGTGCCCTCCATCTGCCCAGTGCCATAGAGAAGCTCAGAATAGAAAGAAAGTTGAGGAAAACCAAATATTCATTTTCATGGACGTGACCTTGTCGTAGGGGAAACTCATACAGGACTGTCACCAGTGAAGCTAAACATTTAAAGTTTGCTAAGTGGTCTAAAGGAAGGAGCGCCTTCCTTGTGCTATGATTGGCCTGGATTTTTGGCTCAAAAATACCAGGAAGAAGAAATCTAATTCTCTGGAGAAAATGAGGAAGCCAAGGGGCGAGATACAAGGAGCCTGCAGGAGGAGATGTGCGCACGTCAATCTGTCGGCCTGGCCTGTGGCCACACAGACTCCTCCAGAGAGCAGCAGTGTGCTTTCCTGACCGCACGAGAGGAAGCTACATTTTTCCAGTTGTGGGGAAGAAATTAACAGTGACCTCTAGGGTCCTGGCATCTGGGCCTTGGCTTGGCTGAGGGTGGTGGATGTGGTCCAATCTGGCATCATGGAATTTCTATTTATTCTTTTGCTTTTTAAAGCTTTGTAAACTCAGTGTTGTGACCTTTGAAGGACAGGGCATCCTGTTATTTAAGGGAGGGAGAAAGATGCAAAATGGTTACAAAAGTATCTCTAGCACTTCCTGATTAGATGCATCATGCAGGTCTGCCGGTGTGCAAGACCGGGTTCAGGTTCCAGCACAGAGGCACACGGCCAGGGTTCTTTTTCTTTGTAAAGCATACTCATTTGCATACACACACATCCAAGAACCCTCTCTTCAGTGCTAAGAGCTCTTGATGATTTTTAGGTTGTAAAACAGCTTAGCCACAAAAGATACTGAATTACATCATTTCAAACCAAATCATCTCATTTGGTTACTTTAAAATATCTACCAGGAGGAGATAGCTGGGTCGAATGGAATTTCTGTATTTTTTTTGAGAAATCTCCGTACTTATTTCCATGGCTTACATTCCCACCAATGGTGTAGAAGTGTTCCTTTTTCACCACAGCTACACTGGCATTTGTTATTATTTGATTTTTTGTTTGATGATGACCATTCTTTCTGGAGTAAGATTTCTCTCTAGGTGTTTCCCAAAAGATGTCCGCATACTACTGTTCATAACAGCACAATTCATGACGGGTAAATATTGGAAGCAACCCATATGTGCATCAGCAGATGAATGGATAAAGAAAATGTAGTATTTATACACAGCAGAGCCCTACTCTGCCATAAAGAAGGATAAAGTTGTATCCTCTGAGGAAAATGGATGCACCATGCAAAACAATGTTAAGTGAAATAAATCAGATACACACGCTTAAATAGCATGGTTTCTTTCATTAGGAAATCCAAAGTACCAGTAAAGTAGAGGACAAAATAAAAAAATGATGAAAGGAACAGAGAGAAAGATCTTTCACAAATGGGAAGAGGACCAAGAGACCGAGGGTGGGGAAGGGTGACAGAGGAAGGGGTTGTAAAAGGATTTAAGATGTGTCAATACATGTGCCGATTACAAAGAATGTAATCGGCACATGCCGCAAATGTAAAGGAAAAGTAATAATGAGAATGGGGAAAGGAGATTTGTGGGGTGGGGGACACAAGAGAGACATGCAGGGGAGGGGAGTAAAATAATTAAGACACTTTAAGTACAGCTCCCTGCTCTCTAAGATGAATGAAAACCTTGTGTGCTGCATACATGCTAATAAAAACATTTTAAAAACCCCATCTGCCCAAACTGAAGACAAAAAACATATCTAAGATTTAAATGCAAACAAGGCTTCCTGTTGAGAGGCAGGAATAGAAGGATCTGTCTGAGGTCCCCTTCTCTAACCTCCCAGGCTTCCCCAGGAACAGTAGTAAGCAATCCCCTTACAAATCCTAAACGAAGCATAAATAAAACTCCGCAGTGGCAATGGTCTCTTTCTGGCCCACAAGGCCAGCTGCGTAGGCTCCAGGGCTGCAGGGAGCTCTGTGACAGCTTGGCCACTGCTGCTCATGACGTTTGTACCAAGTGCCGAAGGACAGGCTTAGCATGCCGCCCCCTCCGCCCAGCACCAACTTTGCCGCTGACAACTATTTTCGAGGTGGCAGCCACTGTTGTTTGTAGAAACCATATCTGCTCCTGCTATTCTGACTTTTCTGCAACAGAATTGCTTGACTAGAGGTCTAGAAAATGAAAGGAAGGCAGCAGGAAAAGTTATGACCTACTTAAAAAGAAAAACAGAGTATATTCATCAACAAGCTCTAGCCCCAGGGGGAAAACACAGCCTTTTTAAAGACAAGATCTAACAAGCTTTGCATTTTCATAAAAGTTATTTCTTGTTTTACTTTTTTGTTCTCCCCATAGCTTATTATTATTATTTTTCTAACTGGAAGTGGCTTCAAATCTTTCAGCTCCCCCAGAGATACAGAAGAGGCAAGGGCTGTTCCACGCTGAGCGCCAGGCTCAGCTCTGGGGCTGCCTTCAGTGGGGACACTGGCTACCCTGAGTGCCGGCCGGCTGGGACTTGGAGGACAGCAGCCCAACCAGGAGAGGGAACTGGAAAACATGGATTGCAGTCAGTTCTGTCAGTACCCACAAACCGGGGACCAGTCATTGCATCTTCTTCTTTTCTTATCTGTAAAATGATGGGACTGGAGAAACAGATGGGCAATTTCCAAAGTCCACGAGTACACACGGACCGAGTAGTATCTGCTGACCACCTTATGATTGCAATGCCCTTCTCCAAACATCTTTAGATATGTTACAATTAGGAAAATTCAAAATGAAGTCTTAAACATAAAATCAAGCTGGTCTTGCCACAAAAAGTTAAAAGCATGGCTACCACCATACGTGACTCATTAAGGAATTAAAAAGGGATCTTCACTCTAGAAACTGATTGGCACAACCAACAAATGACAGATAATCTTTTAATATTGTTTAATATTCTTGAAACCCTGTGTGCAAAGGAAAACTATTGTTTTCAGGCAAGGGCTAAAGGTAGTTCAATCACGACGAACTCACGATGGTAACCTCCAAGACACAACCCATTTTTATTTAATGACCGTGGTTTTTGCTAAGCCATCAACAGGCATATCCGGGTAATGATACACATAGCAAGACTGGTTGAAATGAAATCTGTGACCGCAAAGTGGCTCTTCTGTGATGCGATTTCTAAAAACATTTCGAGTACTTTCTCCATGAAATGAACAAATAGTTATGTAGTTCTCAAAATGTGACTTGATCACAACAAAATAGGAGTTGGTGGCAAAATCAGAATTTAAATTTCTGAAGACAAAGCAGTTCCTATTACCATGCTGTACCATGCCTACAGCGGAGAGCGGAGAGATGATGTGTTCAGCAGTGGGTTTGCACTGGGAGGCCAGTGGCAAACATGACTAACAGGTCTGGCTGACAGTCAGGATGAGGAGAGCAGACCTTTGGTCAATTTTCCTCATCAGCCATGGTGCGCCTCAGAAATGGCACGAGTGGTCTGTCTGCACCTATGCAGACCAAATCACACTTCTAGAATATATCCGTTGAAGCAAACTTTGCCTCTATGCCTGGTGTGGCTCAGCTAAGACACCACAGATGGCATCTTCCTCTGCCGAGTCTTTCCCTAGTGGAAGAACAAATTGGTGGGTGGATTTCCTTCCCTTTAATAATGTTTCAGCATCGGTTTCCAAGTGCTTCTCACTTAATGTTACCAGATCCTGTTTCTCTGTTAGATCCAAGTCCATGTGGTGCTGGGCAAGACAGCTGTTAGCAAACAGCCTCTGAAACGGCTGGAGGACCGAGTCCAGTCACTGCCTTTCCTGGATCTCTGCACTGCTGTGTCCACTGGGAAGCTGCTTCCCACTAGTAACAACTGTGTGGATTCTTACGAACATTTCACTTTTTCCTTTGTTTACAGTCTCCCAAATAGAATGAAAACGCCCCAGAAAGGAGTAAGTTTTCTCAACTTCTGTGAAAACTGGGTGTGATGACACTAACCTTGTGAATCTCATTTTGAATTTGACTTTTAGTAACGCAGGGTTGGCCACTGGCATGCAAACGTATTTGATTTTTCCCTTCATCAGAAAGTACGAGGTAATTACTTGAGAGAACAAAACAGGCTGAGCCCCATTCGCCTGATTCGGTCCCATCTGCTAGGAGCTTTTATTGCTGTTTTGGAACTTGGAGAAGTTAATTGAGGTCTTCTTAGGGATATGGTGGAGGAGAATTAATCCTGATGATTCTTCTATCTCAATATGGTAACACCTCACCTAGAAGTTAGCACCTAAGAGACAGGATGGCATTACTGTCACACCAATTATATTCATTGAATTAAAAAAGAAGGTAAACCAGAAGTGTGCTGCAGTGAAGGCTTACTATTAAGTCCATGAAAAAATGGAAGAAAATTTGCATTTTTTGCTATGCAACATTTCACTTTATTCATTTCCAATACGTATCTTAGACTGATATAAACTTTCTTATTGGACTTAAACTTAAATTTTCAAGTAATTAATTCTTATTGATACATATAAAAGAAGTTAAATGTTTTTGTCTACAATTTGCCTCCAAGCACAAAACAAAAAAATTACAACCCCCCCCCTCCCGCCCCCAAGAATCCAGTTCATCTCACTCCTAGTTACTGTTCTGCTCTGTTAATTCTCAACTCAGAAAAGCTGGGAGTGCGGAAATTATTTTTAAAAAGGGCAATTCTGAATTTAGCTACCTCAAAATTATGCAAGAAAATGGATTGGGTAATTACTGGGACATGATTTAGAAAACAGAATTTTTTAACTAAAAAAAAGTGTGCGATTAGCAGAGAAGCTAAATAAAGACCTGGCTTTCACTTCTGGCAGCAGCTGACCTCACCTGTAAGTCATTATTATTACGCAAGGAAATCTATTGTAACACGGAAAAGAATCAGAAAAACCCTCGGAGAGCTCTCATTATCTACTACCTAAAGGAAACAGTTCTAAGAGAGGGAAACATTTGAGCCTAAAAGCAAAATATCTATATACACTTACGTAAGACAGTAATTTTAGAAAGACTATGGAAAACTTAAAATGAGGAATAGTAATATGGATAGCTATCACTGGGTCAACGGAAAACCAAAATACCACATAAAATTAGAAGCTGTTCATTTGCTGCATGCAAACAGCTAATGCTTTCCCCACATAATCTCATTAGAAACTTCCATGCGCAAGTCTGTGTGGCCGAAGGATAAACTTATTTCAGGGTCATATTTTCACAATGCCGATGAACTATCATTGCCACCCATACCTAAAAGTATTTATATTTTTACTTATTTTAATCTGTATATTTTTTAATTTTAATGCCCTTTACTTCCCTACCGCAAGACCTCAGAACAGCTAAGAGATGAATTTCAGTTTTAGAAAACTTTGTTAACACATAAATCTACAATAACTAACACAGTTCAGTGATGACACAAAGTTCAAGGTAACAGAACAGAGAATCTAGAAAGAGTGTAATGGACCAAAGTTGGCCTGAATTCGATAAAAGTGCTTGGCTTACTGGGTATTTATATGAGGAAGAATAAATAAATGTTGACCTCTACATCATTAAAATAATCAACTCCCATTCAATGGAAAATCTAGATGTGAAAGGTAAAAAATAAGGTTCTAGAAAAATATAGGCAAATGTCTTTATAATGCTGGTCAAACAAATACTAAACAAGCAATGAATAGATCCATAAAGCAAGTAACTAAACAACTGGGCTAAAATAGAATTCAGCTGAAGACACTGTTAGGCACAGGAAAAGGTAACCCACAAACACATGCCATGAACATCAAGATCTCACACACAAAACATGCAGAACTGCCAATAAGAAAGCAAAAGACAACAGAAAAACGAGCAAAATACTTGAGCATTTTACAAAAGATGGTATCCAAAGGGCTGATTCTGAGAGGTGACCAAGTTCATAACTCACCAGGTAATTGCAAATTAAAACTGAGATCCACCGGGGGACCCAAATGAAGAAGACTGACCATATCAGGGATGGCAGAGACACAGAGCTGGAGGAGATGCAAACTAGTGCCTTCAGCCCTTTTGGAAGTCAGTTTCATGGCGTCAACTAAGGCTGAGCCTGAGTTTACTGTAAGAGTCAGCAGCTCTCCTTCGAGGTTTACATTCAGCAGAAATAGGTACACACACACACACTAAAAGGTGCATGAAAGATTGTCAGCAGCAGCGCTATGTAAAATACCCACATGGTCACTAACAGCAAAATGGATCACACACCTGTGTCTACCCCCAGGTCGAATTATACAGCAGGAGGATGAACACACTTAGCTGTAGGCAGCTATCCAAATGAATCGCACCAATATGGTGAGTGGAATAAGTCAAGCAGAAGACTATCTGGTGTGATCCCATCTAACTAAGTTATAAATAAGAAGTTCCTCTGGTGGGAGGTGGTGATCCAGACGGAGAAAGGGGCTCGTGGGTGCTGCTTACATGGATGTGTTCACTTCCCTGTGCAATTTCTAATGTGTATGTCACGCGAAGTACAATTTTAGCAAAATATCAGATATACTGATTGGTGAGGACCTGCCACTGTGACAAAACGCAAGAGGAGGTGGAGAAAGCCAGAGTAAGAAGTAATTCGAATGATGGAGTCAGTTTCTTTCTTTCCCTCAATGCTGCCAAGGTGCTGGTCCAATATGGAATAAAGTTGTTCCCATTCCTTCCTCAAGCAGTAAGAAGCCGAGCTTATTTCCTCTCTCATAAAGTTAGATTTTTGTGCAGTTTTATGAAACTGGGTGGAGGGTAGCTGGCCACCAAGTGCGAATGCTTATGAGAAGAGACCGTGGCTTACGCTACACTGTGATGAACTCCAGATTTTGAAAACAACCTTCAAACTGAAGAGAACGAGGAAAACGTTCCAATATTGGAGGGAACCGACTCCAAACAATTTTCTCCTGTGTGACTACTGAAGTAGAGGCTGATGAGACCAGAAAGCAAGTACCACCAGCTCAAGGCTACGCGCCCCCAAACCCCCCGGGTTTGCCTGAGGAAACCTAAGAGTGATGAAGAAAGAGCAGGGCAGAATCTGTAAAAGGTGACACAAAGAAGGGCCACCTGTCATGATAATAAACAACCTGACAGATCTTCAGATGAGGAAGAAAGCTTACAGCTGTTTTTCTCACCAGGGAAAAGCACAGCAAAATGACAATCCTTCCTCCTCTTCCCCTCTGGCCTCTTGCGTCTGCCGGTAATTGTTTCAATGAACTTGAGCCGGCAGTATTCATAGAAAAACAATACCCAGCTGAAACAAAAAGCTTCCTATAGGATGCGTTCTGGTCAAACTTTAAGGTAAGAATAGATGTGTTGAAGCGTCTGTTCCATTCTTCCCAAGCGGGTCACATGCTCCATTTGACAGAGGTCTTCCACTTTGAGGATCTCTCCAAGTCTATAAATCTCTTACCTATTGTATGAAAAATTACCCACCAGAAAGAGAGCTTGTCTTTTGCATCTGGCATAAAGAATTTCAAATCGCACTAATTATCATAATAATACTCAATTACATGAATTTGAGAGTTTTCAGTACATTAATCGAAAAGATGTGATAATCAAGTTTCTTCCCTCAGATTTTTGCCAAACCCACAGTATCAAGCAGATTCTCCACCCTGTTGGCCTGGGTTTTTGCCATTACAGACAGCCCAGGACCCCATAGGTGAGCCAAGGTATTCAGACTGGAGCCTAAATCTTTATAGCTGAGTTCTGGGTCCAACCAACTATCCCAAGGGTATGAAATACAGAACTGTTACCAGTCAAGGGGGAAATAACCCTTCCATGCTCCTGTCTTGCACTGCAGTTAATAGAAATCAAAGCCAAGAGTAAGTGCCAAGCCAGTCATGGCGGTGCATGCCTGTAAGCCCAGAACTCTCTGGAAGGCTGAGGCAGGAGGATCACAAGTTTGAACTTAGTTTGGGCAATTTAGGGCAACCTTGTATTAGAAAACAAATAAACAAAAAACAAAAGGGCAACGGAGCTCACTGTGAAGGCTGAGTTCAATCCCCAGTACAGGGGAGAAGAAAACAGTATTTGCACCAACCGCACTGGTGCCCACCGTGGCAGCTGGCATAGTCTGATTCTTGGCACTCAATTTTTGTTCTTTTTTCCAGCGGAACACCCAGCAGTCATGACAGACTCTGAGGCTGAGCAAACTCCTGTTCACTCCTGGACATCAACCCAGGGCTGGCGACCTTTTAAGTGACTCTAGAACAGGTCAGGGCTCTACCATCAGTACCTTCATTTTCCAGGGCAGGACATCAACAGACACCCAGAGATGAAGCATTCCAGCTGTGTGTCCACCTGAGATGGTGAGTACAGAACCTCTGGCCTGGCACTGCGGGTGGTGGGCAATGCTGTCACCAATGCCACACCCTGCCAGGGAGCAGCTCTCAATCAGGGTTCTCATACTTGGGCCCAACCAGAACCTCCCTAAGATTTAACAGATGGAGACTGCTGTACACAATTACAGGGCACTCTGGTATCTGACTGGCTTTCAAATTTTACTGAGTGACTGATCGATTTTGGGGGTGCTGGCCTACACTGAAAATCTCTCAATTACCTTTGGGATTTCACTTTCCTTCATCACTGGCTTGCTCTGTGGGGATTGGGAGGGCTGGGGGTGTTCGGGTGGGGCTTCCCCCACAGTCCTTTGTGCCTTAAGTGGGCTTGCTGGCTCGACTTCTGCAAACTTTCCCCACCGAGTAAGATGTAGGAGTCCCACACCCAGCATCAGACACAGCAGTGACCAACTATGTGCAGGAGGAATAGGCAAAAATACTCTTCTTTAAAATTGCTTTGTAGAGCTCTAAAAAAGTCTTCATATTAAAACTCACAATGGAGTTTATAGTGCAGTGGTTTCTCTATTGGAAGAAAATACTTCGAGCACTATGCAGCTGCTAAAAGCTATTGCTGACTGCTACTATGGGTACCATCGTAATATGCAACCCGCAGATAAGGGCTCCGGGAAACTCAGCAAACAAAGATTAGGAAGCATCAGTTTGTTCTCCCCTGAGGTCCCATTCAGGCAGCAGCAACCCAATGATCACGAGCAGGGGCCCGATGGATACACGAGGTCCACATGGTATACTTGCCACTGCTGTGTCACTGAGAATGAGATCTAGCATTTCGGGCTTTTGTCCACAAAAGCAGGGGAAGATGGGAATCTGTATTCTTACTTCCTTTGGTAAGCAGATACCTACAGCTAAGCAAAATGGGGACTGAGTCTATGCATACTGGCGAGGTAGAGAATTTTATCGTGCAACTTTTCACATCTACTATTGTGAGCAATGAAACAACTCATTCTCTACTTTTTAAATACATTTAAAACAAAAACACCTCTCAGCCCCATACTTCTATGGTACCTCTAGCAGGAACTATTCATCTACCACTTTAGGCACAGAGAGGAGGAGAAGAATAAAAAGAATAAAAAGAATTGACCTGAACCAATAAACACAAAGACTTAGGAGAATTTCTTTATGTGAACTTTTTAAGAGTACAAAAATCAAAAGAAAATCCTTGGAAAATATTTTCAATGACTGTTTCTGGTTTATAAAAGATTGGTGAAATTCAATTAACATGGAGAACATGTAATGTTTGGATATAAGACCATTGTTTGAGACAGTACTTTTGACACACAACCTGGGAAAATAGCTTGAAATACAAAAATACAGTTGTGATTCAGCAAATGGCACCAAATCAGAACAATTTTATTATTTAACATAACACCAATGCATATATACATTATCTTCTTGAAGAAGAAACAATTTGATTCCAAAGTTTAAAATGTAGTTTCCAAAATGAATCCTTAAATTGGAAGAAAAAATAGCCCTACAAATTAACACCAATTTTGATCTTCTTAAAATATGCACCCCTGCCCTAGCAATCTGTCTCATACAAAAATGTATATTATAAATAAAACTTTCAAAAAAGATCTCTTGATGTTTTATTGCACCTAATCCAGAATACCTGCCACTCTGAAAGGCTGGGGGCCTTTCTCCACTGTGTTAGCTGTAGAAGATCACTGCTCACATCTGGGTGAAACACACAGACAGTTTCTGGAGGACCCTGCAGGACTCTGAGCGGGGTGGAGCCCTCGTCATCTCAGTGGACTGCCCCCAGCACCTTTTCTAGACGGAGGACTTCTGTTTTTTACTGTTACAAGTAATTGCAGGAGATCCAAACGGATAAGAAGCCCAGTTCAAATGTCAGTTTTCTTCTCAATAGAAAAAATGTAGAAGGATTTCTCCAGCCATACGGTCCTATGCCTCCCTAGGACCAGCCCTCCTTAAAAATCAGCTACAGGTTACCATCACGCTTACAGGGTCCCCATGAACGCTATCCATCCTCCACAGCTGCTGTTTTGGTCTCAAGCTTTTCAAACCTTTTTTAGCTGTTGCTAAGCCAAACCAGTCGGAATACAAAGGCCCTCGCGGTGCCTGGGTTGCTGCTAGGTTTCCTTACCTCTTAGCACAGCGCCCTGCGACATTGGCATTCAATAAATACTTGATACGTGAACGCACTATGTTTTCACACCGCTTCCTACACTTACATGGATTAATGATTTATGAGTAATATGCTGATTTAGGGTACACAGACCTAACATGGTAACTAAAGAGGAAACACACATGACATGGAAACAGACAAGGTTAGTTTCTAACCATCCCGCCCTGGAGCAGAATGCGGATTTAAGGGTTAAACTATTCCGATAGTAAAAACTGATTAGTCAAATCTTTTTATTTTGCCAAGAGACCCTAACAGTTTGCCTTTGGCAATAACCAAACATACAATGAACCCCAAACAAAACCAAACCCAATTGCACGATCACAGCGAACCAGCCCGTGAGGGCAGACGGAGGCGCCAGCTAAGGAACGGCAACTTCCAGGAGACGGTTGTTTTTTCGCTTGCAGGTCGGGACACTGCCGTTTTTCTGGTTGCCCTGAATAAACTTCACACACACTTTGTCTTGTCTGAACTGCACCAGGAACCTAGGAGGGAAGGAGCCAATTAAATGAAAGCGGACCCAAACAGCTCCTGCTCGCGGGAATGCCAGCTTCTGCTTTTTAATGGATGCTGACCCTGACACAGTAGCTATTAGCTTTTCCCACAAACACTTCTGACACAGAATCGATCTCTGCCACTCCCAGCAGTCACCACTAAGCTCTAACTTAGCTGAAATTCATTGCTTCATCATACTCCAAAAAGGAAAGAGAGAATAATTATTTCCACGTTTCCAATGGCAAAAGCAACACGCCTACCCCTGCCTTTCTCTATCCTTATACAACTAAAACACAAACAGGCGAAGAGATCTATTAAATTATCAACGAATTCAGAAAATGAAATAAAACTTTTAGGAAAGGAAGGCAGCTAACGACCCCTTCCAAACACTGGGGATCACAGGTGCCTACCCAAGTCAGTCCTGTTCACACTGCAACCCTGCTAATGATCATTTCTAGCTTACTTTATTTCAATATAATAGTGACCTACAGAATAATATAAAAATCAGGAGTTTGTCATTTATATTTTTACTACCCATCAAAAATACTTGTAGAAAGCATCAAAACATTTTTAAAAGAATCATCTTTTAGCCCCACATGCATGATACATTTGAGGATACCACCTTGGTCCGAATCTTCCCTAGCCCAGATCTTTGCTGCCCAGGGGCAGCGACAACCTGCAGGACTGCCTGTCACAGGCTCTGGATGCTGTGAGAAAGGAGGTCACTCAGGGCAGCGTCCTGGGGTGGCAGGGAAGAGACCTGTGGGTGCTTTGCTACGTTCTATCAGCTGTTTTATCAGACCAGCCAATAGCTAGCACCACAGGCGGGGTCCCTGCTACCCAGAAGTGAATGAATCTCAACAGGCCGTGGACCCACACCCGGCCCTTGAGAGCGCTGGAGGGGTTCCACGGTTGCCTACATTTGGGAAGCACTGGCCATGCTATTATCCCCGAATCCCCGGGAGACTCTGCACTTCCACCAGTGAGTACTGCTCCACGGCACACGGTTGGGGACACTGCGGGAGCCACGTTCTTAGAGCAATAGCATGGGAAATGCCTGTGTGGTCCGGATGTAGGGTAGCATTAATTAATGTGGCAGCCCAAAGATGGGCCTGCTTTGCCCATGTACCCGGGAAGACCGCAACACAAAGGACTGGGAACGGCAGTGCCACCAAGCCCAGCATCCTCAAGTATGAAAAACTTTAGGCAAGGGAGCATACAGCTTCAACAGGTTCAAACTGTAACCTGCTGCCAACCCCCCATTAGCCCTTTCCTAGTATTCTTGTTTCTTACAAGAGAAGTACAAGAAAAGTTACTTAGCCCAAAGCCCCGTCCCTGGACAGGGCACCAAAGGCCTAACCCTCATGTGGTCAACACAGCTGGTGTTGGAAGGAACCAGAGACCCTTCCAATCCCAGCGGTGGTCCAGAGGTGAGGTGCATAAGGGTTTATTCTAGGAGTAATCTGAGAGCGGAAATAGGATTGAAAATTGCTTGATTGTCCCTAGGATGAATGTGATCCTAATGTACATATAAATAAACTTCATTTTTTTTGGTACCAGAGATCGAACTCACAATCTCATACTTGCAAGGCAGGTGCTTATACCGCTGAGCTAAATCCTCAGCAATAAACTTAATTTTAAAAAGAAGAAAAATGCTTAATTGATCATAAAATCTTCCTGAGCAACCTGGTTGTGCAAGGTTTTTACAACACATTTATGAAAATCATCTCCCTATTATTTATCTGTGCGCATCTGTCTCTTTCAGAGGCAGGGACTTCGCCAGCGTCACCCACTGTCTGGCCTTTACCCTGCTCAAGCCCCGGACCCATCCTTGTGACCGCCTAAGTCACTGTGTTGAGGAACAGGAGCCCAGAGCTGCACGCAGCCCACGCGGCTGAGAGCGGCATGGTGCGCTGACAGCATGGAACGTACTCATCGGAAATCTCGATGTTGAGCTTCTGCTTGGTCTGGCTGAGAGTTGTGCGATACAGCTTGGTGGCCATTTCAATCAGGTGGTCACTGCTGAAGAGGAAGTCTCCTTTGCTAGCTGCTTCGGAGCCCTGAAAGGACACAGGCAAAGTCAGACGATCCATGGCAACTGGTGGGGGAAGGACACTTACAGGCTGGGCTGGAAACTCGGTGAAACAGCAGACCTCCCCCATCCAGAGCCAACCCATGAAGCAGCACAGCGGCCAGCATGGTCCTCCCACTGTGTCCGAGCTCGGAGGACTTGACTCCTCACTCCCCAGACCTTGGTGTTGGGTGTGCATGTTCAGGCCCAAGAAGCCCCAACCTAACTTACAGTCATTCTGAAGACTATGTTTTGAAAACTCTCCAAGACTTGGTTAAAAGAAAAAAAACAAAGCAGCAACACTTCAACAAATGTCCTAGGGCAGTGGCTCTCCACCTTAGCTCCCCACGGGGGGACCATCTGGGGAAACTTTCAAGAACGAGGATGCTCCTGCTCCATCCCAAGGAATTCTGGTTTGACCATACTGGCGACGTGGCCCCCAGACCACCCTCTCTTAAAGTTCCTAAGTTGCTTCTTGTGTCACTGGGGCTGGCAATCCTATGACATGATGTACCCCCAAACTCAGCGCCACAGTGGGGAACCCAAGCTGAGGGAAGCTCATGGGACTTTTCTGTTTAGAGTCAGCCAGACAGCAGGGCCACAGGTCAAATGTACACCCCTGGACCCCATCACTATTTGCTACCACTCGGGTGTTCAGTGATGATGTGTTATGCGACAGGCCCCATGCTAGGGTCCCACAGGATTCTCCTTACAATGCTGGGAAGCTAGGATGGCTACTGTCCTGGTAGATGAGAGCCGGGGTCAGCATGTGAAATTAAATAATGTGAGACCAAGTCGTGTGCCTGTATTTAATCCCTACACTGAAGCCAGCAGTCCTGGCTGAGCTAAAGACACACCACGTTCAAAAAATTCTTGAGGTCAAAATCACCAGGCAATTGTTTACTATAGTTGGATCTTTTGATAAAACCCTCAAAATAGAAGGTGAACAAAAAACGTCTGTTCAACTGGTAATACTGAGGGAACGACAGGAGACCTGATTAAAGTATTCTGATGCTTCCAGATATTAGTTCAAAAAGTCAAGAGAGCGGGTCAGTAAAGTGACTAAACTTGCTGAATTATTGAGAACTGAGCCTCCGGCTGTCAACCCTGCAATACTGCCAAAATGTGCAAATCAATACAAAGACACCAGGCAGCAGGACTGAGCAGGTGGGCAGTTTTAAATCAATGGCTGAGAGCGACCTCACAGTGACGCCTCCAGGTGAATGGTTACCTCCTTGAGGTGGACAGCAAAGAAGCCGTCATTCTGCGAGCTCATGGACACCTTGGTCACATCTCCCAGCGGCACCTCCGACTTGATCTGTCCAGACTTTTGGTCAGCAAGGAGGAGGTTATTATTTGTCAAGAGAAAAATCCGGGAGGTACTCTATAACAAAACAAAACAAGCAAACAAAAAATCGTTGTAAAACCAACGATGAGAAATATCCCCAAAATGGTCCACGAGTTTAACACACTAGTTATTTGCAGGAATGTACATTTTATTCTAATATCTCTAGCTACATAACCTGAAAACATACTAACTGGCATCAGCAACATATTTTAATTTGTAAAAGTTTCAGATAAACACAATTGTGCGTCAGCTTAATGGCAAGGTGAAATTGCCTCCTTCAAAGTATAGTGAAAATGTAAAAGGCAAATTTTAATACTCAGAAAACTAAGGGCTCCTAAGGAAATCTAAAGATACTGGTTTAAATTATTTAAGGGGCTTAGCAGGGTTTTCAAGGTTAGCATTTTTACCTTTCCATTAGCACGGTTAATTTTGTTTACAACTTCAGCAATGATGATCTTTTCTTCAATGGCATCTTTGAGTTTCTTATACTTAGGGTCCTTGTTGATTTCCAGGTAAGCTCCTTGGAATGGCTGCCCAACACTAAAGAAAAAGCATTTTCTGCATTTTAGAAATAGTTTCAGTAGCTGGGTGTGGTGATGCATGCCTGTAATTCCAGTACTCAGGAAGGCTGAGGCAGGAAGATCCTTTGTGAGTTCAAGAACTTCCTGGGCTACAAAGTGAGTTCAAGGCCAGCCTGAACTGTATAGTGAGACTATCTCAAAAAGACAAAAAGAAATGGTTTCAAGTGTATTTATCCTTGGTAAAAGGAAAAGAGTTCTGAGTAACTAACAACTTCATAAGATGTTATTTCAATTTATTTTATATATTTCACTTGCACCTATGTATCTTTCAAGTGACTACAGCATTTGGTAGGTCTGACTTTGATAGAAACCCTCATACAGAATGATTCGAATAGAATCACTAACAAAGACACCCACAATCAAACACGTTGCCGCTTGCTAAGGAAAAGGCCATCTCTTACAATCTGTCACTACCAAGTTAACAGCTGCCCATCCAGAGTTTACTAACGCCCTTCAAAATACGAGTCCAGGAAGAAAGCTAAAACAAGGATCATCACCCACTCCAAAGGAAAACCACTTTCTTGCTGAGAGTAAGATCAGCAGGCCTCGAGTTAAAACGGATCTGGGATGATCACTAAATGGACAAGGGGGGGCGGCAGCCAACTTTCAGGATGACAGTAGTTTTCTTTCAAAACACTTGTGGCAAAGGGCGCCCTGTGCACCGGTCACTGAGATGCTGTCTCCCTAAAGGCTGCAGGGTGGCACAGTCTCTACCGACATCAAGGAAAAAAAAACAAAAAATCTCACTAATGTGCACACCCAATTTCAAACCCCTGGGCCGTGGGCGTGGATGGGGGGGGTGGGAAATCCACGCAGGTGGTCAAGGGCTTCACAGCTCCATGATGGAACAGGTTGCGCTTCTCAGTGTGGGGAGGCAAAGTATCACACACACCCCCTCCCAGCACCCACAAAACTAACAGGCTGAAGAACAACTTTGGACTCAGTCACTGTCGAGGGGTTTACACCATGCCATGTGGCCAATCGGCAATCAGCTGTGCAATTCACAGTATTTCAAGGGCGAAAGACTTGAACAGTGTATGAAATACATGTGAATACCTAGCATGGATTTTTTTGTTTGTTTCAAAGTCATTTTTTAGGAGAAGCTAAAAAGCTGTTAGAAGCTTTTGGTTCAAAATTACACAGCCTACTCTTTTATAACTAGCAGGCTGAGAGGGCAGGATCTGGGCAGGAAGTGTGAATGCAGGGTATATTGGAGACCAGGACGAGCAAGCTTTTTCAAGGAATTTCCTTGCTAATCTTTAACGTGCTCCTGGTTTTTTCCCTGAGCACGTGGTGCCTGGGATTCTGAAGGCCACTGAGTGAGAACGAGGAGGCCCACAGACAGGGCCTTCCTGGCCTTCGGATACAGACATGCTGTTCTGTTCTTCATGTCCTCACAGGTGAGTTTCTGACCTGGCTTGTTCTGGCAGGAAGGCAGCAGGTTACAAAGAGAAATTAGAAAACAGAAATTTACATTGCGAGTTTATCTGAGTAGCCTATACAACTTTTACTTTAAATAACTTCCAATTATTTAGCATTCAAGTCAATCCCAATGGACTAAAACCAACAAGTGTAAGCTAATTAATTCATTAGAGGGCAGTTTGGAGGTCTGTATTATGGGTATGTGGTATTCACCCTCTACAGCTGATGGCTAGGTGATTCACAAAATGAAACATAGTTCATCCCTGACTGAAAGCCGACTCCGCTAGAGAAAACTTAGCAGTATTGAGAGAGAGAGAAAAAAGCACAAAACACTGACTTTTGTGGGCAGAGCAAAAATCATAATACCTAGATGGATACAGAGCCTTCTTGTCTTTGAAGAGTTCACTGGCTTCTAGTTTTTCTTCATAAATAAGTTTCTGCTGGTCTGTGAACTGGTCCCTGTATTTTTTACACTGTGAGACAAGAACAACAGCAACAAAGATCACTTAATATAAATCCTGATTCAGCCTTACTGTGCCAGCCAATTTAACGACAAAGGGAGTGACAGGGAAGTGTAGCAAACACGCATTCACCAGGCTGCAAACAACTTTTCTTGGCGAGTTTTTAAAGAGTGGTCTTGGAAAATGCAATGAGAACTATTGCTGGTGCTGGAGAGCTCGAGGTGTTTCCCCGAAGCATGCCAGGGTCCTGCAGGTACAGCCCCACAAGGAACACAGCTTCGCCCTGCTCTGACGTCAGCCACTAAGGACCCCCAGACCATGAAGGTTATGCCGGCCAAACAGAAAGTCAACACCAAAGTCCCCGAGCGCTCCTCTTTGAGGCCAAGGAAGGATGTGTGAAAAGCCTCACTTAGTTCTGGGGTACACAGTGCCTACCATGTGTGAGACCCAGAAACTGAACCCCCAAACCACACACACAGCCCTCATGATTGCTCTGATGTCAGTGCTAATGTCATCCCCATTTTATAGACAACCACGTAAGGTTCCCAGAAGCAAGGCCCTCCAGGCATATGATTTTACGTCACTGCTCTCAAAATCCTCTACAGGGAAGTGAGTCTCAGGAAAAATATGTACGGCATGGCCCTGTTTACCCTCCACAAGTGGAAAATCCTTTTCAGTTCCTTGTGAGTGGAATCCAAGAACAGGTAAGGTCTTGAAGGCCAATTCTTGTCTATCGGTGATAAGGAAGGCATCTTACTTTTCATTTCCAAGAAATATTTTTGTACCTGTTTGGGGTTTGACAGACAATATTAGGATAAGGAAGATACATCGGAGAGGATACTGTTATATATGCTCCATGGGGGAAAAAAAAACAGAATCTGCAGTAGAATCTATCAAATTGCAAACACGCAATCTTATGGGAAGGCTCTGTTCCCTCTTTCCCACCAGCGGGGGAATGTGACCTCCACCAGAGGAGCATACTAACACTCATGTCAGTGCCAATGCCAGCTATGCAGCTCCACAGGGGGCCTCTAGTGCATCTGGCTACTTATACGTAAATTTGAGGAAATCAGAATTAAAGGAAATAAGGCAATCCCCGGTCACACTGAGTGCTGATCCCTGGTCACACTATGGCCAGAACTACTATACTGTATAGCAGGAGAGGGACGACTGTCACAGAAGAGCCCTGCTTTCGATGGACCAGTGTAGGGAGGATTTCACTTGATGATGGTACAAATGCAATGCACATTTGGTAGAAAAGATCAAAATGAACTCTGATCTTTTCCTGGGCTCGCAGTATGTAAAACAATGCTCTCTTGAGATACCGGTGACCACAGTGACCAGCCAGCTACATGATCCAAGATGGTCAGCAACTCATACCCATGCTGAACTGGGTCTCTGAGCTGTGATCGTGGAGCGTGGGTACATTAAACACATTCCAGATGCATGATGAGCTTTTGGGCTGGGAGTCTCCTAGACCTTCCAGAAGTGTCTCCACTTAGTGTGAGGCTGGCACTGGGTGAGCTTTTATGCCACTGCTCATAAGGATCCTCACAACAGCTCTGTGAGCTCAGTGCAATGTTATCTCATTTTACAGATGATCCAGTGAGGTCCACAGGACTTAGATAACCCGCTGGAGCCACAGATCTGTAAGCAGCAGTGTGGACTGGCACTTGTGTCTGCCTCTTTATCACCACACCCTGCTTATGGACAGAGGGCAACGCAGGACCAGCTATGCTCAGCCATGAGCTCTGTCACCCTCTGCCACTATCTGTGCGCCAGCCTGGCACTGGCAGCACAACAGCAAGGCAGGCTGGCTTGGTTCATTTCCCCAACACCTCCTCTGTCATGTGAGACAAATGTGTTATTAATCACACACAGGCCACTCACAGCATTATCTGACACGATTCTACCAAATCTGGGGGCAATAAGGTCACTATCTGGTATAATTACAACTTAATCAAAAGCAAAAGCTGTGAATTTTTCTTAAAGTCACATTTTATTGAGTCAGCTACTAAGCAGTTAATCCAATCGTGCTAATTAACAGTACACAAAAAAAGTGCCACTTACAATTCTCTGCAGAGTAAACTCATAGATTTTCTTTCCAGCGTTCGCTCTAAAGAATTTCCTGTACTCCCTACGCACCTTGGAGAGAAGCAGACTAATGGTTAGAGTGTGGCCGGCATGCGCTCGCGATGAGACATCTCTTGTTCAAATGAGAAACGGAATGAAAATACGTGGAACCAAGTGAGTTTCTAAGCGTTCTTTCTGGGTTGAATACACTAACTGAAGTACATGAAGATCTTAAATTGGAGAAAAAGAAACTGCGGGATGTAAAATGATATCAAAATAAAGTGATTTTAAACACTACTGGTAATTTTTAAAAGAATGATTTGATGAGAAACATTTTACAGGCAATGCTGCAAGCTTTGAGCAAATTATAACAGATCTGAGGAACTACATAAGGCATATAAGGTGACTTTCCCTTCAATTTGATTTATTCTGCTGATAAAAAAAAGTTTGAAGAACCACAGCAAATTTTCCAAAAACCTCACACATGAAGACAGGACATTAATATCATGCGCTGAGCACTGATTGATTAAAAACAAGAATTTTTAAAGACGCTTTTGAACTACCTTCAACTTCCATTTAATTGCACTAAATTTTGTTATCTCTACTTCCACCAAACTTTATACTTAACTTGAAGCACTTAAAAACACTGTAGCTTATTTCCCTTGTTACATTGTTGTAATTTACTTAAAATGTGTAACAAATAACAGTAACTAAGTGATGTGTCTGAACAATGAATGAAAGTTACATTTTGAAGCTGAGCAGAAATATTAAAAATATTTTATTACCATCCAGATATGAACGGCATAGTTAGAATTTAGCAAAATCTGAATACAGTTGCAGAATTCAGACATTATGTCCTTTTCCCTTTTGTTACCAATTTTCTGGGTTTAAATGATGTTCAAAATATTTCTATATTAGCAGTTGCACAAGAGCCAGCTACTAACCAAATTGTTCGGAGATAAATGTTTCCTATGTGGTTATGATAAATGTTTTATATGAGGTTAAGAACCTCATATAACTGCAGGTTCCTCTTAAAACTTGCTAAGCTCCAGCAGCAGAGCCTGGTACATACAGGACTGGGACCAGGTGTGGGGCAGGTTCACACTGCAAACTCTAAGTCCCACAGTCTCTCACCCACCTTACACCTTCTGCTTCCCCATTTATGCCATCCACCTGGTCCCTCTGGGCATCTGCACCCTAGAGCCATTCCGTACATCTGAGGATTAGAATTAAACTGCTGGAACCACATGGACAGTTTTTCCTCTTATTCGTATGCCAGCCACCATTTCACATCTCCTGCTTACACAGATGGAAGGGGCACAGGGAAGAGAAATGGTCCCTGCTCACTGACTCCTGAATCTGCTACAGCTCAGCCATGGGGGACTCCTTCCATGAGACCACGGCCTGAAACACCACACACTAGAAGGCCACTACATTTAGCTGAGTCTTAGAGCAGTGAAACACACTTTTCTCAAATGCTCCTGAAGTACAGCTGCATTTATTAGTAAGAGCTGTTGATGACATGCTGACATATACAATGGAACCCCTCATGGGTACCAGGAACCCTAAAAGGGCCACAGTACTCTGTCATTATTTCTACAAACCAAACAAAACTACATCATTTTAAAGGGCAAAATGATAGCTCCTAACAATATAACTCAGTTTTAGAAGAGAAAAAGAATATTACTACATTCTTGGGCTTCAAAGAAGCTGAATTTTATTTCATAATGATATTGGCAATATGTTTAAATACTTTGTCTCACTGGAATCGGGTAAAACATTTTTTGCTCAAGTTATCCTAGATCTGCTTATTCACACTGACAAACTGAATTTGCTTTGTAGGTTTGCTGGCGCACCTCTAATGCAGAATATTTTGAAATCATATGCAATTTAACCCAGAAAACTGAAGATGAACAAATTAATGATGAAAATTATTATACAAAGAAATATTCTGACTTGAATTCCTTTCATGAAAACTACAGTGCAAATTAAAAATATGAATAAAATGGGGAAATGTTTAGTTTGACTTCTAAAAAAAGCAGTTATAGAACTTGTTAGAATTCTTCAGAGTATGTGTTAAATTCATATTTAACTCATTATTCAAACATTATATTTTGTACACTCAGTGTAATCAAAAAGGATTATTTCTGGCCAGGGATTTAGCTCAGCAGCATAAGCACCTGTCTCGCAAGCATGAGGTTGTGAATTTGATCCCCAGTACCAACAAAACAAAACAAAATAACAACAAAAAAGGATCATTTCCTAAAAGTTTACAAGCTGAACATTTGGAGAGGGAATGCACATTGTTCAAAGCAGAATCCAGGGATATGTTGAAGAGATTTTCTGATTCAGCCAAAGATTCTCAGTTAATCCCCAAAGATGTAGAATAAGATTAAATGTCACAGATTCAAGTATAAACAAGGAGGACTAGGATAGAAATGCAGTCTATTTATCCCCAAAAAGCGATTCATGGGGATGACTCATTATGGTCATTAGTTATTGAGTATCCAAAAGATCGAATCATCATCTTGTCCGAAGGTCACCCGTGGGTTTGCAGAGCCCGGAGACAGATCGCATACTTAGTGAGGGGTACCTGTATTGGACTGTTATAGCACCCCTTTGAAATAAAACCTGCCTAAGTCACGAGGCATTGGAATTATAGAAGTTCCATTTAATTGAATGATTCACTGGGTTCTATCCTCTCATTCATGAAAACAAGTAAATCACAGATGCAAAACCCTTGATGCATACTCTGAACAATGAGCATGATGTTTGCTTTGCAGAAAGCAGAACTCAGGCCCGCATAGGTCAGGGAGAACAGGCAGATAATAGGGAACAAAACTCCTGTCCCCCGCAGGCTGGTGACCAAGGATGCTAGGTCAGCTTTTAGCTCAAGGATTGTATTCTGGTCTCAGGATATATATATATATTCTCCTAAAATACAACTCAGATAACAAAGTTTCTTGGATAAAATATGCCATACTGCTAACCGCTTTGAACCTACTAGCCAAATAAATTAAAATCACATGAAAATCAGAAAAATATTCAGGTACAGGGTTTTTCTCCAAAAGAACCAAAACGAGGCCCGCTAACATTTTGCCGGTGTGCAGGCCCCGCGCTAGTGTCAGGTTAGTAGGTGCTGGGCCGGGTCCAGGGCGGTGACCCCGACAGGAAAAGTGGAGGAAGTACCTTCAGTCCAAGCCAGTAAGCCCAAATGACAGCCACTGCATGCTTACGCCTAGCCTCCTCCTTCAAGTGTTTCAATTCCCTTCGAGCCTAGAACGTTTTAGATAGTGAGTAAGAGAGACAGCCTAACGCAGACAGAACACACGACCAGAAAAAGCTTCCCCACCACACAGAAGAGCCAATTCACGGAAAGGGATCTCAGTGACAGCAGGACCCAAGGAGTCAGGGATCCACTGGGGCAGCTGTTGGTGCGTTCAGCTGAGAGGGTCTGCCCCAGGAGGGCGATTCAGGCGGTGCCCAAGGAGTCACCCCACCCCAGCCCTCGGGTCCAGGCTTTTCCTCGCCCACTTTTGTGCCCTGTCCTCCTTCCCTCGCCATGGGATGGACCAAAGCCTGAGTAGTGGGTGTGACACTTAATGGCTTCGCTTGGTGGCCCTTGGCTGACAGAGAACATGGACCCCCACCTCTCCACGTAGCTTCACTCACTGGGTCAAATAAAAGACCGCTCTTGTGAACAACTACTTGGAAAATGAAAAGGAATCCAGGTTTCTCTGAAGTGCAAACAAAACAAAATACAAAACAAAGCCCCAAACTAACAAGACTAAAAAATTCTTTCCAGTTAAAAAATATTAAGGATGAGTAAAAACTGAATTTCAGCTAAAGTTCCAAACAGTGAAATACACTCAAGATTGAAACAAGGCAAAAAAGGGAAACATCTTTCAGGTTTAAAAATTGCTCCTAGGGAAAAATGAACCTTAGGCATGCTACTCTGAGAGGAAGAAATGGACAATCGTTTTTGCAGACACTGTAATAATGAGACTGGGAAATAAGCTCACTCCATAGACACCTGGCAATCATGCTTTAGAAGTCCTCTCTCAGTTAGGACATTTCCTTTAGTGGACTAAAGGAAGTGGTTTGTCTTTCACAGGACAAACTAGAAAATCACACATGCATGGTTTTGATTGGGGGGTGAGGGGCATTAAAAATAAGTTCTCTATGCAGGCGAAGCATGAGTTTCCTCATCTTTTCTCCCAAGATGGGCTTAGGATGTTGACAAGGTAATCTTAAAAACACAGGACTCTAGCTGTTTGTGTTTCTAACTGGGAAATGCATTTTTAGCAAAGATGACCTTCTTTTCTAAATAACAAAAACATCTAAAAACCTCGTCCCTTGGGGTATGTGAAATGTTCACAGAGCCCACGACTCTGCCTAGGGATGAGTGAGTGTATTTCAGGAGGCTTTTGTTTCTGAAAACAAACAGCTGATGCTGAAATTCCTGGGATTCTTCGGTGGCCTTTACAGCCAGCTTTGAGCTTTGCATGAGCACAGCTCTCTGTGAAATCACAGATGATCTCTCTTTTCATATGCAATATTTTGCTTAGAATAATCAATAGTTGTCACGATGAGCTTAAAAACATAATTTTCATTCATAGATTAATTCTTTTAAGGCATGCATGACAGGCATTTCATTGTCAATGGACCAGAGAAGAAGACCAATTGAGGCCCAAATCTTAATATTCCCAGCATGCCCCTCTCCAATAAAGATACCTCTAAAAAACTGCCGGCATACATCAGTGGGGGTTGGAAGGCTAAACATGCAGGTTACTTTTTTTTTTTAAAGAGCATTTTACTAACAACTTATTAGTAAGCAATTAGTCTTGGCCTGCACATGCCTAAGTCTTCTGTGCACACTACAGATCAGACGTGCTGGGCACCCGGAACCTGGCTGCAAGGGTCATGCAGTAGGGTGAGCTGACGCGAGCTGTGGTCATTTCTGCGCCTCATTTGCTAGACACGGGATGGAGTGCAGGGATGCGCATCAAGTACCTTCGATCCAAGCCAGTAAGCCCAAATTACTGCAATAGCATGTTTATTCCTAGCCTCCTCCTTCAGCCGTCTCAGTTCCCTTCGCGCCTGTGATGCACGTGAAAAGGAGTTAGAGAAGTGTGAGGCAGGAAAAGGTTACTGCTGCTTCCCGATGGAGAAGGGAAAGAAAGACACCAGTCACTGCCACACGGGAAAGGCCCCAGCGGGCACCGCCACCCCACACCGAAATGACAGAAGCGTGAGAGGCAAAGGCGTGCTCAGCAGCTTAAGCCTGTGAAACGCTTCCTGCCTGGGGCTGGGGATGCCTGGCCCTGCACATGGTCCCGACCCGCCGTGTCCTGGGGTCTCGGGCCTACCTGGGTCCCGTGCCAGTAGGCAGCGATGGTCGTGGCTGCCTCCTCGCAGCGTTTCTGATGCTTCAGTTCCCGTAGGAGTTTTCGAGCCTGTGGGACAGAATCACCCAAACAAGGGAATAAAAAGCAAGGAAGAGGGAGAGACGGAAAGGAAGTCAGTTAATTCAGAGTGTCCTGCCCCCCTGCCAGCGAGACACTGACAGTTAAAGCAGGGCAGTAGCTGCTCAGCCCAGACCTGGCGACACGAAGACGGACACCTTGGAGTGTGACAGAGGGTCCCATCCCATAAGGACAACAGCCACCTGTCCCATGCACAATGGGACACACCTGAGCCACCCCACCAGCTGCTGCTCATGGAGGGGGAGGACAGGTCCCTGAATGAGGTCTCCAGGGTCCTCCCACATCTGTGACATCACCTTTCATCGCTGTCTGGACTCTAACTAGGGCTCTATCCTTTTTACTGAAGAGACTTTTTTTTTTAACTTGCTAAAAATAATGATCTCATTGATCCTGAACCAGTAGGTTCCTCCTAGTAGCTGCTAGAAAGAGATCTTACGGGGTCCTGGAGCTGGACCTTGGGGCCTGTCTCTAGAGTCTCTCTAGAGTCTCACGAGCCCAGGAATAAAGCTAGGGACTCACCTGAAGGCACAAGTTCCCTGCACTCTACGTGTTCTGGACAAGCGATTCTGACATTTGTTAGGGACAACCAAGACCTTGGGTGGGTCAGCACCTAAACACAGGTCAACACGTGCTCCTGGACCCTGAGCCCTCTCTGTGCCCTCCTTAGGGGCTCCAGGGCTGACAGAACCTAAACCATCCCTTCTGAATCCAGATACCCCACAAAATCTCCCCTCAGAAAAGTGGGCACAGGAGTCCTGGGTGGGGCCCATGAGCTTTTTCTGCAAAGGGCCAGGTGGAAATAGGTCTGGTTTGTGGGTACCATGGCCACCATCAACACTGCTGGACTCCACTTAGGTGAAAGGACCACCTGGGAAACCCATAAATGTGACCACGAGCCAGTGAGTCTTTATTTCTGGATACTGCACCTGCATCTCATGTAATTTCACAGGTCAAGAGATCACTTTTTTTGCTTTTTGTTAACAATGGTTTAAAGATATATATAAAATATATATAATATATAATACATATAAATACATATATGTATATAAAAATATATATATATTTTGGGTTTTCAGGTTGTAGAAAAACAGGCCACAGGTTAGCTGCTGTGGGCTGTTGTTCATGAACCCCTGAACCGAGCTGTGGCAGGAAGGACCAGAACCAGGTCACCATGGAGACCACCCCCTCAGCCCTGCACCATCAGACCTGGCCAGAGCTCAGGATCCCCAGTCAGTATGGGGGAACTGCCCCGACAGCCTCAGCCAAGTTATACAAGCTGTCGGGCTGGGGGTGCTGAGATCCAGCAGAATTCAGGCGTGAAGACCACCTTGGGTATCACAGCTTCTCTTGGAAACTTAGGGCCAGGGTGCACTGGAGTCATGCACAGTATCATTCTCTAAGCAGGACTTCCTGTTTAGAGAATAAAGCTCTCTAAAAGCGAGTGGGTTAGAAGGAAGCAGTCAAGACATGGTGGCGGGGGGGGGGGGTGTTACATGGCCCACAGTATTTATTCTTCCCATCTGACTGTGTAAGGGTGAGCAAGGAGCCCTCCCTTTAGGGTCAGCCCAAGGATGTCTTCCTTAGAGAGGAACCCCAGCCCGCTCTGCACTCACCTTCCAACCCCGGATGTAAGACTGAATCACCAAGGCGGAGGCCTTTATCTGCTGGTATCTCTTCTGTTGCTGCAGGACAGAAGGGAAAGAGGTTAGCAGCTGTGTTTACATCTGTCCTGTGGACGCTGCCAGCCGGAGAGTATTCACTCACTCAGCACAATGGACCCCTGTGCATTAAGGAAACCAACGGGTAAACGATCCAGAGTGTCAACAGCCCAGAACGATGACAGGGAATCGAGAACGCTAAATGTAACTCCTATGAGGCCCGGGACGCACACTCATCCACTGCTGGGGGTATCCAGTTAAGATCCACAGCACCCCACTCCGAGTGGATCCACACCCGCTTTTGTATCTGCACTGTGCCTTCTCTCTCATCCTGGGGTCACTTCTCACCGGGGAACTCTCTGGGCCCATCTCTAACCTCCCTGGTTCCTGTCAGGCTTGCAGAGATCACTCTTCATGCTGGGAAAGCCAAGTTTTCAGTACACTGCTGTTGTGGACCGAATGTGTTCAGGATGCTTGGAGCTGAGGGAACAGCACCATGGGGGAACGAAGAGGTCACACTCCATCCCTGCCCTCCAGGACCCGCAGGGGACAAGATAAACCCGCCCCAGGTGACAGACGGGCTCTGACAGCGGAGGCTCTCACAGGTGGGAAGAGCACAGGCTCCACATGCTCCACATCCAGACACCTCACTGCCACAGGCTGACGCCTTGGAGAAGCGGGACACATTCCCGAGAGATGAGCTCGTGTGGCCTTCCACGTGGAATGTGAGAACCCTGCCCCTCAGACAGACTGTGCCCCTCCGCTGGGCCCGGGCCCAGAGAGGAGCCGGGCGAGCCTAAGGTTTCTCGTAGAGTAACATCTGATCATTACTCCTGACATCCATCCAGTATTTGTTTTTTGTTTTTAATTGCTAGATATCTTGAAAATATCTTAATTTAAACTTTATCCAAGAAATAAGTGAAGTATCACAAAACATGGAATAATCTGAAAATAATAATAGGCCTTCAGGAAATCTTGAGTCAGAGTCAGCTGAGAAGAAACCCTAAACACCATCACTGGGATGGATAATGACCTTCTCCAACTGGTGGAATACTTGGTTTAAAGACAAAATAGATACAACACTCAAGCACAGAGAAGGCCTTCTCTAGAAGCCAGGCTGTCACTTGTTTCTGTCTGTGTTAACACTGCTCGTAACCTCTACCACTGTGTGATGCTATACAGTGATGACCCGCCCCCCTCTACTGACACTAAAGCCCTCCAGTGGTGGGTACAAACAGTACTTGCTGCTCCTGGTTCTTTGGTTGCCTGCTCCTCTCCTGGCCCAGTGGCTTCTCTCTCCCATGGGGCTGTCCTCACCATCTGGCCTAAGTTACACCCCCTCTCCTCGTTACTCTTGATCTCAGCTCTGCTCTCATCCCAGCACTCGGAACCACCTGTGATCACTCTGGGATCCACCCGGTGCCCTACTGGATATAAACGCTATCAAGTTAGGAATTAGGCTGATCTGCTCCCCCCAGGACCTGGCACTGCAGGGGCTCCAAAGCTACAAGCAGAAGTTTAGGTACATGAATCAGTACACTCTTAAACCTGCATTTTTTTTTTTAATGACTTCAAATAAGAAGCAATAAAAAGGACTTCATGGGCCCTGGCTATGTGTCGGTCCCTCCTCACAGAAATCCACGCTGTGATTCTGCAGAACGGTAGAGTGGTGCTGTCAGATCCAAGAGGAGAAGCCACACCACTGGCCAGGTGACCACTGTCCTCTGTGTCCTTGCAGAACACACAGGAATGAATCTACCATTCATAGGGCTGGCCAGGCTCACACTTGAAGGCCTGCACTGCTGGTAATAGCTTTTTAAGCCATAATGAGCAATTCTAAAGACATTCTTTTAAAGGTCAAAGGAATTTTCTTGTTTAATCTTTTAAGTACTTCATTGATTTCCAAACTTGGAACTACTGTACTACACTACAATGCACTACTACATTATATGGGAAAAGTAGCTTATGTTTTGATTATTGCCTCATAGTGAAACTCATCCACAGCTCCCCAAAAGGGGAAGAACACACAAAATGAGACAACTGCATGTTCACTTCATTTTCCAACTCACTCTGTAGTAAAGACGCGTAGAGTGAAAAACACTTGGCAAGACTCATGTTTTCTTATCAATAAAATTTGTTTTGCAGGGACACAACCAAGGTCCGGGCTCGCCGAGAGGCACCAGGCCAAGCTTCCCTCACACCTGTGGCATGCCTCTCACAAAACATCCATAATCAAGTAAAACAGAAAAGCCCTCCAAAGACATTGCAACTTCAGGAACATACTTTATTATCATCTTTCTGCATAGCTAAAAGGGCTACATTAAGTGAGGGCTAAAGAAAAGACAATCCTTTAACCAAAACCAGAATTCTACTACTTTTTGGAATTCAAGCCTAATCCTGGCTGCTACCCTCCATGAAGAAGGGCCAGGCATTGTGGAAAACTGATCCAACCACCGTGGAAGGGAGAAATGACACTGTTCCTCCAATCTGATGACCAAGTCAAAGAGGTAATTTCTCTCTGCATGCATCTTGATTATTGCAAAGCAATCTGGTGCTCTCAAGCTCTAAAATGGTTCTGGGTCCAAGACCCAGCTCAGCCACTTATATAACTAAGTGACCCTGGGCAGGTCAACTCAAGGGCTCACTGCCTTCATTTTTCTCACTGTTTACAAGAGGAATCACATAAGTGTGCCTCTCATGAGGCTGCTGCAGGATATGAAAATTACATATTCACACGCACACGAGTAGCATCGTTAGGTGAGAGCACACACGACCGATATCCTTACCGAGTATCTCCGGTACCAGGCGGCAATCACGATTTGGCTTTTCTTCATCAGCAGGAAGTGGGTACGGCACTTCCAGCCCCGGTAAATCTTCTGAATGAGCGTGGCCAGGTCCTCCAGCCGCTGCTTCCTCAGGTCTTCTAAGGTGAATAACTAATAAGAAACGTCAGAGGGACTTATCAGAGAGCGGCCGGGCAGGGCTTAGGCTTACCTTGAACTGTGCCTAAAGATGCAAACTAGCTGAGTTTGAGATTCCAGAATTCCCCAGTCCAAAATGCTCTCAAAGTTTGCAACTTTTTTTTGAGTCCCACCATGATGCTAAACGAGTTTCCATCCCAAGGAACTCTGGAGATCCTATTCTCTGATCAGATATGTTCAGCCAGTAAGGTCAATGCAAATATTCCAAAATACCAACAGCACCCAAGCTGGGTCCCAAGCATTTCAGAGAAGCAGATTTTGGCAAATTATCTCCAACAGGAATTAAATTCTTCCTGAGTTCTCTGAGTTTCCAAATGATCGAATCAAACTGCTATGTTTGTAGGCCAATCTACTCTTTATAAAAAGGTGTCTTTGGTACTCTGTGAGGCAGCATTTAAGTGTTCGTTTTAAGTTTTAAAGTTTGGTGCCTCTAATTACCTCTAAAAACAGAGCTACAGTCTCAGACTCAACATACGACAAACATGGACTGACTCTGCCTCCAATCGCTGTGGATTAGCCAGTGATAGTTGTTTTATGATTTCTTAAGTGTTGTATAATCAGACAGATCAAAGATTTTGATGTTTCATAAATAAGACACGTTCTCCCAACTCTCCTGCGCTGGCCCTGTGCTTTGACACGGCAGACAAAAGAAGGCCTGTGCCTTTCAAGGTGAAAAAAGGTAAATGTCCTTTAAGAACTGGCCAGTAGGGGTCTGACCTCAGTTCAGAGTCCAAAGGTTTTGGTTACTTACTGTTCTTGGGTTTCGGATAAATATCTTTGATCTGCCAAAGGAATACTCTTCCATGGGAATTTCTAATTCATTAAACAAAACCTCCACACCAGATCTAAAAGGAACAAGCATGAAAATAAAAACAAAGGCTTGTTTGAGATACAAAAAGTTTTATCTCATATTATGATGGCAGGTTCTCTCTTTGTAATTTTCTACATTTAACAAATGTGTCCTCTGTATTCTTAAAAGTTTCCTTTCCAAGTATAATTGCTCTTTTAGTAATCAGCCTTCCATCAAACAATGTTCAAGGGTGAATTCCACAAATTTAATTGAAACTAGGTGTCAGGAAGCAATACATATAAATAATAATCTAGAAATCAGCAGGAGCTGAAAAGCACCCAGATTCTACATTATTTGGGCACTGAATTAGGCATCAGAGAGCACACAGTACGTCTGCATTTCTGTATCTTCCCGCAAATCTCTAATTGCTGTCCTTGTTCTGGGAAAGGCTGGGCCCGCTGAGCCTTGGTGAGGAGACAGTCCCCAAGGGCCTGGCTCCCCTCTCAGCAGGCACCTTAACTAGTTACTCCTCCCAGGAGTAACTCAGGAGGGGACCCTCGGGAAGAAATGTCCCTGGACAGGACAGGCTCGAAGGCCAGCTGCAGCAGGTGCACTGGCATGTGACTACTCTCTGTGCAGGGGGTGCAGGGGGTGGGGAGGGTGGGGGTAGCAGTTCCCAGGCCACAGGGATGCTCAAAGGGCTGGGCAGCCTGCAGGATCCAGCACTCATTATGGAGTGGGGAGCATAATTCATGGCAGACAGGCTATAGCCAGAGAGTCCCTGGAGACCCATTCCCCATCGGCTTGACCAGCAGTAACACAGGCACAGGGTTAGGGTCCTCTTACTTGGTCCTGTTACCCACTCTCAATGGGGCACACATAGGGAAGGAGGGGGCACGTAGGCAAAGGAAAGCAAAAAGCTGACCATGGGGACCTGAGATGCATCGAGCTCTATGCTCCAGCACACTTCACCTCTTCCCAACTCACCACAGGCATCGTTTAAAATTCACCCAAATACAAGTTCCAGGTATGGATCTGATGGTCCTGCTTTGACCTTAAAGCCAAGACCTCTTTAATGTGTCAAAAACTAGCCAAAATGATACCCAACTGGGAGAGGGTCCCAAACAGAGGCTACCACCAAGTTTTCATAGAACTGTTTTGCCTAGAGCCTATGGGGGGTTATTGCTTGTATACATTATATTGCTTGTATACATTAAAAATGATTATACATAGTTAGTGAACTTACCTTGCTGGTCCCTTCCAATGAGGCCACGTCTGTTTGCAAAGCATCTTGTATCTCTCCAGGCAAGGTTCGTAGGCCTGCCGGAACGCGTAGCCTGCTCGTCTCACCCGCACGTTCTCCAAGAGTCCCAGGTACCGGATCTGATGGCACACCAGGCCCTCGTTGAAGATGTGTGCTGCCTTTTTATCATTCGGCTTGATACACCTAGAAGAGATCAGATATTGGCGGTCTTCGGGTCCGCTCTGTAGATGTAACTGTGTCTCATTTCTAAGTCCCGTGTTTAATCACGTTGTGGTAAAAGAACTCTTTGTTCTTGGGTGAACCTCATCATTTCAGTTTTTAATTATCTCAAGCTATTTTATACTTAAATACATACCAGGAATTAGAAGGCACACACTACTAATACACGCAGTGGTGTGGATGGGATCACTGACATGGGGCAGAGAACGCAGTCTGACAGGAGGCTGCGTGCTGTGTGATTGTCTTACGTTCAAGCAAAAGCCATTCAAAGCAGCATCGTTGTGAGCTCAGCAGACAAGAAGTGGGAGGGGAACCTTCGGGGATGATAGAAACAGTCTCTGTTTTCGTCTGGGGGGGGGGGTAAAATGTGCAAGATATGTAAAAAAAGCCAACAATCTGTACAATTAAGATTCATGCACCTTGCTGAATGTATGCTACACTTCGATCAAAAGATGAAATACTAGTTTCTCTTTTTATCCTTTTTTTAAACAATGCACAATGCAGCCTCAGGAAGACTATATTCCCAGCATCCTTTGCCAGTAAGGATGGCCACGTGGCCCAGTTCTGGCCACCAGGACTGGAAGTTACACTGCTGTTGCTGGTGTCTGTCATTAGAAGGATGGGACTTGCTGTTGTCTTCCAGCGGAGCTGGCTGCTGACCTAGACAGGGTGAACAGTTACGTCTGACCACGGAGGTGAGTAATAACCTCTGGAAGTGTCACTGCCACGTACCAGGAGGAGCTTCTCTGTTAGCGCTGGAGTCCTTAAAAGTTGCACAAGATTTTTAGGCCACTATTAGTTTTGAGAATAGACTGCAGCAATTCCCGTGACCTAAATAACACAGCTGTTAAAAATTCATGATTATGGCCGCCTAAGTAGTGTTCCCTTGATGTTTTTATGTTTCTCTTTTCGCTATTTATAAATCTATTCTTATAAATCTACTCTTTGGCTTTAGTAAGGACAAACAAATTGATGAGTGGAAGAGCTTAGTAAGTTCAGATCCAGGCTTCACACCTATATTCACCTGATTACCAATAAAGGCACCAGCGCAACTGGAGGAAAAAAAGGGAGAGATTTTCTTTTCCCCTTAATATCCTGTGCCAGGGAAACAATATCTACATGGGAAAAGTAAATCTAAATATGAAGTCTGCAACTATTAATGATTCGGGAAGAAAACATAACAGAATATTCACAACCTTAAGGCTTATTAAAAATTCCTAGAAAAGATGTAAAAACCAACATTAGGAAAGGAGATGAAAGTGCTTTCTGGGATGACAGATGGAAACATTTTATGTCTTGACCTGCGTGGTCACCAAAGTGGTTAAAGACCTTGGAGTCCTGGAAGCTGTGTATCACTTGCCATCAATGAAGCCTCCATAAAACAGCATTAAAAATGCACTCATTTGAGAATAACAAAAGCAACTGACCACAGACACCTGGATATTTCTGGTAGAAAGCTGATTTTCTCCTGACGCATGTTGTCATCTAATGGCCATCAAACCAGGACACTTTGCCCAGGTATGTTTTTAGTGATAGGAAGGTAAACCGGCCAAACACACAGATGTCATTTGTTGTCGTTTCCTCAGAACTGAGCTCATTCTGTGTCTCCGGGTGTGAGTGAGGGTGGTGGATGCATGAGCTGGTGAAATCTGAGCCTGCAGTCAGCACAGCTTGAGGGCTAGGTCCCCCAAGTCTCCCAGCAAACTCAAGTGCTGGAGGGTCTCTCCTGAATCCCAACACAGGGACACTGAAGAAGACAGACAAGCCAGAAAAAGAATCTAGGGGTTTAAGTCCTCTCTACTGCCTTAAAAACATTCAAGGTAGTTTCAGGAATATTATTTACTCCGGGCCCACAACTCTCCCCATGAGAAAAGGGCCGATTTCCTAGCAAACACCAGAGTTGCAAATGGAGCTCCTCTGCCCTTAGTCAGTATTGCAGGAATCCAAAATGACGTCAGTAAAAGGCTTTCTGCAAAACCCTGACCAGGAGGGGAAAAAACCCTGACCAGGAAACGTTTTTTATTTCCTAATTTGCCATTTAAAAACCACACAGAAAGCCGAGCCTCTCTGTGTGCCAACCACTTTGCTTCATAACGTATGTCTCGTCACGCTCACCACACGCTTGTTCCCTTCATTTTCTCCGCCTTGTTCTGGAGGAGAGGACAGTGGAGCGTTTCCAAGCCAACTCCAGGTATCACATTATCTGATCTGTGACTACTTCACTTATGCTCCTTACCCTCAAGATTGCAGCAAATGGAAAACAACATTCCTTAGGAATGCGCTCACATTTGCATTCTGAATGCCAGAAATACCTGATGTAGTTGGGGTTCTTGGTCTGTAGGTTTTTCATCAGGGTGGCCACAGATGCCTTGAACTGTGAGCCTGCTGTCGGGGGCCTCTTCAGGTTGATCTTGGCAGGGTTCCCCTCAGGGAACAAAGACTTGATGAGGGCGTGGCCGGCCTTCCACATGGCTTGGGACAGGTCTCTGTAGAGAAGGTCATTGTTCTTGTCCACAAACCCTTCCACCTGGTACAGCACCTAGGAGCAGAACACGAACTCAATGGCCGGCACACTGCCCACGACAACGTCACTCAGGCTGAGAAGACTCCAGAGCGTCTACACTGTGGCCGGGTCACCTCTTTCCCCATCACAAAGCCCTGCACGCTACTCACACCCCATTGCCATGAGTGCCTTCAGCTGTCAGTCCCGTCCCTCTCAACAGAAGGAGATCCAAACAATTCTACTCCTCGGCAGGAGTTAGGGGACAAGCGTGAAAAATGCTGCATTTGAAAGATTTTTTTTTTTTTTCTTTTTCATTTTTTATCGGTACCAGGCATTGAACTCACGGCCGCACACTTGCAAGGAAGGTGCTTATGCTGCTGAGCTAGAAAGATTTTTGGGTCTTTGTGTGTGTGTGTGCACGCACATGTGTGTTTGAACATATTTTGAGGTTTTACTTTTTATTTTGTAGTTCATGTGCTAATTCTGGTCTGATTAAAAGTGGATGGAGGCAAAGAGATAATGGTAGTGTTATCACAGACATCTCAAAGTGGCAGAGAAACTGGTCAGAAACAGACCTTTTAAAGCAGGTAAATAAAAAAAAAAAGCACCAACTGAAATGAAAGGTCATTCAAATACTGTATGTTTAATTTTAATTAAACACATAATTAACATATTTTCCTTTAAGTGTGCAATCTTGTTATAATTTTATTTATCATAGAAGTATTAACACTAATAAATACTCTAAGATTCTCAAAGTTAATCTAGTATACTTTTTAACATTATCCTTATATATTAGAGGACAAATTAATTCTTTTAAATACTAACCAAATAAATATGTACAAAATGTAGGTATTTTCTTCAGTATCTTCAAAATTTCAAGATAATCATTATTTTTGTTAAGTGGATTATTTTTTAAAACTTTATTGGAGACCTTCAGTCACTCCCAATTTTTACTGGCAAACCTCCTTTATTAGGAGTTGATGAGGGTTTCTGTGGGATAGTTTAGCTCTTGAAAACCACACACCTGACTTCTAAGGCACCTCTGAGCTCGTCCCCAGGTCTACTGGACTCACTTTGCTTTCAGTGTTCTGGACAAGATTCTGCTCTGCCTGGTCCAGAGTTGATTCCTTTATCAATCAGCTCATCCTCCCAAGCCCGCACACTTGAGACACACCTCCCCTCGTGGGGACAGCCCAGCCACTGGCCCCTGCCCACCTTGCCCGCATAGTGCTGGATCCGGAAGCAGCTGTGTGGCAGGGACGTGTCATTGAGGAACCGTGAGCACTTGCTCATCCGGCTCTCGAAGTGCTGGTGGGTGGCACACACTTGGTTCAGCTTTTCCAAGAAGGTCTCATCGGTAACTGTGCCGGGCCTCAGGCACTCTTCGTCCAGCATGGCCAGGATTCCGTTTGTGTTCTGGAGAAGGGAAATAGAAGCCTTTCCTTCCTTCCTCCCAGTATTGTTTGAATAACCCCTCTTAATTACTCCATCTTGCACAGTCAACTGCAGTCACCAGGAAATTCTGCTCAGTTACAACAAAATGCAGAGAATCCCAGCAAATCACACAAGCCACAGAACTCAGCTTTCCTGAAGAGAGCCGGGTCTGCCTGGCATCTTCTTCCCTACACAACAGGCCCAGGAGTCGCTGCTGTCACCTTACCAGTGCTGACGTCCATCAGCCAAAGATCAAATGCAAATCTAAAACCAATGGCACAATGGTCTCTCCACCACCACAAAGCAAAGTCTAAGGCTATTACGTGTATTCACAGCCATGAAGGCAACTGGCTTCATTCATTTCCAAACTGCTCATGTGTTCAAAATATACCTGAGTGTTTAGGAGCAATAAATAAGTACTGGATGTTGCTTTTAAGGGTCACTATAATTATGCGGTTCTCAAGAATACATTCAGCATAAAATCCTTGTTATATAGAAAATGTCCAAATGGCTATGAACCACAGGTAAATGTTTACTTATTATATATTCAGATCCTAGGATATTTACTTCAAAAGCACACAGCGCTAGACAAAAACCAGAAATCAAAACTCAATTTCGCTGTCCATTGGGTTGCCCCTGTGGACCCGTGAATCTTAATTCCAAACATACTCCACTGGCTCGCCACAGCCCCACTGGTTTCCACTGAGGCAGAGGCCTCTGCTCCTCTTCCCCTTCCTCAGGAGGCCCCAACATCCTCTGACCAGCGCTTCCTAACTCCACACAAAACCCTGGGGAAGCGTGGAGTCTGAGGGATCAAGGACATTCACAACATCCCCAGGATAAACACGATTGTTTAATGGCACTGGAAGGAAACATTTCCTTTATGGAAGCAGGCTCTTGATGAATGTTGAGTTTCTCCGCACCCACATATGCAAGGGAGTTTTTGGCTGAGACAACCTAGTTAAATTAAATGCATTACACCACCCCCTCTTTCTAAAGGGACATTATTAAGCACCATGCTATTTAGGTTTAGGAAGAAAAATGAGCTAGTTGGGAAGTTCCCACAAAAGAAGACCCAGGTCACAGAATTTCTAGAAAAAAATTTCAGGAAGTTTACAGATTATTTTGAAATGGATTTCAGGTTAGAGTTTGAATTCTTTATGTGGACTACTAGAGTTCCTAACAGTGGCCAGACTTTTCAGAACGAAGTTTACTTCTTATTGAAAAGCGGTAATGGTTTAGAGTGCAGTTTTTAATTTAATAGAAGATGCAGCTTTCAAAACTATTCTTTAAATTTAGGATTATCTTGAATCCTGAGTGAGAAAAAAAAAACCCTAATTAGAAAATTTCCAGAAAGGCTTAGTGAAGATGGACAGAAAATCTTCTGCTATGAATTCAGAGCCTGTACCCCAACAGCTACAGACCAATCAATTTCTGCACCGTCCTAAATGACTGGATCAAGGTCGGTCAAGAGTGTGAGTAATCCCAGGCACACAGCTAAAGACCTTCCTGTTGTCACACTAGTACGTCTTCTCACAACTTACCCATTTACAGTAAACTAAAAGAGAGGATCTGAAAAGAAAATCTTGGGTTCTTAAAATTACTCAATAGCTTTTCACACTTTAATAAGCATTTACACACACACACACACACACACACACACACACACGACATCTGAAAAACTCAAGCATCCTTGGCTCCCTGCGGCCACACAGGCACTGCCCTCCTGCATGCGTTCTGTGCTCAGCTCTAGCTCTGCACCTGACTTGTTTAATTCAGCTCCGGAGTTCATACCCTTTTCCTTCTGTACCTTTGCTGAACAGGATGCTAAGGCTTCACTCGGGTTTTAGAGATAGGTGGACACCTGGATTTGCAGTACACTGATGGCTGCTATGAGCCAACTCCAGGCAGGACCTTCTATTTCCAGAAGCCAGGGATGGGGCCTGGGCCACCCACACTGGAAAGGTTGGGTGACTGATGGGCTAGTGCCCAGAAGTCAAGACAGACTGTGACATGGCCAACAGGACAAGCCTGGCTCTGAAACAAAACGTCCTGCTGTCTAGGTGTTCAGTCATGAGGTCTCTCGGGGCTACAATGCAGTGTCCCCCACTCTGCAGTTCCTTAATGAAATGTGTAAGACAGTGAAAATACGAGAGCTTACCATCACAAGCATACATAACTCTACACGGGATATTATATTTCTAGAAGTTTCTTTAGAAAATGCCATGTCAAGTACTCACGTTTTCTATTAGGTCACAAATGATAGCATTATTGAAGTAGTCAATGTGAGTCCACTCTATGCCCTAAAAGAACGAAACAGAGCAAAGTCAAAATCTATATGGCGATGACACCACTCCACCATCCAAAAGACGCACTTCATCTACGTCACCAAATTTTACTCTCTTTCCGAATTACTGTTCTTTGCAGGACTAGTGCTGCAAATATCAGCCTATAGTTCCCAAATGTCCTTCAGGCAGTGTCCACCACGACGGGGCTGAGGCTGCCTCCCCCGGGCCTGCTCCAGGCGCCCCGTTCCTGTCACCCTTCCCTGGCCATTTCCCATGCATGTCCCTGGCTTATGGCCAGACGTCTGCTCAGCAGGCCCTTGGGTCACTATTCCTCTGTGTATATTTACAGTGTTTACAAGGAAATAAGGCAGAACTTGATCTCAGGAATGTAAGGCCTAGATTTTTCAGTTCTTTATTTGTGATCACAAAGGAAAGAATAATTTTAGAGTCAATGTTAAGTTCTAGGATAGTTAACTATTTCAAGTATAAAAGAAACGGAAAAGTCCCGTGCTAAAACAAAGTAGGTTCACCACAAGGAAAGGCATGAGACCTATCCTTGGCTCAAACGCCAGCTGCAGAGGCAAATCCCTGCAGCCAAATGCAATCATTCTGTGTCTGCTTACACTTTGCCTACAAGCGTAAATATTTTTCTTCTAAAGGGAAAAATGTAATTCATAAAGCAAATTGGGGATCTTCCTTTACTTTCATAAGTGTTTTAGACAAACTGTACAAACTGTTTGAAGTTACACGTCCAAGCTTTGCTGTTCTCTTTATGATGAGAAGAGAAGGAGAGAATGAATCTTACATGTAGAATGTTTATGTCACCAAAGATGCCAGATCAGAATAAAACCTTTTTAAACACAATGATCATTCTAAAATCAAGAAGGAGCATTTACAGTTCAGCTTAAGAGTAAATGAGATGTCTACTAAGTCACTGACGATTAGTAGTCACAATGGAAAAACCTACATTGAGAGATTATAAAACAGGAGTGTCTTCAACGTCAAAAAAATGACACTACAGAGAATGAATGAAAACACAAAACATCATTACTAAGATATTTTAAAAATCCATAAAAAGGAAACAAAAATATAGGCAATGTAAAATAATTTATCTGCTTTTTTTGGAAATAATTTTACTTAGAAAAAATGGCTATTAACAAAATGAGAGTGTGAAAACCAAGAATGTATTACAGAACTAAAGATAAAAGAACTCTGCAAAAATTACTTCTAGTATTTTAACTGGATAGTAACCACTCAGCAAATTACTTCATTTTATCATAAATCTGAAAATCAAGATTTTCAAGGTTGACTCTCAAAAGGTTTTCAAATCTACTTACAGTGACAGTGGCTTTTTGTGGTATACAGCTCTGAGAGGCCATGTGATCATTCCCATCATCATTTCCCCAAACCTCCACCCATCTCCCTGCTTCCTTACGCCCTGACAATCACAAATCCACTGCTCCCTATGCGTAATCTCTTTAGCTAGGGATGACACAGAGATGGAATCGCTGCGTATTGAGTCTGGCTTCTTTCACCAAAGCATTCTACTCAGAATCATTCATGCTATGCGGCATGTCAGCCACTCATTCCTTTTTAGGGCACAGTAGCAGCTCCGTGAATGGATGTACCAAACCGTCTATTCATCTGTGACTATTTTCTTAATGCACTACTATATCGTTACTCCAGAATCCGAGGAGACTAGAGGCCTCCCCTGATTCTTATCCCTCACCAACTACGTAATTAGGATTGCTGTGGGCACTGGCAGCACAGTATCAAAAAGAATCCCAGTTATTTTAGACATCTAAGTGAGACACACTGAAGAAATTTCTAAGAGACACTACATGACCCAACAGCACTCTGATGTCAGGGTTATGTTTCGACAGCCTTCGGAATCCGGAGATCAGATTATGAGTAAAAAGTAAGCACCACTGTGAAGCATTTCAACGTTACCTCGCGTATGTATTCTTCCTGCTCTTCTTTCAGAGTGAGCTCAATGAAGATTTGTTGCAGCTTCTCGTTGCAGTAATTGATAATGAACTGCTCAAAGCTGTTGTCCTGTATGGAGAAAGTGAGAAACGCCTGGTAAACTGGGTCCCTGGCTCTCCTGGGCAACCACACTCAGACAGCTCAGCTCGAGACACGCCACGCACTGTCTTTCAGACTGAGCTGAGGGCCAGCACACAGCCCCACGGACTGACACAAGCCACCTGCAGGACTTGGGACACGGACGCTTCTGGAGTAAGTCGACAAATGACAGCTACACAAACGATGTGGCATCGCAAGGGTGGACACTGTTAGTTGCAGAGGAGCAGCCACACGCGGTTTAAGGAAAAACGAGTCTCCTGAAGGATCAGGAAAGACCCAGTGAGATTCCCGGTCTTTGTCACCAACTTCTCAGGCTCCCTTGGTCCTCCTGGTCTGACCTCTTGTTCTCCCCACCCAGGGACCGAGCCCTCACGCTGACACTGGGCGTTCCTACAGAATCGTGTTGCACAGGGCTGGAGGGCAACGCAGTGGGACACAGGCCCTGGGTTTGATCCCTGGCATGCCTGCCCTCCCGATCACGTTACACGAAGATAAGCGTGCGTACAGTGTGTGCACACGCATTGATTCGCTTCACACTTGTGTCTTGCATGGATTTTTACTTCATGTAATTAAGATCACACCCCTCAGGTCCAGGGCAGACCCCACACTCCTGCTCACGGCATTCCTCTCCTCACACTGTGCCTGTCAAGCACTCGATGTGCCCCGGAGGAGGACATGAATGACGTGCCTACCAGAGAGAGACCCAAGGACCATGAAGCACCGAAACCATCTCCCGTGCTACAAACGAGCTCTCTCTCCTCAGCGGGCCCACGCTGCATCTCTCAGGGTCTGGGCTGTTTCTCCCTCCTGCTGGTGACCTCAAATGAATTCTCACATACAAGCCCCAGGCCTAAGCTGTTGCTGAATGGTGTGCAGGGCTTAACGTACTGCAGGGTAGCATGAACTGAGGGCACAGATCTCCTCTCTGTGGAATGAATCCAACTTCTCCCATGGAGGTGGCCCGTCCTGGTCTAACGCGAGTTAAGGAAGGACCCTATGGGACGGTGGCACTGCTACTTGTGAAAATGTGGGGCTACTGTCCTTTGCATCCCTGCAAAAACAACTGAAGGAAGAAAGTCATGGAAAGTTAGGTCTTAGTCATGGTCTTAGACTGGACAAATTTAAAACTACTTATGATGAAGCATCTGACCACATTCTTTCATGGCCAGAGATGTGTGTTCCCCAGCAACAGCTGGGTCAGGGGGAACATTTATCTATGCCATAAATGCCACATGTGAAACCCTAGGACAGACTGACCCTGTCCACGATAAACTTAGTCAACAGTCTGTGCTTTTTCTAAATCCCAAAGGTTCTTTCTGAAGAGTAAACATTTACTTTTTGGGTCTTTTTTGAGACAGGGTTTCACTATGCAGTTCAGGAAGGCCTTGAATTCACTCTGTAGCCCACGCTGGTCTCCAACTCACAGTGATCTTCCTGCCTCAGCCTCCCAGTGCTGGGATTACAGGTGTGAACCACCACAGCTGGCTTAACATTATACTTTAAACAGTTTCAACAAATATAATCTTAGGTACAAAGGGCAACCCTGGTCCTCATTTGTGGACTATCTAAGACCTTGTGCTCTAATCCCCAGAGAAATAACTGGAAATTGAAATCACTGTGGTGCAGATGACTTATTACACCCTGTGTAAAGCCATTTCATAGATGAGAAAACCTAGCTCTTTAGGTTGGAAAAATATGTCCTTATGTAACAGGATTATCGCAAATGAAAAACATGTAAAATTTAAAATCTTAGTGACTTATAGGAACAGATCTTTGTTTTGGAACGCAAAAACATGGAGCCAATCTTCTCTGTTATTTTCAGTTCCTTATTCATGATGCTACTTTGGTACAACTGTGCTAAACCTTTCACAGGTTGCTGAGAGGCAGACGGAGGGAGGAGCTGCAGGTGCCGTGAGACCCAGCATGCGGCTGGGGACGTCCTGCAGTACAGGACTGTGAAATACACACAAGCACATTAGAAACCAGAGTCAAAACTTCACAACCACAGCACGACTCTCAGGGTGAAGTCAGCACTCCATCAAATTTGCTGCCGACCTTTACAAACGCCTCTGTGGATTCTGTACTTCACATCCACACAGTTAATCAACAACCACGGACTGCAAAATCCACACAGCGGGCGAAGCCATTAGCACAGGCGCATGCGACACATGGCACTGCACACGGGTCATACTTACTGCACTCTGGTGCAAAGAGGGACAGATCACACAAAATGCCATCAGTTCTTAAGCAGCAATGGACTTCGGAAAGTACACACTTCCTGAGAGCTACTTACGTAGCAAAGGGCGGCTTTCACCCTTCAGGCTATCTGTTTGGTTGGTGTCAAACTTTAGATCAAGACAAGTATCCAAAAGACAGGGGGACCACAGCTACCTGTGGGTCTCAACTGTGGTTCTGCTAGGGGAGAGTTATTCAGGATAAAAATGGTTTGGGTGGAATGAAAAATTAATTCAGTGCTTCCAATTCTAAATGATCAGGAAAAAGAAAATATGCCTGACATGTACCCAAGGTCTAGATCCACCCACAGATCCAGACACGGAAGCAGCTGGCAGAGCGCGGAATATTGACCCTGAATGACCTGCAAGTCCCTCCCTTTCAGGGCCTTGTGACCCCTGTTGTGGTGTCCAGCCCCACCTCCCCTTCAAAACAAACAGGATGGCAAAAAAGGGAATATTCTCCTGGAGACAGCCTAGTAACAAGTTTGACTCATCTACCTTATTCTATTGCTAAAAACCAACCAAACAGACAAAATCAGAAGACGGACTACTACAACCATCAGTGTATAAATTAATTTCCCCATGGAAATCAACATTTTCTGCAACTCCAAAGTGGAAAACATGTCATGAATGACCGGGCAATAATTACTGCCCATGCCTAGAAGTCTAAAGAATCCATTTCAGGTGGTGTAAATCTAAGTTGTTGACATTGTTCAAATGTGCAAAAAAAAAGTAGTAACAATTAGCAGAACTCCCACTTGTTCCAATCTGATACATTTCTCCATTTATATAAGTATTAAATAAACACGAGGCTTGCAACATGGGTTTTGTCTCCCCTTTGTAAAATATAAAAATAGTTGAGTCAAGTTCAGAAAATTATCACTTGCCCATGAAGGCCCCAAAGCAACTTTACACTTGGGTACTTCTTGGTTTGCTAAGGACCTCCCCCAACAGAGGACCAGGAGCTTGCTCTGCCCTGAATCATTTCCTCTCCCCACTTCACCCCACAGCCCCATGTGTACAATTTTGCTGCTTTTTACCAGCTTTTACCCACCAGATCCTGAGAGGAACCTAAACCTAAACCTCTGAGAAGCATCTCCAAACAAGTACCCTCTGGGATTTCTATCATGTGGACCCCCCTGCCCCCCATGACGCTGCAAACCACCGTCCACCCTGACTGCTGTCTCAGAGAGCGCAGGTAAACAGTAGGGCGTCCTCCTTCTCAGCTGCTCCACACCGAGGGTGCCAACTGCCGCTGGGGCGAGAGAGTGCTTACACTATATTTAGAAGTATATAATATACCAGAATTTCAAACTAGGGCTTCTTTCAAAAATTCTAGACTGTGAGCCCATCCTTTCAACATCAAAGAAACAGAAAATCATACTCTCAGTAGAGTTCATTACTAGTTTATACTTCCAAGTATCCATCATGGGTTTTCAACATGGAACGATTTCAAATGTGCATTAAAAATACTGGTCTACTTGTACATCTCTCCTTGTAATTTAAAGCAGACAGATGTCTTTTTAAGTCCTGCACTTTTTAGAAACAATAAATGCTAAGAGAAAGACACTAACAGGGGAAGCACTGCTGTCACTGTGCTCGGGATGACGAGGGAGGAAGAAGCTTGCGGGTAAGGACAGTGCTAGAGACAGAAGGCATTTCAAGCTCAAGGACCCTGGCTGGCACTCTTCAAGCGAAAGGTGCTGTTAATTACACACTTAGCTGATGTTTTTTGTGGTTCAGCACTTTCAGCGGAGGTCAAGTTTTGGGTATAACACGTTAGCTGGAGTTCAGTATCTTACACACAACTGAAATTTCTTACGGACTCAATTAAACAGCACACTTACATATACAGCTAGCTATAGGACTCTGGGTATAATTTTAGAGAAACTGGGCCATGCTCCTGGTATACGATGCACTGTTGGTCCCAGTATACATTTATTTGGTGTGAAATCCTTGACAGCCACCAGTGATAACATGGCTCCACAGAACAATCTAATACACTTAGCCACGATTCATTTTTAAAACCACAATGTCAAGAAATAGGGTCCGAAGCAATCAATTGCTTTTTAAAGAAAGTAAACGTCAAAAAAAGCAACTCAAATTTAACATTAAACTTTCCCTTTGGAGATAGACATTCATAAAACCGTTGGAATTACTGGCCAAGGTCTTAGAATGTACAGTTTTCTTCTAGGAATGTCATACAGTACATTTGAAGACAAACAGTCTCCTCGTGATTTTCCTATATTTTTAACAATTTGATTTTGAAAGTCAGAGTGACAGTTACACACAAAATGGCACTTATTCTTTATGGGGCTACTATAAATCTCTCTCAAAAATCAAAGACCATGTTTGCAGTTTTAACACCGGCCCAGCTTCGTTGTGTGAGTATGTGGATTAATCTTCCTTTGGCATGCTGGATTTATGTGCTCCCAGAATTCACAGATTGCTTTCTCTCTCTGAATTTGAGTTCATTATTTCCCCCTTGCTTTGGGCAGCAGGGTTCTACTGTCTGTGCTCCACACCAACATGGAGTCACAGGCAGCTGGCGAGTCAGAGCTCACCCACTTGGTCGGGGCCAGGACTCTGCAGTGAAATCCATGCATCTGTTTCCCTCTTCTATTTAGAGAGGGACCAAGGGGCATAAAAGGTTTCCATCGCTGCAGCTGAAACATGTTTCCATGGGAACTGTCTATCACTGGGCCACTGAGGAAGAATTAGACATTGAACATCAAATGTTCTGGACCTTACTGCCCACTTTGGAGAGTGATGTCCAGGGCATTCTTACAAGGCAGAACTCTTCATGGGTGTGGTCAATTCCACCAGAAAAACAAAGGCAGAATTTGAATCATACACCATCATTTTCACTTGGGTAAAAAGTGTAGAAAGATCCATTTTTATATTGATGTTAATTGTGACTATTTCTCTCCCTCCAGATTCCGCGCTCAGGGACTTCAACCCATGGCCCTTTCCTTAGTCAGTTGTGTTTCCTTGTGTTCAATACTAAGCACCTGCAGGTGTTTCCCGGTACTTGATTATTGCTGAGAATCCAAGAAAATGTTGACTGGCATCTGGGCTATATGTATCTGAGCAATTTGTTACAAGAAAACCTTTTAAGGGCTGAGAGTTTAGCTCAGTGACACAAGCACCTGCCTGGCAAGCACAAGGTCCTAAGTTTGTTCAAAAAGAAAAGAAAACCTTTTGTATCTCTGTATCAGATAAATATATCTAACTAATGCGCCCAACCAAATTCCTAATTCTTAATTTTCCTAAAATAGATTTTTAACATAAAAATCAAGAAGTCATTGAAAATAAGATGTCTGAAGATTAATTTGAGGAAGTTCAGACAGGAAAATAGAACAATTAGTTATAATAAAAAGCTTAATCCTCTAAAGGAACAGGGATGGGGCAAAGCATTTAGTTCATGAGAGAGGAAAAGGAACTTTTAAAACAGCTGGGCATCCTAAGACTTGCTGCAGACATACCTGGATCTGTCCTGGGCTGAGTTTTGTTTAGAAAAGTTTCCTTTTAGGACATGCTACCTAACCCTAGACAAGGTTTCCACGTAGATAAACAGTGGGTGGAGCTGATGCCTTTTGTCCAGAGGTCAGACAGCAGAAATGGCACCTGTGTTTGGAATTCACAGTTCACTTGGGAGGTTCCTGGTCTCAGCTCTGACTACACACCAGAATCATCTGAAGCTTTGAAAATGCTGCCACCAGGGCCCAACCTCGAGATTCTGACACCATTGCCCTGTGCCTGGCTGGGACATCTGAGTTTTCAAAACCTCACCAGGTGATTGCGATGGATTGTTGAGCTATCTGGAGAGCTACAGAAGCAGTATTCCTCTGAAGAAAGGATTTATGAAGAGGATGCAAAAGTTTGCACGAATCAGGAAGTTCTCTAGTTTTAATAGGGTTGAGGAACATGGTGTCACTTGCAGAAGGAAGGCAAGTCCAGTAAGACAGGATCGAACAGAAACTGGCATTAACTATAAGGGAAAAATGTTCTAGGCTGCAGCAAGGTGTCTCAGCTCAGTGCAGAGTTACAGGGTATTTACCGAGGAACGCCCAACTCTGTCCTTAACAAACACTTTTAGAAAGTATTGGGCTCCTGATTACACCTTCCCGCCCCATGGATGTGTCTTCACACGGCAACAAGCTGCAATCTCAAAGCCTGGACTGCGATCTCCAGGCAGACAAGGAACATCTCTGTCTGATCTGCCTGTGGAATCCAGCTCCATACAGACTTGAGAAATGGCTCAAGCTGCTGACAAGGTGTAACTTAGTTTCCCTTCCATGCCCCTGGGTTCTCCTGCCTAGAGCTGATTAGACCTTGGGAGAGACTGGAAGATGAAGCTGCGTATTGTCCCACTATAATCCCGTCATCCTATTTTAAAAGTTGCCAAGTATTGTGACATGATATTAAGCAATGGCCCACTGGCTTAAGATCAATGTATCTTTTTCTGGCAAAATTAAAATCGAATCAGATTTCAGAAATATCACTGAATATAACTTTTTCTAACTTGCCAGTGACAT